>NC_135372.1:137559498-138961998 GCF_049243985.1 Paroedura picta
CCCTTCATGGGCTGGCACCGGCTCTCTCCAAAACGCCTTCCTTTATCATTCTGTCAAAAACTGATCTTTAAAGGCAGGAAGAAAACCCCTTGTTTTATCTACGAGAAGCCTTAAAGGACACGCACAGAAACGCAGCGCTCACGAGAGCGCGTAAAAACAATTCCAGCCAAGGAATGAAGGTATGCGAGCCAAACGAGAGTTCTGTTCTGTGACACTCAATCCCAGGAGCCACAGCCCCAATCAAGAAAAATTCCCTGCTGTATTAATTCGGCAGTATTTTTAGATTCTGATGAGATCCTTGGGACAAACGCATACAGAACCCCGACTGAGATCAATACTCCAGAGGAGAGGGAAGAAAAAGAGTCAGCCAGAAAGTATGCATGGCACTCCCTACCCCCTCGCCCTGGTTTGGAAACCCAGCACTGTTAGACCTGCAGCGAACCTTAGAACTAATCAACAATAACATACCGACCAGAACTAGAATTGTATTTCAACAACAATAACTTTGACACTCCCTTGGTAGGTTTGACCTCTCAGTCTGGGGGGGGGGGGGGGGTGGCGGACCTGTAGATGTTATGGGTCAGTCGGCCTCAAGTAAATGCCTGGAGGAAGAGCTCCTTTTTGCAGGCTCTGCGGAATTGTGGAAGTTCCGGCAGGGCCCTGATCTCTTTGGGGAGCTCGTTCCACCAGGTGGGGGCCAGGACTGAAAAGGCCCTGGTCCTTGTTGAGGTCTGACATGCCTCTTTATGGCCAGGGATCCGCAGCCAGTTGGAAGTGGCGGAGCATAGGGCTCTTTTGGGGGTATAGGCGATATGATGCTTTAGGATGCTTTGGGCTGATCCTGCGTTGAGCAGGGGGTTGGACTAGATGGCCTGTATAGCCCCTTCCCACTCTTTGATTCTATGATTCTATGATGAGTTGAAAATTAGAAATAAAGGTAAAGGTAAAGGTATCCCCTGTGCAAGCACCGAGTCATGTCTGACCCTTTGGGTGAGGCCCTCTAGCATTTCCATGGCAGACTCAATACGGGGTGGTTTGCCAGTGCCTTCCCCAGTCATTACCGTTTACCCCCCAGCAGCAAGCTGGGTACTCATTTTACCGACCTCGGAAGGATGGAAGGCTGAGTCGACCCTGAGCCAGCTGCTGGGATCGAACTCCCAGGCTCATGGGCAGAGCTTTCAGACGTCTGCCTTACCACTCTGCGCCACAAAAGGCTCATTAAATAAGGAAAAAAAGACTTTAATACATCTGTGCCATTTGGATTTCGATTTCTGACTTCTTGTAACTCCATGATAGAACATGGCGGCCATAAAACAAACCTGCTGCCCTCACTTCTTTGTGGACTGATTTAATGGGAGCTCCGGAGACGTGACCGCTGCAAACTCATCATCTTATGAGAATGGACGGTTGCCAACGGGACAAACTAGCATAGGCGCTCTTCTTCTGAGCTGAACCGCCCAGGCCGGATTCTGTAGTCAGCTGCTCTCTCCGGAGCCTCAGTTCTCACAGGTCTGCATCTGTTTCTTGGCAAAGGCAATCGTGACTAAATACCAGCCAACTGAGTTATGCGGTCTCTCGCTCGATACTGTACATTCTTCCCTAAAAATGCTCCGGTCTTTGGGGAACAGAGTAACATCCCTGCCAGAACGTTGCACAGCTTCTGCCTGGATGGGTTTCACTGTCCCCTTTCCAGTTTCCCAGAAAACTCACCGATCTACCCTGCAGGTAGAGAAGCTTGCTGGGAAGGGGAGGAGAGGAAGAATTATGGGAGGAAAAAAACCCGGGAGGGAGGCAGATTTGAGCAACAACAAAAAAAACACCCAGATGCCTGGAAGGGAAACGGTTAACGGCTGCCTCATTCCAGGTCAGAAGTCAGTTGAATTTCATTTGGTATTTTGATGCTGGGAGTCCAACATGTTGACTCACTCTGCCTGGGGAATCAGATATGCTACCCTCTGCATCTGTTGGGAAAATGTTTGGTTGGATCTCCAAGGGCATAGAAGATTGCATTTATTTGATTGAAAATGGGAGCTAAATAAAGATTTGGGGGTGGACGGCTCCCAGCTCGCTGCTCCTTTTAGATTACTTTGGTCAGAAATGCAGAAACGGACTACATTTGGCAGGCGAGAGTCCTGTTTTCTTGCCAGCTCCCGTCTCTTTTTAGAGCTACTGAACACAGTCTTTCCAGCGCCGTGCATTTTCTCGGCATACACGCGGTTGATAACAGGTGTCCTGTTTTCTTACACGTCCCCCCACCCCTCCTTTTGTATTTTGGTTCTGTTCTGTCCGCACTTCTTGCATGGAACATAGCTCTCCTGACGAGGATATCTGGAATTTTGCTTCCTTTCTGCAGCTTGCTTAGGGAGGAGAAAGGACAGCCAAAACTCAACTCTTGTTTACACAGACTACGGCGCCTGGGTGATTCTGGGGGTAGCTCTGGTGATGAGGGTGGGCCCACTTCTGGGTGACAGCAAACAACAGGATTTGAGATGCCAGCTGGGCTTTGGGTGATACTGATAAATTGCACCACAACAGACAGCCAGATTGAGCTATGTATTTTGTGTTGCCCTTTATCCCTTCCCTCATTTTTTAAGCCGACCAGGCGTTTCCCTCCCCCGCCCCCCTCATTACAATAAACCTTTTCATAAAGACTTTTTGGGGGGGGGTTTGCTTTGCTTTGCTTCATACAATCTAGTTCTCGGGGCATTCCTCTTAATGTCTTCCCCGTGTGCTAAACTGCACAAAGGTTCCTGAATTGTGTATAAGGTATTTTGTTATGGCTCTAGGACTGTGCTAGAAGACTACCTTTACGGCAGGTCAGTTTAGGTCAGGAGTAGTCAAACTGCGGCCCTCCAGATGTCCATGGAGTACAATTCCCAGGAGCCCCTGCCAGCGAACGCTGGCAGGGGCTCCTGGGAATTGTAGTCCATGGACATCTGGAGGGCCGCAGTTTGACTACCCCTGGTTTAGGTCAAGCTTTCCCAACTTATTTTTACTGTTGAGAAACCCCTGAAATATTCTTCAGCCTTTGAGAAAACCCAGAAGTGGGGCAATCATGCAGAATATGGCTGGGAAGCAGAGCTGTGGACATACCCAAACGAGGCTCCTCCCCTTCCCACCCCCTCCAGGCCCATCACTGGCCACTGACGGGGTAGACGTGACCATATATGATCATATCACCCAATAAATGTTTAACAAATTTAAAACATTTGTTAAGCATTTATGAGCGCCCATCCATTCCGGAACCCCTTTCCAGGCCGTCAAGAAACCCCAGGGTTTCACCAAACCCTGGTTGAGAAAGCCTGATTTAGGTGTTCTCAGGAGGTCCTGTGATGTAGCAGCTGGCTGCTAGGATACACTCCAAGGAAACTTTGATATAAAGGAAGTTCCCAGCATGGAAAGGCTCCATGCCCCACTTCCTGCCATAACGTTTCCAAAAATGCAGCCAACCTGGTACAGTTGTTAAAGTGTTGGATTAAGATCTGGTCAAGCCAGGTTGGATTCCCCACCCTCATCACACCTTCTCAGCCTTACCTACTTCACAGGGTGCTTGTAAGGATAAACTGGGGAAAAGAAGAACAATATAAGCCATTTTATGTCCCCACTAAGGAGGAAACTGGGTTGGCTAAACTGTGCCTCTCAAGATCTCCATGGACTACACTTCTCACAAACCCCTGCCAGCATGCTGGCAGAGGCTCATGGGGACTGTAGTCCATGCACATCTGGAAAGCCACAGTCCTGCCACCCCATGAATATAGAGTCTGATTTGTAGTTGTATAGTGCGGGCTGCCAGTAACAGCATAAAGAGTTATGATTCTTTTCAAGCGGCAAAACGTTTCCGCAGATGTCCATAAATACAAAGGACTTGTCGTTTTGTTTATTCAGCAGCAATTTTGTTATCCCTGTACTCGTCTGTGTCCTTCCCCAGGAAAGTCCGAAGACCCCTCGTCCTGCAGACATTGGCAGAGGAGGGGGTTATGAAGGGGATGGAACACCTTCCACATGAAGAAAGGTTAAAAAGCATAGGACTCTTTTTGGAGAAATGATTGTTTACAGAATTATGCGTGGGACAGAGAAGATGAAGGAGTACTTTTCTCTCTTAACCCCTACACCATGCTGGCTTTCCAAGGTAGCAGCATTGTAGGATCTTAGGTCACATCAGCCTCTATGTTTTTGTTTTTTTGTTTTTGTCTTTTTAAACCCTCGTCCTGTGTAGCGCTGGACACCTGGGTCTCAGGAAGAGTGATGGCATGTAGAGAAAAGCAGCATATAAGAACCAACTCTTCTTCTTCACCTTGAGCTTAACTGTTCTCCGGTAACTTGGCTGATTCGTTCAATTTCAGCTCCCTTTTCTGCCAACAGAAAGACCCCGTGTAAAGCAGAGGAAGATATGTTTTGGATGCACTGATCTGTTGTGCAATCCACATGTGCAGGCACATGTACCCTTCTGGGTGCCTCATCCCCACCTACCCACCCCCCAAAAAAAAACCCAGCCAGGCCTACATTCCTGAAAAGGTGAACTAGTTCTTATCTTTCTACAGTAGGTTAATTATGGAGGAATCTAGCTGGAAAGGAATACAAATCAAACCTCTCCCTTTTATTTCCACAAGGGATGCTCTGAAGACTATATATTACTGCTGCGACTCCACAGGGGAGGACAAGAAGAAACCAGGATTTTGAAACTTGATTGAAGGAAACAGGATGGGGCGGTCAGGACCGGTGCAACAATAATATTAATCTTAACCCCAAAATGAATGCTATTATCCAGGCAAGAGCCATGATTTATACATAAGGACAACTCTCATAAATCATGCTAAGAATATGTCCTTTGTATGCTGGAATTGGCACAAAGCAGTCAAATAGACCTTGATCTCACGGCTGATTTTCCTTTTTTGCGGGGAGGGAATTCTGAACAGTCCTATCTTGGCAAACACTCAGGAAAGAAACGGAAGAGATGACACCAAGGTTGATGAACTAAAGGTGTGACTCGCTATAAAGCAGAATAGCATTTGAGGCCAGTGGCATGTTTAAGGCCGACAAAGTTTAATTTTGGGTTTAAGTTTTTGTGTGCATGTACTCCCAGCAGCCGGCTCAAGGTTGACTCAGTCTTCCATCCTTCTGAGGTCGGTAAAATGAGTACTCAGCTTGCTGGGGGGTAAACGGTAATGACTGGGGAAGGCACTGGCAAACCACCCCGTATTGAGTCTGCCATGAAAACGCTAGAGAGCGTCACTCCAAGGGTCAGACATGACCCGGTGCTTGCACAGGGGATACCTTTACCTTTACACTTCTTCAGATACTTGGAGAAGTGGGCATGCACACAAAAGCTTATATCCAGAATTAAACTTGGTCGGCCTTAAAGGTGACACCAGAATCAAACATTGTTCTGCTGCTTCAGACCAACAGGGCTACTTGCCTGACTCCGTCTGAAGCATTTCCATGTGATCCTATGCTGGATAACCATCACTCAAAACTTGGAAAATACCAGGCAGGTACTGGAAGGTGGAAACCCAAAATTTACAGTGCCTGTAGCAAAGCTTCTTGCTATAGCTTGTAAAACACAGGCTAGGATAACAGTGACATAATTTTAAATTTACCTAATGATTCTATGGGTTTTATACTAAACAGAGTGTGTTCTGTTTCTCTAACATAGTAATCTAAATCTTCGACTGTTGAAACTTATGGCTTGCTGGTCTTCAACTGTATAAAATCATCCACCCACCCACCCACCCACCCACCCATCCATCCATCCATCCATCCATCCATCCATCCATCCATCCATCCATCCATCCATCCATCCATCCATCCAACCAACAGTTTCATGTGACTTTCTTTTTAAGCAAGGTCCAAATACAACCGAAGCAATGATCCTAGAGGGCAGCTTGCTTAATAACAACAATACCAACAACAATAGTAATAATACCAACAACAACAACAAATTTTATTTTTCTATCCTGCCCTTCCCAAAGGCTCAGGGTGGGTAATGTCAGTCCCCAAAACATTAACATTTAAAATCATACTTTATGTTTAACCACCATTACAGTTAACCCATCTGAATCATAGAATCACAGAATCATAGAGTTGCAAGGGGCCATACAGCCCATCTAGTCCAACCCCCTGCTCAATGCCGGATCAGCCCTAAGCATCCTAAAGCAACTCTGCCACTCTTTCATAATGTTCCACATTAAAATATCATGTATGGGAGTGTACATTTTCCTATGATGTTCCAGTGGATCTCTTTCGCTTGTGCATTTCCCCAATCTAAATGTAGATCCCAAAATGGTATTAGCCCTACTGCAAAACAAATACCGTATTTGCCGGCGTATAAGACGACTGGGCGTATAAGACAACCCCCCAACATTTCCACTCAAAATACAGTACTATGGGCCACTATGGGCAGCTATGTTTATCCCAACTGAAGTGCACCCGGCGGATAGGACGACCCCCCCCACTTGGAGGCATGTTTTACAGGGGGGGAAAGTAGTCTTATACGCCAGCAAATACTGTATATAGTTATTCCCGGGAATCGGACCTTTGGATACTTTAAATTTGCCCGTGCAGGAGAGGTACTTGTAATAAATACGGCACATCAAGTATTGTGTTAGAGGGTGTGGAGATGTCTAAAATCATTAACATTAACTAGTATTTATAAAACTGCAGGTTGTCGTTGTTCTTAAGCCTGGCTGGAGCTGTGGAAGAAGGGCAGGGCAAAAATATAAATAAAACAGCCGGGAATGGAAAGCCCTGCCTAACAAATGAAATAATGACCCCGTCATTGTGGGCGCCTCCGTTTGCACACAGGCTCTGAACAGCAGCAGGCCTGGCTTGCAAAAGACTCCTGTGGGAGATGCCGCGAGTCTCTCTCCTCCAAAGAGCTTCATTTCAGAAAACCAGATTATTATATTATAACTTTAAAGCACACAATTCAGGAGGGGCAGTTTGGTGCCATCGGGGCTCGGCTGGCTGCGCCTGGCCGGGTATTTAAATCATTCCGTGGAAGTAGGAAGTCCCGTCTCCTTGGTAACGTGGGAAAGCTTTTGATTTTCGGCTATTCACTTGGTTGGCCATCGGACGGAGGGGAGGGGAGGGTGCCCGGAGGCCAGTAGCAGGCCAAAGGAAGGCCCTGCCCACAAAAGACCAGTTAGGTTCCTTGCTAGTGCAGTCACATAACAATTCAAGCAAGTCTTTAGTTTTGCATATCGATGTCCCCGGTCCAAGCAGGCAGGGCTGTCACTCTGCTAAACAGTGGCTGGATGAGCAAGCTGCTCGGAGATTTCAACACCTCACCCCACCCCTAATTCCAGCAATCTTTCATGGAATCAGAATTGGAAGGGGCATCAAGGGGCATCTAATTCAACCCCTTGCCAGACGCAGGAAGCTAACAACTATCTGCCCACCCAACCATAGTGACCCCAATTCCATGCCCAGATTATTGAGCCCCTTTTTAAATAAAAAAAAACAACCCACAGAATCTCTCCCTGACATCTGGGGAGTTCCCTGAGGCCTTGAAGGAGGCCCTTGCTCAAGAAACCATCCCAGTCCTCCTTTGCACCTGCAACTGGGAGTCCAGTATCTGCCAAGGGAAAAAGAAAATCTGACTTGGCAATTTTGCCACTGTCTTTGTTTAATTTTGCTGTTATATTGTGTGGGTTTTAAATTGGGGGTTTACTGTTTTAGACTATTGTATCTTTCATGATGACTTTCAGCTGCCGCGAGCCGGCCTGGCCTAGAGCGGCAACCAATAAATCGCGAATGAATGAATGAATGAATGAATGAATGAATGAATGAATGAATGAATGAATGACTGTCTTGTGTCTGCTCAACCCAACAGCCCTCCATCTTCATGGAGAAGCCTGGAATCCAAAGGTGTTTGTCTATCATTAATGGCCACCCTAATACCCCCATTCCTCAGCACAAGACACCCCCCAGTGCACTGGCTTCTATTTGTGCATTTCTCCAAATCTGCTTTAATCCTGTGGCAAACATCGACAGACCTGGAACGTCAGCAACGCTACCTCCCCAAAATGTAATGAAAAGCCAAAGATAATGACCCATCCTGATAACTGTTCCATGAGGAATTTCAAAGTCTCTGACCCTTCTCTGAAAGATATTACTTCAACTATATTTTTAAACGCTCCCAAGAATCGAGAGATCTGTTTGCAATTAACATAACCCAGAATATGTTCCTGCAGTGGACGATGACGCTAGTGGTATCATTGCTGGTCATCTCTGGAATGCACTTGGGGAAGAACAGCCCTCAGGCTTATGCCTGGACAAGTTCATTCATTCGTTGGGTTGTTGGTTTATTTTATTAGATTTATAGGACTGCGCCTCTTGGCCCAATCTTCGCCGGACAGTGAACAATAATTTCAAACCAGCATGAATTAAAAACACAGTGATCACTGACCCATCCAACAACAGTTGGGGTTCCTTGCTCCCGGCCCCATCTCTTTATTCACCACATTCTTCTTCCAAATAACTTGCCACATTGAAAAGTTACAAGGAAGAGTGCTTGGAGGGGGAAAAGAGGGTTCTTGTTTCTGGCCGCTCAGCCTCAACCAAATGTCTGGCAGATGAACTCCATTTTGCAGGCCCTGATTAAGTTCTGACAGGGCCCATCTCTCTTCTGGGACCTCATTCCATCAGGTTGCGGCCAGGATGATTTAGGATGCTTAGGGCTGATCCTGCGTTGAGCAGGGGGTTGGACTAGATGGCCTGTGTGGCCCCTTCCAACTCTATGATTCTAGGACCCAAAAGGTTGAGGGAGGCAAACTTCTCTTGGGCCATGGACTACCAGCCTGTTGAAACTGGCAGAGCTTCACACTCTTCAGGGGACATACTGGCTTTGAGACTCCTTTGGGTAGAGAAAAGCGGCATATAAGAACCTCTTCTCCTTCTTTCTTGATGGCCCTAGAAAGGTTTCCTGAATGGGTGGGAGTTAATTTTTATATACTTTTTAAATTTGTTAAACACTTCTCAAGTGATATCTGCATATATGGCCATGTTGACCTGTCCCCCCATCCCCAAATGGCCAATGATGGGCCTGGAGGAGGTGGGAAGGGGAGGAGCCCCGGTTGGGCGTGTCCACAGGTCTGCTTCCCAACCCTATACTGCCCGATCACTCCACTTCTGGAGTTTCTCGAAGCCTGAAGAATGTTTTGGGGCTTTCTCAATGGTAAGAAAGTTGAGAAAGGCTGAGTTAAACCGTCTTAGGTACCAGATGCTGGGAAAAGACCACAAGGGATACCGCTGATCAAAAAGCCAATGGATGACCGTTTACGCACTGGAGGTTTCATGCCGGGCTGCAGGCTGGAGTTTTAGTCGTGGCAGGTTGCCCCACCTCTTCCTGCACCCACACCAGGCAGCATTTGGCCTGGTGTGCCTCATCTATCCCCGATTTGTTCTCCTGCACGGGAGCTGGGGCAGTGAAGTTCCCAGTGCGGAAACGGTCAATGAGCTACTCCTTACGAATGCACTTGGCCTGACTTTAGATGCACAAGTTCCTAAAACAGAGATCGTAACCCATGAGACAATTCAAAAAGAAGCAAGCAGCCTTTAAGACACCCCAATCTCACCGCATTTTTAAGTCAATGCCAGCAACCTCGAATTTGGGCTCAGGAACCGTCTAGGAGGTGGGGGAATGCTTTCAAATTTTCTCTTTATAGCCACCTCCGCTGGACAATCTTGCTACCACATTTGAGCAGCGGAAGTTTCCTAATTATCGTCAAAGCGCCTTTGGATAAGATTAGAGCCCCAGACACAAATTATCTCTATAAATAAATTCCAGGGAAAATGTAATGGGGAAAATGATGTTGTAAACAGAGAAACAGAACACTTCTTCCCAGCCAAGAACTTCCCCATTATCTAGGAGGAATGTCAGAATAAAGCAGTAGCCAAAATTGCAGAGCTCCCTTTTGAAATAAGGAACATGTGTGTTTGTCATGGACTTTAAAACTGCCCCCCCCCTTTTTAAAAAGCATTCAGCTATGTTTACCTTAGTATTCCATGCAATTAGAACTCCCAACCTGATACAGCACTGCTAACAATGAAAACATATTCTTTGTGGCATTGCTTTGCAACTTCAAACGTAGGCCGATGCTAAGCAAAGACGTTTTTATTCCAGCAAACCTATAAGGATATTTTATTAGTGCTTTATTATTTTGCAGGGTTTGTACTGCCTCTTAATTTTTAACAAGCTCCAGTATCCTTCCTCTCCCCTGTTCAATTTTAATTCACCCCCAGTTTTTTTTCATTCCTGCTCTTTATCCATTAGATATGCTGGATTTCTTTGTTTTCTGATACATAAATTACTGCCTTTATAGAAACTTAGGGGCTTTGGGTGTGAAGAAGGAGGAGGAGGAGAAGGAGTTGATTCTTGTATGCTGCTTTTCTCTACCAGAAGGAGTCTCAAAGCAGCTTCCAATCACCTTCCCTTTCCTCTCCCCAAAACAGACACCCTGTATGGTAGGTTAGGCTGAGGTGCCCTGATATTAATGAAGAAGGAGGAGGAGGAGGAGGAGGAGGAGTTGGAGGAGGAGTTGGAGTTGGTTCTTATATGCTGCTTTTTTCTCTACCCGAAGGAATCTCCAAGCGGCTTACATTTGCCTTCCCTTCCCTCTCCCCACAACAGACACCCTGTATGGTAGGTGAGGCTGAGGTGCCCTGAAATTACTGAAGAAGGAGGAGGAGGAGGAGGAGGAGGAAGAGTTGGAGGAGGAGTTGGAGTTGGTTCTTATATGCTGCTTTACTCTACCCCAAGGAATCTCTAAGCGGCTTACATTCGCCTTCCCTTTCCTCTCCCCACAACAGACACCCTGTGAGGTGGGTGAGGCTGAGAGAGCCCTGATATTCCTGCTCAGTCAGAACAGCTCTATGAGTACCCTGGCGAGCCCAAAGTCACCCAGCTGGCTGCATGTGGAGGAGGAGCGGGGAATCAAACTGCCATCCTTACATCCCATCCATAGGCTGCCATTCCCCCTTTGTAATTTCCTCTGTGGATCAGGTCCCCTGCATTCACGGGGAATCTTTAATGGTCTCTGCTGTCTGCATTACCACAGTCATCTCTGTCCCTTAAAGAACATCAGTTGTGGAGGGGCCGTGGCTCAGTGCCAGAGCATCTGCTTGGCGTGCCCCAGGTCTCAGATTCTATCCCAGGTAAGAGGACCAGGTAGCAAGAGACATGAAAGGCCTCTGCCTGCGACTCTGGAGAGATGCTGCCAATTTGAGTAGCCATGATTTTACTGATGGGCCAGTTCAGTGTAAAGCAACTGTATGCGATCACTCACTATTATTTTCTCTCCTCCAGGGAGGTGGGCTTTGTGTCTTTGGCCGTCAACCAGAGACAGCTGTCAAGAGCACGAGCCATGCCAGTCTGTCTCCGCAGACGTCAGACGCCGGGAGTTTGGTGCCTACTAGGCTCCAAGCTAAGATCATTCTGTTCTGTGCCCCACTTGTTTTTACCATGCCCCTTAAATCCCTCAGTAGCTGGAGGCACGTCCTGCCCTGTCCCCAGAACTCTTGTTTTACTATCTACTTGGCTGTATTTACTTCTGGTCAGGCTCTATAGGCAGTTCCTGTAGGTTAGGCTTTCTCAACCAGGGGGTTGTGTAACCCTGGGGCTTCGTGATGGCCCTGGAAGGGCTTCCCGAATTTATTTTATTTATTTATTATATATGTCCTGCGTACATCTGCTTCTTGCATCCAGGGAATCTGACCTCTGTAGTATGGAGATGAGCTGTAATTCCAGGGGATACCCAGGCCCCACCTGGAGGCTGACATCCCTAGCTGAGAGCAACTACATATGGATCCAATGCCAGGACTGTGGACAGCCAGTGCAAGGATTCCTTTCTTCCCACCCTGGGAAAATATATGCAAGTCTTGCTAGGACTGCCAAGCTCCTGGTGGTGCCTGGAGATCTCCCAAAGTTGCAAGTGATCTCCAAATCACACAGAGCTTTTCCCCTGAAGAAACCTGTGCTTTGCATGGTGGACTTTATGACAGCTGAGAGGAGGAGTGCCTCCTTGTTTGCTCAGGCAAGGTCCTGCACACACAGACGTGACTTCCAGGGAATGTGCCAGGGAGGCGTGGCCAGCTGGCATCACTTCCGGGGTTACTCAAAGCTTGAAGAATATTGCAGGGGTTACCCCATGGCGAGCCGCAAGGGAGTGGCGGGAAATAAATTAAAGAAGAAGAAGAAGAAGAAGAAGAAGAAGAAGAAGAAGAAGAAGAAGAAGAAGAAGAAGAAGAAGAAGAAGAAGAAGAAGAAGAAGAAGAAGAAGAAGAAGAAGAAGAAGAAGAAGAAGAAGAAGAAGAAGAAGAAGAAGAAGAAGAAGAAGAAGAAGAAAGGGTTTTTAAAAGGCTGAGCAACACCATTTGGATGTGGCCTTCTAACAAGCTATGTGATGGGAAACCTACTGCTCTACTTTGGCCAAACCCAACAGACTCTGTAAGCCCCCAAAGTTCTTGCAGCTTGATGGCTTTACCTCCAACCATCTTTCCACCACCCATAAGCAGAGTGTAGTCCTAACACTTAAATTGCTGGAGTGAATGTATTTATTATTATTATTATTATTATTATTATTATTATTATTATTATTATTATTATTTAAACTTGTTACTCGCCTCTCCCCAGAGGCTCGAGGCGAGTTACAGCATAAACCCCCCAATACAACCATACAATAAAATCCATAAAACTCCAATGACACAATAATACACAAAATGAAACAATAGATGTGGCAAAAACTCCAATAATATCTATATGTTACCCCAGATAACCCATTGTAGAGGGGTGATGGGTAATGGAAAACAGAGGGTGCTGATTACATTGTGCTACTGCTGCCATGCTGCTATAATACTCTGGCAAATACTCCGGAAGATAGAGACAGAGTTCAACGAGATCTGAACACAATGGAAAAATGGGCAAATGAGAACAAGATGCAATTTAATAAAGATAAGTGTAAAGTTCTGCATCTGGGTCAGAAAAATGAAAAGCATGCCTACTGGATGGGGGATACGCTTCTAGGTAGCACTGTGTGTGAACGAGACCTTGGGGTACTTGTGGATTGTAAACTAAACATGAGCAGGCAGTGTGATGCAGCGGTAAAAAAGGCAAATGCCATTTTGGGCTGTATCAACAGAGGCATCACATCAAAATCACAAGATGTCATAATCCCATTGTATACGGCACTGGTCAGACCACACCTGGAGTACTGTGTGCAGTTCTGGAGGCCTCACTTCAAGAAGGACGTAGATAAAATTGAAAGGGTACAGAGGAGAGCGACGAAGATGATCTGGGGCCAAGGGACCAAGCCCTATGAAGATAGGTTGAGGGACTTGGGAATGTTCAGCCTGGAAAAAAGGAGGTTCAGAGGGGACATGATAGCCCTCTTTAAGTATTTGAAAGGTTGTCACTTGGAGGAGGGCAGGATGCTGTTTCTGCTGGCTGCAGAGGAGAGGACACGCAGTAATGGGTTTAAACTTCAAGTACAACGATATAGGCTAGATATCAGGAAAAAGTTTTTCACAGTCAGAGTAGTTCAGCAGTGGAATAGGCTGCCTAAGGAGGTGGTGAGCTCCCCCTCACTGGAAGTCTTCAAGCAAAGGTTGGATACACACTTTTCTTGGATGCTTTAGGATGCTTAGGGCTAATCCTGCGTTGAGCAGGGGGTTGGACTAGATGGCCTGTATGGCCCCTTCCAACTCTATGATTCTATGATTCTATGATTCTATAAGGAGGGCCAGATCTTCCTTTAGCTCAGGGGTAGTCAAACTGCGGCCCTCCAGATGTCCATGGACTACAATTCCCAGGAGCCCCTGCCAGCAAACGCTGGCAGGGGCTCCTGGGAATTGTAGTCCATGGACATCTGGAGGGACGCAGTTTGACTGCCCCTGCTTTAGCTAGTTCAGTTTCGGTTCACTTTCAGTTCTTGCACTATTATGTTGGGGTCGCAATACAAAGCTGAACTCCCAGTGTCCTGGTCTCTGAACCCACAGATCTGACATAAATAACGCTAAAGCCGAGACCGCACAAAACACACTTTGGTTTGGGACTATATTGCTGCCTTAAAATTTACGCCACCTTGTCTACGTCTGGTTACCCTCCAGAAGAAAACCACTTAGGATGCTGAGACCAAAACCACAAGAAGCATGTATGCACCGAGCAGCTGTGTTTGTCTAGGAAGCCTGCGCCAATTACAACTTTACGCCCTAAAACAGCTTGTTAAGGAATAGCCCGAAACCACATTTGACTGTCCTCGTTTCCTGTGGCTCGCCACAGTCTAGAATGCTAGCTGTGGCAACCTTTTCCGCAAATAGATCACACACAGCTCAGGACCCCGGGGCCCGTTTGGCTCAGGGAAAGCTGTAAGAGCTGTCTAGTTCGTAAAGCCGGCCCGCTCCATTCCTCTTGCGAGATCTGGCTTCAGCTCGAGTGGCACAGCTGAGCAACTAAGACAGCCCTCCCATTCAGCCGTGCTTGGGAGCAGGCCCAGCTGACCTCAATAGGAATTACTTCCAAGTGAACAAGCCGAGCACTGCAATGGCATAGCAATCTATCAAAGTCTTACAAGCATCCCAATCCAACAAGGTTTTCCTCCCCGTTCCGCACAGAGGAACTCAGAGCAATAAAAAGGTAACAAGAACGTCTACAGCGCTAGCTTAGCACAGTCTTTCACAACTTTTTTAACCATTGAGAAACCCATGGAATTCGGGCTTCAAGAAATCTCACAAGGGCAGGATATGGCTGGGAAGCATAGCTGTAGACACGCCCACCCGGGGCTCCTCCCCTCCCTCTCCAGGCCCATAATTGGCCATTTTGAGAGGGGGGAGCAGGTTGACAAGACCATATATGGCAGTGGTTCTCAATCTTCCTAATGCCACGACCCTTGAATACGGTTCCTCATGTTCTGTTGACCCCCAACCATAACATTATGCAAGGGTTCTCTCACAGAAATTAAACCGGAACTGACCAATGGCGTGAAGATCCATGGTTCATGATTGTAGATAAATTTGTAGCAAGAAGAACTAGCTCCCCTCACAAATGTGACGGTTGCGTCTGTCATCTGCCCCCTCCCTTTCCCTTCTTAGTGGGTGTGGAATTATGTTAGCTATATTGAATTTTGCCGCCATTCTTGTCGTAACTTTTGTATTAATTGTATTATGTTTTATTATGCTTTTATTGTTTTAGGGGATTGGTTTTTATGTGACCCGCCTCGAGCCTCCTGGGGGAGGCAGGATATAAATTAAAACAATAACAATAACAATAACAATAGCAAATAGGAGGGCGCCTTCAGGAGGACCAGCAACAGTGGCGGCGCCCCACCCCCAGCCAAGCTGTTCTTTCTGCCGCGACCCCTGTGAATGGGTCATTTGGCCCCCAAAGGGGTCCCGACCCCCAGATTGAGAACCACTCATATATGGTCATATTGTTCAATATTGTTGTTGTTGTTGTTATTAATTCGATTTATTTCCCGCCACTTCCTAGACTGCTCGTGGCAGGTCACAATGTCTTAAAACCCCATTAAAACTCCCATTAAAAAACTTAAAACCATCCTAACATGGCGGAAAAATCCCTTTCCTACCCCCTATTACTAAGGGGGTGGTGGAGAAGGAGGTCCGACGATGTTCGCTCCAAAATCCGGGGGGGGGGGCAATAGGTGTACCTCGCCGACCCCAGCCTCAACCATAGACCTGGCGGAAGAGCTCCGTTTTGCAGGCCTTGAAGAACACTGGTAGATCCCACAGAAATGTTTAACAAATTTAAAAAATTAAAAATTAACTCCCACTCATTCTGGAAAACTTTCGGGGCCATCAGGAAACCCCGGGGTATCATGAAACCCAGGTAGAGTAAGGCTGGTTTAGAGAGAGATTGACTTTAAACGGCTTTGCTAATTCAATTCCATATCAATTGGACCAACACACATTCCCTAAAAGTTGGAAGGGTTGCAGCTAGTCACCAGACTGAGGATGTGAAAACTCATCTCCCAGGTGAAAAGCATCTCCTTCAGAACGTGAATTTGTCCCGACAAATTAGGAGAAAGTTAAACTGAAGTGCCCAGCCTTTTTCCTTTGAAGAACTGGATGTTAGACATCACAAGACAGATTAGCCGAATAGGAATGCAGAGGGGCAAAAGAGGTTTAAGCCAGAAATCTTGTGACTGACGGAAATGGAGCGGATAAATGAAGGGATCCACTTAAATGCACTGAGCGTTAACTAAGGGAAGATCAGAAAACAATATTCCGCACAGAGTCCTCGAAGGAACTCTCAGGATGCGCTGATCTCAAGCCACTGCCTTCCCGAAACAGCTTAGATTTGAACCGAATTTTGCAGCTTGCTGTGTCCAGGGAACTTTGAGAAAGGAAGGGACTCCATGAGAACGCTGATTCAGTTGTCCTGCTCCTCAGCAGTATTATTATTATTATTATTATTATTATTATTATTATTATTATTATTATTATTATTATTATTATTATTATTATTATTGGCTCTTGCTGCTGCTGCTACTGCTATTATATTGGAGTAACGTGGAGTAATTATTTTATTTATTTATTTAGATTTCTATACCGCCCATTTCTTTGCAGCTCTGGGCGGTTTACACAGAACATTATAACTTACATGGAGTAACTATTGTAGTAACTCTTATGTAGAGTGCACTGATAACAGCTTACTTTTTCCAAGACATGATCCAGTCCCTCCTTACTGCAGAATCTATTGTTCTAAGCTAAAGGCCCATCTTTGTACATTTCTAAACCTTGTTGACTCTCCTGAAACCTCAGTATCTCAACCACGGTACACAGTGAAGACACAAAAAGCAAAACAAAAAGCCACTATGTATCTAAGGCCATTAATATGTCCCTGAATCAATGCAAATTTACATATCAAAAACCACTAATTCATATTAAACGGACAAATGCGTGAAGCGTTCCCACATTTTTATTTGTACGGTCATTTTATTTGCACATGTATCATTGTTTGTGTTTGTATGCTGCACACAAATTAATGTTTTTGCTATATAAATTTGCATTGAAACTGTTTTGGTTTCTCCTGTCTGTTCCCTCTTTCTTTAAAGAGCTGAGAGCCAGCCTGGTGTAGTGGTTAGGAGTGCGGACTTCTAATCTGGCATGCTGGGTTCGATTCCCCGCTCCCTCACATGCAGCCAGCTGGGTGACCTTGAGCTCACCACAGCCCTGAGAAAGCTGTTCAGATGGAGCAGGAAAATCAGGGCTCTCTCATCCTCACTTACCACACAAGGTGTCTGTTGTGGGGAGAGGAAAGGGAAGGTGATCGCAAGCCACTTTGAGGCTCCTTCAGGTAGAGAAAAGCGGCATATAATACCCAACTCTTCTCCTTCTTCAGTAATATCAGGGCTCTCTCAGCCTCACACTCACAGGGTGTCTATTGTGGGGAGAGGAAAGGGAAGGCAAATGTAAGCTGCTTTGTTGAGACTCCTTTGGGTAGAAAAAAGCGGCATATAAGAACAAACTCTTCTTCTTCCTCCTCCTCTTCCTCCTCCTCTTCTTCTTCTTTCTCTTCCTCTTCCTCTTCTTCTTGTGGGGGCCAGTGGGGGCCAACACCTAGCTGGTGTATTTTGTAAACAATGCAAGTCAAAAGTAGCATATGTGCTCTTTGTTTTCTGCATAAGAACATCACAGTGTAAACTTTTGCTGTGACCGCAGCATTATGCATAAGCAGCACTATCTTAGGTCGGCAAAAAAAAAAAAAACCCACTCGAGAGCAAAAGATTTAAAGAGGAAGTCTGTCTTATCAGCGAACAAAGCTGGACTTTCCTTGAACTTTGAAGGCTGACAGCTTGTACAATTCACAGAACATGGACTAGCGCAACCTGTATGGCTCCCACAACTTGACAGCAACTCTGGCTACATTCTCTTATCTCTGTGAGCTTCATGTCTCAATCGCTGCACGCGGTCACTCAAGCGTCTGTACAATTTGCCTGGGGAGGAGAAGGGAAGAAATTGAAAGGGTACAGAGGAGAGCGACGAAGATGATCTGGGGCCAAGGGACCAAGCCCTATGAAGATAGGTTGAGGAACTTGGGAATGTTCAGTCTGGAGAAATGGAGGTAGAGGGGGGGAATGAGTTCCCGGAGGAGCTGCGGGCCCTGCAGGATTTGCCATCTTTCCGCAGGGCCTGCAAAACGGAGCTCTTCCGCCAGGCTTATGGTTGAAGCTGGCGCCTCCCCCTCTTTAGACTAGGACCCCACCCCTCTACATCAGCAGTGACCCCTCTTTTTTAGGTGTTTTTATCTATTAGGGGTTTTATGGGGTTTTTACATGTTGTCACCCACCGCGAGCCTCTTCTTATAATAATAATAATAATAATAATAATAATAATAATAATAAGAAGAAGAAGAAGAAGAAGAAGAAGAAGAAGAAGAAGAAGAAGAAGAAGAAGAAGAAGAAGAAGAAGAAGAAGAAGAGTTGTTTCTTATACCCTGCTTTTCACTGCCCGAAGAAATCTCAAAGTGGCTTACAATTGTCTTCCTTTCCTCCCCCCGGAACAGACACCCTGTGGAGAGAGCTCTGATAGGACTGCTTGGTCAGAACGGCCTTATCAGGAAGAAGAAAATTAGCAGCAAAGAGCTTGGTACACAAAAGTATGTGTCTTTAAGTTGCTGAAGAGCAGGCAAGAAGCAGCCTTTGGCTCCTGTCCCCCACCAATTATTTAAATTTTGGATATGACAACTGCCAATATTTATTTTATTTTCATTGATTGATCATAATGGACCTGCCCATCTCACTGTGATTAACAACGAAGTTAAAACACAGCAATTCAAAACAAATAAAACCAATCCCCCAGCCACCCTCCGCAGAAGCCGTAACATAGGCATGTTTCTCCGGGTTGATACCAAAGATTAGTACTTAGAGCAGGGGTAGTCAAACTGCAGCCCTCCAGATGTCCATGGACTACAATTCCCAGAAGCCCCTGCCAGCAAATGCTGGCAGGGGCTTCTGGGAATTGTAGTCCATGGACATCTGGAGGGCCGCAGTTTGACTACCCCTGACTTAGAGGTTGAGAACCACACAGTTAAGTTGATTTATATTCCCCAAGCTGATTAGCATGATTCTCAACTCTACTCAACAGATAGCTTAGTCTTAACAGAACAGGATCTTTTAAAAACATCGTTCTCGTTTCTTGCTGGCTACTGGCAATCCTGAGAATTACGGTGAGCCCAAGATGTTTCCCGGCAGCCTTGGAACTTTTACAGATGCTTGGAGAGCGGGTGGCATCTCATCTTGTTAAGCAACCATGACGAGAATGCCAACCACTGTCTTGGCAACAGAAAGCCAAAGCTGAGTTTCCATCCATTGCGTAAGACAAGACAAGCACCAATAAAAAAAACAACAACCCGGAGGTGCATGAGCTCAGACCCTTGAAAGCAAAAGTTGACTCAATATTTCCAAATCTGGTGCTCCTTGTCTCCTCCATGCAAGCAAAGCTATGGAAATTCATGAGCCCAGCTTTCTCCGGGGTCACAGAGCTTATCCAGCCGACCGGGGGACAGGGACTGTAAATGATGAATCATATCCAGTGACTCAGTCTCCGGATAAGAGTCTGTCTCCTGAGACCTCTTGCAGGACAAGAACAGAACACAACTGTGACAAGGCACATTCCGCTGGCTAAAATTATTGTGTAGACATTGTCATTCCACAAGTCTACACTCATAAAGGCACAGGGAAGTGTGGGAGAGGAGAACCATCGGCTGCCGTCTTTCAGATGTTTTCCCTGTTCTGAAGGTCTTGTCGCTTAGGCCTGGATCTCCTTCTCCTGACTCTCCAAGAGGGGAGGAGTTCCATTCAAGCCAGAGACCAAGAATAAATCACTTGTTAGGGCGGCCAGCCAAGCACAGCTCAGTAAAGAAAATTCAGGAGATCTATTCTGGAAATGTTTTCTCTGGGACTAAATTAATAGGCCCCATTAGACATCTAACATTTCCATTAAAGGGCTACTGTCTTCCACGATGGTTTAGCCATTACAGAAAGAAATACCTCCAGGATGGAGAAACAGGAAGGGTAGAGTCTTCGCCCTCATTTGCAGGCAGATGAAAATCTGGCCAAAGACAATCCCCTAAAACAGGAGGGGCCAAACTGTGGCTCTACAGATGTCAATGGACTACAACTCCCATGAGCCCCTGCCAGCATAATGCATCTGGAAAGCCAGTTTGGCCACCCCCATCTAAACATCCAGAAGAAGTTCCTGACAGTCAGAGCGGTTCCTCAGCGGAACAGGCTTCCTCGGGAGGTGGTGGGTTCTCCATCGTTGGAGATGTTTAAACAGAGGCTGGAGAGCCATCTGACGGAGAGGCTGATTCTGTGAAGGATCAAGGGGGTGGCAGGTGACAGTGGATGAGTGATTGGGATGTGAGTGTCCTGCATAGTGCAGGGGGTTGGACTAGATGACCCAGGAGGTCCCTTCCAACTCTTATTCTACGATTCTATGAATTGTCATGCTAGCAAGCAGGACCCACATTAAGATCACATCAGGGGCACACCATCCCGTTTGGTTCCAGCAGTTCAGTCTCAGGAGGAAAAGTCATGGCTGTTTTGATTTAATAAAACCTGCAACTCCTACCGTTAACAACTTTATTACAAGGTCTGGCAGCTGTTTAAGTAACAGAGGAATTTGCTAACATCTGCCTTGCTTCTCCCTTTATAGAAGGCGTCTGTGGCTCTCCCCTGCACATTCCAGACCTTGTAGGATGGCAGCAGACCTTTGACCCTGACCCCTGCACTACTCCCCGCAAACAAGGTTCTAGAAGTTCTTCACAGAGCTTCCCCTCTCCCATTCAGTTCACCAGCCATTCCGCTTAACTTCTGTGTTTGCCCAAGCAGCTTACTGATCCACTGACAGACCTAAGTTCAGGGACGGCATGCAATCTAGAGTGGATTAGGCCTTTATCTCCCCACTCCCATGCCAGAGAAAATCTGTAAAAAAATGTCCGGACAGCTTCTTCAGAAGCTGGATTTCTTTTAGAAGAACCCTTCCTCCTAATGGCTAGAGCAGAAAGCACAGAAGCGGTTTATCCTAGCAACACATGTAGCAATCGCCCAGAGGTGCCCCTTTGTGCTGCACGATTTGGGGGCCTTCATACTGCGATTGCTAGGGGGTCTTCGTACTTATGTGGCTTGTGGACCACAAGAATGAAAAAAGGGTCGATACTCATGCTCTGTTAGTAACTGAGCATGTGCATCGCTCATTGAGCATGCATGAGGACCACAAGCTGTATTTATTTGTTTATTTATTTATTATTTATATTATATTTGCATTTATAGGCTGCCCTTCTTGAGCCAGTCATCTCAGGGTCCTAAACTATAAAACCATAAAACACATTAACACAGTTAAAAACTACTGAAAAAGCTAACAAGAGGTTATCAGCTGAGTAACTGTTGGATGTTCCTCTACTATGAGAAGAAGGATGTAGGAGGAGATCCCCGAGTTGGTATGGGAAGCCCATGGTGTTCTAGTTTTTCCAGATGGACTGGCTTCAACCATATGCCTGCAGAAGAGTTCCGTCTTACAGGCCCGGCAGAATTGTACTAGCTCCGTTAAAACCCTGATGCTCATTCCACCAGGCGGGGGCCACAGCCAAAAAATGCCCCGGCCCTGGTCGAGGCCAGTCACACATCTTTGGGGCCAGGGATAAGTCTGATGGTCTCCTAAGATATTGGGGCACGGCGCTTGGATGTCCCACCGAGGTTGGACAAATGTTTTCAGCAAAGTGAAGCTGTTTCCAAAGTCCCAACAATCCCTAGGACAGGGACCCCATGGATATTTGTGCAGCACAAGTAACAGCATCAGTTGTGCTCTGCTTTGTTGTTGTTAGGTGCGAAGTCATGTCCGACCCATCGCAACCCCATGGACAAAGATCCTCCAGGCCTTCCTGTCCTCTACCATTCCCCGGAGTCCATTTAAGTTGTGCTCTGCTAAGGCCCAGCAAGACTGCTCTTTAGAAGGCCAGATCCTGAAGATGAAACTCAAATACTTTGGCCACCTCATGAGAAGGAAGGACTCCCTGGAGAAGAGCCTAATGCTGGGAGCGATCGAGGTCAAAAGAAGAAGGGGACGACAGAGAATGAGGTGGCTGGATGGAGTCACTGAAGCAGTAGGTGCAAACTTAAATGGACTCCGGGGAATGGTAGAGGACAGGAAGGCCAGGAGGATCATTGTCCATGGGGTCGCGATGGATCGGACACGACTTCGCAACAAAGGCCCAGCGAATCCTTAAATTGACTCTGGTGCTATATAGACCCTGTGAATCCTTAAAGCAAACCCAAGAAAGCCCCCAGTGTTTGAACCAGTGCATGGTAGCAAGTAGGGACACACACCACTTCCTGTTCCTTAAAGTGGTATAGTTTTATCCAAACAGCAACTCCTGTTTCCAGTTCCAAATCCTCCCTGTCCCTTCCCAAGCATACCTGGCTTGCCCTTCTTTGAAAGCCAGAGGAGCCGGGAAGGATGGGGAGAGAGGAACAACAGGCCCCTTTCTCCCCAGTCATTCATTTGCCGAGTCTTGCAAACCCTCCAAGACGTGGCTGCTTTTGTGATCTCAGCCCTCCCAAAGTTCAAAAGGTTCTTTGGATTTGCAGCTCTGGCTCTCGTCCCATCTTTCATGCTGAATAGAACATTTAAAAAACGAACAGGAAGTCAAGTTTCCGATTCAGGAGCACGTGCGACGGAGCCAAGGAAAATTGCTCCCACGGCCGACTGTCATAGAAACACACCGCGGCTCATAGAGGTTCCACTGCAGAAGGACAAAGCCCAGGAAACCAAGGGAGGCCGGACCAGGACAATGACCACCAGGCCATTCCTTAAAATACAGCCGTTCAATAAAAACGGTCAAAGCATTAATACGCTGCGGGGAGGAATCTTGTCTTCTATCTGGCTCCGAATGTACAAAATCAGCCATCCTGAAGCACAAAATGTACGGAAAAAACAAAAAAGGAAATTTAATCACTGCAAATCAGGCTTTCTCAACCAGGGTTTTGTGAATAGGTTGATCCTGCGTAGAGCAGGGCGTTGGACTAGATGGCCTTATGGCCCCTTCCAACTCTATGATTCTATGACTCTATTCTATGATTCTATGAAACCCTGTGATATCTTGACAGCCCTAGAAACGTTTCCCGAATGGGTCGGAGTTATTTTTTTTTTAATTTGTTAAACTTTTAATGGGTGTTATAACCATACTAGGGACAAAGCCTGTTGCATTCACGAATACAATGGGTGCTAGATTAGAGGGGTGGGGTGGAAGAACTCTGCAGATGGACTCCCCCACCCCCTAGGACCTGGAAAGGCTGCAGGCAGCTGTTAGGGAACTCACTGGCAGGGGCAGCTCTCACGCGGCAGGGATCTGCAGCCTCCGAGCCTCGGAGAGAAGTGGAAGGAGGAGGGGGTGGTCAGGGGTGGGGGACGGAAGGCGATTGGCTGGCCGCTGGACAGACAAGCAAGCCAGTTGGAGGAGAAGGCACTCGGGGGCGGGACAGCCGCCCTGAGTGGGTGTTAAGTGCTGACACTTAAGCCATGAGACCAGCTCCTCCTCCAATCCCTTACCAGAAATATATAGTGGTGCTGATGCTGATGCTGATATGGTGATGTCGACCCCCCCCCCAAAAGGCTAACGATGGGCCTGGAGGGGGTTGGATGGGGAGGGGCCCTAAATGGGCCTGTATATAGCTATACTTGACAACCATATTCTACACAATTGTGACATTTCTGGGGGTGCTCAACACCAGAAGAACATTTCAGGGGTTTCTTCATGGTAAGAAAGTTGAGAAAGCCTGCTGTAAATTCTAATCTAGGCAAGCAGGCTAATGAGCGTAGCAAAAATTCACAAGGCCAGGCCCGCTGTGGTAGTTCTGTCCATCAACATCCTACTATTTTGACACTTTAAGGTAGTGGTTTTGACCCTGCAGCTCACATCTGAGCGTGGCGCCCCACACCAGCTTGACAACATGAGGAATTTATCTTGCCCCGTGAGGAACCTTGGAAACCAAAACACTTCATAGCCCAGATCCCTTTTTAAATTCAATGATAGCTTTGTATTAGGCGGAGACAGAATTAGCGAAAGTTTGCTTTTAAGATGGTGTATGTTATTTTAACTAATAACAGGAAATGTTCAAGTAAGTGCCCAGCAGAGAGCTGGCTCTACAGGAGGGGGCTGCTGACAGCTGTTAACCCAACCTCTGACTTTCATCTTGAGCTCTGAAACAATAAATTGATTATTTTCACAGGGCAACTGACAGGCAGTCTTCGTCCAGCAGCTGCCCAGAAGCACACAAGAGACACATGCAGCAGTGAGAACGCAACTGCAGAGGAGAAAGACAGGCAGAAGTCTTTCACTTCAGCTACTGCCTGGTCATTCTTAACTTGAAATGCTGGGCAGAGGCCCCATGTTGTGAATCAGCCAGCTGCCTCTTCATCTAAGGATGAGCAGATGTAGGAATCAGGAGCTGCACCAGTGGAATGCCCATCTGGGCAGCTCGATTTAGCATCGGAACCAGCAAAAGAAGCCTCAGGGGATGAGGGCTGGGAACAAAATGTCAGAAGTCAATGTCTCTCACCTCCAGAGTCTCCTGAGCCAACACAGACAAAAGGTGAGATTAATAGCTCAGAAGAGGCAGAGGTGTGCTAGGTTATTAGCACAGCATTGGTCAGCTTTAGCTTCCAATGCAGCTTCAATGCAGGCCCAAGGACCCGGTGAGTAAGAACACCTGAGTTTCAGCTAATTAGGCTGATAAAAGCAAGAGGAGAGTCAACCTGTGGGAGCAACCTTTGGCTACCATTGTTGTGTCATCTAGTTCTTTTGGTAAACAGAGTCTTGCTGTTAACCTTCTGTTTGTTTTCTAGAAAGAGATCCCTGATATTCTGCTTTGCTTATGGACCTAGAACTCCAGTCCTCCTTGTTACTTCAGATAAAACATCTGCTTCCCGAACTCTTGGTGGACTGCTTTGCTAAACCTGTGTTACTTATTGCCTTAATAATTTATTATTGCCTCTGTGGCTCCCAGAAGCTCCCAGGAAGAGTAAAAACATCAGACTATAGCCTGGATGTGATATTTGATTTATTACTCTTGCCTCTGTGTGTGTACCGGAGACTCTGTCAGCAACCACCAGGTGTAGTCTTAGATGCAACACTCTACCACGGAGCCAAAGACCCTCCTCTAAGAGGGATGCATCTGGAAGAGGTACATTAGAGGACATCCAGTTTGACATGAAACACAAAAGCTACACTGCCAGCCCTTCTCCATGTAGTAACCTTAAACGTAACAGTTATTCTGCCTGCATCCTGCCCAGTAGCACAGGCCATGTTAAACAACACAGTGCGTGCACCGGCAATATCAGTCCCCACAGGAACACGATGAGGGGACAAAACAGTCCTACACCATTATTTGGATGCAGAGGCAGATAAAGCTTGCATGTTTTAAAGAATAGATTCAAATGGGTCTCCGTGTTGGTCTGAAGTAACACAACAAAATCAGAGTCCAGTAGCCCCTTTAAGACCAACAAAGATTTATTCAAGGGTGAGCTTTCAGACACTCAGCTTTTGAGTGTTGCCTTGACTAAATCTTTGTTGGTCTTAAAGGTGCTGCTGGACTCTGATTTTGCTGTTTGAAAGAAAGGATATGTATACTTCTCCTTTGCGGTCGTAACCTTCAAACAGGTCTGCTGCATCTGAAACGTACAGAATCCCGTCCGGCCAGCTCCCTCCCCAAAAAGATTTATTACCCTTTCTGCACAAGAATAACGAACGGCAATTCCAACCCTTGCTTATGGAGATACAGCGTGTGCTTTTTGGATTTGGAGGAATTCAGCGTGCCCGTGAACAGCTGGCCCCAGTCCATAACAAGAGGAACCTGCGACCACCAGCACAGCAAAGACAGCCTCACCTTGTGACCTACACCGCCAAGCCCGAACTACCAAACATTCCAGAGTCTCTACTCTATCATTAAAGCGTGCCGGAGAGGCTACTTCACACTTAAGGAGCCCTGCTCTGTGGGAACAAGACGCAGAGGTGGAACATACCCGGTTGACATTTTCAACGAGCACTCTACCCAAGTGTGGCATGCCAAATCTCCCCCTTTATCACACACACACCCCTCCCACTACTCAGCTTACACTGCCAGGGTAGGGTCAGGCTCACAGGCTTCAGCGGCCCAGTCTGCGTGAAGAAACCACAGCCTCTCCTGAGCCTCTGTTGTCAAGGGAAAGCAGCTCAGGTTCTGCTAAACCCGGAGACAAACAAGGCAGGAAGCAGCTTAAGGATCTCACCCCGCAGCGCCGTGAAATCAATATGCTACCCCTTTCCCCGCTGTAGTGCTGCGGGCCTCTTCGGCTCTTTGAAGAGACGGCGTCCAACTCAGCCGCTGGGTGGTCCCTTGCTCGGGTTTGAGCGGTCTTTGGCAAAAAGATTGGATGCTTTCATAAATGGAGCAGATTTTACACCCGCCCAATCCAGGGCTACTGGCCAGTTTAGCCAAAGACGGGCAGAATGCAGGTCCAGAGTATAAAAAGTGTGGGGCTCCATACTGGGGAGGTGGGGATGGAAATGCAATTAAGACTGCAATCCTACGGCACAGATGTATCCGGAAATGAGTGTCTGAATTTCGAGTAAAGATGTACATAAGTGAGTGGTAAGCTATCCTTGCTTCTTACCCGACCTCAAGAAGAAGAAAGGTTGGTTCTTATATGCTGCTTTTCTCTGCCCGAAGGAGTCTCAAAGCAGCTTACATTCGCCTTCCCCTTCCTCTCCCCACAACAGACACCCTGTGAGGTGGGTGAGGCTGAGAGAGCCCTGATATTCCTGCTCGGTCAGAAGAGCTTTATCAGTGCCGTGACGAGCCCAAGGTCGCCCAGCTGGCTGCATGTGGGGGAGTGGGGAATCAAACCCAGCTCGCCAGATTAGAAGTCCTCACTCCTAACCACTACACCACTGTTGGTGGAAGAAGTGGTTGGCCATTGCCTGCTTTTCGAAGAAACTCAAAGCCAGGCTTAAAATTTGCACCCTTCCTCCTAGCACGAGGTATTCCAAAGCAGGCTCCCATTCTACCTATAAATTATCAGCCCAAGTAGGCACACAAACGGCCAGAGGAAAGACTTCCTGCCCAACACTAAACCAAGTATAATGGAGCATGCATGCACAAGGAAACCTATACCCAGAATTCGACTTGGTTGCTCTTAAAAGAGGCCACGGGACTCAAATTTGCTCTGCTGCTTCAGACCAACACAGCTGCCCACCTGAATCTAATTGAGAGTGATGCTGAATTGTATTAATTTCAATCAAGGCAAACAGCTTTCTTATCCTGGCTCTTGAGTGATCTCTCGTTGCCAGCGTTGGTGTCCTTGGTGCTTCAACGGCAGGAGATTCCAGGTAGTTGATGCTGAATTTTTAACTAGAAGCCGTGTGTTGCGAATTTAACTGGTTGAATGTAATTTTAACAATTATTGTGTATTTTTATCTTATGGTGTACACCGCCCAGAGCCGGCTGGCCAGGATGGGTGGGGCAGGGGTCACGAAGAGAACTGACTGTACATCAGCGGTTCTCAACCTGGGGGTCGAACGATCCTTTCACAGGGGTCGCGGCAGGGCAAGCAGCTTGGCTGGGAGGGCGCCAATCACACAACAGCCTTGCAAGGTAGATCAAGATACAGCATTCATCCGTCTGGAGCAGCGGAAAAGAGCGAGATCGGCATGGTGGGACAAGAGGCAGAACTGAACTGAGACACCCCGGGGGATAAAAACAATTTATATACAATCATGAACAACAGACCTTCACGCCACTGATCAGTTTCAGTTTAATTTCTGTGAAAGAACACTTTCCTAATTTTATGCTTGGGGGTCACCACAACGTGAAGAACTGTATTAAAGGGTCGCGGCATTAGGAAGGTTGAGAACCACTGCTGTACATGGAAGAAATTCAACAAGGTGCTCCAGGCCTTTGTTCTAGCTCACGCAGGTGAGATGGTTGAGTACCCAGGGTCTCTGGAGTCACTCTGGCGTTTCTAGCAGCCCTGGATGAGAATGGCTGTTCTAGGGGGGCCGTTGCTGGGTGCCACATGCTCCATGCAGGGCATGCCCATCCCATACAGAGATTCCAAGTCGCTCCACTTTCTCTGTGCATGGAGCACAAGGGAAACCTGCCTCAAGCTCTGCAGAAGGGTTCCCGCCCTTGCCATCTAGCCCTTGGACTGAACCCAGATAAGGAGATTCCTTCAGGAAGAACAAAGCCAGGGCCCGGAGGAAAGGTGCGGCTTCTTGGAAGGAGGAGGGGGAGGGAAGTGTGTCATTGCACAGAGGGGAGATGGGGGGGGGGAGCAATGGCTCAGTTCACTTCCTTATCAGGCCTCTGAACTAGGTGGTGATCGGAATTTCAAAGCGCCTGGCTGAACAAATAATGGAAGTGCCTCTTTGAGAGCTGATTAGCTCCGGGGTAGGGGGGAGGGAGGCAGGGTCCCCAGGCGGCATAAGTGCAAATGGATTGTTTGCTGGGAAAGATCAAGCATCTAAAAGGCTGCTAGGAGGAAGGAGGCTTTAGGAGCGCCAAAAGAACAAGGGCTGAAAGTTATCCTATGGAACTATTGCAGAGACTGTGACCCAAAGCGTTGGTCCGGGTCACTTTCTGTAAAAATCTAGCTATCGGTTTCTTAACTCACTCCATCTGCTCACCTGCATTCTTAAAAGTCCCTCCCAAAGGCCCAATGCCCTCTGTGTTTTAATTTGTCTCTTATTTGGAAAAACTGATTTGAGCAAGAGTAGATTGTAACGTATACCGTATACTGTATACTGTCGCCTTGCCTATTGAATTTGTATGCGGAGCACATCATGAGAAAGGCGGGATTAGAGGAGTCACAAATTGGGATCAAGATTGCAGGGAGAAATATCAACAACCTCAGATATGCAGATGATACCACTCTAATGGCAGAAAGTGAAGAGGAACTAAAGAGCCTGTTGATGCGAGTGAAGGAGGAGAGTGCAAAAGCTGGCTTGAAACTCAACATCAAGAAAACAAAGATCATGGCATCCGGCCATCTCAATTCCTGTTAAATTAGTAAATTGTGTTACCACATCCAAATGCAGCCATGTGATAATTCTTTACTAAAACAGCCAATGTATAATGCAATGTAGTTTGGAATGGCATTTTGTTATGTTTTCCTCTGGTCTATGAACAGAGGAGACAGCCAAATGCTCTACTTCAAAGAAGATGATGCCCCAAAATACGTCCAGGCTTGAGAGGACGGGAAGGGGACATAAGGGAAGGGTCTCAGCTACTGCTGTCAGCAGTCGATTATAGATTATCGATTTACTCATTATTGTCCAATGTAGACACCTTTATTGAACCCAAAACATTTCCCATGCAATTCAGTCTCAACTGAATACAAACAAATCCAAATGGCTGTTTTTTTCCTATTTATCTCTGGGATTTGTGACCCATTTTCATTACGCTGTCTGTAAACTGACTCTTGCACTTCGCCTATAAGTCTGAAACCGATCCCTTCCCTTCCACGATATTGTATCTGAGGAAGTGAGCGTGCCCACGAAAGCTCACGCCTTGAATAAAACTTGGTGGGTCTTAAAGGTTTTTAAAGGTGCCGCTGGCCTCAACGTTTGTGTTCCGGCTATTTCTTAAAGCTGGCCCGGAAGACTGCCCTTCTTGCAAACTTCACCTCCGTTCTAGGCAGCCGTAAAATTAAAGAGCCTCAGAATGGAAACCCACCAAAAGCCCTAACCACGGTGTGAAACAGGATGCTGGATATCCGGAAAAAAGCCCTTTTAATATTCTTACCAGCTGTAGCACAAGCAAGCTTCAAGGAGAAGTGCCGTCAAACTGCCACCCTTTGACGACTGAGTAGGGCAGGGGTGGGCAGACTGTGGCCTTCCAGATGTCAATGGACTACAATCCCCATGAGCCCCTGCCAGCATTCGCTGGCAGGGGCTCATGGGAATTGTAGTCCATGGACACCTGGAGGGCCACAGTTTGCCCACCCCTGGAGTTGGGTTTTTGAGGCAAGAGACAGACAAAGGAGGTTTGCCATCGCCTGCCTCTACACGGCAACCTTTAACTGACTTGGTGGTCTCCCACCCAAGTACTAGCTGAGGTTAAGCTTACTTAGCAGCCAAGATCTGACTATACTGGGCTTGTCTGGGCCATCCACAATAGGGCAAGCCCCATGCAGCAATTTGCCTGTTAACAACAACAAGCCTTGAAAAGGTAAAGGTATCCCCTGTGCAAGCACCGGGTCATGTCTGACCCTTGGGGTGACGCCCTCTAGCGTTTTCATGGCAGACTCAATACGGGGTGGTTTGCCAGTGCCTTCCCCAGTCATGACCGTTTACCCCCCAGCAAGCTGGGTGCTCATTTTACCGACCTCGGAAGGATGGAAGGTTGAGTCAACCTTGAGCCGGCTGCTGGGATCGAACTTCCAGCCTCATGGGCAGAGCTTCAGACTGCATGTCTGCTGCCTTACCACTCTGCGCCACATAACATTAATCATAACATTTCCATAGTTCCAAATGGAATGGACTTTGCTAAACCAGAAGTCAAGCCCTTGTGCTCATTATAAGTAAGAAGGCAGCTTTGGAGGGAGTTATTTCAGTGGCTACCATTCGATTAAGCCGGTGATCCCTGATTCTAGCATGAAGTGCGCCCTTAAAGGTCTCGGTGCTTTTCAACACAATCTATTAATTTCTCGCACCGCTGCAGAAAAGCAAACAGCTTATGCATATCTGGCTGTTTCCATAGTAAAGCCAGGAACAAATTTCTTATACAAAGTATGGGGCCCGCTAGAAAACCACAAAGGTTTATTACGGCCTTTCTCAATGTTTTTACCATTTTCTCAATGTTTTTACCATTGAGAATCCCGTGAAACATTCCTTGGGCTTCGAGAAACCCCAGAAGTGACAGAAATTTACAGAATATGGTTGAGAAGCAGAGCTGTATACATGCCCACCCATGGCCCTCCCCTTCCCACCCTCTCCAGGCCCATCATGGGCCATTTGGGGAGGGGTGGGTGGGTCGACATGACCATATATGGCCTATCACCGAATAAATGTTTTAACACATTTTAAAAATATAGTAAAAATTAGTTAACTCCCATCCCTTCGGGAAACCCTTCGGAGTCCATCTGTTTGTTTGCTTGCTCGCTTGCTTGTTTCTTAATTAAGTAATTAGATTTATTTCCCACCGCTATCAGGGAACCGTCTCCCAGCGGGTTACGCTCAGAGAGCATAAAACCCACAATCATAAGAACTTAATCCCCCCAAATCAGAATCCCACAATGACTAAGAACCAGACGGCAGCATAAAAACTCTCTTAGGAAGCACAGGGGACATTGAGCTGAGTGGGGGTTTCTTTTCTTTTTCCCGTATCTTCCTGCGTGCAGAAAAATAATGCTCAGTTGATTGTAATCAATTAATTTACAATCACTGCACCTTTGCAATAAAAGCCATACCTGTTGGAGAGGGCTAAAACCCTTTTGGCGAAGGGCTATCACCGGCAGGAAAAATCTCTCTATATACTAGGAGTTTTTTAAAAACGGCAAACGTCTCTCAGAATGTAAGAGAAGCCATGTTGGATCAAGCCAGTGGCCCATCCAGTTCAGCCCTGTGACACACAGTGGTCAAAACCCAGGGGACATCAGGAGGTCCACCAGCAGGGGCAGAAGGACCCTAAAGAAGGGGTAGTCAACCTGTGGTCCTCCAGATGTTCACGGACCACAATTCCCATGAGACCCTGCCAGCAAACGCTGGCAGGGGCTCATGGGAATTGTAGTCCATGAACATCTGGAGGACCACAGGTTGACTACCCCTGCCCTAAAGACTACCAACATTTGTGGCAAGGTAGGAGCTTTTGTGAGTCACTGCCCTATTCTTCAGATCCAGTGGCTCATGAAAGCTCACAAGCTGCCACAATCTGTGTTCGTCTTTAAGGCAGGCTTTCTTAACCAGGACTTCATGAAACCCTGGGGTTTCTTGACGGCCCTGGAAGGGTTTCCCAAATGGATGGGCGGTAATTAATGTACTTTTTAAAAATTGGTTAAACCTTTATCGGGTTACATGATCATACATGGTCATGTCGACCTGCCCTTCCCCTCCGCAAATGGCCAATGTTGAGTCTGGCGGGGGGAGGATGGGAAGGGGCGGGGCTCCAGATGGGCGTGTCCACAGCTCTGCTTCCCAATCATATTCTGCACAATCGCGCGGCTTCTGGGGTTTCTCAAAGCCTGAAGACTGTTTCAGGGGTTTCTCAACAGTAAAAAGGTTGAGAAAGGCTGGTTCAAGGTGCTACCGAACTCTTGCTGTTTTCCACTAGCGTAGACCCATCTCAATCCACCTCCCTACATACTAGCTTTATGATTATTCTTACATTTGTGTCACTTACGACAGGGGTAGTCAACCTGTGGTCCTCCAGATGTCCATGGACTACAATTCCCATGAGCCCCTGCCAGCAAACGCTGGCAGGGGCTCATGGGAATTGTAGTCCATGGACATCTGGAGGGCCACAGGTTGACTACCCCTGACTTACGAGATAGGCATTCTGTTGAGGCTGCATGGCAGCCCCGATAGCCCAGGCTAACCTTGTCACAGCTTGGAAGGGAAGCAGCGTCAGCTGTGGCTGGTAATCGGGACCTACAAGGAAGACTGGGCTTCCAACCATATTTCACACCGTTTCTGGGGTTTCTCGAAGCCTAACTAATGTTTTGAGAGTTTCCCAATGGGCAAAAAAGTTGAGAGAGGCTGCATTAGCGTCTGAGGAATACAGTGCTTCCCCCCCCCACTCCCCAATTAACACCGAAGAATGTCTACAAGGCCTTCTTCCTCCACATAGGAACCACCTATTTGCAAATCCTGTTTTAGCCAGGAATTCACACACACACGAAATTTCACAAAAAACCGTGCACAGCAAGGGTTAGTTTAGCTGTGTTGAAGCCCCCGGGGCACTCCTAGACATTGCCGGTTCTCCTGTCGACTGGCAAGCCTGGAAGGAGTCCAAGAGAATTGTGCTGCTTTAATTACAGGCATTTCCTGGAGAAAAAGGAATCCAAGCTAACAAAGCCACCCTCCCAATTAGTTGCAAAGGAGGAGGTAGATGCCTCTCTCGCTTGTATCAATTAGCTAGATTTCCTGTTGAAGCCTAGAAGGAGGACTAGGGGGGGGTTCCAAGGAAGGAAAAGGAGATTAGCTAATAAGTCACATTAAAACGATAAAACTCTCTAAATTATTTTCCAGCACTTATCTTTTATTTATTCATATTCGCATTTATGTGCTGGCTCGTGGCAGTTTACAGCAGTGGTCCCCAACCTTTTTATCATCGGGGACCGGTCAACGCTTGACAATTTTACTGAGGCCCGGGGGGGAGGGGTATTCTTTTGCCAAGGGACGTCACCACCACCTGAGCCCCTGCTCCACTTGCTTTCCTGCCGGCGCCCCTGACTTCCCGCTGCCCACTGGCTGTGCAGTGCCATGCCGAGGGGGACCCCTAGCCATGGCGGCCACTGGAGAGCACCAAAGGCGAGCCGACGGCAGAGTGGCAGGGCAGCCCCCAAGGAAGCAGCCAGGGAGGAGGACGAGGAGGAGCTGCGGCCAGGTATCGACTGACCCACGGACCGGTCCCGGTCTCCGGACCAGGGGTTGGGGACCACTGGTTTACAGAGAAAAGCTTTAAAACCCTATAGTGTATACATGCAATAAAATACATCCAAAAATACAAATACAGTTCAAACCAGCAGTAAAACCCGTCTATAAGCTTCCCCATCTCCCGCCCATCCAAGCCATACAATAACAACTCCTACTATCCCAGGGGAGCCTTCTGGTGATGTCCGACCTATGGGACCCATACAAGGAGGGACCCAATCTTCCTAGCTTGGTTTCAAGCAAATGCCTGGCGGAAAAGCTCCATTTGGCAGGCCATGCAGAACTGTACTAGCTTTGTCAGGGCCCTCGGTTCTTCTGGGAGCTCATTCCACCAAGTCGGGGCCAGGAGACTTCCAGGGGACCGGGGACAATCAACAGATTCAAACCCGTAAGAGCAGAGAGCCCTGCGGAGGGCATAAGGAGACAAGCCGTCCCTCAGATATGGGGGCTCCAGGCATCTTGCTGTTGTTCAGTGTTTCAATGATCTTGTTAACTACAGTCAGAATCTGTTCCGCAACCTAGAATCAGAGTCCTTAGTGGCAATATTTGAAGGCCTGCTGTGGTGTATGAAACGTATTTCTATCTTTAGGATGCTTTGGGCTGAACCTGCGTTGAGCAGGGGGTTGGACTAGATGGCCTGTGTGGCCCCTTCCAACTCCATGATTCTATGATTCTATCTACGCATTACTGATGAAACCCTACAGTCCAGCAGTACTGTAGAGCAGGGGTAGTCAACCTGTGGTCCTCCATATGTCCATGGTCTACAATTCCCATGACCCCCTGCCAGCAAACGTGTTTGCTGGCAGGGGCTCATGGGAATTGTAGTCCATGGACATATGGAGGACCACAGGTTGACTACCCCTGCTGTAGAGTCAAAGCCCCCTTTGTCAGATGTTATTGGCCTCCAAGTTGCCACTGGCCTTGAATCTAGCTCTTGTACTCAGTCCAACATGGCTGCCCTCTGAAATTACCCGCAAGCATTCCAGAACTCGCCTCCAGAGTAGTTGCAACACTTTCCCTTGAAGCAGAAAATAGTCTCTAGAGTCTCATATACAGCTGGTTTTGGCTAGGAATCACTGGCACAAACTAGTGCGCTGTTTATTTTTATCCGATGCGTTTATTGGGCCAAGATATCATGGCCATTGTATTCTCTATATGTAACGGTCAGTTCTCAACATTCCCCCCCTCTATGGCAGGGGTGGCCAAACTGTGGCCCTCCAGCTGTCCATGGACTACTGTTTCCATGAGCATGTGCTAGCAAGGGCTCGTGGGAATTGTAGTCCATGGACAGCTGGAGAGGCACAGTTTGGCCACCCCTACTCTATGGCATCACACTGCAGGACACATAAGGAGCAGGATGTCAAGACCGGACAGTGTAGAATAGAGGGAAGGGAAGAACTACACAAATAGGAGCTTTTTAAAAGGTTAAAGTTTTCACAGTCCGAGTTAATGAGTGAAGTCACCCATTGCAATATGTGCACTAATAAGGAAACACAGCACTGAAAATTTTGGGTGGCCTTTAGAAGAGAGCGAATGACTGATAACTAGTCATCTTCTTTGATTAAGTGATACTTTACAGCTCTTTCTTTGGAGCTTTTATTGGTTGCTGTACATATTTTATATGTGTTAAGAACTGGTGTGTGTTAAAACCAGACCTCTGAAGATGGCCCCATAAGGGCCAAAACACACTGGTCTATCAATCCGCATAGTCCATAACATACTGGTTTGCAATAACCCACGGGATGGACATAGGTTTTTAATTCCTGAAGTTATTTTTTAAAAATTGTGCACAATAAAAGTAATATTAACAATAAATATAGACATTCAATCTCTGAAGGTCCTAACTGTTATCAGTTGGGTTTTTATAGAATCATAGAATCATAGAGTTGGAAGGGGCCATACAGGCCATCTAGTCCAACCCCCTGCTCAACGCAGGATTAGCCCTAAGCATCCTAAAGCAAACCATCCTTTATGGTTCCTACTCTGAATTCCGGCACTGATGCTAGGTGCCTATACCAAACTTAAGTGTTCATTATCTCTAATGCCCCAAAGTTGTTTTCTACAGTTGATATCCATTTATTTCCCCCTTGTATCTTTCAATATATACAGCATCTTACTCAATGTCCATTATGCTTTAGGATGCTTTGGGCTGATTCTGCGTTGAGCAGGGGCTTGGCCTGTATGGCCCCTTCCAACTCTATGATTCTATGATTATTGTGAGACAGTAACTATTGCTTTACAATCCAGTTACTATCACAATGAGATAAATGACCATGACTACACCTACATGGATTTGTCCTTTCCTCAGATTCCACATTTTGCTTCACTCCCCAGCAACTGCTGCTCAATGATGTTTTAATAATTGTAGCTAATTTTAATTTGAATGAGTTTGTATTATTTGTATTATTTCATTGACAATGATCGAAATGTTCTTATGTACCCTTTGATGTAAACCGCCCTGAGCAACTCCATAAATAAAACCAACTGAATAAATAAACTCGAAACTCAACAGAAACGCAAAAAAATAAATAAATCTCCAGGCTCTTATGTCAAGTAGCTGTGTAGAAGGAACTAAATTCTGCAAAAATTTGATGGCCATTTCCCAATTCTGCCCAGTGGAAAAAAAATCATCATTAAGTGTCTTTAGAACAGGGGTAGTCAAACTGAGGCCCTCCAGATGTCCATGGACTACAATTCCCAGAAGCCCCCTGCCAGCATTCGCTGGCAGGGGGCTCCTGGGAATTGTAGTCCATGGACATCTGGAGGGCCACAGTTTGACTACCCCTGCTTTAGAACATCCATCTATCCAACCAACAGAGGAGGTTGTCCACTATGTCTCTGTATGATCTACTGACACAGTCTCTTTCCGAATCAGCCTTTGTCACCCTCTGCATTGGGTGCGACTAGCTCATTCAATCAGTCCCAATGCCCAGTCCAAGGAGACCAAATCTCAGATGAGGCTACCCACACTGTTTGAATCTCTTCTCTAGAGTGCTCCTTCCTTCACCCGAACACTGACTCATTCAGAGATACAATGGGGTGCATTCCACTGTGCAAAAGTAATTTTTTTCCCCACTCCAAGTAACACTGAAGCGTGTCTCCACTTTTAAATCAGAGAAACAGCACATTACAGGTCCAGGGAGCTTGGAAAGACTGCTGAGCACAATCCATCAGAAACCCATTTCTATTACACAGTTTGAACAGCAGAAAGCAAGCAAAAGAAAAAAAGCTGGGGAATCTTTGCAGAAGTTTCAAACCCAGGTTGGCTGGCAGTGCCTCGAGTTCAACAAAGGCATGCTGGAACCTGGCCAGGAGCCCGCTATTCACGGGACCTGGGTGGGCGCAGGCTTTGTGAGTGACTAAAGGAAGATTAAAAGCTAGGGTTTCAGCAAACAGCTTGCAGCAACCACAGCAAAGTGCGGACCCGAGCTGTGTTTGCGATCTCGAATGTGTGTTTACACTTCAAGACAATATGCAAACAGCAAGGCTCTCTCTTCTGACCGTGAAAACTCAATATTGTTACATATTCCACTGAACGGGAGATAACTGGCACAAAGCGACCCTTCTGGCAAGCCATGGTGTCTTTTGTGCCAAATAAAGCCCACACGGGGTGCCCAAGGAAACCCCGGTTCTGCATGCTGAACACACTGTACACAAGGCTGGATTCTGAGAGTGCAATCCTAGGCCTATTCTGCACACAATAGATAATGCACTTTCAGTGCACTTTAGAAGTAGATTTTCCTGTTCTGCACAGGAAAATCCAGTTGCCAAAGCACATTGGAAGTGCATTATCCTATTTGTGCAGACTGGGCCCTAGAGAGAGTTAACCCCCCTTTCTAAATCTATTGAAACCAATGGTTTTACAAGAAGGATTGCTTAATAACATTGTACACAAGGCTGGATTCTGAGAGTACAATCCTAAAGAGAGTTACCCCCCCTTTCTACATCTATTGAAGCCAATGGTTTTACAAGAAGGTAATTCTACTTAAAGGTAAAGATATCCCCTGTGCAAGCACTGGGTCATGTCTGACCCTTGGGGTGACACCCTCCAGCGTTTTCATGGCAGACTCAATACGGGGTGGTTTGCCAGTGCCTTCCCCAGTCATTACCGTTTACCCCCCCAGCAAGCTGGGTACTCATTTTACCGACCTCGGAAGGAAGGAAGGCTGAGTCAACCTTGAGCTGGCTGCTGGGATCGAACTCCCAACCTCATGGGCAGACAGCTTCAGACAGCATTTCTGCCGCTTACCACTCTGCGCCACAAGAGGCTCTATTAGGATTTCTTAATAACATTTCAAGCAAATAGCTTGTGCCACTCATACACAGGATGTCATAGTCCTGCTGCATACCACATTGGTCAGACTCCACCTGGAGTCCTGTGTACAGTTCTGGAGGCCTCACTTCAAAAAGGACATGGACAAAATGGAGAGGGGGCAGAGGAGAGTAACAAGGATGATCCGGGATCTGGGGACCAAGCCCTATAAGGAAAGGCTGAAGGACTTGGGAATGTTCAGTCTGGAGAAGAGGAAGCTGAGAGGGGACAGGATTGCTCCCTTGAAGGACCTGAAAGGTTGTCACTTGGAGGAGGGCAGGGATGGGTTCCTGTTGGCAGCAGAGAATGGCACCCACAGTAATGGGTTTAAACTATATGTAGAATGGTACCAGCTAGATATTGGGGGAGGGGGAATTCACAACATAGTTCAGCAGGGGCTCATGGGAACTGCAGTCCATGGACATCTGGCGAGCCACAATTTGGCCACTCCTGAACGCCAAAGTGCAGGCTACAAATCACTGGTGGGAAATCTAAAAAACATTATTATAAAAAGATATATATTAGCAAATATTTATTATGTATTATTATTGCCCAGTGCTAAACAAGGTCAACTGAAAACGATACATTAAAATCACAGTAGAAAATACGCCAAAACCAAATAAGTCACACAGTACAGTGCTAAAAAATATGCCAAAACGACCTGACGCATTTTGATCAATTGGATCTTCTTTCGAGGTCAGTTATCAACCCTCATGTACATAAATAGAATATCCACAGACAAAAAAATAAAATAAACAACTTTCTACAGTCAAGGAGTTTAAACTTCGGTCCTGTGGTCAACCTGTGGTCCTTCAGATGTTCATGGACTACAATTCCCATGAGCCCCTGCCAGCGTTTGCTGGCACGGCCTCATAGGAACTGTAGTCCATTGACATTTGGAGGACCACAGGTTGACTACCCCTGCTGTAAACAACAGGAGTAATGAAATATTACAACATTAATACGAATTAATACAAAATAATAATAATATTTTATTATTATTTAATACAAAGTTAATGTGAACATACAGCAGGAGCTCATGGCAACTGTAGGTCATGGACATCTAAAGAGCCACAATTTGGCCACCCCTGTTATAAATGAATAAATATACAGTTTGAGTGAGTAAAGAAGAACAGTTGATTTTTACACCCCTCTTTTCACTACTTAAAGGAGTCTCAGTGGCTAACAATTCCCTTCCTGTGAGGGAGGTGGGGCTGAGAGAGCTCTAAGGGAACTGTGACTGGCCCAAGGTCACCCAGCATGTGGAGGAGGAGTGGGGAATCAAACCCGGCTCGCCAGATTAGAGGCTAACGCTCTTATCCGCTGCACTACGGGTAGTCAAACTGTGGCCTACAAGGACTACAACTCCCATGAGCCCCTGTCAGCATGTCTGCCCACCCCGAAACTACATCATGCCGGTGTTTTAAAAACATCTCCTTCGTTCCGAAAGAAAATGAAGTTCATAGGAGCATTTTTGATTTTTTGGATTGGTTAAAAAAAATTCTTGGGAAAATTCTTTGGAATTTATTTTCCAGTTCCGCCACACCCCACCCCACCCCACCCGGCTATTCCATCTCCCTGTCAGATGAGCATGTAGAGGTATGTAGGCCTACCTTGCAGCTATATAAAAGCATGACACAAATAATTTATGTTTCATATACGTAGCCTAAAGCAAGCTGTGAATGAGCAAAGGCGTATTCCGTGGTGTGGTCATATAAAGTAATACATGGCCCTGGGATACAGGTTTATAAAGCTGATGCTGCAGTCAAAAAACCTTTTGCTCTACTATTTCTCAAGAGAGCATAAGACTCAGTTCGAGCAAGGAAAATGCCAGGGCAAAAGGCAACCGAACAGTTCTGGCGTACAGGACAGCCCCCTGGCTGCAGCCACACTGTGCATAAATGCTACAAGCTCTAGGTTTGCTGTCTTTATCTACGAGATTCATGTCCATAAATCATCTTTAAAAGGGTACATTTCCCACACTAATATCTGGAAGCAATCGAGCTTTGTTTAAAGCTAGGCATGACAACCAGAATGTGGTAGAGTGTTTGATATAGGAGTCCGGGGTTCAAATCCCCATTCAGCTGGGTGATCTTGTATGTGAGACCCCATGCCTAACCTACACTACAGGGTTGTTATGACAACAAAACAGAGGAGTAAAGAACAAGCCACTGTGGGTCCCCACTGGTGAGAAACATGGCATCTAATGGAAGGAAATAAACAAAAACACATACGCAAGTATTCAGTTTTTGTCATCACGTATTCTGCCATTAAGAACAGAAGTTAAGAGCCAGCTTGGTGTAGTGGTTAAGAACAGCGGCTACTAATCTGGAGAGCCGGGTTAGATTCCTTGCTCCTCCCCATGCAGCCAGCTGGGTGACCTTGGGCTAGTCACAGTCCTGATAGTGCTGTTCTCGCAAAGCAGTAACATCAGGGCTCTCTCAGCCCCACCTACCCCACAGGGTGTCTGTTGCCCCCTGCTGGAGACAACGTGCATGTGCGGCAACTCTGCGCGTGCGCGTTAGCACCACCTGGTGGCGGGAACGCGCATGCGTGGCAACTGCATGTGCGCGTTTACGTGCGGCTGCGGTGGCCGGGCCACCGGCTCTCTCCCACCCTCAGAGGCGGTCCCCAACCACAAGAAGGTTGGGGACCGCTAATCTAGTCCAACCCCCTGCTCAACCATCATGTATCCCTGGGGACTGAGGACTGTGCTTCAAAGCAAGAAGAGTCCAAAGCAGAAGTTAACTGACTAGTTCACAATAGCTTCTACTGGACAACTTTTCCAGAAAGATCCTGACTGCTGCAGCCAAGACAAAACCAAAGACTCTGTGAAGGAACAAGACAAATGATCCTTTTCTATAGAGGATACAGGTTTATTACAGTCACTAAGGGAAACGACATCCAACTGACCCCGGAGAGGGGGAAATAGCGTCTTTCTCTCTCTTTGTAAATTGGCAACAAATGACATTTTTATTTCCACTGACCAAACTAGTTCTGCATGTGGTAGAGAAGTCGCTGTATTTTTGGTCCAGGAACAGAAAAACAAACGGGCTCTGAAGGGGCAGGAGACAAGGTTCAACGTGTGAGCAAAGAATTCAATTTGTGCAAATTCGGATTAGATAGAGGATGGGTGGGTGGATGGGTAGGTGGGTGGATCTGTATTACAAGGTTCAATGTAGAAAAAGAGTTGGTTCTTATATGCCGCTTTTCTCTACCCAAAGGAGTCTCAAAGCGGCTTACAATCACCTTCCCTTTCCTCTCCCCACAACAGACACCCTGTGAGGGAGGTGAGGCTGAGAGAGCCCTGAGATTACTGCTCAGTCAGAACAGCTTTATCAGTGCTGTCAGTAGCGCAAGGTCACCCGGCTGGTTACATGTGGGGGAGTGCAGAATCGAACCCGGCTCGCCAGATTAGAAGTCCACACTCCTAACCACTACACCAAACCACTACACAAACCTTGTGTGAGCAAGGTTCAATGTGTGAGCAAGGCATTCAAATCTGTGCTAATTTGGATTAAATAGAGGATGGATGGATGGATGGATGGATGGATGGATGGATGGATGGATGGATGGATGGATGGATGGATGGATGGATGGATGGATGGATGGATGGATGGATGGATGGATGGATGGATGGATGGACGGACGGATGGATGGGTGTGGGAAGACAGGCGGACTGACAGATTTCACAAAATCTGTAACAATATCAAGAAAAGCTCAAGTCTGCAATCTTCAAAAGCTATCCAAATCATGGAACATTACATCATTGTGCTTTTTTTTTTTTTTACTGTTTATTCTTCTATGGGGGAAGGAGCAAACAGCTGCATAGAGCAGTGAGGCATCACCTGCTCTGGTTTTGTGGCTGTCAGCAGGTATTACCTAAGTACTTCCACAAATATTCTCAAATCCATACAGGGGCTATAAATGTGCCTTTTGAAAACAAACCACCCTGAACACTGGGATTCTCAAGAGTCCAGTTTCTGGACCCCCCCCCCCCTGTTTATGTCACCAAGAGCGTATGAAACCAACCCCTACTTGAGACCTCATCCATCACCCGACGGCAGCTGACAACTGGCAGAAGATTTGAATCAAGCCATTTCGCCTGTGGACTGAATGTGATCAGGCTGTCAAACATCTTTATTAATGTACACAACCCACATCCAGTCATGTCTCCTTGCAAGGAAAGATCCTTTAACAGTTTGCCTTTTCCACCGCCAGCATTATCACACAGCAAAGAAACAAGTGGGGGCAAAACAACCGTCGCATGTCAGTTCAAGACTTCTAAGCATTTCTTTCCACGCAGCTCACTCCAAAACTCTGACGTCATAGACGCATTTTTGTGATGGTCTGCCCTGAATTCACCTTTATGGGAGCAGGTGCCGCAGATGTGGAGAGAAGTCAGCTAATCCATATTCCTCAAAAGAAATTTTAAAAACTTTAAAATCTGGTTTTTCTCTAGGCTAATGTATTAGAAAAAAAAATATTCTGCTCAAACCATTTCCACTCAGGGAATTTGCCCCACCTTACCGCTCATCCGGTCACTGGGAAAATTCCTAATTTCTGATGTTGGCACCGGCTGGGGCTGGCCCAAGCCTGGCCCAACTCAGGTCCTCTGTTGCCCCAGGTCAGGGGAATGTGGATATACCCATGTTCCCTTTTTTGCCCCAGGCGCCAACGGGGCCCTATACCAGGGCAGGCCCGTATGACAGGGAAAGAGCCTAGGCTCAGCTCCTCCCTTGACTATGACTCCGCGGAAGGGACATAAAATGGGGCATTTTTTTTATTTTTAAAAAGGTAGGATTATACCACCTTCTTAAACATTAAAAAAACAGACCTGTACCAGCCCTGAGGCCATTAGAACCTCTGTGCCCCAGCGGCCTTGTTCAGAGGCACAAATCCGGGGTGAACCCGGTCCGGCTGGGAAAATGCTCCCCCATCTGGATGCAGGAAGACGCAGGGCAAACTGCTCCATTCCAAACAGGTGGCAGCAGCGTAGAACGCCAGCCCAGGTGCAAAATCAATCTCAGTCTTCCCTTTCTCTCTTCTCATCATTTGTATTTGATAAGTACCAAGGAACAACCAGGTGGATTTAATTCATGTCTTCTCTGGTTTCATCTGCTGCCTGAAGACCCATGGAGACCTCTATGGTTCCTACCCCTCACTTTATCAACCACCAAATGCAGTGCAAATATAACATGAAATAAAGTCACATGTCTTGCCCAGCTCTCCCAATACTGTCAACCAGGCTACCTCCAAGCAGCATCCCAATGAATTGATCCCTATCTCAGCCTTTTTCAACCAGGGTCTCATGAAACCTTGGCATTTCTTGATGGCCCTGGGAGAGTTTCTCAAATACGTGGTAGTTAATTTCTCATACATTTATTAAATTTTTTAAACATTTATCGGGTGAAGTGATAATATAAGATCATGCCAATCCCTCCCCCAACCAAAAAAGGCCAATGATGGGCTTGGAGGAGGTAGGAAGTAGAGGGGCTCCAGGTGGGCATGTCCACAGCTCTGCTTCCCAACCATATTCTGCAAGACCATGCCACTTCTGAGGTCTTTCGGAGCCCGAAGAATGTTTGTAGGGGTTTCTGAATAGTAAAAAAGTCGAGAAAGACTGGGATGTCTGTTAGACCAGCAGAAGAAGAATGCCCAGATGGCCAGAGATCCATGTGTGTGTTATCAAGATGCAGGCAATTTATAGTGGCCCCAGAAAGGAGTTTTTAAGGCAGATTAATTAGCAGATTCCTCTGCAGAATCTTCTTCGGCTGCCTCCATTTCAAGTGCTGACCTGGATCAGAATCCGAAATCTGTGCAGTAGCGTATGATTAATACTGATTTTTTTTAAAATCTTCAATGTGCACATGAATAGTTATAAATATTGACATATTAACGTTAATTCTGCTCCTGACCTGGAACAGCTGCCATGCGCTCCACTTCTGAAACAACAAAAAACCTCCCCATCCAATGGCAGAACTCTTCTCCATGCTATGACAGGACTGATTTGACCTCTCCGGACAAAGAACTGGGCGCTTCCAAGCCGTCGCTAGCATTTACTACACGATGCGAGTCTATTACATAAATTACTCAAAGTGGGTGGTCTGCCACTTGGGTTTTTATCCTTCGCCTGCCTTTTTTCTCTTTTTTCCCCAGTTGTCATTCACCAGCTGGGGATCTGAATGCTCCTCCTCCTGGGTTCTTTATTTGTTATTTTAATGCTGCTCAAGAAAGAGAGACAAGTGACAGGAAATCACGGGAGTAAAATAACAGCTTGCAAAAATGGGGGATAACAGCAACTTTGACTCGCAGGACAGCTGAGAGAGCCAAGAAGGTCGGCGTTGGCAAAGGATTCTGTCCTGCGAAAACTGCTACGGATACGAATTAGGATAACCTCTGCTTCTGTTCATCCAACCCTTGAGCTCAGTTCCTTTCCGCATCTTTAAAATGAGCTCAGAGGATCCTTCCTTTTGTGGAACCAACCTCAGAGGATCACCTCTTGAATACAGGAGACAAGAAAACGCTCACTTCTTACGCTATGAATCAAGATTAAATAATGGATGGAAGGGTCAATGGGGAAAGCACATGGCCTGCTTGTGCCTCATGTCCTCCTTGTGCCGGTATGGTGTAATGGTTAGGAGTACGGACTTCTAATTTGGCGAGTCGGGTTTGATTCCACGCAGCCCCACAGGCAGCCAGCTGGGTGACCTTGGGCTCACCACAGCACTGATAAAGCTGTTCTGACCGGGCAGTGATATCAGGGCTCTCTCAGCCTCACCCACCCCACAGGGTGTCTGTTGTGGGGAGAGGAATGGGAAGGCGACTGTAAGCCGCTTTGAGCCTCCTTCGGGTAGAGAAAAGTGGCATATAAGAACCAACTCTTCTTCTGCTTCAATAATCTCAGGGCTCTCTCAGCCTCACCCACCTCACAGGGTGTCTGTTGTGGGGAGAGGAAAGGGAAGGCGAATGTAAGCTGCTTTGAGACTCCTTCGGGTAGAGAAAAGTGGCATATAAGAGCCAACCAACTCTTCTCAACCGGTGGTCCATGATACCCTGGGGTCTCTTAACAGACCTGGAAGGGTTTCCTGAATGGGTGGGAGTTAATTTTTTAGATATTTCTTGAATTGGTTAAACATTCACCATGTGTTATAACCATTCATTCATTCATTCATTCATTCATTCATTCATTCATTCATTCATTCATTCATTCATTCATTTGCATTAGTCAGCAATCTTACCTTCAATTTTAACCACAATTTTAACAACATTCACAACATAACAGCATATTCGGTAACAGTATCAACAAACTTCGTGTCAACAACATGTTTCCGGTAGTATTTCATCTGCAGTCGCCCTGCCCCCTCCCAAAACGGCCAATGACGGGCCTAGGGGGGTGGGAAGGGGAGGGGCCTCCGGTGGGCGTGTCCACAGCTCTGCTTCCCAACCATATTCTGCAGAATCGCACCACTTCTAGGGTTTCTTGAGGCCTGAAGAATGTTTTAGGGGTTTCTAAATGGTTAAAAAGTTGAGGAAGGCTGGTCTAGAGGCATTACCTGTGCAAAACCCCAGACATTCCAGAAATTGTTGAAGATACCCTTGCGATTACAAGAGGCCACTACATCCCTCCTCTAAAAGAACTGGTATTCATTTTTCTCATTAGTCACAGTAGGGCTAATCTCATAAGACATTCTTTTTGCCTTTCAGGAAGAAGAAGTACTTGGCCAGAAACAGAAATATCCCACCGGGACGTCACACCCTTATACAGATAAGAACACATTCGTTCACTGAATTGTTCTTGAACCACTTTGGGATGGGACGAATGAACGTAGCTCCACAGTAAGGTGTCAGCCATATTTTTCCAGGGAACTGCCAGGCCCTGTACACATGAACCTTTGAAGCTGCCTTATATCAGATCGCTCCATGACAGTTGCTATTGTCTACTCAGGCTGGTAGCTGCTCTTTGGAGTCTCAGGTGGGGGTCTTCCACAACACCTGAGCCTTTAAAGTAGAGATGCCAGGGATCAAACCTGGGACCTGCATGCCCAGTAGATGTTCTACCATTGAATTATGGGGATGCTCACAAAGAATTTCCTCAATGGTTTCGTTTTTACTAAAAAATAAATAAATAAATAAAGTAGTTAAACTCATTCAAAGTAACTTCTAGGTTGGTTTTTTTTAAATATGTGGGCTGAAATTTCATTGTATGCTTTATTCCTACCTATACTGCCAAAGAGCCATCTGCTGTAGCAGTTCCCGGCCATCTGGGTTTAATTTTATTGTTATTATACTGTAGGGGTTTTAATATTGGGTTTTTACTGCTCAATATCTGTATTATTGTTATGATTTTAAGCCGCCGTGAGCCAGTTTTATTGGGAATGGCGGCTAATACATCGCAATATAATAATAATAAATAAATATTTAAAAATATTACGCAGTGATCTCATGGGGCTTTCTTGGCAATAGTTTCCTATTAACCTACATTTCAACCCAAAGCAAATGTTAAAAAAGAAAAGAAAATTAATAATAATGATGATAAACTTTATTCTTGTATTCTGTCCTCCCTGGTGGTTCAAGGTGGGTAACACATTTTGGTTGCCCTGGGCCTTTTCAGTCCTGGCCCCCACCTGGTGGAATGGGCTCCCAGAGAATCTCAGGGCCCTAACGGAACTAGTTCATTTCTGCAGGACCTGCAAGATGTAGCTCCTCCACCAGGTGTTTAGATGAAGCCGGGATATGAATGTAAGCATCTTGGATCAATGTTCGAAATCCTGATGCCCCTATTTTGGCAGAAGTTACCAACTGTGTTGTTTATTGGATGGATGGATGGATGGATGGATGGATGGATGGATGGATGGATGGAAAAAAGGAAGGAAGGAAGGAAGGAAGGAAGGAAGGAAGGAAGGAAGGAAGGAAGGAAGGAAGGAAGGAAGGGAGGGAGGGAGGGAGGGAGGGAGGGAGGGAGGGAGGGAGGGGGAGAGAGAGAGAGAGAGAGAGAGAGAGAGAAAGAAAGAAAGAAAGAAAGAAAGAAAGAAAGAAAGAAAGAAAGAAAGAAAGAAAGAAAGAAAGAAAGAAAGAAAGAAAGAAAGAAAGAAAGAAAGAAAGAAAGAAAGATAGATTAAAACACTCAAATTATATAAAAACCAGTATAATAGATGTAAGATCGTGTCAGTTACTCTTTCTTAAGTTGTACACCATGAATCAGAAACCAGGTCACAAAGAAGGGTAGGAAAGGCTGAGACACCAAATCCTGTTCACATTACATACCTAACCTTCACAGGACACCATGAACTCAGATTTCAAAAGGTTCGAGTGTGCATTCAACAAAAGGAGAGCAGCATTTCTCTTAGTCACATTAAACCCCTTGAAGTGACTACTCAGATTGCAGCTATTTGCTTTCTTTTGTATGGAAGTGGAGCGTCACCCTTCCCGATGCCGGCAGACAGAGATCCCCGGAGGCTCCAATGTCCACACAACCTCAACAACAAAAAGTTGGGCCCAATATTGACTCCGTGCCTTCTACTCTTTGAGAGGGTAACAAAAGCAAAGCTCCCAGCCCAACCTGAAGGGCAATTCACTATCCATTCATACGGGTACAAGCCAATTATAGGAACCATTCAAAAACTGTTTACATAGAGCTCTCCATCACCACAGCTGACGAATGATTTCCTTAAGGACCAAGATCATATATTCAGCAAAAAATCTAACAAGAGCATTTATTTTTGGCTGAACTTCTCAGATAACTCCCCATTGTGCTATCTCGCTTTATGAGGTGATTGGGGTTTTTTTGTGGGGGGGAAAGGCACTTAAATATACAATCTTCCCCCCCCCACTTGCCACCTAAATTATTAGCCCTATGAAGCCCTATGAAGATAGGTTGAGGGACTTGGGAATGTTCAGCCTGGAGAAAAGGAGGTTGAGAGGGGACATGATAGCCCTCTTTAAGTATTTGAAAGGTTGTCACTTGGAGGAGGGCAGGATGCTGTTTCCGTTGGCTGCAGAGGAGAGGACACGCAGTAATGGGTTTAAACTTCAAGTACAACGAAATAGGGTAGATATCAGGAAAAAGTTTTTCACAGTCAGAGTAGTTCAGCAGTGGAATAGGCTGCCTAAGGAGGTGGGGAGCTCCCCCTCACTGGCAGTCTTCAAGCAAAGGTTGGATACACACTTTTCTTGGATGCTTTAGGATGCTTAGGGCTGATCCTGCGTTGAGCAGGGGGTTGGACTAGATGGCCTGTATGGCCCCTTCCAACTCTATGATTCTATGATTCTATTCCCAAATGCAGACAAAAGGGACGGTTTGTAGTATCTAAACAAAAAGAGAAAAAAACCTATCCCAAGACTACTAATATTAACAAAATGAATACAGAATAAGGTAAAAGGTATAGGTATCCCCTGTGCAAGCACCGGGTCATGTCTGACCCTTGGGGTGATGCCCTCCAGCGTTTTCATGGCAGACTCAATACAGGGTGGTTTGCCAGTGCCTTCCCCAGTCATTACCGTTTACCCCCCAGCAAGCTGGGTACTCATTTTACCGACCTCGGAAGGATGGAAGGCTGAGTCAACCTTGAGCCGGCTGCTGGGATTAAACCTCATGGGCAGATCTTCAGACTGCATGTCTGCTGCCTTACCACTCTGCACCACAAGAGGCTCTTGAATACAGAATAAAGAAAATTAAAAAGTCTCTTCTTATTATATTGGTTTATTGTAGCGTTCAACCAGAACGGATTCCAGATAGCTCCCGTTTTCAAATGGAATTTTCCTCAGTGGCTGTTCCTCTGTTCAAGCTCAAAATGTTAAGAATATACCCCCGCCTTTGGCTCTATACTGTAGGGATGCTAGTTGAAATGAAAAAGTCTTCACCACCGGGTGGAAGATGGCAACCGAAGGGGACAGAGAAATGTCCCTCAAGAGAGTTCCAGAGCTGTGGTGCCATGACCGAGAAGACCCTCACTCAAGTTGCTACCCGCCTAATCTCAGAAGGCGAGGGAAGCTGAATCTCTGAAAATGACCATGTTGGGTCAGGGGCATTCATAAGGGAGAAGATGGTCCCAGTACCTTCAATTGTACTAGAAAACAAACTGGAAGCCAGGGCAGGTGGGCCAAAACTGCAATGCTATGTCCCTTGCAACCTACTCTAGTCAACATCCTGGCTGCAGCAGTCTGTATCAAATGAAGTTTCCAAATTTTTATGATTTATCTATCAATTGCATTTTTATACCGCCACTCCCAGCATGGCTGGCTCATGGCGGTTCACAGATCAATACACATCTCATAAAACATCAGTAAAGCATCATAAAACAACAGGATCTCCACACCATAAAACAGCAGGATCCCCAAATTGCTCCTCAAGGGAAGCTCCATGTGGAGCAATTTGCAGGAGTTTAGTTCAGATGTAACCAGGGCATACACCGTGGACTGCATTCAGCTACAGAAAGTTGTTGTTTAGAACCACTGTTGGGTTGTTAATGTTGTATATTGACTATGTTGTATATTGACTTGTTCCATGTATCCCCTATGATGTATGTAAACCGGCCTGAGCCACATGGAAGGGCGGCATAGTAATCAAATCAAATCAAATAAAAAATAAATAAAAGGAACAAGATTCCCTTCATGTCCTGTAACATTACTTAAGGCATCTATGACCAGAAAAGTTCTTTTGACTCTCCGGTGCTCTTTCAAATAACACTGGCCCTTGGTCGATGAACAAACTGTATAAAACACCCCAAACTTCTCCTTGTCGTTACCTGTCCAAGATCTAAGGTGACGTTGACTTCGTTGAACTCCAGTCCCCGGGAAAGAGGGGGGCTTTGCCACCAGCGTTCGGTGCCATCGATAGCATTGGAGATGGGGTGAGCTTTGTTGCTGTTTGCCGATGAGCAGATGTCACAGTATTGTCCCTGTTGTTGAAAAGACACACACACAAAAAAACAGCCCTGAATAAAGTTCTTCAAAGATCACCATTGTATTCATAAACAATTTGAATCCGTGTCCTTCTTAAAACATGATATAGTGATTAAGAGTGGTAGCCTCTAATCTGGAGAGCCGGGTTTGATTCCCCACTCTTCCACGTGCACCCTGCAGGGTAACCCTAGGGAGGTTCTCCATTTGTCAGATGGCTCTCCAGCCTCTGTTTGAATTGTAAATTTAAATTTAATTTGGGTGGGTGGACGCTGAGGAGGGTGGGGTTGTGGCAGGGGTTCCAATGGGGTATAATGCCATCGACTCTGTTTAGCCTGGAGAGAAGGTGACTGAGAGGGGATCTGATAACTATCTTCAAGTATTTAAAAGGGTGTCATAGAGAGGATGGAGCAGAGTTGTTCTCTCTTGCCCCGGAGGGACAGACGAGAACCAATGGGATGAAATTAATGCAAAAGAAATTCCAGTTAAACATCCAGAAGAATTTCCTGATAGAGCGGTTTCTCAGTGGAACAGGCTTCCTCGGGAGGTGGTGGGTTCTCTATTTTTGGAGATTTCTAAACAGAGGCTGGAGAGCCATCTGACGGAGAGGCTGGTTCTGTGAAGGTGTAAGGGGGTGGCAGGTTACAGTGGATGAGCGAGAGGGTTGTGAGTGTCTTGCACAGTGCAGGGGGTTGGACTAGATGACCCAGGAGGTCCCTTCCAACTCTATGATTCTATGAGAGACTGTAGTCGCTTCCAATTGGCCCCCAAGCCCCTCCCCCTCCTACTATGACTGCTACAAGCCTGCACAACCCACTGGGTCTCAGTAAGAGTTGAACTGAGGCTCCTTTGCAATCCCACTATTCTCTCATGTTATTATCATGTAAATGTTGTTGTTATAATGTTATTGTTATTATCACCTATTGTTACCATATGTTATCTGTATGTTTTTTCCTGTTCCCTGTAAACCACCCTGAGCATTCAGGGAGGGTGGTATATGAATAAGTAAGTAGGTAGGTAAGTAGGTAGGTAGGTAAATAGGTAAGTAAGTAAGTAACTAAGTAAGCAAGCAAGCAAGCAAGCAAGCAAATAAATAAATAGTTAATTCTCCATCATAGGTCTGGGCTGGTGTTGGGAACGGCCTTGCAGTTCCTTGTTCTCCATGTGAATAATGAAAATAGTAGGGATATCATTTGCATGCCTGTAGAAAGCACAACAGAGAGCCTCTTGTGGTGCAGAGTGGTAAGGCAGCAGACATGCAGTCTGAAAGCTCTGCCCATGAGGCTGGGAGTTTGATCCCAGCAGCCAAGGTTGACTCAGCCTTCCATCCTTCCGAGGTCGGTAAAATGAGTACCCAGCTTGCTGGGGGGTAAACGGTAATGACTGGGGAAGGCACTGGCAAACCACCCCGTATTGAGTCTGCCATGAAAACGCTAGAGGGCGTCACCCCAAGGGTCAGACATGACTCGGTGCTTGCACAGGGGATACCTTTACCTTTACCTTTAGAAAGCATAACATCTTAGGCCGAAGACAGGTTATGATAAATACTTTGAGATCCACACCAAGCCCAGTACACTTTACCTAGAAACAAAAGTGACCGGCTGGTGTTTTGTTGGTTGGTTTGTTTTAAAATGCTTTCCAGAAAACAAAGCCTTGGGTTAAAATGTGCAATCTCAGCAGGGGCACAATTTGCTGGTAGAGTTGGCGTGCTGGATCGCTGTCTCCATTTTGGCCGGCTGCTGGTTGGTATAGCAACGACAGTACATCATGCACCAAGCCAACTCCGACTAAACCTTTGGCCTTCTGTGAGGAAAATTAAGCCAACTGGGTTTCTTTTTTAAAACTCTACAGACTTCTCAAGTTTGTACTAGTTTGGTAAGGGTCCCCTCCCCTTCTTTCTTTCTTTCTTTCTTTCTTTCTTTCTTTCTTTCTTTCTTTCTTTCTTTCTTTCTTTCTTTCCTTTTCCTCCCTTTTTCCTCAGTAATGTCATTCTAAGCAGCGCACAACGATACACAAACGCAAGGCATTCAAATCCCAAAGGTCTTAACGTTTAAAAACTGTTATCTCGAGATGAATGAATATCTGGCATTGTCCCTAAAGCTGGCTCCAAATTCATCGGGTACATAATCTCGGTCCTTAAGGGGAGGAGGGGACCTAACATTCCTGTTCTCTTAATTTTGAAAGTCATGAAAAGCCTCAACATAGCAGGCAGGGCTTTGATATCTGCAGATGTTTCCATGAAATTTCAAGGAGAAGAGAAACCAGAAATCCTTTGCATTCTTTCTCACTGCCTCGCAGAATAATACAGACAATTACACCATGTTTGAGATCTTTAACATGCACGTTTTTTTAAATTAACATGACTTGACTAGAGACAGAAGTGTGTATAAGACGAAGGAACTGAATCAGCCTAGAATGGCTCCCTGGAATGTTATTTACAGTCAGTGAGATAAGGTATTAAGCAGAGGTAAGGATGCCAACCTGCAGGTGGGGCCTGGGGATCCCCTGGAATTACAGTTCATCTCCCCACTACAGAGATCAGTTCCCCTTGGGGAAAATGGCTGCTTTGGAGGGAGGTCCCCAAATCCCACCTACTCCTGGCTCCACCCCCAAAGCCTCCAGGTATTTCCCAACCCTCTGCCTCCAGGTGAGGCCTGGGGATCCCCTGGAATTATAGCTCATCTCCACACTATAGAGATCAGTTCCCCTGAAGAAAATGGGATGCTTTGGAGGGGGGACTCTGTGGTATTGTTCCTGATTGAGCTTCCTGTTCTCCTCAAGTTTGATCCCCGAATATCCAGGATTTTCCCATCCTAGAGCTGGCCACCCTATCCCCCATCCCCACCAGTGGCTGGGAGGACCTGAAAACCCTAAGCAGAGAGAATCAGAAAACTCAAAAACTTTGAAAGAATCACCTTGCAGGACAACATGAAAGCCACCACCCACTTCTTCCATCTCTTTCTGAAGGTTATCTACATCACAGTCCGGCAATAAATAGATGCTACCAAATGCATGCTCAGAGTTGCTGCCGTTGCGAACCCTACCACCACAACACCACACTTTGGTCTGATCAAGCAGGGCTTTTCTTATGAAAGCCACAGCCTTTAGGCCCCATTCTTGGCTAGTCAGAGGAACTAGCTGTGAGACAGGATGCTGGGGACTAGATGGACCATCGGTTTGATCCATCAGGGCTCTTCTTATGAAAGCCTCGACTTCTATACCCTGTTGTTGGCTAGTCAGAGGAACTAGTTGGCCACGGTGTGAGACAGGATGCTGTGGAGTAGGTGGACCATTGGTCTGATCCAGCAGGGCTCTTCTGGTATTCTAATGAAGGCCTCAGCTTCTCTGCCCTGTTGTTGGCCCTCTGGAGGAACTTGTTGGCTACTTTGTGAGATAGGATGCTGGACTAGCATCCTATCCTATAACCTATCCTGTTATAGGCTAGTCAGAGGAACTGATTGGCCATTGAGTGAGATGGGATGCTGGGCTAGATGGACCACTGGACTGATCCAGCAGGGCTCTCCTGATGTTCTTAGGAAGGACTTGGCATCCATGCCCTGTTGCTAGACCTCTAGAGGAATTTGTTGGTCACTGCATGAGACAGGATGCTGGGCTAGATGGACCACTGGTCTGATCCAGCCGGGCTCTTCTGATGTTCTGAATATTCTTCACCAGTTCATACACAACAGGCTTCCAAAGCAACAAGAACTGCTGATCTTAAATTCATCTCAAAACAAAAAGAACCGACGATTCCTCACGCACGACAGAAAAATAAAGGAAATCGGATGCCTGTCATATAAATTCTTCCAAACTCAAAGTATTCTCCAAATTATTTATTCCAATGTCACGAGTAATCGAAACGGAGTCCTAGGTAATAAACCTGCTTTCCAGGAGCTTCCTCAGTGATTAGGTAAAGGTAAAGGTATCCCCAGTGCAAGCACCGGGTCATGTCTGACCCTTGGGATGACGCCCTCTAGTGTTTTCATGGCAGACTCAATACGGGGTGGTTTGCCAGTGCCTTCCCCAGTCATTACCGTTTACCCCCCAGCAATCTGGGTACTCATTTTAGCGACCTCGGAAGGATGGAAGGCTGAGTCAACCTTGAGGCGGCTGCTGGGATCGAACTCCCAGCCTCATGGGCAGAGCTTCAGACAGCATGTCGGCTGCCTTACCACCCTGCGCCACAAGAGGCTCCTCAGTGATTACTCCTACATAAATATAGTAAATGTACGTAAGCTAAGTAACAACAATATATACTGACCAGAAATTTCAATTCAACATAATAAATTCTTATATCCTTTGCAGTCATAACATACCTTGGTTAATTACCTTAGTAATTAATCTCATGATACCAGTTAGGCAATCGCTCAAAATGTCATGGGGTACGTGCCTTAAAGTCCCCAATTACCAACATAAATTGAAAAGCATTTACAGCTCACCCACTCACTCTTGGGGAAAACACAGGTGTTGCCACTCAATCTGATTAAAGAGCCACATACTTAGTTGGCATGTTTTATACATTCATAAAAGCAACTTAAATCCAGGTCAGAACTCAAACCCTTCAGTGGGATCAGAGCATTGCCGATCGTTTGACGTGTCCGTTTGAGTTTTCTGATTTTTCCCATGGAATGCAAAATATATTATATATAGCCATTGGCACTTGGTGGCTCATATTCCTGGCTGCCATACAAAATCTTGATTGGCTTGGCACCAAGGACGATTTCCTTTTTTCTGTTGTGACTTAAATTAATCTCAACATTTCAGTTGCTCACAAATCTTCAGTTGCTCACATATGCGCCACAAGCGCAACAAACTGAAATCTGTTCCACGAAATATTTCTGATAAGGCCTTGGAGGAGGAGCTGGTCTCATGGCTCAAGTGCCAGTCTGCGCTTAACAACCACTCATGGCATCTGTCCCACCCCTGAGTGCCGCCTCCTCCAACCAGCTTGCCTGTCTGTCCAGCGGCCAGCCAATCACCTTCCATCCCCCGCCAGCTTGCCTGTCTGTCCACCTGACCACCCCCTCCTCCTTCCACTTCCCTCCGAGGCTCGGAGGCTGCAGATTCCTGCTGCATGAGAGCTGCCCCTGCCCGTGAGTTCCCTAACAGCTGCCTGCAGCCTTTCCAGGTCCTGGGGGGAGGGGGAAGCTGCAGAATTCTTCCACTCCACCCCCCAATTTAGCGCCCACGTAGTATTCCTGAATGCAACGGGATTGGCCCCTAGTAAATATATAAATAAATAAAATCAATTGGGGCCTCCCCAATTACCCCCACCCAGAGAATTACTGGGGAGGGAAGGCCGGCTGCAGAATTCTTCCACTCCACCCCCTAATCTAGCACCACTGTATTCCTGCATGCAACGGGCTTGGCCCCTAGTATAATTATAAGTATAATAATAATGCTTAGGGCTGATCCTGCATTGAGCAGGGGGTTGGACTAGATGGCCTGTATGGCCCCTTCCAACTCTTTGATTCTATGAATAATAAATTACCAAGAGAAATTCTGCATTAATTTAAATAATTCAATGTAAAATGTGAAACAATTGCACTCATTTTCTTTGTGTTAGTAGCACTTTGCACAGAAACGGCAAGTAAGAATTGATCTTGTATGTAAGCAGTGAGAATATACTTCTCTGATATGAATTCTTTAAGTTCTCCCTTACTAAGTATTATCGGGGTATTTTAAGTCCCAGTGGCTCTGCCAAACTCCCCATAAGCAAGAGAATGTTGAATTAACACACACTAAAACTCATTTACAGATGACCCTAAACATCCATCCCTTGCCCTTCTTGGCAAACTAAATAGATTAAATTGGAACAATAAGTTTTCTCAGGAACCAGTGATGAGGTCCAAAGCAGGACATGCTGTAAAGCTGAAAGAATTATTGAAATGTTAAGGAAAGACAAAAGGGGTTACAAAAGGTTCTTAAAGAATTCAATGCCACTGCTATCAGAACAAACCAAGATAACAAACATTTCCATGAAAGCACTTCCTGTCGTGGATTTACAAGTTTAATCCTTCGTCTATTTAAACCCAAAAGACTGAAGTCTTTTTTCCCCTTCTTCTTCTATATCCCACATGACCCATCATGGCGAACAATGAAATAGTACAGAATAAAAAGGACAACCCTCTATGTTAGTAAAGAAGAATGTTATCAGCCCATTAGAGATACTCTATTCCATCCTTCTACTCTGCTCCTATTGTACTTTTAAAACATGTGTCTCATTTTAATCTCAAAGCGGCTTACATTCCCTTTCCTCTCCCCAAAGCAGACACCCTGTGAGGTGGGTGAGGCTGAGAGAGCCCTGAGATTACTGAAGAAGAAGAAGAGTTGGTTCTTATATGCTGCTTTTCTCTACCCGAAGGAGTCTCAAAGCGGCTTACAATCGCCTTCCCTTTCCTTTCCCCAAAGCAGACACCCTGCGAGGGAGGTGAGGCTGAGAGAGCCCTGATAATCCTGCTCAGTCAGAATAGTTTTATCAGTGCCGTGGCGAGCCCAAGGTCACCCAGCTGGTTGCATGTGGGGGAGTGCAGAATCGAACCCAGCTTGCCAGATTAGAAGTCTGCACTCCTAACCACTACACCAAGGCACTACACCAGGGGTAGTTAAACTGCGGCCCTCCAGATGTCCATGGACTACAATTCCCAGGGGTCCCTGCCAGCTTTTGCTGGCAGGGGCTCCTGGGAATTGTAGTCCATGGACATCTGGAGGGCCGCAGTTTGACTACCCCTGCATTACACCTTCTAAGAGCCAGTTTGGTGTAGTGGTTAGGAGTGCGGACTTGTAATCTGGCATGCCAGGTTCGATTCTGCGCTCCCCCACATGCAACCAGCTGGGTGACCTTGGGCTCGCCACGGCACTGATAAAACTGTTCTGACCGGGCAGTGATATCAGTGCTCTCTCAGCCTCACCCACCCCACAGGGTGTCTGTTGTGGGGGGAGGAATGGGAAGGCGACTGTAAGCCGCTTTGAGCCTCCTTCGGGTAGGGAAAAGCGGCATATAAGAACCAACTCTTCTTCTTCTTCTTCTTCTTCTAATGTCACTGTAGGGTGTAACTTTACTTAGGGTGTAACTTTACTTAGGATGGCACTTCCAACCATGCAGGCTGGGGGGGGGGGGGGGACACAACCTACCATTACACATCCTTTGTTAGATGCAAACAGCACACTTCAATAAAGATGTAGACCAACTGTGCCAGAAGGCGGCAACAAAGATGGAGACATGGAAAACAAGTCTCTGGCACGGGAGGAGAGAACACCAAGGGAAGGTATGATTGCGCCATTCCATTGCATGGAAAAGAGTAAAAGCCTTGCTCTCTGCTGTGCCAAAAGGCAATTAAGTCTAATTACCAAGTGTAGATTAGTCTGATCTGTCAAATTTCCAATAGCCACTTACGGCTGTGAAAGTTGGACGATGAAGAAATCAGGCAAGAGGTGGATTGATTCATTTGGTGCTGGAGAAGGGTTCTGCAGGTCCCTTGGTCAGCAAAAGTCACAAACAAGGACATACAAGGAAATACAATCACTGGAAAGCAAAATCACAAAACTCCGGCTCACTTACTTTGGCCATATCATGCGATCCAATTAATGGAGAAAGCAATTATGCCGGGACTGGTCATTGGTAAAAGGAAACCAGGCCGACAAAGAACACAATGGTTAGACCCAATCAAAATGGACATTGGTCAGAGCATTCTACAACTAAAAGAACCGGTCCAAGATCGAAAGGTGTGGAAACAGCTGAGCCACAGGATCACCAAGAGTCAGACATGGCTGAGTGGCTAACATCACCATTACAATCCTCACATTATTTAAACCAGGGGTAGTCAAACTGCGGCCCTCCAGATGTCCATGGACTACAATTCCCAGGAGCCCCTGCCAGTGCTGGCAGGGGCTCCTGGGAATTGTAGTCCATGGACATCTGGAGGGCCGCAGTTTGACTACCCCTGATTTAAACCAAGCATTGGGGTACATTTTCTAGCAATGAGAACAGTTGAACAACGGAAGATTAACTAAGCATGGTGGTCACCTATCTCCTCCTTGGGGTCTTCAAGCAGAGTCTTGACAGCCGTCTTTGGGGGACCCACCAGTTTTCCCATACTAAAGTACGGGGTTGGACTAGGACACCCATAAGACCCCTTCCGACTCTGACTGCATGCTGTCTTTGTCGTCTGGCAAATTAATTTTTATTATATTTTTTAAATCTGTTAAAGATTTATCAAGTGATATGAGCATGTATACTCATGCCGACCCACCCCACCCCTCCCAAAATGGCCAATGATGGGCCTGGAGGGGGTGGGAAGGGGAGAGGCCCTGGATGGGCGTGTCCACAGCTCTGCTTCCCAACCATATTCTGCATGATTGCGTCACTTCTGGGTTTTCTCAAAGCCTCAAGAATGTCTCAGGGGTTTCTCAACAATAAGAAAGTTGGGAAAAGCTGGTCTTCCAAGGCCCCTTCTCAAGTCTTCCAGCATCTGACCTATTTTATTGGGGAATGATACGCGAAGTAGAACAGGTGAAAGAGTTAGCACTAACTTAATTGGCAAAACACAAAGAGCATGGACTTGGGAGATCATTATGGCTTTTGTGGTCTCCTGAAATTGAACGCTTCCCGCTTCCATTGTGCCACACCTTGAATACTTCCCCTTCCGTTGAGACACACCTCTGTCATTCATTTAATCACTAGGAGAACCAAAATCCCCAAGGAAAGAGGGCTAAGAACAGTGACCTTTCAAAGAATGCCTTCTCTCCTTTATCCAGCCCGTTTTTCTCTCCTATAAAGTTCAGCTTGACCTGCTGGGAAGGAGGTGGCCACAAAAAGGATTTTGCCAAAGCTTTGGCCTCAGACAAATCGGTCTAGGAAACAAAGTTTGGATCAAAGGACCTGCAGAATCAAAGCCCCACAGGAAAAGCAGGAGGAGGGGAAGGAGGTATCACAGTCTCAAACCCAATGTAGAGTCTACAAAACTCAAGTTCTTTCATTGGAAATTGCTAGTGCGACCCCAAGAAAGGCCACATAAATGGAACTAGGCTGCCTTTGGAAGGACGTGAATCAGAACTGGAGACAGAGAGCTACAAAGGGTTGACAGGAGAGCTCAGATGCTTTATTGAAGCCTCTTGTGGTGGTTTTATGTACTTGGCTAGAAACCCAATAATCTGATCTGGGACTATCATCATTAAACAACTGTTGCTTGGCAGATGCAGAGCCCATCTACAGAAGGCAAATGGAGCTTGGCTGTGTTCTCTGTTCCCATGGCCCCTTCCAGCTCCCAGAAAGGCTGTTCACTGGAGTTGTGGGATCCATGCAGAGGAACAACCACTTGGATGGATGGATGGATGGATGGATGGATGGATGGAGGGATGGAGGGATGGATGGAGGGATGGATGGAGGGAGGGAGGGAGGGAGGGGCGATAAAGAGGGGAAGGAAGGAAGGAAGGAAGGAAGGAAGGAAGGAAGGAAGGAAGGAAGGAAGGAAGGAAGGAAGGAAGGAAGGAAGGAAGGAAGGAAGGAAGGAAGGAAGGAAGGAAGGAAGGAAGGAAGGAAGGAAGGAAGGAAGGAAGGATTAAATCTATCCCTCTTCTTGTTGGCTCTGCACTTAGAGCAATTTCTCCCCATTTTCCTTCCTCATTTGTGGCACTTAAGCCATGAGACATGCTCCTCCTCTAAGCCCTTACCAGAAATATTAAGTGGAACTGATATTTTCAAAATCTGAGCAGCTCCTACACTTTTACCCTAGATTCCCGGAAAGACCTAGAATAACAATGGAGAAAGAAAAGAAGAAGGTCTGAGTCCAGTGGCACTGAGTCCAGTGACCACCAAAGCCTAATTCATGTGCAGGCACACATCTTCAGGTCAGACTTTGAGGCACCGGCAGCAATTCTGGGAATCATTCAGCCCTGTCACAGCATGTAGTCGGCTGCCCTATTATGGCTGGTGGACTCATGGCTTTCCAGCCCGTTGAGATCTCTCCCCTTCCCAAACCCTGCCTTCCGAAGACTCCACCCCCAACATTTCCAGGAATTTCCAGCCTCACAACTATGTGATACACGTACCACTAAGTGGAACACAGAAGTAGTCCAGGTAAGTTTCCGTAACAATTACTATGGATTTGTTCTCCCTAGATTGTCAGGTACACCTGTGAGGGTGACACAAAGTTCCTGCAATGGATGAGCCATCTGTGACCTTTTGCCATGCTAATAGTAACTTTGGGCAACTGGTATTTCTCCTAATCCTCCCCCTAATCCCCACTTCCCACTGCCCACCAGCAAGAGTCTTTGATGTGTCACTCCTGGCTTGACCCTACCTGCCAAGGATTGTCTTCTGTGCTCCTGCAATTTTTGATCTCCTTAAAATTTACGGTAAACCATAAATCCAATGATAGAATTTCTGTAGGCACATGAAACGTCTGTAGGCAAAGTGGGCTGCACAGCACTGGCAATAAACTTAAGAAACTTTTCTAGCTTCTTCACGGCTGCCCTTCCCTGCCTCTTGAGAAACTTTTCCAGCTTCTTCATGGCTGCCCTTCCCTGCCTCTTGAGAAACTTTTTCTAGCTCCTTCACAGCTGCCCTTCCCTGCCTCTTGAAAAACTTTTCTAGCTTCTTCACGGCTGCCCTTCCCTGCCTCTTGAGAAACTTTTCTAGCTTCTTCATGGCTGCCCTTCCCTGCCTCTTGAGAAACTTTTCTAGCTTCTTCACGGCTACCCTTCCCTGCCTCTTGAGAAACTTTTCTAGCTTCTTCATGGCTGCCCTTCCCTGCCTCAATCTTCTTGGTTGCAATCTCCAGGGGTGTAGCAGAGGGGACTGGATGAGGTTTCAGATTCCATTTGTTTCCTCCACTACTCTGGTTGCCTTCATGGGATCTACAACAATACTGGGAAACTCAAGGAAATAAAAACCCACTTGCTCTTTTTCCCCTCACCTTTTGCAAGCCCTTCCTTAGGACTGGTCTCGTCTCCTTCCCAGATGTCCCCAGCCATTAAGCACTCTATTGAGTGTAAGTCATTCATTCCAAATCTGTGGTATGCTTTTGCCATCTGCATTCCTAGGAAATTCTTAGCCCCGGGTGCATGTGGCCTTTCTGTCAGGTCTCGGCAGACGTTTACTTTGACATAAGCCTGTAATAATTGTTTATCCTTAACACGCCTTTCTCTCCCGCCCACATTCCTTTAAAGAGCCTGAGGATGTCTCTTCACACCTATATTCCCAAAATCCATTGCATTTGCTTAGGACTAGAGAGAGAGATCTTTTTTTTTTCTTGATGAGTTGAGCACAAGAATAATGCCAACGTTGTTGCCCAAACAGTAGGTGCTCAGCTCTGTTTACAGGCCTTGCAGGTTTTTGCAGCATTTCCAAAACCTGCCAGACCTGTTTATCCAGACACAAAAGACACTGGGGTGGGCAAATAGTGCATTAGAAGTAAAGATGCCTTCAGTTTAGACATCATTGTCTAAGCAGGGATTACCTGGCTCTGTGTAAAGGGTTTGCAGGTTTTTATAGCACTTCCAAAACCTGCCAAACCTGTTTATCCAGACACAAAAGACACTGGGGTGGGCAAATACACTGCATTTTAAGTAACGATGCCTTCAGCTTGGGCTGCTTTGTCCAAACAGACCATTCTCTGCTCTCTTTACAAGCATTGCAGGTTTTCGGAGCACTCCCCAAACCTGCCAAACCTGTTTATCCAGAGACATAGGTGTGGATAAATGTAGTGCATTAGGGCCAATGATGCCTCCAGCTCTGTTCAAATGGGTGTCTTCACACCACTATTTTCCTGCTATCAAAGCAGAGAAAGTGGGGGCCTCTTTTATTTTAGAGACTTTCCCAACGCATTCCCTTTGATTCCCATTTGGAGAAGTCTCAAAGAGAGGCCCAAACTCTCCTACAGAGCTCTACCTTTACGCCCACCTGCTTTTCTAAGAAATAAAAGGGACCCCTACTTCCCTGAAAAGTCATTCCCTTAAAGTGCTGTCCAAACCACCCAGCTCTCTCACAGGACAAAAGGAGTTTGCAGCTCAGCGTAAGAAGTGAGCTACTCGGAAAACCCTCAGTCCTTTCTGTTCAGACTCCGTAGATTTTGCAAGCACCCCCTTCAGGCAAGGAAAAGTGGCAAGGAGTCCCAACCAACGCACAGAGAACAAACAAAGTGCCACCTCGTGGGGTTTTCAAGACAGGCAAGGAGCCGGGATGGTTTGCTCTCCAACCCTTGGCAACTCCTTTGGGGGTCTCTCATCCAAGCACTAAACACGGCTGGCTGCTTAGCTTCCGAGATGCGACAAGACCGGGCTAGTCAGGGAGATTACGGCCGCTGCACAAGAAATGTAATGACCTAGGAAATCATGGTGCAGGAGCCCAGCAGATTCCAATGCTTTTGTTTGTTTATTTTTCAATTTATATGCCGCTGCTCCCCAGCTGGTCTCGCGGCGGTTCACATAGTAAAACATTAAAATACAATTAAACCCCAATAAAATTATCCCAAATTACAACAACTGCAAGGCAGCAGTGGTAACATCCTCTCCACCCAATCCTATCCCGCCCTGTTCAGCCAGAGGCCAAGTTCCCTTCCGGAGAGAGTGGGACCAGTTCTGATAGGCCTTGGGGAGATCCTTAGTTGGAATACCAGGACTCTGCCCTGGCCTCAACCATACGCCTGGCGGAAGAGCTCCGTCTTGCAGGCCCTGCGGAAAGCTGACAACTCTGGCAGGGCCCTCAGCTCTTCTGGGAGCTCATTCCACCAGGTTGGGGCCACGACCGAAAAGGCCCCGGCCTGGATCGAGGCCAGACAAACGTCCCATGCAGTAAAAATACACACCCCGGACTGTTTGCAACATCTCTGGGAGCCAAGCGTTTGAAGCATGCGACAAATGCACGGTGCAGGTAAAAACGCTGGACTCCACTCATTTCTTCTCCCCTTCCCAGTGGAAAAAAGCCTTGTTTAAAAAAGATCCCAAGATGCTTCTTAGCAGCCTCCATCCTTTGCTGACCATAGAATCATAGAACCATAGAGTTGGAAGGGGCCATACAGGCCATCTAGTCCAACCCCTGCTCAATGCAGGATCAGCCCTAAGCGTCCTAAAGCATCCAAGAAAAGTGTGTATCTAACCTTTGCTTGAAGACTGCCAGTGAGGGGGAGCTCACCACCTCCTTAGGCAGCCTATTCCACTGCTGAACTACTCTGACTGTGAACATTTTTTTCCTGATATCTAGCCTATATCGTTGTACTTGTAGTTTAAACCCAATACTGCGTGTCCTCTCCTCTGCAGCCAACGGGAACAGCATCCTGCCCTCCTCCAAGTGACAACCTTTCAAATACTTAAAGAGGGCTATCATGTCCCCTCTCAACCTCCTCTTCTCCAGGCTGAACATTCCCAAGTCCCTCAACCTATCTTCATAGGGCTTGGTCCCTTGGCCCCAGATCATCTTTGTCGCTCTCCTCTGTACCCTTTCAATTTTATCTACGTCCTTCTTGAAGTCATCTCCTGTCCGTCTTTTGTCTCCTAAATCCTCTTCCCTGTTTAGAAACCCTCAGGAAACAGGCTCTTTAAACTTCCCATTTCTGAGAAGGAAGGAAAACCAAAACCACTTGCAAACGTGCTAATGGGAACCCTCCCTCTGAAATGTGGGGGGGGGGCAACATTTGAGCTCCACAGCTCCCCGCAGACCAACGAGGTTTTATTCACGGTTGTGTGCATGCACACTTCTGCCGGCATAGTGAAAAACCTAATGGTGTGTGCATGCACAAAAAAGATTACCCTTTGAATAAAATTTTTGTTGGTCTTCAAGGTACTGTTGGACTCAAACTTTGTCCTGTTACTTCAGGCTTACACGGCAGCCTGTTTGGAGGAAAAGCTGGGATTTCCCCAAATATATAGACGCAGTAACTGAACGGCTCTCAGAGCAGCTGTGTGAGCAGTTGAGGTTAAGGAGGTGAGGTGTGATCTGAGATATCCCTGATTCAAACCAGCCATGAAATCACCAGGTGGCCCCAAGAAAGTGGTTTAGCATCTCTATCTGGAATTACAGGGGGTAAGAGCAGCATTGGCAGCTGTTCTAAGGAGATACTTCATGCGAAGTACCTCCTTAGAACAGAGTCATCCAGGGAGTTGAGCTTGATTCTTCCGCTCCTCCACATACAGCCAGCTGGGGGACCTTGGGCTCATCCCAGCCGTGTTTGAACTCTTCTCACAGAGCAGTCCTGTCAGAGCTCTCTCAGCCTCACCTACTTCACAGGGTGCCTGTTGTGGGGAAAGGAACGGAAGGGGATTGGAAGCCGCTTCGAGACTCCTTCGGGTAGAGAAAAGCGGCATATAAGAACCAACTCTTCTTCTTCTTCAGTAATCTCAGGGCTCTCTCAGCCTCACCCACCTCACAGAGTGTCTGTTGTGGGGAGAGGAAAGGGAAGGCGATTGGAAGCTGCTTTGAGACTCCTTTGGGTAGAGAAAATTAGCATATAAAAACCAACTCTTCTTCAGTAATATCAGGGTTCTCACAGCCTCACCTCCTTCACTGGATGTTTCTTGTGGGGAGAGGAAAGGGAGGGCAAATGCAAGCCATTTTGAGACCCCTTTGGGTAGAGAAAAAGGCATATAAGAGCCAACTCTTCTTCTTCTTCAGTAATATAAGGGCTCTCTTAGCCTCCCTTCCCTCACAGGGTGTCTGTTGTGGGGAGAGGAATGGGAAGGCGACTGGAAGCCGCTTGGAGACTCCTTTGGGTAGAGAAAAGTGGCATATAAGAACCAACTCTTCTTCTTCTTCTTCTTCAGTAATCTCAGGGCTCTCTCAGCCTCCCCTCCCTCACAGGGTGTCTGTTGTGGGGAGAGGAAAGGGAAGGCGATTGGAAGCCGCTCTGAGACTCCTTCGGGTAGAGAAAAGCAGCATATAAGAGCCAACTCTTCTTCTTCTTCAGTAATATAAGGGCTCTCTTAGCCTCCCTTCCCTCACAGGGTGTCTGTTGTGGGGAGAGGAAAGGGAAGGCAATTGGAAGCCGCTTTGAGGCTCCTTCGGGTAGAGAAAAGTGGCATATAAGAATCAACTATTATTGTTGCTGTTGTTGTTATTGTTATTATTATCCGCTTGCAGTATGAAACCCACCCAAGCCAGTTCTTTCAAGTCCAAAGTACATTTCCAGCGAGAGTCAAACAAGTACAGGATTGTCTCCCACGGAAATTAACGAGACTTAAACCTGCTCAGTTTCAGCTGGATAAATACATGTTTTACAAATGGATACCTTTCCCAGTTCATGATTGAGAAATTCCTGGCGATCTGGTGCTGGGCCATCTTTGTATACTGTTTTTAATCCTATAATTATGCGCCCTGTGTAATAATTAGCTGTGTTTGATTTTATTTTGGGTTTGCTCGACCTCTGGGTTCGTGGCTTGATATTCATGCTAGGTTCCCCGCCCCCCCTTTTTTTGTTTTTTCTCTAGATTTTGCAGCAACACTTAGATTTTTCTCTAAATTTCGCAGTCCCCCCTCCAAAGCAGCCATTTCCTCCAGGGGAACTGATCACTGGAGACTGCTAGGATTCTGGAAGATCTCTAGGCTCCACCTGGAGGTTGGCAACCATGCAACTGGACAGAAGCACCAGAAACCACAAACTGCATTTTCAAAGCAGGGGGCAGGGTACTATGAACACAGGATGCAGCCAAAATTGTACAGGGGAATGTAGAACATTAGATATCTCACCCTGTGAGCTGCAGAGTAATTGACCCGCGGTAACTTGAAGCCACTTGGTAAACTGTACATCTGTACAGCCCTGATTTGGGGGTGAGGCTAATCTTACCACGCATAGAATCACAGAATCATAGAGTTGGAAAAGACCTCCCGGGTCATCTAGTCCAACCCCCTGCACTATGCAGGACACTCACAACCCTCTCGCTCACCCACTGTAGCCTGCCACCCTCTTGACCCTTCACACTTCACCCTGCTTGCCTGGATTTCTGATCTAGTCCAGAACTGGACTAGATCAGCTGTTTTTTTTTTCGTACTCTGCGTGTTACTTCCCGAAGGAGTCTCAAAGCGGCTTACCATCGCCTTGCCTTCCTCTCCCCGCAACACCCTGTGACGTAGGTAGGGCTGAGAGAGCTCTGAGAGAACTGTGACCAGCCCAAGGGCACCCAGCTGGCTGCATGCAAAGGAGAAGGGACTCCAACCCAGTTCTTCTCTGGTACACCATGCAGGCTGTGGCGAAGTCATCACTTGGGCAAAAGTAAGTTAACTCCGTGTGCACAGAAGAAGAGTACCTGTACACACACAGGTAGCACTCCCTGAAAGGATTCAGGCAGAGTTAGGTGGAAAGGTCCTCTCCATTCTGCGCTTCCACCCACCCCCACTCCCCTTCCAAAGCGTACTTTCTGAAGCACAAAGTAAACATGCCCCGGTGCAAACATGCGCACAACACATGTCGCTCCACGACCCTCCCCAGGGGTTTTGTGTGTGTGTGTGTGTGTGCATGCCTGTCCCATTCCTTGAAAATCAATTCTCCAGTCGAACCATTACTGGACAGAGGGAGGGGGGGGGGGACGAGGGGAAGGAAAAGATGCGCCCGGCGGTTCTTTGCGCGCACGGATGCCTTTCAGGAGCGCCGGGGCACGGGGCTGGGGGTGGGCTCCCGAAAGCTCCTCGCCGGCCACGCTTTCCGTTCGTCCGGACGGCGATCCCAGGCTCCGGCTTCGTTGCCAGGATCGCACCGGCGGCTCCGAAAGTTCCTGCGCGGCCGCGCAAGCCAAACCAAAGCCTGCGCGACTTTTGGAGACGAACCGGGCTGGCCCGGCGAAAGCGAGGAAGAGTTTCCGAAGATGCCACCATGTGGCCTCCAACGGAGGAGGGAAATCGTTCCAGATTAAACTCTTCCCCAGCCCTTGCAGGATCTCGCGCTGAGCGAAGAGCAGGGAAGGCGCAAAGCAGCGCGCGTCTCCTGCAAGCCGGGGGCACCTTGCAAAGCGGCAATGCGGGTCCCAATTCGGAAGGAAGGAAAGGGGGAGAGCAATGCAATGCAATGCAATGCAGGGGGCATACCTGAATCGTCTGGTTGGGGTCGCCGCCGGCCACGGGCCCGCCCACGAGCTTGCAATACAAATCCTCCACGGGCCGGGGGCTCTTGGCGCCGGCGTCCTCCTCGCCGCAGGTGGCGGTGGCCGAGATCCGGGTGCCCTCGGCCAGGTTGAAGTACGGCGGGTGCAGGCTGTAGCCGTTCACGTCGACCTGGAACGAGACCGGCTGGCCCCGGCCGCAGCGCGCCGCCAGCAGCAGCAGCAGCACCAGCAGCGACAGAGGCATCGCCGCCCGCCCGTCTCTCGCCATTTTCACAGAGGGGGCGCGAGGGAACAGAGCTCCGGGTTGCAACGCCGGGATGCGGCAGGCAGGGAGCTCCAGCGGCGGCGGCGGCGTCTAGCGCGTCCTCGGAGGAGCCATGGCCGAGGAGCCAAGTGCAACGCGGGCTTTGCAAAAAAGCAAGCAAGGAAGCGATGCCCGGCAAGGAAAGAGGCCGAAAGTTGGTGCGGCGGCGGCGGCCCGGGAGAGGCGCTCCAGGCAGGGCGGCCTAATCAAGTGATGAGACATCAACCTGCGCCGCCGCTCCCGCCCAGCCAGCCCAGCCCAGCCCAGCCGCTCGGGCTCCCTCCGCCCGCCGCCCGCCCGCCTGGCTGCCTCGCGCTCTCTCGCAGGCGGCCCGCGGGGCTAGTGGCGCGCGCCTTGGCCCGGGCAGCCCCTGCAGGGAGGGGGGAGGGAGGGAGGCAGCGAGGGAGGGGAGGAGCGGCGGCGGGATTAGCCCCGCTCCGCCGCGGGCCATTGTTGTGGCCGCCCCTGTGGGGTTAACCCCTTCGCGCTGCCCGGCTGGAGGAACAGCACGCGCGGCGCTGACTTCCCCCCCCCCGCCCGCCCCCCATCCCTGGGGGCTTGAAGGTGGAGGGTTGAAAGGGTTGCTCAGCCTCTGTAGGAGAACATGGCGAGAGCCCTGCTGGTGGGCCTTCCAGTCCAGCATCCTGTCTCAGGCAGCTCTTCAGAAGAAGGTTTCATGAGAACATCAGAAGAGCCTTGCTGGGTTAGGAGAGTGGTCCGTGCAGTTCAGCATCCTGATGCTCACAGTGGCCATCCTGTTCTTCTGCAGGGCCAACAACAGGGCATGGAGGTTGAGACCTTCATGAGAACATCAGAAGAGCCCTGCTGGATCAGGCCAGTGGTCCATCTAGTCCAGCATCTTGTCTCTCGCAGCGGCCAACCAGTTCCTCTGGAGGGCCAATAACAGGGCAGAGAGGCTGAGACCTTCATGAGAACACCTGCTGGATCAGACCAGGGGTTCATCCAGTCCAGCATCCTGTCTCTCACAGTGGCCAACCAGTTCCTCTGGAGGGCCACCAACAGGACACAGAGGCTGAGACATTCATGAGAACATCAGCAAAGTCCTGCTGGATCAGACCAGGGATCCATCCAGTCCAGCATCCTGACTCTCACAGTGGCCAACCAGTTCCTCTGGAGGGTCAAAGTGCCATCCATTGTTCAGCTCTCATTCCTCAGATTTTGGGAAAGGGGGAATAGAAATCTAATGAGTAATAACGATTACCATCACAACAAGCCTGTGAGGTATGTCTGGCTGAGAGCAAGCTTCTAGGTGGTGGTTAATAATCTAGGGTTACAACTGATCTCCACGTGACAGAGATCAGCTCCCAAGGAGAAAATGGCCTCTTAGAAGGTGAAGTCAATGGAATTATACCCCACTGAAGTCCTTCCCCTGTCCGAACCCTACCTTCCTCAGTCTCCACCCCCACCCCCCAAATCTCCAGGTATTTCCCAACCCAGAGTTGGCAACCCTAGGTGAAAGTATGTGAGTGGCCCAAGGTCACCCAGCAAACTTCCATGTCATGAGCTGGGATTTGAACCTGGATCTCCCAGTCCAGCACTTGGAACTGCTATACCATGCTGGTTATTTATTTTATTTATTCATTCATATTTTTATACCGCCCTCCCCAAAGGCTCAGAGTAGTTTACATATAACTGAAACTATACATGAAACCATACATAGTAATATTATTAATTGATAAACCGGGTTACAGTATAACATATGAATTCCATTGGGGGATAAAACCAAGTCCCAAAGAAGAAGAAGAGCTTTTTAGGCCCTGCTTTTTACTCCCCAAGGAGGCTTCCTTTCACCTTTCCTTCCCCTCCCCACAACGGACACTCTGTGAGGCTGACAGAGCTCTGAGAGAACTGTGACTGACCCAAGGTCACCCAGCTAGCTGCATGTGGACCAGTGAGGATTGAAACCCAGTTCTCCAAATCAAAGGCAATCGCTCTTAACCACTACGCCAGACTTTCTCACGTTTTTCCTCTTGAGAATGCCCTGAAATATTCTTCAGGCTCTGAGAAACCCCAGAAGCGGTGAGATGGTGCAGAGAATGGTTGGGGAGCAGAGCTGTGGACACACCCACCCGAGGCCCCTCTCCTTCCCACCTCCTTCAGGCCCATCATTGGCCATTGGGGGGGAAACAGATCGACATGACCATATACGGTCATGTCGATCTGTTTCCCCTCCCCGGCCAATGATGGGCCTGGAGGGGCTGGGAAGGGGAGGGACCTCAGATGAACCTGTACCATATCTGGTGATGTCACTCAATAAATGTTTACCACATTTTTTAAAATATATAAACAATTAATGAACTCCCACCCGTTTGGGAAACCCTTCCAGAGCCACTTTAAACCTTGTTTGAGAAAGCCTGCTCTCAGATATTCCCGTTTTTTACAAGTAAGTCCCAATGAACTCTGTGGGACTTTACTTCCGAATAAACATTTATAAGATGTCCTGCGTCTTCCAACATATTTTAATATAACTGAATCTGAAATGGTTGCTTAGATCCTGGCCATCCTCTCTGGTTCTAGTTTGTTTATGGAATGATTTTATCAGTTTCAGTGTTTTTCATTGTTCAATTATGTGTTGGTTCCGTGTCTTGGGGACCCTGATCTGGCAAAACAAGGGAATAGAACACACTGCTACATAAGGCCTCCTGTAGATTTAGGGCCAGAGTCAGGGAAGGGGAGGGAAGGGACTTCAGTGGGGTATACTCCCATAGACTCCACCCTGGAAGACCTTCATTTCCTCTGCGGAAATTGATCTCTGTAGCATAGAGATCAGTTATAATTCCAAGGGATCCCCGGGTTCCACCTGGCAATCAACAACCCTACATCTTGTCCCGAATAACTCTGCATCATGTTAACTGGCCAAGTTGCATAATACAACCTTCTCAGGGCAACCCAAATTTGTATCAATGGGGCAGCGACAAAGAGAAACCAGCTTGCACCTTTCCCCCAGTTCTTTCCCCGCTGAAGACCTAGGGGTAGAATTGCCAGTTCTGGGTTAAGCAATATCTGGAGACTTTGGGGGTGGAGCCAGGAGTGGGTGGGGTTTGGGGCAGAGAGGGACCTCAGTGGGGTCTAATGCTACCAAGTTTTCCCTCCAAGACAGCCATTTCCTCCAGGGGAATTGATCTCTGTCGTCTGGAGATGAGCTATAATTCCAGGGGAATCCCCAGGACTCACCTGGAGGTTGGCATCTTTAGCTAGGAAATGCACTGAGGTAAATGGTACTTAAGCTCAAAAGTTAGATCAAGATGGATAGTCATGTCATGTCATGCTGGCAAGACTGTAACAGCAGAAAAGACCAAGAGTTTAGAAGAAGAAGAAGAAGATGAAGATGATGAAGAAGATGATGAAGAAGAAGAAGAGTTGGTTCTTATATGCTGCTTTTCCCTACCCGAAGGAGCCTCAAAGTGGCTTACAGTCGCCTTCCCTTTCCTCTCCCCACAACAGACACCCTGTGAGGGAAGTGAGGCTGAGAGAGCCCTGATATAACTGAAGAAGAAGAAGAGCTGGTTCTTATATACCGTTTTTCTCTACCCAAAGGAGGCTCAAAGCGGCTTACAGTCGCCTTCCCATTCCTCTCCCCACAACAGACACCCTGTGGGGTGGGTGAGGCTGAGAGAGCCCTGATATTCCTGCTCGGTCAGAACAGCTTTATCAGCGCCATGGCGAGCCCAAGGTCACCCAGCTGGCTGCATGTGGGGGAGTGCAGAATCAAACCCAGCATGTCAGATTAGAAGTCCGCACTCCTAACCACTACACCAAACTGGCTCTCTAGTTGTGCCTTCAAGACTAACAAAATTTTGGCAGGGTACAGTCTTCGTGAGTCACTGCTTACTTTGTTTGATTATCCGTTTATATACTGCCTATCTTGTTTCGGGGTGGTGAGCAACAATTAAATTCTAAACCAGTAAAACAATAAGAACAGTTAACAATAAAATCCAAGCAATACATTAAAAATCACTATTAAACCACTGTTAGCACCAGTGGTTGTTACAGAAATTGGCGGTAAATTGACTTAGATGTTAACTGGGGTGGGCAGACAAGAGAGAGGCCTGGTAGTTAGACAGTATCGCTTCCAGGTTGGCCCCAACTTTAGGCCTGGCGGAAGAGCTCCATCTTGCAGGCTCTGCGGAACTGCCTGACGGAAAAATAGAAAAGAGCAAGATCCCAGTAGCACCTTAAAGCGTAACAAAATGTATGGCAAAGGGGAGGAGCTTTTGTGAGTCACTTCTAGTGAACAAGTGACTCAGGAAAGCTCATCCCCCTGCCACGGGTCTTGCTAGTTTTTAAGGTGCTCCTGGATTCTTGGCTCTGTTCTACAATCTCAAAAGTTGTTTGGTGAGCCTCTTGTGGCACAGAGTGGTAAGGCAGCAGACATGCAGTCTGAAAGCTCTGCCCATGAGGCTGGGAGTTCGATCCCAGCAGCTGGCTCAAGGTCGACTGAGCCTTCCATCCTTCCGAGGTCGGTAAAATGAGTACCCAGCTTGCTGGGGGGTAAACGGTAATGACTGGGGAAGGCACTGGCAAACCCGTATTGAGTCTGCCATGAAAACGCTAGAGGGCGTCACCCCAAGGGTCAGACATGATTCGGTGCTTGCACAGGGGATACCTTTACCTTTACCTTTTATTCTTGTCGAAAAATGCACCCAGGGAGCGGTTAGCAAATGTTGGCAGGGGCTCATGGGAATTGTAGTCCACGGACATCTGGCGGGCCGCAATTTGACTACCCCTGTGTGTCGTTTTGTGTGTTTGGAGAAAACTCACCTGGCCCTGAACTAGAAGAAGTGACTCGCTCCAGAAACTAATAGAACAAGTTGAGAAATGCTACTGCATGGAACAATTCGACAGCTGCTCTCTGGACTCTGGAAGAATTCAGGTTGGCACGCCACCGCTGGACGGAGACGGTTGCAGCCGCCAGCTGTTTCTCTGCTGGCACGGAGCGGCTTACAGTTGTATTTTCATGATGTCATTTACTTTAATGTGGAGTTTTAACACAACTGAAGGTGACTCAGTCCCCAGCCCGACATAGCCAAGAACTATCAGAGCAGAGCAGCCAAGCCCATTCCATTAAGAGGAACTTCCTGAAGGGTTTTCTAAACCGCGGTTTAACCCCTTCGACTTTGGAAAGCTTTTCTAAGCTTGGTAATGGAAGAAGAAGGGGATAGAGTCAAGTGGGTAGCCGTGTTGGTCTGAAGCAACACAACAAAACAAAATCAGAGCCCAGTGGCGCCTTTAAGACCAACAAAGATTTATTCGAGGCGGGAGCTTTGGAGGGCAAGTTTGACGAAGCTGACGCCTTGAGTAAATTTTTGTTGGTCTTAAAGGTGCCACTGGGCTCTGATTTTGTTAAGAAGAAGGAGAGTTGGTTTTTATTCTCTGCTTTTCTCTACCCAAAGGAGTCCCAAAGCGGCTTACAGTCGCCTTCCCTTTCTCTCCCCACGACAGACACTCTGTGAGCTAGGTGAGGTTGAGAGAGATTTGAGAGTACTGTGACTAGCCCAAGGTCACCCAGCTGACTGCACGTGAAGGAATCAGAAACCCAGAGAGCTGGAAGAGACCACAGAGGGCCATCCGGTCCAACTCCCGACCTTCTTGGGGATTTAAAAATCATACACTTCTGCCAGGTGTGCATCTAATCTCCTAAAAAATTCCGACGAAGGAGACTCCACCGTCCTCCAGGGAAACCTATTCCAGCTATAAACAGCCCCCACCATCAGAAAATGCTTTCTAATATCTAAACGAAACTGCCTTTCCCATAATTTGAATCTATTGCTCTTAGCTCTTGTCTCTAAAAGCTGCATGAAACAAGTTGGTCTCCTCTTCAACAGGTCTATCTTTTAGGTAATTAAACACAGCTATCATATCATATCACCCCTTGGAATGGGGAATCAAACCAGTTCTTCAGATTAGAAGCTGCTGCTCTTGGCCACTACAGCAAGGGATGGCCACATTGTGGCTCTCCAGATGTTCACGGACATGCCCCTGCCAACTGGCCATGCTGGCAGGGGCTCATGGGAACTGTAGTCCATGAACATCTGGAGGGCCACAGTTTGGCCAGCCCTGCAACTATACCATGCTGGCATGGCATCCTGAGTTGCTTGCCAAATTCTTTGGATCTTCCTAAAGGTGACCTGTTCCACTTAGATCCAACCTACAGGATTTTTAATCGATTTATTTATAGTCTGCGTTCTCTCGGAGACTCCATAAGCCAGTGCAATAAACAGACTGGAACATCTAATAAGCAGTGAGATAGGACTAGGATTTTGCTCTGATTTGAGGAGCCCAGACTAGCTCTGTCTTATCAGATCTTGGAAGCTACACCCTTGTTAGTATTTGGATGAGAGAACTAAACAAATACAAGGGGTGTTATGCTTAGCACAATACAGCAAACCACCCTTGAACTTCTCTTGCCTTAAAATCCACCTATAGGGTCATACAGGGTTGCCATAAATTGGTTGCGACTTGACAGCAAGAAGAAAACAAAGAACTAGGATTATAGCAAAGTGAAGCAAAGCATAAACTATTTGACGTCATGCTTTACTTAATGCAGGAGAAAGTGCTAGATAAGCAGGAAACAAGGCAGATGGGAACAGGGTCATATGTACAGCAAACAGTTAATACAATCCACGTTGTACATTAACGTATTCTACAGGCTGAGACATCTAATAAACAAGGATTATTGTTATTGTTATTGTTATGTGCGAAGTCGTGTTCAACCCATCGCGACCCCATGGACAATGATCCTCCAGGCCTTCCTGTCCTCTACCATTCCCCGGAGTCCATTTAAGTTCGCACCTACTGCTTCAGTGTCTCCATCCAGCCACCTCATTCTCTGTCATCCCCTTCTTCTTTTGCCCTCGATCGCTCCCAGCATTAGGCTCTTCTCCAGGGAGTCCTTCCTTCTCATGAGGTGGCCAAAGTATTTGAGTTTCATCTTCAGGATCTGGCCTTCTAAGGAGCAGTCAGGGTTGATCTCCTCTAGGACTGACCGGTTTGTTTGCCTTGCAGTCCAAGGGACTCGCAGGAGTCTTCTCCAGCACCAGAGTTCAAAAGCCTCAATTCTTTGACGCTCAGCCTTCCTTATGGTCCAACTTTCACAGCCAGACATTGCAACTGGGAAGACCATAGCCTTGACTAGATGCACTTTAGTTGGCAGGGTGATGTCTCTGCTTTTTAGGATGCTGTCTAGGTTTGCCATAGCTTTCCTCCCCAGGAGGATTACAGAAATCTAAAGCAAAATGTACAATATTCAGTAGTATATCACAGACTGGATCTGGCAGATGGGATCTAGTTGCTCATTGGTCAGTTACAGTGCAGGCTTACAATCCTGCCTCAGACCTCTAGCTTGGTCCTCAGCAGAACTACTGACACAACGTACCGGCTGTAAGTTTAAAAAAGAAACCTAGGTTATTGCTTTACAACACTGCTGCATTGTAGCGTGCAAGACTGCTCTTTCTTTAACGCTTAGAAACAGTGTTGTAACGCGATCACCTCTTTTTTAAAAAGGCAAATGTTTTGGAATGGAGGGAGGGGAAGGCAGGGAGGGGAGAGGGAGGATCCCGGCAAGGAAAGGGGTGTGCACAAATGACTCTAAATGGTGGCCTGGGGGGGGGGGGGAATAACCAAATGTCTTCACTTGGCAGCCCTAAATTAGATTCTGCCTTCAAACATGAAATATTTGTAACCAAGTAGTTCCTAACCATGCGGTAATTAAGAGGGCAGTTTGGTTTTGCCCTGGAAGGGCAGATTTTAATGCAGAAACCGACGGAAAAGTTGGCCCTTTAAAAATGCAAAACCGAACAATATCGCTAGTGCGGAAATGACCCAGGAAAGTCATATAGGACACCATGGCACCCACACGCACCATGCCGGGGGATCCTGCCCCGTTCCATAACTTTTAACAGGTCATTAGGACTGTGCTTGATATCTTTTACATGCAAGTCATGGACTCCACTAGTTAGCTACAGCCGTTTCCCATATGGCTGCTTTAAGGTGAGGGCAAAAGACTGCTTGTCAGCGTTTTCCCACCCTGCAAGTCACATAAAATCTTTTTAGTTGCATCTGTGCAGACTTCACCGCAGGCCCATGCGCCTGACAGCACCCTCTGGGTGCCTTCAAGCAGCGCCTGCTGCAAATGGGTCCAGTCGACGCGGTGTCATTGTCACCGTCAGTATAAACCTAGTCCCCTTAGCAGGTTAGTCCCATGGCGATAGACCAGTTTTGAGCGACCTGTTGGAGGAAAGGAGTTAATATAGTATTGATGGTTTGAGAAACCAGAAATGATTAACTTCCTCAGTCAGGGTTGCTTTTGCAGATCGAGTCGAGATGAGAACGGGGAGTTTATAAAATCTTTAACTCAGGGGGTTTTTTTTAGGTTGATTTGTGTAAACATTCCCAGTTTTATTAATTCACCATCTGCTCTGGAATAACGAGCAAACTGCTGGCGTTCAGATCTCTGCAATCCAGAATGTGTTGCATTGTTTATTTGGCTGACGCTGTGAAACCTGACCGGAGTCTTAGTGAGAAAATTGGACGAGAAATAATGCCAAGACAATGAAATGATATTTATTGAGTATTAAACTTTATTTGACGTTTGTGCATTTTGTTTATACCTTGCCTTTCTGTCCAATGGGTCTCCAAAGAACCTTGCGTTGTTCCCCCTTTTGTCCTCACAACAACCTCTTAAAGTAGGCTAGGCTGAGAGACTGGGAATGACCCAAGGCAAGCTTCCATGGCACATAGGGGATTTGAACCTGGATCTCTAAAACTCTAGTCCCACACTCTAATCACTATCCCACTCCAGCTACCTGTATCAAGAGAAGTACATTTTTGTTAATGTTAACAGGGATATCCCGATAAAGATGGGCACAAACAGGGCAAATCTGCTTCGGCTCGTGGTTCATGACCAAACCATGAACTGAAGCAGATTTCTTTGTTCATGGTTTGTGGCCCTACAAACCCCTTTGAAGGGGATCACAGTCTCTTGTCAAAAGTCCCAAAACAGCTGAGCGATGGGAGAGGGCCTTCCTGCCACTCGGCTATTTTTGCGGGAAATAGAAAGGAGGGGATTAAAGAGACTTGGAGTCCCTTTATACCCCTGCTTTCTGCTCAAGCCATGAACCACCATGAACTGCTTTAAAATTTGTGAAAGTTTGTGCCGGTGGTCCTGTCATGACCTTCTGTTTGCAAGCCATGAACAGGGCAGAAATTGTGACGAATTTTACTTTGTGGTTCAATTTGTGCCTATCTCTATGGCCTGAGCTTTCTACCAACATTGAATTTCACAACCATTCTAAGTAAACCAGCTCCGCAGTTTACAAACTGGAAAGCATCCTTTCCAGGGATGTCCTCCCTGATCTCTAACGCAACCCCCACCCCCCTTTTCCTTCTGTTGTTAGCCATAACCATCTTTTAGAAGGGCATGTGCACCGATGCTGTCCTTGGGTTACACTAACCACGGTTCCCTTTAAAGGATTTAAAGTGAGCTTGCAATCCATGGTTACAAGCAAGCCTTCCATGAAGAGTTTCGGAGGGCAGCTGTGTTGATCTGCAGAAGAACAGCTAGGTTCTAGTAGGACCTTAAGAGACCAACAAGATTTTTGGGGTATAAGCCTTCAAGAGTCCAAGTTCCCTGAAAATCTTGTTGGTCTCTAAGGCAGAACTGGACTTAAGTCAAGTGAACCTTCTTGAGAACATAAGAGACACTGTGGGGTGCGGTTGTGGAGTTCACACATGCCATGTTGGATCATACCAATGGGTCATCCAGTCCAATACTCTGTGTCACATGGTGGCCAAAATCCAGGTGCCATCAGGAGGTCCACCAGTGGGGTCAGAAGAACATAAGAGAAGCCATGTTGGATCAGGCCAATGGCCCCTCCAGTCCAAAACTGTGGCCAAAACCCAGGTGCCATCAGGAGGTCTGCCAACAGGACCAGAACTCCAGAAGCCCTCCTAATTTAGCCCCCTCCCCAAGCACCAAGAATACAGAGCATCTCTTCCCCAGACATCATTTTAACCACAGTTGGCATCAATGTGTATTAATTCTAAGTAAAGGCTAACACTTAACCAGGGAAGACAGCCGATGTACTGAAAAGTAATCCCTTCTCTTCCTGTACTATAGTCAATTATTTAAAAAAAAAACTTGGAAAGGTATCTTCAATTAATTCACCCAAAGGCTTTGCCTCTTGCATATGTGTGCCAGTTAAAAGCAATATATAAACCAGCTCTTTGTGTACTTGATTTATCCATCAATCCTTGCTCCTTTGATTGGAAGCCTGTTTCCTTGCAGTCCCCACCACCTTCTCAGAATGTGTTTACAGAAAGACTTAAAACGCCCATGACACAAGCCACCTGGAAGAACCCCATTCTTCCTCAACAGAAAATGCAATTAACTTTAAATTCAAACTTTACCTTTCCCTATAATCAAATGATTTCCAATTCAATGCAAAGCCAGAACAGGTGTCTCTTTCATTCATGCTGCCTCTCTGCCTGGCAAAGAACCAAATATTTTTTTTCTTCTAAAGCTTTCACTGAGCATAACCGTCAGATGTACGGGGCATCCGTAACATGCCTGCCTCGAGGCGTTCCCAAATTCGGCTTATGCGTGTGCCGAATGTGCTTCTTTTCTTGAACCCAATGCAAAGGGTTGTTTTCTAATTCATAGCCAAGTCATCTACTGTGTGTTTCTATTGATCCTATTTTGATACTACAGAGCTATTGCAAGCCCAGATGGGTGAGGATAATATTTTGCATTTATAAAATGTGTTTACAAGAGTCCAAAGGGCTTCCCATGCATTCCCAATAACTCTTAGCTTTGGAAGGATGGAGAAAAAGAAGAAGAGTTGGTTTTTATATCTTGCTTTTCACTGCTTAAAGGAGTCGGTTTACAATCACCTTCCCTTTCTCTCCCCACACCCGGTGAGGTAGGTAAGGCCGAGGGAGCTTCTGACAGAACTGCTCCGTGAGAACAGCTTCTGACAGGACTGTGACTAGCTCAAGGACACCCAGCTGGTGGAGGCCAGCGCTGCCTCGGGCTTGAATAGCCACTGAAGGGGCCGAAGCATGCCAAAGTGCACAAGCCAAGGTACAACCATAGCCTTTTCTACACCTATACAGGAGTATTGCGTGTTAGTCTGCCATCCAATAACCCGTCCTGTGGGAGAACTTTCCCAGCTGAAGTTTCCCCCTGAAACTTTTAAGGCAGAGGGTCGTTGGCTTTTTGTAAATCCAGCAGTGTAATGAAAGAAGGCAAAGGGGTGTTGTGTAAATGAAAAAGCTGGGAGAGCCCCCTGTTTCCCATCTAGCAGCCTTTCTGTTTCTTCGCATGTGTTTTCCCAGATGAAATAAGGACAATTGAAGGATACCAGCTGCTTAGGAGGGGAAAAAATGAGGGTTTTAAAAATGTTCAGAAAGGAGGTCTTTTCCCACTTGCCCCACGTTTTGCTTTCAAAACAGATAGTATGTGCATTTTATAGACCCAATGAAAAGCAAAGGGCGCACACAATGAAGCATGCTGCAAATATTACTCTTGAGTTATTGCCCTCTCCAGCGTAATTGTACTTCCCCCAAACAGCCAGGGGGGTTGTGAAAAACATTTGGCTAATCTAAATCTCAGATTAACACGAACGCTGTTTATATGGCATGACAATGAGAGGAATCCACAGGGGCAAAGTCAAGATCTTGAAAACCGATCGCAGTTTTTTGGTTTAAATAATGTTTCCCCTGCTTTTTTTCACCAGACCTGGATGGGGTTTGTGTGTTTTGTTTTGCTGATTTATTTCATAGACTAATCCCCCTTCTCCTCCTCCTCCTCCTCCTCCCTCGTAGTCCGATAGGAATAGCGATGAACTGCAGTTTGCAAATTTAACAATTTTGGCTTGTTTCGTATTGTGATTAATGGATCAGTTTTACAGGGGGTTAAATCACGTAAACCAGGGGTGGTCATCCTGTGGTCCTCCAGATGTCCATGGACTACAATTCCCATGAGCCCCTGCCAGCATGGACATCTGGAGGACCAAGACGATATTCCCAATAAATAAAGGATGCTATTTTGTTCTGCACCTGTATTCTTGTTTGCCTTTAAAATAGTAATAGTAATAGTAATAGTAATAGTAATAGTAATAGTAATAGTAATAGTAATAGTAATAGTAATAGTAATAGTAATAGTAATAGTAATAGTAATAGTAATAGTAATAGTAAAATGAGCTAAGGGAAAGGCCAATCCTTTTTTTCAAACATCTCACAGCCTGATGCCAGCACAATGGCTGGGGTCATCCTCTGTGCGGCGCATACCAAATTTGGCAAGCATGGTGCATGCCAAGGAGCGTTGCCCAATTCGCATAAGGCTCCCACTTCTTTCCCTGCTGTTCTCCTTTGAACGCGGCTCCTTCGTGAAATAGGCCAACGCTTCTAAGTGATTTGCCATTTGGAAGAGGAGAGTGCACAGCTGACATTTACGAAGAAGGAAAAGCCCAGATTGCCCAAATTCAGGATATTGTGGACATGCTAAAACATTTCTGGACCACCACCAGCACGGCGCAGTGGTGAAGAGAGGTGGACCCCAATCTGGAGAGCCAACTTTGATTCCCCACTCCTCCACATGCAGCCTGCTGGGGGAACTTGGGCCTGTCACAGTTCCTTCAGAATTCTGTTAGAATCACCTACTGCACAGTGGGTTAGGGTCACCACGGGCCCTGCTGCCTCCCGACTGGGGATGGGGGGGAGGGTACGGTTGTCAAATTTGGTTTGGGAACTCCGGAGATCTGGGCACGGAGCCTGGGGAGGGCAGGGATCTCAGTGGAGTACAATAGCATATAGAACACCTCCCGAAGCCTCCATTTTATCCAGGTGATGAGCTGTAATTCCAGGGGATCCCCAGGTCCCACTTAGAGGTTGGCCTCCCTAAATAGAGTCCATCCTATAAAGCACCCATGTTCTCCAGCGGAACTGATCTCTGGAGAACATGGGTGCCATATAGAGCAGAGGTAGTCAACCTGTGATCCTCCAGATGTTCATGGACTACAATTCCCATGAGAAATGTACAATTCTCATGGGAATTGTAGTCCATGGACATCTGGAGGACCACAGGTCGACTACCCCTGATATAGAGGATGGAGGAGAGTTGTTATCTCTTGCCCCGGAGGGACAGAACCAATGGGATGAAATTAATTCAAAATAAATTCTGCCTAAACATCTGGAAGAAGTTCCTGACAGTTAGAGCGGTTCCTCAGTGGAATAGGCTTCCTCGAGAGGTGGTGGGTTCTCCACCTTTGGATATTTTTAAACAGAGGCTGGAGAACCATCTGACGGAGAGGCTGATTCTGTGAAGGCTCAAAGTGGTGGCAGGTGACAGTGGATGAGCGAGAGGGTTGGGAGTGTCCTGCATAATGCAGGGGGTTGGACTAGATGACCCAGGAGGTTCCTTCCAACTTCCAAGATGGGCTGTAATTCCAGGGGATCCCCAGGTCCCACCTAGAGGTTAACCTCCCTAAATAGAGTCCATCCTCCAAAGCAGCCATGTTCTCCAGGAGAACTAATCTGGAGTCTGGAGGTGAGCTGTAATTCCAGGGGATCCTGAGTCCCAATTGAAGGCGGGCCACCCTAAGAAAAGAAAGGAAGGGAATGCAACTGTCAGCCATTTTGAGAACCGTTTAAGGCAAAGAAAAGCAGGATCTAAAATAACGACTTTTCTTTTTTTCTCTGCTCAACATGTACTCAAGGCAGTCCTCAGTGAAGACACAAATCAAATCATACATGGTAATCCTTACAATATCTCAGTTTAATTTCATGGCAAGAATACATAGAGAGTGATTAAAATGTGGACTTTGCTGCCAGAAAGAAGTAGTGCTGGCCACAGGAATAAACAGTTTGAAAGGGGGATTAGACAGATTCATGGAGGAGAAGTCTGTCAGTGGCTACTAGCCATGGTGTCCGAGGGGAACCTAAGCTTTTGAATCCCAGAGCCAGGAGGCAACATCAGGCGAAGGCCTCTGCCTCTGTGCCCTGTTGTTGGCCCTCCAGAGGAACTGGTTGGCCACTGGGAGAGACAGGAGGCTGGACTAGATGGACCCCTGGTCTGATCCATCAGGGCTCTTCTGATGTCCTTATGACGGACTTGGCCTCTCTGCCTTTTGTTGGCCCTCCAGAGGAACTGGCTGGCCACTGTGTGAGACAGGATGCCGGACTAGATGATGTTGGCAGAATTTAAATACGCAAAGGGGTAAAGCACCAGCTGCTTAAAGAATAAATAGCTTTATTGAGCATGGAAAGAACTTTGTAATGCGATAGAAGAAAGATAGTCCCAACAATCTGACTATATTCTTCTTCACCTGAAGGATGATGCAGATGATATAAAATGGGGTGGGATGAGAAGGAAATTTTTTTACAGCTAAACAAATTCTTGAGGAACAGTACAGTAACCACAGGTGTTCTAGTTGCCCACACTGGGCTGCCTGGTCTATGAAAAAGAATTATTTTGGGGGCTGTTTCTGATACATCCTTAAACTGTTGTTAAACGTGAAAGTACAAGGTGGTTTGAAGGAGGAGGAGGAGTTAGTTTTATAGCCCGCTTTTCACTGCCCAAAGCAGCTTACAATCGCCTTCCTTTCCTCTCCTCACAACAGACAACCTGTGAGGTAAGAGAACTCTGACAGGAGTGCTCAGTCAGAACAGCACTATCAGGGCTGTGACTAGCTCAAGGTCACCCCGCTGGCTACATGTGGAGGATAACCGGGGAATGAAACCCGACTCACCAGATTAGAAGCTGCTGCTCTTAACCACTATGCCACGCTGGTTAGAATCATAGAATAGAATAGAAGGGTCCATAGAGGCCATCTAGTCCAACCCCCTGCTCTATGCAGGATCAGCCCTAAGCATCCTAAAGCATCCAAGAAAAGTGTGCATCCAACCTTTGCTTGAAGACTGCCAGTGAGGGGGAGCTCACCACCTCCTTAGGCAGCCTATTCCACTGCTGAACTACTCTGACAGTGACATTTTTTTCCTGATATCTAGCCTATATCGTTGTATTTGAAGTTTAAACCCATTACTGCGTGTCCTCTCCTCTGCAGCCAAGGGAAACAGCATCCTGCCCTCCTCCAAGTGACAACCTTTCACATACTTAAAGAGGGCTATCATGTCCCCTCTCAACCTCCTTTTCTCCAGGCTGAACATTCCCAAGTCCCTCAACCTATCTTCATAGGGCTTGGTCCCTTGGCCCCAGATCATCCTCGTCGCTCTCCTCTGGACCCTTTCAATTTTATCTAAGTCCTTCTTGAAGTGAGGCCTCCCGAACTGCACACAGGACTCCAGGTGTGGTCTGACCAGTGCCGTATACAATGGGACTATGACATCTTAGCCACATACCTGCTGTACTGTGAATTGAGTCCGAGGGATAAGTGAACGAAAAGAGCAATTTTGGGGAGGCCTCTGGAGGAAGAAGGCCCCACATTGCAGTTGTGGGAGGGTATTCCAAACTTGGGCATCGAGAGGGCCTGCGTATGCATATCAAGAGTAGCATGTAGAGACATTTTGACGCCCTGTACAATTGAATTTATACCAGGGGTGTCAGAAACACAGTTGGCGCTTAGATAATCACCGTGTTAAAATAAATTGTGTGTGTCTCTGTGTAATTCACACAGGATTACAATGACAGGCAACCACCAAGATCTACAAAGACCACACAGGGAATTCAGAAAACTGTGTTTTTCTAACTGGAGTCAGGAAGACATGGCACGGGCAAAGTCCTTCAAAATTTCGCAGAATGCAAAGAAAACATCAACAGAATAAATCTGAGCATTAACTTGGCAGTGTCCGTCCTTTCCACGTTAGCAGTTCAGCCAAGTTCTTGTAGTGGTTAGGAGTGCAGACTTCTAATCTGGCAAGTCACGTTTGATTCCCTTCTCCTTTCCCACATGCAAACAGTTCGCCACAGCACTGATAAAAGCTGTTATAACTGAGCTGTAAAATCAGGGCTCTCTCAGCCTCCTTTCCCTCACAGGGTGTCTGTTGTGGGGAGAGGAAAGGGAAGGCAAATGTAAGCTGCTTTGTTGAGACTCCTTTGGGTAGAGAAAAGTGGCATATAAGAAGAAGAAGAAGAAGAGTTGGTTCTTATATGCCGCTTTTCCCTACCCGAAGGAGGCTCAAAGCGGCTTACAGTCGCCTCCCCATTCCTCTCCCCACAACAGACACCCTGTGGGGTGGGTGAGGCCGAGAGAGCCCTGATATCACTGCTCGGTCAGTGCTGTGGGGAGCCCAAGGTCACCCAGCTGGCTGCATGTGGAGGAGTGCAGAATCGAACCCGGCATGCCAGATTACAAATCCGCACTCCTAACCACTACACCAAACTGGCTCTCCTCCTCCTCCTCCTCCTCCTCCTCCTCCTCCTCCTCCTCCTCCTCCTCTTCCTCTTCCTCTTCCTCTTCCTCTTCCTCTTCTTCTTCTTCAGTAATAGCAGAGCTCTCTCAGCCCCACCTCCCTCACAGGGGGTCTGTTGTGGGGAGAGGAAAGGGAAGGCGAATGTAAGCTGCTTTGATACTCCTTTGGGTAGAGAAAAGAAGCATATAAGAACAAACTCTTCTTCTTCTAATTGTTCAGAATGCTGCAAATCTGTCCAGGATGTTTTTTTTTTTGGGGGGGGGGGGAGGTAGGGCAGAAGTTTAAACCACTGATCAATTTTAGTTTCAATTTAATGCTATGGAGCCTGCAGGCTGAAGGGATTGCTACCTATTAGGTGGAAAAGAAGAAGAAGAAGAGTAGGGTTTTATACTCTACTTTTCACTACCCAAAGGTGTCTCAGAGCGGGCTACAGTGAGGTAAGTGGGACTGGGAGAGTTCTGAGAGAACCGTCGATGGCCAAGGTCACCCAGCTGGCTGCATGTGGAGAAGTGGGGAATCAAACCCAGCACTTTGGGCATGGGTCTACATTTTAGTTTTGCCAACTTCTGTCTGAGGGCTGGAGGGCTCCCAGAGTTACAATAGACCTCCAGAGTTCAGGCTATGTAGATAGCTGATTTATTGATTATTTAAAACATTCTACTTATCCTGGGGAAAACAGCAGTTTTGAAAAGGAGATTGCATGGCATTATACCCTGCAAAATCCCTCCTCTCCCTAAACCCTACAGCCGCCCACCCTCACATCTCCAGGTATTTTCGAACCTTGAGTTGGCAGCAAAATAGTCATCAAGGTAGCCCAGCCTTTCTCAACTTTTTTTCCCACTGAGAAACCCCTGAAACATTCCTTAGGCCCCGGGAACCCCCAGAAGAGGCACGAACATACAGAATATGGTTGAGAAGGGCACATGTCCACTTGGGGCTCCTCCTCTTCCCACCCCTCCAGGCCCATCCCTGGCCTTTTTGGGAAGGGTGGGTGGGTCAACATTACCTTATATAGTCATAGTTAAAGGTAAAGGTATACCCTGTGCAAGTACGGAGTCATGTCTGACCCTTGGGGTGACGCCCTCTAGCGTTTTCATGGCAGACTCAATACGGGGTGGTTTGCCAGTGCCTTCCCCAGTCATTACCGTTTACCCCCCAGCAAGCTGGGTACTCATTTTACCGACATCGGAAGAATGGAAGGCTGAGTCGACCTTGAGCCAGCTGGTGGGATCGAACTACCAGCCTCATGGTCAGAGCTTCAGACAGCATGTCGGCTGCCTTACCACCCTGCGCCACAAGAGGCTCTTTATATGATCATATCATCTGATAAATGTTTAACAAATTTCAAACATATATTAATATTAATTAACATTTACCCATTTGGGAAACTCTTCCAGGGCCATCAAGAAACCCCCGGGGTTTTACAAAACCCTGGTTAAGAAAGTCTGAGCTAGCCAATGGGGATATTTGTTGCCTACCTCTCAGGGTTCTTGCGAGACTGCGTAAAGAGCTACAAATCACTTTTTAATCTTAAAACAGCTGCAGAACATGTTTGCTAAAGCACACACATTCCCCCTGCCAGATGGCCGTCCATTCTGGGGGGCGGAGGGAGGGGCATTTCCTTATCTCCAGGCCTCTGAAAGAAGGGAAAGTTTTATATCACACAGTGAAATATTTGCAGACGTGCCAGAAGCCATCCAGAGGAAACCCTGTTCCTTTCACTGTGGGTCTTCGCAGTGTGACTAACGCTCCCCTGGGATATCGTAAAAAAACCTCTCGAAAACTCGCTGAATGCATGACAGAGCAACCACGTTTCAAACTCTTGTTTACATTGTTCCGGCTAATCTGATTTCTCTCGTGGACCTTCCAAAGGGACAGAAATCTTGCAGCGTTTGCAACTTTCCCCTCTCACTTTTATCTTGGGGTTTTCATGGTCATTCAGGCAAATGTTTGCCCTTCTGTCTTTCCCAGCCCTGTTAGCGAAGGAGTAAGGGGCAGGCTAGAAACCGCAGAGCCGCTGAATGGGGAGAGCCATCCCCTTTGCAAATGCAATTGGCAACAAAGGCTGTGCTTCATTAACCACACCAGTTACTGTAACAGGTGGAGGAAAGCCGAGGGCCCTTCATGTCCTGTGAATTGGAGTGCTCCCCATGGGGCAGGATACGCTGGCTTCTCTGCTGCGAAAAGCCCTGGCCGAATTTTCGAGAAACTGGGAGCCGGCTAATGAAAGACAGAGCCGCGCAAAGATAAAAGCTTGAAAATTAAGGGCTGGCATTACGTGGAATGCTGGAGTCTCATGACGTTGGTTCGGATCCAGTGCAAGGATCGTGTGAGGTCTATGCCAGCCTTTCTCAACATTTCTACCATTGAGAAACCCCTGAGACATTCTTCAGGCTTCAAGAAACCTCAGAAGTGGCGTGATGGTGCGGAATGTGGTTGGGATGCAGAACTGTGGACACGCCCACCTGGGGCCCCTCCCCTTCCCACCCCCTCTAGGCCTACCATTGGCCATTTTTTTTGGGGGGGGGGAGGTCAACATAACCATATATGGTCCTGTCACCTCAAAAATGTGTTTAAAATGAACTAATCCTCACCCATTTGGGAAACCCTTCCACGGCTGTCAAAAAACCCCAGGGTTTCATGAAACCCGGGTTGAGAAAGCTTGGTATATTCAAAGATACCTCCGGCCCTTTTCCAGCGCTCTCCGATGATTGGCAACTTGAGGCTTTGAAATTCCTAGTGATTTGGAGGTCGGGTTTGGGGAGGGCATGTTAGGGGAGGGGCCTCCCTGGGGTACGACATCACAGAGTCCCCCCTCCAAAGCAGCATTATTATTATTTTGTTGTAGTCTGGAGCTCAGTTGCAATTCTGGAAGGCCTCAAGGCCCCTCCAAAATGGTTGACCTCTACTCCCTGCTCCTTCTAGCCATTTCCCCAGGACCATATGGAGAAACAGGAAAGAAGAAATATTATGACATTCTGGGGTTGCCAAGAGGCCTGGGGAAAAGTGGCTTATCTCTGCAATGGTTGAAAGCAGGAAGGGGAACTCGTCATGGTATGGAGGGAAATAGCATAATGGGATTTTTAAAAATCTCATTAACCCTCCATTAGACAGGACAAGTACTTGTAGGGCTGTCATAGAGAAGATGGAACAGAGTTGTTTTCTGTTGCCCCAGAAGGTCAGACCAGAGCCAACGGGATGAAACTAATTCAAAAGTATTTTCAGCTAAACATCCGGAAGAAGTTCCTGACAGTTAGAGTGGTTCCTCAGTGGAACAGTCTTCCTCAGGAGGTGGTGGGTTCTCCTTCTTTGGAAGTTTTTAAGCAGAGGCTAGATAGTCATCTGACATAAATGCTGATGTTGTGAATTTAGGCAGATGGTGAGTGGGTGAGCAGGAAGGGATTGTGTCTGAGTTTGGCTCTTGTGGCCCTTTCTTGCCTGCCCAGAGAAATGCTGATCGCCACTGTGGGATGGCAGGTGAATTTCCTCCAGGCCAGGCTGGGTTCTGGAGATTTTGGGTAGAGGAATCACTTGGGCTTGAAATTGGGATCACTGTGGGTAGGAAAGTAGTTGTGGGTGTCCTGCATAGTGCAGGGGGTTGGACTAGATGACCCTGGAGGAGGACCCTTCCAACTCTATGATTCTATTTTCCCCCCCTACAACATGCATCCCCCTTCCCATTTCCTATTAGCACATGCCTTCCGTGTCACTTTGCGGTTCTAGAATTCTGCACATGTAGCAAGCAGCCTACCCTTATTACCCAAAGTGACCTCGGTGGCGGCAGGAGCATCCGGCTATCGAATTGCACGAACGCCTGGGAGGCAGACACCTCAGTCAAAACGGCATTTCATCTTGGCCTACTCTCCTTATCCAGAAGTCAGTCTAAGAGGGAAGCTATTTTGGAGAGATCTCCAGTTACGCTTTCCATCTGAGGAATGCTTCCAGAGCTTCCTGACAAGATGCGGGTAATCGGCACCTCCGGCCATTCATGGCTTTCCAGCTGGGAAACGCTGCGGTGCATCGTTTTAAGACTATTTACAACTCTCAAAGCAGGAACGGGCTTGGGGGTGAATTAGAGAAGATCGAGAGGCGATCAGATTCAAGTGTTGCGACACCTTTGAGACCAACAAAGTTTGATTCAAGCTTTTGTGTGTTTGCACACTTCTCCAGATACTAGTTCGAAATGGAAGCTGCCAGTCCTGTAGGAGTCTAAATATAGTAGAATGTTAAAGATACGTCCTTGTCAATTCTGCTGCTAGCTGGGAGACCAGGGCCCATTCTGCACACACTGGATAATGCATTTCCAATGTGTTTTTGCAGCTGGATTTTCTTGTGCAAAACAGGGAAATCTACTTCTAAAGTGCATTGAAAATGCATTATTTAACATGTGCAGAATGGGCCCAAGTGGAACATGGAGTTCGCCTGCAGTTCTTTTTTTTTTTTCCTTTCAGGTCTTAAAACATTTTATTTGCATATTTTAAAAAATTGTGCGTTCCAATAATTAAAATCATTTGAACAACAACAGCAACAAAAAGGCACTCTTAACTGCATTTTACAGTTCGCAGGACCATGGTACAGCTTTGTGTGTATTTGTGTGTGTTACTAGATTACTGTGGTCCCACCCAGGAGCTTCTTTCAGGAAACATGCAAGCTCTTTCGGGCCACCAGGACCCAAGCTGGACAGGCAGATGGAAAGGGCAGCACCTCCACACAGCAAGTGTAGTTCTCTCTCTATTCTTTTTGTTTCTGGATGTGAAAGCCTGCTGTTCTTTTAAGTCCACAGACTTACAAGGACTTACCTTTAATGTTCTACTGTAATTAGATTCCTACAGGTCAGCCACCGAACAGAACATGCTACTATACCGTCAATACAAATCTGACCATTTTTTTTTGCCTGCTTTTGAAATATTAGAGGCCTCAGATTGTTTTATCTGGCCTTCTGGTCCACAGAATAGACTATCAATCATAGAATCATAGAATCATAGAATCCATAGTGTCCTGAACAGATCTTTTTACGTAAAGGAGCCGGCTGGCTATAGCCGTGATTGCCGGAATTACCGGTTTTCCGCAGGGCCTGCAAGACGGAGCCCTTCCACCAGGCATACAGTTGAGACCAAGGCAGAACCCGGGTTCCATCTTGGATCCCTTAGACCAGGGGTAGTCAAACTGTGGCCCTCCAGATGTCCATGGACTACAATTCCCAGGAGCCCCTGCAAGCATTTGCTGGCAGGGGCTCCTGGGAATTGTAGTCCATGGACATCTGGAGGGCCGCAGTTTGACTACCCCTGCCTTAGACCCATCGGCCAGCTCCCTCTCTTGTGAGACCAACGTTATGACCTCTGACTGAACAGGCGGGGGTTATAAGATTAGAACGCCATCGTTGTTGTTATTATTGCCTATTATATAATGGGAACTTATGGGGTTTTATTGTGATTTTAATGTTTTATTGTGAACCGCCGTGAGACCTCCTGGCGAACGGCAGCATACAAGTTTAAATAATAAATAAATAATAATAAATTGTATTTATTTTATATTTTACATACGCAGGTTTTATTTGATGCCTAACCATAGATAAAGGCAGTAATGCCAAAACGTGTCTGGTCAGTTAGTATACATTTGTGTATTAATTTTACTGGGGTTTTAACTTGATTAATAAATACTGGTGTTATATATATATATTTTTTAATTGTGTTCCACCCTGTACAGGCTGAAGTTCCGTTCCTGGGTGTTGACCTTTTTAGGTCCTTGGTCCCTGAGAGGCCCTTGGTCTCCAATCCAGGCATCTCATTGCAGGCCAAAATGGCCGCCCTCGGAAACTGCTCAAATGCTCAACAAAAATAGAGTCCAACAGCACCTTCAAGACCAACAAAAATTTACTCAAGGTGTGAGCTTTTGAGGGCATGCACTCTGATGGCGGCATCATCTGGGCATATACAGAAACGGTGTAATGGGAAACTCCCTGTCATCACTGATCTCCCCTCACCCCCAAGCAAACAGTTTAATTAAAAGGAAAAGAGCAGAGATGCAGACAGAGCGGCAATCAACAATGCTGAGCTCTAGAAACAGTAAGCAATTATAGTCATAAATCATTCACAGCTCATGCTGGGAAAGTGTCCACTTTGCCTTTCAACATCTCCCTGCTTTGGATTTCTTTTCTTTTAAAAGAGGAGGGTGTGGGGCAGCTCTGAGAAGGGCTTCCCCTTGCCCACGTGTATCCTTCTTCCCTGCCTCTCCTCCACGCACCACAAGCCAATCAAAGGGGTCTTGGAAGGAATCGCATCTGCAGAATTGACAGAATTAATTACATTGAGAGAATCACCATTCCATTGGGCCGAACGGAGATCATAGGATGGAGCCTGGGAAGGGCAGAGTTTGTGAAGGGGAGGGACCTCTAAGGAGTCCAATGATCACCCTCCAGATCAAACATTTTTACTGCTGGGGAACTGATCTCTGTCAGTTTGGTGTAGTGGTTAGGAGTGCGGACTTCTAATCTGGCATGCCGGGTTCGATTCTGCACTCCCCTGCATGCAACCAGCTGGGTGACCTTGGGCTAGTCACAGCACTGATAAAGCTGTCCTGACCGAGCAGGAATATCAAGGCTCTCTCAGCCTCACCCACCTCACAGGGTGTCTGTTGTGGGGAGAGGAAAGGGAAGGCGACTGTAAGCCGCTTTGAGCCTCCTTCGGGTAGAGAAAAGCGGCATATAAGAATCAACTCTTCTTCTTCTTCAGTAATATCAAGGCTCTCTCAGCCTCACCTCCCTCACAGGGTGTCTGTTGTGGGGAGAGGAAGGGAAGGCAAATGTAAGCCGCTTTGAGCCTCCTTTGGGTAGGGAAAAGCGGCCCGTGAGAGGGGGGGGGATTTTTTTTTTCACTCGGAGGGAGCGTGGCAACGATGAAACGACAGCTCAAACACACCTGCCAGCTGGATGGGTCTCTCAACGAATCAACACAGATTCGTTGCAATGGGTGTGTTTTTTTTTAAAAAAACTTTCTTAAAGGGAAAGGGGCTGTTTGGGAGCATGCTAACGGCCGCCCATTGGCTGCTTGACGGCCAGGGGTGGGACGAGCTTGGCAATAGCGCTTCCTGGCTAGCGATTTTTGCCGAGACCGGAAGCCTGTGGGAAACGCTACAAAATGCAACTGGATTCCACTACAAAGGCAGGTATGCATAACGACGAATTCCACTATTTTAAATGGCGATTTTTCATTCAACAACCAATTTGCTACAAAGATCCCGGTGTGGAAAGCTGCTGCTTCTTCTTCTTCTTCTGCTGCTGCTGCTGCTGCTGCTGCTGCTGCTGCTGCTGCTGCTGCTGCTGCTTCTTCTTCTTCTTCTTCTTCTTCTTCTTCTTCTTCTTCTTCTTCTTCTTCTTCTTCTTCTTCTTCTTCTTCTTCTTCTTCTTCTTCTTCTTCTTCTTCTTCTTCTTCTTCTTCTTCTTCTTCTTCTTCTTCTTCTTCTTCTTCTTCTTCTTCTTATTATTATTATTATTATTATTATTATTATTATTATTATTATTATTATTATTATTATTATTATTTTTGGATTTCTAACCTGCTGCTCCCCTGTAATGCTAGGAGATCCTAGCGCAGTGGTTCTCAACCTTCCTAATGCCACGACCCTTTAACACAATTCTTCATATTGTGGTGACCCCCAACCATAAAATTATGCAAGGGTTCTTTCACAGAAATTAAACCAAAATTGACCAATGGCGTGAAGATCCATTGTTCATTATTTATATAAATTGGTTTCCCCCCTGGTGTTTCTCACTTCAGTTCTGCCTCTTGTCCCACCATGCCGATCTCGCTCTTTTCCACTGCTCCAGACAGATGCACGCTCTATCTCGATCTACCCTGCAAGGCTGTTGTGTGGATGGTGCCCACCCCATTCCGCAGCCAAGCTGATTGCCCTGCTGCGACCCCTGTGAAAGGGTCATTCAGCCCCAAAAGGGGTCCTGATGCCCAGGTTGAGATCCACTGTTCTAGGGGGTTGGTGACCCAACCCTCTGGTCTTTCAACACAACCTGTATGGCAAAAACCAAACTCTACCATAGACTTTTTGTCCGAATCCTAGAGGGTCACTCTGACATTGCTGCGGATGATGTCACTTCCACCAGATCCGTGTTACATTAACTCCTACTGTTAGATCTGTGGGTTCCAGGATGCTGGGAGTTCATTTCAGATCTTTATTGTGACACCGGCATGATTTTATTTTATTTTATGACACGTATATACCGACCTCCCTTGCGGCTCAGGGCGGTTTTCAGTGAGATTTGTGGTGCAATACGAAGAATGCCGTCATTGAGATCATATAGTCCAGGGGTAGTCAAACTGCGGCCCTCCAGATGTCCATGGACTACAATTCCCAGGAGCCCCTGCCAGCATTCGCTGGCAGGGGCTTCTGGGAATTGTAGTCCATGGACATCTGCAGGGCCGCAGTTTGACTACCCCTGATATAGTCATTGAGAACATATAATATTTATAACATGTGCTTTTCTCCGGTCTGCACACAGAGACAGCCAAAGGCTCTACATCAAAGGAGATGATGCCCCATGCTTGAAAGGACAGACAGGGGGCCGAAGGGCAAGATCCAAGCTAACAGCTGTCATCAATTAATTATCTAGTCCCTATTATTCTCTTAAGGCGGACGTATTTGTTGAACCCAAGTTGTTTCCCATGCAATTCAATCTCAAGTGAATACAAACAAGTCCAAATTGCTGGGTTTTTCCTATTTATCTGTGGAATCTGTTAAGCATTTTCATGATGCTGTATGCTGATTTACTCTCACACTTTGTTTATATGAATGGCTAGCCTCCATTTATTTGTTTGTTTATATTTACATTTATATACCGCTGCTCTCAAAGACTCGCGGGGGTTTACAACCCATCCCATAAAACCCCAATTACAAAAAAATACAATTGAATACAGTATTTGCTGGCGTATAAGACTACTTTTCCCCCCTGAAAAACATGCCTCCAAGTGGGGGGGTCGTCCTATACGCCTGGTGCACTTCAGTTGGGATAGACAGAACTGCCCATAATAGCCCATAGTACTGTAATGTACTCTATATTTTGAGTGGAAATGTTGGGGGGTTGTCTTATATGCCCAGTCGTCTTATACGCCGGTAAATACGGTACATTAAAAGACAGCGATTCATTGGAGTTAACTCCCCCATCTCCCCTCCCCTGTCCAGCTGCATTGAGGAGCACTTGCGTTAGGAGCGAGGGTCTGATCTAACCAATTCTAGGGGATCTGCTGATGATGACTCCAGGACCATGCCATGACATTATATCTGAGGAACCGTGCATGCACACGAAAGCTCATACCTTGCATAAAACTTGGTTGGTCTTAAAGGTGCCACTGAACCCTCAATTTGTTCTAATATTTCCCAGCAGTAGCGCTCATAACAATAGAATAACATTTAATTCTAACATTATAATTTTACAACTCACGATTTTATATCTCAGCGCTGACACGCCAGTCTGAGAGGCACAGTTCATAGTGAGAGGGGTCTCTAGGTTATGATTGATTGAATTGGTTCATTGGCCTCGATCGATGGCCCGGTGAAAGAGATCCGTTTTGTAGACTCAGCGGAACTGTTTTAGTTCTGACAGGGCCCTGATCTCTCCGGGGAGCTCATTCCACATCCAGTGGTCCTCTCCATAATCTAAATGATTCAGACGAATGAATGAATGAATGAATGAATGAATGAATGAATGAATGAATGAATGAATAGGTGGAGAGGCAGTCCCTCAGTGTGATGGTACAAAGAGGACAAAACTGAACCCAAGAAACCCACAACCAACCCCAACTTACATGCAAAAGCCACACAATAGATCTTCCCACCAATGTGTGCGATTGGTCAGTTTCACTTTAAACTGACTGGATCCGGCAGACGGGATCTAGCCACGCACTGGCCAATTGCAGTGCAAGCTTATGATCCTGCTTGGGACCTCAAGCTTGGTCCTCGGCAGAACGACAGCCCCAACACCCACAATGGGTACCATACCCACAAAACATGGGCTGTGCTCAAATGGTTTACTAATTCAAGGTGAGTTAATACAGTAAGGCCACCTTTAAGGATATCTTCAGAGTGACTATTTTTCTTTGCCTCATTGTACTGGAGAATTTTCCAAAACCCGGTTTAAAAAAATAATAACCAACAACAAAAGGCCGGAGATGCAAAAGACCTGCAAGCTCTGGAGGGAAATGTTCACTTATATTCGAATTGCCTTTTAAAGCATTTGTTTTGATAGGGTTTAAGATGCAACGTTTACATTCTTAGGGAGGGCTCAGGGTGGAGTACGAAGAGCCTGGGTGGTCTGCTGATACCAGGCTCATGGTACGTGGCAGAAGAAAGGGAGTCGGGTTCCGATTCTTGGTGGCACGAACATTACCCCTCTAAAACAAATGGTTGGCCCTGTTTGAGTCAGGGTGTTGACGGAAGTTTTAGTCAAATGGGTTTGATAACTTGGTGTCTTCACGCTCCAGTTAAGATCAGTGGTTCTCAACCTGGGGGTCAAAGGACCCATTCACAGGGGTCACGGCAGAGCAAGCAGCTTGGCCAGGGGGGGCACCATCCACACAACATCCTTGCGGGGTAGATCGAGATAGAGCGTTTGTCTGTCTGGAGCAGCGGGAAAGAGTGAGATCGGCATGGTGGGACAAGAGGCAGAACTGAACTGAGAAACCCCGGGGGGAAAACAATTTAGATGCAATCCTGAACAATGGATCTTCATGCAATTGGTCCGTTTCGGTTTAATTTCTGCGAAAGAACACTTGCATAGTTTTATGGTTGGGGGTCACCACAACATGAGGAACGGTATTAAAGTGCCATGGCATTAGGAAGGTTGAGAACCACTGAATTCAAGAAAGCACCATGGAATAGGCTCAGTTGAGGAATAGGCTCCCTGCAAGAAAAGCAGTGATCCAAAAGGCAGAGAGCATGCAGGCTCTCTAGAACAAAGCGTTTCGACTTCTGATTAAAGTACATTCACATGAGAGCCAGCTTGGTGTAGTGGTTAGGAGTGCGGACTTCTAATCTGGCATGCCAGGTTCAATTCTGCGCTCCCCCACATGCAGCCAGCTGGGTGACCTTGGGCTCGCCACAGCACTGATAAAACTGTTCTGACCGAGCAGTGATATCAGGGCTCTCTCAGCCTCACCCATCTCACAGGGTGTCTGTTGTGGGGAGAGGAAAGGGAAGGTGATTGTAAGCCGCTTTGAGCCTCCTTCGGGTAGGGGAAAGCGGCATATAAGAACCAACTCTTCTTCTTCATGGTCAATTGCATGGTAACCTCCATTTCAACCCCCAAAATCTCCCACTGGAATCCGCTGGTCATGCCATCGACCTATTCCACATCAGAGGCGTTGCGCTGTGCTGCCAACTGGTTTCTGGCTCGGGGCAGTTCGCCCTGAGTCTCCCTGCTCCCACGTAGGGGAGCATTTGGACTGCTGTACCCTGTCCGCCCTGGATTTGTGCCCCCCACGAGGCAGCTGGGGCAATAAGGTTCCGCTGCGCTGCAGAGCAGCATGGAGTGGACCTTTAAAAAAATTGTAAAAACATGTGATTGTATTGTTACGCAATCACATGCACTTACAATTCTTTTTCATTTTTAAGAACACGGGCTTGGAGCCGAGGGTGGGAAGAAGCTGACCCAAGACGGCCCGATTTTTCCCTTCCAGACAGCCAGGCCTGACATACAGCCCATTGAGGCCTGTAGCGAAAAGGGGAATGCTGATTTATCTGTGTTCCCTTGTCACGGGCCAGCTGAGGGCCTGAGTCGTGCCACGGACTAGCATGAGACCGCCATGGACTAGCACCAACATCGTCTTGAAGCAGGAATTCGGCTCGTGACCAGACGAGTGGTGAGTCAGGCCAAATTCTCCATGCGGAATAGGTCCTGCGCAGTGTGGGGGTATAAAGATGGTTCTGGAGGGTGTTTCTTTTATTATGTAAATAATAATTTGAGCAGGGGTTGGACTAGATGACCCTGGAGGTCCCTTCCAACTCTATGATTTTTTGATTAAAGGGGCTTCTGTTTAGTTACCTGTGGTCAGTTCATATGGCATGCAATGCTATGTTAGAACTATGATTCTCTGTTCTTTGGTTAGTTAGATACATTTGAATCTGTTAGTCACAGAACTTCTGAATACAATGGCCATCTATAAGAAATGCAACTCAGAAGGCAAGAAGCAAACTGCAAAGATATTCTTGTTCTATGATGTTCTCAGCCGGACTGATAAGCATTTCTCCATTCTCAGCAGAAACTCAGACTGTGACTCCCGTGTGAATCTGATTTCCGTTGAGAAAAGAGGTGAATCACAAAGCCCATGCACACCCATTGTGTCTATGTTTTTTGCCACCTCAGCAAGAAGAAGGCCCTTGTGCTGGGAGGAAGTGCCAACATCAGTCAAATGCACCCACGGGATCCAACTGAGTGCTTTAAACCAATTAACCCAGAGCAAAGCTCAAATTCATGAATTTGACTCCTCACTCGGCCTGCTGCGTATCGTCTTGAAGGGCTGGCCAGTCCAGTTGAACATTTCAAGAAATGGCTGACTGGCCAGATGTAATGGTTGTGGAGCACAAAAGATTTGTGAAGGTTGCTTCTCCAGGTGCCTGGAGAACCCCCAGGCATGTGCTACAGTGGGTTCACTCCCCATAAAGGAAACTGGCCCTCCTGAAACAATCGGGACAGCTGGGGGGCTATAGAAGTTTCTCTCCCATTCCCTACCCACATCAAGCAAACCATTGATGGATGGCTACCCTTTCTACGCTGGCCAAGGAGATTTAAGCACAGGGAGGGACTTAAGGGGCACAAGTTTGAGCTGATCTGAGTCCACAAAGAAACATGGGCCAAAGCGGATTCACACCTTACTGAGTACATTGTTCTGAGGCAAGCGGGAAGGTGGGAAAGAAGCAAGGCATTAACCCACCCATGGGCCATTCCCAAAATCTATTCATCTCCCAGACAGACCAGCTGGCTGGCCACAATGTCCGACCAAGGGGTAGAAGTTCCCCTTCCCTCAGTTAAAAACCACGTGTGGTTTGTCCGTATTGGTGTCCCGTGCTCTTTTATGAGACAAGCCCACCCAAGAGGCAGCCATTATATGGGATGACCTCATAAAGTGTCAGGAGGTAAATTATGAGGGTGTTGGCTGAGAGAGCCAGCCGTGGTGTAGTGGTGAAAAGCGGTTAAGAGCGATGGCCTCCAATCTGGAGTGCCAGGCTTGGTTCTTTGAGATTCCTAGTTCCGCCACATGCAGCCGGCTGGGTGACCCTGGGCTAGTCATAGTCTTGTTAGAGCTGTTCTCACAGAGCAGTCCTGTCAGAGCTCTCTCAGCCCCACCTACCTTACAGGGTGTCTGTTGTGGGGAGAGGAAAGGGAAGGTGAATGGAAGCCGCTTTGAGACTCCTTCAGGTAGAGAAATGCGAGGTATAAAAAATGACTCTTCGTATACTATTCAATCATGCACATAGTAGATTTTGCATTTTCCAACACAGAGGACGTGCTGATGAGAAAGTGTCTTCAGAATTTTGAGCTGGTACCTAAAGAAGCGGCATATAAAGGTTCCATTTTTGAATAATTTTAGCTATTCCTCCAAAATGTATTGGATAGCTTAGGACTTCCAACTCTATGGTTCTATGATTCTGTGACTGGGTTGCCATCCCTGGTTTGGGGAATACCTGGAAATTTGTGGGTGGGTGCCAGTGGGGTCAGGGAGGGACCTCAACAGGCAGAATATCATACTGTCCCCCCTCCAAAGCAGCCAGTTCCTCCAGGGGAACCGATCCCTATTGTCTGGAGAGTAGTTGTAATAGGAGGAGATCTCCAACAGTCACCTGGAGGTTGGCGAGCCCATCTAGGGACCCATTTCGGCTTTCCAAAATCTGGGAAGGTACCTTATTCCGTTTTGATTATGCCAAACTGAATGAGTACATCAGTTGACCAGACCTAACCATCATTAGGAGCCTCTTGTGGCGCAGAGTGGTAAGGCAGCAGACATGCAGTCTGAAAGCTCTGTCCATGAGGCTGGGGGTTCAATACCAGCAGCCGGCTCAGGGTTGACTCAGCCTTCCATCCTTCCAAGGTCGGTAAAATGAGTACCCAGCTTGCTGGGGGGTAAACGGTAATGACTGGGGAAGGCACTGGCAAACCACCCCGTATTGAGTCTGCCATGAAAACGCTGGAGGGCGTCACCCCAAGGGTCAGACATGACCCGGTGCATGCACAGGGAATACCTTTACCTTTTACCTTTAACCATCATTACACATCGATCTACAGTTCAATATATAGCACATATATGTGCGAGGCGGAAGGTCAATGTATACAAGCCTTCTACCTATCTCACAGTTTTCTACCAGCAGAGTTCCAGTCCCCAGGCAGGAGCCAACCCAGGATATAAATATTTAAATCAACCCTTTCAGCAGTCTCAAGTAAGGACCCCCAGGAAACCCTTTTTTCAAATGCAAGATGATGATGATGATGTCATCCGTTCAGTCATGTCCGACCCTTGGCGATTCTATAGGAAAGTCTTCGCCACACGTCCCTGTCTCTGACTGCTTCTTTTAGTTGGTTCATGGTCATCCGTGTATCGGCTTTGATCGTGTCGAGCCAGCGGATCCTTTGGTGACCACGTTTCCTTTTGCCGCTGACCATGCCGAGCATGAATGATTTTTCTAGCGAGTTTGATCGCAGGATGTGTCCAAAGTAAGTGAGCTTCAGCCGTAATATCCTGCCTTCAAATGACCTACTAGTTGGTTTGCTCCTCTCTAAAAACTATCTTGTTGGTAACTTTGGCTGTCCATGGGATTCGCAGCATTCGTCTCCAACACCATAACTTGAAGGCATCTATTCTCCTCCTGTGCAAGAGTCTTGTGTCAAAGTCTGATCTTCCTGCAGCTCTAGGTCAGGAACGGCAAAAGAAAATTAGCAGCACACTGAATAAAAAGGGAGAATGCGGTTGTCCTCAGGAATGCGGAAAAGCCACCCAGTTCTGAGCCATCTTTCCCTACCCTCTCTGACTGTGGCTAATCTTTATGGCGTTTGCATGCCATCCATCATATATATAACTAGGCCTCTGGGTGAGGGATTAGGACCAGGGGCCTGTGAGCTACTCCTGCAGCCTCCCCTTGATCCTCCCCCCAGGCCTGCTTATCTTAATGTCTTTTCTGCCGGATCAACATAACTTCCTTATCGGAGTGCTGCAGGATGCATCCTGGGTGCAAATCCTGGGTGTTCTCAGAGGGATGAACGGAATGACTGATCCTTAACTTGGTTTTACCACTGGCCCCTTGGAGCAAAGCCAACTCCTCAGGAACGTAGGATGACTTATAGATTTGGGTACGTATATGTCGGTCTATCTCAGTGGTTCTCAAGCTTCCTAATGCCACGACCCTTTAATACAGTTCCTCCTGTTGTGGTGACCCCCAACCATAAAACGATGCAAGGGTTCTTTCACAGAAATTAAGCCAAAACTGGCCAATGGCATGAAGATCCATTGTTCATGATTGTATATAAATTTTTTTCCAGGGTTTCTCAATTCAGTTCTGCCTCTTTCCTGCTGCTCCAGACAGACGAATGCTCTATCTCGATCTACTTCGCAAGACTGTTGTGTGGACAGCGCCCCCTGGCCAAGCTGCTCGCCCTGCCATGACCCCTGTGAAAGGGTCAATTGAACCCCAAAGGGCTCCCAACCCCCCAGGTTGAGAACCACTGGTCTAACTAAAGCGACCGAACAGAGCTTGAGTCCAGTGGCACCTTTAAGACGACCAAAATTTAATGCTGTTCACAAGCTTCCGTGTGCATGCCCAGGAAAGGTTATACTCAAAGCTGAACTTTGTTGGTCTTAAAGGTGCCGCTGGGCTCCAACTTTGCTCTAAGAATTTTATAACGTGCTTCATTTCTGCTTGCAAGGGAACGAGGCGAGGGAGCAGGTGGGAAGACGCACCGTCTCCGCTGTGTTACAAACAGCCTGGAAAGAGAAAACCAACATAGTTCACGCGAGGACTGTAAGGTCCCTTTTGTGCACCATAGAGGGTAGAGTGGGGAGGCAGGGTGGCCGACTCGTTTGGGATACTCTGGGAGATTTGGGGGTGAGGGATAGAGGCCTCAGTGGGGTGCCAGTGCCCCCCCTTCAATGCAGCCATTTTCCTACAGGGCTTCCCTTGTAGTCCGAAGATGAGCTGTAATTCCAGAGGATCTCCAGGCCCCACCTGGAGGTTGGCATCCCTAGCCCTTTGTCCTTGGCTTCCTCGTCTGCCTTGAACCGGCTTCCAAGACCCCAGCCCTGGAGAGCTCTGGCAGGTCTGCTCTGTGAGAACAGCTTCTCACAGGGCTGTGACAAGCCCAAGGTCACCCAGCTGGCTGCATGTGGAGGAGCAGGGGATCAAACCCAGCTCTCCAGATTAGAAGCCACCTCTCTTAACCACGACACCCAGATTTTTTAAGGCGCAAGTAGACTCAAATCTTCTGCGGATTTCACTACTTTCCAAGAATCATAGACTTCTTCCTGGTTCTCATTTCCGACCTTTATTTTTAAAAGGTTTTACATAAAGAAGGGGAAGCAAAGGTTGGATACACACTTTTCTTGGATGCTTTAGGATGCTTAGGGCTGATCCTGCGTTGAGCAGGGAGTTGGACTAGATGGCCTGTGTGGCCCCTTCCAACTCTATGATTCTATGATTCTATGGCCTGTATGGCCCCTTCCAACTCTATGATTCTATGATTCTATGGCCTGTATGGCCCCTTCCAACTCTATGAGTCTAGGATTCTATGATTCTATGGCCTGTGTGGCCCCTTCCAACTCTATGTTTCTATGATTCTATGGCCTCTTTGGCCCCTTCCAACTCTATGATTCTATGATTCTATGGCCTGTATGGCCCCTTCCAACTCTATGAGTCTAGGATTCTATGATTCTATGGCCTGTATAGCCCCTTCCAACTCTATGATTCTATGATTCTATGGCCTGTATGGCCCCTTCCAACTCTATGAGTCTAGGATTCTATGATTCTATGGCCTGTGTGGCCCCTTCCAACTCTATGATTCTGTGATTCTGTGAAAGAATGGCTGGGCTAACTGGTTCTCTGGCAGCCCCTCTCTTGTTTGCACAATTGACTTCCCTCCCCCTGCCTGGCAGGCATAAATGACGGTGGCAGAAAGCCACAAAGAGCCCGTCCCGCTTAATTTATGCCCGGGAAAGCTCTGCAGGCAATGCCTCACGGCAGAGGTTAGAGGCACCCCACTGGACGGCTGCCCTTTCTGCTCTGCCCCCCACGAGACAGAGGACCCGTGTCAGCAAAAGGGAGGCAGGAAGAGCTGATAAATGACTTGCCTCTTCAGGGATGGCAAAGTTTTGCCTTGGAGGCTAAAAGCGAGGTGCAGGCACATATTTCGGTGCTGAAATCACTCCCCCTGGGCCGGCTGGCTCAGTCTCCTTGGTCTGCCCCAAACCGGGTCTCCCTCCGTAAACTGCATTTCGGAGGCCCCTCCTGTGTTGCATTCCTCATAGATAATGCGGTGACCTCAGAACGAGATGCAGTTCCTTGTTTCGTGCCAACGCCGATCCTGGCCTTTCCCGCAAGTCTTCTGCAGCCAGGCAAGCGGGCAGAGGAATGCGAGGCCAAGGCTGGGTGGGAGTCAGGTTTGCTGGAATGCATCATGCTAGGCCAACTCCCTTGAAAGATTCTCTAAGTAAAGAGGTAAACCTCCTTGACGTAAAAGACCGCGGGCGGGAATGCCAACTCTGGGTTGGGAAAAGAGGGGGTGGGGCCCGGGGAGGGTGGAGTTTGAGGAGAAGAAAGACCTCATAGAATCATCGAGTTGGAAGGGAGCTCCACGGTTGTCTAGTCCAGCCCCCCGCAGAATGCAGGAAATGCACAACTACCTGCCCACCCACAGTGACCCAAAATCCATGCCCAGAATGATGCCAGAATCCCTGGACAGTCTGGGCTGGAAGAAATTCACTTCCTGATCCTGAAGTGACGATTGGCATTTCCCTGGGCATGCAAGAAAGGCCCACAAGAGCCAGCCGTTTCTGCCCACCCACTCACAGTCTGTGGAACCTGCCCCCCTAAGCAGCCCTTTTCCCCAGGGGAGATGAGCCGAAAAACCAGGGGATCCCCAGGCCCCACCTGGAGGTTGGCACCCCTACGTGTCACGCACGGGTTTCGAGGGAAGAGCCGTCCTTTTTAGCAGTTCACTTGATTGTTATGATAAGCTGGAGGACATTTATTTGGAAGGGAAACCCTAAGAAGGAGAATGAATTGGATTCAAATGTGCTCTTTCAAGAGAGGGAAACCTAGACCCTCTTTCCTGTAATTTCCACGGATTTTCGACTCAAGCTGTACAGCTCTCGGTGCTACATACAGCTCTCTGTCCCCAAGGACAGTCCCCATGAGCATTAGGAACCGTTTTGGGGATGAGGCAGGAGGCTGTAGAACTCAGGGGAATAGAGAAAATCTTCCTTCCACATGGGGAGATATGCTTCTTCTTTAAACCCATTCAATCTCATGTGTCAATGATTGTTATTTGAGTCTATAAGCTCTGTAGTGTGCCTGACTCAAGAGCATATGAAGAATCTCCTGCAGGGACATCAGTTATGTATAGTTTGCATATTTAGATTAGGGAATTCCTATTGTTTTTGAAATATTCTCCTTCCGTGTCCTCCTTTGAGCATGCTTCCTTCCCTGATTGCTTCCCGAACAACAGTTAGTCAGTTAGTCTCTCTCTCTCTCTCTCTCTCTCTCTCTCTCTCTCTCTCTCTCTCTCTCTCTCTCCCCAAAGTTGTTCCTCTTCTCAAGAGACAGCTTGGTGCAGTACTAAAGAGCAGTGGCCTCTAATCTGGAGAACCGAGTTCCCCTCTCCTCCTCCACATGCAGTCACATTTCTCTCAGAACTCTCTTAGCCCCACCTACCTCACAGGGTGTCTGTTGTGGGGAGAGGAAGGGAAGACTTTGAGATTCCTTCAGGTACTGGGTCATAAATAGCTGGATACAAAAAAATCCCTAGCTCTTCTCTTCCTTTCAGTAAAGTTATTGATTCTTAGAGCAGCCAAATGGCTTGCATCGTCCTTAGCATATTTAAACTCTGCCAAGATAGACAGGGGAATTCTCCAGCAAAGAAAGGGGCTGAATTCAGAAGGCCCCAGCCCTACCTATGCTCTCATTGACCATATCTTAAACTTTCTCAAGAAACGAGAGATGGCGGAAGATACGGCTAAGATATTCCTGGCTACGTCCGTGGACACAAGCACGGAATGGGAACAAAGTGGGCGAATTTATGACTTCGTCTGTTACCGGGTAAGTAAACATCCTCTTTCATTTAAGGCCCATTGAGGATTTATTCCCTGCCCACGCAATTAATAAGAGAGTTACTGCAGAAGAAATTAAAAGTTTAATTCAAGACAACGTCGCAGTTACAACCAGACTGTAGGTTTTGGAAGGAACTCAAGGCTTGGAGATGATGATTCATGGGTTATTTTCGATATCCATTCTTTAGAATGTTCCTTTTAGGAATCTGGCCGCTATAAGATGCCTATCAAAGACAGGGATCATTGATTTGCAGAGAAAAGGCCCCCATCTAATTAACTCCAACACTCCCTCCTCCACGCACTTAGGGTATGGATCTGTGCCTCTTCTTTCTCCAAAATGAGCAGGGAGTCTTCAGTTCACAATAGATTCAGGTGGGTAGCGATGTTGGATTGAAACAACAGAATAAAGTTTGAACCCAGTAGCATCTTTAAGACCAGTTTGGCATAGTAGTACATCTTTTAATGCAGGGGTAGTCAACCTGTGGTCCTCCAGATGTTCATGGACGACAATTCCCACGAGCCCCTGCCAGCGTTTGCTGGCAGGGGCTCATGGGAATTGTAGTCCATGGACATCTGGAGGACCACAGGTTGACTACCCTTGTTTTAATGTACTTAATTGTATTTTTTGGTAATTGGGGTTTTATGGGATGGGCTGTTTTATTCTTTTATTGTAAACCCCCACGAGTGTTTGAGAGCGATGGTATATAAATTTAAATATAAACAAACAAATAAATAAATGGAGGAGATCAATTCATCCTTATAGACAAATTGTGACAGTAAATCAGCATACAGCATCATGAGAATGCTTAACAGACGTCAGAGATAAATAGGAAAAAAAAACAGCAATTTGGACTTGTTTGTATTCACTTGAGATTGAATTGCATGGGAAACATTTTGGGTACAATAAAGAGGTCCATGTTGAGAGATTAATGAGCAAATTGCTGGCAGCAGTTAGCTCAGACCTGGCTCTTAAAGGTGCCCCTGGCCTTTGACTTTGTTCTACTGCTTCAGACCAACAGGGCTACGCACCTGACTCTTCCATCTTGCCTCCTTTGTGAAACAACCTGAAATATTTTTCAGGCTTCGAGAAACCCCAGAAGTGGCATGATCATGCAGAATATGGTTAGGAAGCAGAGGAGTAGACCCGCCCACCTGGGGGCCCTCCCCTCCCCACCCCCTCCAGGCCCTTCATCGGTCATTTAAGGGGTTTGACATGACCATCCATCGTCATATCGCCATATCCCTGATAATTGTTTAACAAATATGTGCAGTTCTGGAGTTATCACTTCAAGAAGGACGTAGATAAAATTGAAAGGGTACAGAGGAGAGCGATGAAGATGATCTGGGGCCAAGGGACCAAGCCCTATGAAGATAGGTTGAGGGACTTGGGAATGTTCAGCCTGGAGAAAAGGAGGTTGAGAGGGGACATGATAGCCCTCTTTAAGTATTTGAAAGGTTGTCACTTGGAGGAGGGCAGGATGCTGTTTGTGTTGGCTGCAGAGGAGAGGACACGCAGTAATGGGTTTAAACTACAACGATATAGGCTAGATATCAGGAAAAGTAATTTCACAGTCAGAGTAGTTCAGCAGTGGAATAGGCTGCCTAAGGAGGTGGTGAGCTCCCCCTCACTGGCAGCCTTCAAGCAAAGGTTGGATGCACACTTTTCTTGGATGCTTTAGGATGCTTAGGGCTGATCCTGCGTTGAGCAGGGGGTTGGACTAGATGGCCTGCATGGCCCCTTCCAACTCTATGATTCTATGAAATTGAATGTATAAAAATTAATTAATTCCCACCCATTCGGGAAACCCTTCCAGGGCCATCAAGAAACCCCAGAGTTTCACGAAACCACATCTTAGAGGCTTTTGGTTTTTAGAAGCAGAAAGCTAGACTGGATGGGCCCTGGCCTTATCTAGAAGAACCATTCTCACATCCTTATCTAGGGTCCACTGTCGCCCTCACGTACACATTTCTAACAACGCAGGCGATCTGCAGACCACGTTCAAAGCGTTATCCTGACCGGTTGTGTGCAAAACTCATTTTCCATTTTCCTGCAAACACAAACCAGGAAATGCTATCTTTAGGGATGCAGCTGCCGTCCTCGGCAAAATCGGACTCGGATCCGGAGGGATGCTGCTGGGTGACATTTTGTTTAAACCGTTTGGGGATTTATGGGATCTCTGGAAACATGTAATCTCCCGTTCAAATCAGTCACCACCCTCTTGGATGGAATTTCCCTCGGTTTATTCCTAGCCATTCCCAGGATGTTTGCTGCCAGAGACCATGGCTGGATGGTGTTTGAGCGATGGCATTTTGCAAATATGGGGGGGGGGGGAGATGGGTATCTTAGAAGGGGGTTTACTGTTATCTTCTCCATTTACATTTCACAGACCACTGAACCAGGAAGGATGAGCAGGCAGATCTGACCCTGCAGCTGTTTCACAAGCCGTGATAAGAAAGTTTTGCATTTCCGTCGGTCTGCAACTCAGCTGCAAAAAACCAACACAGGCTAGAATTTATGTAAAAATTTCCAATCTCCTACATATTCTTCCCATGTCAGCAATGCTTGCAAATGAGCCTCCATAGCCTAAAAGTCTTTCAGCATTTAGAATCATAGAGTTGGAAGGGCCATACAGGCCATCTAGTCCAACCCCCTGCTCAACGCAGGATCAGCCCTAAGCATCCTAAAGCATCCAAGAAAAGTGTGTATCCAACCTTTGCTTGAAGACTGCCAGTGAGGGGCAGCTCACCACCTCCTTAGGCAGCCTATTCCACTGCTGAATTACTCTGACTGTGAACATTTTTTTCCTGATATCTAGCCTTTATCGTTGTACTTGTAGTTTAAACCCATTACTGCGTGTCCTCTCCTCTGCAGCCAACAGAAACAGCATCCTGCCCTCCTCCAAGTGACAACCTTTCAAATACTTAAAGAGGGCTATCATGTCCCCTCTCAACCTCCTTTTCTCCAGGCTGAACATTCCCAAGTCCCTCAATCTATCTTCATAGGGCTTGGTCCCTTGGCCCCAGATCATTCTCGTCGCTCTCCTCTGTACCCTTTCAATTTTACCTACGTCCTTCTTGAAGTGAGGCCTCCAGAACTGCACACAGTACTCCAGGTGTGGTCTGACCAGTGCCGTATACAATGGGACTATGACATCTTGTGATTTTGATGTGATGCCTCTGTTGATACAGCCCAAAATGGCATTTGCCTTTTTTACCGCTGCATCACACTGCCTGCTCATGTTTAGTTTACAATCCACAAGTACCCCAAGGTCTTGTTCACACACAGTGCTACCTAGAAGCGTATCCCCCATCCAGTAGGCATGCTTTGAAAGGTTGTCACTTAGAAGAGGGCAGGGTAAAGTTACGGTTGGTACCAGAGGATAAGACCCGCAAGTCATGGGTTTAAACTACGTGTAGAATCATATTGGCAAAATATTAGGTTAAAAGTTTCACAGTCTGAGTAGTTCAGCAGTGGAATGGGCTGTCTAAGGAGGCGGTGAGCTCCCCCTCACTGGCCGTCTTCAAGCAGTGGCTGGACAGATCATTATACTGGATGCTTTATGCTGATCCTGCCTTGAGAAGGGGGTGGGACTAGATGGCCTGTGTGGCCCATTCCAGCTCTATGATCCTAGCATAATTTATAGCATGTGAACAGGAACTGAACTCAGTTTGTTACTCTAGCAAGGAATTTGATTGTCATAAAAATGTTTATTATTCAACAATATTTGTTGGAAGTCTTCATGATGTCGTTTACTAATTGCTGGTTTACTCTCTCCTTATATATGTTCTCTGTAGATTTCTCTTCCATTGTCTCAGGACTTCCTCACACCAAGTCTCACATGAATAAAACTTTGTTTGCCTTCAAGGTGCCGTGGGACTCAAATTTTTGATCTCGAATTAGTCACACCCCCCTTATCAATTTAATACCATTATTATTAGAATAGGTGCTGTTTGCAAGAGCGTCCACCGAAGGATGAGCAGGACAGATTCGTTGAGCTACTTATTGCCCAATAAACCTCTTGGTTATCAGGATTCCTCCTTTTTACAGCTGTAATCTATTGAGTTGACGGCTGATTTGAATGGACCCTTCAGTAATGATCTTAAATATACACTTGTGACACCTATCCGCCAGAAAATCCTGGGAAGGAGAAGGAGAAGAAGGAGAAGGAGGAGAAGGAGAAGGAGAAGGAGAAGGAGAAGGAGAAGGAGAGTTGGTTCTTACATGCTGCTTTTCCCTACCCGAAGGAGGCTCAAAGCAGCCTTCCCATTCCCATTATATCCTTCCTTCCTTCTTGCAGAGGGACGATAGACAACCTTGAATCCGGAACCTCAGATAGAGTGGCCACATTCTGTAAAGCCACTGGAGGCTACCAAGATACAACACAATTTTAAAAAGCCAGCAGCATTATGACCCCCCCCCCCCATGTCTCCACCCCAAAACTGCCCACCAGTTGCCAGTCACAACCAGGTAACTCTAGGTCTAAATGTGAAAATGAGGATAGCTGGAAATAAAGGGGGGGGGCATGTCCCTTGCTCTACTGCAGAGGTTCTCAACCTTCCTAATGCCGCAACCCTTCAATACAGTTCCTCTTGTTGTGATGACCCCCAAGCATAAAATTACGCAAGGGTTCTTTCACAGAAATTAAACCGAAATTGGCCCATGGTGTGAAGATCCATGGTTCATGATTGCATATAAATTGGGTTTTTTCTGGGGTTTCTCAGTTCAGTTCTGCCTCTTGTCACACCATGCCAATCTCGCTCTTTTCCGCTGCTCCCGACAGACTAACGTTCTATCCTGATCTACCCCGCAAGGCTATTGTGTGGATGGTGCCTCCCCAGCCAAGCTGCTTGCCCTGTTGCAACCCCTGGGAAAGGGTTGTTCGACCCCCAAAGGAGTCCTGACCCCCAGGTTGAGAGCCACTGCTCTACTGGGAGATATCCTGGCCTGTATCTCCATTTTCTGCCCTGTATTTGAAAGGCAAGTGGGGAAAACGGAGATCAAAAATGTGTAACATCAGTTCTGGCACAAAGAGAATGATAAAATAGGGCATAAGAAAGATGCAGTGTTAAGTTCATGAAAATCAGACTTCACAATGGTGAGGATAAAGGTTGGTTGTTGGGAGGCACTTCCTTGTTCTCCATTCTTAGGGATCCATCCTCCTGTTGAAGAAGAAGAAGAAGAGTTGGTTCTTATATGCCGCTTTTCCCTACCCGAAGGAGGCTCAAAGTGGCTTAAAGTCACCTTCCCATTCCTTTTGGAGTAATTTGGAGCGTGATGATCAAGGATTCACTTCGAACTCTATAGTTTATTATTTGGGACAGTCCCCCAGTTTTACCCGGATGTAACAACGTCACTTCCGGTTTTATGCCAGTGTGACACCCAAGAGATTGTCCCAGTCCCACAAGTTCATGTTTTTCATAGAGCGTTGGGTCCATTTGGGTATGAATGGAGAGGCCGGGGAAAGAACCGGAAAGCACTTGGGAAGTCATTTGAAAAAAGTGACCGTCAAAATAAATAGGGCGTTGTTGTTGTTATGTGCGAAGTTGTGTCCAGCCCATCGCGACCCCATGGACAATGATCCTCCAGGCCTTCCTGTCCTCTACCATTCCCTGGAGTCCATTTAAGTTTGCACCGACTGCTTCAGTGACTCCATCCAGCCACCTCACTCTCTGTCGTCCCCTTCTTCTTTTGCCCTCGATCGCTCCCAGCATTAGGCTCTTCTCCAGGGAGTCCTTCCTTCTCATGAGGTGGCCAAAGTACTTGAGTTTCATCTTCAGGATCTGGCCTTCTAAGGAGCAGTCCGGGCTGATCTCTTCTAGGACTGACCGGTTTGTTCGCCTTGCAGTCCAAGGGACTTGCAAGAGTCTTCTCCAGCACCAGAGTTCAAAAGCCTCAATTCTTTGACGCTCGGCCTTCCTTATGGTCCAACTTTTGCAGCCATACATTGCAACTGGGAAGACCATAGCCTTGACTAGACGCACTTTAGTTGGCAGGGTGATGTCTCTGCTTTTTAGGATGCTGTCTATATTTGCCATAGCTTTCCTCCCCAGGAGCAAGCGTCTTTTAATTTCTTTGCTGCAGTCCCCATCTGCAGTGATCTTGGAACCCAGGAAAATAAAATCTGTCACTATCTCCATTTCTTCCCCTTCTATTTGCCAGGAATTGAGAGGGCCGGATGCCATGATCTTTGTTTTCTTGATGTTGAGTTTCAAGCCAACTTTTGCACTCTCCTCCTTCACCCGCATCAACAGGCTCTTTAGTTCCTCTTCACTTTCTGCCATTAGAGTGGCATCATCTGCATATCTGAGGTTGTTGATATTTCTCCTACGTAAAGTAGGGCTTACTCCTACGTAAAGTTGGCAAGGGTCAGGCTGCTAATTTGTTTACCATAAAAGGCCTCTGTGACTTTACTTTCGGCATGTCAATGGTGCACACCGTTGAAAACATGACTCTGCTATTTTAGGAGACCTTCGGTGGAACAAAATGTAACTATGAGCAGTCCGTGTCGTCGTTGTTCATTTTCCATTTGGCTATTTTAGTCGGTCAGGCGGAATCGGCCTGACAGAAGAAACAATCATAGAATCATAGACTTGGAAGGGCCCTTGTGGGTCATCTAGTCCACCCCCCTGCACTATGCAGGGCACTCACAACCCTATCGCTCCTCCACTGTAAACTGCCACCCCCTTGAACCTTCTGACAGGATTTACAAAGGTTGGTTCTTGCACTACAGTCATCTTGATGATAGTCTAATCAAGATTTGGTGTACCTCTTGACACTTTAGGTACTGGATTAGAATAATAGACTCACAGAGTTGGGAGGGGCTATCTGCGGGTCCTGTCCTCTGCTGCCAACAGGAACCACTCCCTGCCCCCCTCTAAGTGATAACCTTTCAGATACTTCATCCTGTCCCCTCTCAACCTCCTCTTTTCCAGGCTGAACATTCCCAAGTGCCTCAGCCTTTCTTCATAGGGCCTGGTCCCGTGGACCCTAATTTTGATGTGATACCTCTCTTGATACAGCCCAAGACTGTGTTTGCCTTCTTTATCACTGCATCACACTGTCTGCTCATATTTCGCTTACAGTTCACAAACACCCCAAGACCTTGTTTGCACACACTGCTACCCAGAAGCATCTCTCCCATCCAGTGGGCACCCTTCTCATTTCTTTACCCAGATGTCAAACACTGCATCTTTCCTTACTGAATTGCATCTTGTTCTCATTTGCCCTCTTTCCCACCTCCGTCTAGTCTGATGATACGACTACTGTTTGGACATGGTTTCCTAACCAGTTCCCTCTTCACCTAAGCATCTGAACATGAAGTCTGCAGTCCTCCAATTTACCCATGAGAACATCATGGGGAACCTTGTCAAAAGCGTCCCTGAAATTCATGTAAACGACATCCACTGAGTTTCCACAATCTAATAAGCCCATCACCGGGTTTGATTCTCCACTCCTCCCACCCTTGCAGCCAGCTGGGTGAACTTGGGTCAGTCCCAGTTCACTTAGAGCTGTTCTTGCAGAGCAGTTCTCTCAGAGCTCTCTCAGCCCCACCTACCCCACAGGGTGTCTGTTGTGGGGAGAGGAAGGGAAAGATGTTTGTAAACTGCTTTGGAACTCTTTCAGGTTGTGAAAAGCAGGTTATAATAACCTTCTTCCTAAATGAAGCGTTCTTCCACTGAGATCCACCTCAAAAAATTTTTGTGTTAAATCTGGATAAGTTGTCTCCTATTTTTTTAAATGTACAACATTACAAAATAAACATCATTGAGCTCACATTATTTATTTATTCCCCCCCCCATTTCTATGTCCCCTTCCCCAAGGACTCAGGGTAGCTTACAAGATCAGTCCAAGTGAAGTATTGAAAACGTATTAAAACATTAAAGGATTAATTATTAAGACTGATTTATGTTAAAACCCAGGGCCTCAGCACCTTCTCTCCAGGGGGAGGGGGAATAAAGGGTTGCAAAGAATTAAAGTTAAGTATATCAACTCTACAGTGTTGATTGTATTGGATTTTTAAAATACCCCCATGGCAGAATTTGTTAGCCATAGTTTGCCTGGACATAGAAACACAGAGCTAGAGGGACCACAAGGGTTATGTAATCCAACCCCCTGGACAATGCAGGAGACTCATAATTACTCCCCCTCCCACCCTGCAACTGTATGCCCAGAGGAAAGCAAAAAACCTCTAGACTCCCTGGGTCGGTTTGATCTGAATGAAAATTCATTCCTGGCCCCAAAGCGGTTATCAGCATTGCCCTGAGCATATAAGAAGGGGCCATGAGAGCTGAGCATTGGTGTAGCGATAGTCATCTTGGTGTAGTGGTTAAGAGCAGCCTGCTGGGTGATCTCGGGCCAGTCACAGTCCTGATAGTGCTGTTCTCACAGAGCAGTCCTGTCAGAAGCTCTCTCAGCCTCTCAGGGTGTCTGTTGCGGGGACAGGAGGGGAAGGCGATTGGAAGCCGCTTTGAGACTCCTTCGGGTAGGGAAAAGCGGCATATAAGAACCAACTTCTTCCTCTTCTTCCTCTTCCTCTTGTGTAATCTCAGACCTCTCTCACCCTCACTTCCCTCACAAGGTGTCTGCTGTGGGGAGAGGAAGGGAAGGCAATTGGAAGCCGCTTTGAGACTCCTTCGGGTCACAAAAAGCAGGGTATAACCAACCAACTCTGCTTCGTCATCCCTTCCTGCCCTCTCTCTCACCATCTGCCCAGATTCACAGAATTTGTCTTGCTGTCACGTGGCTATCCAGCCTCTGCTTAAAAACCTACAAAGGAAGCAAGATTACCACCTCCAAAGGAAGCCTGTTCCACTGAGGAAACGCCTTAACTGTCAGGAAGTCCTTCCTAATGTTGAGCTGAAAACTCGTTTGACTTAATTTCAATCCGCTGATTCTGGTCCGGCCTTTGGGGCAGCAGAACAGAACTCTGCTCCTTCCTCGATAAGACAGCCCTTCAAAGACTTCGACACGCTACATGCTACTTCTCCATCCTCTCCTATCCCATTTAAACATAAACCTTCCCTCATTGTAAACAAATGCCTGAAAATCAGACAAAACGGTTTCGAAAAGCAAAACTAAAATCTAACAGCATTCATTTCACCGTCAGAGTAGTTCAGCAGTGGAATAGGCTGCCTAAGGAGGTGGGGAGCTCCCCCTCACTGGCGGTCTTCAAGCCAAGGTTGGATACACACTTTTCTTGGATGCTTTAGGATGCTTAGGGCTGATCCTGCGTTGAGCAGGGGGTTGGACAAGATGGCCTGTATGGCCCCTTCCAACTCTATGATTCTATTATTCTATGATTCTATGGCCTGTATGGACCCTTCCAACTCTATGAATCTATGATTCTATGGCCTGTATGGACCCTTCCAACTCTATGATTCTATGATTCTATGATTCATTTTCAATTCCAGAAAAGAACTGAAGTTCAGCGTAAGACAAGAGTGCTGCCTGGTATAATCCCCTGCCAAGAAAAGCCACATGACCCCGTGAATTGCCGTATTATCCAACTTTGCCTGGCCAAAGTGACCACTTTGTGTGGTGGGTTTCATAAGCTTTGGGAGAAATAAAGCACAGGTATGCCCATCTATAATCACCTGCTTTCCCGAAGGAATGAAGGCAGCTCTCTGGAACCACACAGTGGCCAGCAGGGATAATACAAACTGAGATCAAGCTACATTTTTGACTTGGTTGCTGGTTTTGCATCTTGGCACAGCATTTGATCGGTGATTTGGTTGAGATTTGGCTGTTGTTGGTCACATGCTAGCAACCCATTAATGAAGAAGAAGAAGAAGAAGAGTTGGTTCTTATATGCCACTTTTCCTTACCTGAAGGAGTCTCAAAGCGGCTTAGATTCATAGAATCATAGAGTTGGGCCTCCTGGGTCATCTAGTCCAACCCCCTGCATAAAGCAGGACACTCACAACCCTATTGCTCATCCACTGTAGTCCACTCTCCTAAGCAACTGTTTTCTCCAGAAGAACTGATCTATTGAGTCTGGAGATGAGTTAGAATTGCAGGGGATCCCCAGGTCTCACCTGGGAATTGGCATTCCCAGGCTGAGTTTTTGCTACTGAGTTGAAAGTCTGGTTCCAGCAAACCTCTGAAGGGCTGCCGTCTCTCAGGTAAACACTTATCTGTACCTTCAGAAGAAGGGATTAAGCTGTGCATGGTATTCAATAAATAAAAGCTTGATGAGGACTGCACAGTGAATAAGCTAAAACAGCCTTTCTCATAGAATCATAGAGTTGGAAGGGACCTCCTGGGTCATCTAGTCCAACCCCCTGCACTGTGCAGGACACTCCCAACCCTATCGCTCATCCCCTGTAACTCAACTTCTTTACTGTTGAGAAAGCCTGATTTAGGCCAACCTCAAATGACCCCAACGTAGCGGTGTTATGCTTATTCCCACTGGACCCCAATTTAAAACAGAAGCAGATGCTTTGCTGGGATATGAGAGATATTTGGCCAGAACTGAGTTAATCTAGGAGTGGATCCAGTTCCAGTTTGGGATTTCAGCAAGAGGAATTCCTCTTGGTTCTCAAACAATGGCATGCTTCCTGGTTGGAAGATGCCTCTAATTGGCTTTCCTCTGTTTACTTCTGGTTTGATTCTTTGTGGGACTCACGGCGGGAGCCAGGCATTGTCCCAGGCAAACAGTTCCCAGCTCAAGTTCCAAATTCTGCAGCCCAACTCAAGCGTCAAAGGATGCACGCTGCAGATTCAAAAGAGAGGTTCTGAGCTGTGCAGGTATTACATATTTATTTTATTTATTTTGAAGAAGAAGAAGAGTTGGTTCTTATATGCCGCTTTTCTCTACCTGAAGGAGTCTCAAAGCAGCTTACAATCTCCATCCCTTTCCTTTCCCCACAACAGACACCCTGTGAGGTGGGGGTGAGGCTGGGAGAGCCCTGAGATTACTGAAGAAGGGTTGGTTCTTATATGCCGCTTTTCTCTACCTGAAGGAGCCTCAAAGTGGCTTACAGTCGCCTTCCCTTTCCTCTCCCCACAGCAGACACCCTGTGAGGGAGGTGAGGCTAAGAGAACCCAGATATTACTGAAGAAGGATAAGTGTTGTTTCTTATATGCCGCTTTTCCCTACCCGAAGGAGGCTCAAAGCAGCTTACAGTCGCCTTCCCTTTCCTCTCCCCACAACAGACACCCTGTGAGGTGGGTGAGGCTGAGAGAGCCCTGATATTACTGCCTCACCCACCCCACAGGATGTCTGTTGTGGGGAGAGGAACGGGAAGGCGACTGTAAGCTGCTTTGAGCCTCCTTCGGGTAGGGAAAAGCGGCATATAAGAACCAACTCTTCTTCTTATTGAAAGTAGGATCCTAATATGGAATCTCTGTAGCACTTGATGTTTCATCTTGTATCACTCAATGAACCACTCTCAGATAATCATACCACAGTTATTCTGTTCATGGTTATAGAGTCACTAGCAAGAAAGCCCATTGCAAGCAGGCGCTATATTGTTCTATGAAGTCACTGCAAGCTGCCCTGAGTCACAAGAAAGGGTGGTAAAGGTAAAGGTAAAGGTATCCCCTGTGCAAGCACCGAGTCATGCCTGACCCTTGGGGTGACGCCCTCTAGCGTTTTCATGGCAGACTCAATACGGGGTGGTTTGCCAGTGCCTTCCCCAGTCATTACCATTTTACCCCCCAGCAAGCAAGTTGGGTACTCATTTTACCGACCTCGGAAGGATGGAAGGCTGAGTCAACCCTGAGCCGGCTGCTGGGATTGAACTCCCAGCCTCATGGGCAGAGCTTTCAGACTGCTGCCTTACCACGCTGCGCCACAAGAGGCTCTAAAAGGGTGGTATAAAAATGTAAATAAATAAAGTCAGTGTGGTGTCATGGTTAAGAGCAGTGGACTCAGCTTGGTGTAGTGGTTAAGAGCAGCGGCTTCTAATCTGGCGAGCCGGGCTTGATCCCCCACTCCTCCCTCAGCAGCCAGCTGGGAGACCATGGACTCGTCACATATACTGCAGGGTTGCTGGGAGGCTAAAGTGGGAGGGGAGAATCCTGTGCATCGCCCGAGGCCTCTTGGAGAAGTAAAAATGCACTACATAAGCCAACCCACATATCCTCAGTGGGCTAAAGCAATTGTTTCCATCTTCGATTCTCTTGTCCACACAGGAAAATCCTTGCTATAGTGAACCTGGGCCTATTCTGCACATATTGGATAATGCACTTTCACAACGTGCTTTTGCAGCTGGATTTTCCCGTGCAAAACAGGATTATCTACTTTTAAAGTACACTGAATTATCCAATGTGTGCTGAATGGGCCCTGATCTACGATCGCCAATGCTGTGGTGAGGCTGCTACAATCCGTTCAGACTCAAGACAGCAGTGTGAGGCTACAGACGCTATACGGATGTCCTTCTGAGTGCCAAGTCTCCCAGTTACAAGGAGAATTTCACAAGTTGACTTTGTCTAACCATGTAAGGGCAACAGGGCATTGCTTGTACAATCCCCACTGCAGCACATTCCCTTTCATGGCTCTTTGGGACCCGAAAGTCTCTTGTCCGAGAATAGCACAGGTCATCTTACTGCACGTTGGGAAAGGGGTCTTAAATATACAGCTGAAAAAGCCTTCTGGAATAGCTTGGGCCAGCGTCATTGTTTTAGTTGGGTAAGGAAGCAGGGTGTTGTTTTTTTTTTTAAAGGCTCTGGTAGACAGCAGAAATATTGTTCCCTTCCCAGAATAATCAGCACAGGGAAACCAAAAATGTGCGTAAGGCGGATGTAATAAACGTCTCAACTTCAGATTATATGGACCTATGCAGGCTTTGTGAATACGGAAGATTAATCTAAGACAGGCGTCTTCTTTATCGATTGGATTTTCTCGGCAATGTTTTTACAAGGTAGGTTTGCCAGGTCTTTCCTTAACCCTCTCCGTTCCACCGGCGGCAGCAAAAGTCACAAACAAGGAAATACTATACTAAAGCACACAGAGGCTGCTATATCACTGGAAGGCAACAATCACAAAATTCCGGCTCACGTTGTAGAGGGTAGTTATGCTAGGACTGGTCAGTGGTAAAAGGAAAGGAGGCTGACAAAGTACACAGTGGTTAGGCATGATCTAAGTCAGGGGCAGTCAAACTGCGGCCCTCCAGATGTCCATGGACTACAATTCCCAGGAGCCCCTGCCAGCGAATGCTGGCAGGGGCTTCTGGGAATTGTAGTCCATGGACATCTGGAGGGCCGCAGTTTGACTACCCCTGATCTAAGTGGACACTGGCCAGAGCGTTACTCAACTAAAAGAAACGGTGCAAGATGGAAAGATGTGGACAAAGTTGAGCCATAGTTCTCTTAGAGCAGGGGTAGTCAACCTGTGGTCCTCCAGAGGTTCATGGACTACAAATCCCATGAGCCCATGCCAGCATTTGCTGGCAGAGGCTCATGGGGATTGCATTCCATGAACATCTGGAGGACCACAGGTTGACTACCCCTGTCTTAGAGCTCTCTCAGCCCTGCCGCCGTCTCCTCCAAAGCAAGCTTGGGTCATGGTAGCATCAGAGGAGAGGGCAGTGAAAGGAATAGACGGTCCACATGCCTGGGAATTTCCATTTCGCTGCCTGAAAAAACGTGCACCCACACTAAAGCTCACATCTTGAAAAAAACTTTTGTAGGTCTTAAAGGTGTCACTGGACTCAAACTAAAGCTACTGTTCTGTTTTGGTCTTTTTTTTTTTTTTACTATTTCTGATTTCCATTTTTCTAAGCAAATCCTACATCTGTTTAACGGTTTAATATATCTCCCTGGGTTGTTCAAAATGCTCGCTAATCACAAATCATAGCTCTGCTCCTCAGGGTGAGGGGAGACTTAACCGAAGGAACCCGTCGTCTGGCTAACCAGCAGGAGCCGATAAACATGTGCATAAAAACGCCATTTGTTATACTTGTCTTGGTTTGTGGATCCAGGCCAAGAACTTGGATCTCCATACAGGAGGGAGGTTATCTCGGTATTTCTCTCAACGTCTGTTATGCCTTCCCTGCTGAATCTTGGCTACTGAACCATTTCCCAAACAAAAAAATCTCGTTGCTTCCAGAAGCCACAATGAAGCTCAAGGGACCTGTGGCTTCCGACATTGCTACCCTTCCTGTCCCTGCTGGTCTTCCTCTCCCACAAATACAGCTGTGCTAAAGCAGAGGTCGCTTCCCAAGCCTTCTCTTCCTTTTGGTTTAATTTCTGTGAAAGAACACTTGCATAATTTTATGGTTGGGGGTCCCCACAACATGAGGAACTCATTTGGATTTTATTTAGCCAGGGAAGCTCCATTCTGCCTCCAGAAATCACCAGGGTGAAAGAGTCCAGTGGCACCTTTAAGGCCAACCAAGTTTTATTCAAGGTATTTCGAGCGCATGCACACTTCCTCAGATACAATGTTATGGAACCTGACAGACTCGTTGTCCAAGAGTAGCACAGGTACTTTTACCGCACATTGGGAAAGGGGGTCTTAAAATGCATCTGAGTTATTTGAGAAAGCTCATACCTTAAGTAAAACTTTGCAGGTCCTGAAGGGGCCACTGGGCTCTAAATTTGTTCTGCTGCTTCAGACCAATACGGCTTTCCCACTTGAATTCACCAATTCACACTGCCTGCTCTGCCTGTTGTCACAGGCCTGCCTCATTAACCCACCTGACTGCATGACATTTGGAGAGCCAGCCTCTTTCAAACCTAAAATCAAGAACAGCTGTGCACACCAGGTCAAAAGTGCAGGGGATATTAGCCGGAACACAGGGGCTCTGAACATACATCTTCTCATTCCATTCAGCTGGGTTCCCACTGGGCTCTGCTAAACAGATACTCAGGGATCAACCTGCTGCCAAGTTAATAAGTTATTAGTAGTCCCGAAGTAGCTGCACAACTATTTCATAGAATCAGAGTTGGAAGGGACCTCCGTGGTCATCTAGTCCAACTCCCTGCAGAATGCAGGAAATTCACAACTAAAATGGGGATTGGCATTTCCCTGGGCATGCAAGAAAGGGCCACAAGAACCAAGCGCCAACACATTCCTTGTTCCCCACCCACTCACAACCTGCCTAACCTCATAAAGGTAAAGGTATCCCCTGTGCAAGCACCGAGTCATGTCTGACCCTTGGGGTGACGCCCTCTAGCGTTTTCATGGCAGACTCAATACGGGTGGTTTGCCAGTGCCTTCCCCAGTCATTACCGTTTACCCCCCAGCAAGCTGGGTACTCGTTTTACCGACCTCGGAAGGATGGAAGGCTGAAGTCAACCTTGAGCCGGCTACTGGGATTGAACTCCCAGCCTCATGGGCAGAGCTTTCAGACTGCATGCCTGCTGCCTTACCACTCTGCGCCACAAGAGGCTCTGCCTAACCTCATAGAATCAGCATTTTTGTGAGGTGGCTATCTAGCCTCTGTTTAAAAACTTGCAAGGTGGGGAAACCCTCCACCTCCCGAGAAAGTCTGTTCCACTGAGGAACTGTCAGGAATATTTTCAGGATGTTCAGCTGAAAATCCCTTTGAATTGATTTCATCCCATGGGTTCTGGTCTGACCCTCTGCGGCAACAGAAAATAACTTTGCTCCATCCTCTCTGTGACAGCCCTTCAAATAAAATAGATTTAGGCATTTTGCAATAACCGTATTCTTTCCAGAATGTCAATATCCTACGCTTTCCCTGCTTGAGAACAGAAGAAGTTATGATCCTGCCTGGGAATCAAGAGCAAAGGGAGAGGGCACTTCCAACTACCCACATCAACCAAAGAGGCTCATTTGGTGGGTACAGGTGGGCCTTTTCAGTGGCAGCCCCACAACTGGGGAACAGCCTCCCAAGAGAGGGATGCCTAACCCCCTCACTTTCAATCTTTGCGAGGCAGCTGGTTTTATTTAGGGCCATGCTTGATTAATCTACTGGCAATCCTAAATTATCATTTTATATGTTGGGGTTTTTATGAATTCTATTTTATCTCTGAGTTCAGCAAGCTAGAAAGGTGGCTAATAAAATATTTTAAATTAAGTTCTAACAACTGCTTTCTTGCACTCTAGTGAATACAGTAAGGCAAGCTATTCTTGCAACAAAGGAGAACACAATGAAGTAATAATCCCCGGGTAAACAGTCAAATTACTACCACATAATAGGAGACCTCTTACTGTTTTATTTTTCAAAGCTGTTCATAGAGTAGCTTCTCTTATATTTTTGCAATCTGCTTAAAACTAATAGGTTAAGAGGCAGTAAGAGGTAGATTATATTGGAATTAGGACCTCTGCAGGACGAGGCATGTACACATGTGACTTGATAGCTGAAAGTACAGCCAGACAAAGGGTGCCAGTAACTGAATCTATCCTGGAAGTTTAAGCATTTAAGGCAGGGGTAGTCAACCTGTGGTCCTCCAGATGTCCATGGACTACAATTCCCACGATCCCCTGCCAGTGTTCGCTGGCAGGGGCTCGTGGGAATTGTAGTCCATGGACATCTGGAGGACCACAGGTTGACTACCCCTGATTTAAGGTAATACTTTAGAGGCCAAAAGGACCTTTGGAACAATTTTAGCCATACAAAACAACGTGGTCATCCATCCTAAACAAGTCCAGAATTAGTTCTAATCTGACACGAAGCCTTAAACCGCTGCTTTACAGGTGACAATTCAGCAATCACAAAACTTCATAAAGTTGGCAGAACACCTAACATTTATTCCAAACTGAAACCGGACTCTGTATATTAAGTTTTTCAAGCAGGTTTATTTTACAAGAAATTCTGCATCGTGGTACTTTTCCAGTTAGAAATTCCTGGAAAAGAAGAGGGAAAATTAGTTATTTATTTTTATATTGCCGCTCTCAGAAAGTCTCACAGTGGTTTACAAATATAAAACAGTAATTTCCATAACCCCCCCATAAAAACAGCTCTGATCAGAAACCAAACAGATGGCCATCACTACCCTAAGATTCTAAACACTCCACCCCCTATCTCCTGATTCAGCCTGAGGGCCAAGCTCTCTCACTGGGAGCAGGAAACCAGATCTAACCTATCTGGGGGATCCTCCAATGGTTACACCAATACCCCGCCGTGGCCTCAACTGTATGCCTGGCAGAAGAGCTCCGTCTTGTAGGCCCTGTGGAAAGCTGGTAACTCTGACAGGGCCCTCGGCTCTTTCGGTAGCTCATTCCACCAGGTTGGGGCCAGGACTGAAAAGGCCCTGGCCCTGGTCGAGGCCAGGCGGACATCTTAGGGACCCAGGACAAACACATATAAGAATCTCAACCCTTTGAGGCACATTATGCTGAAGAAAAATGAGCTACTCACGGAAGTGTATTCCTTGTCACAAATTTTGTCAGCTCTTAAGGGGCTACTCTTTTCTACTATTCATCAGCCTAATTTACTGGAGAATTGTGAGAATGAAATGGGGCAGAACCACATAACAGCTCTCTGAGCTTCCTGAAGGCAAGGGTGGGACTAAAATGGACTTGATCCAGGCTCCATCACACCCCAGAAATCAAGAGATTATATTCTAATACAAGGAGGAAGTTGGCTCAGCTAAAGCTTCCTGCGTTATAATCAGATACTTACTTGGAAACAATACCATCATTCTTCGCCAAGCGCAGAATTGAGTCATCGGATTCCCCCTGAAAAGGTGTAAAGAAATTGCTATGGTTAAGTCACCTAAGAACAGCGTGTCAAAACTGGCAGCATAAAGCAAGAGGAAAACACACCCAAAGCAAGAACTTGGGTTAACTCTGAAATATGTCATTTGTCTGGAAGGAGAAGCTTATGGAAGCCTCACTTCAAAAATCAATGTGGACAAATAGAGAGGGTTCAGAGGAGATCGATGAGAACTGTAAATACACCCACACTTGAGAGAAAATTGCCAACCGTGGTCTGGGCCCAGCATATATGAGGGACCGCCTTTCGCCCTATATCCCCCGCAGGGCTTTACGCTCGGCGGGGGCCAATTTACTGGTTATCCCCGGCCCCAAGGAAGCCCACCTGGCCTCTACCAGGGCCAGGGCTTTTTCGGTCCTGGCCCCGACCTGGTGGAATGAGCTCCCGGAAGAGCTGAGGGCCCTGCGGGAATTACCAGCATTCCATGGGGCCTGTAAAACGGAGCTCTTCCGCCTGGCCTACGGTGAGGCCGGGCAGTGAGGAGGATCAGGCCACCCCTCATGAAATCTGGTGGTAATGAGTGCTAGCTCCCTCCACCTCCCTGTAGCTGAGGCGGTGGAGACGCAATGATTAGTATTGCCATCTATTGTTGTTATTGTTGATTAATTGGTTGTTATTTACTGTAATTTTATGTTATTGTTATGGATTTTAGGGGCTTTTATGTGAGCCGCCTTGAGCCTTTGGGGGGAGGTGGGATATAAATAAAATTATAATTATAATAATAATAAAATGATACATCCTATGGGACAATAAGCTATCTGTTAACCAGCCTAAGGGAACGTGCATCACAGTGGCTTGAGGAAGAGGTGCAAAGATCACTCACAAAGGAACGATCAGGTGACAATAACAGATGGCAACACAACAAATTTTGAGTCCAGTGGCATCTTTAAGACCAACCAAATTTTATTCAAGGGATGAGCTTTCATGTGCATGCACCTTTAAAGGTGCCACTGGACCCAAAATCTGTTGTGCTGCTTCAGGCCAACACTACTACCCTAAACTTGAATCTAACGGAAGCCAATGACAGCCTAACATGCTCTCCCAATGAAAGTTAGGTACCTTTCTAGGTCCAAAAAGGCATTTGGACTTAAGAGCTGTGTGTGTCTAACATCAGCCTGGTAGGATCTCAGAAGCTAAGCAGGGTCAGCCTTGGTTTTTATTTGGATGGGAGACCACTGAGCAATACTGGAATCATGACGCAGAGGCAAGCAATGTCAAACCATTTCTGAAATGCATCTTGTCCAGGTAGGGGTCCATGGGAATTGTAACCTGTTGACATCTGGAGAGCTACAGTTTGGCCACCCTTGAGTTACCGGCTCTTAGGAGTGCATGAGCCACTTCTGCCCCCTTCTGTTGCCGTCTTCTGCCAGAGGGGAAATACATTTTTGTATTTGGCATTCCCCCTAGGATTCATCCTTCCTAACCAATATTTTTATGCTTTGCGTTTTTTTAAAACTTATAAATTGTTTAAACAGACTCCCTGTGAGGTGGGTGAGGCTGAGAGAGCCCTGATATTACTGAAGAAGAAGAGTTGGTTCTTATATGCCGCTTTTCTCTACCCAAAGGAGGCTCAAAGCGGCTTACAATCGCCTTCCCTTTCCTCTCCCCACAACAGACACCCTGTGAGGGAGGTGAGGCTGAGAGAGCCCTGATATTCCTGCTCTGTCAGAACAACTTTATCAGTGCCGTGGCGAGCCCAAGATCACCCAGCTGGCTGCATGTGGGGGAGTGCACAATCGAACCCGGTTCACCACTACACCAAACTGGCTTTCATGAGAATGCCCTATAGAATGGCCTCAATGGGCAACTGCCCCCAAAAGAAAGTCACCTTGAGACAAAAAGATTCTGAAAGTTCAATACACCTTAGAAATATATTGTTAAGGAAACACTCACCATCCTACGGATTGCTCCACAAATGGCGTATGTTTTGAACTGGCCGTTGACTCTGCCTGTGCCCTTGTCAACCTGTAATTGGAAGCAGTTCACCGCATCAGAATTAGTAATCCTGTAAACTTATTTTGTCATTATACTGAAAGAAACCCCATGGGAAGAGTGTCATCAGATCTACAAATTTGGAAAATGCACCATTCAGAAAATACCTTTAGGCCTCTCTGCTACCTCCCTGGCTAGTAAATTAATGGGGTTTAGCTGCCTTAATGAAAAATGTGTTTGCCCAGGTTTGTTGAAGCAGAAGTCTGTCCTGGCCCATGTATGGAGAAGGATTTATTTTCCTAAATGTTACTAAGCCCCAACGCATCCCAGCAAGCGGAACTCTTGTTTAAAGATGACGGAAAACAAGAACGCAATCATGCATTACAGAATGAGAAATCACATAAACAATCAACAAAAGTAGTTTGGATCAGTGGCCCAGATCAGGTTCGGTTCTGGTTTTGACCTTTCAGGTCCTTTGCGATCTGGGGCCCACATATCTGAAGGACCCCCTATTGCCCTATGTCCCTCGCAGGGTTTTACACTCTGCGGGTAGTAACCTGTTGGTCATTCCTGGCCCCCAAGAAGTTCACCTGGCCTCAACTAGGGCCAGGGCTTTTTTTTGGTCCTGGCCCCAAACTGGTGGAATGAGCTCCCGGAAGAGCCGTGGGCCCTGCGGGAGCCTCCGGCATTCTGTAGGGCTTGCAAGGCAGAGCTCTTCCACCAGGCCCGTGATTGAGGCTGGGGATTGGATGATCAGATGAGCTCCCCAGAAGTGAACTCCACCAGGCCGAGCATCGCCTCCGGTAGATTGCCAACACTTGGATGCCTCCAGGGCAGGGGTCCCCTACCTTTTTATCACCGGGGACCACTCAATGCCAGGGACCACTCAACACCGGGGACCACTCAATGCCTTTTACTGAGGCCTGGTGGAGGGGGGGGTAGTTTACTCCTCTACTCTCAACCACTGCCCTAGAGCTCTCTGATCGCTATGGTAATGTTTAAACATCCCTTCAAAATAAGATACAGACACGCCACAACAATGGAGTGTGTTGTAAAGGGCCGGGGGGGGGGGGGGGGGGAGAAGGCATCCTTTGGGGCCCACCTCCAATTAGTCGAAGGACCACATGTTGTCTGCGGCCCACAGGTTGGGGATTGCTACTCTAGGGTATACCGGGAGGCAGCTTTAGTGGCTGTGGGGGTTGGTGACAGTTTTGCTGCCGGGTAATTTTAACGGAGTTTTATATTGCATGTTTTATGTGGGGTTTTTTATTCTTATAACCTGCCATGAGATGGCTTGCTGGGATATAAATCTAATAAATAAGAACTAAAGGCAGTCCCTGTTGTCATTAGCTCAGAGTGATGCTAAAATGCCCCTGCCAGAGACAGAGCAAGACAAAGTTAAACATGGCACCAGCACAATTTCTCCCAGTGCTCTTCTTGGGAGACCAAAAATTGGCTGGCTAATCAGTGTAGTCTTTCCCTTCTGAATCCATAAAACTCTAATGGCTTAGAAGACCACAACCATATATATTTATTGAGCAATTCGGCTTTTTCCTACAGCTGTCATACAGAACTGCTGAAGGAATGCTATACGCATACACTTATCCACAGCACAGGGTAATCTGCCATACAAGTGTTTATCTCCTACTCAGTTCAGGTATCTGGAAAGTTACAAGACTGGCTAAATAACAGACTTCTGAAATCTTTCATGCTTTCTACTGGCACATTATGACTAATTCGGTTGACAGATGACCTACCTCTGAAATATTTATTTGGATGGAAGCATGGTCCTTAGCACCAATTATCCGATTGCTCGCAGAGCTGATAGGGAAAAATGAGACAGCAAAATATCATAAATAAGCCAGCTCTAGGAAAACAAGCCCCGCCCCCATCATGACAAGGTGGTGCAGGCAAATCTTGACAAGGCCACACACTTAGAGGCCCACGTCTGTTCTGCCTACACAGCATGGCTGACCTGTGCATATTCCACCACATATCCTTGGCAGAAACACCCATGTGACATTATTAAGCATATAAATCCATTAAACAATAAATCCATAAAAAATGCTGCTTATTATTCTGATTTGTGCTCTCTGGTGGAGTTTAACTCTGATGTGACTGTTATAATCTATGTTGCATCTGCTGTTGAATCACAGGGAAAGGTAGGGATTTTTTTTTAATGATTTGGGTTTTGACAGATTAGTGAGCATAAGATTGTTGTATTCTACATCCTACCCAACATTTCATGTCTTTTCCATCACTATTTTAAGTTGTGCATGTTTGATACACTTGTCTAGTGTGCTAGAATTTCTTCCAGCTGTCTTTAAAAACAAAAAGAAAACAACAAGGAAGTAACTGAAATAGAAGAAAAAAGAGGATTTTTATATGGCACTTTTTTCTTACTCGTCTTTCCCCAGAAGCTCGAGTTACAGCACATAAAATCCCAGTAGAACCATATAGTAAAACCAATAAAAACAAGAATACATACAATCGAGAGCACAATAAAACAAGCACAATAAAACAAGATGTGGCAAAAAACTCAAACCTATCTATACCGCCCCTCAGTGACCCATCCTGGGGAGGGGGGGGGGGGAGAGGGCGCTAGTTGGTCTTTGCTACTGCTGCTGTAAGGGGGGGGGGGCAGATCGTCCTTGCAGCCCAGCCTCACCTGATGACCTCCATTTTGCTTACAATTACAATACAAATACATTTCCCTGGCTCACTGAAACAGAGTAGACTAATTCCCATGGAGCAGAGAAATATTATGAGAAAAAAGCATGCAAAAGAGCTGACAAAGAAAAAAATCACTGTTTTACATGGAATTTTTTCACTCAAACAATAAAATTTCCATCTTCATTTGCACCATCAGCTCTTTTGTTGGATGAAGCCCAATCTTTCAAAGACGGAGGTCCTGTGGCTGGGCAGGAAGGGACCATGTGAGGAAGTGTATCTTTCCATGCTGAATGGTGTGCAGCTATCAGTGGCTCACTCTGCCAGGAACCTGGGCATGATCCTGGATGCCTCCCTCTCAATGGAAGCTCAGGTCACGAGTAGCACGTCTGGCATTCTACCACCTTTGCCAAGCCAAACTACCAGTGCCCTACTTTGCCCCAGGACACTTAGCCAGTGATCCATGCTACGGTCACCTCTAGACTAGACTCCTGCAACTCATTCTACTCCCGTCTTAGCCTTGATTTGGAAACTGCAGCTGGTCCAAAATGCAGTGGCCAGGGTCCTCAAAGCAATACCATGGAGGTCCCATATCGGGCCCATCTTCCCACAACTACAGTGGCTACCAGTCAAATTTTGGATTAGGTTCTGGTAATCACCTTCAAGGCCATACACGGTCAGGGCCCAATGTACCTGAGGGACCGCCTTTCTGCCTACTCCCCTCAAAGACCTTTGCACTCTGCCACCTCCAACAGGCTAGTGATCCCTGGCCCCTAAGAAGTCCCCTTGACCTCAACCAGGGCCAGAGCCTTCTCTCTCCTGGCCCCCACCTAGTGTAATGAGCTCCAAGGGAAGATCAGGGCCCTAATGAAACTAAAACAGTTCCAAGGCAGCTCTTCCACCAGGCATTTGGTTGAGGTTGACCGGAACCAGTACCACCACTGGGCCCCTGAATCTGCCTCCCAGGAATCCACGTACCTGAACTGAACAGACCTGTTAGTTGTTCTGTTAAATAGTTATTCTCTTTTGTTGTTACTATTGCTGTATTGTACTCGACACAAAACCGAGTTCGAGGTATTGTTCTTTATGTTCCATGTGAACCGCCCTAAGCCTCAGAGGAGGGGTACATACAAATGGAATAAATAAAAAGTAAACAAATTCTTCTCTGTGATCAGTGCAGGCTGCCTTGTTGGTTGTTCTCTGCATCCTTTTACTCACCATTTACGAGGCACATACAGATCCACAAATTCCCCAGCGTCGTTCTGCATGGTGGGTTTTTAGATCTTGCGACTAGTGAGGTGCGACAAGACTCTCCTGAGTAGAAAGACAGTGGATCAATGCCTTTTAGATTCCAGTTACTTGAAATTAGAGAAGATGCCTAGCCATCTCTGAACACTACCCACTTAGGGAACTATTTCAGCAGATTCTTATTTCCATGTGCATAATTAAAATGAGAACGTGTGTATGAGTTTAACCAAGCAGGGATATTTTCTTTTTGTTTCAGCTCTCAGCTATGGGGATTAGCATTTTACAACTGAGAAAAATTATAATAAAACCATGTAAGAATTCTCATTTGTTTGACAATCCCGAGATTATGATTATCAACAGGCACCTCGCATTTTCTTCTTGATTATTTGTTTCTGAAAGAAGTGTTCTTTCCAGAGAAGTGTTCTGGAAATAATGAAAAATTCCCTGAAAGAGAAACCCGATGTCTTGGAACTAGGGCAACCGAGCTCTCCTAGTTTCAATTAACAAGTAACGGGCAGCCCTTTACCAAGATATGAAGACCTTGAACAACAATGTGAGAAAGATGCTGAAGTACTAACCCAGGCTCAGACTGAGTATGGATCTTAACTTCTTATTCACAGGTAGCTAGTCTCATCTGAGCTTTGTAAAAAGAAGCACGATACTATTTAGAACTAGGTTTAGATGTCCCTTCATCCACGAACTCTGGAGAACTACCAAGGCAAAAAAGTTCACTGGAAGATTTTGATCAAATCAAACCACATAATGCCTCTTATTAGGACCCACTAGTTACACAAATCTCAATGGAAATAAAACACTCACTCAACCTATTTGGTTAAGTGATTTAGTGGAAGATTAAAGACTAATAAAATCAATTATTGGGCATGTTTGCCAGATTTAAAAAAGCTTTAAAATAAGAACTCTGATTAGAATCCTGGTCTTTGGGTGTTTCATGGAATTTGTCTTAGCCAAAGCTGCCCTGAAGCTAACATCACACACACTGTACAGTACTCTAATTTTATATACAAGGAAAGAGATTAGGCTATCTTAAACTAAAGATCCATTTAGTAAATCTCCCCCCAGGTTCTGACTGATGTTACAGCATCATACAGAACAGCAAAACTTTCAAGGCATCTGCTTCAAGAGCTCCCTTTGTCAGAAACTTTGACTCTCAAAAGCTTATACCCTGAAAATCTTGTAGATCCCTAAGGTGCTATTGGATTTGAACCTAGATCCTTTAATAAAGAACAACTTGGCTACTGTAGTAAACTCTCTTATGGATACATGTACCTATAGAATACCTTGCTGCAAATGAGGACTGGAGTCAGCCATATCACAAGCAAGATGTATTCAATATTTGGCAAACCACTTCTCTCCCACAAGCAGAGAAGAATAGGTAAAACCTTCCTCCGCCACCAAAAGAGGGCTAGCATGCCTCAGGTCATCAAATACCAACAAAGAAGCTTCCCTCTCCCACTCCATAAAAGACAAGGCAGAGAAAGGAGAAATATCTGAAGTAGGTTGACCTCGCAGTCCTAAACAAAACCGTCCCCTCTCCCCTCTCAAGTTCACTCAAGTAAATGAGCTTAGAAGCTTTTGCAGTCGAACTTCCAAAAAAGTTATTTATTTTTTTTGCAGAAGGCACACGGGGAGGGGGTTTAGCAGGCAACTGCAAGGATAAAATTGGGGGGTGGGATTTAATTCCTGAGGTTCTTGAAGAATAACTAGACCAGGGGCTCGTGGTAACTGTCGCCCATGGAGATTTGGGGACCCGCAGTTTGGCCACCCCTGAACTAGACACCTAAGAAAGGCGGGGGGGGGGGGGAGAGAGAGAGAGAGAGAGAGAGAGAGAGAGAGAGAGATTCCACGCATGCGCAGAACTCTCAGCTCGCCCCCCCCCTCTGCAGCCAAGAAAGGCCCTCTAGATAGCCTCGAGTACACAGAGGCTCCAAGAGCGACACAGACGGGAGGCCTTCCCCACCCATCTCTTTCTCCGCTCGAAATCTCTCCCGCCGCCCCGGTAGCGACGAGAAAACCCACCCGCCGGCCGGACCAGGCCTCGCCTCACCTCCTCACACGCCGCGCGTTCAGGCCGGAAAGGAAAGATGTCGTCACTCGGGTGCGACGACACAGCCCGCGACGGGAGGGAGCAGGCCGAGTCGCGGGTGAAGTGACATAACGAACACGTGGAGACCATCGGCCCCGCCCACTTTCTGTCCTCGCTCGAGCGAGTTGGGCTTTTGACTGAAAGGCTGGCTGGTCGCGCATGCGCTCTCGCGGCCGTCCCGTCTGTCAAGGAAAGGGAACGGGGGGGGGCGATTTGAAACGCGATTAAAAGGAACAACCCTCCAGGGGTAGTCAAACTGCGGCCCTCCAGGATGTCCGTGGACTACAATTCCCATGAGCCCCTGCTAGCAAAACTGGCAGGGGCTCATGGGAATTGTAGTCCATGAAGGCTGGCAGCTCTCCTCAGCCCTAGTCCTAAAATCATATGCCAGATTTTTTTTAAAACAGAAGGCTTTGCTTGCTAGATGGGAATAAAGTAAGGTCACCAGATTGTCCCACTTTTGGAGGGACATCTGGGGGCACCGGGCAAATTGTACTTATGTTGAAATTTAAATATATATATTACAGTACTATTTTTGCATTCTATGTGTTCTATGAAACTTTTTGTTGCTCCGTATAGACCAAATTTTTACTCAAGAACACCCCCCCCCCGGTCAATGGTGCCCCGCTTTACCAATGTTAAAATCTGGTCGCCTTAGAATAAAGAGGAAGGAATTTTCCCAAGGGAGGTGCCACTACAGAAAGGGCCCTGATCCTGGCTGCCACCCAGCTGCCCTTTGCAGGAGGGGATGCAGAGAGCAGGGCTTGTGAGGCAGACTGGAGTCCAGGGGTTGCAAATTGAATCCGTGGCCAAGCTGTTAGAACAGCAAAGCAGCTGAGCGCTCTGTTATAAACAGCAAGGTTGATTTTTGGACCCCCGCACTGTGCTTGGGGGAAGAAAGGCAGCGGCCTGCTAGCTAACATGACTCTTGCTGCAGGTAGTCCAAAGCAAAATACAGAAACAATCCATGTCATGCCTTAAGTCCAACCAAAATAACATAACAGCATACAAGCTTACACATTCACTAGCACTGATAAGACAAGAGGATCAGAAAGACTACACTTTTTAATAATGGAAAGAAGAGCTGGTTTTTATATGCCGCTTTTTTCTACCAGAAAGAGTCTCAAGGTGGCTTACAATCACCTTCTCCCCACAACAGACACCCTGTGAAGTAGGAGGGCCTGAGTGCACCCTAATATTACTGTTTGGTCAGAATAGCTTGATCATTGCCATGACGAGCCCAAGGTCACCCAGCTGGCTGCATGTGCAGGTGTGGGTAATCAAACCTGTCTCACCAGATTAGAAGCCTAACCACTACACCAAAGCGGGAGATGTAACTTCTGCTAATTCCTGCTTCTTTCAGCAGACCCCCAATTTGCCATTTATCTAATTTCAGAGGGTTCCTTGCCTATCAAGAGTAGCAGTTTTGAGCAATGAACAGGCTGGTGTGTGTGGGGTGGTCAGGAATCAGGAAAGTTCTGTTTGAGTGACTTTCATCATTGGAAAATTTAGCTTGGATGTGACTCAGAGTAGGCAGATGGTAGTGTTTTAAGAACAGTAGACTCAAATCTGGATAACTGGGTTTGATTTCCCAGTGCTCCTCCTCCACATGAAGCCTGCTGGGTGATACTGGGCCAGTCACCATTCACTCTGAACTCTCAGCCCCACCAACCTCACAGGGTGCCTGCTTGTGAGGAAAGGAAAGACAATTGTGAACTGCACTGTGATTCCTTAAGGCAGAGAAAAGTGGGGATATATAAACCTGCTTTCTTATTTCAGTATTAAATTGTTGGAATTAAATTGTTAGAATCAGACTCCCATTGAGTCTCCATAAGAATGTAAATAACCAAATACTGCCACTTTGATATCTAAATATATCTTTACTCAGCAGGTATTTAAAAAGCCAGGCATTGGAACTGAACGCCTACTTGTACTTATAATTGCGACATCCATAAGGAGCTATTTGTGAATCCCCCCCAATTTACGTAACTGATGAGTAGGGTCAGTTTGCTAGCAGGTCAGAAAATAGGAAAGGATGACTAGCTTCTTTTCATAGAATCATGGAAGGGACCATACAGGCCATCTAGTCCAACCCCCTGCTCAACGCAGGATCAGCCCTAAGCATCCTAAAGCATCCAAGAAAAGTGTGCATCCAACCTTTGCTTGAAGACTGCCAGTGAGGGGGAGCTCACCACCTCCCTAGGCAGCCTATTCCACTGCTGAACTACTCTGACTGTGAAAATTTTTTTCCTGATATCTAGCCTATATCGTTGTAAAGTAAAGGTAAAGGTATCCCCTGTGCAAGCACCGAGTCATGTCTGACCCTTGGGGTGACGCCCTCTAGCGTTTTCATGGCAGACTCAATACGGGGTGGTTTGCCAGTGCCTTCCCCAGTCATTACCGTTTACCCCCCAGCAAGCTGGGTACTCATTTTACCGACCTCGGAAGGATGGAAGGCTGAGTCAACCTTGAGCCGGCTGCTGGGATTGAACTCCCAGCCTTATGGCCAAAGCTTTCAGACGGCTGCCTTTCGACTCTGCGCCACAAGAACCCATTACTGCATGTCCTCTCCTCTGCAGCCAACAGAAACAGCATCCTGCCCTCCTCCAAGTGACAACCTTTCAAATACTTAAAGAGGGCTATCATGTCCCCTCTCCACCTCCTTTTCTCCAGGCTGAACATTCCCAAGTCCCTCAAACTATCTTCATAGGGCTTGGTCCCTTGGCCCCAGATCATCTTAGTCGCTCTCCTCTGTACCCTTTCAATTTTATCTACGTCCTTCTTGAAGTGAGGCCTCCAGAACTGCACACAGTACTCCAGGTGTGGTCTGACCAGTGCCGTATACAATGGGACTATGACATCTTGTGATTTTGATGTGATGCCCCTGTTGATACAGCCCAAAATGGCATTCGCCTTTTTTACCGCTGCATCACACTGCCTGCTCATGTTTAGTTTACAATCCACAAGTACCCCAAGGTCTCGTTCACACAGTGTTACCTGGAAGCGTATCCCCCATCCAGTGAGGAAGGTAAGCCATTTGTTTGAAACAAGCTCAGAAGAAACAGATCTGATTAACTGAAGGACACTTGCAAAATACTGCAGATATTCCTTTTGTTACTGGGGTTAACCTTTCCACAAGTTAGCAAGGCAAAACTTGCACGAACACAGTGGTTCCATTCAGTGTTTTGTTGAATCAGTAACGCAGTGGTTTGCCTAGTACAGCTAAAGCAGCGTCACCTTTGGTCTGTTACCAGGACAATATCGCAAAACATGCACCTGACTGGGCTAAGGTGTTTACGACTAGCGTGCCAATTGCAAATATGACCCTAATGATAGTTTACTTTGGCTGGTAGCATCTTTTTTTCTTTTTCTTTTTACAAGAAGATGGAGCTAATGCCAGATTAGCAGCTATGTTAGTCTGTTGCAGAATGGGGCAATTCAATGACAAATTTTTATCATTTTTAAAAATCATAAACTTTGTTCCTGTAGCATGCATCTGACCCAGAGGACAAAATATTATGAGATTTATTCCCTGCCACTCCCGAAGCCAGCCCATCATAAAACCCCATTAAAAACAGGACATCCATCAATAAACAAAAAACCGCAGGTGACAAAGCCTAACCCGACCCTCTTACCAATATTTAAACACGCGGGCTAGTAAAGGTATCCCTTGTGCAAGCACCGAGTCATGTCTGAGCCTTGGGGTGACGCCCTCCAGCGTTTTCATGGCAGACTCAATACGGGGTGGTTTGCCAGTGCCTTCCCCAGTCATTACCATTTACCCCCCAGCAAGCTGGGTACTCATTTTACCGACCTCGGAAGGCTGGAAGGCTGAGTCAACCTTGAGCCGGCTGCTGGGATTGAACTCCCAGCCTGATGGGCAGAGCTTTCAGACTGCATGTCAGCTGCCTTACCACTGGCGATGAGTCGGTGAGTGCCACAAGAGGCCCTAGTTAGGCTAGTAGGGGGCCACTGATATTCCATAACCCAGTGCTAGGTACAGTAGTGTTAGCACTCGAAGGGGCACCCAACCAGGGGGAGGGGGGATGATTTTCCTCTATTAAAGGGTACTAAAACTCCAAATCCAAGCGCCTTACTGACAGAAACGGAGGGGGGAAAAAGACAGAAACACAGAAGGGTTTTTTAAATGAATATTTATGACACAAACCTAAAGTACCTTCAATTGTGCTTGGTTATAAAATATGTATCAAAACACTGAATTACACAGCACCTTATTAACAAGTTCATTCATTTCATTGGAAGAACAGAATAGGGCAATTTACAAATTAAATTTACGACAACACGGAAATATAAGTATTTACATTAAAAATGTACAGACTCCCGTCAGGAGTGTTTGTTTTGGGCTGAATGTAAACAAGCACCATTATTTACATAAGATCACATGATTTGGCCACCACCCAGCACAATGAGACAGACAGCAGGTCTAGTTTTGGTTGTAATAATAAAGTTTAACCACACAGTGGCAGCTTTTGCACAAACAAAGAACTACAATGAGAGTCGATTGAGTAGACCAAAAAATTAAGATTAAAGAATACAAACCCACACCTCCTATATTTAATAGGGCAGGGGTAGTCAACCTGTGGTCCTCCAGATGTTCATGGACTGCAATTCCCATGAGCCCCTGCCTGCAAACGCTGGCAGGGGCTCATGGGAATTGTAGTCCATGGACATCTGGAGGACCACAGGTTGACTACCTCTGCACTAGTGTATTCAACAGCTGAGCTGTTGCATGTAGCTTGCAGGAAGACGATGTTCAACATAAAGTGGCAAAACTGAAAATGGCAGTTTGAAGCTCAATCCTTCTTTTTCTTCCTCAGGTCTTTTGAGCCAACATTTCTCTTGGGTTATGTTATGCGGGATCTATCCGGAGGGCTGAAAAATTAACACAGTGAGCCCATTTCTCATACTGTAATACAGCAAGGAAATCTTATAGACAGTATCTGCCTGCTTCTGTGGAGCAACCCGGGAATTCTTGGGTGGATCAATTCTGCACTGGGAATTAGCCCCACCTTACTGGTTACCCAGTGGCGGGACAAATTCCAAGTTCCATTTGACATTGGCGGTGAGTTGGGGCTGTTTCAGGTGTGGCCTGACTCTGGTCCTCTATTGCCTTTTGGAAAGGGAATGTGGATATATCTGCGTTCCCTTTTTTGTCCCGGGTGGCAACGGGGCCTATGCTGGACCTGGGCCATGGGGAAGGGAAGAGTTCAGCTGTCAGTGTCCAGCTCCGCCACTGACTATGGCATCTCAGAAAGGACAAAAAATGCCTCAGGCAGCTCTGCAGTGTTGCACAGCGCTGGGGAGCCACCTGGGGCATTTTCTTTTGCTTAGGAATGTGGTATTGCTTCCCCACGCAATACCGCATTTGAAAACAACCACCCCCAAATGCCCTCGCTGCCCCACAGCGGAACCTTGCTGCTCTGGCTGCCTGTGTGGGGCACAAATCCGGGGTGGACGAGGTGCAGCTGCCAAAATGCTCCCCTATGCGGGAGCAGGAAAAGCTGGAGCAACCTGCCCTGGTGCAAACAGCAGGCTATAGACTGGCACACTGGACTCACAGAATCACAGAGTTGGTAGGGGCCATACAGGCCATCTAGTCCAACCCCCTGCTCAACACAGGATCAGCCGAAAACATCCCAAAGCTCCATGCGGTAAATGTTGTAGCCTCCCATCCAAGTACAAGCCAGGGCTGACCCTGCTTAATTTTCAAGATTTGACAAGACTGGGCTAGTTTGGGCCCCTTTTAATCTGAGCACACCACCCAAATCCTAGAAACTTTCTGTCCTTGGAAAACTATATATGTTCTTAAAGCATCCTTCAGCCCAAACAAACCTTAAGAAAAGTTTTAAAAAACCCACTCATTTTAAGCAACTTTAAAAAAGGTGATAATTAACCAGATGAGATTAAGTTGGCAACAGTATTGTAATACAACCACCAGGCTGGCAGACAGATGACAGAAGTCACACATTGGACAAGTTTAGAAATCCAGGTGGGGAATGAAATGTTTCAGTTCCCCATGAAATAATATCTAAAGCTTGCCCTACGTAGAAAGTGGAACATCGTTCTGCACGGTTAAAAATCTGCTCAGAAACATCATTCCTCCAGTGAGGCATGGCAACTGCAGTTGATGCATATATACTTGTATTAAAATGACCTAGAAGGTGTTACAGTTGTACGATACTATTTTAATTACATATATTAATATTCAGGACATGATCTTTAACCATTTGTAGTCATTTCGACGAAGTCAACCTGGACTTATTTCAAAAAGTTTATATTCACAAATGGGTGGCCAGAGATATGGAAATCAAAAAAAAACAAGCCATTTATTTCCCATCTGGGACAATGCAGGAATAAGTTGGTTGCATGTTCCCTTCTTAGTTTCAGATTCTTCTAGCACCGCAGAGTGATTCCCCCTTCCCCTAGATTAAGGTTAGACTATATGGCATTCTAGAAGACATAAAGGCCTCTAAAATTCTAACCATTTCTGGATCCTCATCTGAATAAGAAGCTTGTATCATTTCTTGACTTTGTTAGCAAACTGGATTTTAAAACCTGGATTTTAATATAACATTAGTTCTGTGCAAATATATAGCTGCTGCAATTAAATATGAATATCAAGCAGCAATAACTGTTTTGCTACATTGCTGCCTTTTTCTGGTTGAACGGCCAATTGGCTTTAAGATCTATATGGAAAATTCTGAGAAGAGATGAGGCTTCTAGGCACTGTCCTATACATCAGGGCTAGTCAACCTGTGGTCCTCCAGATGTTCATGGACTACAATTCCCATGAGCCCCTGCCAGCAAATGATGGCAGGGGCTCATGGGTATTGTAGTCCATGAACAGCTGGAGGACCACAGGTTTGACTACCCCTGCTATACATTGCTCAGGATAAGGTGCTAGAATTCTGAGCTGGGTCATATTTTGTGGTCTTCCCCTATGGGAAGAACTCCTGGCATGTACAAGAATTAGCAGAAGAATGGGGATATAATTTCTGTATCTACTACACCTGGGGGGAAGCATTCCAAAAATACGACTCTTGTTCCTACAAAGTCACAGTCCAGATCTCTACCTCCTTATTTTATATGATGTACAGAATTGGCCAAAATCACAGTAAAAACAAAAAAACAAAAGGGTTTGAAATTCTCAATCACAACACCCAAGTAGGAATTTTGTTCCCTGGCAAATGATATATACGTACACACACACACACAAACACATTGACTTGTATCACAATATTGCTTAGAAAAGAAATCAGATACCCTCCTCCACTTTTTCTGCTACAGAGTCAGGAAATGAAAGTTCCATCTTTCAACTTGGCTAAAGCCAAAACTTTTGGCTAAAGGTGGCAGGAGCTATATCCTCTGTATACATGTCACTGTGCTAGATATTAACCTCTTAGAACAAGGTGACTTGGAAGTACAATGAAGTTCAGGTTCGTGAGTCTCATCACAGTGGCAAAACAGCTTGGAAGTCCAAGTATTTTTTTTCTTTTTTTTTTTTTTAAAAAAAAGAGCATTAAAAAAAAAAGTCAGACATGCTCAAGTTCATTGGCTTAATTTAGATAGCGACAGCTGTACCGGCTTCAGCACTTGTGTCAAGCACGCTCAGGAAAGACAATACGTGAAATAACATTGTTATAAATAAAACAGTTCTTCATTTCAGGCTACGGTAAGCAGCAACAAAGGATGACCGCTATAAAATACGTTTTTACCCCCTTTAAATCAGCCAGCCACGTTCGGCTTCTCACGAAAGGACAGGTTGAAGATGGGAATTGCTTTGTGGTAGCTGCCTTGTTCAACAAGTGCAATATTTGAGAGAGAGGTTTCAATATATTAAAAACAAACAAAACCAAAACAACCCCACCCTTTTATTCATGATCTAAGTCAGAGGTAGTCAAACTGCGGCCCTCTCCAGATGTCCACGGACTACAATTCCCAGGAGCCCCTGCCAGCGAATGCTGGCAGGGGGCTCCTGGGAATTGTAGTCCACGGACATCTGGAGGGCCGCAGTTTGACTACCTCTGATCTGAGTACAACAAACATTCTAGAACAGAGACGTGATCATGGGGACACACTGGAATCCTTTCCCCTTAGTGAGCATGTTAAAAACAAGGCAAACAATGATAAATCTCTTATTTCAGAATTCTCCACTAAGCAATGTAATGTCTGTTTAAAAAAACACACACACACACACAGACACACAAGACTGGGACCAGCCCAGACTAGACCTAGGCACATCTTTTCCCTTTCCTTCCCCAAAGCAGTTTCATTTAAAATGTACGAGAGTTCTCAGTAATACTAGTCGAAAGGTGTGATGTTTTGGAGTGGAAGTGATGGTCGTCCTTTAGGTTTGGCGAAGAAACAAAGGGCAAAGTTTTCAAGGGGTGGAAGCGATGCAGCAAGAAATGCTCGGAGGGAAGAGCTAAGTAAAAACCTGAACACATCTGTAGGGCATGACCAGCAGCTCTGCGGCGACTGGAAGAGAACGGTTTGTGCTTTCAATGTCCAAAGCTCAAACACTCTTTCTGACCATTTCCCACACATGGAAGAAGCTGTACGGTCCACCCGATTCCCCAGATGTTCTCCTGTCGTCTTCAGGCCAGTTATATTCACAACTTGGCTAGATACTGGGGTGCCAAAAAGACCAGTGGTCAATACCGAAGTCAGCAGCAAGCCAGCCGTGCTTGGCTAGACGGAGCTTTTGCTAGGACTGCTGCGTGAGACGGCGGAAGTGAGGTAACACTTGGTTTTCGGGAAGATAGAGGGCTAGTTCCAAAGCGACCAGTACCGTGAATTCGAATCCAATGAGATCTCGCCTGTTGAATCGAAACCTCTCTTCTAACTTCTGGAAGAGATTTTTAAAAGACCGAGAAGAAGTGTTAAAAAAAAAACAATTTATTTATTATGTATTTATTGAGATTTTTATACCGCCCCTTCCTAGGGTAGTTAAATAGGACATAGTAACAAATATAACAAATATAATAACGTATATCTAGAACAATAGAGCCTCTTGTGGCGCAGAGTGGTAAGGCAGCCGTCTGAAAGCTTTGCCCATGAGGCTGGAAGTTCAATCCCAGCAGCCGGCTCAAGGTTGACTCAGCCTTCCATCCTTCCGAGGTTGGTAAAATGAGTACCCAGCTTGCTGCTGGGGGGTAAACGGTAATGACTGGGGAAGGCCCTGGCAAACCACCCCGTATTGAGTCTGCCATGAAAACGCTAGAGGGCGTCACCCCAAGGGTCAGACATGACTCGGTGCTTGCACAGGGGATACCTTTACCTTTATCTAGAACAATATTTCAACTGGAACAGTAACTTGGACAGAACACTTAGGTAGGTCACTGGGCTGCCGAAAACCATACCAGCATTTAGAATTGTTCGCAAATCTCTGTTTTAATTCACTAAACTTCTCCCGTCACTGATCCCAGGACAGCATGTATGGTTTTTCTGGGAAGCCTGCCTTCAAGGGAATGACCAGTCTCAAATCTGCTTAGCTTTAGCAGTTTTCCAATCGAATGCCAGGGTGCCCAAACTGCGGCTCTGCAGATGTCCATAGACTACAATTCCCATGAGCCCCTGGCAGCAGTTTTCCAATCAAACCACAGGACCCAGCAGCTTGATATACATGAACTCTGGCTGGTCATTTTGGCCACACCCTTTCCTCTTCTCTCTGGACCAGAATGGTAGAGTGTGATGAAGCCCAGGGTCGTAGATAAGAGTGAGGCTGAGTGGGAGTTTGAACCTAGGTCTCCAGCGTCCTTGTCAGACATCTGAACCGCTACGCAATAATTCCACACCACCCCCAAACTGGTCACACCCTTCTAGAACAGAATTCTTCAACCTTTCAAGGCCCCGGGACCCTCCGTACTTTAACTCCCAGGCAGCAGCAGAGAGATACTCAGCTGCAAGTTTAGGACACCGGAAGTGACCGTCACATGACAGGAAAAGGGAGAGCAACAGTTTTTGTACAAGCCAGTGATAAAAAGGCATCTTCGCTACCGCTGGGTCATCACACACTGCTGTGGGCTGCTCTTATAATCTGTGCAAAGGGAGGCAGAGAGGGCATATCATGCTGGGCCTGTGTTCATAGGCCTTAGCAGCAGGTCTCTCTAATGCAGGGGTGGCCAAATTGTAGCTCTGCAGATGTCCGTGGACTACAATTCCCATGAGCCCCTGCCAGCTGGCAGGGGCTCATGGGAATTGTAGCCCACGGACATCTGCAGAGCTATAGTTTGGCTACCACTGCTCTAATAGACGCTATCCTGGCACTCATGACCCAGCAGGTGGGACCCCGTAATCCCAAACTAAGGGGCCTGAGCCATGGGCTAGAGATCACTATTCTAGACTGACTGAACAAACCCACCTAAAGAAACAGCAAAGGAAACGGGTGTTGCTGATGAGGAGCTTAGAGGCTGCTCGGTTGCTATGAACATACAGATTAGATTAGAAGAAGAGTTGGTTTTTATATCCTGCTTTTCATGGCTTGAAGGCTTGCAATCTCCTTCCTTTCCTCTCCCTACCACAGACACCCTGTGAGGCAGGTGAGGCTGAGAGAGCCCTGATATTACTGAAGAAGAAAAGAGCTGGTTCTTATATGCCGCTTTTCTCTACCCGAAGGACTCTCAAAGTGGCTTACAGTCGCCTTACCTTTCCTCTCCCCACAACAGACACCCTGTGAGGGAGGTGAGGCTGAGAGAGCTCTGATATTGCTGAAGACTATGAGTTGGTTCTTATATGCTGCTTTTCTCTCCCAGAAGGAGTCTCAAAGTGGCTTCCATTCACCTTCCCTTTCCTCTCCCCACAACAGACACCCTGTGAGGCAGGTGAGGCTGAGAGAGCCCTGAGATTACTGCTCGGTCATAACAGCTTTTATCAGTGCTGTGGTGAGCTCATGGTCACCCAGCTGGCTGCATGTGGGGGGAGTGGGGAATCCGACTCACCAGATGAGAAACCTGCACTCCTAACCACTACACCAAGCTGGCTCTCATATCTATCATATGAGAGTAGTGCTCTTAATATCTATCAATGGTTCTTAGTCACAAGATATAGATAGAATACTATTTCTGGGGCAGCGATGCTCTGTCATCTTGGGGCTTGGGGGGGATAAAAGGGAGGACTTCTGGTCCCATTGTTGGACCTCCTGATGGCACCTGGGTTTTGGCCACTGTGTGACACAAGAGTTTTGGACTGGATGGGCCATTGGCCTAATTCAACATGGCTTCTATTATGTTTTTATTTGCAACAGGGTTTGTTCATCAAAACGGGAACTTTTAACTCAACATCAGAAATATTAGGTGGTGTATCACTCTGGTCTTTTCTCAGTTTTATGGTGATACCTAAGGCAGCGATTTTCAGTCTGGGGGTTGGGACCCCTTTGGAGGTTGAATGACCCTTTCACAGGGGTCATGGCAGCGCAAGCAGCTTGGCCGGGGGGGGGGGAGGAGCCATCCACACAACAGCCTTGTGGGGTAGATCGAGATAGAGTGTTCGTCTGTTTGGAGCAGCAGAAAAGAGCGAGATCGGCATGGTGGGACAAGAGGCAGAACTGAGCTGAGAAACCCCGGGAAAAAAGCCAATTTATATACCATTATGAACAATGGATTTTCATTCCATTGGTCAGTTTTGGTATAATTTCTGTGAAAGAACCCTTGCATCATCTTAGGGTTGGGGGTCACCACAACAGGAGGAACTGCATTAAAGGGTCGTGGCATTAGGAAGGTTGAGAACCACTGAACTAAGGGGAGACCACTTTGGTTGCCACACCCTCAAACTTGCATCTGTTATGTACTCTCTCTCCACGTGGAAATTCATTAGATGTTTCCAAGCAAATAACAGACAAGGGAGAAGAACTAAAATGCGCATCTTACACACAGATTTAGGAAAAAGGTTCCCTGCTTAAATGGACTCCGGGGAATGGTAGAGGACAGAAAGGCCTGGAGGATCATTGTCCATGGGGTCATGATGGGTCAGACACGACTTCGCAACTAACAACAACAGGGTCTTCAGAGTTCTGGAAATTATGACATCTGTACTTACATCAATAAGGTGTTTGACTTCGTGTTTCCTGAGATCACTGCTAATCTTGGCTGCAAGGAGCACGCAAGCACCAGCACACAGTTTTCGGTTCTGTTTGTTGAGCTTGCCTTGGAGAACAAGCTTCTCGAAGTAAACGTAAGCCATGGAGACAGTTACGGGCTCCAGGTTGCATTCCATGCTCAGGTTCCGCATCTCTCGCTTTAAGCTGCCCATGGGAAGGAGGAGAGAAAGGACACCGATGTCAAGCCCAGCTCCCATGGTTCAGGAAGGATGCAAAACTTGGGATTCTCATGAATCCTCTGTCAAACGGCCTCAGTGCTACACAAATGCCACCCATAGCTGGTAGTTTATTGGACTGTTTGCAAGCAGATTACATATTCTCCTGGTAAGGAGGAAGAGTTTTTTCTTTCTTTTAAAATGTGGTACCTCCACACCCTTCCTCTAAGATAGCTTGCTGATCAGAGTCACAGTATGAGGATGAAGAAGAGTTGGATTTATACTCTGCTTTTCTCTACCTGAAGGAGTCTCAAAGCAGCTTACAACTGACTTCCCTTCCTCTCCCCACAATAGACACCCTGTGACGTAGGTGGGGCTGAGAGAGCTCTGGCAGAACTGAAAAGCTCTATGAGAACTATGACTAGCCCAAGGTCTCCCAGCTGGGTGGATGTAACCACAGAGCTCTTATTTAGGACAACTTCAGAAGGGAAACTGATTTGTCCCATATAGATTTACAATTGCTGTGATGCTTTCCCCCCCCCCCCCCGCCCGCCATTTCTTCTTCTCCTCTGTAACCCTCAGTCTTTCCTTACCTTCTGATTTTGCTCAGAGTCAGCTTAATGTGAGGGAATTTTTCTTTAAAGGTTTCATTCATATCCTTTTTAAGGTCAGATGGTTTCACGTATTCTATGACTGTGGTCTGAAACAAACAAAAAAAGTTCATTTAAAAAAGGCTTTTAAGAATGCCAGTTTTAACAGGAAAAAAGGGCCCCAGCATCCAAAACACCAAAGGAAGGAAGGAAGGAAGGAAGGAAGGAAGGAAGGAGGGAGGGAGGGAGGGAGGGAGGGAAGGAGGAAGGAGATAGATAGTAGGTAGAAGGAAGGAAGGAAGGAAGGAGGAAAGAAAGAAAGAAAGAAAGAAAGAAAGAAAGAAAGAAAGAAAGAAAGAAAGAAAGAAAGAAAGAAAGAAAGAGGGAGGGAGGGAGGGAGGGAGGGAGGGAGGGAGGAAGGAAGGAAGGAAGGAAGAAAGGAAGGAAGGAAGGAAGGAAGGAAGGAAGGAAGGAAGGAAGGAAGGAAGGAAGGAAGAAAGAAAGGAAGAAAGAAAGGCAAAACACATAAGTATTTGCAGCTGCCTGTCTCTCCCAGCAATTGCAATTTCTCCTCCCCAAAGCCACACAATACAGTAAGCCTCCACCAAGTGTTTCATGCTTAGATTTGGTTTTTAAATCCCACTTTTCATGATTTCTTTGGATTTTTATTTATACCCGCCCTTCCATAAGGCTCTAGGCGGTTTACATAGAACGCTGTAAAAATAGTCACATAGAACATTATAACAATCTGTCCGATAACAATCATAACACAACATAGCATGTCAACCCGGACAGTATTTCAACAGAACAAAACCACTGACATGTTCCTGGAGAGGTCAGATTGTTCAGTCATGGGAGGGGGGGGGGAAACGAACAGATATTTTGAGTTGGTCGGCCTCGAGCAAATGCATCTCAAAGCGGCTTACAGTTGCCTTCCCTTCCATTCCTCTATGAGGCCAGTGGGGGTGAGAGCTCTGACAGAACTGCTCTGTGCGAACAGTTCTAACAGGACTCTAACTGGCCCAAGGTCAACCGGCTGGCTGCATGTGTAGGAGCGGGGAATCAAACCCGGCTCAACAGATTAGATGCTGCCACTCTTAACCATGACAGCATGTTGGCTACAGCTGGCAGATCATGCGGCCTACGTCTCATCCAGGATCTGTGTATCACTGTTGTGGCGATTATAACCATGGTGCCAGCATAGGTTTATATATGCACATTGAAGGGGGTGTGTATGTGGGGGGAACCTAGAGGCTGCTTCTCTCATCCGTGTTCCAAAATGGGGCCTTGGCTGTCAGAAAGGGCAGCTTCAGAGCAAAATGACATTCCTGGCCTGGTTTCGTGTTATACGAAGTGCATCACTTGACGCTGACTTCTCTTTGCCGGGTCTCGCACCCAATCTGCCCGTATCTAGGCCACCGCTGAGGAATCCCAGATGAGAAAAAGCCTTAATCTCCTCGAGGACAGAAGGTAATCTCTTAATCCTGTGATCTTTGGCATTTCGAGTGAAGCGTGACACTTGGAGTTCATAGGGCTTCTCTTTTTGGCAACGCGTGCAAAGAAATGCCACCGGGATCCCAAGGGTGTTTTGTGACTGGCAGGTGCGCCGTCGGAGGGAAGCCAGCCGCCTCAACCCCACGATAAGGTAAAGGAGCAGCTGTTGGGCTTGGAACCAGTTTTCACGAAGAGGCTATGGCACAGGACTTGACCCCAGGAAGGAAATGTGACTTTGTGAGAACTTCCTTGCTCTGCCGGAACAAAGGGCTGTCCAGCCAAGCAGCCCCCGGAGAATACAGAAGGTGGTAGCCAGCATACCTGGCTTATTTCTTCAATAATCTCAACAATTATGATGAGTTGGATTTTATATGCCGCTTTTCCCTACCTGAAGGAGGTTCAAAGTGGCTTACAATCACCTTCCCATTCCTCTCCCCACAACAGATACCCTGTGAGGTGGGTGAGGCTGAGAGAACTCTGACAGAACTGCTCAGTCAGAACAGTTTTATCAGTGCCGTGGTGAGCCCAAGGTCACCCAGCTGGTTGCATGTGGGGGAGCGCAGAATCGAACCCGGCTTGCCAGATTAGAGGTCCGCACTCCTAACCACTACACCAAACTGGCTATGAATGCTACAGGGCAGTCATGGGCCACTTCAGAACATTCAAAGCGATACACACACACACACACACACACAAACCGGTTATCAGTACAACCGCCTTGTAAGGGAGGGCAGTTTTCCTTTTTTTTTTTCTTTTGCATTTATATTCTGCCCTTCCTTGGTGGCTCAGCGCAGCTTCCAAGAGGATTAAATAAAGGAACGAAACATTAAGGTTTTAGAAATTTAAAAATTAATTATCAGTGCTAAATAATTAAAACCAGTTAACTTCAGCTCACTCTTTTCCTCAAGTGGAAAAAAGGGGGAGGAATAATAACATTGGTTCAGATTGCCCGTGGTTGAACGGGTCAGTTTGTGGTTAGAGCAACAGAAGAAAAGACCGGGAACAGCTTAAAGAACAGAGACATTGATTTGATTAGATCTCCCGTGTATAATTTATGGTTGTATTAATTTGATTAATTTGTTATTCGCCACCCTGAGACGGCAATGCCCAAGAGGGGCGGTATATAAATCTCTTAATAAATAATCTGTTCCACATAATATATTTCTGGTAAGGCCTTAGAGAAGGAGCGTGTCTCATGGCTTAAATGCCACTCAACGCTTAACACCCACTCAGGGCGGTTGTCCCGCCCCTGAGGGCCTCCTCCTCCAACCGGCTTGCCTGTCTGTCCAGCAGCCAGCCAATCGCCTTCCATCCCCTGACCCACCGCCTCCTCCTTCCACTTCCCCCTGAGGCTCGGAGGCTGCAGATCCCTGCTTCATGAGAGCTGCCCCTAACAGCTGGCTGCAGGCTTTCCAGGTCCTGTGCGGAGGGGGAGGCCATCAGCAGAGTTCTTCCACCACCACCCCAATCTAGCACCCATTGGATTCCTGAATGCAACGGGCTTGGCTCCTAGTACATACATTAATAAATGATATGACTTTGCAAGAGATTCCGCTGACTACTTCAGTGTGTGGAAATCAAACTGAAACTCCTTCTTAGAGAGGCAGATTACAAGCACTAGCAGGGTCTGCTGTTCTGTTTCAGAGCTTCACTTGCAGAGAAAGGAGCAGTTTTAATCAATTCTGTCTCCTCACTGCTCGACTTTTTGTCCGTGTGAATTCCTTAGCTTTGATATCCCTTTATTTCAAATGTGGGTCCCAGGCAGGACAGAGAGGAGAAGAGTTGCTTTTTTTATCCTGTGAAGTAAGTGCAGCTGGGAGAGCCCTGACAGAACTGTTCCGTGAGAAAAGCTCTAACAGAACTGCGACTGGCTCAAGGTCACCCAGTTGACTGCATGTGGAAGAGCGGGGAATCAAACCCAGCTCACCAGATTAGAGGCTATTGCTCTTAACCACTCCACCGAGCTGATTGACACTATACCAAGAAAGTGGTTTTCCCCAGGGAATTTATGGCCCATGCGGAATTGAAAACATCTAATTCCTGATCCTACATAATCAGAAAAAAAATCATGACGCCAGCACTCATAGATTTCTGCTATTGTAAGGTGACCAGATTGTCCCACTTTTGGAGGGACATCTGGGGGCACCTGGCAAATTGTACTTATGTTGCAATTAAAAATATATATATTGCAATACTCTTTTTGTGTTCTATGCATTCTATGAAACTTTTTGTTGCTCCATATAGACCAAATTTTTAATCAGGAACCCCCCCGGGTCAATGGTGTCCTGCTTTACCAATGTTAAAATCTGGTCACCTTATGCTACTGTACACAGCTAGCATGATCTCATCAGATCATGGAAGCTAAGCAGAGTTGACCCTGGTGGGCTCTCGGGTGGGAGACAAGCTCCTGGCAGGGGCTCATGGTAGCTGTAGTCCATGGACAGCTGGAGAGTCACGGTTTGGCCACCCCTGCCCTATGGGGTCCCCTTAATAAGTTGCAGCGGGATGGCTGGACTTTCCGTAACCCACCACAAGCCTCTCGGGAGTGGCGGGTAACAAATTAAATAATAATAATAAACAATCAACCCCAAAGCACCGTGTGCAAAGGATGTGCACTGTCAGCCTCTTACCATGTAGGAGGCAAAGATGAGGACGCGTTTGTGCTTCCCACACGGCCACTGAGGGTCATCGAGGAGATTGGGGTTGTACTCTGCTAATTCCCCCACCTCATTCCCTGCAAGGAGAGAGAGAGAGAGAGAGAGAGAGAGAGGAAGTGCTTCAGCAGCATGATAACACTTGAGGGGCAAAAAGGAACACAAAACCCTTCTAAATTCTAGCAGCCGTTTGCAAACAAGAGGAAAGCAAAGACTTTTGAACAAGAACGGAAAGCTGACTTAGGTTGGGACGCACCAGCCCTGAAAGAACTGGTTATCTTCCTCACAGGTCCTGCCCATCCCATCCCTTCCTCCACGCTCTCTGACGGAATTCTTGCCGTTGGAATTTAGACTGTTAGCTCCTTGGGGCAGAGATCTTCCAGTCCGACATGTCTGCTGCTCTGTTAAAATGCACACTGGTGGAAGTCAGCCCCAGAAACATTGCTTGTCAGGAAACAGTAATCCAGGGCTGGTTACTACTCCCCCCCACCCCACCCCATCCCATTCGTGGCGTAACGAAGAGATTGTGAAAGTTTGGATGCGTTTTACTGCATTTGGAAAAAGACCTGGGACCGTGCTTTAGGAAGGAGCTGGCAGAAATGGAAGAAGATTTCCAGGTGGAATGTTTTGAGCATTTCTCCTTCCCAAACACGTGCATTCCTCTAATACAGCATACATTTGTCACCTTGTAAATAAGCTTAAATAGACACCTCCACACTTGCCCATATTCCTCCAGTCCTGCAGCTGCCTCCCCCCCCCCCCTTTTGAAAATTTAACTTACAGTCTCCCAACTGGACCATGGTTGGGGGAGCATCAACGTATTCGGCCCCCTCCCTTCAAGCTGTTTGCAAAGAGAGTTGTAATGCTGGTTACCCAAGGGCTGCTGTTAATCACAGCTCTGAAAACCAGCCTGGTTTCATCTGGGACTCTGTGGGATCAGGTGTCACACGCCTTCCATTTTTTACAGGCACCGATGCACAGAGCACTGTGCAGTTCGCTCCCAGCGTGGCTGGATAGAATCATAGAATCATAGAGTTGGAAGGGGCCACAGAGGCCATCTAGTCCAACCCCCTGCTCAATGCAGGATCAGCCCTAAGCATCCTAAAGCATCCAAGAAAAGTGTGTATCCAACCTTTGCTTGAAGACTGCCAGTGAGGGGGAGCTCACCACCTCCTTAGGCAGCCTATTCCAGTGCTGAACTACTCTGACTGTGAAAATTTTTTCCCCGATATCTAGCCTATATCGTTGTACTTGAAGTTTAAACCCATTACTGCGTGTCCTCTCCTCTGCAGCCAACAGAAACAGCATCCTGCCCTCCTCCAAGTGACAACCTTTCAAATACTTAAAGAGGGCTGTCATGTCCCCTCTCAACCTCCTTTTCTCCAGGCTGAACATTCCCAAGTCCCTCAACCTATCTTCATAGGGTTTGGTCCCTTGGCCCCAGATCATCTTCGTCGCTCTCCTCTGGATTGTTGGTTCAATAGGGCTTAAAGCAAGACCACAGCTGCACGGTTTGCATTGCAAAACCAAGAGGTTTTGCTGGCATTTTTGCACGCTTTAACGTCGCAAGATTGCAAAGGAAGCTGGTGTTCTATCTTGAAATCCAGACTGGGGCGTTCAGAGATTTGGGCTTGGGAAAGCAGAGGAAACCGGCATTGGCTGCAAAAAAAATAACCATGAAGCACTGCCGCTAAATTTCTCAGTGCTTTGGCCTTAAAGCAGTTGATGCTTTGCCCAAATTCCTTTTTTAAAAAGGTGTTTGGTTCCTGCATTTCACTGTGTGCCTTTACTTCCCAGAGAACGCCTAACGTGTGCGTATTGTGCTCAGTCACGGTTCGGAAGCCCCAAAGAAAAGTTCTCTTCTATATTTAGACTTGTCTCAACGTTTTCGTGCTCAGCTGCTGAATCTAAGCATCGTAAAGGGCAGATCTGCCTCCTCTTCAGGCCAGAGGGAAGCATGATTAAACCGGTAGCGGCAGAGAGAATTCGGATATGAGCTACATGCCAGTGGCTCTCCTACGGAGCTATGAAAGTTGGCATCTGGTGCAGAGTTCTGCCTTCTGAGATTCCCACCTTCCTGTTAAAAAGAACAACTTCCTCGTTTGATGGTTGGGTAGATTATGGAATTACACCAGAGCCAGAGAAATAAAATGCAAAATAGACCTGTTCACGCCAAAGGATTAGGCAGCGAATTCGATCAGCACCCTCTTCCTCCCCCCTCCTTCTTAGATGGTTAGGGTTTTATTAGTACGGGGTCGTGTTTGCCACCGTGTCTTATGGTTTATGGTTCTTCGTAGTACTCTGAAGTTTTTACTGGCTTTTTAACAGGGGTTGTAAACCGCCGCGAACTTTCGGGGAGTGGCGGGCAATAAATTCAATAATAATAATAATAATAATAATAATAATAATAATAATAATAATAATAATAATAAAGTGATACAGGAGACGTAGGAGATGACAGTTATCTGGTATAACTTACCACATAATACGCAAGCAAAATGAATTGCTTAAGAAATGATTAATGGTTTAACGGTGGAAATTGAAGAACACGAGTTAAAACTGCAACCTAAGTAGACCTGGAAAAAGTCTAAAGACTGTGATCTTGCCCAATTTAACAGGTCTTAGGATATAATAAATACATGCACAGTTCACAAGGTGCACCCAGCTAGTTCCAAGACAGAAACCGGCTACTGATTTAGTAATTCCTGGTGATTCATCTGGCGGTAGTTTGTTAAATCATGTTTGTGTTGTTCGCAGCTCCTGGCCCCAGCTTTAGCACCACCCAAGGGAGGATCAACTTGGCCGGGCCTGACCATAAAAAGGGCAACTCAGAAGGACGTGTTCTAAATCTTCTACTTCTCTGTCCTGACTTACAAGGACATAGTCTGTCCTGAAAGGTAGCCAACTGGGCCTCTCACTGAAGTCTCTTAGCCCCCTCCTACCTCCCAAGGTGCCTGTTGTGGAGTGAGGAAGGGAAAGGCGATGGTCAGCCTTGAGAGTCCTTAGAATAAAGAAAATGGGGTACAAAACCTTTTTCTTCTGCAATCCTCCACCATAGGGCTGTGCGGCATTTAATAATTAGAAAATTAGAAAAACAGCCAGTGTGGTGACATTGCAAAGCAAATTTGCAAAGCAAAAGACATCAAGAGATGGTTTGCCAGGGTCTGGCTCTGGGTAGAGGGCCTGGATCTCCCTGGAGGTCTCCCAGCCAAGTAATGTCCAGGGGCGACCTTACTGAGTTTCTAATATCTAATGAGGTCAGGATAACAGTAACATTAGCACTAATTATAAAGGGAGATTTGACCCCCCCCCTCCAAAAGAAGCATGGAAACTGCTCAGTTACTGCACTAAAAAAGAAATCTGGGTTCAGAATTGGCAACCCTGATTTTACACATGGAAATTTTCAAATGACTGTGTTTCCTTTGCTAATTAATTAATTAAATTTATTTTATTATTTGATTTTTAGCCCGCCACTCTCGCAAGTGGCTCGTGGCGGGTAACAAAGATCCCCCCTGAAGCCAACCCTTCCTGAAATCTCACACCCCAAAAGGTAGACAATGTCAAGACCAGGGCAGGGGGGGGGCAACAATGTCAAGACCAGGGCGGGGGGGGGGGGGGCTTACCAATATCTGCTGCCGAGGATAAAGCTTTGGCGGTTGCAGCTTTGTGTCTTGAGCCCCCGGCGCTCCGCGGAACACCAGCACGACACAAGGGAATGGCACTATGGACCTCGACTTTACGGCCAACTAGAGCATTGGTTGGATACAAGAACCTTGCATAGGACACAACCTGCAGAGAGAAAGAGACAGACAGAGACAGAGAGAGAGTGTGTGTTAGTGCCATTAATGCTGGACAGAAGCACCGTGCAATTGATTTGCACAGGATTTTTTTGACGCTTCACTTTCCATTTTCAAAGTAACCGATGGAAACAGTTAGCAGTGGCTGGTATCCAGCCATTCGGGCTGGAATTTTCCTGCTGGCCTCCCCCCATCAGCCCATTGTATCCTCTGAAATTTTATTCCAAAGGGTATATGGACATTTAGAGGAATTTTGGGGGGAAGGGGGAGGGTCTCCCGTGTGGGTGGGGACCAGCAAAAAGCATCGGCCTCTCTTCTGGAGAACAGAAATCGTGTGGGGTTGGATCCGAACACAAGATACGATGGAGCAGGCTTGGTGCAGTGGTTAAGAGCAGCGGCTTCTAATCTGGAGAGCTGGGTATGATTCCCTACTCCTTCCCCACAGTCGGCCAACTGGGTGACGTTGGACTAGTCACCGTCTCATTAGAGCTGTCCTTGCAGAGCAGTTCAGAAAGGGCTCTCTCAGCCTCACCTCCCTCACAGGGTGTCTGTTGTGGGGAGAGGAAGGGGACTGTACGCTGCTTTGAGACTCCTTCCGGTAGTGAAAAGTGGGGCATAGAAAACACTTCTTCCAATTTTCTTGTATCTCTATGGACAGCTGATAACTTTCCAAGATTGCAAAGGAATATTCGGAAAAATGAACAGTTCTACTGTTTTGACTTTGCTCTTTCCCCACACGTTGGTTCATGCCCTTTCAATGTGCTTTTGCAGCTGGATTTGGCTGTGCAAAACAGGAAAACCTGCTTCTTAAGGGCATTAACCAGCATGTGCGGAATCAGCCAGCTACCAGTCACTTCCTCGTGAAGCAGATTCTCCTATTTAAAAGTAATATTTATTTATTTATTAATAATATTTATTATTTAGTGCACACAAAGAAGATTAAAATAGAAAAAAAACAGAATCTGTGCACTACTGCACATACAATCTCAAGGGCCATAGACCAAACAAGTTTTGATCCAATGTAGCCAAATAGAAGAAGATGAATACCTGGTGGGCAAGAAAGAGTTTTCGAGAACTCCAAGGCCACGGATTGTGGCAGACCAGCACTGCATTACATTGCCTGCATTCTGCCCTGGGACTCAGACAGAGACCAACAAAAGCTCCTTGGAGTCTCTCCTTACAAGGAAACCAACCCTATGAAATGTTTCCTTGGCCCTTCTCATCATTTGGGAATATGAGAGAAAAACAGCCTCACTCTTGCAAGAAAATCAGGAGAACCTTCTTGATTTTTTTAAAAAGTAGGTAAGAACAGGCTTGCAGAAAACGCCGAAAAAGGAACGGTTTCAGGGTCCGCTTCAAGTTAAGATTCCTTCCTTGTTTAAAACAAACATGTTTGTCTTTCTTCAGACTTAGCTAGCCCTAATGTTTTCTTACTGGCAAACAAAACCCCGCTAGTAACTGAATTGGTTGCCAAGTTTCTACAGCTGACCGTGAGATCTTGCAATTGTAGAAGAATTCATGCTTCGGGATGTTATTTTCCCCCCTGTTTTTTCTCTTTTTGTTCGCCCATAAAAAAATCTGATCCTGACATTTAGCCACCAGGACGGTTCCTTTATTGAGAGTGATGGTAGATTGCTTAAGAGTGCATGCAAAAGAAGGATTTTAACTCTTTCCAGCCTGGGCAGCTTTCTAACGGGGGGGGGGGGGGAAGCCTTTTGGGAACTGCTTCTGATGCCAATGAAAAAAACATAAAGGTGCTAAATACTCCCCCTGCACCCAGCAGTGGTAAAAGCAGCTTCTGGTGATTTCTCCTACCAAGAAAACAACGGGGAAGCAAAGCTTCCCTCTCTTCTCATGCCATCCCCCTCTTTCATCCGAGGGCCCGCCTCTCTGAATACGTCCCCCCAGTCAGTTCCAACAAGCTGGGGTCCCCGGCCCATGAGAGGACCAGGGCCTTTTCGGTCCTGGCTCCTACCTGGTAGAATGAGCTCCCGGAAGAGACACAGGCCCTGTCAGCGCTTACTGCAAGACAGAGCTCTTCCTCCAGGCATTTGGTTGAAGCCGGGCGGCCTGTAACATTTAAGAACCCCTCCCCGCCAACACTCTCCCTTGTAACATCTATACCAGGGGTAGTCAAACTGCGGCCTTCCAGATGTCCATGAACTACAATTCCCAGAAGCCCCTGCCAACATTCGCTGGCAGGGGCTTCTGGGAATTGTAGTCCATGGACATCTGGAGGGCCGCAGTTTGACTACCCCTGATCTATACTCTGATATGCACTTTTAAAAAATGCAGGAGAGGCTGTTAGTAAGGACACAGGAGCAATTCTACGTGGTTTAATTTGATGTACGCCGGCCCAAGATGGCTGGGCTGAGAGGGGCGGTCCTGCAGGTCAAATGACAACAGGGGAGGAGCTCTAGTGAGTCACTGCGCAGTTCGTCTTTGTGAGAAATGGCCACGGGTATCTGTGAGCAGTGACTCATGAACTCAGCAAGATCGATCAGGAGTCATGGGCCAGCTTAAAACGACACATCCTATCAACGGTGAACATCTGTTAGCCACTTTTCCCCCCTTGTGGCGGCCTACTATACAAATCAAGCCTTATGTAAAGCACAATAAAAACAAACTTTATAAAGCCCATAAAAGTCGCCATTCAAATAACTTGATTTCATAGAATCCTGGAGTTGGAAGGGGACATGCAGGTCATCTAGTCCAACCCCCTGCTCAACGCAGGATCATCCTCAAGCATCCATGGGAGGTATCAGTCCAGCCGCTGCTTAAAGACTGACAGTGAGGGGGAGCTCACCACTTCTGAACTACTCTGTGACCCACCCCCCCCCCCCCGCCCCCGATATCTAGCCAGTCTCATTCTACATGTAGTCCTCTCCTCTGCTGCCAACAGGAACCTTTCCCTGCCCTCCTCCAAGTGACAACCTTTCGATTACTTAAAGAGAACAATCATGTGTCTCCCAACCTCCTCTTCTCCAGGCTGAACACTCCCAAGTCCCCCAGCCTTTCCTCCTAGGGCTGGGATCATCCTCGTCGCTCTCCTCTGCACCCTCCCCCATTTAATCTGCATCCCTCTTGAAGGGAGGCCTCCAGAACCGCACACCTGCACACAGGTGAGACCTGCTGCACACAGGTCTCCAGAAGCAGAGAAGTGCAGTTCAGTGATGGACTCCTCACCCCTCGCGCGCGGGGCTCCTCACCTTGCCATCTGCTCCCACCTCGACGCCTTCCATGCCCAGCACCATCTCCGTAGACACAGAAACTCCGCCGGAAGGATGCCTCTGCTTTTGGCCCTCTATTTTCAGCTCACTGCGAGGCACAAAGTTTATAAGACTGAAATTAAAGCAGCTTCTTCGTCCCTAGCGTTAGAACAAGGACGCACACAAATAAACAACCCCCCCCCTCCCCAACGTGCATAGTTACTGAAAGATTAAAAGGGCAATTCCCACAGCTTCCTTGCTCCTCTAAAGATTTATTTGACAAAACTCAAGAAAGAAAGAGCTCTAGAACTGGCACAGACGTATCTTCCTTTTTTAAAAAAACATTTGTCTACAGGATGGTTCACACTTTATTTGCAGACGCGACAGCGCATGTGCGCGCGCGCACACACGCACACATGCACAAAAAGCACAATTCCTTTCAGGAGTTCCCATGACTGGTTATATCTCCTGAGCACATTATGGGAACCAGCTTATAAACTGCCGCTTGGCGCAAGTAGAAAGATTAAATTTTAACAGGAAAATACATCTGATCCAGCTATGGGAGTCTGATTTGCAATGAATCCCCTATGCCTAGAAACAAGATCTACAAGAAAAAGAGTGGGTTTTTATGCCCTGCTGTTCTCTACCCCAAAGAGTCTTAAAGCAGCTTACAGCTATCTTCCCTTCCTCTGCCCACAACAGGCATCTTGAGAGGCAGGTGAGGCTGAGAGAGTTCTGTGACCTGGCCAAGGTCACCCAACAAACTACTTGTGGAAGAGGAAGAAGAAGAGAAGTAGAGTGGGTTTTTATGCCCCATTTTTCTCTACCGCAAGGAGCCTTCCTCTCCCCACTCCAGGCACCTTGTGAGATAGGTGAGGCTGAGAGAAACCATGACTAGCCCAAGGTCACCCGGCAGGAGGAGGAGTGGGGAATCAAACCCGTTTTTCCAGTTTAGAGTCCTCCTGCTCTTAAGCACTACACCAGGGGTAGTCAAACTGCGGCCCTCCAGATGTCCATGGACTACAATTCCCAGGAGCCCCTGCCAGCATTCGCTGGCAGGGGCTCCTGGGAATTGTAGTCCATGGACATCTGGAGGGCCGCAGTTTGACTACCCCTGCACTACATCATGCTGTCTCCAGAATCATAGAATCATAGAGTTGGAAGGGACCTCCTGGGTCATCTAGTCCAACCCCCTGCACTATGCAGGACACTCACATCTCAATCGCTCATCCACTGTCACCTGCCTCCCGCTTGACCCTTCACAGAATCAGCCTCTCCGTCAGATGGCTCTCCAGCCTCTGTTTAAAAATCTCCAAAGATGGAGAACCCACCTCCTCCCGAGGAAGCCTGTTCCACTGAGAAACCACTCTGTGAGGAACTGCTTCCTGATGTTTAGAGGGAATTTCTTTTGAATTAATTTCATCCCATTCGTTCTGGTCTGTCCCTCTGGGGCAAGAGAGAACAACTCTGCTCCATCCTCGATGTGGCACCCTTTTAAATACTTGGAAGATGGTTATCAGATTCCCTCTCAGTCGTCTCCTCTCTAGGCTAAACAGACCTCCATTCCTCAAAAAAAGGGGAAAAGATTTCCTAGGAGTTTCTAGTCCAAATGGGGTTTCCAGGCCCAGTGTGAGTTGGACAAGTATACACAAATCTATTTCTTTGTCAACCGTGGATTAGTGACCTTAACATTCTGGGCTCATGACCCTGAATTAAAGCTTTCAGCTCTGAAACGCCCGAGACATCGAAAACGTTCTGCTTCTCAAGAAAAAGCTGGCTGTGCTTTCAATTCATAACAAGACCGATTAGAGAAGTACTCCCCACAAATGTTGACCTGCAGCTTGATGGGAATACATATTTATAGAACTCAGTTGGGATTTCCAGCAGAAGTCTTGGGTCAGATTGGCTCCAACCAACAGCTCTCTCTGCTTTAAGACCCCCCTCCCTTTAAACAAATAGTTTTTAGCAGAGCTATGCTCTTCCACAGTGACCTAACAACTTTCCCAGGGAGCTTGAGAGATGTTTCCCATAGCTTATTTATAGAGCACACATCTGTATGTGGGTTTCCATCATGAACATACCCACTTCCTTCTTCCCTGTGTTGGGTGGGGAAGCTTGACCGACCACTCAAACATGTTTCCTTCTAAAGACGATGTGTTAGGGCAGCCAGCCGTGAGTGAGTGGCTGGAAATCTGGTATTACAGCGCATCTCTAGGTAGCAGAGACCAGTTCCCCTGGAGAAAATGGCTGCTTTGGAGGGTGGGTCTCTATGGCATTATAGCGCGTTGAAGCCCCGCCCCTGCCCAAGCCCTGCCCTCCTCAGGCTCCACCCCCAAATCTGCAGCTTGCAACAGTAGAGTCCATTCTGCCACTGAATACCACGGTCAGCTCTTATTAACCACAATTGTAACCAGAGTGCCATTTTAATCATTGTTGACACTCAGGGGAATATCCTGGCCCCAATCTTCTTCTAGCTGCATGCAAGAGGTGTGGTGGACAAGTAGCAGTGCTAGATGACATCGGACACATGGAATTCCATGGAATTCAGATGCATTATCCCACAGAGATGTTCTCCGGCATCCCTATGCTGGTCTGCTGACAACCCCAATTCTGGAAACCAACCCCAGTTCATGCCTGCCACTGCCAAAAGAACAAGTGACAAAAGAAAAACAGAATCTATCCAGTGGCTTAATAAAGCTTGAAAAGATAAAGAGTCTCTTATATTATTTATTCAGGCTTCGACTCTGCCAGAACGGTCTCTAGATTTGTTTTCCGTTTTCAATCTTTCATCAGTGGCAGTGAGTCCGTCCTTGTTAATGTTTTTAGGCAAACGCTCCTGTATCATGGAGAGTCAAGGCTGTGAGAAGTTTGGTGAATAGGACTTAATGATAACACAGAACCCGAGAGAGAGAGGCCTTGACTCTCCATGATACAGGAGCGTTTGCCTAAAAACATTAACAAGGACGGACTCACTGCCACTGATGAAAGATTGAAAACGGAAAACAAATCTAGAGACCGTTCTGGCAGAGTCGAAGCCTGAATAAATAATATAAGAGACTCTTTATCTTTTCAAGCTTTATTAAGCCACTGGATAGATTCTGTTTTTCTTTTGTCACTAATTTGGAATCGTCCATTTTTCGTGTAAAAGAACAAGTGAGGCTTGCTTCACTGAGAAGCGTAGTACAGTGGTAGCTTCTAATCAGGCAAACCAGGTTTCCTTCCCCACTCCACATGCAACCAGTTGGGTGGCCTTGAACTGGTAAGAACCCTGATAATTCTGTGCTCACAGAGCAGTCTCTTTCAGGGCTCTCTCAGCCGCACCTTCCCCACAGGGTGTCTTGTTGTGCGGAGAGGAAGGGAAGGCGACTGTAAGCCGCTTTGAGCCTCCTTCGGGTAGAGAAAAGCGGCATCTAAGAACCAACTCTTCTTCTTCTTCAGTAATATCAGGGCTCTCTCAGCCTCCCCTCCCTCACAGGGTGTCTTGTTGTGCGGAGAGGAAGGGAAGGCGATTGGAAGCTGCTTTGAGACTCTTTTGGGTAGTGGAAAACTGGGTATAAAAGCCAACTCTTCTTCAGTAATATCAGGGCTCTCTCAGCATCACCTCCCTCACAGGGTGTCTGTTTTTGGGAGAGGAAAGGGAAGGTGAATGTAAGCCGTTTTGAGACTCCTTCGGGTAGAGAAAAGCGGCATATAAGAACCAGTTCTTCTTCTTCTTTCTTCCTCCTTCTTCCTCCTTCTTCTTCAGTAATATCAGGGCTTTCTCAGGCTCAACCCCCTCACAGGGTGTCAGTTGTGGGGAGAGGAAAGGGAAGGCGAATGTAAGCCGCTTTGAGATTCCTTCAGGCAGAGAAAAGCGGCATATAAGAACCAACCTTCTTCTTCAATAATATTAGGGCTCTGTCCGCCCCACTTCCCTCATAGGGTGTCTTGTTGTGCGGAGAGGAAGATTACAATAAGCAATTGTAAGCCGCTTTGAGACTTTTTTGGATAGTGGAGAACAGCGTATAAAAACCAACTCTTCTTCTTCAGTTCTTGTTCACTAGGCCACAGGGGCTTGAACAGTGCGAGCCAAGGAAAGGAAGATCCTTCTGCACCAAAGAGTTCCGCACAAGAGCATAAGAAAGTCAAAGAACTGTCAAGAGCTCAGCAGCTCAGATCGGGTGACTTTCCAACAGTTTAGGAGCGGTTCTCCTCTCTTTCTGTGTGGCTGGGGAACTTCTTCCTTTCCAGACAAGAGCAAAGCTGCCTATTTCCAGCAAGGAAATATCCAGGCAGACCCACCCCTTTTGTCAAATGTTTCAACAGCCAACGCAGTAGGATCCTCAGACAAATGAACATTTGTTAGTGTTCTGAACAAAGGAACAGGCTTCCAGCTGCGACTTATTATTATTTCTGAGGGGGAGTGAGAAGGGGGAGGCGGTGTTTAGGACCACGGGCCATTTAAACAAAGCTGGAGGCCCAACCTCCAGACAACATGCTTTCTTCTGCAGGAGTTTGGGAGGAGACGGTGTGGCTGGGCTGCCTCTGAGGAACACAAGCAGCGGGAGACTTCTTGGTTTAAGAGAAGGGGGGAGCATAACAGAGGTTCAGTGGCATGTAGATGGTAACCACTCCCTCACCCCATGCCAATAGGACCTGTTGTACGATTGAAGAAGAAGAAGAGTCGGTTCTTATGTGCCGCTTTTCTCTACCCGAAGAGACTCCAAGTGGCTTACATTACTCCAAGTGAGACTCCAAGTGGCTTACATTCGCCTTCCCTTCCCTTCCCTCTCCCCACAACAGACACCCTGTGAGGAAGGAGAGGCTGAGAGAGCCCTGAGATTACTGAAGAAGAAGAAGAAGAAGAAGAAGAAGAAGAAGAGCTGGTTCTTATATGCTGCTTTTCTCTACCCAAAGGAGTCTCAAAGCAGCTTACAATCGCCTTCCCTTTCCTCTCCCCTCAACAGACACCCTGTGAGGGAGGTGAGGCTGAGAGAGCCCTGATATTACTGATATTACTGTTTGGTTTTCATATCAAAAGAAATTTCAAAAGTATCCCAAGGTTTTGGCACCCTGCCCAGGGGGTGTGTAGAACCAGCTTGGTGTAGTGGTTAAAGGGAGGTAGTCTGTGATCTGGCGAGCCTGGTTTGATTCCCCACTCCGACACATGAGTGTGGGCTAGTCACAGTTCTCATAGGGCTGTTCTCTCAGAGCTTTCTCAGCCCCACCTACCTCACAGGATTTCTGTTGGAGGGAGAGGAAAGGAAAAGTGCTTGTAAGCTGATTTGGGATTCTTTCGGGTAGTGAAAAGCAGGGTATAAAAAAAAGCAGCTCTTATTATTCCAAACTTTCCAAGGCATTAATCAGGAAGAGAAAATTGTGGATATTTATTTTTTTTTATGAAGCAAGCAGACTTATACCCCAAGCATGCTTGCTGTACACAAGCTTTGGATATTGCGCATATTCAACTGATGCTTCATGCAGATGTATACAACTCAGCTCAGCTCGTAAGAATAACCTCCAGAATTCTCCACTTAGAAGTGACATGCAACATTTGCAAATGGGAACAGCTACAAAAGGCTATCGGCCTCAAGAAAACAGCAACTGCTCACCTGATCCGTAAGCTCTCCCCATACGGCAGGATAGAAAAAGCCACACACAGAGTTCGCTTGGCACAAATTAATACGATCCTACAAGGAGGCAAACAACACGTATGAAACGTCAGTAGTATTTTGTCTCTATCTGCAACCTTCCTAACTGCCCGTTTAATTCAAGTTTTTATTAAACACTTGTTGGAACAAGTTTTTATTAAACACTTGTTGGAAATTAGGTAGCTCAGCAATGGAATGGTTTCTTTGTTTTCGCGGCAAACAGGAGCATACTTGTCCATTAACCATCTCTGCTACATTGCCCTAACAGAGAAAGACGAACATTTCAGCCATGGAGCCCATGTTTTGCAAGCCGAATTCCGAGAATCCAATATTTTGCAACCTCCAGTTAAAGATCCTGGGCAGGAAGTTCTAAGTAGAACCTTTTTGTCAGAACCACTGTCCTTCAGATCAGACCAGGGATTCCCAACCAGGGTTTTGTGAAACCCTGGGGTTTCTTGACAGCCCTGGAAGGGTTTCCCAATTGGGTGGGAGTTAATTCATTTTAATATACTGGAACACAGCGATGCTCGAACATTTTGTATGGAGTGGAAGAAAAGGAACCTCAGTTATGGCAGATGTTACTCCTCTCCCACTCCAATCAGATTAGTGGCATTAGACAGTTTTGTTCACGCTCAGCAACATCATCTACGCCAGTGGTTCTCGACGTACAGAATCACAGAACCATAGAGTTGGAAGGGGCCATAGAGGCCATCTAGTCCAACCCCCTGCTCAACGCAGGATCAGCCCAAAGCATCCTAAAGCATCCAAGAAAAGTGTGTATCCAACCTTGGCTTGAAGACTGCCAGTGAGGGGGAGCTCACCACCTCCTTAGGCAGCCTATTCCTCTGCTGAACTACTCTGACTGTGAAAATTGTTTTCCTGATATCTAGCCTATATCGTTGTACTTGTAGTTTAAACCCATTACTGTGTGTCCTCTCCTCTGCAGCCAGCAGAAACGGCATCCTGCCCTCCTCCAAGTGACAACCTTTCAAATACTTAAAGAGGGAGCGACCCCCTTTGGGTCACAGAGGCTACAACTGCCTCGGAGATCCAAAGGGGGTCGTAGGGTTGCGTGCGGCCGCTCTGATGAGCTTGGAAGCCCGAGGTGGCCATCATCACGGAGGGGGCACCAGTCCCTGCACACAGGCTCAAAGCTCTCTGCCTGTGTGCAGGCGCTGGCTGGAGTGCCACTGGCGCCCCTCCCCTCCGCGCCACTGGCTGCCTCGGGCTTCTGTGGTTGCCAAAGTGGCTGCGCGCCACCCTTGCGCCATTGGGAAGGCAGGGGCGGAGGCAACCCCTGGGAAAAGGGTCGATTGACCCTCCTAGGGGTCGTGACCCCCGGGTTGAGAACCGCTGCTCTACGAAGTCAAATCTGATTGGTTGCCAGGCTTGACATCAACATATTGTATAATTCCTGATTGGCTAGAATCATGTAGGGTAGCGATCCCCAACCTTTGGGCTGCGGACCACATGTGGTCCTTCGACTAATTGGAGGTGGGCCCCGAAGTACGCCTTCTCCCCCCCCCCCGGCCCTTTACTTCATCCCCCCAGCCCTTTACAACACACTTCATTGTTGTGGCGTGTCTGTATCTTATTTTGAAGGGATGTTTAAACATGGCCATAGCGACCAGAGAGCGTTAGGGCAGTGGTTGAGAGTAGAGGAGTAAACTATCCCCCCCCCCCCACCGGGCCTCAGTAAAAGGCGTTGAGTGGTCCCCGGCGTTGAGTGGTCCCCGATGATAAAAAGGTTGGGGACCACTGATGTAGGGGACAAAAAGACCCCACAAAACAAACAAAACAATACCTTGGCAAGCAAGAGTTCTGTTCCCTCAAAAGAGACTTTCAGTGCGAATAAAACTGTGCTTCTGAATATTCGGCAGGACAAATCTCTGCTTCTGAACACTCGGCACATCCTAAGTGTGGGAACGTTTGCCGTAATCCCTGGGGGGCCCCTTCTGTTAACGAGAAGATTACCTGCTGTTCTTTGTGTCGTACTGCCTCATGTTCTTGATGAAATGGACCTTCTTCAAGCCTTTGTGTCTTGGCGAACCAGATACGTGCTTGGTTCTACAACGAGGGGAGGATAAAAAAAGGAAACGCTGCAGTTACGCAATCCTCACTTGGAAGGATAAGTGACAAAATAACGCGGATTGTACAACTGGAATGCGCTCGCATGCAGGGCCTTGGGTATTCAGTTCGGAGGAGGATGCAGGGGGAAGTAAGGGCTCGCGACGCATGCAACAAGAGCAGGTGGACGTTGCTTTTGAACAAGTACCTTCGGACACTGGCACATTCCACTATGTCTTCTAAAAACTCTAGAGAGCAGCGCTGGGAGATAAACCGCCTTCTGCAAAAATGCACACAACATCACGAAGAGCGAACAGTATTAGTTCATGGCCTCCGAGATCCGCACGGTGTCTTAGTACAACAGCAGACCTGTAAGTTTAGTGCTTTTCGGCCCCCCTCCCAATACCCTGGCAGTGGAAAGTTTTCAGGAATCCTTTCCCCATTGGCCTGTTACTACTGAAGAGTGTCTAAACATCTGGCATGGAACCTCTGCCTCAAGCACAACAGGGATTTCTGGGCCTCATTGTAAGGGGCACACAGTTCCCCTGGTGCAGAGGACAGGCATGATGGACCGCCCAATTTTCCTGTATGAACCGAGTGTCCTAAAAACACATGCAACTGACTTTGGACAACTTCATTTTTTAAAGAAAGACCAGCAGATCTCCTGTCCGTATGGAACCCCTGACAAGCTTCCAATCAGTTCACTGAATAGATTGATCTAGTGCTGAACCTGGTATGCCGTTTGTTTAATGAGCAAGCATTCTCCTGAGAAAATTCTCGAGATCCCCCTGCTTGCTGGAGTTTTGGGTGTAGTCTGCACGGGGCTTTTTACCCGCTCCTAGTCCAAAGAAATCCTAGCCGTCTACACTGAATTCAATTTCCATTTTGATTTTGGGTGCTTTAAATTTTCCTCTGCAACATGCATAATTGATCTGGAGTGACCTTACCTTCCCCCCGCGATATCCAGAAGTGGATATAAGCTTCGATATTTGAAAAACTGCCATCAGTAAGTGTGCAGATTCCTGCTTTGTGCCTCTTAGCAAATCAGTCTTCCCTGATTGGCCAGGGCGTCAGTTCAAAGACTTTCTGATTCCTGGTTGCAAGGCTTGTCTTAAAGTGACTACGCTCCAGAAGCCCTAACTTCTTCCCAGAAGATATTTGCCTTATTTCCCCCTCCTCTGCTGTCTCCAACCCTTGTCCCCCTCCCCTGTTCAAGAAAAGAGACTCCTGCTGCGCTTGGCTCCCCTCCCCACTGAGCTTCCTCAATCAAGTGCAGAACACTTTCTATTTCAATTGGGGGGGGGATAGAGGAAGACACGAGTTCAAATCGATGCGAATTCAGCAGGATCCACAACGGAAAAAAACAAAGTAAGTGCAGAATCAGCCCGGATCACATACAAGTGAAAAACTCGTACATGGTTATATTTGCGCGTGCAAGAGAATGAGGCAGGGATGAATTGGTAGAATGGACTACACCAATTCAGACTGCAGGCAGATAATCACATTTTGAATGCTCTTCTACCTAACATCAAGAACTCCTGATTCAAAAGGCAGAATTTGATGGAAGCAAAGAGAGGGGAGACAGCCTGGTCTCATCTCTTAAACATTAGCTTTTGAGAGAATCAGCCAGGCTCAAACAGTGGAGTTTGAGCCATTGTTTTCCATTTGTACAATGCCAACTGCCAGCAAGTGAAGCCTCAATTTGCCTCTAGGCTGTGCAGGGAAGAGGTACAGTTAAACCCATTAACTTTCATTTTTACTATTCAAAACAAAGTTCCTGCTGGATCGTTTTTCAAATGGAAAGTGTATTTTTTTAAAGGGTATGTCCTGTCTCCTTTAAAATGCCAATAAGTCAAAAACAGATGGCCGAATTTCAAGCTGCAAAGCTACACAGGGATCAAGGGGTAGCCTGTTTCCCTTCTTCCCACCGCAGAAGTGAACCAAAGTGGCACAAGCATGCAATAAGATTGCTAGCTGTGCAGTCTTATGATTGCATATTTAGGGACGGGCATTAAAAAAAAAAAGTAAATGGCCTTCTAAGTCACAAATCCTGAATGTCACTTGAGAATGACAGCTTCTGACCTAGCCTATGAAATTCTACCCAATTGCTCTCCGGAGCAAGCATATCAAAAGAGCAGTTTTGCACCATCTGAGATAAATCACTGCTCTGCACAACTCCTTACAAACCTGTGATCCGGTTTTTGAGAACCCGTATCTTATGAGCCTCTTGTGGCGCTGAGCAACAAGGCAGCAGATATGCAGTCTGAAGCTCTGCCCATGAGGCTGGGAGTTCAACCCCAGCAGCCGGCTCAAGGTTGACTCAGCCTTCCATCCTTCCGAGGTCGGTAAAATGAGTACCTGGATTGCTGGGGGGTAAACAGTAATGACTGGGGAAGGCACTGGCAAACCACCCCGTATTGAGTCTGCCATGAAAACGCTAGAGGGCGTCACCCCAAGAGTCAGACATGACCCGGTGCTTGCACAGGGGATACCTTTACCTTCACCTTGTAAAGCTGCTACATTTGTTCTTCTCTCCCAACTGCATGACAGACCGACCACCCCACTGGGAGCAGCCTTGCTCTTTGGGAATAAATGGTAAAGTATACAGCCGTGGAAGACGAATACTATTTATCACTTTGGGGAGTTTGCAGGGTGTTATTCCTCAGGGACTAAACCTGACAACTCCTTGAATCCTATTCCAGATGTTCTTCAAAAGTGCCCTCATCAGACCTCACTCACAGAGATCCTGTGTGGTTTTCAGGGGTGTTTTGCCATTGCCTGGCTCTGAAGCATGACCTGAGCATTCCTTGGAGATCTTCTAACCAAATACTAGTTGGGGACCATCCTGCTCAGCTTCCGTGATCTTATAAGATCGGGCTAGCTTGGGCTATCCACCACTGAGGGATGGGGGTCGGGGCGGGCAAAGTTGCCAGATTCAGGTTGGGAAACACTTGGAGATTTAGGAATGGAGCTCGGAGAGAACAGGGTTTTCAGTGGGGTGCAATGTCCCGGAGTCCACTGTCCAAAACAGCCATTCTCCCCAGGGGAACTGACCTCTGTAGCCTGCGGCTGAAATCCCAGGAGTTCTCCAACCACCCCCTGGTGGTTGGCAGCCCGAATTATAGGGCTTACAGTGCCGGGCTAGGGTCTGAGACCCCTGGGTTCAGACCCCTGTTCTGCCAAGAAGCTTGTTGAATGAAGCCCGGTTACTCACTGTCATTCCGCTAAAATGACCTCTAAATTGTTCTGAGAAGGAAATGGTAGAAAGAGCAAGGTATGCTCTTGCAAGGAGCTCCTTGGAGCAGGGGTAGTCAACCTGTGGTCCTCCAGATGTTCATGGACTACAATTCCTATGAGCCCCTGCCAGCAAATGCTGGCAGGGGCTCATGAGAATTGTAGTCCATGAACATCTGGAGGACCACAGGTTGACTACCCTTGCCTTGGAGGAAGGAGAGGATTAAAAACAACATTCCACAGATAGGCTCCCCTTCCCTCAACGTTGCTTTAAGCCCCGGAAGAAGTTCAAAGGTCAGAAATGAGCTCCAGAGACCACCGAAGATGATGGGAGTATTTCCCATCAAGCTCACCAGCTATAGGTCACCTGACATGGAGTTTCTTCTGAAAGACGCCAAGAACAAAGGTGTCCCTAACTCTCATTCTCACCAGTCAAAACACGCTCGTCCTGATGAATTGGTCGGCTAATTGTTCGATTCAACCTCACAGCCCCTGCTGCCCACAAAACAGCCTGTGGTTTAAAGAAAACGAAGCATGGCAAATACAATCCAAGCACAAAGGCCATATTAATATCTGTACTGCCAGCTGCTTCAAGTCCTGCAAGGGGTGGCCAGTGTTTTAAAATAGATAATGCAGAACAAGAGTGTGCAGAACTATCTTGGGGTATTGGGGCAGGTCTTGATAAAAGATGTTATTTAGCTTCTGTTGGGCTTTTTAATTTACTTCGGGCAAAGGCAGATACCCCCGAACTCTGCTTACAGGGTAAAAAAAAAATAATAATGACATATCGTGTAGCCCATCTTTGTTATCAGCAAAATAAAAATAAAAATCTGATAATCAGATCCTAAGAACATCTGAAGAGCCCTGCTGGATCAGCCCAATGGTCCGTCTAGTCCACCATCATGTCTCACACAGTGGCCAACCAGTACGGCCAACAACAGGGCATAGAGGAGGGGTGGTGAAGCTGTGACTCTTCGGATGGACTACAATAACCATAAGCCCCTGCCTGTACCATGCTGGCAGGGGCTCATGGTCATTGTAGTCCACTGACATCTGGAGAGCCACCATTTGGCCATCCCTGGCATAGAGACTGAGGCTTCCCCCTGATGTTGTCATCAGTTTACAACTGGGGAAGTCAACCTGTGGTCCTCCAGATGTTCATGGACTACAATTCCCATGAGTTTGCTAGCAGGGGCTCATGGGAATTGTAGTCCATAAATATCTGGAGGACCACAGGTTGACTACCCCTGGTTTACAAGACCTGAACAAGCCTTAACCGCAGGAGGTATCAATTGCTAACTTAAGGTTGCCATGAATCGGAAACGACATGACCGTACTTAACACACAAGCACAATTCTATTAGGAGTAGTTTTCTTTGTGATCTATATTCTGGAGCCTCAGCCTAAAGGAGATATTTGATTCTACCGAACGCTACCCAGTGATCCATGAAATTGCCATCTCATTATGTTGGTCAATATTGTCATCCATTTCATTTATTTCTGGAACACAGCCCAGGTCAAACAAACCCTTACAGGCATCCCAAGAAGTTTGCAAGGACAACTACAAATTATTAACTCACAATTTCATTACTTTAAAACTAACCTAATCAGCTGCCTAAGGAGGTGGGGAGCTCCCCCTCACTGTCCCTCTTCAAGCAGGGGCTGGACAGATCCTTCTCCTGGATGCTTTGGGGTGATCCTGCACTGAGCAGGGGGTGGGACTAGATGGCCTGGATGGCCCTTCCCACTCTAGGATTCCAGGAGTCTAGTTCAGCAGTGGAAGGGGCTGCCTAAGGAGGTGGGGAGCTCCCCCTCACTGGCCAACTTCAAGCAGCGGCTGGAGAGATCCTTCTCCTGGATACTTGAGGCTGATCCTGCATTGAGCAGGGGGTGGGACTAGATGGCCTGCATGGCCCCTTCCCACTAGGATTCTAAGAGTCTAGTTCAGCAGTGGAAGGGGCTGCCTAAGGAGGTGGGGAGCTCCCCCTCACTGGCCATCTTTAAGCAGTGGCTGGACAGATCCTTCTTTAGGCCAGGGGTAGTGGAACTACGGCCCTCCAGATTGTAAATGGAATTGTATTCCATGAACATCTGGAGGGCCACAGTTTGACTACCCCTGCATTAGGCGGAGCCTGCATTGAGCAGGGGGTTGGACTAGATGGCCTGCATGGCCCCTTCCCACTCTAGGATTCGATGATTCTCAGTTAAACCCAGAAACAGCTCTTTCAGGTTGGCTTCTGGTCAACCAAAATGATAAAAGTACTCCAGAAATTCTGGGAGACATGAAAATTGACTGGGATTTGGGGAGTGTTTGGGGGTTTGGTGAAGGTTTAAGAGTGGAGAGGAAAGGGAGCAAGCTAAATTCAAGCAGTGGCTGGACAGATCTTTCTCCTGGATGCTTGAGGCTGGTCCTGCAGTGAGCAGGGGGTGGGACTAGATGGCCTGCATGGCCCCTTCCCACTCTAGGATTCTAGGAGTCTAGTTCAGCAGTGGAAGGGGGTGCCTAAGGAGGTGGGGAGCTCCCCCTCACTGGCGGTCTTCAAGCAGCGGCTGGACAGATCCTTCTCCTGGATGCTTGAGGCTGATCCTGCACTGAGCAGGGGGTGGGACTAGATGGCCTGCATGGCCCCTTCCCACTCTAGGATTCTATGATTCTAGTTCAGCAGTGGGATGGGCTGCCTAAGGAGGTGGGGAGCTCCCTCACTGGCGGTCTTCAAGCAGCGGCTGGACAGATCCTTCTCCTGGATGCTTGAGGCTGCTCCTGCACTGAGCAGGGGGTGGGACTAGGTGGCCTCTATGGCCCCTTCCCACTCTAGGATTCTAGGAGTCTAGTTCAGCAGTGGAATGGGCTTCCTAAGGAGATGGAGAACTCCCCCTCACTGGTGGTCTTCAAGCAGCGGCTGGATAGATCCTTCTCCTGGATGCTTGAGGCTGATCCTGCACTGAGAGGGGCTGGTCTAGGTGGCCTTTATGGCCCTTCCCACACTAGGATTCTATCTATGAATGTGGATTTTTTAAATTCATTTAATTCATAACCTGATTTTTTATTGTGGGTTCCCCCCCTCCCAATCTCCTTTGATGCCAAGAATGCCTCCCCATGGGATATTTTTGTTGAAGTCGTACGTCATTTGAATGCTTTCCAATTCCAATGACCCACTTTTGGCTGAGCGGCAGATTAAAAAGCACAAATTCCGGCGTGGCTCTGGTGACAATATTATAGAATAAAGACCTACAAGAGCTAGTCTCAGCCAAGGGCCACAGTGGCTCGGAAGTAGACCTGGTCCTTAAAAGCAGAAAGACTAGGCCAATCCACAGAAGTAGTCAGGCGTCCAGCAGGAAGAGGAAATGAACTGATGGGTAAGGAAGCCAGTGGACCATGGAGAGATGATTGGCCCAGGTAAGTCAAAAATTCACCTATTCCCAGAGCCCCTATGCGGAAGCCAGAGCTCAAAGAGATTTAATATAACAAAAGAAGAAACAGAGAGCAAGAGTGAAAGAGAAATAGTGCAGCAGTAAATGCTAACTACAATAAACATCAAATAATTCAAAAACTGCTCGCAGTTTCTTCCATCAATGAAAATATTGAATCGATAGCAGAATTTGGTTGCAGAACCAGAAACAGTTGTATCTTATGGTCAAAGCGGAAAATGGTGGTTAGGATCATGGAATCAGGGAGTTGGAAGAGTCATCTAGTCCAACCCTCTGCACAATGCAGGAACTCACAACTCAGGAACTCACAACTACCTGCCTATCCACAGTGACCTCAATTTCATGCTCAAGTGATCCCCACCACCACCAAAAATCTCCAGAATCCTGCGTGGCCTGCGGGGAATTCACCCACCATCCCACAGTGGTGATCAGCAATTCCCTGGATATGCAAGGGAAGAGCCACAAGAGACAAACACTGGCACATCCCTTCCTGCCCACCTGCCTAAATTGATAAAATCAGCATTTCTGTCACATGATTCTAGCCTCTGCTTCAAAACTTCCAAAGAAGTCCCACCTGCTAAGGAAGCCTGTTCCACTGAGGAACCGCTCTAACTGTCAGGAACTTCTTCCGGATGTTTAGACGGAATTTCTTTTGCATTAATTTCATCCCATTGGTTTTGGTCTGTCCCTCCGGGGCAAGAGAGAACTCTGCTCCATCCTCTACATGGCACCCTTTTAAATACTTGAAGATGGTTATCAGATCCCCTCTCAGTCATCTCCTCTCCAGGCAAAACAGGCCAAGCTCCCCCAACCTTTCCTCATACGTCTTGGTCTCCAAACCCCTCACCATCTTCACAGCCCTCCTCTGGACACACTCCAGTTTCTCTCCATCTTTCTTCAGTCGTGGCAAACAACCTACAGTGGGTTTCTCAAATGACTGCCTCTCTGTGCTCTCCCAGCTGCATTCAGGCCAAAGAGAAGCAACAGGGAGTCAGGACTCTGTTGATCAAGCAGATACTCAAGCAGGCTTTCAACTTGGCTTGGCTTCTCCACCGGCTTCTTATTCCTTGCCATGAGACTGACACTGGATCCCTGCTGCCATGGCTGTGTGTGTACTCAATGCTAATAAAAAGAAAAAGAACCACATCAACTCTGCTCTCGACAAATAGATTCAGAGCCAAGGGAAGCTGAATTCTGACCTTCATAAAATTATGCAACCGAAGTCAATGGGGTTTCTTTCATTTTGCTTCTGGCCGTGGTTAAGAAAGGGGAGCTACAGGAGACACTGAAGATCTTGTCTACAGCTCCTGGGAATGTTATTACATCACCTCTGCAATTTCCAAGGCATCGTTCAAGGTACGCTACAGATTGACGTGAAGGTGGTACTTTACAGGTTCTATAAGAAGAACTGGGTGTTTTTTTGTATCCCACTTTTTACTACCTGAAGGAGTCTCAAAGCGGCTTACAGTCGCCTGACCTTTCCTCCCCCCATAACAGACACCCTGTGAGGTGGGTGAGGCTGAGAGAGCTCTGAGAGAACTGTGACTTGTGCTGTGGTGGCAGCAGCTGACGAAGCAATGTTTTCAAAAATCGGCACCATTAATCAAATCTCGAAGGGTCACTCAGAAACCATACTGGGCAGAAGCCTCATTTGTCCCTGCCCTCTTTCTAAAAACACTTGGTGGGCACCCAGGAAGGTATCAGTCGGCCCCACAATGACCGTGGGCACCAGATGGGGGACCTCTGCTTTAGGGACTGATTCACACTGCAGCATAAAAATGTTCTAAATAAACTATTTGTTCTTGTTGCTTCTTTTTAATGACAAGACCGACCTTTGCTAACCCTCAGTTCAAAACATAAATCTACCAATTTATCCTAATTGATCATATGAAGAAGAAGAAGTGTTGGTTCTTCAATGCCGCTTTTCTGTACCAGAAGGAGGCTCAAAGTGGCTTACAATTGCCTTCCCTTCCTCTCCCCACAACAGACACCCTGTGAGGGAGGGGAGGCTGAGAGAGCCCTGAGATTACTGAAGAAGAAGAAGAGTTGGTTCTTATATGCCACTTTTCTCTAACTGAAGGAGTCTCAAAGTGACTTACAGTCGCCTTCCCTTTCCTCTCCCCACAACAGACACCCTGTGAGGGAGGGGAGGCTGAGAGAGCCCTGATATTACTGAAGAAGAAGAAAAGTCGGTTCTTAGATGCCTCTTTTCTCTACCTGAAGGAGTCTCAAAGCTGCCTTCCCTTCCTCTCCCCACAACAGACACCCTGTGAGAGAGATGAGGCTGAGAGAGCCCTGTTAATACTGAAGAAGAAAAGTTGGTTCTTATAAGCCGCTTTTCTCTACCCGAAGGAGTCTCAAAGTAGCTTATATTCGCCTTCCCTTTCCTCTCCCCACAACAGACCCCCTGCGAGGGAGGTGAGGCTGAGAAACCCCTGATATTACTGTTCGGTCAAAACACCTTGCCCTGAATCCTTCTTGCTTCAGCATTTCAAGAGAAGCTATTAGGATCTCCACCCAGGTAACATAATTCCGGTTCTTCCAGAATCCTGGAGAATTCTAGAAGGTCACTAAGCCCCCCCTCCTTCCGTATTCAAATTTAAGCCTCCAGCCCCGAAAACCTCAAAAGCATCCTTGATTCCAGCCAACAGTGATCCTGCTTTAGAGAATCATTCTTTCCTTGGGACATAGCTGCAGTGTTTTCTTGCTCTGCTTTGGAAAAAAAAAATACAACTTCTGTTTGGCGATACACACCCTCCTTCCCCGGCCTGACAGCCCGAGTGCCCAATTTAATACTGATAAAAGCACATTAACGTGACAGCAGAAATTTCAAGGCTTTGCCCCACTTAGGCATTATCTCTGCTTCTACTGCCTTGGCAAGACACAATGAAGAGTGACGTTTTAACGGGCTGAGGGTAGCAGGTTACAAAATCAAGACTCCGGCGAGCCTTGTTAGCATGTGAAATCGGAGATTTCCTCTCGCCGGGTCACGTACAGGAGATCAGATGTCTGCTCCGGCTCCTACCCAAAGCTCTTAGCGGGTTCGAAGCAAGCAGAGCAGAGGCTGGCAAAACTAGGATTTTTTGCCGCAAGAAGGACGGTATTCCAGCAGAGCAGGCTTTTCAACCGGGGGGTTCTTGAAGGCCCAGGAAGGATTTCCTGGTTGGGTAGGAGTTAATTAATTTTTAATATATATTTTGAATTTGTTAAACATTTATCGTGTGATATGACCGTGTATGGTCTTGTTGATCTCGCCTCCCCCAAATGGCCAATCATGGGACTGGATGGGGTGGGAAGGGGAGGGGCCTCAGATGGGTGTGTACACTGGGACCGCTGAGGTCATCGTAAATGGGCTGCAACTTTACACACAACAGTCAAAAGAATTAAGATATACTCCAATATAAGCCTTTCCCGCCCCCCTTTGCAAGGTGGCACCCTATAATCCCAAGAAATACCCTCTGTAAAAGCTGGCAAATCCCACTACAACAGAAATTTAGATAAGGCAATAACACAGCTCATTTAAACCAGGATTTCTCAACCAGGGTCTCATAAAACCCTGGGTTTTTTTTCACGGCCCTGGTAGGGTTTCCCAAAATGGTGGGAGTTCATTTTAAAAATATTTTAGTTTGGTGTAGTGGTAAGGAGTGCGGACTTCTAATCTGGCATGCTGGGTTCAATTCTGCACTCCCCCACATGCAGCCAGCTGGGTGACCTTGGGCTCGCCACGGCACTGATAAAACTGTTCTGACCGAGCAGGGATATCAGGGCTCTCTCAGCCTCACCCACCTCACAGGGTGTCTGTTGTGGGGAGAGGAAAGGGAAGGCGACTGTAAGCCACTTTGAGACTCCTTTGGGTAGAAAAAAGTGGCATATAAGAACCAACTCTTCTTCTTCTTCAGTAATATCAGGGCTCTCTCAGCCTTGCCTCCCTCACAGGGTGTCTGTTGTGGGGAGAGGAAAGGGAAGGCGACTGTAAGCCGCTTTGAGACTCCTTCGGGTAGAGAAAAGCGGCATATAAGAACCAACTCTTCTTTTTCTTGTTAGTTTACCAGGTTATATAATCATATACAGTCCTGTTGACCCCCCCCACCCCCACCAAAGGCCAATGAAGGGTCTGGAGGGGGGAAAGGGGAGGGGCTCCGGGGGGGGGCACGTACACATCCATGCGTCCCAACTATATTCTGCACGATCGCCCCACTTCTGGAGGGTCTAGAAGCCTGAAGAATGTTCCATGGGTTTCTCAATGGTTCAAAAGTTGAGACTGGTGTAAACTTCACCAGCAGCTATTGGAGGACCCGTGTGAACCAGGCAAGAGGGGAAGGATAGAGGGGTATAAATTAATTAAAATATCAGGTGAGGGTATCCGTATATCACGGTCATAGCTCTGCAGTTCTGGCAAGCAAAGCCCTAAAAGCATAAGGGGTTTTATTCCGTGAAACAGAAAGCCATCTCCGTAATGAAGCCTTTGCTCGTGAAATTTAACGGCACGCTGTACAGTGGGGATAAATGTCAAACGTCATGAAGAATACGACTTTAAGCCGTAGATGAATAGCAGCAAAGGAGCGCTGGGAGACGTACTAAAAGAGGCTTCTAAAATCGAGGAGCCTTAAAGAAAAAATGCCTCCAGGAACTTTATGTCCGCAGCCTGTGAATTTCAGTTTTGGCACTGCGATATGAATTCAAAACGTGAAATTACAGGGCCTCCCATTTAAAAACATTAATAAAATGAACTAGGCAGATCTCTAAAATATGTTGTTTTGACAGGAGCTGCCAACAGAGTCCAAGGATCTTCTCTGGGTGAAGAGTAAGAAGAAGAAGAAGAGTTGGTTCTTATATGCCGCTTTTCTCTACCCGAAGGAGTCTCAAAAGGGCCTAAAATCACCTTCCCTTTCCTCTCCCCACCACAGACACCCTGTGAGGGAGGTGAGGCTGAGAGAGCCCTGATATTACTGAAGAAGAAGAGTTGGTTCTTATATGCCGCTTTTCTCTACCTGAAGGAGTCTCAAAGCGGCTTACAGTTGCCTTCCCTTTCCACTCCCCACAACAGACACCCTGTGAGGGAGGTGAGGCTGAGAGAGCCCTGAGATTACTGAAGAGGAGTTGGTTCTTATATGCCGCTTTTCTCTACCCAAAGGAGTCTCAAAAGGGCCTAAAATCACCTTCCCTTTCCTCTCCCCACAACAGACACCCTGTGAGGGAGGGGAGGCTGAGAGAGCCCTGAGATTACTGAAGAAGAAGAAGGGTTGGTTCTTATATGCGGCTTTTCTCTACCTGAAGGAGTCTCAAAGCGGCTTACAGTCGCTTTCCCTTTCCTCTCCCCACAGACACCCTGTGAGGGAGGTAAGGCTGAGAGAGCCCTGATATTACTGCTCGGTCGGAACAGCTTTATCAGGGCTGTGGTGAGCTGCATGTTGGAGAGTGCAGAATCAAACCCGGCTTGCCAGATTAGAAGTCCGCACTCTGAACCGCTACACCAAACTGGCTCTCATGAGTGACGGTAAGCGGTGGGTATTGAAGAAAAAAGAGCATGTTCTTCTAAGAATGCATCCTGTTAAACAGAATGTTGAAGACCTACTATTAGAGTGGTGCATAACTGAACTGACCGATGTTTCGCAGCTGGCTCTGCCTCCTGTGGCAACCATTTTGTGGTTGCACCCACCATCCTATGTTGGGATTCCTAAAGGGCTGAAAAAGGGTCATGGACTCCCACTACAGATAAGCCCTAACCTGGCAATGCACACAAACAGCATCACAAAGTCAATTGCTCCCTGCAACATTATGAAACTCATTCACAGGGCCAGCGGGGTGGCATAGCTATCGCTGGACTATACCATTTCAGACGTTATGCATCTCTAGCGGCCGCACGCAGGTGCAGAGCTCTGTGCATAAGAACCAACTCTTCTTCTTCTTCTCCTCCTTCTTCTTTTCCTCCTTCTTCTTCTATTTTGATCACCATTGCAAACGATTAGATCACAACCAGATGCAGAGCAAGAATCAACATTTTCCTTTTTAAATCCACGAGTCTCAAAATTGCCAGCATCTGACCCCCCAGAGGTCATGGGAAAGTTCTCGGTAGATTGCTGTCGGTGGGAAACGAGGAGGACACAACACGCCATGCCAGTTCTACAGACACTGTTGGTTACCAGCTGGGACAGGCTCCCCTTCCTCACCCCTATGCTCCGAGATAAATGGGCAATGCCAGGGAAAAGAACTATCCTTAGCTTGCAGGCCTCTTTATCTACCACCAGCTCATCTGCCTCTTCCTTCTGCTTGTGGTGAGCAATTAGGCAGATCTGGGTGGCTGATATCGCTCAAGGTATTTGAGCACAGAGAGCTCCCCTGCGGTCTTATTCAGGCACTGGGCATTTTGCTGTAAGGCTCAGGTGTGCGGCTTTGTTCTTGCGTGGTTTATTCATTTTTCTTTTTTTTTAAAGCCCCCAAAATCCCCACGGTTCTGAATTTTTCAAGACCAGAGACCAGAACGTGTATTCAGCGTTTTTAAGCACTCCAGCTGCTGAGAAAGCACTCATGCATAAGACCGTAGGAAGTGCATTGCAGAACGGACAATTTGAGGAAACAGAACGCGTTGGCATAGTTGGCAAATGCAGGCAGAGTGCCATGTTGGTGGGGGGGGGGGAGCCAACCAACTATGCCTTTCCGGAAGGAGATACAGACAACCCAGCGATAGATTTGCACTCACAGAACCAGGGTGTGTGCATTTTTGCTGAGTCTTGCTTTCCATTGCAGGCTTACGCACAATATCTTCATGGTGCTAATTTACAGCTAAAGTACTGTCTCCCTATATACACCAGCTTTGTGTAGTGGCTAAGAGTGGTGGCTCTCACCTGAACCATTTATGCACTGGGAACTTCACTGCCCCAGTTCTCATGCAGGAGCACAAATCAAGGGCAGATGAGGCGCACCAGGCCAAATGCTCCCTCATGTGGGTGCAGGAAGAGGTGGGGCAATCTGCCACAACTAAAACTCCAGCCTGTAGCCCGGCATGAAACCTCCAGTGCATAAACGGTCCTGGTGAGCCCAGGTTTGATCCCCCACTCCTCCTCCAAATACAGCCAGCTGGGTGACCTTGGGCTAGTCACAGTTCTCTTAAAGCTCTCTCAGCCTCACCCACCTCACAGGGTGTCTGTTATGGGGAGAGGAAGGCAAATGCAAGCCACTTTGAGACTCCTTTGGGTAGAGAAAAGCAGCATATAAAAACCAACTCTTCTTCTTCTTCAGTAATCTCAGGGCTCTTTCAGCCTCACCCACCTCACAGGCTGTCTGTTGTGGGGAGAGGAAGGGAAGGCAATTGGAAGCCGCTTTAAGACTCCTTCGGGTAGAGAAAAGTGGCATATAAGAACCAACAGTACTTCTTCTCTCTCAGCTTCCCCTCCCTCACAGGATGTCTATTGTGGGGAGAGGAAAGGGAAGGTGACTGTAAGCCGCTTTGAGACTCCTTCCAGTAGAGTAAAGCGGCATATAAGGACCAACTCTTCTTCTTCTGTAATCTCAAGGCTCTCTCAGCGTCACCTCCCTCACAGGGTGTTGTTGTGGGGACACTAACCCGGTTGTGGAGAGAGTAACGCACTCCTCATAGTAACCCTGTGAGTAGAGTCAGCCCAAGAACAGGCCAAAGCTGGCCATCCTGGGAGCCTTCTGGCAGAGAGGGGATTGGAAGCTCTACCACCCAATGCTCCCAAGATGCCCTCAGTTTCCTCAACAGCTGAGTCACTGCCCTAATAGCAGCACCCAATTAAGCAGAAGCTATTTTTATCTCTGTTCCATCTTGTTACGGATTGCTGGCGGTTTGTACGCCTCCACCCATAACCACCGGGCTTTGGGGCAGGACCTCTTGGCTGGTGGCCAGCGAGATGCAAGGAGTGATGCAGGAGAAATGTGACAGGCGGAAGACCTGAAGCAACGACTGAGAAAGGATGAAGCCGGATTACAGATCAAGAAGACGGGAGCAATGACTCCCGGGGAGTGACGCAACGTCAAGGCCGACGATGAAGAGACCGAAACGGTTCCAGATTTTCGGTTCCTTGGGCTCCATCGTCAACCGAAAAGGAGACCGCGAGACAAGGAATTAGAACAGACGTTCCCAAGTTTTTTATCCTTTCCCAGGCTTCCGGAAGCCCTGGGAGTGATGTCAGCTGGCCCACACCATACCCCCGGAAGTGGCATGTCACTGGAGGGGAAATCCCCACCTGTGTTAACAGGCGGGTTTGAGGAGGACGGGAGGGGGAGACAGGAGGTGGTTTAAGGGGGGAGTAATATGAAGGCTGTGCACCCCCCTTTCAGGCTCAGAAATCACAAGAGAACTTCCTCATCCTTGGCCGGGGGAGCAGCGGAAGTGACCAGTTCCTTAGCTATTAAGTCAGGAGGGGGAAGGTTGCAGACACCCCCTCTAGAGCTCCCACGGACCTCCAGGGGTCTGCGGACCTCCGGGCTGGGAATCCGGAGCTCTAGAAAAACGGAGCTCTTCCGCCAGGTTTATGGTTGAGGCCGGGGCAGTGAGGAAGATCTGATTGGGGCGCCCCCGGTTTTAGGGAGCATTTAGAATCATAGAATCATAGAATCATAGAGTTGGAAGGGGCCATACAGGCCATCTAGTCCAACCCCCTGCTCAACGCAGGATCAGCCCAGAGCATCCTAAAGCATCCAAGAAAAGTGTGTATCCAACCTTTGCTTGAAGACTGCCAGTGAGGGGGAGCTCACCACCTCCTTAGGCAGCCTATTCCACTGCTGAACTACTCTGACTGTGAAAACCTTTTTCCTGATATCTAGCCTATATCGTTGTACTTGAAGTTTAAACCCATTACTGCGTGTCGTCTCCTCTGCAGCCAGCAGAAACAGCATCCTGCCCTCCTCCAAGTGACAACCTTTTTAGGCCATGTGTTATCTATGGCCTTCTCTTCCCACTCCCTTTATTAGTATTTTACTGGGGGTGTGGTGGGAGATTAGTACTACCACCATGTTTTGTTTTGTTCTGTTTTTTTTGTTGTACGACTTTTATGTTCTTTTATGTCCTTTTATGTCCTTGTATTGTTTTAATGGGGTTTTAGCCGGGACATAGCCCGCCACAAGCCGGGCTCGGGACTGGCAGATTCAAATGCGTAGCCGTGTTGGTCTGAAGTAGCACAACAAAATCGGAGTCCATTAGCACCTTTAAGACCAACACAAAGATTTACGCAAGGCGTGAGCTTTCGAGGGCAAGCACTCTTTGTCAGACTAAGGACTGACCACCATAACAGTAGGAATCTGTAAGGTTGTTGTTCTATTTGAAGCCCCTGTTGTATTGTTGACATGTTATTTATGGCTGTGTTATTTGTTTAAACTGTTCTATGTATTACCCCTGCAAACTTTTAGGTGAACTGCCCTGAGCCGTAGGGGAGGGTGGTATAAAAATCAAATAAATAAATAATAAACTTTACAGAAGGGCATTTTTAATAAGAGAGGAGACCTAACAGCCCAGGAATGTGTTTTTATAATGGAACAGGATTATAGTCCACCGCTAAGATAATTGTAGGTATTGCCTGCATTTATTGCAACTGAAAGGCTTTTATTGCCCTTCACCTTGTAATCCAGTTTCTTTACATAATGAGTAACCTGTATGCCTCTTGTCGAACGGAGGCCTCTACACCAGCTTGATATAGTGGTTAGGAGCGATGGCTTCTAATCCGGAGAACTGGGTTTGATATCCCACTGCATGCAACCAGCTGGGTGATCATGGGTTAGTCACAGTTCTCTTAGAGCTGTTTTCTCAGAGCACTCACAGCCCCAACTCCCTCACAGGGTGCCTGTTGTGGGGAGAGGAATGGAAGGCAGTTGGAAGCCTTGTGACCTAACGCCAGTCACAGTCCTGTTAGAGCTGTTCTGTCAGAGCTCTCTCAGCTCTACCTATCCCACAGGGTGTCTGTTGTGGGGAGAGGAAGGGAAGGCGACTGTAAGCCGCTTTGAGATGCTTTTGGTAAGTGAAAAGCGGAGTATAAAAGCTTTCAAACAAGACTGTTCCTCACTATGTGACGCTTGAAAAGAAGAACTCTTCTTCTTTTCAAGCGTCACATAGTGAGGAACAGTCTTGTTTGAGTTTATGGGGTAAAAGTCTATATCTTTTTTTTATGGGTAATAAGTAAATGTTTAGATTTTCGAATGACATTTTAACCACCGGCTTTTTATAGGCTAAGGATCTCCATATTTGTAGATAAACAGGGGGCACTTCAGGCCTGCAGCTGCTGACCTCATGGAAACTGTGGTCATCGCTTTAAAAAACGCTCCCTCCTTCGAAGGGGGAATTTACTGCTGTTGACACTTGGATTGCGAGGTGTTTGTGAAGTTGATGTGGAGCCAGTTTGGGGGAAATGCTCAGCCTGAAGACATGTCAAAATGTTTCTCACATGTGCCCTTCCTTCCAGTTCTCCGCAGGCTTCTAGCAAACGTGTGGCGAGAACATATCACATTTATAGTGAACTTTGCTCCAAGGTGAATGGCAGGGAGGAAGCAATTCACACAGTGGTTAATAAGTCTTGTTAAGTGGTTAATAAGTCTTGCGTAGTGAAGCTTGAGAGAAAGAGAGCTGGAGCCAGGTTCTAAACCTTGCTTTTTACTACCCAAAGTCTCCATTGGCTTACGATGGCCTACCTTACCTCTCCCTACGACAGACACCCTGTGAATTAGGTGGGGCTGAGAGAACCCCGAGAGAACTGTGATTGTTCCAAGGTCACCCAGCTGGCCAAATGGGGAAGAGCGGAGAATTCAACCAGGTTCCAGGCCGCTTCTCTTAACCACTAGAAGAAGATTGGTTTTTATACCCTGCTTTCACTACCAGGAGTTTCAAAGCAGCTTCCAAATCGCCTCCCCCTTTCCTCTCCCCACAACAGACACCCTGTAAGGTAGACGAAGCTCTGTGAGAACAGTACTATCAGGGCTGTGACTAGCCCAAAGCTGGCTGCATGTGGAGGAGTGGGGATTCGAACCCAGCTCACCAGATCAGAATCCACTGCTTTTAACCACGCTGGCTCTTTATGAGGGAAGAGAAGGCGACTGTAAGCCTCTTTGCGACTCTTTTTGGTAGAGAAAGGTAAAGGTAAAGGTATCCCTTGTGCAAGCACCGAGTCATGTCTGACCCTTGGGGTGACGCCCTCCAGCGTTTTCATGGCAGACTCAATACGGGGTGGTTTGCCAGTGCCTTCCCCAGTCATTACCGTTTACCCCCCAGCAAGCAAGCTGGGTACTCATTTTACTGACCTCGGAAGGATGGGAGGCTGAGTCAACCTTGAGCCGGCTGCTGGGATTGAACTCCCAGCCTCATGGGCAAAGCTTTCAGGCGGCTGCCTTACCACTCTGCGCCACAAGAGGCTCTGGTAGAGAAAAGCAGGTTATAAAAACCAACTCTTCTTCATTCCACTTCTCCCCCGGTGCTTTACTCCCAACCACAGCCAAGCCCTGGTGCATGTGAATGTGTGAGAATCCCGCAGCTCCACTGAGAATTTTAAGTGTCAAGGCCCTCACGGCAGGGACCTTTAACATAGTGTAGCATAAATATTGACACCTGCCTAACCCTTGTGTGCAGAGCATTTTGGGAACAAGGTCAGCTTGCCCTGGGAAACATAGCTACCCACTCTGGCCTCTGTGTCACAAGACTGAACCATGGACCGTTTTGCAGACTAGGAACCTCCATACAGCTCTGGGGAAAAGCCGCAAACTTCACAATGAGGGAAATTAAGCATTATTTCCCCATAGCATTTCACCAGTTCAGGTTCACACTTGTTGTGGGTGTTCCTCCAAGCCTTGGGAATTAAGTTTTGCCAGGGAACCCATCTTGCCAAAGACTCCTCTTTGCGGTTTCTCCGTGGAACAGGCTTCCTCGGGAGGTGGTGGGTTCTCCATCTTTGGAGATTTTTAAGCAGAGGCTGGAGAGCCATCTGACAGAGAGGCTGATTCTGTGAAGGATCAAGGGGGTGTCAGGTGACAGTGGATGAGCAATAGGGTTGCGAATGTCCTGCATAGGGCAGGGGGTTGGTCGAGATAACCCATGAGGTCCCTTCCAACTCTGTTATTCTATGACTCTAACACAGGGGTAGTCAAACTGCGGCCCTCCAGATGTCCATGGACTACAATTCCCAGGAGCCCCTGCCAGCATTCGCTGGCAGGGGCTCCTGGGAATTGTAGTCCATGGACATCTGGAGGGCCGCAGTTTGACTACCCCTGCTCTAACACATTTGAAGGCTGAACAGCCAGGCAGGCACCTGCGATCTTTCCAGTTTTCACATTTTCATTCCCTCTCAGCATGCAAAGCTTTTGGCTGCTGTTGCAAATCCTGCCAATTTCTGCAGAAATGCATTAAAAGTTCTAGCAACGCAGCAAGAGTGGGACCCCGCCCCAGCCTCTCCAAACCCCCCCTCCCCTTTTTGTTAGCCTTAGACTGAAGATCTGAACAGGATGGAAACATGGAGGGAGGGTCAACCCAAAGAAACCATCTTTAAAATCAAACAAAAATTCCTTTTGTAGAATTTGTTACAGCCCCTCGACTCTAAGAATTCATGGAAAACAAGTCTGGGGTTATTATTTGCCATGCAAAATGAGTCAAATCTCACCTGGGATTATTGCATTCTGAAAGCTTTTGGCCTCCTGCTTCCCAATTTTCCAGACCCAGTTATTAGATTTGTCTTTGGTTCAACCCACTCTGCTCCCTCCCTGGACACACAAACCTTATTTTCTAGATCTGGGACCCACGGAGTCAGAAGCAGGTGACAGGAAGTAACATGACATCACAGCCATGTGGCAACACAAGCCCTGCTAAAAACAAATCTTCTCCACTCCTTTCATTAAGGTTCTACAGCAGGTGGTCTGAGGTTCTCTCGACAAGCCAACAGGAAGGGATCAATAACCTACCTGAACTTCCTGATCCACCACTACTGTAGATTGTCACCTGGTCTCATTTCAAAGGCAGGTGATTTCCCCTCCCCCCCCATTTTGAAAGACCAGTTTCACTTGTTTGGGGAAATACTATTGCCACTGCTATTTTAGGAAGTTCTGCAATGCTTTTAAGGTTTTTAATGATTTTTCTTTTGTCTTTACCAGTAAGAAGTTTGTCAATGGCATTGAGCACTTCAGCAGAAAAGTAATATTAGAAACCAACTAACCATTGTACTCGCCTGTTAATATGTAGGCTTTTGGGTATACATACAAACATATATCTAGAAGAAGAAGAAGAGTTGGTTCTTATATGCCGCTTTTCCCTACCCGAAGGAGGCTCAAAGCGGCTTACAGTCGCCTTCCCTTTCCTCTCCCCACAACAGACACCCTGTGAGGGAGGTGAGGCTCAGAGAGCCCTGAGATTACTGAAGAAGAAGAAGAAGAGTTGGTTCTTATATGCCGCTTTTCTCTCCCCAAAGGAAGAAGAAGAAGAGTTGGTTCTTATATGCTGCTTTTCCCTACCCGAAGGAGGCTCAAAGCGGCTTGTCCCCACAACAGACACCCTGTGAGGTGGGTGAGGCTGAGAGAGCCCTGATATTCCTGCTCGGTCAGAACAGTTTTATCAGTGCCGTGGAGAGCCCAGGGTCACCCAGCTGGCTGCATGTGGGGGAGCGCAGAATAGAACCCGGGATGCCAGATTAGAAGTCCGCACTCCTAACCACTACACCAAACTGGCTCTCTAAAGCCAGTGCGATATACTGCTTAGGGCATCAGCCCAGGGCAGCCTTTTTCGACCTTTTGAACGTGGAAGAACCCCTGAAATATTTTTTAGGATTCAAGAAACCATTGATGCAGTGACACGCCTCTTCAGAGAAGCAGCACAGAAATAAGATGCGGGCGCCAGCCGATCAATCAATCGAGCATTTACTGTTTCCATTGTGGAGAAAGAGACCAGGCTTGTAGATCAATAGGGGAAGCAGGGGCCGTTCCATGCAGTGAAATCCAGTGACATCAGCGGCCATATAAACCTTTGAGAAAGGCCACTTAGTCCCTGGGGATCTCTCACGTAACGCCAAGGTTCCCCGGAACCCTGATGGGGAATCCCTGGACCAGGGTTTGTGAGATCCAAGGTACAGTCTCCTCCACACCCCGTGGAAGCTTGCTGGGTGACATACTCTCAGTGTAGCAAAGCTTGCTGGGTGACATACTCTCAGTGTAGCCTACCTCACAGGGTTGTTATGGGGATAAAAAGGAGAGGAGAATGACACAAGCCATTCTGAGTCCCCGCTGGAAGGAAGAGAATATATAAATGAAGTCAAGAAACAACACAGTAGGAACTAAATTTTGCACATCTAAACTATGCACAGTGTTTGACAAGTAGCTCAAGGAAAAGTCCTCTGTCCCACAACTTGCTGGTCATTCCCGGCCCCAGAGAAGTTTGCCTGGTCTCAACCAGGGCCAGGGCCAGGGCCAGGGCCAGGGGCCAGAGCCAGGGCCAGGGCCTTATCAGTCCTGGCCCCTACCTAGTGGAATGAGCTCCCAGAAGACCCGCAGGCCCTGCAGGAGCTTCCGACATTCTGCAGGGCCTGTAAGACAGAGCTCTTCCGCCAGGTTTGTGGTCGAGGCCGGTACAGGGAGAAGATCATTTGGGCCCTCTCTAAGGAAGAACATCTGAACATCATGGGTCGTAGCCAGCTGATCCGTTCCCTGACGTCCCCTTCGATAGTCACACCGCTATGGTAGAGGGTTCTATTTTTTTACTGTCATGTTGTGTTACGAGTGTGGCTTTTGCTGGGTTTTAATTGGGGTTTTATTCTGTAACCCCCCCCCCCCCAAACAGGCCTGCTTGCTGGGAGAGGTGGGAAATAAATCCAGAAATAAATAAATAAATAATGTTTTGATATGCATGCATGCATGCATGCATGCAAGAGATGGAAGATAAAACCCAAAGGTTTATCACTTTGAAGTACAGCGTTGGCCTAGTTACAACCTCCTGCCCCCCTTCCCCACCAGGAAGGCATTCTACTCTAGCCAGATAAAAGGTGTCCTGTCTCTTTTTTTAAAAAATAAAAAGGCTAAAAATATCGCCGTCTTTTGGGCTCATTGCTGAGAGAGCTCTGCAGCAACTTCTCCAAAGCACAAAGCCCCCAGTCTGCCGATCTGTTATCCCTGCCGAGAACCGCTTTTAGGCTCCGAGGCAGAACTTAATTTTAAGGCACGGCATTCCCGGGCCCTTGCTTGAGACAGAATCAAACTGCTCCGGAAAGGCAAGAAAGAAAATCAAGTGCACGAAACTAAACAAATATTCCCTGACCCTGTTATGTAAAGGGACAGTCTGAGTCAATATCATGCCGGCCCTGAAGTCATTAATTCTGAACCCTGCAGGGACGAGAACTTAATGTGCTTTTCCTTATTTGTTGCTGAGCAGGGATGTCGGCTACCTCATCTCTCCCACCGGGGCTCGGAGACAAATGGTCTTCTTGCTGTTCAGCTGTTCTCCCCCAACCGCATTTCGCTTGGGCTCCGCAAATTTAGGGGCAGCCATCAAAGCCGAAGGCAAGCTAGTGGAATTTCACCTGGCTTTGGTCTTCAGGGGGTGTCGTTTCTGCTAGCCGCAGCTGAAACCGATGCAACATAGAAGATTTGCAAAAATAAATGCCCTTTCAGCGACGGGTTTGCAAGTAGATTCGGATGTTCCATGCAGTGAAATCCAGTGGCAAAGGACATTGAAAGGAAGAGAGATGTGGGTTTTTATACCTCTGCTTTTCACTGCCTGAAGGAGACCCAAAGCGGCTTAAAAACATCTTTCCCTTCCTACCTTTTGAAGTAGGTGGGGCTGAGAAAGCTCTAAGAGATCTGCTCTATGAGAACAGCCCTAAGAGAACGGTGACTGGCCCAAGGTCACCCAGCTGGCTGCATGTGGAGGAGGAGTGGGAAATCAAACTCGGTTCTCCAAATCAGAGTCTGACACTCTTTAACCCAGGCTTTCACAAAACCCTGGGGTTTCACAACAGGCCTGGAAGGGGAGGGGCCCTGGGTGAGCATGTCCACAGCTCTGCTTCCCAACCATACTCTGCACAATCATGCTACTTCTGGGGTTTCTTGAAGCCTGAAAAATGTTTCAGGGGTTTCTCAATGGTAAAAAAGGTAAGAAAGGCCGGGCCTAGCCTAGGCAGAAGCTGTGCTGTGATTAGAACTCAGTTCCCAGTCCTCCTTGAATACAATAACATTGGTGAGTTAGTGAACAAGGATGCCGTTTCCGTTGGCTGCAGAGGAAAGGACGCGCAGTAATGGGTTTAAACTACAAGTACAACGATATAGGCTAGATACCAGGGAAAAAAAAATCACAGTCAGAGTAGTTCAGCAGTGGAATAGGCTGCCTAAGGAGGTGGTGAGCTCCCCCTCACTGGCAGTCTTCAAGCAAAGGTTGGATAGACACTTTTCTTGGATGCTTTAGGATGCTCTGGGCTGATCCTGCGTTGAGCAGGGGGTTGGACTAGATGGCCTGTATGGCCCCCTTCCAACTCTAGGATTCTATGAAACGATAGAACCTGGCCAGGTTTCTTTTTAAAAAATCCATGCATGGAGCATTGTTGCAACTTCTGCAAACCCCCCCCCCCAAAAAAAAATGCATGGCAGGCATGGACAGAAATGCCACCCAATAGCTTATTGCCCTGAACTTCTAATGAGCTAGTGCGTGAGAGAGAGAGAGATCGTATCGAACAATGCCGAATGAAAAAGGAGAAAAGCAGACAGATTTCAAAAGGTCACAAGGAGGGTATTGCATCAAGGGACTATTGTGATGTCACCTTTTGATTTATGAGGAACACCACGGGGTGGGAGGTGTGTGGCAGTATCAATAGCTCTGATGACTTATGGGAGGGCGAGCACTGTTAAGATTCGGTACAGAACGTACAGGGGACAGGAAAGATGCGTGGGAGGTATTTTCTACAAGCAAAAAGGGCCGCTGCAGGTTCAGAGTCCTTTGAGCCACCCAAGCTGCTGGCTGCCTTCAAAAAGATTTAGGGATTGGTCATGCGCATGGCGCATGGAAGTGAGAAAAAGAGGGCTGGAATTTCGATGCTGGCTGTGCCAACGCAGAAAGAATAGCCCAGATAGATCTCACAAAGCAAAGAAGTCAGAAGGGAAGGAGATGAGCAGTGTATGCACACACCAGGACGACATACCCAGTATTAAACGAAGAATGCTACCCACTACCTTTTACTCAGATCCGTGGGTGGGAAGTGCCACCAAGTCATGGCTGACTTATGGTTTCCGGGACAAGAGGCAGTGGTTAAGAACATAGGAGAAGCCACGTTGAATCAGGCCATTGGCCCATCTAGTTCAACACTCTGTGTCAACACAGTGGCCAAAACCCTGGTGTCATCAGGAGAGCCAACCAGCAAGCTTCATTAAAACTATAAGAGAAGCCATATTGGATCTGGCCATTGGCCAATCCAGTCCAACATTCTGTGTCATATACAGCTGCCATCAGGAGGTCCACAAGCGGGGTCAGAACTCCAGAAGACCTATTACTGTGGTCTTCCATGCACCACGAAGAAAGAGCACCCATGTCCCACAGATCGTGTTCCATCTGTACCTTGTGGCTAATAGCCACTCATGGACCTCTGCTGTACATAAGAGCACAGGAGAAGCTGTTCTGAATCAGGCCCGTGACCCATCCTCTCCAACACTGCGTATCACACAGTTGCCCAAACCTAAGAGCCACAAGGAACTCCACCAACGGAACCAGAATTCCATAAACCCTCCTGCTCTTTCCCCCTGAGCACCAAGAATATAGAGCATCACTGCATAAGTGAAGCCATGACGGATGAGGTCAATGGCCTATCCAGTCCAACACTCTGTGTCACACAGTGGTCAAAACCCAGATGCCGTCAGAAGGTCCACCAGCAAAACCAGAACGCCCAAGATCTTCCCATTGATGCCCTTCAAGAATGCAGAATACCACTGGTCCAGACAGAGATAGAATCATAGAGTTGGAAGTGATCCGTATATTTTCCCGGTTCTCAGCTTATAAACGTTTTGCAGCCGGTTTCATATATCAAAACAAAGTTCCATGGTTATTTAGAATCATAGAGTTGGAAGGGAACTCCTGGGTCATCTAGTCAAACCCCCTGCAATATGTAGGACATTCACAACCCTCTCGCTCATCCACGGTCACCTGCCATCCCCTTGAGCCTTCACAGGATCAGCCTCTCCGTCAGATGGCTATCCAGCCCCTGTTTAAAAATTTCCAAAGATGGAGAACCCACCACCTCTCCAGGAAGCCTGTTCCACTGAGAAACTACTATAACTGTCAGAACGTCTTCCGGATATTTAGACAGAATTTCTTTTGAATTAATTTTATCCCATTGGATCTGGTCTGTCCCTCTGGGGCCAGAGAGAACAACTGTGCTCCATCCTCTACATCAGGGTAGTCAACCTGTGATCCTCCAGAAGTTCATGGACTACAATTCCCACGAGCCCCTGCCAGCGTTTGCTGGCAGGGGCTCATGGAAATTGTAGTCCATGAACATCTGGAGGACCACAGGTTGACTACCCCTGCCCTACATGGCATCCTCTATATGGCAGTTCCATCTTTACATTGTGGCTAATAGCCACTGATGGGCCTCTGGTCTGCACTACTTGTTTCTGTGTAGTGACCTTGGACTACCTTAAAGGTCTCCCACCCAAGTAATAACCAAGGCTGAGTCAGCTTCTGAGATCTGACCAGCTTGCCTGGGTTGTCCAGGTCAGGGCCAAATCTGTGGGGTACAACATGCTAAAAATAAAGATTGATGCCTCTGTGGACTGAAAGGGCACATAAATGATGCAAGCACACCCACTTTAATACTCTTTCTCATGATGTATTCCAGCTCTGCAGATCTGGGAGAAAATTGGGATTTATGCATGACAACAAATATCCAACCCCATCCTCTGAAAACCTCATTCATTCACTCATCTGTTTAGCTTCTGCCGTTTCATCCACATGCTTCCCAGAATATCTTTGCAGTCCTGATGGCCAGAAACTAGATCTTTTTTTTTTAAAGGCACAAATAAACCCATTGTTCTCTGGAAAATGCACTCAGTTTCCTATTGCACATTTTGCATTCTTTCTGAGATCCCATGAATTACGTACACTGTTTTAAGTATATCAATTCAGACCAATGTATCATTTGCCCACTAGTTTGACCCATGGTGTGAAGCCCCTGCCCTGACCTGGGCTGAATCTACATAGAGCTTTTATTCCAATCCCAGGTCGATTCAGTCCCTGCCGCCTCCACTGAATGCAATTTTCATTTTGATTTTGGGCCATTTAAATTTTCCCTCTGCAACAAGCATGATTGATCTGGAGTGACCCTACCTTCCCCTCGGGATATCCTGGAATAGATATAACTCTTGATATTTGAAAAATTGGCATGAGGAAGCGTGCAGCTCTCTGCTTGTCTCAAACTAACTTGCTTCCTCAAGCCTCCAATGCTGTAGAAAAGCCCTGATTGGCCAGGGTGTTAGTTCCTGGTTCTGATGTTGCAAGGCTTCCCTTAAAGAGGAAGCCCTAACTTCTCTCAGCAGAACCTCCAGAAGCCCTAACTTCTCTCAACAGAGATTTTCCTCTTGGATTTATTCCCCCTCCTCTCCTATCTCCAGTCCTCTCCCGCCTCCCCGTTCAAGAAAAGAAAGAAAGAGGCTTCTGCTGTGCTTGGCTCCCCACCTCTCTGAGCTTCCCTTATAATGTGCAGAACACTTTTCTGTTTCGAGGGGGGGGGAATAGAGGAAGACCCAAGTTCAAATTGATCTGAATTCAGCAGGATCCTCAATGGAATAAATAAGGTTCAGAATCAGCCCTGGTTAACACTGGCTAGCCTGATTGCTGCAGATGGGGGCTGCAGCAAAGAAATTAAATGACGCTTGCTTCCTGGGGAGGAAAGCTATGGCAAATCTAGATAGAGCATCCTAAAAAACAGAGACATCACCCTGCCAACAAAAGTGCATCTAGTCAAGGCTATGGTATTCCCAGTTGCAATGTATGGCTGCGAAAGTTGGACCGTAAGGAAGGCCGAGCGTCAAAGAATTGAGGCTTTTGAACTCTGGTGCTGGAGAAGACTCTTGCGAGTCCCTTGGACTGCAAGGCGAACAAACTGGTCAGTCCTACAGGAGATCAGCCCTGCCTGCTCCTTAGAAGGCCAGATCCTGAAGATGAAACTCCAATACTTTGGCCACCTCATGAGAAGGAAGGAAGGACTCCCTGGAGAAGAGCCTGATGCTGGGAGCGATCGAGGGCAAAAGAAGAAGGGGACGACAGAGAATGAGGTGGCTGGATGGAGTCACTGAAGCAGTCGGTGCAAACTTAAATGGACTCCGGGGAATGGTAGAGGACAGGAAGGCCTGGAGGATCATTGTCCATGGGGTCGCGATGGGTCGGACACGACTTCGCAACTAACATCAACAACAAGCCTGATCACCTTAAATCTCAGAAGCTAAGCAGGACTGACCCTGGCTAGTATTTGGATGCAAGGCCTCAAAGGAATACCAAGGCAGCCAAGGACAAACCACTTTTGAACGTCTCTCATCTTGAAATCCCTACGGGGTCACCATAATTCAGTTGTGACTTGGCGGCAAATAAATCAATATTTATATTATCCCTCCCTGTGAAACAGCAAGTCTATTCCACCTCTGGAAAGATCGCTCCCCGTTTTGCTTCTAGAGATTTCTCGCAGCTAGCAATGTCAAGGACGATATTTTGGTCTCACCCACACAGATCGGAAGCTCAATCAACGGTGCTTGATTGTTTTATTATCTGTGGGGAAAACTGTGATGCACCAGTATGAGATTTGCTACAACTGGTGATCCGGGGCACCAGAAAAGCTATTCAAGAACTTCAATTCAAGGGAGAAAAAAGAAAAGCATCTCTGTAAACATACATTTGGGTCGCTGCATGAAGACCACCCACCCTTATTTCTGATCAGGGCAGCCTGACATATTCAAAGCAGTCGTTTTATATCCCGTTTTCACTGCCTGAAGGAGTCTCACAGTGTCTTCCAATTGTCTTCTCTTCCTCTCACCTGTGAGGGAGGTGAGGTTGAGAGAGCTCTGACAGGACTGCTTGGTGAGAACAGCACTATCAGGGCTGTGGCTAGCCCAACTGGCTGCAGGTGGAGAGCAGGGAGTCAAGAAGAAGAAGAGTTGGTTCTTATGTGCTGCTTTTCTCTACCTGAAGGAGTCTCAAAGTGGCTTACAATCGCCTTCCCTTTCCTCTCCCCACAACAGACACCCTATGAGGGAGGGGAGGCTGAGAGAGCCCTGATATTACTGAAGAAGAAGAAGAGTTGGTTCTTATATGCCACTTTTCTCTACCCGAAGGAGTCTCAAAGCAGCTTACAGTCACCTTGCCTTTCCTCTCCCCACAACAGACACCCTGTGGGGTGGGTGAGGCTGAGAGAGTCCTGATATCACTGCCCAGTCAGAACAGCTTTATCAGTGCCATGGTGAGCCCAAGGTCACCCAGCTGGCTGCATGTGGGGGAGCGCAGAATTGATCCCGGCTTGCCAGATTAGAAGTCTGCACTCCTAACCACTACACCAAACTGGCTCTCCCAGCTCGTCAGATGAGAAGCTGCTACTCTTAACCATTACACTGGCTCTCGTTTTTACTCCTTTGCTGAAGAACGAAATGTCTCTTTCTTCTAGGTGCCAATCCTCCAAGTCCTCGAGAAGCAAGGGCAAAACAAACATACAAGGAAACATTTGCCCCTGGGTAAGATAAATCAGTCCTGACCTGGACAGGGCAGGCTGGTCTGATCCTGTCAGAGCTCAGAAGGTAAACAGGGTCAACCCTGACTAGGATTTGGATGGGAGACCACCAAGGAAGTCAAAGGGTTGCTACACAGAAGCAGCCAATAGGAAACTGCCCCTGTTCCTCTCTTGCCTTGAAAACCCGACAGGCCCAGCATAAAGAGGTTGGTATTTGAGGGCACTTTATCCTGGTACAAAAGCCCTCCTGGGGTTGGCAGCTGACTATTTTAAGACTAGGTCAATAGAAGAAGAAGACTTGGTTGTTCTACCCCCACTTTTCACTACCTGAAGGAGTCTCAAAAGTGGCTGACAGTCATCTTCCCTTCCTCTACCCACAGCAGACACCCTGTGAGATAAGGGAGGCGGAGAGAACAGCACTATCAGGGCTCGTTGAGAACAGCACTATCAGGGCAGTGACTAGTCCAAGGTCACCCAGCTGGTTGCATGTGGAGGCGTGGAGAATCAAAGCCAGTTCTCCAGATTAGAGACCACCGCTCTTTAATCACTACACCCCAGTGGCTCTCGATTCAATAGACTGAAGTACCGGTTTGAATCCAGTAAGAGTTTAGAAAAAAATATTCCCATGAACACCTGCTGGCTTTACGGCTCCACACCTGGCTGCATAATAGCTGCCCAACCCTTTTGCCCCCAGGCGCTGGAATTTTATTTAAAGCATTTATTAGACTCCTTTCTCCCTTACAGATCAAGGCAACTTACGATGTAAACATAAACGAAATCCAAAGGAACCCAAGAATACGCCAGAGCAGAGATGATAGCGTTTCTTGAAAGGGGCGCATAAGATTGGAATGCTGATCAGTTGACTCTGGTCAAATGCAGGCGGATATTCTTTAAAGAATATAAAGAATATGTTGTACATAGCGGTCAATTTTCAGCTGTTTTAACAGGTACGAAACTTGCCATGTTTCCAGGGCAAACTGTAGTCTTTTTAAGAATGTCATTTTGAGATCCGTGACATAAGTTCTGCGTTCCCAATTAGTAGCTTTAACACAGGGGATACCTCTGGGTTCTGATTTTCACCTTGTCATGAACTGTAGTTTCTCCTCCCCCCCCCCAAGGACTTTTATTATAGATTTTCATACAGATTAAAAAGAATGGGGGAGATATAAATAAGAAGAATTAAAAAACAACAGAACAAAGAACAGACATTTCAACTCCATTGCAATAACTTGTTGAGACTCTAGCCCAGGGGTAGTCAAACTGCGGCCCTCCAGATGTCCATGGACTACAATTCCCAGGAGCCCCTGCCAGCGAATGCTGGCAGGGGCTCCTGGGAATTGTAGTCCATGGACATCTGGAGGGCCGCAGTTTGACTACCCCTGTTCTAGCCAAACAAATTGCAAATTGCAGTCTATACAACAGATTGATCGATTGCAACCAAGTGTACTTGTTACGATCAGGATGAAAATTAATGCTGCATTTGTTGTCTTTAATCTCTAAAACCACCAGTCGTCCAATCAATTTATTCTCTTCCCTGCAAGAAGACACTAAGAGGCTTCCAATTAGCCGTAAAGGAAGCGGTTCTCTTCGCTCTAATCAGGGACGTAAGTTGAACCTTTTCAGCCAGTTCTAACATCTTCGCCAGCCCTCTATGGTGGGTGTATTTTCCCGGTTCTCAGCTTATAAACGTTTTGCAGCCGGTTTCATATATCGAAACAAAGTTCCATGGTTATTTAGAATCATAGAGTTGGAAGGGAACTCCTGGGTCATCTAGTCTAACCCCCAGCACTATGCAAGACACTCACAACCCTCTCGCTCATCCACTGTCACCTGCCACCCCCTTAAGCCTTCACAGAATCAGCCTCTCTGTCAGATGGTTCTCCAGCCTCTGTTTAAGCATTTCCAAAGATGGAGAACCCACCACCTCCCGAGGAAGCCTGTTCCACTGAGGAACTGCTCTAACTGTCAAGAACTTATTCCGGATGTTGATACGGAATTTCTTTTGAATTAATTTAATCCCATTTGTTCTGGTCCATCCCTCTGGGGCAAGAGAGAACAACTCTGCTCCATCCTCTACATGGCAGCCTTTTAAATATTTGAAGATGGTTATCAGATCCCCTCTCAGTCATCTCCTCTGCAGGCTAAACAGACCAAGCTCCCCCAACCTTTCTTCAAACGTCTTGGTCTCCAAACTCCTCACCATCTTTGTTGGCCTCCTCTGGACATGCTCCAGTTTGTCTACATCCCTCTTCAACTGGGGTGTCCAAAACTGAACACAGGACTCCAAGTAACTCCAAGAACAGCTCTGGACATTGATATAGCCCAAAATCCCATTTGCCTTTTCACACTGCTGACTCATGTTCAATGTATGGTCCACTAAGGCTCCTAGATCCTTTATATCTATTCTTTTTCCAGCCCTTTATAAAAGCCAACAGAAATGTCACCACGAAGCGAAGTTTTTTACATCCTAGATCAGGGGTAGTCAACCTGTGGTCCTCCAGATGTTTTGAATCATAGAGTTGGAAAGGGCCATACAGGCCATCTAGCCCAACCCCCTGCTCAATGCAGGATCTGTTCATGGACTACAATTCCCATGAGCCTCATGGACTACAATTCCCATGAGGTTCATGGGAATTGTAGTCCATGAACATCTGGAGGACCACAGGTTTACTACCCCTGACCTAGGTGACTTCACAGGAATAAAACAGGGCCATGTACCGTCTTCTGGGGAAAGCTTCTGGAACCTTCTGGAGAAGCCCTCCCACTCCATAGCCTGAATCCAAGAACTCTTTAACAAACTATCTATTCTTTCTGCCCTGTCAGAGCCACCAAAGTAGCGATCAAGTCAAAAAGTTATGAAACACATCCTTTAAAAAAGCAACTCATTATATAGCTGTTAAAACATAGGACAGGCAGGAATGGAGAGTGGATACAGACATTTTCACCTTCAGGTGGAAGACCGTGATGTCAGGGAAAATGTCAGTGTCCCTGGGGGCGGTGTCTCCACAATTTTGGGACTACAACCAATGTTGCTACCTGTCCAAGCCAGGTTTTCACAACCAGGGTTTCATGAAACCCTGGGGTTTCTTGACAGCCCTGGAAGGATTTACCAAAGAGGTGAGAGTTAATTAATTCTTATATATGATTTAAACGTCTTAACCATTTATTGGGTGATATGACCATATATTGTCATGTTGACCTGCTCCCACCTCCCAAAAGGGCCAATATTATGGGCCTGAAGGGGATAGGAAGGGGAGGGGCCCTGAGTGGGCGTGGCCACAGCTCTGCTTCCCCACCATATTCTGCATGATCGCACCACTTCTAGAGTTTCTTGAAGCCTGAAGAATGTTTCTGGAGTTTCTCAATGGTAAAAAAGTTGAGAAAGGCTGGTCTAAGCCCTGAAAATGACTGCAGCAATCAGGTATGTTTGTATGGGAGTAGGCTGTCCTTCAGGTATGCTGGTCCCAAGCCATATACAGCTTTAAATGGCAGAGACAACACCTTTTTTTTTTAATTAAATTTTTAGACCGCCCTTCTCCAAATAGGTCTCAGGGCGGTTTACAACATAAATATGTAAAACACAATAAAATCCCTATAAAAACCCCAATTAACATCAACCTCGAACTGCGCCCAGAAACAAGCTGGGAGCCAATGACGATGGACCAAGATAATCCCCATGACCAGCCAGCCAACCGGCTACAGGCTTCTGTACTGAGTGAAGCGTCCAAGGGCAGCCCCATGCAGAGTGCACTGCAGCAATCTAATCCATATGTAACCAAGGCACCCACCACACAGGCCAGATCTTTCCTGCCCAGTTGGTTATCTAACTGAAATTGGTATCAGTCTCCCTGGCCTCAGATGCTACCTGTACATCCAGGAGTAGGCCCAATCTATCGACCTGCTCCTTTCAGAAACATGATAACCCTGTCAAGACAACCCCAAGCAAGCACGCCTAGCCTCAACTAGGGCCAGGGACTTTTTGGTCCTGGCCCCTACCTGGTGGAATGAGCTCCCAGAGAAGCTGCAGGCCCTGTATGAGCTTTTGGCATTCCATAGGGCCTGCAAAACAGAGCCCTTCCGCTAGATCTATGGTTGAGGCCGGTGCAGCTAAGAAGATCTGCATGCCCCCCCCCCTTCTAAGATACAGAGGCACGAGTGGCAATTTGCAACTTCCATCTACGCCCTTCTTCCCACCCACCCCTCTAGGCGATGTTTTATTGGTGGAATGAGAATAGTCAATTGAGTTTCTCCACTGTATATTCTTCTTTTGATTAATGAATTGTGTTGTTTTTATGTCTGGGGTTTTATGGAGATTTTATTCAGGCACACGTAACCTGCCACGAGCCAGCTGGGAGTGGCGGATAATAAATCAAACTAATAAAAAATACATAAATATCTTAAACCTGTTGACCAATCTCTGGGGAACCGCAGTGCATTGCTCTAACCAGGGCCCACGACCCACAAATAGAACCCAAGCTATTATTTTTTGCAGGTACCTCTGTCTGCCCAACACACACAGGCCTTCTCCGTGGGCCCTCTGAGCAGGAAATGAGAACCAGAAAGCTTTAGTCAGCAGCTCTGCTGACACTGAAAGATATATCCCAGGCCAGAGAGGCATCTTAAATTGCTATTATTTATTGTATGTTGTTTGTAACGTAGCCAGGGGATTGGAGGGCTGCCAGGTAGGTGACATTCAGAGGTGGTTAGGCATTGCTTGCCTCTGCATCATGCCCCCTAGTGTTCCTGGGAAGAACTGCATCCAAATTCTTGGATGTCTCCCATCTAAATGCAAGGCATGGTCTTGCTTCTGAGATCAGACGGGATTGGCGTGCCTGAGCGATCCAGGTCAGAGACACAAACGGGTCCTTCACATATCTTGCAAGAAGGGAATTATTAGCAGAGGGGTCTCTCTGTTCTCAGACTCTTCACTAATTTCTCCAAAGTTATACAGGGACACGAAGTAGAGAAAAAGGAAGGGGACGGGTTAAGATTTTTTTTTGGGGGGGGGGGGAGAAAAGAGACACAATCTCCCTCCGTAAACAGCATCTAAACTGCGTTTTAATCTGCCCAGCTCATTGCAAGTACCTTTTCTTGACCCCCATCCCAATTGCCCGCCAGGTACCAGAAGAAAGATGAGGCTACCTGGAGAAACAGTTTTACACTCATCCACCTTTTGTTCAAACCTTTCCTATCATCCTCAGATTTGACTCCAGTTTGGGAGCACCACATTAATGCCATGAAACCAGGGGCTCTCTGCCAAGATGGAGGCGGCCACTCACAACTTCAGGGTAATGACCCAGTTCTAGGGAGTCAAGAGCCCTCCCCATTTTAGGTTGCTTTGTAGGATTTTTTTTTCAAGGACTGTGGCTTTTATTGCAGAATTCATAGATTTCCCCCCTGTATACCTTTTCCTAGTGTTATCAAGGTGGGTAGCCCCGATGGTCTGTCTGTAGCAGCAGAAAAGAACAAGAGTCCAGGAACACCTTGAAGACTAACCAAATTGGTGGCAGGAAGTCAGTCCCTTCTTCAGACACCTGACAAAGTTGGCCTGTAGCAGCAGAAAAGACCAAGGGAGTTGTGGCATTTAAAGACTAGCAGGGAAAGTGTCATCATGTGTCACAGTGATTCAAGACAGCTCTTCCCCTGCCACCAATTGTGTTAGTCTTCAAGGTGCCACGGGGCGCTTGCTCTTATCTCGCGTTATTAAAGAGGGGGAATAAAAAGCAACAAAAAAGAAGACCCCTGTAGGGAAGGGAAACTCGCAACTAAGAAAGATTAAATTGGGAAGGCACCTCTTCCGTACAAAGAGACGCAAACGGCCAAGAAGTGCAGACCAGACCCAAGGAGGCGACAGAGGGAAAGCCATAACCAGGTGCCCAGAATAATAACCAGGTGTGAGTTCAAAACCTGCCCAGTTTAAAAACGAAGCTGCAGCAACAGATCTGCCGGAAAAAACCTCCAGGGGGGTGAGAAGCAGAAGTGGATGAAGTTTTAACAACAAGCCCCCCCCCCCCCATCTTGCCCTGTGCAAAAAAGGAGCCACAGTCCCAAAAGAAAGCAATTCTTTGCAACCGGACGGAGAAACACCCTTGGGACGGGCATCTTTGGCCAAGGGCCGCTCCTTGCCCAGGCTCTTTAGCCATGCCTGGTACAGCCCTCTCCCACCTGGTACAGCCCTTGCCTCCCCACTCCCTTCCAGAACCGCGGAGCGGCCCTCACCTTTGCCTCTGGACCTCCAAGGGGAAGGCTCCCCCTCCTCCTGCTCCTCCTCCGGCAGCGGCGGCGGCGGTGGCCTGGGTGGGGCTGAGCAGCGCTTGGGCCGCGATGCCCGGCTTGGGGGCGCCGGCCAGGACCCCTGCCAGGGCGGCGGGCGCGACGACGGCGGCGGCGGGCGTGGCGGGGCTGCCCAGGAGCAGGAGGGCGGCGGCGCCCAGTCCCCGCGCGGGGTCCAGCTCGGCGGCAGCGGCAGCGGCGGGCAGCAGGAGCCCCGCGGGCGGCGGAGGCCCGTGCGGGGCCAGCAGGAGGCGGGGGCCCGGCTCAGCGGCGGCGGCTGCATCTTCGTCCGGCGGCTGCTCGGTCGAGGAGGACGACGACGGCGGGCGCGGAGGCGGAGGCGGCGGCGGCTGCAGCGGCAATTGCTGCAGCTGCTGCAGCTGCTGCAACTGCTGCAGTTGCAGCGGCTTCTCCGCGGCCAGGCAGGGCGGCCGCCCGTCCAGGGAGATGTTGTTGAGGAAGAAGAGGGCGGCCTGCCTGCGCCGCGAGTCGCCTCCCCGCTTCCTCCCTGCTGCTGCTGCTGCTGCTGCTGTGGTGGCGGCGGCCGGCGGGGCTGGAGGAGGAGGCGGCGGCGGCTCTTGTTGCTGCTGCTGCTGCTGCTGCTGCTGCTGCTGCTGCTTGGGCGGCGGGCTGGTGGGAGAGCCGCAGGCAGCCGCAGCCATTCTGGCTCTCCCCGGAGCGGCCGCCCGGGTGGAGCTGACTCGCCTTCCCCCCACGGCCCGAGCCCGAGACCGCGCCGGAAGCCGCCCGGGCGGCCATTGGGCGCGTCGCGCCGGTATGTAAATGACGGAACGCCCGGCGACGGCGCTCATTGGCGCGCGGCCGCCGCCCATTGTCTAGGCCGGCCTTTGGACCACGCCCCCCTCCTCCGCTAGCGACTCGCCGGGTTCTCTTCTCTCCTCCCCCTCCCTCTCCGCGCCCGCTCCTTTTTCCCTTTGTCAGGAAGGGCGTTGGACGCTGGGTCCTAAAGGGCGCCGGGTGCGGACCGGGAAGTGGCTTCTCCCGCGCCCATCGACAACAAAAGGATCTGGGAAGGGGAGAGAGCGACGTTGCCCTTTAGGGTTCCCGCCGGGATTTAGGATTTTTTTCCCGCAGCAACTTGTTGGAGCTCGGTTGCGTGCATTTGGCTTGCTGGATTTGTATGAATCGTAATCGGGGTTGTTGCTCCTCTTTGTGTATCCTTAATGTTATTGCCCGGGTTTTTAAAATTAAAAAAAAAATCTTTGTATAACAATATTCTTTAAAAAGACGGGCCATCGTTATCCTGTGTTTAAAATAAACAGATTAGAATATATTAGAAATATTACATTATTAAATATTAAAATAATATAAAAGGGATACAAAAGAAAAAGTGTGTGTGTGTGTGTGTATATATATATATATATATATATATATATACACACACACACACACACACACACACACACACACACACACACACACACACACACACACACACACACACACACACACACACACACATATATATATATATATATAATGTTATATATATATATATATATAAAATGTTATTTATATGTGTGTGTATGTACACACAAACACACACTGGTTACATTGCTAGGCATCTGGAAAACAAAATATGTCTCCTTAGCTGCTTCATTATAATTTTCTCATCAAGGTTTCCACCATTCCTAGGGATGTGTGATGTCACTTCCAGTTTTTCTCTGGAAGTGACATCACACAGTCACCCTATGGTGCCAGCCGTGTTCCCTGCCCCACCCCTGAAACTTTCTGTAATTGCCAGCCACCAGACCTCACTGGACAGCAGGATACTGTATATTTATTTATTATTTATTTATTTAACTTGTATTCCTCCGCTCCTAGCCAGCCAGCCCGCGTCGGCTCACAACACGGAATAAAATACGCTTCAATAATGATAAAAACGACAATAAAGGACAACAATAAACTAAATGAATAAATCCCATGTCCTAATCCTTAGACTGGAGATACCAAGGATTTCTTGCTGTTAAAGCCGATATTCACCCTTTCTTTTTCTTTCTCCTCTATAGCAGGGGTAGTCAACCTGTGGTCCTCCAGATGTTCATGGACTACAATTCCCACGAGCCCCTGCCAGCAAATGCTGGCAGGGGCTCATGGGAATTGTAGTCCATGAACATCTGGAGGACCACAGGTTGACTATCACTGCTCTATAGTGCCAGGATAGGAGGAGCCGATGGGCAGTAGGTTCAGGACAAACAATGAATAATTTTTCCCCTCTATGGGGAATTAGACAGCTTGTGGAGGGAGGGATGGCCATTGTCTCAGTGGGCATTACAAGGGGGGCAAGAGAATTTATGGAGTGTGGGTAGGGTTGCCAGCTCCAGGTTGGGATAAAGCTGGAGACTTTGAGGGCGGAGCCTGCAGAGGGCAGAGTTTGGGGAGGGAAGGGAATTTAACGGGGTACAAGGTGTAGAGTCTACCTCTTTAAGCCACCATTTTCTCCAGGGGAGCTGACCTCCGTTGCTTGGAGATGAGCTGTGATTCCGAGGGATTCCCCAGGCCCCACCTGGAGGCTGGCATCCCTTCAAAGTGCCGTTAGCTATGCTAGCTAAATTGAATTAGGCCTGCAGCTCCAAAGGGGGAAATTGTGCTTGGCAGAGAGGGCAAAACACCAAGCGGGTGGCATTTGTCTTCATGTTGGCTACGGAGGGCCTTCAGGTATTCCGGTTCCTGGAATATTTAGAAAGCCATTTCATGTTTCACTATAGTGCCAAGATACCAGAACCTGTAATAGTTCCTGAACATATTTTGGCAAGGCACAGTGCTTATAGGGGTGCTAACCTCCAGGTAGAGCCTGGAGACTTCCTAGAATTATAACAGACTCCCTCCAGCTGATTTGGACTGTATGGCATTATACATCACTGAAGTCCCTCGCCTTCCTAAACCCAATGGTTACTGATTTCCCCCACTCCTATCTTCAGGGATTTTCCAACCTGGAGTTGGCAACCCTATCTGCAAGAGGCTGAGGCAGGCCTGTGGCATTCATTTTTCATCTTTGTTTTCTTGAGAAGGGCCTTGGCCTACTCCTAAGCAATTGGTGCATCTTATAGCCCCCTTCACGCCCCTTCACTGCAGTTGAAGAGGGATATAGACAAACTGGAGCGTGTCCAGAGGAGAGCAACAAAGATGGTGAGGGGTTTGGAGACCAAGATGTATGAGGAAAGGTTGGGGGAGCTTGGTCTGTTTAACCTGGAGAGGAGATGACTGAGAGGGGATCTGATAATAATCTTCAACTATTTAAAAGGGTTCCATATAGAGGATGGAGCAGAGTTGTTCTCTCTTGCCCCGGAGGGACAGACTAGAACCAATGGGATGAAATTAATGCAAAAGAAATTCCGTCTAAACATCCAGAAAAAGTTCCTGACAGTTACATTGGTTCCTCAGTGGAACAGGCTTCCTCAGGAAGTGGTGGGTTCTCCATCTCTGGAAATTTCTAAACAGAGGCTGGTTAGCCCTCTGACAGAGAGGCTGATTCTGTGAAGGTTCAAGGGGGTGGCAGGTGACAGTGGATGAGCAATAGGGTTGTTAGTGTCCTGCATTGTGAAGGGGGTTGGACTAGGTGGTCCCTTCCAACTCTATGATTCTATGCAGAAGTCCCTGTTATCCTCCACATCCCACGATAACTGCTTCTCCATCATCCCAGCAGGAACGGATATTGTCTCTCTGCATCTGAAGCGAGAAACGTGTCCCCGTCAAGCTGCCTTTCTCTCTTTCTCTCTGGTGCCGCAAGACTTCCTTTCCAAAGGGCAGGGAGCTGCCCAGGCTCAGGGAGAGAAACTGCCAGCAAAGAACAGCACACGCAGTGCCCGTAGCTCTCAGCCTTGGGAAATGAATCAGGGTTTTTATTGTGACATTAAGTGTTTCGGAATGGCGGAGCGGATGGATTTAATCACGGGGCGCCAGCCTGCGGAGGCTGCTGTGCCTTCCCTGATGAAGCAGTCTCCCAGGCCTGACGTGAACGGATTAAATACATTCCCTTTAACCGCCGGCCTTGGGATCTGATCTGGGAACTCACAAAAGAATTGCCGGGCTTTCGTGTAGGAAGGGAGAAAGGTGAGGACAAGAACAAATGTGGCGGTAGGGGGAACACTTCCCCTGCCGCCCCTGTCTTCCGAAATGCAAGATCCAGGGGTTCAGAGACCTTTTCAGCTCTTTATTGTGAGCCCAGCACGATGGGGTGAGAGGCAGAAACTGAACCGAAGAAACCCTCGGCCAACCCCAACTTACATACACAAGGCCCACAAAAGATCTTCCTGCCAGTCTGGGCTATTGGTCAGTTTCTCTTTAACCTGACTGGATCTGGCAGAGGGGATCTACCTGGATGTTGGTCAGTTACAGCACAGGTTTAAGATCCTGCCTTGGACCTCTTATTGCCCTTTCTTCATGTCCAGGGAAATGCCAATCGCCACTTTGGCATTGGGAGGAGAATTTCCTCCAGGCTGGTGTGAGACTCTGGTTGGAGGGGGGGGCGCGTCATCTGGGCATGGAATAGGGGTCACTGTGGGTGGGCAGGTAGTTGTGAGTTTCCCGCATTCTGCATGGGGTTGGACTAGATGACCCTGGAGGTCCCTTCCAATTCTATGACTACAAGTGATATTAGCATTGTTGTTCCCTCAATGTGCAGACTGGGTCCTGTGCATCCCTGCCATGGGGCAAGTTGTGCCACCGCATAGAACTCAGAGGTGTACAATTCCATAGTGCCCACCTTCCAAGGTTGTCATTTTCTCCAGGGAAACTGATCTCTGTAGTCTGGGGATGAGCTGTCATTCTGGGAGATCCCCAGGTCCCACCTGGAGGTTGGCTTCCCTAGAAAATTCACATGCGACCACTTCCTCTAGGCACTGCTGGGGAGCTGGGAAATCCCGAACATGCAGCTGAGTCTCCAGATGTAACTGTTGAATCTACATTCAGCATCCTGGTTTTGCAACTAGATCATGGTAAAGGTAAAGGTAAAGGTATCCCCTGTGCAAGCACCGTGTCATGTCTGACCCTTGGGGTGACGCCCTCCAGCGTTTTCATGGCAGACTCAATACGGGGTGGTTTGCCAGTGCCTTCCCCAGTCATTACCGTTTACCCCCCAGCAAGCTGGGTACTCATTTTACCGACCTCGGAAGGATGGAAGGCTGAGTCAACCTTGAGCCGGCTGCTGGGATTGAACTCCCAGCCTCATGGGCAAAGCTTTCAGACTGCATGTCTGCTGCCTTACCACTCTGCGCCACAAGAGGCTCTTTATCATGGTGCGTTGCCTTAATGCAGGAATTCCCAACCAGGGGTCCGTGGACTACTGGCGGTCCGTAAGTGCTAAGGGAGGGGCGTGGCCTGGCCCCTCCAGCCTAAATGGACTTTGGCACAAGCTAGGGAACTGGTTGCGGGTTTGGTGGGTAGTCCATGGGTGTAAAAACCAAAAGGAGGAGAGTCGGTTGTGGCATGGTATGGGGGTCTGAGCTGTCTTCTCAGCTCCTGCACTTCTTTCCGGCCTACGTGCGGCAGAAGGTATCTGGGGCCAAGGGACCAAGCCCTATGAAGATAGGTTGAGGGACTTGGGAATGTTCAGCCAGGAGAAAAGGAGGTTGAGAGGGGACATGATAGCCCTCTTTAAGTATTTGAAAGGTTGTCACTTGGAGGAGGGCAGGATGCTGTTTCTGTTGGCTGCAGAGGAGAGGACACGCAGTAATGGGTTTAAACTTCAAGTACAATGATATAGGCTAGATATCAGGAAAAAAAAATTCCACAGTCAGAGTAGTTCAGCAGTGGAATAGGCTGCCTAAGGAGGTGGGGAGCTCCCCCTCACTGGCAGTCTTCAAGCAAAGGTTGGATGCACACTTTTCTTGGATGCTTTAGGATGCTTAGGGCTGATCCTGCATTGAGCAGGGGGTTGGACTAGACGGCCTGTATGGCCCCTTCCAACTCTATGATTCTATGATTCTAAACCACCGTACTAGTAGTAAAGGTGGGGCGAGGGAATGAAAAGAGGGCACATTATTATGTATTTCAGGGGCTTTTCCCTGGTTGAAAGATCGGGAAAACCTGTCTTAATGTTATCAAAGCTATCTATTTCTAAATTTTAGAAGCTTGCCTTGTCGTCCACAAGGTGGCAGCCACAGTCCAAGGGAGAGAGGGAAGTTTTTGATGGATGGTCAGGAAGGTTCCTTACCACTTTGGTTTGCAGCTGCAGACTAGCACGGCGACCCCCCTGTGCTCTTCTTCTTCGCAAGGGTTAACTGGTGTGTAAAGAAGGAGTTTAGCCCTCCGTAGGACTAGTATCTAGCAGCTGAACCTAACAGACAAACCCAAAGAGAATAATTTTGTGTCGTTATTGTGGTACCTTTCATCTGTATGAAAGGGCTTTTCCAGTTAGGCTGGTCTAGGAAATTCCAGGAGATTTGGGGCTGGAGCTTGGGGAGGGTGGAGTTTTGTGAGGGCAAGGGACTGCTCCCTGAAGCCGTAGAATTCCTGAACCATGGAATCCTAGAGTGGGAAGGGACCATATAAGCCATCTAGTCCAGCCCCCTGCTCAATGCAGGATCAGCCTCAGGCATCCAGGAGAAGGACCTGTCCAGCCGCCACTTGAAGACCACCAGTGAGGAGGAACTCACCCCCTCTTTAGACAGCCCAATCCCCTGCTGAACTTGTTGTTGTTGTTGTTAGGTGCGAAGTCGTGTCTGACCCATCGCGACCCCATGGACAATGATCTTCCAGGCTTTCCTGTCCTCTGCCATTCCCCGGAGTCCATTTAAGCTTGCATTGACTGCTTCAGTGACTCCATCCAGCCACCTCATTCTCTGTCGTCCCCTTCTTCTTTTGCCCTCAATTGCTCCCAGCATCAGGCTCTTCTCCAGGGAGTCCTTCCTTCTCATGAGGTGGCCAAAGTATTTGAGTTTCATCTTCAGGATCTGGCCTTCTAAGGAGCAGTCAGGGCTGATCTCCTCTAGGACTGACCGGTTTGTTCGCCTTGCAGTCCAAGGGACTCGCAAGAGTCTTCTCCAGCACCAGAGTTCAACAGCCTCAATTCTTTGATGCTCAGCCTTCCTTAAGGTCCAACTTTCGCAGCCATACATTGCAACTGGGAATAACTTAACCTTGACTAGACGCACTTTTGTTGGCAGGGTGATGTCTCTGCTTTTTAGGATGCTGTCTAGATTTCCCATAGCTTTCCTTCCCAGGAGCAAGCGTCTTTTAATTTCTTTGCTGCAGTCCCCATCTGCAGTGATCTTGGAGGCCAGGAAAATAAAATCTGTCACTACCTCCATTTCTTCCCCATCTATTTGCCAGGACTTGAAAGGTGCCACGATCTTCATTTTCTTGATGTTGAGTTTCAAGCCAACTTTTGCACTCTCGTCCTTCACCCACATCAACAGGCTCTTTAGTTCCTCTTCGCTTTCTGCCATTACCTGCTGAACTACTTGCTGTGAAAATTTCCCCTCTGATATCTAGCTGGCACTGTTCTACATGCAGCTTAAAGCCATGACTGCAGGTCTTCTCCTCTGCTGCCAACAGGAACCTTTCCCTGCCCTTCTTCAAGTGACAACCTTCCAAATGCTTAAAGACAGCAATTGTGTTCCCTCTCATCCAAGCAAGCCTTGGTGTAGTGGTTAGGAGTGCAGACTTCTAATCTGGCAAGCTGGGTTTGATTCCCTACTCCTCCTCCACATGCAGCCGGGTGGGTGACCTTGGGCTCGCCACAGCACTGATAAAACTGTTTTGACTGAGCAGTAATATCAGGGCTCTCTCAGCCTCACCCACCCCACAGGGTGTCTGTTGTGGGGAGAGGAAAAGGAAGGAAATGTAAGACGTGTTGAGACTCCTTCGGGTAGAGAAAAGCGGCATATAAGAACCAATTCTTCTTCTGCTTCAGTAATCTCAGGGCTCTCTCAGCCTCACCTCCTTCACAGGGTGTCTGTTGTGGGGAGAGGAAAGGGAAGGAGATTGTAAGCCACTTTGAGACTCCTTCGGGTAGAGAAAAGCGGCATATAAGAACCAACTCTTCTTTTTCTTCATTAATCTCAGGGCTTTCTCAGCCTCACCTCCCTCACAGGGGGTCTGTTGTGGGGAGAGGAAAGGGAAGGCGATTGTAAGCCACTTTGAGACTTCTTCAGGTAGAGAAAAGCGGCATATAAGAACCAACTCTTCTTCAGTAATATCAGGGCTCTCTCAGCCTCACCCACCTCACAGGGTGTCTGTTGTGGGGAGAGGAAAGGGAAGGCAACTGTAAGCCGCTTTGAGACTCCTTCGGGTAGGGAAAAGCGGCATATAAGAACCAACGCTTCTTCTTCTTCAGTAATCTCAGGGCTCTCTCAGCCTCACCCTCCTCACAGGGTGTCTGTTGTGGGGAGAGGAAAGGGAAGGCGACTGTAAGCCGCTTTGAGCCTCCTTCGGGTAGGGAAAAGCGGCATGTAAGAACCAACTCTTCTTCTTCTTCAGTAATATCAGGGCTCTCTCAGCCTCACCCACCTCACAGGGTGTCTGTTGTGGGGAGAGGAAAAGGAAGGCAACTGTAAGCCGCTTTGAGACTCCTTCGGGGAGAGAAAAGTGTCATATAAGAACCAATTCTTCTTGTGTGGTGCCCCATGCCAAGCAGCTGCAACTGCAGAAGTTTCCCTGCATGCTCGTGTGGAATGAAAAACAGGCCGTCACACCATCCTGACCTGAAATTTTCAAGAGTGATTGCACATTCGTTCCCACATGGCTGGGTTGGGCCGCGCCCCATGAATATTATTCCCTGGGACTTAATGCTTAATAGATGTCTTCCAAATGACCATGCAAGGGATTCAGATAACTTGTGCAGAAATTTAATTGATATAGCAGTTATGTACAACGATAGAGATACTTAGGTGTCTTTATGCAAAGGGGTTAATGTACCAAAACCCAGGTTCTTATCTGTGATTTGGGGTTGTCGGCTTTGGGTTAGGAAATCCGAGGCATTTAGGGTGGAGCACGGGGAGGTAGGGTAAAGTATGCCAACCTCCAGGTGGGGCCTGGGGATCACCTGGAATTACAGCTCCTCTCCAGACTACAGAGATCGGCTTCCAAGGAGAAAATGGACTCGAGAGCATTGTGCCCCACTGTCCTCCCCATAGTCCACTCCCAAATCTTCAGGTGTGTCCCAACCTGGATCTGGGAACCTGTTCCCTACAGGGGGCAGGTTGCGAATTTATGAGAGGTTAGGGGAGGGGAGAACTGTCACCCACCCTCCAAAGCAGCCATATTCTCTAGGGAAACCAATCTCTGTAGCTTGAAAACCAATCACAATTCTTGGGAGTATTCCAGGCCCCACCTGGAGATTGGCCACCTTAGCACCACGGGCAGAGAACTCCTTCATTTTGCCAGTAGCTTGGGATGCCATCTCTGGGTTAGGAAATTGTTGAAGTGTTTGGAGTTTGGGGTGAGTAAAATTGGGGAGGGGAAGGGTATATAGCAGCAGAGTCCACCCTCCAAAGCAGCCATGTCCTCCAGGGGAAATTGGGCTTTCTAGTCTAGAGATCAGCCGTCATTTCATGAGATTCCCTCCTAGGCTGTTTTTACAAAGGACAGTTGTCCACAAATTAGATCAGTTCATTCTTGGGCCTGTATTCTCTGTGCCTGTTACATTCTGGTTCCATTTCCCTGCCTGCTGTATGTTTAGCAAGATAGTTTATTTATTTATTTATTTATTTATTAGATTTTTAGACCTCCTTCCCTCAAGTGGATTGCCACTTGTTCAGGAGTGGGTCACCTCCCTTCTCCACCCTCAGCCCTTGTTAATTTTAGTGGCAGGAAAAACAATGAGATGGGAGTGTTGGGTGCACTTTTCAACCTTTAGATTGTGGAGGTACCACTGAAATATTTTTCAGGCTTCTGAGTAACAGGAAGTGATGTCAGCTGGCTCCCGAGTAACAGGAAGTGATGTCAGCTGGCTGTGTCTCCCTGCCATGCCACCTGGAAGCAGAGGAACCTCAGGAGGTAAAGGTTTAAATGGCCAGGACCCCTCCCCTCCCCACCCCACCCCCTCCAGACCCATTATTGGCTACAATAATAACAAATAAGAGTAAACATTCTTTAAAAAATAAAAACAGCTTTTTCTTGCCTCAGAGTTGGAAATGGCAGACGCAGGTTGGGAGGTATCTCCCCAGCCACCATTTTGAAACCCCCAATACTGTGGTAGCATTGCGGGGCCTTTGCAGTACTGTACGGTACCATGGTTGAGAAACCCTGCTCAAGGAATTTCTTCCCTCTGTCCTGTAAAGGCCTATCACCCGGAAGCGCTGTCACAACTAGCGTTCCTTCCACCCAGGAGTGATGTTGCTTCCAGGTGAAGATCATAGAAGTGGGTTGAATTACAGAGGGAAAAGGTTGGTTCCTTTTATCGTATGTGGTGGACATGCAAAAAAGTACAAAAGTTTTTTGGGGGAAATCATGATATTTTAGAAGGAATGCTGAAAGTAAAATTTTCGTTTTGTTCTGAATTTATGTTATTGTGTTACTGGTTAGTGTTCCTAGAAAAGCTGGTGATTTCCTATTTCATGCAACAACGGCAGCCCGATTGGTGGTGGCTAAGACGTGGAAACACAAGGATAGACCCAAAGTTTCGGACTGGGTAGAGAAGCTGGGAGAGTGGGCTAGAATGGCGAAGCTTACAGGCTTGATGAACAATAGCTCTGCAGATGAATTCCAGGAATTTTGGAGCTATTATATCGACTATTTAGGAAGGTGGCTAAGAAACGTATTAGTGAACGGCAAGGCATAATGGATAATGAACTATGTTTTATGGATTTTTCTTCTTCTTGTCTCTCTTTTTCTGTTTTATGTAAATTTTAATAAAAGCTGGTTTGCCAGCACTTAAAAAAAATTATTATAGAGGGGACACGGAGGAAGTGATGCTACCCACCAAACTCCACCCTCCTCAAGAATGGCCCCCTATATTTCTCAGTGTTTGCTGGAATGGACTTGCTACTCTACCGGTAGGCTGGAGTTTGAACACAAGAGTAAGTAACTGTTCCTCACCGTGTGAATTTGTTCTAGCCCTGTTGCTTTTAAAATGAAACATCTTACCAAATACACTCCCTTGATCATACAGCCATTGCTGTCTTTGGTTTGCAAGCTCCCGTTTGTATACAGCGATGTAACATATACCTTTTTCTTTATATGTATGTCAGGCCATGATAGATCCAGATAGATGGCTGTGTTTGTCTGTAACAGTAGAAAACAGCAAGACTCCAGCACCTTAAAGTCTAACCAATTTGTGGCAGGGGAGTAAGCTTGAGTGACTCACTGCTCACTTCTTCAGATTCCTGATGAAATCTGTCTGTAGCAGTAGAAAAAAGAAAGAACCCAGTAACACCTTAAAGCGTCCTATTTCAACCTTTCAACCGTGGAGGAGCCTCTGAAATAATTTTTCAGGCTTCGAGGAGCCCCGGAAGTGATGTCAGTGGGCCACGCCTCCCTGCCATACCCCCCTGGAAGTGATGTCACTGGAAGTGACGTCACTGGAAGTGACATCCCCACCCACATTAACAGACAGGCTCAAGGAGGACTGGGAATGGAGAAACAGGAAGTGGTTTAAGGTGGGAGTTGGCGTGTAGGCTCCACCCCCTCCTGATTGCAGAAACCACGAGAGAACTGACTCACTCTTGGGAGGGTGGGCTACAATGGAAGGGGCCAGTTTTCATTAAGGTAGGAGGGGAAAGGCCGTGGATTCCCTCTGGGGGATCCTGCGGATGCCCAGGGGGTTGCAGAGCCCTGGTTAGGAATCCCTGCCTTAAAGACTAACAACATTTGTGTCAGCTTTCGTGAGTCACTGCTCCCTTCTTCAAGTAAAGTGAAGTGAAGAAGAGAGCAGTGACTCACGACAGCTCATACCCTGCCACACATTTTGTTTGACTTTCAGGTGCTACTGGGCCGTTGCTCAGCTCTTGACGCTTGTTCACGTGCAGGGGAAATCTGTGCGAGAGAAACTGCTCAACCTCGATGCCTAAGATAAGCTGTACGATCACCTTGACACTAAAATACTAGCGAACAGCCAAGATCTACAGCTGAACAAGTAGAATTGCGGAATAGCGGAGCAGAACCAACCCCGAGGACCATCCGAGGGCCATTGTGTTGGGAACGTAGAACTTTTCCGAGCACTGATTGGAAATCTCCAGAGTACTTTGATTGCTGATGAGTTTTGAGTCCTCGTGAAAGTCGGGATTTGGGCCAATGGTGCCTGACAGTCGTACACGTGATTAATATCCTTGTTGACACCAGGAGTCACTTTGTGGCTACCCAAGGACTTTGCGTCCAGGTCTGGCAAGACAGCTCCTTCCCAAAAGCCACCTCCTGCTATGTCTCCCGAACGGCATCATTCTGACTGGAAGTGGGGTTCAGGGTTTTGCTCTCGGGCATGGCTTCTTGAGCATTGTCTGTCGCCTGGGAAATGTTGCTGTTCCTTCTGCCTCTTGCGGCTTTCTTACAGGCTGCGAAGAATAAGAGAGGTGTAAGTAAGCCTCACCAATGATGTTGCCCTCGACTGAGTCAGAACATTTGTCTATCAAGGCCAGTATTGCCTACTCTGCTGGCAGCTGCTCTCCAGGGTCTCAGGCTGAGGTCTTTCCCATTACCTCAGCCTTTCTCCACTTTTTGACCATTGAGAAACCCATGAAACATTCATCAGGCATCGAGAAACCCCTGGAATGGCACAGTCGTGCAGAATATGGTTGGGAAGCAGAGCTGTGGACACGCCCACCCAGGGCTCTTCTCCTTCCCGGCCCATCATCGGCCATTTTGGGAGGGGGAGGGGGAAGTCAACGTGACCATATAGGGCCCTATCACCTGATAAATGTTTAACAACTTTGAAAAATACATTAAAAATTAATGCACTCCCACCCATTCAGGAAACCCTTCCAGGGCTGTCAAGAGACCCCGGGGCGGGGTCCTTATCTGAACTATCTAAGGGGTCCTTATCTGAACCACCTAAAAATGTAAATCAGGCGGTTCTAATATGATTCTAAACAATTGCTTCACTAATGTTTATTATATGTATCTATTCTATTTCTAACTTTTCTGGAAAAATAAAAATTATATATAAAAAAAAAAGAATCATAGAATCATAGAATCATAGAGTTGGATGGGGCCATACAGGCCATCTAGTCCAACCCCCTGCTCAACGCAGGATTAGCCCTAAGCATCCTAAAGCATCCAAGAAAAGTGTGTATCCAACCTTTGCTTCACTAATGTTTATTATATGTATCTATTCTATTTCTAACTTTTCTGGAAAAATAAAAATTATATATTAAAAAAAAGAATCATAGAATCATAGAGTTGGAAGGGGCCATAGAGGCCATCTAGTCCAACCCCCTGCTCAACGCAGGATCAGCCCTAAGCATCCTAAAGCATCCAAGAAAAGTATCCAACCTTAGCTCGAAGACTGCCAGTGAAACCCCAGGGTATCACGAAACCTTGGTTGAGGAAGCCTGTATTAACTGACCCTCTGGTGTCCCTTTCTTGCCTGCCCAGGGAAATGCCAATTGCCACTTTGGGACTGGGAAGCAAATTTCTTGCAGGCCAGACTGGCCTGGGATTCTCTTTGGGGGAGGGGCATCATCTGGGCATGGATTTTGGGCCACTCTGGGCAGGCAGGTAGTTGTGAATTTCCTGCATTCAACAACAAAAAACATTGAGAAAGGCTGGTGTAGAAGTAGTTAAAAAGTGGTGGCTTCTAATCTGGAGAACCAGGTTTGATTTCCCCCTTCTCTTCCACATGCAGCCAGCTGGGCATCCTTGGGCCAATCCTGGGCTCTCAGCCCCACCAAAACCTCAAAGCAGGAGGGGGGAGAGGAAGTGTACGTGACCATAAGCTGCTTTGAGAGTCCTTTGTGTAATAAACAGCAACATGGGTATACCCTTGAATTATAACCCATTCCCAGATGACAGAGATCGGTTCTTCTGGAGAAAAAGGCTACTCTGGAGGGTGGACTCTATGGTCTTAAACCCAACTGAGGTCCTTCCCTTCAACCCACCTCTGCCCTCCCCAGGCCCTGCCCCAAACCTCCAGGAATTTTCCAACCTGGAGGTAGAGGAGGTGGGAAGGGCAGAAATGTGATTGACTGAGGTTAATCCTGCATCTGCATCTCGGCTTAAGGCAGCTGGCAAAACTGGTGCCCATCGACGCCAGTCACAATTGCCTCTTCCTTGGCATTGCCCGCTTGGCGCCTTCTCAGCCCGACTTCCTGCAGGGCGCAGCTGAGGCTTTTGACCTCTCCTTTCTCTGGTTCTGTCAACATTTCATTTCCGCATAAGTCAGGAAGGTAGAGCGATGGGAATAGGAGTATGTTAAACAAGCCCTCTTTATACGCTTTAACAGCTCCCGTGTCTATCTCTGACAGGGGGTCAACACTGGTCTGCCTCTCTCTCTTAAAACACACACCCTATTTTGGGACCGTGCAAACAGAGCCGGGAGCAGTGCTTTGTGGGATGGAGAATTTGTTTAAACTGTGAGCAGGCAGGTCACTTTTCTGCCCTGCCGGGTTGGCTTCCTGGTTCGTCACCTGTCGGAAACCCCAGAACAAGACGTTCCATTGTTTGTGGGCGGCCATTTCGACAGGCTTCAAAAAGCAAACATTTCTGGTGTGTGAAAATCTTGCCCTGCCTGTCCATCTCTCTTGCCGGGAGTGTTTGACCTGCTTTCTCGGTCCGTGTTTCTCAGGAACAGCTCGACAAACATTAAGGTGTAGACCTGGAGCACTGATTTGCACTCCATAGGGTGAAGGGTTGACCTGCAGAATTCTCTAACCAAGGGTCGCCATGGGTTGGAGGGTTGGGGGCAGGGATTTGGTGCCGGTCTGAAGGCCTCAGGAATAAGCTGCTTTCATAGGGGATGAGATAGGCTGAATCTGCATGGAGCTTTTATTCCAGTCCCAGGTCGATTCAATCCCTGCCATCTACGCTGAATGCGATTTCCGTTTTGATTTTAGGGAATTTAAATCTTCCCTCTGCAACAAGTATGATTGATCCGGAGTGACCCAACCTTTCCTGGAGTGGATATAACCCTTGATATTTGAAAAATCAGCATGAGTAAGCTTGCAGCTGTCTGCTTTCCCCGAAATAACATGCTGCCACGCGAGAAAAGCCCTGATTGGCCAAGGCGTCAGTTTCTGGTTCCCAGGTTGCAAGGCTTCCCTTAAAGGAGAAACCCTAAGTTCTCTCAGCAGAAGCTCCAGAAGCCCTAACTTCTCTTGGCAGAGATTTGCTTCTTGGATTTATTCCCCCTCCTCTGCTGTCTCGAATCCTCCCCCCCCCCCTTCAAGAAAAGAAAGAGGCTCCTGCTGTGCTTAGCTCCCCTCCCCACTCTGAGCTTCCCCAATCAAGTGCAGAACACTTTCTGTTTGGGGGGGGTAGAGGAGGACCCGAGTTCGAATTGATCTGAATTCAGCAGGATCCACAACAGAATAAACAAAGTAAGTGCGGAATGAGCCATAAATTCATGGAGGAGAGGTCTATCAGTGGCGACTAGCCGTGAGGACTAAAGGGAACCTCCACATCCAGAGACCCTAAACCTCTGAATCTCAGTGCCAGGATGCAACATCAGGGGAAGGTGGGCAATCCTACCCTTCCCAGTATGCTCCCCTTCGTTTTTCATCCAAAGTTGGGTCTAGTTTGGGAGTTCCAGCTGGGAACAAGAAACAGGGGAAGGAGAAGCCCACCTAGCATTTCCGCGCAAATGACTTTTTGAATGTTTGATCTATTCTTTGTACACCAAACATAGCTTATTCCAGCAAAAAGCACTCTGTTGTACAGCTGTCATTGTTCCTTTTCTTCGTTAATGATGCAAGAATGGCAGGGTTTGGTGTGAGGCTGAATAAGGAAGCACTTCATCTAAGCCACAGGCGTCCTGGGTGTTAGGCTGAACCTGGCTGCCTCAACCACGGTTTTGTGAAACCCTGAGGTTTCTTGTCGGCCCTGGAACGGTTTCCCGAATGAGTGAGAGTTAATTAATTTTTATTGTATTTTAAAAATTTATCAAACATTTATCAAGTGATATGACCATAGATGGTCATGTCGACCCGCCTTCTCCTCCAAAATGGCCAATGAGGGGCTTGGAGAGGGTGGGAAGGGGAGGGGTCCCAGGTGGGTGTGTCCACAGCTCTGCCTCCAAACCATATTTGGAACAATCACACCACTTCCGGGGAGTCTTGAAACCTGGTTCATCAGGGCCACACCATGGTGGAAAGACAGATATGATTCGTAAACAGGTGTAATTTGGTGCCACTGACTTCTGTGGCAAAATTGGAGGCCCTTTGGTGGCAACACCAGGCTCAGTTTGCAACGCTGGGGGAGAAAAAGCTCCCGATTGTACCTTTGTGCCATGAATCTTGTTCCCGTTTCCGCTTCTTTGGCAGCGCCTGGTTGTTCTCCTGGGCATGGCAATATTTTTCTTTCATGGAAGGACCTTGGAAGCTTTCCTCATCCCCTGTACCGGTTGCCTGCACAAATGATCAAGAAGGGGGTAGTGAGAATTCATTAATTGGACAAAGCAGATGTCCTACGTTGCTGCCCACATGAGAGCCACCAAGGTGGCTGATAAATTAAAGCATAAATAATAAAAAATTCAGGTGTGAAAATCCTCCCCCTCTCCCCAACACAAAGGAACAGAGAAATGACAGGTTCCCAATTTTTGTACTGTGTTGTGTTTAGAATCACAGAATAATAGAGTTGGAAGGGACCTCATGGGTCATCTAGTCCAACCCTAGGACACTCACAACCCTCTCGCTCACCTACTGTCACCTGCCACCCCCTTGAGCCTTCACAGAATCAGCCTCTCTGTCAGATGGCTCTCCAGCTGCTGCTTAAAAATCTCCAAAGATGGAGAACCTACCACCTCCCGAGGAAGCCTGGGTAGCTGGGTAGCACCCTAGAGGCCAACCTCACAATCTTACTTTAAGGAACGTTTTGCCTGAGGAGGCCACAAAACTGAATAATTCAAGAGAGGTTTTCCACTCAGGCAATAGAGATTTACTGGCCTTAATGATTCACAAAGTTACTTGGAGAAATTCTTAGGGCAGGTTTTCTCAGGTAGGGTTTCGTGAAACCCTGGGGTTTCTTGAGAGCCCTGGAAGGGTTTGCTGAAGGGATGGGAGTTAAATAATTTGTAGTATATTTTTAAAATTTGTTAAACATTCATCAGGTGATATGACTATCTTTGGTCATGTCAACCCACCCACCCATTCCAAAAATGGCCAGTGATGGGCCTGGAGGGGGTAGGAAGGGGAGGAGCCCTGGGTGGGCGTGTCCCCAGCTCTGCTTCCCAACCATATTCTTCAAGATTGTGCCACTTCTGGGGTTTCTCGAAGCCTGAAGAATGATTCCGGGGCTTCTTGATGGTAAAAAAAATTGAGTAAGGTGTCTTAGGGACTGCTAGCTAAGTGGGAGTCCAGCAAGAGCGGTTGTAAGCCAGGACCGTCTCTGCAGACCTTGAGCTTGGCTGGAGGTTGACAGATGGGATATTGCAAAGAAGACAAACCTCACTGTCAGATGTGTCAAGTTCATCAGATTCCGCCTTCATGGATTCTGAATCAGCATCATCTAAAGACAGCAAAGAACATGGAAAGATGTATTCACTTATTTATATTAAACTTTCATGAGATTCCTTTCCCCTCTCAGAGCTCAAGGTGGTGTACAATATTAACAAAATACATTAAAACAGAGTACGTAAAACCAAAACTTAAAATCACAATTAAAGACTGCTTGAATCCCTAGGGAGCCTAGATAACCAGAGAGGAGACAGCAGCAGCCTCTCACGGAATGAGGCAAATCTCTGCTGCGAGAAGTGTGGATTCTGGAGCACAGTCACCTTAAACCTTTTTTAAAAAAATCTTGCAACCAGGAACTAGGAATTCTTTGAACTTGCGCCCAGCCAATCGGGGACAGACTGTTGGAGCCACGAGGCAACAACAAGTTATTTCGGGGAAAGCAGAAAGCTCCACCCTACTCATGCCAATTTTTCAAATATCGAAGGTTATATCCACTCCAGGATATTGCGGGGGAAAGGTAGGATCATTCTGGATCAATCATGCTTGTTGCAGATGAAAAATGTAAATCACCCCAAATCAAAATGGAAATTGCAATCAGTGTAGACGGCAGGGATTGAATTGACCTGGGATTGGATTAAAAGCTCCGTGCAGATTAACCTGATCTCGTCAGATCTCAGAAGCTAAGCAGGGTCAGCCCTGGTTACTAATTGGATGGGAGACCACCAAGGAAGTCCACGGCTGCTATGCAGATGCAGGCGATGGCAAACCACCTCTGCTTGTCTCTTGCCTTGAAAACCCTAGGTTGTTACCATAAGCTGAGTGCAGTTGGATGGCAGTTTCCACCACCAAGCAAATGGCACAGCCAATATAAGGAATACCCTTCAAGGTCCACACTGCTACCAGCTCGGACCAAGCTGCTGACAGCTAGAAAGGGATGGAGCCCCTGCAATGAACCGGCTTCTTTCTCATTATCCCTCCCCTAGTCGCCATCACCACATCTTAAGGCAGCCCGTTCTGTAACATCATTGCATGTGCTGTGTGGAAGGGCTCGGAAACGCCCCAGGTCCCTGTCTAAAGCAGGTTCTGCAGCAGCCTGCGATCTCTGGAATTTGACTGAGAAAACCAGTGGATCCAGATGGTGTGTGAGAACCAGAGAAACGAGCACCCGGCATGCTAATTGAGGGCTGACCCAAGGGCGAGGGAAGAACGACGTCAGGCAGGAAAAGGAGGAGAAGGCCAAGAAGGGGGGAAGTGGAAGCAAAGTTATGAGGCCAGTGGAGAGTTGGGCTGGCAGACATCTGGGACCCTCTGGGCTAGTAGACAGCTAGTAGACAGCTGGGCCTTTCAGCTGGAGTGTTCCTGGCAAGAAAGAGGAGGCTTGTACATGCTGGTAGAGTTTAGACACACAAAAAAGAGGACGGCACCCGTCAGCTTACAATAATAAAATAGCTTTATTATGAAGTGAAATGACTTTGTATAGAGAGGAGAGAGGGAGAGAGGGGGAGAGAGAGGGAGAGAGAGAGAGAGAGAGAGAGAGAGAGAGAGAGAGAGAGAGAGAGAGACCTAACTATCTAACTGTTCTGTTTCTGCATGCATTGATTCAGTCTGTCTGTCATTCTGGAGGCAACAGGAAGGAAGTGTACTCAAAGCAGCAGGAAGTCTCCTACTGAGTCAATCAGGAGACTGGAGGAGATTCCTGATCTAACTATTCTAAATAAACACCTCTTCCACTGCCCCCTGTCACATATTCTCCATATCCTTTTGAATCGCACACACTACAGATCTTGCATATTCCAACAGCCCAGGGTCTGTTAGGGGCTATGAACAAGATCTGCCCTACAAGTTCAGCATCCTTCCATTAGTGCTATTGTAGCAGTGTTGCAGGAACTGACCTGTGCTATGTGGTGCAGTGGCTGCAGGGGTAGTCAAACTGCGGCCCTCCAGATGTCCATGGACTACAATTCCCAGGAGCCCCTGCCAGCGAATGCTGGCAGGGGGCTCCTGGGAATTGTAGTCCATGGACATCTGGAGGGCCGCAGTTTGACTACCCCTGGGCTAGAGTGTCGGACCCAGATCCGAGAAATCCAGGTTCAAATTTCCAATCTGCCTGCTTATGAAAAATGGATAATTGGCGATATAAAACACTTATTAGGTAAGATCTACAAACTGTTATTGCAGCACGACTCTGCAACAGACCCAGTTAAAGTATATGATAAAATGGGATCAAAATATTGAAAAGAATATAAGGATGGACCCATGGGAGGCATTGTGGGTTAATGACAGTCTTCTGGACAGCTTCTGGACAGTCTTCAAGGGCAGCCCTGCTGTGGAGCACATTGCAGTAGTCTAACCTGGAATTGGGACATAGACAATTGGAGCCAGATGAATTGCTTCCTGAAACTTCCTAACCTTATCTTCCACTCACCTGCAAGTAGTATTAATTTTTCATTGGTTACATTTATACGCCACTTTTTTTCCCTTTGGAATCAAGGAAGAATATGTATGATTTCCAGGAGACACTGCACATCTGGGCCAATTGACTTACACCAGGCTGCCTCAATTTTGCAAGGCTGCTGTATCACATACCTTGGGACCATTCCCTGGGCTGTACTTTGTAGCTGTGGGAGCTACCAACTTGGAAAAATGAAATGGAAACAAAGATTCTGTAATAGGTGCTGCATTTGTTTACCTGGTTCATCTGTTTCTTGCTTCTCTTCACCAAAGGACGTTTTGGGGTCTAGATCAGCAGCCGTATCACCGGAAGCCATCTTAGAAATGGGAAGTTCTGGAACCATAGAGATCTGCAGGGCATCAAAATGGATCCATCCGTCAGAAGCTGACATCCAGGAAGACATATTGCATGTTCCCATCCCATATAAATAGGGTTGCCAGCTCTTGGTTGGGAAATACCTGGAGATTTGGGGATGGAGTTTGGAGAGGACAGGATTTGGGGAAGGAAGGGACTTGAATGGGGGTGTAATGCTATAGCTATCAAAGTAGCCATTTCCCCCAGGAAAATGGCAGGCTGAGGCTGAAACCCCTTCAGAACATGAGAGAAGCCATGTTGGATCAGGTCCATGACCCATCCAGTCCAACATTCTGCATCACACAGTGGTCCAAAGCTGGGGGCCATCAGGAGGCCCACCAGCAGGGCCAGAAGCCCTCCCACTGTTGCTTCCCAAGTACCGAGAATACAGAGCATCACTGCCCCAGACATAAGAACATAAGAGAAGCCATGTTGGATCAGGCTAATGGCTCATCCAGTCCAACACTCTGGATCACACCATGGCCAAAACCCAGGGGCCATCAGGAGGTCCGCCAGCAGGGACAGAATTCTAGAAACCATTCCACTGTTGCCTTCCCCCCGCCCCACGCAGCAAGAATACAGAACATTACTGTCCCAGACAGAGTATCCCATCCAGTCAGTGGGGATGCATTACAGATCAGACTTTTATATCAGTCGAGCTGTAATCAATTTGACACGACCCACCTCCCTCACAAGGTGTCTGTTGTGGGGAGAGGAAAGGAAAGGTGATTGTAAACCACTCGGAGACTCCTTAAGGTAAAGAAAAGCAGCACATAAGAACCAACTCTTCTTCTTCATTTGCATGCAGGAGATTAGGTCCCCCCTGCTGAGTGTCTGGACTTTTCTGCACTCTCAGTTTCTTCACTTGTAAATTCTTGTTTCTTCAGAGTCCCGTCCCCCCCCCCCCCCGTTCTGCATGCATTTTGCTCTCTCCAGTGGCAGTAGGTTCAGTTTCACACCGGCACAAAAACCTGCGGTTTAAATCTTATTATGTTGGACAGAAACTCATGTGATATCGAATCGACCACTAGAGGGTGCAAAACACATGCAGAACAGACAGGAACTTACAAACCAGAAGTAAGAGAACCCAGGGAAATCCCTATGTGTGCAGTTTGCTGCTGCAAGAGATAACGTGAGCTACTAGCAATCTACCTTACAGGGCTGCTAGGAGGCACAGCAGTCTAAAGCACTTTGTATAACTGAAGTGGCATGAAGATGGAAGAAACTGCAAATCTACCTGGAAGTGTGGAAGTAATTTAAGAAGAAGTAGGGCCTGCAAGATGGAGCTCTTCTGCTAGGCTTATGGTTGGGACCAGTGAAACAAGAACATCTACCTCCCCCCACTAAAGATGCTCCTTGACCATAGTGTAGTTCTGGGAGATCTGATGACGACCCAACCTGGGACTTCTGACGCTGGTACTGTTGCTTTTTGGGCCTGGCTCCAGCCTGATGGAATGAGTTGCCATCAGAGGTGTGAGCCCTCATGGAGCTTTCCAAATTCTGGAGGGCTTGTAAGTTGGCACTCTTCCACCAAGCATTTGGTTGAGGCCAGGGCCCACCATGACCCTCCAATGGGGTCCCCAGACAACGCCCCCATTATCCTCCACTCTGAGCCTGGCCATGTGTTTTTCAGTAATTATTTTGGAATGTTTATTGGTATTTCAATGGAGTTTTATTGTTACGGGGTTTTATCAATTGTTACTCGCCACGAGCCGGTTACCGGGAGTGTCGGGTTATAAATTCAAAAATAAATAAATTAAATAAAATAAATAACTGGACATCTTAATGGCCAGATTGTAGGAGTGTTTATCATTTCTGTTGTATCTTAATCTTAATCTTAATCTTAATCTTAATCTTAATCTTAATCTTAGTATGGTTTTTATGGACTAATGTAACCTGCCCCGGATCCATCCAGAGCGAGGCGGCATATAAATCAGAACATAAGAAAATATGAATAAAATTATTTAAATTGTCACTCCAATTTAATTTTAAATGTTACATTTTAAAAACATTTTAATGAATGGTTAAATATCTGACGTGGTCATTATGATGTTTTGACATAACGTACGCCGCTCTGAGCTGGCTTGCTAGGAGGGCTGTATAGAAATGTAATAAATATATAACAAAATACACATTGTTCTTACCAAAGATGCTGCTATATCCTCTTGGGCTTTGATACTGAGCTTCTCGGACTCTTTGCTCTCCTGGAGAAACCTAGCTACTTGGGGCTGGCTAGAGGAGCGAGTCTTCTGGAGAGCAGGGCTTTCCCACAGCTCTCGACTGGGACTCTCAGCCTCACGTTTCATGGGGGGCTGTTGCCATTTAGCCTTCTTCAGGTTCTCCCTTCCTCTTCCGTAATCTGATAGGTCCAGGGGTGCTTCAGGGAGATACTCCCTCGTAGTCTCAGCCTTTTCCGTTAGCTCCAGGTCTTCCCCATTGGTCGGGATCCATTTCTCTCTGGCCCCATCAGCAGGATCCTCCAAAAACAGCGTTTCCTTTTTGCATTCCTTGTCCGCTGTCAGTGATGGAGAGGGAGATCTGTCTTGGGAAGAAGTGAGGCTGAGCTCCATTCTGGCCTTCAGTTCTTGTTGTTCCGCCAGGAGATACTGCAGCTTCTCTTGGTGTTTAAGGAACGGGAGTCTGCTCTCCAGAGGGTGGTCCTTCATGTACACCACAGTGCCTGGCAGATCCAAGATGGAGGCCTGGTCTTCCCACTCGTCTCGTGGCCGTGTTTTGCCTCCTGCTTCCCTGGCCATGAACAAGTGGTGAGAGAAAGCGCTGTCCCGGCTTCCGGAGCTTTTCCGAAGACCAAGATGGCGGAGCGCAAAGTGTTGGTTGAGGAGGGAGAGCTGCTCCTTCCTGGCCGCCAGCTTCAGAGTTTCGTAGGAGGACGCGATTTCACGGGCGTCGGCTTTGTTGGCTCTCGAATGACTGGAAGAAAGACTCGCTCGCTTATTAAAGATGCCGAGGCAAGGCCACTTTTGAGGGCTCAAGTATATGCTGCCTCAGCCACCGAAATATCAATCTGGGACTCATTTCCCCATAGCTCATTTGGGGTGTTAGCAAGACTGCTTTTGTGTCCCTGGGGAATTGGAGAAGGTAGCGGGCTTGTGATGGAAGGGGGTGGGTGGGAGGCTGTTGGATTTCATTGGGGAGGGGAGTAATAGAGGACCCCTTGCTTCCCCTCCCCAATTCCAGCCCGTGCTGGGAGAGGTGGCTGAGGCTCAGATTGGGGAGAGGAAGCAAGGGGACCTTGGTGCCTCTCCTCCTCATGTGATTTGACAGCCATTCTGTGCAGTCCTGGGGAGGCATGAATGGATTTTTCTGCACCTGCCTCCCCCCACCTCTGTACTTCAAGAGCCTCCAGGGACAACCGCTCCCCCCCCCCCCAGTCTTCCTTGTTAGAACGCTACAGGATTGTAATGCAATAAACCTATTTAAAAAAACATGGGGGGGTATGGGGAAGGCGAGGGTACATGGAATAGAGGCACTATTGGGGTGGGGGGAAGAGACAGAGAGTACTAGGGCACCTTCTCCATGGTAGGGGGAGGAAGGGAAATGGGATGGAGAACGGCAACGAGGAAAGGGGAATACCCAAACACTCAAATTGGTGGGCATGCATTTCCATACTGAACCGCCCCGAAAAAGACCCCATTAGGCTTCACTTCCAAAAGTAAAAACTGGATTTCTGAGGATGTCTTTGCTGGCGGGCAAAGGAGGGGACAATTCGGGTGTGCGCCTGAAAAGGCAAATTTCAGTGTGGAAACAGATGGAAAACTTAACCCTTAAAAAATGCAAATCCGAACGATATCCCCAGTGCGGAAATGGTCTGGGTTGACATTTTCCTTGAGCTGTCCACTATGACCCCGAGATCTTTTCCCCGCTCAGTCTCAGCAAGTTCAGACTCTACTTGAAGTTGGGAACGCTATTCTACTCCTCCGGGAACTGTTCTTACTTACACTTCAAAGTTGGGACTTCGCGCAGGCTGAGGGAAGGGTGGAGTTTTGCTTGCAGGCGGCGGGCTTGCGTTTCCTGCACCGTCTCTTTCCTGGGAGCTGGACCTCGAGCTGGGACTTAATAAGGCGATCGTCCCATGCAGCTGGTTTGCTATCTTTTGAGAAATCTCAAGAAGAGAAAAGAGAGGGCGAGAGATAAATATGTTAGCAGAGAAGAAGAAAAGTTGGTTTTTATACTCTGCTTTTCACTACCCAAAGGAGCCTCATAGCGACTTACAATCACCTTCCCTTTCCTCTCCCCACAACAGACACCCTATGAGGGGGTTGAGGCTGAGAAAGCCCTGATATTACTGAAGAAGAAGAAGGAAGAAAGAATATTACTGCCCCCACAACAGACACCCTGGGAGGTGCTCTAAGAGAGTGCCCCGAGAGAGCTCTAAGAGAACTGATCTACAATACAGCTCTAAGAGAACTGTGATCAACCCAAGGTCACCATAACAGGTTCATGTGCGTATGTCTCCCAATTCTATTCTGTTGAACCACTGCCCGGAACTTATTTATTTATACTTTGATTTTAAGGCCATGCCTAGAAAAAGCAGGCTTGGGGCAGCTTACAACATGTAAAATCACATTGAAAACATCGTAAAGCAGTTTCAAATTGTCATCTCTGCGTTCTTCTTCAACCCTTGCTGTCCAATGCTCTTTTCAATGTTGGCGAATTTCACAGGCATGGTGGGGGGGGGGGACATCAGCATGAGGATGGAGCAGAGAGAGAGGGCACATGAAATGGGTAAGTCAGGGGGAGGCCCATAACTGTATCTCAGCTGCCCTGGCCTCAACCATAGGTCTGGTGGAAGAGTGCCCTTTTGCAGGACTTGTGGAACTCTGTTAGGTCCATCAGGGCCTGGACCTCTACTGGCAACTCATTCCACCAAGCAGGGGCCAAGTCCGAAAAGGCCCTGACCCTTTGTTGCATTTCTCTAGGGCCAGGTTTGTTGCATTTCTCTAGGGCCAGGTATCACCAACAGGCTGGTATTTGGAGAATAGAAAGCTCTTGCAGGGAATGTACTGGGAGAATCAGGAAAGCTATCAGTAGAAGGCTGACAACTAAACCTAATGGGGAAAGCTCAGTTTGGACAGGTTAGTCCTGGAGACTCTTACCATCTCTGAAACATATTCTCCCTGGAACATGGTGTTTGGAGACACCCGGATACCGGGAGAGCTTCTCTGTCTCGGTGATTGATCTGCAAGGTGGACAACGGTTTCAAGTTCAGAATATTCCAGCGTTTCAGGTTCTTAAAGGAAATCTCAATCAACCGGAGGGGGGAAAAAAACTAGTGCCATCAAGAGAAGAAAAGGGCCGCACCAAATTCAACAAAGAAAACAGAAAAAAAAGTTGATTGTTGTGTAAGTCGTATATGGAAACATCAACCATTAAAGCTCCAGTTTAGCTTGAGACCCCGAGAACCGAACCTGGGACCTTCTGCATGCCAAGCAGATGCTCTACCACTGAGCTACAGCCCCGCCCAATCCAAAAGAGGCCTTTGAAACAGCAGGCTTTCAGAAGTATGTTGGCCTGTCTCCAATCGACAAAAGCCCAGATTCAATTCTGTTTTAATTAGCATTGGCCTTTGTGCTTAATTGCTGCAAACTGCTTGGCGTGGAAGTCCTTTCTGGCTGCAAAGCTAGCTGCAAAGAGAATAAACAGAAGCTATTTAGATAGCGGAGCTAATTGCTGCTGATAGATTCATTCTCTGAATAAAACCTGCCTGCCTGTTTTCCTGCCACAAATGGAAACAATGGATCAGAAAGACTAGTGATGCACAGTTTCCCCAGCTTATTAGGTAAATAGTCCTGTGCAGGTCCTGGCTTGGAAGGCCCAGGGTAACCTGATGTTGTCAGAGCAGGGAAGCTAAGCAGAGTTGGCCCTGGTTAGAACTTGGATGGGAGACCACCAAGCAAGTCTAGGGATACTATGCAGAGGCAGGTGATGGCCAACCAGTTTTGAACGCCTCTTGCAAGCATCAGAATCACACAGAGCTGGAAGAGACCATCGAGGGCCGTCCTGAGAGGTGCTTGTCCAATCTCCTCCTAAGAACATCCAATGAAGGAGACTCCAACAGTGTATTCCATCTACAAACAGCCTTTGCTATCAGAGGTAAAGGTAAAGGTATCCCCTGTGCAAGCACCGAGTCATGTCTGACCCTTGGGGTGACGCCCTCTAGCGTTTTCATGGCAGACTCAATACGGGGTGGTTTGTCAGTGCCTTCCCCAGTCATTACCGTTTACCCCTCAGCAAGCTGGGTCCTCATTTTACCGACCTCGGAAGGATGGAAGGCTGAGTCAACCTTGAGCCGGCTGCTGGGATTGAACTCCCAGCCTCATGGGCAAAGCTTTCAGACAGCTGGCTTACCACTCTGCGCCACAAGAGGCTCTTTGCTATCAGAAGAGGCTTTCTAATATTGAGGTGGCACTTCCTTTCCCGTCATTGGAACCCACTGCTCTTGGTTCTCGCCTCTAAAGCTGCAGGAAACAAGTCGCCCCCCTCTTCAACAGGGCTCACTTTTACATCATTAACTGGCCTGAATCTGCATGGAATTTTAATTCCAATCCTAGGTATATATGGAAAAACCTGGAGGCCCTGGGCAAGCAGACACCCTCTACCCTATTCACTTCCAGGGCAGAAGGCAACTGGGACCTTTCAGCCCACCCCCCTATCGGGGAAAGCTCCGGCCTGGAATGGACCGGTCCCGGACTACAAACCCTAACCACCGGGACAGTGGCTTGGTAAGCGACAGGGATCCATTGTGACCAGGGCGAGGTGGCCGAACCCCAGAGCTGTCACTGGGGTAGGAAGCTCCAGAGACGCCCGAGGTAGAAATGGAAGACCTGCTTGGATCAGGAGCCTTTCAACCTTTCTCCCTGCTTGGGAGGGTATAATGCCATAGAATTCACCCACTAAAGCAGCTGTTTTCTCCACTGGTGTATGCAGTCTGGGGATCAGATCTGGTTCCAAGAGAGCTTCGGGACCCACCTGGAGGTTGGCAACCCTACCCATGCAGCAAACAAACTGGAGCCAAACTCAGAAGAACTTGCCTTCTCCCAGTGGATAGCTGAGCGGTTCATTATGTGGATCTTCTAGTTCGTGACTCGTAGCTTTCTCAGGGCTGGATTTTCGGTTCCTTGGGGACAGCAAGGGCAAAGGTGATTCTGGGGTGGAGCTCCCATCTCTGGATAACACCCTCGGGGGCTTGGGCCTGCCCCTGCAATAGCAAGAAAGATAGCAACAACAATGATAGTTGGCATTTGTATTGCCTGTGCACACGTTCCACGCTTCCCACATTATGATCTTTCGTTGGCATTTCAACCAGCAAGTTTATTTGGTGAAGTCAGCCTTGAAGGGCTGTTGCTAAGCTGTTTGAGCAGCTGAGCTGTACCTGTGTGCTCACTAGTGGCATCAAGTGGTCACTGGTGAGACTGCAGTGGGAAAACCCTGAGCTCATGCTCTGGGGATTTCTTTGTTTAAGGTGGGCTCCCACTTCCTCTTTCTTCCACTTTCTTCCTTACCACACACGATCTCAAATTATACAACACAGCCCAGCCTAATCACCTTAACTTTACATCCATGATAGGACAATGTCTGTTAGCTCGATACAATCAGGCACCAGGAGTTTAGGATTGTTTAGAGAATATGCTTTGTTTATTATAGAATCATAGAATCATAGAGTTGGAAGGGGCCATACAGGCCATCTAGTCCAATCCCCTGCTCAACGCAGGATCAGCCCAAAGCATCCTAAAGCAAAAGTAATTCAATTATATGCTTGAATTACTCCTTGCCATGTCAGGAGCTCCAGGGCTGGCCTGGAGACTTGTGGGAATGTCCCTGAGGGGACCCACAATAAGTGGCATTATTGCATTGACCGGGCCACTAAGCCAGCCCTATGGGGCAGACAAGATGCAGATGTAACCCTATGTAATCCTCGATTTTTTGCATAGGTTTTTGATGAACTAGAGTTCCTCTGTGACTTTGTCTTTTTGCTGCAGCTAAAATAAAAAAAAACTCATAAAAAGGTTTTCCAATCATAGAATCCTAGAGTTGGAAGGGGCCATACAGGCCATAGAATCATAGAATCATAAAATCATAGAGTTGGAAGGTTCCCACAGAGGCCATCTAGTCCAACCCCCTGCTCAACGCAGGATCAGCCCTAAGCATCCTAAAGCATCCAAGAAAAGTGTGTATCCAACCTTTGCTTGAAGACTGCCAGTGAGGGGGAGCTCACCACTTCCTTAGGCAGCCTATTCCACTGCTGAACTACTCTGACTGGGACAATTTTCTCCTGATATCTAGCCTATATCGTTGTACTTGAAGTTTAAACCCATTACTGCGTGTCCTTTCCTCTGCAGCCAATGGGAACAGCTTCCTGCCCTCCTCCAAGTGACAACCTTTCAAATACTTAAAGAGGGCTATCATGTCCCCTCTCATGATGTGTCTTTGGATAATGCTGATGTTGTCTTTGGATAATTCATGCTAGGCAAGAACTCTTGGCCCAGGTCTGACTTAGGTTCTGTTTACTCAAGGCAGAATTGATGTCATCTAGCCCCGGGTCTATCTCGATCTCTCTGATGCGGGTCACAGAAACCCTCAAGGACGGAGCCATCTCTCCAGTCTCCAAGAAATCCCGCCCACACAGTGACCTTCATTGATAAATTATTGAAAAACACCGAGGGATAAACAGGAGCAAAGGCAAAGAACTTACTCCATGCTGCAGAACCTCTTCAGTTCTTCCTTCAGTCTCTTGTTCTCCTCTCTCATATTATTCAGTTCATTCGCTGTTCATGGGGGAAAGGAAGAGATGGATGGGTCAGAGAAAGCGGAATGTGTTTACAGATGGATTCTGATTGAAGGAGCGTGACTTTCAGGGAGCTGAGTGGGGCTTGGCACTTCCCTGACAAAAGGAACCCATTGGACTCTCATGTTGCACTTCCAGGGGTGCCGTACTTGTTTAAATGTGTGTGTAAAGTGTCCTCAAGTATGACTTATGGACTTATGGACTCAGCAAAGGGGCTTTCAAGACAAGCGAGGAGAGGAGATCTCCCATTGCCTTCCTCTGCAGAGTCTTCCTTGGTGGTCTCCCATCCAAATATCCACCCTACTAAGCTTAGGCTTAGATCTCAGCAAGGGGATTCAAGGGAGGTGGTTAAGCAGAGGAGGTTGGCCATGGCCTTCCTCTGCAGAGTCTTCCTTGGTGGTCTCACTTCCAAATATTGACCCCAACAAGGGGCTTTCAAAGCAAGTCAGAAGCAGAGGAGGTTGGCCATGGCCTTCCTCTGCAGAGCCTTCCTTGGCGGTCTCCCATCCAAGACTTATGGTGACCCCAGAACTGGGCTTTCAAGGCAGGTGAGAAGCAGAGGTAGTTGGTCATTGCCTTGCTCTTCCAGAGTCTTCCTGCAGAGTCTTCCTTCCTTCCTTTCATGTACTGGCCCTGCTTAGCATCCAAGATCTAATGAGATTGGGCTAGGGCTAGGCCATGCTCCCTTCCCTCCCAATCATTTAAATGTCATCCTTCAATTTAAGCAGTGCTTAACAATCTCACATCATAGCCCTCTATGCAATGACACTGTGATGTGGGGCTCCCATTGGTCCCATTTTATTGATAGAGAACTGAAGCTGAGAGAGACGCCCAGGGTCTTAAAATGAGCGAATGCAACACCATGGTTAAAGAGTTGGACTAAGATCAGAGAGACCCAAGTTCAAATCTCTGTTGTGCCAGGGAGGTTTGCCGGATAATCATCGGCCAGCCACACGCTCCCTGACTAACCTACCTTGCAAGGTTGTTGTAAGGATAAAAATGAGGAGAATTATGGAAACTGCATTGGGTCAAAAGCAAAGAAAGTGGGGAGAAAAAACAACCCAAAAATTGAATTAAGAACCGAAAAATTAAGGAATTTCAAATTTACGGGCCCTGTAATACCATGTCCTAATGAATAACGAATAATGTATTTATTTATTACATTTAAACTAGAAGCACTTTAGGCCCAATATAACTAAGACAGAATAAAATTGTACAGGTATGCCAAATATAGACCTCATGTGATCTTGACTGCATGTATTTCGGCCATATGGCCTTCTCCAGTGGTCAATCATAATTACACAATGGTTCCATATTAATACAATTTTGTCCCAGTTAGTTTCATTTATTATTTGTGTTTGCATCCCAGTTCTAGGCCATCAGTTAAAAAGGTAAAGGTAAAGGTATCCCCTGTGCAAGCACCGGGTCATGTCTGACCCTTGGGGTGACGCCCTCCAGCGTTTTCATGGCAGATTCAATACGGGGTGGTTTGCCAGTGCCTTCCCCAGTCATTACCGTTTACCCCCCAGCAAGCTGGGTACTCATTTTACCAACCTCGGAAGGCTGGAAGGCTGAGTCAACCTTGAGCCGGCTGCTGGGATTGAACTCCCAGCCTCATGGGCAGACAGCTTCAGACAGCATATCGCTGCCTTAACACTCTGCGCCACAAGAGGCTCTTGGCCATCAGTTACTGACACCTAAAATATAATAGAAACCGTGGAGCTGTCAAAGCAAGACTCAAAATATCTCGCTTGGTACTACAATGCCAAAAAGTTCTGATTTTTTTTTCAGAAGCAAAATAAGTACCCATTGGGGAAAAAAAGCATGGCCTGGGTGCCCAACTCTCTCACTCTCAGACACAGGAAAGATCTCTGTTCTGCTTACTGAGGATGAAAATGTGTTGGAGGCTCTGGAAATGGGCCTTTCCAAATTCATGCTGCTTCTTCTTCGCAAGCTCCTGAGTCACTTGGCATCTGTCACAGAGACCAGCTCGTAACCTGAATGAAGTACAAATAATAAAGGGTGGAAACAGATACAATGCTTTAAAACCAGAGGCTATATGAAGACAGAGGTGATGTTTTTAGAGCAGAGGGATTTTCTCTGTATGAAGATAGTGGTGACATTTTTGGAGCAGAGGGGCTCTCTCATATCAAGACAGAGGTAATGCTTTTAGAATAGAGGGGTTCTCTTGATATGAAGACAGAGATAATGTTTTAGAGCAGAGGGGCTCTCTCATATGAAGACAGAGGTAATGCTTTTAGAACAGAGGGGCTCTCTCATATGAAGACAGAGGTAATGCTTTTAGAACAGAGGGGTTCTCTTGATATGAAGACAGAGGTAATGTTTTAGAACAGAGGGGCTCTCTCATATGAAGACAGAGGTAATGCTTTTAGAGCAGAGGGGTTCTCGCCTATGAAAATAGAGGTAATGTTTTTAGAACAGAAGACTCTTGATATGAAGACAGAGGTAATATTTTTTAGAGCAGAGGGGCTTTCTTGATATGACTTTTTAGAGCAGAGGGGTTCTTTCTATGTTAGGGGTCCCCAACCGTTTTGAGATTGCGGGTATTTTTGGAATTCTGAAATGGTGTGGTGGGTAAAGGAACAAAATGGCAGCCAGTGAATGGCTGCCTCAGGAGGTACAGCCAGCCACAAAATGGTTGCTGCATTTTAAATTCATTCACACAGTGAAAATCCTCATTCCATGGTGGTGGCTGCTGCCCAGGCAACATTTTAAAAAATCTCTTCAGCCAATCAAATCTTCAATAGCCAATCACGAGCTTTGTTGGGCAAAGGCCTTGCTCACTTCCTAAAAACACCTGCTGGGAACCACACTGGGGACCTCTGGAAGACAGATGTAAGATTTTCTGAGCACCTCTCTGGTTGAAGACAGATGTAATATTTTTAGAATACAGATATACTCTCTATACAAACACTTGTAATATTTTAAGAGCTCAGAGGCCCTTTCTGAATGCCCCGCTACTGAGTTTAAGTCTAAATATACTGTTAGTTTCAGGGACACAACTCTGGCAAAATTAGTGCAGTCTGTTCAAAGCCATCGTTGACTATATATTGTGCAGACTCAGCTGGTCCTTTGTCACATCTTCAAGAATCCCACCCCTGCAATTCCTGCAGCAGTTTTTTATTTAAATATTAATAACAAAATAAAAAATGCAAGCAGATGTCCATGGACTAGAATTCCCATGAGCCCCTGGGACTCATGGGAATTGTAGTCCATGGACATCTGCAGAGCCACAGTTTGGCCACCCCTTTTATAGAAGAATTAATGCAGGGGTAGTCAAACTGCGGCCCTCCAGATGTCCATGGACCACAATTCCCAGGAACCCCTGCCAGCATTTGGACGAAAAGCCAGCTAGTTGCTGGGCTTTGCTGACATGCGGATGCATACAATTTACCTGTTTTCCAACACCTTCACATTATCTTTCAGGACTTTCTGCTGCTCTCGTAGTTGGTGGTTTTTGGCAAAGAGCTCATCAATTCTTTGGGTGTCTCTAATGTTGAGGAGAACAAAAGGGGTGAAATAAGAAAGCTGGTGGATTCTGACACCCCGAAAAGGTGCTTTTAATGTCACAAATAAAAAGATTAGCACAACCTAGACATGCACATTGGTGTTATAATTTCACTAATCCACGCAGGAGGAATAGGCAGGCCAACTTCCAAGTGGGTCAGGAGATCTCCTGGATTTACAGCTTATCTCCAGGAGACAGAGATCAGTTCTCCTGGAGAAAACAGCAGCTTTGGAGAGTGAACTCTATGGCTTATAGAGCTACCTCTTAAACTCCACCTCTCCAAATCTCCTGGAATTTCCCATTACAGAAATGGGAATCTTAAGGTTGATACTGAAAAAAAAGGTTTCTCCTATTCCAGGTATCCCCTTATTGGTTCATTCAAACAGACCTTTGTACAAACCCAGCTCAATCCAGTCCCAGCTCCTAATTTCCCATACCTATTGTGTGGAGCACCTTATGCAGGAATGTGGCCCTGAGAATTCCAAAATGAACCTTCTAAAACCCACCTTTGCCCCCAGAATGCTGAACACAACAGTATCTGCTTCACTCACCGGCATTTCTCATTGGTCAGCTCGTTCAGTTTTGCTTGCAGGCCTGAAAGAGTTAAATAAAGAGGGTTTGGATAAGATGCTAGACCCCCCCCCCCCCCCCCGTGCAAATGCCATGTGACACTTCGAAGGAATCTGGGAAGATCAGATGACATTCTTGTTTGCAAACTGCAGCAAGAAAACAACTTGTTTACGGGAGACTATTTGCCAAAATAGGACCATCCAAAGTCCTGAAGCAGCAAAATTCAAGCCCAGGGGTAAATTTAAGACCAATAAAAGTTTTTTTTTCTCTAAGGTAAATTTTTTTTTGTGCATGCATCCTTTTTCAGATACTTTGAAATGGAAGTTACCAGTTCATACAGATAGGTAGAGGGTGAACAGAACATTAGCATAGAGCACAATGAAGTTTTTTAAGAGATGCAAGGACCAAATCAGAATAGCAAACTTAGTTTATGTGGTTACCATCTGTTTTGCAGGTACGCCAGTCCCAGGTCCCACTGGTTTTACAGCAGATCATAGAATCATAGAGTTGGAAGGGGCATCATGGGTCATCTAGTCCAACCCCCTGCACTATGCAGGACACTCACCACCCTATCGGTCATCCACTGTAACCTGCCATCCCCTTGAACTTTCACAGAATCAGCCTCTCCATCAGATAGCTATCCAGCCTCTGCTTAAACATTTCCAAAGATGGAGAACCCACCACCTCCCGAGGAAGCCTGTTCCACTGAGAAACCACTCTGTCAGGAATTCCTTCTGGATGCTTAGACGGAATTTGAAAAAACTTCAAGATGTTCCTAAGCTAACTATGCTAAATATACATCCCCTCCGATGCCCCCTGGAGGATGTTCTTCATATGCTGCTCAGTCATGCACACATGGAGAGGAGACAGGGACTTGGAGAGGAGACCACCAAGGAAGACTCTACAGAAGAAGACAAGGGCAGACTGCCTCTGGTTAATCACTGACCTTGAAAACCCCTTAATGGGGTTACCATAAATTGGCTTCAATGTGACAGCACTTTACATTCCCAAGAAGGAGGTGGACCCCTCATTTGAATCCCCAAGAGGCTATGCCAGGGATGCATGATGATGAATGTTACAGTATGAGAACTGAGACTGCCCCTCTTTTGCTGGTGGAAGAACAAGTAGGACCCAACAGAGAAGACTCAGCCTCTGGGTCCACAAGGGTCCCAGCTGTGAGCTTGGTGACTCAGCATTCCCAAAGGACTCCCCCATTTCTGCGTACCTTGGACCTCTTTCTCGTGCATCTCCTTGAGTTTGTTCAAGAATTCTGCGAAATTTTCAGTCGCCATTTTCTGCGCGTCATCACGTGCGCGTGAGCCAATACTGTGGAAATCGGATCCTCCCAGATCAATTTGATCTCACCGTTTAGTCTGCTGTCTACAACAGGGGGAAAAACACACACACAATGATGGGACGATTCATAAATCTTTTTACCCCCCCCCCCATCTGCTTCTTAAGGACATACGAGAAGCCATGTTGGATCAGGCTGATGGCCTGTCCAGTTGGACACCAAAACTCAGGAGGCCCACCAGCATTCCAGAAGTCTTCCCATGCTTGCCCCCACCCAGCACCAAGAAGACAGAGTATCACTGCCCCAGACAGAGTGTTTCATCTACACCTTGGGGCTAATAGCCACTGATGGACTTCCAGGTGGACACCAAAACTCAAGAGGTCCACCAGCATTCCAGAAGTCCTCCCATGCTTGCCCCCACCCAGCACCAAGAAGACAGAGCATCATTGCCCCAGACAGAGTGTTCCATCTCCACCTTGGGGCTAATAGCCACTGATGGCCCTCTGCTCCTTATGTTTATTCAGTCCCCTCTTGAAGCTGTCTATGCTAGGGTTGTGAGTGTCCTGCATAGTGCAGGGGGTTGGACTAGATGACCCATGAGGTACCTTCCAACTCTATGATTCTATGATTCTAGTGTTCCTTGTTTTGCTCTGGCCCCTGCGGTTGTTTTTCATCACTTTGGAATTTTCTGCTTCTTGACGTATTTTTGGTGTTGTGGTTAAGAGCAGCGGCTCCTAATCTGGTGAGCTGGTTTTGCTTCCCTGCTCCTCCACATACAGCCAGCTGGGTGACCCTGAGCTCATCACAGCCCTGATAGTGCTGTTCTCACAGAGCAGTAACGTAAGGGGTCTCTCAGCCTTACCTCTCTCACGTGAGGTCTGTTGTGGGGAGAGGAAAGGAAGGCAATTGTCAGCTGCTTCTAGACACCTTCGGGCAGTGAAAAGTGGGGTATAAAACCTTCTAGACACCTTCTGGCAGTGAAAAGTGGGGTATAAACCCCGATTCTTCTTCTTCTTCTAAAATATATTTTAGCTTTTGGTGCCTATTGCTTTTCGACTTTCTCCGCAGCTTTGAACAAAGGTCATTTGGAAAGGAAGATAGATATCATCCCAATCTGTCTGAATAACAGGAATCCTTTTATATACATTTTCCCCCAAGTGAGGATTCCCATAGCTCTATTCTTAAAGGGCCTCATAGACACAACATTGCCAGATCCACCTCAGGAACTATCAACTGGAGATGTGCTGAACATGCCCACATGCTGCCATTTTTCTTCAGATCCAACAAAGCAAATGGGCATCTCAGACCCCAGTTATAAAACAACCGCTTGAAGCTTTAGAACAGATGCAGAGGCATAAATCAGTCATTGGGGCTCCTTGCAGAAATGGGTCAATCGTATTTGGTCACTTTTTTTTTCTTACAGATTTGGTGGAATATTGCGAGATTAAAACCTGTTATATTTACCTGTGCCCTAAATAACAAATTTAGATAAAGTACTCCCTTCCTCCCCTTTTATAAAACGTTTGTGCCTAGTCCCCTGGGAATGATTTCTGATCGCTCCAGGTGAACGGACAAGAGTCTGTTTCGAAGCCAATTGTGCAAAACTGTGAAGGGCTGGAAGGACAAATGTATTATGTTCCAAACGATCACTGCCACAGGCAATTAGCGCGTTTGCAGCTGTCCTTTGGACACCTGCCTTAATCATGACCCTTAAGTGGGGTTGGATTTCCCTGGTGGTTGACTAAGGGTGTCATTCGTTTCAGTGAGGAGGCCAGTCCCTTTCAGGACAAGGGGCAGAGCCCTCAGGGAAAGCTTTATGAGGACAAATCTTCCAGGAAGTTCAAATTGCGATTCATGCCCATGGCCGGAACCCCACCTCACAATACCACGGATTTCCCCACAAAGGACAGTATTTGCCGTTTCAGAACGGTGAGAGGGAGGCTTCTTGGGAAGGGGGGTGGGGGAAAGCACCTTGAATCTAACCAGGATCTGAAGCATTTGTCTAACCTTTCTCAACTTTTTGACCACTGAGAAACCCCTGAAAGAAGAAGAAGAAGAAGAAGAAGAAGAAGAAGAAGAAGAAGAAGAGTTGGTTATTATATGCCGCTTTTCCCTACCCGAAGTAGGCTCAAAGCGGCTTACAGTCGCCTTCCCATTCCTCCCCCCACAACAGACACCCTGTGGGGTGGGTGAGGCTGAGAGAGCCCTGATATCACTGCTCGGTCAGAACAGTTTTATCAGTGCCGTGGCGAGCCCAAGGTCACCCAGCTGGTTGCATGTGGGGGAGTGCAGAATCGAACCTGGCATGCCAGATTAGAAGTCCGCACTCCTAACCACTACACCAAACTGGCTCTCCCAAAAATTCTTTGGGCTTTGAGAAATCCCGGAAGTGGCGCGATCATGCAGAATATGGTTGGGAAGCAGAGCTGTGAACATGGCCACCTGGTGCCCCTTGCTTTCCCATCCCCTGCAGGCCCACCATTGGCCATTTGGGGAGGGGGAGGTTGGTACGACCTGAGCATATCAACGGATAAATGTTTAACAAACTTTAAAAATATATGCACAATTAATTATCTCCCACCCATTCGAGAAACCCTTCCAGGGCTGTCAAGAAGCCCCTGGCCTGCAGAAAGCCTGCATTAATCTCATGCAAAGGGATTATTTCATTGGAGAGGCATTTTCTTCAGGTACTTCTTAATTTGCCATAGTGGCGCTTTCGGACTTGTGAATAAAATTCCTGTGCTGTTTACAAAAGAGAAGTCATGCGATATTCGGTTGCTAAACAGGAAATTCTGCTCACGGCAGCCAAGGAAAGTTCCATGATGAGAGCTGAACAGGCAGCTCAAGCTGCCAAGGGGGGGGGGGAGGGGGCGCAACATCCTGCTTGCATTAATTTGGCACACGTAGGCTCTCCACGAAATGCAAGCGCCAGCGAACCTACACCTGTTGTTGTTAGAACAATCCGTTTTATCATTGGCTTGGAGACAAGGACACGAATTGTGCTTTTTGTGGCTGTAATCGAAATGGAAGGGCCAAGCCCTCGGGAGATTACAATATATATAATGGGAACTGTAAAATGAGGGGTGGAAAGATGTGGGAAAAAAGGAGAGGGGGAAGAGGAGAGCGACCAGCATGATCCAGGGCCTGAGGACCAAGCCATGTGAGGAAAGGCTGAAGGACTTGAGGATGTTCTGCTTGGAGAAGACGAGGTTGAGAGGGGACATGATAGCCCTCTTTAAGTATTTGAAAGGTTGTCACTTGGAGGAGGGCAGGGAGTGGTTCATTTTGGCAGCAGAGAAGAGGACCTGCAGTAATGGGTTTACGTGTAGAACAGAATCAGGGGGGGGGGGGAATTTGCATTCTGATCAGTTTAGCAGTGGAATGGGCTGCTTAGGAGGTGGCGAGCTCCCCCTCACTGAGGGAGGTGAGGCTGAGAGAGCTCTGATATTACTGAAGAAAAAGAGTTGGTTCTTAGATGCCGCTTTTCTCTACCCGAAGGAGTCTCAAAGCGACTTACAGTCACCTTCCCTTTCCTCTCCCCACACAAGACACCCTGTGAGGGAGGTGAGGCTGAGAGAGCCCTGATCTTACTCATATAATTTCTCGTGATTCCTACAGGACAGTGGGGCACTTCTAGGTTTCTCTCTGGAAGCGGTGTTATACAGTAGTAAATGGCTGACCCTGTGCTCTGACGTCAACCAGCAGCTAGTTGCTAGGCCAGGCTTCTCAAGCTTTTGGGTATCTTGTGGAAAGGCTAGGGATGCAAATTGCCTGGTGGTGGTGGGGGATTTTTTTAAAAAGTCTGTTGGGCCGATGATGTGATATTACTTTTGGGGAAGGTGGTCCTGGAGATGGGCAATCTAAATGTTCTAAATAAAGATGATGATGATCTGTCTGTCTGTCTGTCTGTCTGTCTGTCTGTCTGTCTGTCTGTCTGTCTGTCTGTCTATCTATCTATCTATCTATCTATCTATCTATCTATCTATCTATCTATCTATCTATCTATCTATCTATCTATCTATCTATCTATCTATCTATTTTTGTAGCCTACCCTTAGGCTCAGGTAGGCTCAGGAAGGGAGACAACATTATTATTATTATTATTATTATTATTTAGATTTATAGCCCGCCACTCCCCTAAGGCTCATGTCGGGTAACAGCATATAACCCCGCCGATAAAAACCGCTAATACATAAAAAACCATCCTAATACATGACACATCAACCAACCCAACATGACGGCATTACCCAAGGAGGAGACCAGGGATGGCCTGAAGGACTGTAGAAGAGGGGGACCCAATCACACCACGTGGCGCCATAAGCCTGGCGGAAGAGCTCCATTTTGCAGGCCCTGCAGAAAGCTGGTAAATCCCGCAGAGCCCACAGCTCTTCCAGGAGCTCATTCCACCAGGTAGGGGCCAGGGCCAAAAAGATGCACCTCCCGGGGACCGGGGACCACCAACAAGCAACTGGTAACCAATGCAGCTGCCTCAGCACCGGCTGCATGTGGTTTAGGAGGAAGGAGCACATCCAGTGTAATGCTGTGCCCCTTATTACCATCCTGGCGAGGTGGCATGCTAGTAGCTCATAGTCGACCACATCAAATGCGACCGACAGATCTAGCAGAACTAACACAGCAGAGCCGCTTCGATCCAGCTGGCGATGGAGATTGTCCATCAGGGTGACCAACACCGTCTCCACCCCATGGCCAGGATGGAAGACAGACTGGTATGGATCAATACAAATAATACACTTTATATAACTAATATAATTAATATATATATTGAAGTTTAAAATTAATCCTAGCTGTGGGAAGCAACATGCAAGAAGAAGGTCTTTGGTAAAGGCCACAGACTGATATATATTGGGGTGGTGGGAAGAGAGACAATTGGGGGAAGACAAGCCCCTCTTTCAAGGCAAAAAATGGCAATGGATGAATACAGGGCACATTGGAACTAAGAACAAAGCATCTGGCAAGTCTACAAAGCACCAAGGTATATTGAAATGTATCAGCAAGCACATAGATGACAGCTTTATCAGTTAAAATAAAAATCATCCAAATGCAGTTCTCTTTGTTCCTCCTTCTCCATTCTCTAAACAGAGATTAAAAGATTGCATAATGGAGGGGAAACAAATTATCTCCGGAAATGAATTGCAGTGATAAACTTGCAACCGCCCCTGAGCAATGATGGGGGTCAATGCTCCCCCGTTTGATATAATGATCAGGCAAATAAAGAGAATTTATTTATGACTTCTAGGCATGGAGCAAATAATGAGGTCCTTAATTGAGTTGGCCTTTGTCTTAAGCATTACTTATAATGAGGGTCTCAGATGAGTGCGATACGTGATTCCAGAGAAAAAAAGCCAGGCTGTTTTGTTTTGCTAACCCATCCTAACTCAGATGGATTTCTTTCCCCCCCACCCCACCCCCGCTCTATATTGGAGAATAAAAAATGCAAAGCAATGTTGCACCAACACTCACCCATTTGGAAAACAAATGAAAGCAACCACCGTCTCCACGCTTAGAGGGAGAGGGCAATTGGGATTTTACCGTTCACACGCGGTTTTATGGATTGTCATTATGAGTCTAGTGATTTCACTGTCCAAAGCTCTTCACTCATGCCGGAGCAGGTTCTACATGCGCAAGGCACAGCTTCCTGGGCCAACCAAAACTGAGTCCTAGGGAATTGGTGAACCCCCGAGAACAGTGGGGGAAGTGGAGCGGGAAAGGAGAAGTGGCAACAATCATTTATTTATTTATTTATTTATTTATTTATTTATTTATTCATTCATTCATTCATTCATTCATTCATTCATTCATTCATTCATTCATTCATTCATTCATTCATTCATTCATTCGTTTATTTACCGCTCTCGAAACAGACTTAAAAAAAAAGTCTCAAAGCAGCTTACAATCGCCCTCCCTTTCCTCTCCCCACAACAGACACCCTGTGAGGGAGGGGAGGCTGAAAGAGCCCTGCCTAAAGATCCGGAAGAAGTTCCTGACAGTTAGAGCGGTTCCTCAGTGGAACAGTCTTCCTTAGGAGGTGGTGGGGTCTCCTTCTTTGGATGTTTTTAAGCAGAGGCTGGAGAGCCATCTAATGGAGAGGCTGATTCTGTGAAGGCTCAAGGGGGGGGGGACAGGTGACAGTGGATGAGCAATAGGGTTGTGGGGGTCCTGCATAGTGCAGGGGGTTTGACTAGATGACCCATGAGGTCCCTTCCAACTCTATGATTCTATGATTCTCAGGGTCAGCCTCCTCAGGCAAAAATGGCTGTTTTGAAGGGGGAACGCTGAGTCATTGTACCATCCCCAAACCTCAAGGAATATGTCCAACCGTGGGGTAGCCAAGCTCCAGGTGTGGCCTGGAGGTCTCCTGGAATGACAGCTTATCTCTAGACTATAAGGATCAGTTCCCCAGGCAAAAATAGCAGCTTTGGAGGGTGAACTCTGTGGCACTGTACCGTTTGGAGGCCCCACTTCCAAGCTGCAAGGAATATCTTGAGGTTGCCGACCATTCGGTTGAAGGGGGAAGCTCTCTCCAGGCACGCATGTCCCTTCAAAGAGAATGTACGCAGGAGACAAATTCAGACAAGCGGTCCCTTCGATATGCCGGCGTCACGACTAAAATCCAAGAAACCGGCTCTAGATTGTTTCCAAGGTTTCCTTGCTCTTAGACTGGAGACGGCATTTCCAAGGCGCTCCCAGGGCCGCTCCTCACGCTCCACCTCGTCCCGCGTGACGGCCGCCCTCCGTGATCTCTCATTAGATCTGACATGCTGCAGAGGGTCAGGGTAGGACACTCTTGGGCTGGGCTGGTTCCCAGGCACCCCGGGGTGCTGGTGGGTGTCGCATTGCTAATCGGCCATGCATCTTCTGAACTCTTGACTCGGCTGTGAACCAGCTCAGGACTGTGGATTGCTGTCGGCATGAGTCATCTCCCTTACCGTCTGGATGGAGGCCGTGGAGCTGGATGATCCATTAAGCTGGGGGGCTAAAGAGGAGACCCCGGGGCAGCACAAAGGCCCAGATACTGTTGACCAGGGGTAGTCAAACTGCGGCCCTCCAGATGTCCATGGACTACAGTTCCCATAAGCCCCTGCCAGCATTTGCTGGCAGGGGCTCATGGGAACTGTAGTCCATGGACATCTGGAGGGCCGCAGTTTGACTACCCCTGCTGTTGACTTTCAAATGATGGCACACAACTGCCCCCCACCCCTGTCCCCAAGCATTAAGCTGTTCTAGAGGTTGCAATGACAGGATGGCTGGTTATTGATTTCATTCATTCGTTTGTTGGTTCATTCATTCGTTATTTTTTAATTTAATTTATTCAAGCTTTATTTAGGCTGCCTCTTTCTAAAAATGGTCTTGGGGTGACTAGGAGCCAGCATGGTGGAGTGGTCAAGATAGGCGGCTTCTAATCTGGTGAGCCGGGTCTAATTCCCCGCTCCTCCACCTGCAGCCAGCTGGGTGACCTTGGACTAGTCACAGTCCTGCTAGAGCTGCTTTCACAGAGCAGTTCTCTCAGAACCTGGCAATGAAATGGTACTTCTTCTTGGTAAAACTCTTGGTCCCACTGCCAGGATGAATCATCAGGGGGAAGTTATGCCCTCCAGAGGAACTGGTCGACCACTGGGTGAGACCAGATGCTGGACTAGGTAGACCACTGGTCTAATCCAGTACAGCTTTCCTTGTGTTCTTATAACATACATGTAGCCCTTCATCTTTCACAAGTATCAGGGTGTGGACAGGCAGGTGGTGAGGTATGAAGGTGAAATTCAGACAAGGCTCTTCCTGGCGTGGAGATAATCATTGCTTGCCTGAAAATTGTTGCAAATCAAGCTCCTGTTATCATGACACTCGTATGGGATGGTTGAAAAGTTGGTATGGAGAAAGGGACAGATACTCCGAGAGTGGAGCTGAAAACTGACAGTCAGAACAGTTTCTCAGTGGAACAGGCTTTCTCGGGAAATCTCCATCTTTAGAGATTTTAAACAGAGGCTGGAGAGCCATCTGATGGAGAGGCTGATTCTGTGAAGGCTCAAGAGGGTGGCAGGTGACAGTGGGTGAGTGATAGGGTTGTGAGTGTCCTACATAGTGCAGGGGGTTTTGGCCTGACCTCCCCTGCAGGATCGTTTTGAGGGTGAAACAAGGGAGGCGAAAGCCATATGTTTTCCCAAAGGAGGAAAGGAGGGAGGAACGTGTTTCAATTTCAGGCCCCAGAAGCACACAGCTTGCTCGTGGACGCCCTCCAACCCTACCTGTGACCCCTTCTGTTAAGCCAGCTACAAATCCCAACTTGTCTTTTCCTTGCTTTGCTGCATTCCAGCAGCTCTGTTTAGCCAATGCAAGAGCACGGCTTTCGGGCAGGCTGGTTGCCCTTTAAGAAAATATCCTGGGATTCTGAGCATGCCAAGGAAGACAAAGGGTGATGACTGGAACCTGGCACCTGCTACATTGATAACTCTGGGATTATCTGGAGTGACAGGAGAGCGAGATATCACTCCTTCCCCCAAATCGGGCATGCAGAGTTTCGTTTGCCTGAGCTGCCAGCTTCACCTGTCCCCCCCCCCTCCCAGGATAAGATATTAAAATGTTCATGGGGGGTGTCTCTCTTGATTAGCCATTCTCAACAGGGGTCCTATGTTCCCCGGGGGGCCCTGACACATTGGAAGGAGACCACCGACTGAGAAATGTGAGAAGGGGAGTCCATTTTATAGGGGACTCTGATAATTGAACCAATGAAATACCTCATTTGTCATGTAGGGTAGCGATCCCCAACCTGTGGGCCGCGGACCACATGTGGTCCTTCGACTAATTGGAGGTGGGCCCCGAAGGACGCCTCCCCCCCCCGGCCCTTTACTTCATCCCCCCCAGCCCTTTACAACACATTTCATTGTTGTGGCGTGTGTGTATCTTATTTTGAAGGGATGTTTAAACATTACCATAGCGATCAGAGAGCGCTAGGGCAGTGGTTGAGAGTAGAGGAGTAAACTACCCCCCCCCCCACCGGGCCTCAGTAAAAGGCGTTGAGTGGTCCCCGGTGTTGAGTGGTCCCTGGTGACAAAAAGATTGGGGACCACTGATGTAGGGCATCATTGCTAGAAAGTTCAACTATCGAGGAAAAGACAAAGGAATCATGTAATCCAGGGACAGGCAAATTGTGGCCCTCCATGGACTACAATTCCCAAGATCCCCTTTCAAGGGCTATACCTTTCAGGGGCTCATGGGAATTGTAGTCTACGGACAGCTGGACGGTCACAATTTGCCCATCCCTGATTGTAATCCATTCCTTTGTGTATGCTTCAAGAATGCTTCAAAGCATTCAAGAAAAGAAATTAACGCACATGCTTGTCTCGGTGGAATGTTCTAGAAATCCATCTCGCCTGTCTATAGGACAAGGTACGCCGAGTGTAGTTTTGGCTTTCTCCAGCAGGTTTTCAGAAACCCTGGGGTTACTTGACGGCCCTGGAAGGGGTTCCCGAATGGGTGGGAGTTCATTAATTTTTAATATATCATTTCAATTTGTTAAACCAGGGGTAGTCAAACTGCGGCCCTCCAGATGTCCATGGACTACAATTCCCAGAAGCCCCTGCCAGCATTTGCTGGCAGGGGCTTCTGGGAATTGTGGTCCATGGACATCTGGAGGGCCGCAGTTTGACTACCCCTGAGTTAAACAGTTATTGGGTGATATGACCATATGTGGTCATGTTGACCTCCCCCCCAATGGCCAGTGATGGGCCTGGAGAGGGTAGGAAGGGGAGGGGCCCTGGGTGGGCGTGTCCACAGCTCAGCTTCCCAGCCATATTCTGCATGGTTGCTCCACTTGTAGGGTTTCTCGAAGCCTGAAGAATGTTTCAGGGGGTTCCCAATTGTTAAAAAGTTGAGAAAGGCTAAAACACAGTCTAGTTAGTTCAGTCTTAGCTTAGGCCTTTTTAAGCCTAGCTCATAGTGCAAGCGGCCGGCCTACCACAGGGGTCTATAGAACTGGCCAACTATAAAAGGTTGAGAAAGGGTGCTCTAGATTGTCTCTCAGCTGGACAGCCTATTCTTGGATGACCCTCTGTCATCTGACACAGGTAAGAAGACGTCAGGACCCAAGAGGGAGAATTGGACCGATCTTTACCTTCTTTTCGGCAGCCACGGAGTTGTGCTTAAGCATTTAAGGAGTTTTTGTGTCACAGATTTTAGAAGAACAAGAAGAGTTGGTTCTTATATGCCGCTTTTCTCTACCCGAAGGAGGCTCAAAGCGGCTTACAGTCACCTTCCCTTTCCTCTCCCCACAACAGACACCCTGTGAGGTGGGTGAGGCTGAGAGAGCCCTGAGATTACTGAAGAAGAAGAAGAGTTGGATCTTATATGCCGCTTTTCCCTACCCGAAGGAGGCTCAAAGCGGCTTATAATCGCCTTCCCATTCCTCTCCCCACAACAGATACCCTGTGAGGTGGGTGAGGCTGAGAGAGCCCTGATATTCCTGCTCAGTCAGAAGAATTTTATCAGCACCATGGCGATCCCAAGGTCACCCAGCTGGCTGCATTTGGGGGAGCGCAGAATCGAACCCAGCATGCCGGATTAGAAGTCCGCACTCCTAACCACTACACCAAGCTGGCACCTACATTTATGTAGGAGCATCAATGAGCTCTGCCGTTGCTCTCACAGAAGCCCCTTGGGTGGTTGTTTGTGCACTCCACTCCCGGCCGCTTAGGGGACGTGCAGTCAAGGGCTCCCAAAATGTCTCCCTTCCTCTTCGGTATCCTTGTTTGCACATATGGTAGAAGGCGGAAAGAGCGCCAAACTTGCTCGGGTTCCGGCAGGACGGCTTTATCTGTTTACATGGTTTCTGTACCATCCCAATGTGATCTCAAGGTCATGCGGGTGGATCAAATGACACGGGAACTTAGAAATGGTTCTGAACAAATAAACCGAGGAGGATTAACGCCACTGAAACAGTCTATGGTAAAAGCACTGATAGGTATTTTGAAGAAGGCTGCCAACCTCCTGGAAGTCTTCCAGGATCACAAGTGATCTCATAGAATCAGAGTTGGAAGGGGCCATGCAGGCCGTCTAGACCAGGGGTAGTCAACCTGTGGTTCTCCAGATGTTCCTGGACTACAATTCCCACATGTTCATGGACTACAATTCCCAGCAAACTCTGGCAGGGGCTCATGGGGATTGTAGCCCACGAACATCTGGAGGACCACAGGTTGACTACCCCTGGTCTAGACCACCCCCCCTACAGACACGCTCAATGCAGGATCAGTCTAAAGCAGGGGTAGTCAAACTGCGGCCCTCCAGATGTCCATGTACTACAATTCCCAGGAGCCCCTGCCAGCGAATGCTGGCAGGGGCTCCTGGGAATTGTAGTCCATGGACATCTGGAGGGCCGCAGTTTGACTACCCCTGGTCTAAAGCATTCAATTCCAGCTGACCAAGCTCAGTTCCCTTGGAGAACCCTTACCACTTTCCTATTGTATGATGTTTATGGGGTGGATGTAGTGGATTTTGACCACCATGTTTCTTGATCTGTGTATCATAAATTTTATGTTCCTTTTTAATTTTAATGGGGTTTTATTGGGGGTTTTAATCATGGAGGACTGTCATGAGCCGGTCCCGGGAGTGGCAGGAAATAAAAATCAAAATAATAATCATTTAAAATTTTAAAATAATTTAAATAATTAAAAAAATAATTTTAAAATTTTTAAATTGGCTATTTTGGAGGGAGGCTTCTACGACATTGTCTCCTGTTGAGGTCCCTCCCCTCTCCAAACTCCACTCTCCACAAGCCCCGCCCTCAAGACTCCAGGCATTTTCCAAACCAAGAACGAGCAAACCTAATATTAAAAGAGGCAACACAAGAAGACAAATGCAGCCATGCTAGATTGGATGGATGGCTTGGTCTTCTTCTCAGACAGTGGCTAACTAGGTGCCCTCATAAAACATGCAAGCAGGAGGATCCAGCAACAGTATTCAGGTTTACTGCTCTTGAACACGGAGGTTCTATTTGGTCATGAGAGCTGTTAATGGAGCTAGCCACGGGGAATAGGCCTAATCAACTCATGGCCATCTCTACATCCCACAGCAGTGAATTCCACAAGACTGCTCTTGGAGAGAAGTGCTTCCTTTTTGTCTGTCCTGAATATACAAGCTACAAAAGATGCAATAAAGATCCCATCTAGCGCCAGGCAAAATAAACAGGGAACAACACAGCAACCAGTCAGCTCAGCAAACAACCTTAATTGGCAAATGTCTAGTCATTAACAGCTTTGTTTGCATCTGCATTCTATGCACACTGGAACAGTCTTCAAAGGCAGAGTGCATTGCAGTAGTCAGGACTGGTGACCAGTGCTGGTTAGATTCCGTTTGTCCAAGAAGTGATGCAGCTGATGACTCAACTGAAGTTCATCTTGGAGGGCCTGTATTTTAGAATCATAGAACCATAGAGTTGGAAGGGACCTCATGGGTCATCTAGTCCAACCCCCTGCACTATGCAGGACACTCACAACCCTCATCTACTGTAACCTCTGTTAAAAAATTTCCATTTTGCGAGAGGAGATGCAGAAAGGAGAGAAGGGCTGATCTTGATGGTCTCCATACAGGCCTTGTCTGTTTGGCATCTCCCTTTGAAAAAAACACCAGGCATTTGCCAAGATGGTATGTTTCTTCCAGTGCTTATCTCCTACTTTGATAAGAAGTAAGGTTGGGGGAGCTTGGTCTGTTTAGCTTGGAGAGGAGACAACTGAGAGGGGATCTGATAACCATCTTCAAGTATTTAAAAGGCTGCAATATGGAGGATGGAGCAGAATTGTTCTCTCTTGCCCTAGAGGGACAGACCAGAACGAATAGGATGAAATTAATTCAAAAGAAATCCTGTCTAAACATCTGGAAGAAGTTCCTGACAGTCAGAGCGGTTTCTTAGGGGAACAGGCTTCCTTGGGAGGTGGTGGGTTCTCCATCTTTGGATATTTTTAAGCAAAGGCCAGATAGCCATCTGACGGAGAGGCTGATTCTGTGAAGGTTTAAGGGGGTGGAAGCTTACAGTGGATGAGGATTGTGAGAGTCCTGCATAGTGCAGGGGGTGGGACTAGATGATCCATGTGGTCCCTTCTATGATTCTATGATTCTAGAAACAGATAGGGTCTGTCCTTAGTAGGGATTTTAGGGAGGGGACATGGGGGGGCTGTGACATCGCATGCACTGTTATATCACTTCTGGTGAAAACCCAGAAGCGATAAAGGGTAGCTTTGCCAAAAATGGCCAAAAACTCTATGATAAGACTGTAGAATTTCATGCAATTCCTAGAGCTAACCCCCACATGTCTGGCTTTTTTCCCAGGGTGACATAATGGTGCATGCAATGCCACCCCCCTCCCCACACACACACTAGGAAGTCCAATGGGCAACATGAGCTAGGGGCAGAGGACATGGCAAATCTAGTGACAGATTAGTAGTGCCTAGGTGAACTCTGGGCCTGTGTTTTCTGAATGTTATTTGTAAGATGACAAGTCTAGCCAGTCTATTCACTATCTCTCTGGCCAGGAAATGCAGACAAGTAAATCTCACTGATCTAAGAGCTGAGTCTGGCTATAATTATTCGTGGGATAGCACTCTGCAGTATGGATCTGGGAAAATCCTTAAATGAGCAATACCCAACATGGTGCCCACTAGTGTGTTTCCTGGCACCCACGGGCTTCTTCCTTGTCCACAAAGCAGAAGTCCAGTGGCCTCCTAATGCCCAGTGATGTTTATCACAACAGGTGATTTTGTGAAGTAGAGACCCAGCCCTGTTTCCCCCACACGTGCTTATATGGATTAGGGGATGCTTTAGAAGAGCCCAAGGGCATCTTTGTGTCTGCAGGGAGCAACCCTTGAGAAACAGCTGCCTCCCTCCGGGGATGATGCTTGGCTTAGGACCTCCCACCATTTTTTGGGCCTCTCCCACACACCTGGGAGCTACAACATGTTCTCAAAATCCTGAAAGTTCTCAGAGGCTCAACAAGTGGCCTTTTAATGTTCTCATTTTCCTCACTTCTAAGTTACTGTTTTGTCAAGGCCCCGCCAAATTCTGCATATGTGTTACTCTCTCTAGGGATCGATTTGATGCTACATCTCTTTACATCCAGCAGAAAACCTGCAGTTGAAATCTGCAGGGAAACATGCTGGAAACAAGCCTGTGTAATAGTGAATCGACCACTAGAGGGAGCCAAACTTGTAGAGGACAGTCAAGTTGAGTCTACCCTGCCCGTGAAGAAACGGGAACATAGACATGATGAAAAACATCATGGAAAAGCCGGACAGGGGATGTATGCCTTGTGTGCATGCCTGATTTCCAAATCTTAAAGTAACACATGCCCATAACAATGCCCTTCTTTAGCCTTCCTTCATACATTCTCCAAGTTTCGCATGGGATAATTCCTGCATGACAGATAAGGACAGAATATGCATTCCCAGCCAGGTCTGGTGCACTTTGTAAACAGGACAGACAATCGTCCTTCCTCTACTGCACGTTGCCTTGATTAACATGAACACCAACACCTGATATGCTGACATCACCTGAAAGTGATTCTGGCATGCTGGGGTGGCTGGGGGTTTACACTCTGGGATTTGGACAAAACTCTATGGTTTGAGGCCATTTTTTTTACCATAGAGTTTCCCCAAAAGGCAAAGCATCACCCCAACATCCCCCGTGAGCTGATGTCACTTCTGGGTGATGTTAGCATGCTGGACTGTCTTCTGGGTTCAGGTAAGTGTGGGGGTGGGGGGATCCTGGTTGGTGCCCCCCCTATTTCAGTGGAAGAGAGTTGCCAACTGATCAGGAAGCAGTTGCTTCTCCTTCTCCTTGAAAGCCTGTTGCTGGTTCTGGGTGGATGCTATGGTATTCACATTCGAGACGATTGGGTTAAAGCAGGGGTTGCCAAACTGGCTCTTCAGATGTCCATAGACCACAGTTTCCCTGAGCCCCTGCCAGCATGTTCTGAAGGACATTGACTTGTAGGGTTGCAATGAGTTAGAATAGCCTTTTTCAATATTTTGATAATGGAGAAACCCCTGAAATATTTTTCAGTCTTCAAGGAACACTGGAAGTGGCGACAGGTCCCCCAGAGAACTGGGTGCAGAAGTAAGATAAGGAAGCCAGCCAACCAACTAACCAACCAACCTGCCAGCTAGCCAACCAACCAACCAGCCAAGAAACCAACCAACCAACCAACCAACCAACCAATCAACCAACCAACCAACCAGCCAGCCAGCCAGCCAGCCAGCCAGCCAGCCAACCAACCAACCAACCAACCAATCAACCAACCAACCAACCAGCCAGCCAGCCAGCCAACCACCCACCCACCCACCCACCCAACCAACCAACCAACCAACCAACCAGCCAACCAACCAGCCAACCAACCAACCAACCAATCAACCAACCAACCATTTACAGTTGCCACTGTGGAGAAAGAAGAAGAAGAAGAAGAAGAGTTGGTTCTTATATGCCGCTGCCTGTAGAACAATAGGGAACCTGGGCTCCAGTGATGTCAGCAGCCATCCAAACTTCTGGGAAAGGCTGCATAACCCCTGGGTTCCCTGGGTTCCCTGCGTAAAGGAGTTCTCACGTAACCTCTGGGTTCCCTGGAACCCTAGTTGGGAATCCCTGAATTAGAAGAAGATCTGAGGGCATTTAACACAAAAAAAGGTGCTTCTGCCAGTCAGAGTAGACAGTATTGACCTTCATGGACCAAGAAGCCCGTGAGGGGGATGAGGAAGTCCTCTTCATTTCATAGAGGCCTAATGTGTGGAAATGGGCAGGTGAACTGGGTGCTTATGCCCATGCTGAATAATGCACTTTCAGACTAATTTTAATGTACTTTTGCAACAGGGTTTTACAGTACAGGGAGTTTTCACCCATCAAAATAATGCACTTTCAATCCACTTCCAATGCACTTTCAATAATGCACTTTCAATGCACTTTCAATAACGCACTTTCAATCCACTTCCAATGCACTTTCACACACCCCAAATAATGCACCTCCAATGCACTTCCAATTTTACTGTGTGTAACGGCTAAATCCCCTTGTAAACAGTCCCTGAGAGGGATTGATTGATTGATTATTGAGCATTTGTGAAAGCGTCCTGTTTGCGAAACAGCAACATAGACTGTCAAACCATCACTAAAGTGCATTGAAAGTGGATTGGCAATGAATTATTCATAGGGTGGCCAAGCCCAGGTGTACAAACACCTGGAAGTTTGAGGGTGAGATTTAGGAAGGAAAGGGATCTTGGTAGGGTATGATGCCATGCAGTCCATCTTCCAAAGAAGCCATATCCTTCAGGAGATATGGAATACAGGTGCTAAATAAATCATACCTAAATAAGCAATTAATGCAGCTATGAGCTCAGCTATAATTCCAGGAGATTACCCTCCTCCAGGCTGTTGGCAACCCTACTTGTCATTGCTTACAAGCAAACATGAGGAAAAGTGGGAAAGCTAATTAATGAAATGATCCTCACCAGATAAGTGGTTAAGAGCTGAGGGATACAAGAATCAACCCCAGCTCAAGCCTCTGACCTCTTTGCTCTGGCACTTTTCTGTGATTGCTCACTTCAGAGTTTTCTCCCTTGATATCATTGGCTTGTCGGCTCTGACATCACAGAGGACCTACGCTGGAAAGAGGGCCACCGCATCCCTCGCTACCATTGGCCTGTGGGTTGCGATCTTGCAGAAGTGCTATGTAGCGACACTAAAATTTAACCTTGCAGGGGCCCCTGCAAGTTTTGAAAAATCTGTTTTGCCGGGAAGGCTATCAAATGAAACTTCTAGGCAGATCAGTTGGACATTTCATAGAATCCTAGAGTTGGAAGGGAACTCCAGGGTCATCTTGTCCAACTCCCCGCAGAATGCAGGAACTCACAACTACCTGCTCACCCACAGTGGCCCCGATTCCATGCCCAGATGATGCCCCCACCCTCCCGATCCAAGAGTGGCAATCAACATTTCCCTGGGCCTGCAAGAAAGGGCCCCCAAAAGCCAAGCACCAACACAATCCCTTCTGCCCACCCACTTTCAACCTACCTAGGTTCACAGCATCAGCATTTCTGTCAGATGGCTCTCCAGCCTCTGCTTAAAAACTTCCAAGGAAGGAGAACCCACCACCACCTGAGGAAGCCTGTCCCACTGAGAAACAGCTCTGTCAAAAACTTCTTCCAGATGTTTAGCTGAAAGTTCTTTTGAATTAATTTCATCCCACTGGTTCTGATCCAACCTTCTGGGGCAACAGAAAACACCTCTGCTCCTTCCTCTTTGTGACAGCCTTTCATGTACTTGAAGATGTCTACCATATAACGTCTTAGTTGTCTCCTCTCCAGGCTAAACAGACGAAGCTCCCTTAACCTTTCCTCATATGTCTTGGTCTCCAAACCTCTCACCATCTTCGTAGCCTTCTTCTGGACATACTCCAGTTTCTCTACATCTTTCTTCAGTTGTGGTGCCCAAAACTGAACACAGTCCTCCAAGTGAGGCCGAACCAGAGTAGAGTAAAGCAGAGTAGAGTAAAGCATTACCTCATGTGATCTGGGCACTATATTTATTTTGATACATTCCCAAATTCCATTTGACATTTTAGCCGCCGAGTCACACTGCTGACTCATGTTCAATGTCTGGTCTACTAAGACTCCTAGATCCTTTTCACACATACTACTGCCAAGACAGGTCTCCCCCATCCTATAATGATGCATTTGATTTTTCCTACCTAAATTCAGAATTTTACATTTATGCATTTTAGCTCAGTTTCCCAGCCTGTCAAGATCATCCTGTATCATTCTGTCTTCTGCTGTGTTTGCAACTCCTTCCATTTTCATATCATTTGCAATTTTAATAAGTCCCCCTCAATCCCGTCCTCCAAATCATCTATGTAACGCGAGGACCTTTTCACAGCTCTCTCAATGCGCCAAGAGCTTTGAAGCCTCTGATTCGCTGTCTGAGAGGGAGCAGAGACTCTCTTTCCCACATTTCATGGAGATACGATCTTAATCCCAAGACAAAGTGACTTCCCCAAAGGCATCCAGGGAATTTTCAAGGCTGATCAGAGATTGCAAGCCAGGCTTTCCCACTAGCAAGCCAAAACAACCCACAATTTGGGGGTTCAAGACTGAAATCTAGTAGTGCCTTAAAGACAAACAAGATTTTCAGGAGATGGACTTTATTTTAATTTTCTTTATGCTAACCGTAGTCCGCCTCGCTGACTGGGACCAGTAAGAAGTGAGTCCATGTAGTCATAAAAATGGGATGCTCAATAAGACCATTTATGCACTGGGAACTTCACTGGCCCAGCTCCCGTACAGGAGCACAAATCCAAGCCAGATGAGATGCACCAGGCCAAATGCTCCCCCATGTGGGTGCAGGAAGAGGTGGGGCAACCTGCCATGACTAAAACTCCAGCCTACAACCCAGCATGAAACCTCCAGTGCATAAACGGTCTAACCGAAGCATTAGGATCTCAGAAGCTGAAAGCCTTCAGAAAGGAACCATGACATGAATATTATCACAAAACATTCAATGGCACAAGAATTATAAAAAAAGGATACTATATGCAGGCAAAGAAATTAAAAGACGCTTGCTCCTGGGGAGGAAAGCTATGGCAAATCTAGACAGCATCCTAAAAAGCAGACACATCACCCTGCCAACAAAAGTGCGTCTAGTCAAGGTTATGGTCTTCCCAGTTGCAATGTATGGCTGTGAAAGTTTGACCATAAGGAAGGCCGAGCGTCAAAGAATTGAGGCTTTTGAACTCTGGTGCTGGAGAAGACTCTTGCGAGTCCCTTGGACTGCAAGGCGAACAAACCGGTCAGTCCTAGAGGAGATCAGCCCTGACTGCTCCTTAGAAGGCCAGATCCTGAAGATGAAACTCAAATACTTTGGCCACCTCATGAGAAGGAAGGACTCCCTGGAGAAGAGCCTAATGCTGGGAGCGATCGAGGGCAAAAGAAGAAGGGGACGACAGAGAACGAGGTGGCTGGATGGAGTCACTGAAGCAGTCGGTGCAAACTTAAATGGACTCCGGGGAATGGTAGAGGACAGGAAGGCCTGGAGGATCATTGTCCATGGGGTCGCGATGGGTCGGACACGACTTCGCAACTAACAACAACAAATATGCAGGCTATGGCAAACCACCTCTGAGAGTCTCTAGTTAGTATTTGGATGGGATGGAGTTCCTCAAAGGAATTTGAGGCAATGGGAAAGCAGCCTTGAGCCTGGCTGCCAGTCAGTCCCAAAGATCTCCCGGCCACACGAGATATAAAGGAGCCTCCAATGTTTTGGGAGCTATGCAGACCAGACTAATTGCAGTTCAGCCCAGTATCTCCAAGTGAGCTGCCTCCCATTCCACGGTCCATCTCCGGAGAACTGCATGGCGCTTCCTAGGCTGACGTCGCAGAGCACTTGATAAAGGCACCGAGTGTCAAGTCACCCAACAGGTAGAGCAGAGACTGGAGCTGCTTTCTGTGGGCCTCCACCCTCCGTATTTGCTATTGCCTGGTACTGCCCTATAGCATTAGAGCAATCTTTCGCCCTGACAATACCTGGCAAGGTGAGACCGGGAAAAGCTGTGCAGCCAGTCTGAACTCCGGAGTAAGCAAAAGTCCTCCAACACCAGCCACCACCTCCTCTCTGGGTAAACGCACCCCATGCTAATGCGTGAGGTGGAATGACCAGTTAGTCCTTACAGCAAGTCCCGGTTGAGCTGAACGTGGGGCAATACCCGAGATGCCAGCCTCCAGGGGGGACCTGGGGATCCCCTGGAATTACAGCATATCTCCAGACTCCAGAGATCAGTTCTAGAGAAAATGCATGCTTTGGAGGGGGGACTCTTTCTTTCTTTCTTTCTTTCTTTCTTTCTTTCTTTCTTTCTTTCTTTCTTTCTTTCTTTCTTTCTTTCTTTCTTTCTTTCTTTCTTTCTTTCTTTCTTCCTTCCTTCCTTCCTTCCTTCCTTCCTTCCTTCCTTCCTTCCTTCCTTCCTTCCTTCCTTCCTTCCTTCCGTCTCGGGGCGGTTGACAAAATGCTCCGTAAAGCCATTATATCCCACGATATAAAAACAAATTAAAAGTTTAGAACCACAATGGGATATGGCGTCGTCTCCTGCTGAGGTCCTTGTCCTCCCCAAATTAAAAAACCACAGAAAGGAAGGGAAAACAAACACCCCAACCTGAAAAACAGGTGAGAATCCAAGAGTTTGTGGGGCACAAATGTATTCAAATATATTAAACTAGTAATCAAGCCCGCTGCAGGGGAATGCAGCGGGCGCTAGGGCCTTACCGAAGTGGTCGGGGGCGGGCTGGTCGCGGCGGCGGGCTGGTCGGCGGCTGCAAGCTTCTGTTGGCTGCGGGCTGACGCGGCGAGAGGCGCTTTGCGCCTCTCGCTGCGCTTCGCACGACTGCCGGGGGCTCCCTGGGTCAGCGCCCTGACGCGGCCAGAGAGGCGCTTCGCGCCTCTCGCCGCGTCAGGCCGGGAGGAACTGCGAGCCGCGCTGTGCGCGGCTCCCAGTTCCTGGAGCTGGGAATCGGGGGCTCCCTGGGTCGGCGGCCTGACGCGGTGAGAGGCGCTTCGCGCCTCTCGCCGCGTCAGGCCGGGAGGAACTGGGAATCGGAGGGGCCAATCGGCAGGCGCTTTGCGCCTGCCGATTGGTCCCTCCAATTGTCTGTCATGAGGAAGGGTCCAATCCGGACCCTTCCTCATCACGGACTAATCCCACCTCTACTCCCCTTACCGAATTATATAGTCCGTGGCGCCCGTGGCGCCACGGGCGGTTTAAAGATAAGCAATGTATTAAACAGAGGTAGAGGCCATTAAAGGTATTAAAAAAAACATTAAAAGGGAACACTTCTTTTCTCTATAGGTCACAGATGTATCAGTTAAAGGTGTATACCAGCCCCTCCCCTCCCCACCCCCTCCAGGCCCATCATTGGCCATTTGGAGAGAGGGATGTGGGTCAACTTGACCCAAGATTGTCCTAAAGGTAAAGGTAAAGGTATCCCCTGTGCAAGCATGTCTGACCTTTAGGGTGATGCCCTCCAGCGTTTTCATGGCAGACTCAATACGGGGTGGTTTGCCAGTGCCTTCCCCAGTCATTACCGTTTACCCTCATGGGCAGAGCTTTCAGACTGCATGTCTGCTGCCTTACCACCCTGCGCCACAAGAGGCTCTTCTATCACCTGATAAATGTTCAATGAATTCTTAAAAATGCATAACAAATTGCATTTGTCATGTCTCCCACCCATTTGGGAAATCCTTCAAAGGCCTGGTCTAACTCAAGAGCCAAAAATGAGGAGGCAAGCCCTCAAGTTCTTGACCCACAGCAGGGAAGCCCTGGGCCATTCTGTCCCATGGACCACAGACGCTGCTGCTTCTCTTTTATAATTATAATATAAGAATAATGCAGAGCCTCTTGTGGTGCAGAGTGGTAAGGCAGCCGTCTGAAAGCTCTGCCCATGAGGCTGGGAGTTCAATCCCAGCAGCCGGCTCAAGGTTGACTCAGCCTTCCATCCTTCCGAGGTGGGTAAAATGAGTACCCAGCTTGCTGGGGGGTAAACGGTAATGACTGGGGAAGGCACTGGCAAACCACCCCGTATTGAGTCTGCCATGAAAACGCTAGAGGGCGTCACCCCAAGGGTCAGACATGACTCGGTGCTTGCACAGGGGATACCTTTACGTTTAAGAATGATGCATTTTTATTTATGCCTCGCCCTTCTGCAGGTACCAATATTTAAAAACTTTACAAATTAAAAACAACAAGGCTTAAAAACTTTACAAATTTCCGAATGTCCCCAGCTTTCTTGTTGCGCTCGGAAATAGCTCTTTTCGCCGCAAACTTTGAATGCCCACATTCAGAGCCCCTTCAAAGGCTGATATTAAAAGACACACATACTTGCATGTAAAGCGATGAGAGATACATTTTCTCCCGACCTACCCTCCAAAATCCTTTCTTAAAGGATGTATTTGGGGTGAAGATGGCTGCTCAAGCTAATACTTCCATGCAGGTTTCCTCAAAGGGGACATGTCCCACTGTGATGGGTATTTGGCTTCTATAACTTACAGAGGGGGTGTCGCTCTGAATGGGAGAAATATGGCTGCCCACCTCTAGGAGGAGCCTGGAGATTTCCTAGAGTTACAACTGAAGTCTAGACTACAGAGGAGAAAATGGCTGTTTAAGAAGAAGAAGAAGGAGAAGGAGAAGGAGAAGAAGGAGAAGGAGAAGGAGAAGGAGAAGAAAGAGAAGAGTCGTTTTTTATATCCCATTTCCCACTACCTAAAGGAGTCTCAAAGTGGCTTACGATCGCCTTCCCTTCCTCTCCCCACAACAGACACCCTGTGAGGGAGGTGGGACTGAGCGAGCTCTGAGAGAAACTGCTCTGTGAGAACAGCTCTGATAGGACTGTGACTAGCCAAGGTCACCCAGCTGACTGCATGTGGAGGAATGGGGAGTCAAACCCAGGTCTCCAGATTACAGGTTGCTGCTCTTAACCCCAACACCAAACCAGACTATGATACAATCACACTCTGCTCTCCTTTTCAGATTCCACCCACACTTGGATATACCCCCAAATTTCCAGGAATTAGCAACTCAAAAAGGGAAGGCAGGTTTTCTTGGGAACATCAGGTTGTCAGAAATAGGATGCACGACTAGACAAAGAGAAGAGCTCTTTTCTTGCACCCTACTTTTCACTGACTGAAGGAGTCTCAAAGTGGCTTACAATTGCCTACCCTTTCTCTCCTCACAGCAGGCACCCTGTGAGGTGGGGGAGGCTGAGAGAGCTCTGAGAGAACTGGGAATGGCCCAACATCACCCAGCATGTAGAGGAGTGTGGAATCAAGCCCAGTTCTCTGGATCAGAGGCTGCCAGTCTGCATCATGACACCACATGGGCTTGATAGTGTCTTGGTCTGAGGTTAAGAGACCCAGTGTGACATAGTAGTTAAGAGTGGCAGCTTCTAATTTGACAGGCTGGTTTTAATCATCCGCTCCTCCTCCACATGCAGACAGCTGGGTGACCTTGGGCTTGTCACAGCCCTGATGGTGCTGTTCTGACTGAGGAGGAATATCAGGGCTCTCTCAGCCCCACCCACTTCACAGGGTGTCTGTTGAGGGGAGAGGAAGGGAAGGTGATTGGAAGCCGCTTTGATATACCTTTGGACAGTGAAAAGCAGGGTATAAAAACCAACTCTTCTTCTTTACATGACTGCATCCCTTTTTCAAAACATATGACAAAATTTTGTCTCACACGGAATAAGTTAACAGCCAGCTTATTGGTAGGAACCTAAGGACCCTGGGGGTGTTCAAGGCCAGAGATATAGTGAATATCTTGCATTCTGCAATGGGTTAGACTAGATGACCTTGGCGGTCCCTTCCAACTCTATGATCCTATGATTCCATGAGATGAGCAGAGGAATTTTGCAATTGCCTGCTTCTTCCCAGCAGATCCAGTCTTCCAATTGTCTCCCATCCAAGTCCTGACCTTGCTGAGCTATCAGGTACGGATGAGATTGTGCTCGGCTGGATTATCTGGCTGCTGGAAGGAAGCTTCATGGAATAAAATGGGGGTCTTACCCCTGAGGAGACCTGCCTCGGACTACTCCTTATTTATTTCTTTGGCAAATTTGTCCATCGTTTTTTCACTGTGCAGGACTCAAGGAGGCTTACCAGAGCAATCAAATGACCATAAAAAACAAACAAGCAAACAACCCATTGAAGACCCCCGTTTAAAATCTCAGGATGGGCTGTCCATCAAAACCCAAAGGAGACCCCTGTGGTCCCCAACGCCTCCTCCGCACCGAGGGGAAAGCCCGGTTGAAAACGCAGCTGGCTTAAACTCTGCGGAGGCAACCTCGCAAATATACAAACGAAGGAAGAACAAAGATCGAAAATTCAGTCTCCCAGATTGATCGACCAGAGAATGCACAATGAAATCATGCCGACGACACTGTCGGTAACAACCGTGCTTGATGTGGGCACAACTCACGTTTCGTTATGTCTCCAACACTTCTACAAATCCCGGCCAAAGCCCTTTAGAATGAAGGAAATTGGGGAGGTCAGCGGCCTACACCTGGTTGAACGCACATCTTTTTAGACACGTCCGTGATACACGGAACAGTGGCACGCCACACGTTCTGTTCTTCCAAACCTGAGCAGTAAACCCCTGGACAAAATCCACCCTGAATATGATACCGGCAGTACTCACACCAGGCCAGGGGATTCTCTCTGCCTCTGCCCTTTTCTTGCTCCCGTTTCTTCTATCAGGTCATGCTTAAGACGCGGACAGCCCGGCGAATGCTGCAGACATCAGAGAGGGAAGTGTGGGTAAATTTGCACAGACAATAAGCCATAATCTTTTCTCTTTCTTTCTTTTTTTTTTTTCCTTTTTGTATTTCGGTCCAGCTGGTTCTACTGGTTTGCTTTTCTTGACTCCAGCAGCAGAAAGGCACTTCAGTGGCGCCGAAGCCGAGGAACGGGTTTTGCTCTAATACAAAGAACAGGCCCGACGGGTCCAGCGCCGGCTTCGCATAGAGATTTGATTGTTTTCCCATAATTACGGCTCGGCTCGGCTCGGCGTATTTGGTCAGAGTCAATCACCTTAACAAAACAGGCCCATGCCTCCCCCCCCCCCCCGCTCCTCCCCCCCCCCATGAGGCATCTAGCAGGAAGATGGGAACTCATTGCTTCCTTTTGCATCATTGTAGGTAGCTTAGATAAGCTGGCTGAACTCTGCATTTCTCACCATGTTTGTTAATTGGATTAGAAGGCTAGGAACTGGGGTTAGCCATCAGTCGGGTGGGGGTAGGGATGCCAGTCCCTGGGTGGGGCCTGGGGATCCCAGGATCAGAATCCCACAGAGCTGGAAGAGACCCCAGAGGGCCATCCAGTCCAGCCCCCCACCTTCTTGGGGACGTGAAAACCACACGCCCCTGACAGACGCTCCTCCAGTCTCCTCCTCAAACTTCCCATGAAGGAAACTTCACCACCCTCTGAGGCAGTATATGCCATCTGTGAACAGCCCCCCGCTGTCAGGATATGTGTCCTAATATTTAAGTGGAAGCCCCTTTCCCATCATTTGATCCCATTGCTCCTCTCTTAGGGCTGATCCTGCGTTGAGCAGGGGGTTGGACTAGATGGCCTCTGTGGCCCCTTACAACTCTATGATTCTATGATTCTATGATTCTAAAGCTGCAGTAAACAAGCGGGCCTCCTCTTCACGTCAGCCTTTCCTGTAGCTCAGGGGTAGTCAAACTGCGGCCCTCCAGATGTCCATGGACTACAATTCCCAGGAGCCCCTGCCAGCAGACGCTGGCAGGGGCTCCTGGGAATTGTAGTCCGTGGACATCTGGAGGGCTGCAGTTTGACTACCCCTGCTGTAGCTGAACACAGCGGTCCTCGCGCCCCTGGCCCTCTTCTTCACCAAACCACACAGACCCAACTCTCTTGGCCTCTCCTCAGAAGGCGTGGGTTCTTCCAACCCCTCCACCTCTGAACAGGGTCCAACTGGTCATGAGCCTTCTTGAACTGTGGCACCCAGAACTGGACACAAGATTCCAAATGAAGCCCCGGGCCTAGAATGATGGGTCATCTCCAATCTTAAAGAGACCAGTTCCCCTGGAGAAAAATGGCCCCTTCCATAGTGTTATACTCTACTGAGGTCCCTCCGTGCCCCAAATCCATCCCACTCTTGGCTCCACTCACAAAGTCTCCAGGTATTTCCAAACCCAGAGCTGGCAACCCTAGCAGAGTGTGGGGTGGCTCTCTCTTAAGCAATGCTAAAAGTAATATTCGAGTCCCACCTAGGATTGCAAAGAACCCCTCCCCCCAGCCATTGGTGAGGAATGGGGGAGGTACAGTTGCTAGCTCCACATTGCTAGCCCAGGGGCTCATGGGAATTGTAGTCCAGGGACATCTGGAGAGCCACAGTTTGGCCACCCCTGCTCAGGGGCTCATGGGAATTGTAGCCCAGGGACATCTGGAGAGCCACAGTTTGGCCACCCCTGCTCAGGGGCTCATGGGAATTGTAGTCCAGGGACATCTGGAGAGCCACAGTTTGGCCACCCCTACCCAGGGGCTCATGGGAATTGTAGTCCAGGGACATCTGAAGAGCCACCGTTTGGCCACCCCTACCCAGGGGCTCATGGGAATTGTAGTCCAAGGACATCTGGAGAGCCACAGTTTGGCCACCCCTGCTCAGGGGCTCATGGGAATTGTAGTCCAGGGACATCTGAAGAGCCACCGTTTGGCCACCCCTACCCAGGGGCTCATGGGAATTGTAGTCCAGGGACATCTGGAGAGCCACAGTTTGGCCACCCCTGCTCAGGGGTTCATGGGAATTGTAGTCCAGGGACATCTGGAGAGCCACCATTTGGCCACCCCTGCTCAGGGGGTCATGGGAATTGTAGTCCAGGGACATCTGGAGAGCCACAGGATTGGCTTCCATGTTTGTTGGTCAATCAGCCAGTGTGGTGTAGTGGTTAAGAGTGGTGCCCTCTAATCTGGCGGGCCGGGTTTGTTTTCCCCACTCCACATGCAGCCAGCTGGGTGATCTTGGGCTGATGACAGTTCTCTCAGAGCTCTCTCAGCCTCACTTACCTCACAGGGTGTCTGTTGTGGAGAGTGAATGCAATTGTAATGCAATTGTAACCTGCTTTGAGACTCCTTGGGCAGTGAAAAGCAGGTTATAAAAATCAACTTTTTCCCTTGATTTTATGCTACTGGTTGACTTTCTTTTTATTTACCCAGGCATCCTTTTAATTATTTTGTAACACGGGGGCCCTTGTTTCAAGTTTTTGCGCCATGTTAAAAAAAAAAAGAAAGCTTGAAAGCTGTAACGTTGTCACCTCCCTAAGGAATTTTATTATTTTTCTTTTTACTGAGTTGTTTTTATAGCAGCTCTTTTCCGGCAGCTCTTCTTCCTCCGCTGCTTATGATGGGATTGGTTTGAGTCCTCTTACGGTATTTTACTTTTTCCAATCTTGTTCTGGAGTTTCTGACCCTCTTAGAGCAGTTTGACAGAAGGAGATCGGCACCTGTCCCCGAATAAATAAATCACAGCGAACCACTCAGGCGAGAAAATTCACGACAGATTTTTCTTTGTTCGGCAGGGCACCAGATTTCGCCTCGTTGATATAAAGTAATTGCCCCATTGTTCCTCAAGAAGAACGCATTCCTTTGAGTGTGGCCCAGGATCTAATCTTCAAAGCCAAATTACAATTTGTCTCCCTACTGCCGAGATCGGTTTCCCTGGAGGAAATAGAAGCTTTTGAGGGCAGGTGCTCGCATGGCATTCCTGCCGAACTCATTCCCTTCCCCCAATTCCGCCTGTCCTGAGTTCCACTCCCCCCAAATCTCCAGGAATTTCATGACCCACCCTTCCTCCTGTCTTTTCCACCTAGGCCCGAGCAGACCTTTCCCTCCCAAGCTGGCCTTTCCTCCCAAACAGGTTAATGCTTGTCGAACCTGTTGTGGATTCTCTGGGGATAAATCAGGAACAGAATCTGCAAGCCGCATGAGTTTAGGCAAAAACAATTTCGACTTGAAATCCTGGACCATATAGAAAAGCTTGCCAGCTCCAGACTGGGAAATAGCTGAAGATTTTGGGGGTGGAGCCTTAAAAGGGTAGGGTTTGGGGAGGGAGGACCCCTTCCGAATCAGCCAAGGTCACCAAGGAAAGGGACCTCTATTTTCTGGAGATCAACAGCAGGAGAGCTCCCAGCCCCACTTTGGGGTTGGTAACCCTACATATAGTGCAAAACCCGAAAGGGTAACAGAAACCCAACCTTAACCAAGTCAGGAACTCAAAAGCTGCGCTGCAAAACCATATACAAATGATAACGAATCTTTATTCAAGTGCACCAGTATAACGTTCAAAACAAAGTCAAAGCTATATGGATCTAACTGCACATGAACAGACCAAGTGCGTTCCGACCCTCCTGTGAGGGTAAGTGAAAGAGTCCACTGGGAAAGGGTACTGAGAGACAGAATAGAACCAGCACTGAGGGGCAGAAGTCAATCTTCTGATCTGTGCAGCCAATCAGATGCTGTGCTAGGCAAGAGCTCCAGGTCCCAACCTCCAGGTGATGACTGGAGATCTCCTTCAATTATGGCTAATCCCCTGGAATTACAGCTCATTGTCAGACTAAAGAGATCATCCCCCCTGGAGACAATGGCTGCTTTGGAGGGGGGACTCTGAGGCGACTGTAAGCTGCTTTGAGCCTCCTTCGGGTAGGGAAAAGTGGCATATAAGAACCAACTCTCCTTCTCCTTCTCCTTCTCCTTCTCCCTTCTCCTTCTCCTTCTCCTTCTCCTTCTCCTTCTCCTTCTCCTTCTCCTTCTCCTTCTCCTTCTCCTTCTCCTTCTCCTTCTCCTTCTCCTTCTCCTTCTATATTGTCCCTAAATCTCTGGGAATTTTCCAAGCCTGATTGCCATCACCACGGATCTGTTTCAAGCCAGCCCCGGCTCGGATGCTCGACGGCTTCTCCTCCTTGGGCTGTTCCTTTGATCCCCGTCCTTTCCCATGGACTTGGCAGGGCTGGTTCCAGGTGTTTGTAGGACCTGGTGGGTGAGTATAACCGGTCCCCTTCTCTCTCTTTGAATCCCTGCAGGGAAGAAGGGCAGTGCAGAAATGAGGTTAATAAATATCTCAAAAGAACCTGGGGAGGTAGGCTGGAAAAAGCTATCGTGACTTAGTCAAGGTCACACTATGAGCCTAGATCAGGGGTAGTCAAACTGCAGCCCACCAGATGTCCATGGACTACAATTCCCAGGAGCCCCTGCCAGCGCATGGTTATTGTAGTCCATGGAAATCTTGGAGAGCCACAGTTCGGCCACCCCTGCTCTACGACATTATACCCTCCCCAAAACACATCCTATCCAGCCCCCCCCCATCTCCTGTTATTTCCCAACCCAGACCTGGCAACCTCACTTCTAATACAGCACATGCTATAGGTAATCCAGTCCAAAGGCCAGTAATTAGTGGACAGAATTTTGTTATGGCATTTCGGTTGCCAACCTCCAGGAGGTAACCCCTGCTATTACCACCTGATCTCTGGGTATGGTTGCCAGAACCCCCATTGGAGAAAAGGGTCCACCCTCTCTAGCTGCCAATCATCTGGACAGCAGGGGGGGGGACATATCTGGAGAAAGAGGAAGTCCAAGGTTTTGCCACTGTCATCAAACAGGAAGTTACATCATCGCGCCAGCAGCATCTAGGCGATGCTCAGGTATTCAGACAAAAACTCTACAGTAGAACCTGGCATTACCATAAAGTGTTTGTGCACAGAGCAGAGTGTCACCTGGACATCGCTGGTGTGTGGTGGTTGAGAATGGCAGCCTTGAATCTGGAAAATGGGGTTTGATTCCCTGCTCTTCCTCCACATGCAGCCAGCTGGATGACCTTGGTCCAGTCCCAGTTCTCTCAGAGCTCTCTCATCCCCACCTACCCCACAGGGTGCCTGTTGTGGGAAGAGGAAGGGTACGTGATTGTAAGCTGCTTTGAGACCCCTTTGGGCAGTGAAAAGCGGGGTACAAGAAACAGCTCTTCTTCTTCTTCTTCTTCTTCTTCTTCTTCTTCTTCTTCTTCTTCTTCTTCTTCTTCTTCTTCTTCTTCTTCTTGCATAAAAAGGCATTACGTGACTTTCACTTTGGAGCCTCAGTTTGTTAAAATCACCTGAATGGAATCCCTGGTGGTTCCTTATGTAACATTTGGATGTAAATCTCTTCGCTTGCCTTTGCACGGTTCTCTTCTCACGTCAGCCTGTTCTACCGGATAGTGTGGAACAACCGTTCTCCGCCTGTGACTTCACATCCAAGCTATGTAAATAACTGGTTGAGAGTCAGTGGAACGGTCTGTGCCCATCTGCCTCTCTGTCTTGGAAGTCTGTCAGTGCCTTTTGGTCTCTTGCCTTCGGTGTCCAGGAAGAGAAAAGCATACTTATTATAAAAGAGAGAAGAGAAGCGCCCAAAGCTCTGGAAACCTTTGTGCTACCTTGTTGGCACGTTTGTTTTAAAGAAATTGATTCATTGGCTCCCTTCTTTTGGTGTATGGGTACGAAGAAATGTGTAGCTGCTCCTTGCAAAGGGAGGCAGTTTGCAGACTGGAATCCTAAAATCCTTGAGTGTGAAGGGGCCATCAAGGCATCTAGTCTCACCCCCTGCTCAGTGCAGGATCAGCCTCAAGTACCCAGGGCCTAGTCTGCATATAATAGATAATGCACTTCCAATGTGCTTTCGTGGCTGGATTTTCCTGTGCAGAACAGGAAAATCTACTTCTAAAGTGCATTGAAAATGCATTATCTCATGTGTGCAGACTAGGCCCTGGAGAAGGATCTGTCCAGGCGCTGCTTGAAGGCTGCCAGTGAGGGGGAGCTCCCCACCTCCTTAGGCAGCCCATTCCACTGCTGAACTACTTGGACTGTGAAGAATTCCCTGATATCTAGCTGATATCATTCTTCACATAGTTTAAACCTATTCTTGCGAGGGCTGCCAACAGGAATCTTTCCCTGCCCTCCTCCAAGTGACAACCTTTCAGATACTTAAAGACAGCGATCATGTCACCATTGTTTAAATTGGGGCCAAATACCAGGTCCCAAATGAAATTGTGGTTCAGCCTGCCAGACTTTTCCCCATCTGTCACAGGAACGTGAGCATCGTGCTTTCCAGGGAGATGTGATGGAGCTCTTTTTACCATCCCCAGCTGCGATTGATTGAATTGAAAACTTAGATATTAGGATTTAGGAGGATTGCCCAGTCAGTCTGGATAACCGTTGCACCTACTTGGCTGCATATTTTATATTATTATATATGCTTCCTGTGTGCTACTCTCCCAGCATATAAGAAGCAGTATATAAGAACCAACTCTCCTCCTCCATTTGGATGGCTTGCCGACTCAGGTGTTTTACTGATACACAAAGACTGATTTTTTTACTGATACACAAAGACAGTATGAAGGCTACCGCGAATCAACAGAGCTGCACCGTGTGGATTTCTTCTTGTCCTTTTCAATATTATTGACAAGTGGAAGACTCACCAAAGCATTCCCCAGTTCATGAAATGCTTTCCCAGAATAATTTTCTACAGTGATGCAAGTAAGCCAGTTTGGTGTAGTGGTTAGGAGCGCGGGCTTCTAATCTGGGGAGCTGGGTTCGATTCTGCGCTCCCCCACATGCAGCCAGCTGGGTGACCTTGGGCTCGCCACAGCACTGATAAAACTGTTCTGACCGGGCAGGAATATCAGGGCTCTCTCAGTCTCACCCACCTCACAGGGTGTCTGTTCTGGGGAGAGGAAAGGGAAGGAGATTGTAAGCCGCTTTGAGCCTCCTTTGGGTAGGGAAAAGCAGCATATAAGAACCAGCTCTTCTTCTTCTTCAGTAATATCAGGGCTCTCTCAGCCTCACCCACCTCACAGGGTGTCTGTTGTGGGGAGAGGAAAGGGAAGGTGATTGGAAGCCCCTTTGTGACTCCTTCGGGTAGAGAAAAGCAGCATATAAGAACCAACTCTTCTTCTTCTTCAGTAATATCAGGGCTCTCTCAGCCTCCCCTCCCTCACAGGGTGTCTGTTGTGGGGAGAGGAAAGGGAAGGTGATTGGAAGACCCTTTGAGACTCCTTCGGGTAGAGAAAAGCGGCAAATAAGAACCAGCTCTTCTTCTTCTTCAGTAATATCGGGGCTCTCTCAGCCTCACCCACCCCACAGGGTGTCTGTTGTGGGGAGAGGAAGGGAAGGCGACTGTAAGCCGCTTTGAGCCTCCTTCGGGTAGGGAAAAGCGGCATCTAAGAACCAACTCTTCTTCTTCTAATGCTTTTATGTTGGTTATAACAGCTTTCCAAAAAGAACCTGCAGATCTAACTTGAGATCCTCTGACCCTGAAAAATATAATATAAGTTTCTGGTTAGTCTTCGGCAAAGATATGGAAAGTTGGGGGTTGGGGTCAAAACCTAAATCTCCTATTGTACTTCCAGGTGGGGCCTGGAGCTCTCCTGGCATTACAACTGAGAGGGGGGGGGGAAATACCGATATTTGAACTAAGCCCAGGAACTTCCCAGTCTAGAACTGGCAGCTCTAGTTACGGAGGAGGGCCACAGGATGTGGGGAGAGAAGCATAAACTCTACCCCCTTGTGCTGTTTTCCAGCATTGAAAAACCCCAGAAGGCTGATTTTATGGACTTCGTTAATACCCACTTTTCTCCACAAGGGGGACCCAAAGCTGCTTATATCATTCTCCTCCATTTTGTCTTCAGGCCAACACTGTGAGTCAGGGAGACCAACTACACATGACAACAGCCATGGATTGACACCTTAGAGCAGGGGTAGTCAAACTGCGCCCCTCCAGATGTCCATGGACTACAATTCCCAGGAGCTCCCTGCCAGCGAATGCTGGCAGGAGGCTCCTGGGAATTGTAGTCCATGGACATCTGGAGGGCCGCAGTTTGACTACCCCTGCTTTAGAGAAATAAAGAATGCTGGCCATTAAAAAACGCTGCAAGGGCTGAATAGAATAGAATAGAATAGAATAGAATAGAATAGAATAGAATAGAGACCTAGATTTGGAAGGGGCCATAAAGGCCATCTAGTCCCACCCCCTGCTCAGGGCAGGATCAGCCTCAAGCATCCAGGAGAAGGATCTGTCCAGCCACTGCTTGGAGAAAGCCAAGGAGGGGGAGCTCCCCACCCCCTTAGGCGGCTGATTCTATTGCCGAACTACTTGGACTGTGAAGAATTTCCTGATATCTAGCTGATATCATTCTTCAAATAGTTTAAATCCATTCTTGTGAGAACTGCCCCATGCTGCCAACAGGAACCTTTCTCTGCCGTCCTCCAAGTAACAACCTTTCAGATACTTCAAGACAGCAATCATGTCCCCATTGTTTAAATTGGGTCAAAATACCGGGTCCTGAATGAGATTGTGGGGCAACCCACCTATTTTCCATCTGTCACAGGAATGTGAGCATCGTGCTTTCCAGGGCGATGTGCCGGAGCTCTCTTTACCGTCCCCAGCTGTGATTGAGTGGATTGAAAATTTAGATATTAGGATTAAGGAGGATTGCTCAATCAGTCTGCATAACTGTTGTGCCTACTTGACTGCATATTTTACATTATTATCATATAAAGCATCCAGGATAAGTCTCTGTCCAGCCGCTACTTGAAGACCGCTGGAGGGTGGGGGTGGGAGAGCTCACCACCTCCTTAGGCAGCCCATTGGCCATTGGGGGGGGGGGCAAGTCAACATGTCCAAATATGGTCATTCACCTGATAAATAAACTCCTTCTGTTGTCCATGGCACAAAATTCTCTGTCTTAAGGCCAGCTTTGGGAAGGACCTGGAGACTTTGGGGGTGAAGCCAGAAGTGGGAGGGACCTCAGTGGAGTCTAATGCTAGGGAGTTCCCCCTCCAAAGCAGCCATTTTCTCCAGGGGAACCAATCCCTGTAGTCTCAAGATAAGCTGTAATTGACCTGTGATGACATGTAATTGACATGTGATGGCATCGCTATGACCAGCTCACGTCCTTCTCCAAACGACACCCTCCCCAGGCTCCGTCCCCAAATCTCCTGGTATTTCCCAACCTGGAGTTGGCAAGCCTCATCCCACCCCTTCCTACTCCTCAAAAGGGTCCGAGTAGTTGTCGGAGAGACACAGTGCTGATTGGCCGGCCTGCTGTGAGATCAGGCCGAGGCATTGTAATTGGGTAAAAAGAGAGAGAGAGAGAAAGAAGAAAAAGTTTATGTTTCTGTCTATTAAGGAACGCAGGACTAAATGGCTCAATACACAGAAGTGTGGGCGGCGCGTTTAGAATAATTTCCACTTGCCTGAAGCGTGGGCGGAGAGGCCAAACCAGACTGACGGCTAAGCAGGCGTTTGATTGGTTGGCCTGCCTGCCTGTCATTTCTTGCATGGAGCCAGGAAGGTACTTGGTTCGCTCGTCGACTCAAGGCAACGCCAGGCACTGCCTTTTATATCCCGTGTGGTTTCGCTGCCTACCTGTTTGAGCAGTCTTGGACATCAACCGGATTATAAACCTGATTGCTCCCTGGAGCAAGAAACCCGTGAGCCAGTTCTCATCGGGTAGTTAGAGCAATGGAAAGATTTTGGCAGGGGAGCCGGGAAGGACAGGGAGATCAAGTTGTCTTTGGCAGGCCTGGGAACCTGGTGCCCTCCTGTGGTGCCAACTAAAACACTAACTCTTATGTACAAAGAGATTAAATCAAGGACTTTTCCAGAAACGTGGCACAAACCAGTTCGGGGCTCCTGTGGTCCATTTCCCGGCAGGACTTGGAGTGACGGAACGGCCACGCAGGGATCCCTTGTAGTATTGCTTGTTGACTTTCAGAGGCCCCTCGCCGTAAGAAGGATATTCGGTGGCAAAATGACTGTTCATTTTCATTGTATCCTGCCACTTTGGAACCAGGGAAATTGTTCTTTGTTTTATCTCTCCAACAGGATAGGCCTGGGCTCGCAGGGGTGGCCAAATTGTGGTTCTCTAGATCAGTGGTCCCCAACCTTTTTATCATCGGGGACCGGTCAACGCTTGACAGTTTTACTGAGGCCTGGGGGGGGTAGTCTTTTGCCGAGGGACGTCGCCGCCTCCTGAGCCCTGCTCCACTTGCTTTCCCGCTGGCACCCCTGACTTCCCACTGCCCGCTAGGGAGTGTTGCCAGCAGCAGCTGCGCAGTGCCACACCAAGGGGGAGCCCCAGCTAAGGCAGCCGCTGGAGAGCACCAAAGGTGAGCCGGCAGCAGAGTGGCAGGGCAGCCCCCGAGGCAGCAGCTGGGGAGGAGGACAAGGAGGAGTCGCGGCCTGGTACCAACTAATCCACGGACCGGACCGGGGCTTGGGGTCCATTGCTCTAGATGTTCATGGACTACAATTCCAATGAGTCCCTGCCAACTTCATTTACTTCACATGCTGGCACGGGCTCATGGGAATGGCAGTCTATGGACATCTGGAGAGCCACAGTCTGGCCACCCCTGAGGCTGGCCCAAGATCACCAAGAATGCTTTGTGGCCAAATAGGAATTCGAATTCAAGTCTCCACAGTGGCCAACCAGTTCCTCTGGACAACCAACAACAGGGTAGAGAGGCTGAAGGCTTCCTAAGAACATCAGAAGAGCCCTGCTGGATAAGACCAGGGGTCCATCTAGTCCAGCATCCTGCATCACACAGAGGACAACCAGAAGACCAACAACTGGGCAGACAGGCTGAGTCCTTCATAAGAACATCGGAAGAGCCCTGATGGATCAGACCAGTGAGGGTCCATCTAGTCCATCCTCCTGTCCCTCACAGTGGAGTAAGGGGAGAGATAGAAAAAATAACTCTTGATCTCCCAGGTTCAATCCTCAGTATCCCTAGTTAAAAAGATCTGGCCGTAGGTGATATGAAAGACCTCTCCCTGCCTCAGACCTTGGAGAGCAGCTTCCAGTCTGAGTTGACAATGCAGAGTTGGATGGACCAAGGGTCTGATTCAATAGGTGGATTCGTGTGTTCATTCGTGTGTTCATTCACACTGGCAACGGCAACTCAAGTGTATTGAACCTTGGATGAGGGCTGGTTGCAGATTTTGAGGGGCTCTGAGCAGACAGTGCCCAGGACCACCTATGAGGCCACCACACTTCTCCACACACACACACACACACACACACACACACACCATTTCCTTGCCTCTGTCCTCTGAAGCAGCCATTTCCTCCTGGGAAATAGCTCTCTCTGGAGATCAGCTGTGATTCTGGGAGAGCTCCATGCACCACCAGGATCCAGAGAGAACAACGACCATGGAGTGAATCAATTCTAGAGTTCTGGAGGCCTCACTTCAAAAAGGACATTGACAAAAAGGAGAGGGGGCAGAGGAGAACGATGGGAATGATCCAGGGCCTGGGGACGAAGCCTTGTGAGGGACTTGGGAATGTTCTGCAAAGAATGGGCAATATAAAAATCTAAATAAATTAATAAATAAATGTTCAGCCTGGAGAAGAGGAGGCGGAGAGTGGATAGGATGGCTCTCTTGAAGCATATGAAAGGTTGTCACTTGGAGGAGGGCAGGGAGGGGTTCCTGTTGGCAGCAGAGGAGAGGACCTGCAGTAATGGGTTTAAACTACATGTAGAAAGGTACTGGCTAGATATCAGGAAAAAAGTTTTCACAGTCAGGGTAGTTCAGCAGTGGAATGGGCTGCCTCAGGAGGTGGGGAGCTCCTCCTCACTGGCCATCTTCAAGCAGCGGCTGGACAGATCCTTCTCCTGGATGCTTGAGGCTGATCCTGCATTGAGCAGTGGGTGGGACTAGAGGGCCTGTGTGGCCCCTTCCCACTCTAGGATTCCGTGAGTCTAGTTCAGCAGTGGGATGGGCTGCCTAAGGAGGTGGGGAGCTCCCCCTCACTGGCCGTCTTCAAGCAGCTGCTGGACAGATCCTTCTCCTGGATGCTGGAGGCTGATCCTGCATTGAGCAGAGGGTGGGACTAGATGGCCTGTGTGGCCCCTTCCAACTCCAGGATTCTATGTTTTTAATTACATATTTATAATCCAGACCTGATGTTGTACATGGGATCTGATTGCGTCAACGGGGCCCTAATAACCTCCTGACAATGTTGTGTTCAAGAATATGAGTCTCCTTTTCTCTCTGCGAATGTGCCAAGCGATAACCTTTGGGGTCCCCTCGGCTCGGCCTTCTCTTCCCACTGAGCCCTTCTTAGCCACCCGTCAATGCAGCCAATGGCTGTAATTCTGAAAATCAATGAATATGCAAACAGAGCCTCAAGGTGAGCATCTCAAGGGCTCGGCAGGGCCCCGTTTTGATTGCTTAGGTGGGTCAGAAAGAGAGCCTTTGTCAAAGAGCCGCATGGCCCATGAGCTGGGCCTTCTTTTCCTCTTTGGCTACTGATTCCCCCTTCCTCCCCCACCTCCGCCTCGTCTTCGCGGACCCCCTTCCTTCCCCTTCAAGGACAATAAAGAAAGCTTTCACGATGAATAAACCAATTTATTTGAAGGTCTGTCAAAGGCTTATCAGGAATAGCATATGTTCAGACAAATTGCGGCCAGCCGTTTGGGAGGGGGGGGAGAATGAATGAGGACACTCCAGAAGGTGGTTGGCTGGCTAATGTGGGCGCTTGTCAGGCCTAAGTGCTCATTCATGTTCCGCTCTGTTAACATACATTTGTATGTTCGCATGAACATGGCTTTTTATAGACCTGGAACGGGGGTGGGGGTGGGGGTGGGGGAAGATTCCAGAAATGTCTTCCAGTTCAGGCATACCTGCATGAGTCAGGATCTGTAGACTCCTGATTCATGTAGTCGTTATGGCAAATGCGCACTTGAACACAATATAAAGGAAAATAAAGCATTAAAACTGGCAAGATGATGAGTTGGTTCCATAGCTTTCCAGACCTCCCTCAGTCTGTCTTCCTACAAATGCTAATAGGCCTAGTCCAGGAGTGGTCACTGTGGCTCTCTAGAGGTCCATGGACTACAAGAGTTTGTTCTTGTATGCCACTTTTCTCTACCCGAAGGAGGCTCAAAGCGGCTTACATTCCCTTTACTCTTCCCAAAACACACACCCTGTGAGGGAAGTGACGTTGAGAGAGCCCCGATATTACTGAAGAAGAGTTGGTTCTTATATGCCACTTTTCTCTACCCAAAGGAGACTCAAAGTGGCTTACAGTCACCTTCCCTTTCCTCTCCCCACAACAGACACCCTGTGGTGAGGCTGAGAGCCCTGATATCACTGCTCGATCAGAACGGTTTTATCAGTGCCGTGGCGAGCACAAGGTCACCCAGCTGGTTGCATGTGGGGGAGCGCAGAATCAAACCTAGCATGCCAGATTAGAAGTCCGCACTCCTAACCACTACACCAAACTGGCTCCTGCTAGCATGGCCAAAGGGCTGGGCTCATGGGAATTGTAGTCCATGGACATATGAAGAGCCACCATTTGGCCACCCCTGGTCTAGACAATGGGATGCTCAAGCCCCCCCCTTCAAGCAGGGAACAGAGATTTGGAGGAATTAAAAACCAGGGAGACTTCAGGAAGGAAATTCCTAGAGTGTCCTGATGGAGGCCATTCTTTTCTCCTGATCCTCAATTTCTCAAGAGCTGGAGATGGGAGATGGGGCTGAGGGATTCCAAACTGGACCCAGGCATCAGGAAACTGCTTCAGTTTTCCCATGGGCTGTGTTAACTTCCCGTTTTCTTCCCATTCTTACCCATAATTGTTCTGTCATGGGTGAGGGAACCCCAGCCAGAGCTCTCCTCTTCTCTGCCAGAGATCTGGAATGGCCACAAAAAAAAATCTTGGCGCATATGACCGTCTTATTTCTGGTCAAAAATTCATAAGTGACATCACCACCTTGTGTGGTACTCTAGGAATCTCCCAAGTCTCTATGGTCAAAACCATAGAGATCCGGAGGATTCTTAGAGCATTGTGCAAAACACTAGACCTCCCGCCTCTGAGCCGCTGATCCTCCTGCTCGTATGCTTGGATTTGGCTCAGGAAGCACGTCGGGTCTTCTGTAAGCAGTCTTGGAACTATGAGTGAAAGACCCTATGAAACTGATGTAAACACGCCATTGTAAATTAATAAAAGCAAGGATACAGGTGTCGCAAGCCAAAGCTAACACTCCTGGGCCAGCCTCTTATGACAGGTTCAATAACCTCCTCCCCAAGGGACCAGGCAGGCAACAAAGAGCACATGTTTTATTTTTTTTAATCAGCGTTTCCACGGTTTGTAAGTCGCTCTTCGCTCCTGTCATTCCAGGCTGGGAGACTCCAGTGGCTTTGCTTTGGCCCGGGCAGGATTTGGGCTGGCTCCCCAAGAGCGGCTCAATGACGGCCCTTTATCAGCTTGTGCAAGCTGGCAAAGATAAGCCTTCAAAGGCCCACACGGTCCTCGATACACCTTTAAAAGCCTTCGAAATAGGTCCGTTTCATAACTGTTTGTGTTACGGGATGGAGAGATAAGGCCGAGTGGCGTTACTGAATTGCTCTGCCTGCCGAATGCCTGCAAACAGCCCTCCTTGTCCCTATCAGATCAATGGGTTACTCATTAATGGGTTTCTGAATATAGTCAGAGTCCCCTCTTTTCAGAGTCCGTCTTTTCCGCCAGCGTGTGGCTTTGGGGTGAGCTAGTTTGGTGGGGTGGTTAAAAGGCGCGGCCTCTGATCTGAAGAACCGGGTCTGATGCCCTGCTCCTCCGTGCGCAGCCATCTGGGTGACCTCCGGCCAGTCACAGTCCTGGTAGTTCTGTTCTCTCAGAGCTCTCTCAGCCTCACCCAGTGCATATTATCTATCCATGCGATAGATAATAAATAATTGAATCTGCCTCTCAGACAACCTACTACTGTGGTGGGTGGGAAGGAAGGGCAGGTGCTTGTAAGCCGCTTTGAGACTCCTTCAGGCCGTAAAAAGCGAGGGACTAAAACCCAGCTCTTCTTCTACGCACGGGCATCAGAATTGTTTCCAGCGCTGGGTTCAGATTCTCCCGCACCATGCTGCCACCTGCAGGACTGGACGCAAATCCTCGTCATGTTTCCTTGGGGAGGAACCAGCTGATGGTGGCCCAGATGGCCCAGGAGCGTCATCAACCACTTTGAGTGCCACTGAGGGTTGAGAGCCAGGGGGGCCCTTGAGGTGCATCAGACCCTTCCTTGTGATGCTCCCCCAAGCAGTCCCCTGGGTGGATTGGCTGGAGAACTACTCCCAACTGTTATCTGTTCATGGTACTTTAAATCCCAATGAAGTTTTGCTAGACTTGAAAGCTCGGCATGGGTTAAGACCACAGTATCTGAAGGACCACCTTCTTTAGGTTCCTGCCCAGGGATTAATATCATAGGGAGAGGCCCTCAGAATCGTCCTATCAATCAAAGAAGCTCATTTGAAGAAGAAGAAGAAGAAGAGTTGGTTCTTATATGCCGCTTTTCCCTACCCGAAGGAGGCTCAGAGCGGCTTACAGTCGCCTTCCCTTTCCTCTCCCCACAACAGACACCCTGTGGGGTTGGTGAGGCTGAGAGAGCCCTGAGATTACTGAAGAAGAAGAAGAGTTGGTTCTTATATGCTGCTTTTCCCTACCCGAAGGAGGCTCAGAGCGGCTTACAGTCGCCTTCCCTTTCCTCTCCCCACAACAGACACCCTGTGGGGTGGGTGAGGCTGAGAGAGCCCTGATATCACTGCTCAGTCAGAACAGCTTTATCAGTGCCGTGGCGAGCCCAAGGTCACCCAGCTGGTTGCATGTGGGGGAGTGCAGAATCGAACCCGGCATGCCAGATTAGAAGTCCGCACTCCTAACCACTGCACCAAGCTGGCTCTCCTTTTGGCAAGCCTTTTCAGTGGCAGCCCCACGATTGTGGAACAAATTCCCCAAGGAGGTGCACCTTGCCCCCTCACATTTGCTCTTTAGGAGACAGCTGAATTTAAGTATTTGATTAAACTGGGGCCCTTCCCCATTCACACGGAGTTCCTAATACCCTCGACACCTCTCTCTCTCGGGTTCTGTGTTATCATTAAGTCCTGTTCACCAAACTTCTCATCTCCTTTATATTATACAAACAGCCACGACCATTTCACAGGCCAGTCCTGCCAGATCTCAGAAGCTAAGCAGGGCTGATCCTGGCTGGTGTTTGGATGAGAGACCTCTAAGGATCTGGGGGGTAATTCCTCCAAGGAACAGCAGGGGTCATGATGCCGATGCAGGCAAGGGCAAACGTCCTCTGAACATAGAGTTGGAAGGGACCCAGGAGTTCCCTTCCAACTCTATGATTCTATGATTCTATGAACACCCCTTGCCTGGCTGCCAGAGCCTCAGGGCGGTATATAAATATAATGAATAAATGAATGAATGAATGAATGAATGAATGAATGAATGAATGAATGAATGAGTGAGTGAGTGAGTGAGTGAGTGAGTGAATGAATGAATGAATGAAGGAATGAAGGAATGAATGAATGAATGAATCTCCTGGCTACACTACCTACACAGAAGAAGAAGACCTGGTTTTTATACTCTGCTTTTCACTACCCAAAGGAATTCTCAAAGCGGCTTACAATCTCCGCTCCCTTCCTCTCCCCACAACAGACACCTTGTGAAGTAGCTGGGGCTGAGAGAGCTCTGATGGAACTGTTCTCTGAGAACAGCTTCTCACAGGACTGTGACTAGCTCAAGGTCACCCAACAGGCTGCATGTGGAGAAGAGGGGAATAAACACCAGATTGGAACCCGCTGGTCTTAACCACGACACCAAACTGCCATGCGATAGATCAGGGGTAGTCAAACTGCGGCCCTCCAGATGTCCATGGACTACAATTCCCAGGAGCCCCTGCCAGCGAATGCTGGCAGGGGCTCCTGGGAATTGTAGTCCATGGACATCTGGAGGGCCGCAGTTTGACTACCCCTGCAATAGATAATAAATAATTGAATCTGTCTCTCAGACAACCTACTACTGTTTTAGCTCCTGACCTGTGATATGATAATATGCATGGACCTTCCTCACAAGGCTGTTGTTAAGGAATTCCAAGATAGTGCCCATGAGGACTTTTGGATCGCCTAAAAAGCTATTAATGTACTTGTTAAAATGGCCTTGCTGGATTAAAATGAGTCTTCTGTCTATAAAAACAGAGAGTTCCGTGCACTCTCTTCTTTCCTGCCTGCTTTGGATCTTACCAGCTCAAGGCTCAAACGGCTTAGGAAGTCTCCGAAGTGCCATCAGCTCACACGGAATAATTGAAAGCACCTGCTGAGTCTCGGGGGAATGCACGGAAGTTTGGATGCCAAACAGCAAATAAGAAAAACATTTGCTCTCGATTCGTTCCCACAACCGCCCATAAAAAAGGCCTCTTTCATCCCAACCCCTGAAGGTCTCTGCAAACGGAGGAGGAGGTGGAGGAGGAGGAGGGGCAAAAGACCGGTGATAAAATATAAATCCTAAGCGGCTGTAAAATGTTTATCGCTTTTGGGGGTATGAGCGTTTGGCTTTTACGGCGATGGAAATCAATTTGCGGAACGCAGGTTTACTGCAAAATCGAGACGTTGACATTGGAATTTGCTCTCCTGTAGCAGCCTGTATTTATTTCCGAGTCAATACAGTCGCAGGAATCACACTCACACTGTGGGGATGTCATTCATTTCAGCTGGATCTTGATCAGCATTGGTTATCACCTGCCAAGTCCTCTTGGGCTGGCCTTTCAACTTCCTTTGACAGGGGTGCATGAAAGGAAGCAGTCCTAATGCTACAAGGTACAGTTGAGACCTTCAATATCTTCATCAGACTCCTTAGGTAGGGAAAAGTGGCATATAAAATCAACTCTTCTTCTTCTTCTTCTTCTTCTTCTTCTTCTTCTTCTTCTAGTGACACACTGGCTGGAATATGAACAGTTCCGCAGGGCCTGCAAAAGGGAGCTCTTCCGCCAGGCATTTGGTTGAGGTTGACCTGTACCAACCACTTCCCGTTGGCCCCCACGACAACCCACGTTGGCCCCCACGTTGGTCCTACGACAACCTCTACAAATTCACCCAACCCGCTGGGCCCCAGTAGGAGTTGAATTCGATGCTCTTTGCAGTATTACATCATTTGATAATATTGCTATTACTATGTTAATGTTATTGTTATCACTGCGTTATTACAAACTGAGTTACCCGTATTGTCCCTGTTTCATGTATACCACCCTTAGCCTTCAGGGAGGGTGGTATATAAATACAATAATAAAATAAATAAATAAACATGGTTGGCACAGAGATGGTCTAGGAATTGTCCCAGAACTATGTGGAAGGAAGGAAGGAAGGGAAGGAAGGAAGGAAGGAAGATGGAGGAAGAGAAGAAGGAGGGAAGGAAGGAAGGAAGGAAGGAAGGAAGTGCGAAGGAAGTGAAGAAGGAAGGAAGGAAGGAAGGAAGGAAGGAAGATGGAGGAAGGGAAGGAAGGAAGGAAGACGGAGGAAGGGAAGAAGGAGGGAAGGAAGGAAGGAAGGAAGGAAGGAAGGAAGGAAGGAAGGAAGGAAGGAAGATGGAGGAAGGGAAGGAAGGAAGGAAGGAAGACGGAGGAAGGGAAGAAGGAGGGAAGGAAGGAAGGAAGGAAGGAAGGAAGGAAGGAAGGAAGGAAGGAACAAGCAGACACTCAGAATTGTACAAGTGTTTGGCATGCTCTTTCGCGTACATGGCATGATAGCTAATCCAGGCTCTCCCTCATGAAATGCATAATAGGATTGTCCTCACTTGGGGCTGCTCCAAGCCACAGAGTGTGGGTTTACGAGAGTTGGCATGATCCCCTGGGAACACGCTGAACTAGATTCTCGATGAAAGTGTCTCAAACCTCACTTCTGCCAAAAATTCCTTGTGTTCCCTTAGGGCTGAACGAGAGGTGACATTTGTCACGTGTTCTCCATGAGGATTGGCAGCTATGTCCCAGCCAGCACAGAACTATACGGTGTCATGTCTTCTTCTTGGCATGTGCAAGGAGAAGAAGATTCGAACCATTTTCGATTCGGTATGATTCGATTCATCTGAATCACCTAGAGCAGGGGTAGTCAAACTGCGGCCCTCCAGATGTCCATGGACTACAATTCCCAGGAGCCCCTGCCAGCATTCGCTGGCAGAGGCTCCTGGGAATTGTAGTCCATGGACAACTGGAGGGCCGCAGTTTGACTACCCCTGACCTAGAGTGTAGTTTTGATTCAGCTGAATCAATTCAAATACGGGCAAATCAATTTGGCTCCATTGAAACCAATGGCACCATTCAAGTCTATGGGAATTTCTCCCTTTTTGTCTTGTCCAGACTTGGGGGGTGGGGGGATGGAGGGTGGGGGTTGAGGCAGAAACCCTAAACTTGCAGCAAAGCTGTGGGAGCCTCTCCTCAAAAGAACCATCAGGTTGCAAAAAATTGGATTGCGGGTTCAGTTCTAGAGGTACCCAAAGAGGGTTCACCGATCGAATTCCTTTATTTCCCATGATGAGAATTTATGAACAGACCAGAGAATTCCCCCCCCATCATAGGACTTATTTTATTTTTTATTTTATTTATTTAGATTTATATACCGCCCTCCCCGAAGGCTCAGGGCGGTTTACATTAAAACTAATCAACGATACATGAAACAGTCTTCGTTAAAACATACAGTAATTAATAACAGTGGTTGTAACCATATAACAGAATAATATAACGATGGAACGGTGCAATACCACAACATCTTAATCTTAATGGAGATTGGATGGGGTCATCTTCTTTGGGTGCCCCTAGAGTTGGACCCTTAATCCAATCTTTTTTCAACTTCCCCCCCTTTTCTCTTTCAAGTTTAAAAGGCCAGTTGTTCGTATCACTGAATCTTGCCGAAGCTCTGTTCAGCCACTTGAGCAAGGTTGATTCGTCCATTTAAACTTATTGGGAAATGGTGATTCGGACCAGATTGGGCCGATTCATGCCCGAATCAAGACTGATTCGGGTACTTTTCATCCTGATTGCATTGCATGCGCCTTCCTGCCCTTCGTTCATAGGACTGTGTTTTTAGATTGCTATTGTTTTGGTGGTCTACATGCACACATTTCTTACATGTGAGTCCTTGAGGGTCAAGCAGATTATAAATGTCAGTGGGCCCAAAAAGCATTCTGGCCCTGAAAATGAAACCTCATACATTAGTTCCACAGAGCCTGCTCCCCTCTTTCACTAGAGGTTTTTAAGTGGACTTCAGGAGTTGTCATCAGTTGTTCTGGATTCCTCTGTCCAGTTTCTAACATCTCACTTTTCTTCTGACAGGTTCTTGGACTGATGTACCATTAGAGGAGTTTCTGTTTTGATGCCATGGAAACGCAGAAATGCACACCAGCAAACCATTCCTTTGATTCCCAAATATAAAATATGACTTAAAAAAAAATCAGCCACCTATCCAAGAAATTAAACTGGTAGCTTGCAGATTCTATCCCTGAGCAAAGAATCTGGACCAAGCATATTCCAAGTTGTGCTTGTCTGATGTGTTGATGCTTAGGGTTTTTCCATACTGGGAGCCAGTTTGGTGTAGTGGTTAAAGGGTGATGGATTCTAATCTGGAGAACCTGGAGAATAGAGGGGAGAGGAAGGGAAAGGTGTTTATAAGCTGCTTGCGGAATCCTTTAGATAGCGAAGTGGGGTATAAACAACTACATTTTTCTTGTTTTCTCCTTTTCCTCTCTTGTAAGTTCCTGTTTCTTCAGGGTTCCTACTAATAAAACTAACAATATAAAACCCCTGCTCCACAGGTGGATTGCTCCCTCTAGAGGTTGATTTGATATTACACTGGCTTATGTCTGACATAAAAACCTGCAGATTTAAACTGTGAGATACGATGGACATGCAATGGTGTGATACTGAATTGACCACTAGAGGGTGTAAAACAAAACGTGGAATAGATCTTCTCCTCCAAAAAAGGAAAAAGGAAATTTCAAGGTAGGAAAATGAAAAAGTGGAAAAACTCTTAGTAAATTATAGAAATGAAGTTGGGTTGCCAGCCACTCCTGCTATTATATTTTATCTATCTATCTATCTATCTATCTATCTATCTATCTATCTATCTATCTATCTATCTATCTATCTATCTATCTATCTATCTATCTATCTATCTATCTATCTATCTATCTATCTAGATTTAGATTTTTATACCGTCACTCACGACAGATCATCTCGTGGCAGTTTACAATATAAAACTAACAGAAATTACCATATAAAAGCCCATAAACCCCCCTTAAACAATACAAATCGAATAGGAATGGAAAAGAAGGTGCCGGCATAATAATCCCTAAAACCTCTGAATAGGTGACCCTATTAATCCAGGGAGCTGGATTGTCACAAATAAAGTAGGGCGGGATCCACAGGGTGACAACTCTGGTCATTGCCCTGGCCTCAATCAAATGCCTGGTGGAAGAGCTCCGTCTGGAAGACCCTGAGGAACCTACTGAGCTCTGTCAGGGCCCTGAGCTCTTCTGGGAGCTCATTCCACCAGATTGGGGCCAGGGCCAAAAAGGCCCTGGCGCTTGTCGTGGCCAGGCAAATATCTCAAGGGACTGAGACAACCAGATCTCCAAGATCAGTTCTCCTGAAGAAAATGGCTGCTTTGGAGGGTAGACTCTAGGGCAGGAGTGGCCCGCGTGTGGCTCTCCAGATGTCCATGGACTCCAATTCCCAGGAGTCCCTGCCATAACATGCTGGCAAGGGCTCATGGGAACTGGAGTCCATGGAAATCTGGGAGAGCCACAAGGTGGCCACCGTGCTCTATGGCATTATAGTCTTCTGAAGTTCTTCCCCTTCCCAAACTCTGCCCTCCTCTGTCTCCAACCCCAAAATCTCCTGGAATGTCCCAACTGTCCCTTAAGAATGAAGTGGAAAATTGGAATAAACAGAGGGAAGAGGAGGAGGAGGAGGAGATAGGACAGAAGAACCAGAGGCTAGTCAGGAACCCCAAGATGGCACCTGAGTCCTGGTGACGCTGCCTTTGTCATCTCCCTGCAGTTGTTGATCCTCCACTGAGGCACCAGATCCATCGGTTTACTTTACAAACCCGAGAAGTGCTTTATAAGCTTTCAGAGGGAACGTGTATTGACCTTGTCGGGCTTAATTGTGCCGTAACCAAATTACTCCCTGAAATAGCATGAGATGCTGCGGATTTCTGTAAAGTTTGCATTTTCCAAAGAGCAAAACGTCCTAAGGGAGCCGCTGCTTGCAGGATGCTATCAAGAAACAGTTGCACTCCAGAGGGTCCTTCCTTTTCTCCTTCCTCTAAAAATACAGTGTCCCAATGATGGCGGACGGAGCTAGAATAGACAGAAGATCTCACACATAGGTCTGTCCTCTGCTCTGACTCAGGGTTGCCATCTCTGGGTTTGGGGAGGGGAGAGACCTCGGTGGGGCGCAAGGCTATACAGTCCACCCTCTGAAGTTGCCATTTTCTTCAGGACAATTGGTCCCTGTCATCTGGAGATCGGTTGAAATGCCAGGTAATCTCCGGGGCGGATTCTGCACTTACTCTGTTTTTTCTGTTGTGGAACCTGCTGAATGCAGATTGATTTGAACACAGGTCTTCCTCTATCCCCCTTCCCCCCAATTGAAACAGAAGTGTTCTGCACTCGATTGGGGAAGGTCAGAGCAGGGAGGGGAGCCAACCCCAGTAGGAGTCTCTTTCATTCATTTCTTGAAGGGGAGGAGAGTATTAGAGACAGCAGAGGAGGTGGAAATAAATCCAAGAGGCAAATCTCTGCTGAGAGAAGTTAGGGCTTCTGGAGCGCAGTCACTTTAAGACAAGTCAACTGGGAACCAGGAAGTCTTTGATCTAGATTGCCCAGTCAGGGAAGACTGCTTTGCTACAGTGTTGGAGGCATGAGGCAGGAAGTTAATTTGCAAAAAGCAGAGAGCTGCACATTTACTCACGGCAGTTTTTTTGAAAGATCAAGGCTTATATCCACTCCTGGATATCGCGGGGGAAAGGTAGGGTCACTGAGGATCAATCATGCATGTTGCAGAGGGAGAATTGAAAGCACCCAAAATCAAAGTGGAAATTGAATTCAGTGTAGACGTCAGGGATTTATTCAGACTGGGAGTGAGTAAAAATCCCCGTGCAGACTACACCTAGGCCCCAGCTGGAGGTTGGCAATAGCTGTTGGTACTGCCACAGCAGGGGCTGCTCAGAGTCTACTAGAAAGTACAAGCCCTTGTAAAAGCTGATCATCCACAACAGCCATAGCTCAGGGCCAAACTATCTGCAACCCTGTTTGGAACTCCAGAAGTGTATTTTGGTCCTATAAAATCAGCTTTAGGGGTGAGGTTGGGGAATATGGATCAGGGCCATGGTGTGGGGAGGGGCCGTTTGATTCCTCCAAGTTCCATTTCCCCCACTGAGAATACAGCCCGCCAACAGACATTTAACTGGGGTAGAGAGCAAGCCAATGCCCCTTTCCTCCCATCCATATTATGCTTGTCCCCCCACCCATATTTGTGGCTGTCGTTTCCCTTTGCCAGACCCACAATTAGTGTCTCATACCCAAATTTCCCCCTGCCTAATGTGCCTTCAAAATCTCCCAGCATTTTCTGAGGCAGGGCCGGTGCCCCTAATTGGTGGCTCTGCTTGTCTCTGACCCTGATCAAGGCACCACAATGGTTTGTGTGTGTGTGTGTGTGTGGGGGGCGTCTTTTGGGTGGCCTTGAGGCTGCGGAAAGATGTTTTCATTCTGCAGTAGTCCTGAGGATATCAGCCGTCAACGTGCCGGACCAAGAGATGGCTTTTCTCCCAGACCGGTTAGCGACTTCTGAACAGAATGTTCTTACTAGAAGCTTTACGCATCCTTTGGAATTTATATGGCTGTTAACGGAGATTGTAAATTTTCTGTCCGTTTGGAATCCACAGGTTTATGTGTGTCTCTCCGTGTGTGAGCGCATGGCATGAGCAAGAGATAGGGAACCAGGCGCCTTGGTGGGGATGGGGGTAGGGTTGCCACCTCTGGGTTGGGAAATACCTGGAGACTTTGGGGGTGGAGCCAAGAATGGGCGGGACACAGGGCAGGGAGGGTCCTTAGTGTTACATAATAATTATAATTTGTATAATGTATAATGTCGTGGAGTCCTCCCCCCAAAGCAGCCACTTTCTCTTTAATCTGGAGATTTACCTGTAATTCTAGGGGATCCTCAGGCCCCACTTAGATGAGGGTCCCCTGCTTTCAGCCCCCACCTCTCTTCTGCTGGCTGTTTGGCTGGCAGGGGGGAATTACCCCGCCAACCACAAATTAATGCAGCGTGCCTTGGCATCTGGCATTGACGTAGGCCTGGTGGAGGGCAACACTCTGACTTTTAAGCAAAACTCTATGGTAGAAGCTAATTCTACCATAGAGTTTTTGCCCAAAAGCCAGAGTGTTGCCCCCAACATTCCCAGCATGCTGTGTCACGTCCGGGTTACATAGGCACATTGCATTAATTTTGGTCGTTCCTCCCCAATCCAGGTAAGTGCACCTCCCTCCCCCTGGCAGGTCTGAGGGACCCTGGCAAGAGAGAAGGGAGAGGAGAGGGCATTGGAATGCCATCGAGGTGGGAAGAGGCCAAGGTACCAGGAGGGATGCAAAAACAGTAAGGCTGAGGCACAGGAGAAAACCATGCTTTGATTGAACATTATGTTTCATTTCTATTGTGTCAAACTTGAGAGAAAGATTCTTCCCCAGCAGCCTCAGGGGCCAAACCAGCCGTGGAAACCAGTTGTGGCTCATCATACGGCAATGATCAACTGCACTTTGTAAAGATATGGTAACAGTTCCTTCACAGTCGTTGTTTTGCTTGTTCCTTTTCATTTTACAACACCCCCCTCTCCAAAACTAATGAAATTTATGAGGCAGGGAAACCAAAAAAAGAAAAAAACGATGCCACGGCCTACAAAATGTGGGCTCTGCCCGCAAACTCCCTCTGCCATGCGAGGTTTGAGAAGATACCATATCTGCCTCAGGAAAACACATGGCACAGTAAACTGGTTCATCTCTAAGGCACTACGAGGCCAGCCTTGAAAGGGATGTCTGAATCATTGACATGAACAATCAGGGGGGATTTGTGTCACTTGATAAGTCTAAAAAGGAACCTCCCAACATGTGGGGTTATTTTTGCCTCAGCTGCAGGATCCAATGCTGGACATGGGGGGTTGCAATGAGGTGAATAGCATTATGTCACTTCTGGGGAAAACCAGGAAGTGACTTCACTCTTGGAATGGCTGGAAACTCTGTGGCTTTACCATAGAGTTTCCATTGATTCCCAGAGTGGTGTGACGTCACTTCCTGGTTTCCCCCAAAGTTACGTAATGGTTACTTTTTCCCTCCTGTCAGTCACCAGAGCTGCAAGAGGCAACAAGATCTCTGCCCCCAGGGGATAAGAGGCCTCCTTGACTGAGGGGATAGTCTAGGGTTGTGTAAGGGATAGTATGTCACACTACTCTTTAGGATCAGCTCTGGGTTAGGATCAATTTACATCACTCCAGCCTGTGAGTTCTTCACAAGGCCGGACACCAGTTCTGTGTCAGTTGGCCCTCAGAATTCAAACAGCTTCTTCTGCATCTTCTTGTCATTCTAACAACAATCTTGTGAGGTAGATGTGTTTTATTGTCCCCCAATTGCCGATCGGAGCTTGAGGGAGATAAAGTTTGCTGATTCTCCACTTGGAAAGGAGAACGTCCTGTAGATTAATGATTCGGCTCTCACCTGGACAGCAAATTTAGCAGCGGTAGCGGCAGCTAGCATGTCTTCTTTATTAGGTGATAATTTGCCATGGCTTTATTATTATAAATCACCTCATGTTCTCTTTCAATAATGAAGTCAAATCTTTGGGGAAGATTTCCTCTGGCCTTCAGAAATTCTCCCCCCACCCCCTTTAAAAAATGCAAGCTATTAAAGTCTATTTTAAAGGTCTTAATAGAGCTATTTTAACCTCTCCAGCAGAACTGTCGAAGATTTGCAGCCAATGCTGATATGTGTTTCTTTGCAGTTTGGGATTCATCAGTCACAGTTACACTTTAAAAAGAAAAGTGAGAAAAAATCACATTTTCACCCCCTCTCAGCCTTACTATCAACTGAATCATGCAGCTTTTCTGATGGTATAGGAAGATGACCCGGAATTGTTCCTTTTCAGGCAGTTCGTTAAGCGCATGCAAAGCCCACTTTAATTATCACCCCCCTCCCAGTTCTGTGCATGTAAGATCCACTGAGTTCATTCGCTGTACCAGGGGTGGTCAAATGGTGATTCTCCAGAAATCAATGGACTACAGTTCCGTGCACTTCCAGGAGCTTATGAGAATTGTAGTCCATGGACCTCTGGAGAGCCACCGTCTGGCCATCCCTGCCCTGGCCGCTCAAGGGAATCTGATCAGATTGTACTGGGATGGATTGTAGCCAACTGGGAAACAATGTCTCCAGTGCAAGTGACCACATGAACACACATAGAAGAATCATAGAATCATAGAGTTGGAAGGGATCTCATGGGTCATCTAGTCCAACCCCCTGCCCTATGCAGGATGCTCACAACCCTCTCGCTCATCCACTGTCACCTGACACCCCCTTGAACCTTCACAGAATCAGCCTCTCCGTCAGATGGCTTTCCAGCCTCTGTTTAAAAATCTCCAAAGATGGAGAACACACCACCTCCTGAAGAAGCCTGTTCCATTGAGAAACCGCTCTGTCAGGAACTTCTTCCAGAGGTTTAGAAGGAATTTAGAATCATAGAATCATAGAGTTGGAAGGGACTTCCTGGGTCATCTAGTCCAACCCCCTGCAGAATGCAGGATGCTCACAACCCTCTCGCTCATCCACTGAAGCTACCTTATCCTGACTCAGACCTTCAAGTTTGTCAAGGTTAGTATTGTCCATTCAGGCCGGCAGCAGCCCTCCAGGTTCTCAGGCAGAGGTCTTCCTCATCTTCTCCAGCCTGTTCCTTTCAGCTGGAGATGCCAGGGATTGAACCTGGGACCTTCTGCATGCCAAGCAGAAGCTCTAGTGCTCAGCCACATCCCTTCCCGATATTCGTTTGTCATCTAGCGGCTGTTGATTCAAAGGGTATGATCAAAACTTGAATATCCAGTTCGATAAACCATGGGAGTGGATCTGGCAGGCCTTCCAACTGAGGAGAACTTGAAAATCAGGAAGCCACCAATGAAAACCTGAAGCTGCCTTAGAATGAGACCCGTGGTCCCTCACGATCAGTGCTGTCTACTCCAGCCTTTTACAACCCTTTGACCATAGAGATACAGCTGGAATATTTTTCAGGCTTTGAGATATCAGGAAGTGATGTCAGCTGGCCACGCCTCACTGCCACACCCCCTGGAAGTGAAAGGAGCCTTGGCTGGCAGAGGTTTAAATGGCTGGGGCCCCTCCCTTCTCCTGTTCATTGGGAGGGGGTAGGTCAACCAGCCACAGGGCTTGGTAGTGGATTCAGTACTTTTCAACATTTTTATCAATGATCTGGATGAGGAGGTGGAGGGACTCCTCATTAAATTTAAGGGTGACACCAAATTGGGAGATCTAGTGAACACCCCGGTAGACCAACGAGATCTGAACATGTTGGGAAAGTGGGCAGATGAGAATTCAGTAAGGAGAAGTGCAGAGTTCGAAATCTGAGTCACACGAATGAGAAGCATGCCTACTGGATGGGTAGTAGTAGTAGTGTGTGTGTGTGTGTGTGTGTGTGAACGAGATCTTGGGATTCTTGTGAACCGTAGGCTAAATATGGGCAGACAGCGTGATGCGGCAGTAAAGAAGGCCAATGCAGTCTTGGGCTACATCAACAGAGGCGTCACATCAAAATCACAAGGTGTTATAATCCCACTGTATACTGCACTGGTCAGACTCCACCTGGAGTGCTGTGTGCAGTTTTGGAGGCCTCACTTCAAAAAGGACAGGGACAAAATGGAGAGGGGGCAGAGGAGGGCGACGAGGATGATCTGGGACCAGGGGATCAAACCTTATAAGGCAAGGCTGAAAGACCTGGGAATGTTCAGCCTGGAGAAGAGGAGGTTAAGAGGGGACACGATGGCTCTCTTGAAGTAGTTGGAAGGTTGTCACTTATAGGAGGGCAGGGAAAGGTTCCTGCTGGCAGCAGAGGAGAAGACTTGCAGTAATGGGTTTAAATTATGTGCAGAACAGCATTGGCTAGGTATCAGGAAAAAAAATTGTTTACACTCCGAATAGTTCTGCAGTGGAAGTCAGCTGCCTAAGGAGGGGATGAGCTCCCCCTCACTGGTGGTCTTCAAGCAGCAGCTGGATGCTTTAGGCTCATCGTACACTGAGCAGTCGTTTATTTTATTTGTTTATTTGTTTATTTATTACTGGGCTTCTATCTCACCACTTTTCAGAAGACTAGATAGCCTGTTTGGCCCCTTGAAACTCGGATGCTTTGATTTTATGACAATTGCAGGTGACCAAAATAAATTCAGGCAGATCAACTGCAGTCAAAACGAATTCTTCGGAAACGTACAGAATTAACTGAGACACCCTTTTCGGTTGTTTGTTTGCACAGCCTCCAGGTGGGGTCTGGAGATCCTCTGGAATTACAGCTCAATTACAGCCCTTTTCAGCTGTCAGGCCCGGGATCAAGGGCTAAGAAGTGCAATTAATAAATAAAAATAAATAAGATAAATCTTTTGGGGGGGCTGCAGGTGTGCTGATGGGCTCAAGCAGTGTTTGGTGGGCTGGGCCTAGACAGAATATGTTACAAACTGTGAAGGGTAGGCTGGCCCATTCACCAGAATGGGTGAATGGGCTGCAAAACCAGGTTTATATAAACCCCCCTGCTTTATCCTTTAGTTCACCTTTGGGCTTGAGGAGGGGGTAAGCTGCATTTAACATGGTGCATCTGCCATCAATATTAATGCAGAGTATACCACATTTGCATGTTGTAAATATTAATGAGGCATGAATATTCACAAAGCGAGGGGAAGACACCTTTGAGAATCACTGTGGATATTCTGATGGGCTTGTGTGAATCAAGGCAAGGGCAGATTTCTCCTTCCCCTCCTGGCATGCCTTCCAGTAGCAAGTAAAAGTGTACATCTGGACCAGCTATTTCTGACAAACCACTGCAGCTTATTTCCAGGGCAATGGTAGACCTGAAATCCTTCATTTCAGGGTTGTTCTTTTTTAAGCCATTGTAATAAGGTTGAAACACTTCTTGTTCTTTGCTTGGAAGAAGTTGGCAGAAGCAACTGGGTGTAGTGAACATGTTTCTTGAGCTGAGATGGTCTTTGATTCCATCTTGGGCCTAGTAATACTTGCACTTGTTATTGCTTGAAGACATGAAGCTGTTGGGGGTGGGGGGCAAATGTGAGAGGACTTCTACCATTCTGGACCTGCTGGTGGACTTCCTGATGACTCTGGAGTTTGGGCTGTTGTGGGAAGAGGAAAGAGAAGGTGATTGTAAGCCGCTTTGAGACTCTTTTGGGTAGAGAAAAGCAACATACAAGAAGCAATTCTTCTTCTTCTTCTTCTTCTTCTTCTTCTTCTTCTTCTTCTTCTTCTTCTTCTTCTTCTTCTTCTTCTTCTTCTTCTTCTTCTTCTAAAATAGGACTGGATGTGCATTGGCCTGATCTAGTATGGTGTATCTTGTGTTTTTATGTCTGGGGCAGTGATGCTTTGTCTTTTTGGTGCTTGGGAGGCCACAGTAGGAGGGCTTCTTGCATTCTGGCCTTCTGATGGACCTCCTGATAGCCCCTGGGTTTTGCCCACCATATGACACAGAGTGTAGGATTAGATGAGCTATTGTCCTGATCTAACATGGCTTCTCTTGTGTTCTTATGCCTTATACTGAATCATGAGTTGATTGAATTCAGTATCACCTACTCTGGCTGGAAGCCATTTTCCAGGGTCTCAGGCAGAAGTCTTTATTGTTCCCTACTGCCCTTGTCCTTTTCATTGGAGGTCCTTGGGACTGAACCTTGGACCTTCTGCATGCCAACCAGAGCCCTACCTAGGATACCAAAGTGAATCTACATAGGGCTGCTGATGGGCAGTGGGAGGTAGTTCTGGGAGGTCTTTCTCCCCCCACCCCCAGCAATCTCTCCTGTTGCCCACATTCCAACATTGTGTCAGTGCATGAAGGCACTTCTGGTGAAAATTGGAACAACCATAGAGTCCTGTTGAATACTAGAGTATCATCCGTGATGTCACGATTCCATTTCTGGGTATTTCTTTGTTGGTACTGATGCAATGGGCAATGCCAAAGCATCCGTCCTCAGCCCCAAGTTCTGTTCAACTCATCCTTAGCACCACCCTTGAGGCTTGGCCTCTCTTTTCAATCACTAAACTTTGGGGGAACAAATGTTCAATGTTTGACAGTGATTCTATTGTGAAATGTCCTTGTGCAATGTCTGAGAACACCTGGAGGGCCCTTGGGGGTATGAGTTGTCTCTTTTGATTGTCAAATTTTCATTTAGAAGTATGTCTCTCCCCCCCTATGAAATGCTGAAGGCAAAGCTAAATAGCGTGGCAGTTGAAGGGTTAACACCACGCTCCTTTCTCTGCATGGCCCCAAGGCAAATGGAGGCTGCACAACCCTGAAGATTCCATGGATGGGGATAAGTGGATGGGGATGCACGCTTGTCTTAGCCTCAAGGTAAAGTTGTTCGTCATGATGAGTTGGCCTGTGCGTGCATTGCTTCTGGAAGTCTCGATCCGGAGCCCTGTGTGGTCCCTCGTTTTATACGGATTTCCTCAAACATTCACCATTGAATAAACTTTGATAGCATTTCATAAACATTTTTCTAACATGTGGAATATTTGACATGAATTTCAGCTATTCCAAAAGGAATAAACAACTGGCGAATGGATGTCAGAGACAAAACAGAAACCAGGCAAATATATATGCAAGATCAAAGACATCATAAATATCTCCCTTAGTAGAAGGAAGGAGGGGAAGTGAACTTTTGTGCATCGGAACATCCAAGACTTCGTCAGCGCTTGAGGAGAACACGATGCTGTCTAGCCATGCAAAGGGCTTGACAGATGAAACTTATTCTTGGAGAACGATGAAACCCTGGCTTAACCCTTTACCACTGCAACCCTAACACCTTAATTGCAGTGAACATCAGAAGAGCCCTGCTGGATCAGACCAGTGTTCCGTCTAGTCCATCAGCCCATCTCACAAAGTGGCCATCTAGTTCCTCTGAAGGTCTAACAACAGGGCATGGAGACCAAGACTTCATGAAAACATAAGTAGAAACATGGATCAGACCAGTGGTCCATCTAGTCCATCAGCCCATCTCACAAAGTGGCCATCTAGTTCCTTTGAAGGTCTAACAACAGGGCATGGAGACCAAGACTTCATGAAAACATCAGAAGAACCCTGCTGGATCAGACCAGTGTTCCGTCTAGTCCATCAGCCCATCTCACAAAGTGGCCATCTAGTTCCTCTGAAGGTCTAACAACAGGGCATGGAGACCAAGACTTCATGAAAACATCAGAAGAGCTCTGCTGGATCAGACCAGTGGTCCATCTAGTCCACAAAATGGCCATCCAGTTCCTCTGGAGGGCCAACATCAGGGCATAGAGGCTGAGGCCTTCTTAAAAACACGAGAAGAGCCCTGCGGGATAATATCAGTGGTCCATCCAGTCCAGCCTCCTGTCTCACACAGTACACAACCAGTTCCTCTGGAGGGCCAACAGCAGGGCATAACGATTGAAGCATTTTCTTGGCGTTGTCGCCTGGCTCTGCAGGTGGGTCTAGGGCTTTTACCAGGGGTGATAAGAAGGACCTTTGATCATTTGGGCGGAGAGAGGAGACGGCGCAGAAACATATTCGTCGCAGGAAACAAAAAGCGCCTTTGGTCAAAGGAATACTCGTGAGAGGAACAGCCTGGAGTAGAACGGAAACAAACCGAAAACAACTTTCACGTAGGCAAGAGATAGTGGTGGCTCTTTAATCTATTGTCTTGAAACATTCCAAATGGTCCCATGTCCCCCTGCTTGGCAACGATAACCAGTGACGGAGCTGAGAAAAGGAAGAAAGCGGCTCTCTGTATTTATTTTTCCACCGGCGCATATCAAGACGGAGGCTTCCAAAGGGAGCGCCATGTTCGCCTGATAACGCGCACGCTTGCTTTCCTTTGCAGAGACGCCCTAACTGGTTAATGGAAAGGACGGGAGTTCTTCTCCCTGAGAGATGACACAGGCGGACTTCGGTGGGAGAAACCAGATGCTCGATTAACTTGAAAATGTTCCCTCTGTTGCGGTTCCCGAAAGAGACCTCTGGAATGGAAACCGAAGGAAGCGACTGTGATCTCAAGGGGAGAAGGTTTCAGAACTACAAAGCCTTCCTTCACATGTTGAAAAGTTGGATGGATCCCCAAATAACTATGCATTTGTGGATTTAAGCTGTCTGACACGACTGGGGACCCGCCAAGTCAAAGGCTCAGGTTCCAGCCATAGACCCACCAGAAGCTTTATACATTTCTTGCTTCAGTTGCCTGTGTGGGCAGAAGATGCCAACCCAGTTCTATTCCTAGGGGGCAGATTAAAGGAGAAAACAGCTTGACTGTGGTGATCACAATTAAGGAATGAACTAGCTCAGGGGTCCCCCGCATGGGGTCCTCAGTGCCACGTTGCCCTCTGACACATTTTGTGGTGGAAAGACATAGCCAAAGATACCTCTTGAATAAACCCGGCTCACTAGGTTAGAAGCCACTGCTCCAAAACTGCTACACCAAGCTGGCTCTCAAAGGTCACTCCCTTCCTCAAACCCCACTTCCTCTAGGCTCCAGCCCCAGATCTCCAGGAATTTTCCACCCAGAGCTGGCAACGGATTCTCCTCTACTTCACCATTAAATTACATGGATCACCAAAGTCGCATCTTGATAAGAGCTTTGGCCTGATTTTTTCTTAAAAACTTGATACCAGTATTTATTAATCCAGTTAACCCCCCAGTGAAATCAATACATACACTCATACTAACTGACCAGACACGTTTTGGTGTTACTGCCTTTATCAAGGGTCAGGCCTCAAATAAAACCAGCATATGTAAAATATACAATCAATACAATCACCGTGATAGCCATTTGGCTCCTTTACGTAAAAAGATCTATTCAGGACACTACGGACCAATAGACACCCACAGGGTGTCTGTTGTGGGGAGAGGAATGGGAAGGCGACTGTAAGCTGCTTTGAGCCTCCGGGTAGAGAAAAGCGGCATATAAGAACCAACTCTTCTTCTTCTTCAGTAATCTCAGGGCTCTCTCTCTCACCTCCCTCACAGGGTGTCTGTTGTAGGGAGAGGAAAGGGAAGGCGACTGTAAGCCACTTTGAGCCTCCTTCGGGTAGGGAAAAGCGGCATCTAAGAACCAACTCTTCTTCTTCTTCTTCAGTAATCTCAGAGCTCTCTCAGCCTCCACTCCCTCACAGGGTGTCTGTTGTGGGGAGAGGAATGGGAAGGCGACTGTAAGCCGCTTTGAGCCTCCTTCAGGTAGGGAAAAGCGGCATATAAGAACCAGCTCTTCTTCTTCTTCTTCAATTCTGTGGACCAGAAGGCCAGATCAAACAATTTGAGGCCTTTAATATTTCAAAAACAGGCCCTGGTCAAGGGAAGCCCCTTCAGAGTCCAGGAAGTGTCTTGGAATCAGGAGACAACCTTCATCCAAATTATGCTGCAGGTAGCAGCAGGCCTATATTTGTAAAATTGTGTTCCACCCTGTTTAGGCTTAATTGCATTTCCCTGATGTTGACCTTTTTAGGTTCGTGACTTTTGTTTGGGTCAGAATATTTCCTTCTGTTTGTACAGGAGACAAACGCAGCCCAGGCCCGAAGTCCTGGAGAGAAGCACGCACCTTTCCCGTTTTGGAGCGAGTCCCTCTTTTCTCAAGGAGACATTGCTGGCCCCGAGTAATTCAGCCTGCCTCTAATTGCGTAACTGGGCCAAGAAGAGGAGTCTCGTCCCCCTCGCCGACGGAGCTGCAGTGCTGGCTCGCTTGAATAGCGCAATTACTCATTCGAGCGCTCCATGCATCTTGGCTCGGGATCCCCATCTCCTCGGGTGCATCTATTGATTAGCCAGCACGAGCCCGAGCTGGTTCCCACTTAATCAACTTGGTGAAGCTGTCACGGAGAGGAGACGGGGAACTAATTGAAGCCCTCCACAAAGTAAGACGTGCCGAGCCTTAACTAACTCAGCTCCCCCGTCCAGGGACTTTGGGGAAAGGAGGATTGGGCAGCGGGGCTGACTCCTCATTCAAATGTTGCAAGCTGGCTCAGAAAGCAATGCCGGAATTGACCTGTGCCCCTTGGGAGCCCTGCCTGTGCTCAGACTGCATCGGACGGTTTGGATCCAGCGCCTCGAGGGATGCCGTCGCTTCCTGATTCCAGGATCTCCCTCGAGGAATTGCGCCTTGCAGGGGAGCTCGCTGCCAACCTCTGGTGGCCAGAGGAAAGCACCACAGTCCTGCTTAGTGCGGGGGGTTGGACTAGATGACCCATGAGGTCCTTTCCACCTCTATGATTCTAGGATTCTACCACAGTGCCAAACCTCAGTGGGGAGAGGGAGGTCGAAGGGGCGTGCTCTCTGCTAGAGTTGCCGACCACCAGTTGGGACCTGGAGACTGGGGTGGGGGGTAAGTTCCACGTAGCAGATGGAGATCTAGGATTACAGCTGATCTCCAGGTAACAGAGGTCAGTTCTGTTAAACCTGCAGGTTCAGCATGGTGTGACAAGAGTCCAAACTAAACCAGTGAGAGGGCAGAAGGGACTGTGTCAGTGGTTGGCTCTTGTGGTCCATTCTTGCATGCCCAGGCCATAGCAGAGCAATCCGAATGGTCCTAAGCAGAGCAATGGGATTGGCTCTGGCAGAGTGATCAGGTTCCCTGATTGGCTAGTTCCTTGGCTAGCAGAGAACCCTCATTTGCATCTGTGTCCAAATGCCCACAGACACAACAGTGGCCAAGTCCAAGACAGGAGGAGAAAGGCTGTGGAACCCCTCCAGTGCACCTGCAGACCCCTGGGAGTCTGCGGTCCCCTACTCGAGAATCCCTGGTCTAACGTGATGGACTCCACCCTCCAGAGCAGCCATTTCCTCCCAGGGAAGTGATCTCAGAGCCTGGGAGATCAGCTGTCATTCTAGGAGAGCCTGGATCTTGGCCACCCTACCTGTAGCCCTTGGTGTCACCTCCAGACCCTTGGCCACTGGCATGTGCTTCTGAACGGCTCCAGCTGTGGACAGCAAAGGCATCTCCACTTCTGCTGAAAACCACAAGGGGAGGGCATGGAAAAGGTTAGTCACACGGCACACCCCTTTCCCCTTCGAGGACTGCGCTCCCAGTGCTCTCCGGCCATCAAAGCGCCTATTCTTTCCCAGTGACGTCCTGCTTGTGGAAAGAGCCAAGTGGGGCAGAGAGACAAGCAAGGCCTTCTCCCTCAGTATCCGTGACCCTGGTCAGTGTCCCCCTGTCAAGGACCGGGAGTAATTTATGTCCGGGCTGCCCAAGCGTTTGCTTATCTGCCCTGAGACGAGCTCAGCCAGACTGGCTCCTTTGCCGCTGACCAGCTTTTTCCTGCTCTGGGTGCTGTTTCCACTCCCCGGCCCTGTGTCGTAATCTGGAAAAAATAACACGGATGGTGTCAGAAGTCCAGCCATGGACGGAACAGCTGACTCGGGGCCTGACGTGAGAAAGAAAGCCGATAGCCACCGCTATCGGGATGCCTTTGCCTTTCCAGAACCCAAATGCAACATGAAAGTCCTGTTTCCACAGACCCTTCAGCCTCACATCACGCCAAGCCATGAGGGAAAATTAAACGCCCACCGTTGAGGGAAAGACAAGAATGGCGTCATTTGCCCTGCGGGTTCTGAGTTGGATTTGTGGGGAGGGACTCTGGCCCAGGAGTAGAGCCTCTGTGGTGTATCAGAAGGCCCCTTTAAAAGGATCAACTAGTAGGACATTTTTCTGGTGTAGCTTTTGTACCTTTTGCCTTTCGCCTATGTATTTGTGGAGAGCCTGCTGTTGAAGACCTCTATCATTATGCTTTGGATGGATGGATGGATAGGTGGATGGGTGGGTGGGTGGGTAGATAGAGACATCATAGAATCAAAGAATCATAGAATCATAGAGTTGGAAGGGACCTCATGGGTCATCTAGTCCAACCTCTTGCACTATGCAGGACACTCAGAGATGAAGGATGGCTAGATGGCTAGATGGATAGATCGATGGACGGACGGACAGACGGACAGATGGACAGACGGACAGACAGATAATGAATGGGTGGGTGGGCGGACGGACGGACGGACGGACGGACGGACGGACAGACAGACAGATAGATAGAGTTGGAAGGGACCTCATGGGTCATCTATTCCAACCTCCTGCACTATGCAGGACACTCACAGATGATGGATGGATGAATAGATGGATGGATGGACGGACGGACAGACAGACAGACAATGAATGGATGGGTGAATGGACGGACGGACGGACGGACAGACAGATAACCTTCCTCACAGGGCTGTTGTGAGAATAAATGAAGAGAGAACGATATCTGTCACCCTTTGGTCCACGGAGCTGGAGCAAAAAAAAATAAAAAGATGCATAAGCCAAGGATTTCAGCATTGCTCTGCTGTGTAAGTTTATCTCTGGAGTAGTATGATCCTCTTGCTAAGAAGATGAGCTAGCAAATTCCAGGTTTCTGTTATCGCCCCCGTCACTCAGGACCAAACTGCAAGTGACTGCAGGCAAGGATTCATCCTGTGGCCATTCTGAATGCATCTGCGGTTTTCTAAAAGTTGCCCTCATGGGCCAAATCCAGATCAGGAGCAAGGCACAGTCAGTGGTCTGAACAGCTTTTACACCTTCCTCCTGTGCCTTTTAAAATGTGCAAACAGTGGGGAGGGTGGGAAGCTCCCAGAATTGCCATATGCCTGAACTGGCTTGGAGCCTTGCACTCAATGCATGCAATACATGCTTATACAGTGGTATACAGTGGTATCAGTGGCCACTGGATGGATCCCTGCCTGCTTCTGTTGTTCTGAAGCTTTGTAAACATTTTGACCGAGCGGAGACAATCTGTCTGAGATTGTTTCCGCTCAGGAACCAGCTTGAACCTCCATGAAAAAAAGTTTTAGGAAAGTTCGTGTTGGGCATCCTGCCACAAACTTGACTTTGCAAACCATGATGAATTTTGTTTCATGGGTTTGGTTCATACTCCACACCCCCCCCCCCCAATTGCTAGAGCTGCCTTGGTCACTTCTGTGAAACTGCTCCTGATGGACATGAAGCACCTTCAACTGTCCATGCACTACCCGAGTAACATCCCTCCAAAAAATTAACCCAAACATGGACATCCCTAAAAATTTGCCCAAGCACAGACAACAACCCCCCCTCCCCTCCAGTAAGATTAAGTACAATGAAGAGGCAGCTTTTAATTATTTTAAAACTTCAGCTAAATTTATAATCGGTTAAGGTTTTACTGTATATTTGTAAATTTTTGGGACTGAATGTTTTTAAACCCGGAAGTTAACTAAACGGACTAGGGAAGAGTGGGATATTATAACAAAATAATAATAACAATAACAATTAATATGAAGATTATTCATAAAGAATGTTATCTTCTTTGGCAAAAGATCTGATTCTGTGGTGGGCGATGCCTCTTTCCCCGGGATCTGGGTTGCAGAACGGTCAGGGGGCATTTCAGGCATCTCCTTTCTTATCAGGTGTTTTGACCCCGGAGAAGAATGTTGCATTGCTGTCTCATCTCTTCACACTCTCTGGTGCCTCCTGTTCCATTGCCAAGAAATATAAACCCGGCTTAGCTGTGACTTTTAGCAAAGCCCGTTGCAAAAGAGTTTTATCCGTGGGCCTCCCGTTGACTGGGGCTTTGTTCTCAGGATCTCAGAGACCCCTTTTCCTCCTGCTCCTGCTTTGCTTACAAAGATTTGCAAAGATCTTCATTTAGGGTTCATACCCTTGGTTCCTTGTTTTTCTTTCCCCCCTTTTACGGGGTTCTGCTTTGCATTGCAGGCTCAGCACCCTCTCAAACGATTTAGGCATTCCTGCCCGTTATCATCCTGGACCAATATTCTTATTACCTTTCCCCCTTGCTGGGGAGGGCGGGGTGTTAGAATTGATTCAGGGTTTATTTCAATGTTAATCTCTCTGGCTGTTTATTCAACTGGCTTCCCATTTATCTGCAAGTTGATTTTCTTTACGTTATAAAACTTCCATCAAAATTCCTCCGGGCCATTTCGCATTTCCCTCCTGTGATCTCTAAATCCTATTTATGCTCAGCTTTAACCCTGCCTGGCTGGCTTCCCAGAGAGAAGTGATAGGAAAGCTTGAAAATATATCGGCTGTCTCCTATGCTTCCTGAGGGTGGAATGGATGGAGGACGACTGGGCAGAAGGATGGGTGAGACAGGATTAGAACTCGGGCCCACATATAATGTCGAGCCACGCTGACCCATGGGGCTCTCAGCTTGTCTGTGACACTGGTGGAGCTTTGCAGGTAAGAGGGCCCAGGTTCTCATGGAATCATAGAATTATAGAGTTGGAAGGGACCTCATGGGTCATCTAGTCCAACCCCCTGCACTATGCAGGACACTCACAACCCTCTTGCTCATCCCCTGTCACCTGCCACCCCCTTGAACCTTCACAGAATCAGCCTCTCCGTCAGATGGCTGTCCAGCCTCTGCTTAAAAATCTCCAAAGATGGAGAACCCACCACCTCCCGAGGAAGCCTGTTCCACTGAGGAACCGCTCTGTCAGGAACTTCTTCTGGATGTTTAGATGGAATTTCTTTTGCATTAATTTCATCCCGCTACTTCTGGTCCGTCCCTCTGGGGCAAGAGAGAACAACTCTGCTCCATCCTCTACATGGCAGCCTTTTAAATACTTGAAGATGGTTATCAGGTCCCCTCTCAGTCGTCTCCTCTCTAGGCTAAACAGACCGAGCTCCCCCAACCTTTTTTTCATATGTCTTTGTCTCCAAAGTTCTGTGAATTCTTCCTCTCCCCCTGTACTCTACTACATAAGCCTTGCTCATCTTAGCAGGGACTTTGGAAGTAGCCACCCTGCAACTACCCCATCCATGTGCCTTTTCCAGGGTGGCCCCCACCTTGTAGAACAGCCTGTCCGATGGGGTCCAAAAAGCTCCTATTCTCCTAGCTTCCCATAAATGATGCAAAACTGAATTATTATTCAAAGGGGCTTTACAAAATGAAAAAAAAAAGAAGTTTGAGTCCAGGGCAATTTTAAGACCCACAAAGTTTTATTCAAGATACAAACTTTCATGGACTTGCACACAAAGGGGGATTAGCCAGATTCATATACAAGACGTCTGTCAGTGGCTACTAGCCATGGTGACTGAGGGGAACCTCCATAATCAGAGGCACTAAACCTCGGAATCCCAGAGCCAGGAAGCAACATCAGGGGAAGGCCTTGACCTCTTGTTGGCCATCCAGAAGAACTGATTGGCTACTGTGATATATCTGGAGATTTGGGGTGGGTGGGACCTAGAGAGGGCAGGCTTTGGGGAGGGGAGTGACTTCAATGGGGTATAATTCTTGGGACTTTTAGACTTGGTTTGGTCCTGAGTCCCTCCAGAGAAACAGAGCTGCAGAGTGCTTGTAGTTATAGGTTAACTTTTGTGGATTAGGCACAGATCCAGACTCACAGTGCTTTGAGGTTTAAAAGGAATAATCTTTACTGGAAAAGATTTTGCATGAATAAATATCATATTCATCTGCTTCACTCCTTACTGAAACAGTTCACCAAAGCTTAAAAGGTAGCACATAAGAAAACACATTGCAAGCTCCTATGGCTGGCTTTGCAAGCAGGACTTCATGCTCACACATCAGATGGAGAGAGCTCCATTTAAACAATGGGATTTCTCAGGCCATTGCTCAGGACTCTTCCACTGCAAACCTAACTGTGACGACCCAGTATCATTAGGGAGCACATAGATACAGTTTAGCTGTTTAGGTTGACTTCAGGTTGACTTCACCAAGTTACTTGCTGTTTGCAATTCCAACAATAATGCTATGGAGTTGACCTTCCAATCCATTTCTTCAGGTGATCTCCATTGCCTTGATATTAGCTGTAATATTAGGAGAGCTCTCTTTCAATCCCAGCAGCCGGCTCAAGGTTGACTCAGCCTTCCATCCTTCCGAGGTCGGTAAAATGAGTACCCAGCTTGCTGGGGGGTAAACGGTAATGACTGGGGAATGCACTGGCAAACCACCCCATATTGAGTCTGCCAAGAAAACGCTGGAGGGCGTCACCCCAAGGGTCAGACATGACCCGGTGCTTGCACAGGGGATACCTTTACCTTTACCTTTAGCTACCACCTCAAGGTTGTCAACCCTATGTGTGAGACAGGACGCTGGACTAGATGGACAAATATTTTGATCTAGCAGGGCTCTTTTTATGTTCTTATGAAGATCTTGGGATTTATTGCCCCCCCCCCCCCAGAGGAACTGGCTGGCTCCTGTGTGAGACAGGATGCTAAACTAGACAGACCACTGATCTGATCTAGCAGGGCTCTTCTGATGTTCTTAGGAAGGCCTCAGCCTCTATATCCTGTGGTTGGCCCCCCCAGAAGAAATGTTGGCCATTGAGCGAGACAGGATGCTGAAGTAGATGGACCACTGGTCCAATAAATGTTCTTAAATCATTTATCCTGCTTCTCCTGGAGTAAATGGTTGTTTAGAGGGTAGGATCTATGACACTCCATCCCTACTAAGCTCTTTCCCAACCCTAACCCTACCCTCCTCAGGATCTACCCTCCCACCACATCTCTAGGAATATCCCCACCTGGAGTTGGACGCCCTAAGACAAGAGGAAAGAATGACCAAAGAGCTCTTCAGAATCTCTGCAGGACTCTTTTCATCCTCCTCACCCCCCACCCTGCCGTGTGATTCAAGAAGGGGAGAGCAGCCCCCCTCCCCGAGTGTGTGATTCATACCCCCCCCTCCCCATTGCTCCTTAGCTCCCACCCTAAGTGCCAGGAACGACCGTCTTCTCTCTCTCATGGCGCCTACTGATCCGGCTTGGAAATCCTCCCCGGTTTATCGCAGCCGGGAGAGCCCCCAGTGGACGGCCGTGTGGTGCCTGCCGGCCGCTTGTCAACAGGGCACCTTATCTTCTCAAAACATTGACTTAACCCTTCATCTCGCTGCTCCCATGGAACCAGGCGGCATGGGGAAGGGGGGGGGGCATGGTGAAGGCAGGGCCTGTCTGACGGAACGGCTGCTTCCCAGGAAGCCTAGATTCACGTCGGTAGGCCTCCATGGATCCTCGGAGAAGGAGAAGTTTTAATCACTAAGGAAAGAAGAGTGGCTTTCCTAGGTGCTGAGCCTCCCTCCTGTCCAGCTATTCTGCAACCTTTACAACACCCCTGTGGTGGAGGGCGCGCCTGTTAGGCATACACTGCGCATAGAAAGGGGAAGCTAGCAGGTTCACTGAGGCTACCTGGCCTGTTCATTTGTGCCTGAGGTGAAATTTAAGCCAGGATATTTTATTTATGTATTTATGTATTTGTTTGTTTGTCCATTCATTCATTCATTCATTCATTCATTCATTCATTCATTCATTCATTCATTCATTCATTCATTCATTCATTCATTCATTCATATTTTCTTAGATTTTTATACCGCCCTTTCCACACGGCCCAGGGCGGTTTGCATGGAACGTTGTGGGAAAGCAAAGAACATCATATATTAAATAACAGTCACAACGTAACATATCGGTAACAGTTCTAACCATAAATCTAAATTTAACAGATTACTGTAATTGATTCCCTGGACAATTTCAATAGAACAAACCCCAGGGAGGTCGGATTCCTTCAGATTATGGAGGGTGTGGCTGGAGGGGGACGGCTGGACGTTTTTTCGGTCAGATGTTTTGAGGTCGAATGCCTGGTGGAAGAGCTCCCTTTTGCAGGCCCCGTGGAATTCTGGGAGTTCGGCCAAGGCCCTGATCTCTTCAGGGTTATCATTCCACCAGGTGGGGGCCAGGACCGAGAAGGCCCTGGCCCTTGTTGAGGTCCGACGTGCTTCCTTGGGGCCAGGGATCACCAGCCAGTTGGCGGTGACGGAGCGTAGGGCTCTTTTGGGGGTATGGTCAGAGAGACGGTCTCTCAGGTACACTGGGCCCAGACTGTGTATGGCCTTGAAGGCAATCGCCAGTACCTTAAGCCTAATTTGGAATTCAATAGGGAGCCAGTGGAGTTGTTGGCGTACCAGCCAGATGTTGGATCTCCGTGGTTTCATGCAGCAGCGATTTAAGGATTTGTGGGGCCTGCAGTGCCAGTGTCAACTTACGGATTTGTGGGCCCCTAGCAGAGAACAAGTGTGTCCAGACTGGGAGCAAAAAGCCCCCCAATATTGTAAAGTGGGAGCATTCTGAGTGTCCTTAAAGAGGGGAAAGGGGGGAGGAGAAGGGCTATGGCCCTGTTCCATGGGGGGGAAGGCCCCCCAAGGGGCCCCTGGAAGCGTGGGGCCAGTAACATGTGCTTCATGCACTACATTATTTATTTATTTAGTTTGTTGGACTTTTATAGCAAGCTGGTTCACGGCGGTTCACAAAAAGAACAATGTACAAACCACATCTAAAAACATGACTTAAACACAACCCCCAGTCATCTTAAAACCAACGTCATAAAAAGGCGGCATATTCTATATACTAATAAAAAATATTGCCTGGCGACACTTAATAGATGACACAAGGTCCCTAGGTAGCTTAATACTGCCCACAGGGACCAAAAGGGGAGGGGGACCAGGTCGAACACCCCAGGATCACCACCATGGATAAACTGGCCCTGATTTCATGGAGGGACACACCCTCTCTGGCTCTCAGCCTTAGCCACCGCGTGCTAAAGGAAGGGAACTGTGTCTTTTAACAATCTCCTCTCCTTTTCACTGGCCCAACACAATGGATTCTCAAGCCAATCTCAAGCCTGGCTTCTGATGGGAAGCAGAGAACCAAGGGGCATGAATCACATACGGAGCCTTAGCATGCGGTCACAGCCTGAAGGAGATTGCGAATCTTATCACCCGAGATAAGAAACTTGGCTCCCAGCTGCACCCCCCCCCCCCGCACCCCCTTTGGATTTGGTTGGCACCATGAAGTATACAATTCCCCTAAAAGAGATATGTCAGTGGATTTCCCCTAATCGCCCCCCAGGTTTACGGCTTTTTAAAAAAGTGAGAAGGACCCATTAGCAGAACAAGGACATGTTCAGGGTAAGGGAAAGTGCTGATCTGTTCAGCTCCCCAAGGGGGGGGAGTTGTCATTGGGGTCACCACTTCCCCATGGCAGGGGGGAGGGTTGGCAGCGCCAGGGTGAAATTTTGAAATTTGGGAGTGGACCCTGGGGAGGTCAGAGACCTCAATGCGGTGCGATCCATAGAGTGTGTCCCCCAAAATATCCGTTTCCTCTGGGAAAACTGGTCTCTGTCGTCTGGAGGTGAACTGTAATCCCAGGAGATTCCTCGGTACCACCTGGAGGCTGGCATCCCTGTTTGTCATCTACTTTTCTGAGATGCGGCTAGCCTTTGACTTTTCGAAAATGACACTTTACAACTTAGGAAGGTCCATGGATACTTTGATTTTGATTTATTTTGATTTATTACAATATTACAATATTATTATTGTAGAATTGCCCCTCTCAGCAGAGCCGTTTCAGGGCGTTGTATAACGCAGGGGTAGGCAACCTGTGGTCTTCCAGATGTCCATGAACTACAGTTCCCATGAGCCCCTGCCAGCGTTTGCTGGCAGGGGCTCATGGGAATTGTAGTTCATGAACATCTGGAGGACCACTGGTTGACTACCCCTGGTATAACATACCAGAACTGTTGAGACAGGGATTTGGGGGGGCTGGATTGGCTTTCTGTTGCTAGGAGTTTTACTGCATTGTGATCTGGTACTCTTGCGTTCGATTGCATTTTCCTCCGTCGCAAACCGCCGCGAGCCAGCTGGTCTGAGAGCAGCGGTTAATAAATGTAATAAATAAAAAAATTAAACCAAATAAAGCAATACACTTAAATGACTTAAATCTTTAGCACTTAAGACCATCGGAAAAGAGCAGTCAGCATTTTCCCGTTCCTAAGCCCGATCCAGCACTCATTTTATCTGTGGTGCTTACGGTGGTGGTGGGGACTCTTGGATGTTCCTGATAGCCTTTGTCAGGCAGGAGTTCCCAGGTTCAATCCCTGGCATCACCAGTTAAGAACCAGGCCGTAGGTGATGGGAAAGACCAGTGTCTGAGACCCCAGAGAGCCACTGCTAGCCTGAGAAGACAATACCGAACTACATGGACCAAGGGTCGGATTAAGTCTACAACGAATCCACTTGTTTATGCGACCGTGGAGCGTTTCAGATCTCTTTCAAGAGATGTTATTGAATTAGCTGTTTGCCGGTCTTATGCTGACCCTGCGTTGGAGCTGAAACGTGACGGATGTTGTGTTTGTGTGATGTGCGGCAGGCCCAGACAATTTGTAGAGCAAGACACAGACTTTCATCTTCAAGTAGTATTTGGGGAAGTGCTCTGCTCCCTTGTTTTACTCCACCTCCTCGCCCTCCAGGCCTAAGCTGACTGGAAACCCGTAACATTTGCCATTTGAAGTGAATGGGGGGGGAAATGAGCCATTATGAACCATTAGGCTGAATAACAATAAGGATGAGGGTTCTTTCTCTGGGGCGGTTATCTCGGCTAACGCAAACGGAACAGCACAAGCGGAGGGCACAGGTAGAGTGTAAATACGCAACAGGGTGAAGCACTGAGCTGCTTACAAGGATAAACTAGTTTCACTTAGAAGAGAAACACGTTTCTGAGTCAGAGAGGAGAGAGAAAGCCCCATTGAACTGCCTTCCTGGATTCATTCTGGAGGCATTTGAAAGGCTGTCACTTAGAGGAGGGTAGGGCGTGGTTCCTGTTGGCAGCAGAGGATGGGACCCACAGGAATGGCTTTAAACCACATGTAGAATGGGACCAGTTAGGTATCAGGGGGGAAATTTCACAGTCGGAGTAGTTTAGTGGCGGAAAGGACTGCCTAAGGAGGCAGTGAGCTCCTCTACGCTGGCAGTCTTCAAGCAGTGGCTGGACATGTCCTTCTCCTGGATGCTTGAGGCTGATCCTGCATTGAGCAGGGGGTGGGACTAGATGGTCTCTATGGCCCCTTTCAAGTCTATGATTCTATGACTCAACCAGGGAGAAAGCATGCTCCAAGTCTCCATTTGAGCCAATCAGGAAGTGGGGGAGATCATTTGAAAAATACTATAAATTCTTAATCTAACACTGCTAATTGCACATCTCCTCCGATGCCCCCTGTAGGACATTCTTCATATGCAGTTGAATCTGGAACACTACAGATCCTGCACATTCCAACAGAGGGGCAGATGGGTCTTTGTACTGCTTTCATTCTGGTCCAGCATCCCGTCTCACACAGTGGCCAGCCAGTTCCTCTGGAGGGCCAACAACAGGGCAGAGAGGCCGAGGCCTTCCTCTGAGTTGCCTCCTGGCTCTGGGATTCCAAGGCTTAGTGCCAACTAGCTAGTAGCCAAAGCTAGACCTGTCCTCCATGAATCTATTGCACCCCCTTTTAAAGCTGATTACTCCTGAGGCCATCACAACCTCCTCTGGCAGCAAAGGCCACCTTTCAATTATTATCTATGCAAAGAGGCATTTCTTTTGTCTGTCCTTTTGCGGGGCAACCCCTGTCTTCCTTGGAGGCCTCCCATCCAAGGTCTAACCAGGACCAACCTTTTCTTAGATTCCCGGTTTTGAGCAGATCAGTTTTGTCTGGGCTGCTCAGCACCCCATGACTATAAGAAGCTCTCAAAAAAGAAAACTGGAGTGCCCTTCATGACAAAATTCTGCTCTACACCTTCGAACTAGGGAGGGTGTAGAAGAAGAGGAGTTGTTTTTTATGCCCCATGTTTCTCTGCCCAAAGGAGTCTCAAAACGGCTTCCAATCGCCTTCCCTTTCCTCTCCCTACAACGGACACCTTGTGAGGTGGGGCTGAGAGAGCTCTGACAGTACTGCTCAGTCAGAACAGCACTACCAGGACTGTGACTAGCCCAAGGTCACCGAGCCGGCTGCATGTGAAGGAGCTGGGGATCAAACCTGGCTTGCCAGATTAGAAGCCGCCACGCTGCTGTCAACCACTCCACCATGCTGGAAAGTTTCTCCACTGACGTGTCAAAACAGCCAGCAGAATCAGGCCTGAGAGGATTATTAAGAGCGGGGAAACCATTCTTACTCTGCATCTCGGAGTCTTACAAACGACTTCGCAGAACCCACTGGCAGGACGGCTGTCCGGCGGCCCCCGGGCATTGTCCCAGCGGCCAGTGCTAGTGGCATTCCTGTCCTGCAAGGCAGTGGAAGACACGGCCTCATTGGGAATCTATCTTGAGAACTGCGGCAGGGAAAACCTCTCCGGCCTGGACCCCGGCAGGGGGGCACCTGGGAAGGATCACTCAGCACCGCCGGCTCTCCCTTCAGCTCAGCGTTACCTTTTAGGCTCCCCGAGATAATGGGAGCTGGCAAGCTTGTTCGTTTTAATCAGTTCAAGGCAAGGCTGAGCAATATAAATGACTCTCCAGGGAGGAGACAAGATTCCACATTCCAAATGGGCTTGATCAGATGCATTACTCCTAATTTTAAAAGCAGGGGGTGGGGCGGGGCGGGGGTGGTGGTCTGCAGGCTGGCTGAACTTTAAAACTAACAGAGATTTGGGCCAATTAATCACGGCGCGGATATTTTAAAGAGCCGTTTGGATCCTTGCAGGCAAACAAACGGCTCAGCTTGTTGGCGCTGATATTTGATCTGCCCGCCGTGGGACTTGCTTTCCGTGGTTGAGCGTGGCAACACCCGTGGCATTCATAGGACATCCACAGGGGGTGGCTATGATTGCTAACCTGTGGGTAGGCACACCAACAAAAGCTGTCCAGTACGAAAGTTACGCTGATGGTGGAGGGGGGGGGGGAGACCCGGAATCAGCACTGCACCACGAGAATTTCTTCCTGTCCATTAATGTTCGTAAACAGGTGGAAGAATTGCTGGAGCATTTCCCGGTTCTAGAAGCGCTTTAAGAAAATCAACTCTTCCGTGATCAGTATTCCTCTTAGAATTGCTCTCCAAAGGAATGACAGTCCCAGTGCAAATTATTTTGCCCTAAAAAAAAAGGGCAAAAGTTCCCATAAATGAGGAACAAAAAATATGGATCATGGCTGGAGCATACTGGTTAGGAGTGCGGACCTGATTTGATTCCGTGCTCCCCAACATGCAGCCAGCATATAAAAATACGCAGTGAACAGCAATAAACAACACAAGCCCTGCACCCAAGACTAATACCCACTATCGGGGAGGAGGAGTGGGGCGGGGGGGGGGGGGGAGAGAATGCGGGTCTGGTCACAAACCCACCACCAGGCTGTGCTGTTTCCACCTCTCTCTAACTCCACATGCCCTTTGCAGCTACCGATCTCTTCCCCAAGGGCTGAGGAGGGCAGTTTACGAGCTGTTTTGCTACCATAAATAAACCTTAATTTCCTGTTATTCACCTGCAGGGCATTCCCGCCACCTTGATGATAATGAACGTGGCTCCCAGTTGGCACTGCACTTTGGTTTACGACGGCGTATTTCGAGTGCGTGCGGAGGAACCTTTGGACCTGTTTTACAGAACCTCCGAAGGACACACTTGGTCTTCTGAGAATGAAATATTCCCCCTCTCCAGAGTGACGCTTGTGAGCAAGGAAAGTTGCTCAGCAGGCTCACCTGGGGTTGCCGATCTCCAGGTGGTCAAAACAAGAAGAAAAGACCTTGTCTTTTCGGACCAGGATCTCCATACTCTTTTGAGCCACCGGCCAATTTATATTATTATTTGTATTGAGGTTATAGAAGAAATACTACTTAAATTTGTTGCATTTTTTAAAAAAAGAGAGGCCACGGAAGAAAAGATAATAGAAAATGGATTTCATCTGGAAAACCATTCTGGCTGAAATCCTTGGAATGAAATAAAATGAAAGTAAACTCAAGAAAGGACATTGTTTAAAAACATTCTTTACTATTGTTTAATGCTTTAAGGATAAGTCTTTTCTTCTTGTTTTGAGTTATCTGAGACCGTCCTCTGTTTTTCCTATAATCTCCAGGTGGTGGCTGGAGAGCTTTTGGGATTACAGCTGACCTTCAGACAACAGGATGCTTTGGGCTGATCCTGCGTTGAGCAGGGGGTTGGACTAGATGGCCTGTATGGCCCCTTCCAACTCTATGATTCTATGATTCTATTATTCTATGGCCTGTATGGCCCCTTCCAACTCTATGATTCCAGGATTCTATGATTCTATGGCCTGTATGACCCCTTCCAACTCTATGATTCTAGGATTCTATGATAACAGAGATTGGTTCCCCCGGCGAAAATGGCTGCTTTAGTGGATGGATTCTTTGGTGTCATACCCCATTGAAGTCCTTCCTCTCCCCAAACCTCTCTCCCTCCTTCAGGCTCTGCTCCCAAGTCTGGGTATTTCCTTGCCCTGATCTAGTAACCCCACGCTCACAGCAAATACAACCATGCTGTGGCTGATGTGGTACAGCCCTCCCTTAGGACTGTACCACTTCAGGGAACATACGGTAGGACCCCATCATTGAAAGTATCTCCCATGTTGATATGTATCTCAGTGGCAGGGATTTGGTATGTGGTGCAGAATTAAGCCTCAGGAGAACAATTGTTTTTTTTTTAAGTTTCTAGTCCTCAGGACTGTGAAGACAGGCTTGAAAATGTTGGGGGGGGGATTTAGGATGGGGTGGAAGGAGTGGAGAAGACATGCTAGTCCTCTGTTTACCTTCTCCCCTCCCATCTAGCAAAAGTAGGGATGCCAGTCTTCCAGTGGGAGCTGAGGATACCCTGGTTTTCCAGCTAATCTCCAGCCAACAGAGATCAGTTCCCCTGGAGAAGATGGCTGCTCTGGAGGGTGGACTTTGTAGCATTATACTGCACTGAGATCTCTTTCCTCCCCAAATCCCACCCACTCTTGGCTCCACCCAACCCAGAACTGGCAACCCTAAGCAGAAGTGGTTATACACATAATAATAAAATCAATAATAATAAAATCTATGCACATTATCTCCACATGTTGGACAGGGTATGGAATCCATTTTACAGCAGAAAATTTTGCATACTGTGTCCTGTTATTTGTCCTATACAGAGACTTGCAAAAGTTTTCAAAAACCTTAGATGGGTCTTTTATTTATACCCTGACTTTCTCCCCAATGGGGACTCCAGGTAGATCACACCATTCTCCCCTCCTCCTTTTTTATATATACAACAATCCTGTGATGTAGATGAGGCTGAGGGAATATGACTGGCCCGAGATAACCCAGTGAGCTTCCACGGCACGAGCAAGTTTCCTCGATCCTAGTAGGACTCTCTAACCCAAGAGTGGACAAACTGTGGCTTTCCAGATGTCCATGGATCACAAATCCCATGAGCCCTTGCCCCCCTGCTCTAACCCCTACACCACAGTGGCATTCACAATTTAATTTGAATGGCAAAGAGGAACGGCAAAATTACAACTTATTGAGAAACATCCATTTCAAAATTTGAGGAGTGATAAGAATGTTTATCAGGCCAGGAGGAGATGGATTTAGGATGAGAAACAGTTTTAAAACAGGACCTTAATGCACTTCAATGCATAAAAAATGCATTACAGCGCAGAATCAGAATGAGAACAAGTTTTGAATACAAAGGTATGAGGAAATGGCTTCTGAACAAAAAAAAATCTTCCTTTTTCATTGTGTAATATATTATGGGCTTCTTTAAAACTCGGGTATATTAAAATCAGTGGTTGGGATACGGAAAGGATAAAATGCGTAGCATGGTGTTTTTAAGGATTTTGAAATCTCTTTATGGATACCCTGCCAGAATAGTCTTGCACATTTGCAGGGCCACCATAGCCTTAAATCCGGAAGTTTTTGTTTTAGGATTTTTGGATAATGAAAAAAGATTTTAAAGTATGAAGAGATATGGAGATCCTTGATGACAACTGAAAGGATTGTATGGGCAAAAAATTGGAAGTTAATGGAGACAGCCACCATATTTGATCAGCATCCAGAACTCACCCAGATGGTGCAATTGACAAGATACGTTGGAGATAAACTAATATTGGACTTTAAGACAAAATGAAATCTTTGGATAGAGTGTATTTTACAAAGTATAATTGTGGATTGATGGCTATTGGTTATGATTTATGATTTATAAGGGGAAATGTGATTGAATTTGGAATTTTGAGTAGGAGATTTGGTGATCTTTTAAATATATTGCTCAACAAACACTGTCAGAAGTTATTTGTAAGTGTAATTTAATAATTTATTAACATGTCGCTTTCTGAGCTTGTTAAATATATTCTGATTAAATTTATTTATTTATTCATATTTATATTTTAATTTATACCCTGCCCCTCTTGACATAGTCGGTCTGGGGCAGCTTACATCCAGATAAAAGAATAAAATACAACAATTGCCATAAAAAACCCTTCAATTAATCCCCAGTAAAATACTAAATCTAATGGATTGTAAATAAAATGGATTGTAAAAATTTGAAATGGCAAAAAGAAAGAAGGAAAGGAAGGAAGGAAGGAAGGAAGGAAAGAAGGAAGGAAGGAAGGAAGGAATAAAGAAAGAAAGAAAGAAAGAAAGAAAGAAAGAAAGAAAGAAAGAAAGAAAGAAAGAACTCGGTAGCATGGAATGTGCAGCCATGGTGAAATAAATAATATAGTTGTAAAATACACCAGTGATGAAATTTGAAATTTGTAATGTTTGAAGTAAAGACTAGAATTATTGATAGAAAATGTCTTGGCGATTAAATGGAGATGATCCTGGGGAGAAATATTTTCTGATTCATACACCTAGTAACGTATAATGATTTTTGATGTATACGATCTGCTGATCTATTTTTCTTTTGGATCCCTTTTATATTATTATTCAAATAAAAAAATATTATTGGAATTGGGGGGGGGGAATATAAATCCAAATGCTGAACATTCATCTACCCCCACAGGCAGCGATGAACTGTATTAGTTTATTTATTTTAAAAATATTGCCCCTCTGCTCCTTCAGCCTTCGGCAGCATCTTACAATACACAAAAGCTGCAACACAATAGAACTACATCGTGCATCAGCATGATAAAAGCCATTGTTATTTCTTGTCTTTCATTAGATTGATAAACCACCTTCTCCACTAGAGCAGACTCAGCACAAAATTTGTTAAATTCGTCAGCATAAAAATTGTTCGTACATAATTCATTTTTTAAATAAAAAATCCTATAACGGCAATTCTGCTCCCAGTACTCCACCATCAAAGACTGAGGTAAAAAGGTCAGATTCTGCCTGGACCCAAAAAGATCACACAAATGGCTGCAGGTGGACATGTAGCAGACAGGCCCAGAACTTGAAAAAAGTTCAAAGTCCATAAAAGGGACTTTGAACTTCAACATGAGACAGCCGGAGGGTGGAGATTCTTGTGCTCTTCGGTAATGTGGAGATTCTGCTGCAGGCATGGAATCTTTTATCTTCGTGTCCTGCCTTTTCTCCAAAGAGTTCAGGGCGGTGCCCAAAGCGTGTCATTTGTACCACCCCAACATCACAGGGATATGCGTGAGCATCGTTGGACATGGGGGCAGGGATGAACATTTCTCAGATCAGAGATCATAGTTGAAAACTGCCATATCTCTTGACGTATTCAAGAGGGCCGATTCCACAGGAAATAAGATTGTGCTATGACCACCCGGTTCAGTTCTTAGAAGCTTGGGGCAAAGAGTTGGCTGTACCACTGTATCGTTTGTACTATGTGTTCCTATAAATAGACTCTTAGAAGAAGAAGAAGAGTTGGTTCTTATATGTCACTTTTCCCTACCCGAAGGAGGCTCAAAGCAGCTTACAGGCGCCTTCCCATTCCTCTCCCCACAACAGACACCCTGTGGGGTGAGTGAGGCTGAGGGAACGCTGATATCGCTGCTCGGTCAAAACAGTTTTATCAGTGCCGTGGCAAGTCCAGCTGGTTGCATGTGGGGGAGCGCAGAATTGAACCTGGCATGCCAGATTAGAAGTCCGCACTCCTAACCACTACACCAAACTGGCTCTCTCCTTACTGTAGTTGGACTTTTTTTTTTGGTGAATTTCTTCAATGCGTCATGCTAATACTTCTGCTGTGCTCTGCCTCTGGTTGGTTTCCAGAGTTCTACAAGTCGAATCGTCTATATTTAGCATCGTCTATAACAGAGTTCTGCAACCTGATGCATGCAGGCACCACAGGGCTCCCCGAAGAGCAAGTCATTTTTTTCGGGTGCCTGACAAATGTTTTTAGAAAGTGGTTAGGGTTAGATGGTGCTATTGGCTATTGGAGATCTGATTGGCTTTGCAGATTTTAAAAAAACTGGCTTTGACCACCACCATTACCACATCACCGCCATCATCAACGATTTGATTTATAGACCACCCTTTCCTGTGGTGGTAGCCAAAGCCCAAACACCTTTTTAAAAAGCCTACACAGCTAATCAAGGACCGTTTATGCACTGGAGGTTTCATGCCAGGCTGCAGGCTGGAGTTTTAGTCGTAGCAGGTTGTCCCACCTCTTCCTGCACCCACATAGGCCTATTATGCACCGCCGCCGAAACGGCGATTTCGGGTTACATGGAAAACGCGGAGGAGGAAGACGCAAAGCAAACCGCTTACGCATGGGACGGGACGCAAAGGCGGCAAAACCCAGAGTAACCGATTATGTATGCGGCAACCCCCGCACCACTTCTGGTTGTGCCCTGGTCGCCCGGAAGCTCTGCTTTCTTCTGCGTTTCACTAACGCGGCTTTTCCGGTGGCATGCACCGAATCTGTGGCCGGTTGCTGCCGGCACTGTGTGTTATCGGTGATTTTAGGCAACGCCATTCCACCCCGAATGTGGACCTTCCCCTCCCTGCATAATGGGCCATAGGGGAGCATTTCGCCTGGTAAACCTCATCCGCCCCTGATTTGTGCTCCTTTAAGGGAGCTCGGGCAGTGAAATTCCCAGTGCGTAAACGGTCAAGCCTCCGGTGGCCAATCTAACTATACCTGGTCAGGGCCTAGAAAAGAAAGTGGTTAGCAGAAATCGTGGTGCCCATGGGTACCATGTCAGGGACCCACAGCAATGCACAGATCATCTGTCACACTCACATGTGAGCAAGGCACAGTACCCAGGGCCTTTTGCTTCCACGTCACCTTTTGAGTGATGCTGTGCCTGGTTTGTAGGAGAAAGCTCGCACAAAAGCTATCCTGGACGGGAAACAATGTAACTCTGGCGCAAGTCATTACTATGACAAACAGTTATGGCAACGGAACACCCTCTGCCAATGTTTTCATTTCCTTTTAAGTGCAACACATTTCACTCTAAGTGGCTTCGGGGAGGCCAGACGAACCATTTATAATTAAAACAAGTGGCCCTCCAAAGAAAACAGATGTAATTCCAGAAGGTGTTATTTGCTTATAGCTAGAATAAAGAATTCACAATTAATTGAGCATGCAGGTAAATATTACAGGGCTCTTTAATCATCCCTTCACGATGGAGTGGAGAAGTCTGAAGTGTGTGGGAGTCTGCAGGAGACAGGATATGGTCAGGGATTTGGGGGGTACAGTGCAGTGGGATCCTCAGTTCCCAAGAAAACACACTGGCAAATCGGGACCCTGCTGAGTTTCATCAAAGTGGTCTTGCTTGCAAATTCCACCCTGAGCAGTGGAAAATTTTGCTGCAAATGCAAACTGTGCCTCTTCTCTTCTCTGCGCTTCGTGGGTCAATTTGCTAGGAGCAATTTGCTAGGAGCAAAGAATCCGGGTGGTGTTGTGGTTAAGAGTGTTGGCCTCTAATCTGGAGAGCTGGACTTGATTCCCCACTCTTCCTTCACATGCCACCAGCTGGCTGACCTTAGATTAGTCACAGTTGTATTAGAGCTGTTCCCACAGAGTAGTTCTGCCCGAGCTCTCTCAGCCCCAACTACCTTACAGGGTGTCTGTTGTGGGGAGAGGAAGGGAGGTTGATTGTAAGTCATTTTGAGACTTCTTCAGGTAGTTAAATGCAAAGTATAAAAACCTTCTTCTTCTTAAATAGATATGTCATTAAATAAAATGCCAAGTCAGTCTTAAGGGGAACGTTACAAACAACAACAATAGGTCATCGACTGAATTCAGACCCTTAGACTGGAAGAACTCCAAACGAAAGATGTAAAAAGCTTCCTGTTGTAACAGACTCCTAGACTGGCAATCTTGGGTCTGACACAGTAGATTCTTTCCTCCAACACAGCCAAACTGAACTCTGGAGTCTGGAGATCAGTGGTAATTTTGGCAGCTGGAGTCCTTAAAGTCTTTAAAATATCTGGAGCTCATATGATGCAATACAGGAAATGTTAGAAGGGGAGCAACCCGATGGTGAGTTATGACACTCAAGGCCAACCTTGTATGAAATCTCAAATTGCTTGTTCCAACCTCCAGCAGCTAGTTGAATGCTACAGAGAAGCCAATTAGTGGATTCTGCTGTCCACACTGCTTCCTTGTTGACCAGTTCCTAATTCATCGTGAATACCACCGTGCCAACTTTTTTCGATTAGTAATCGACATGAATCGTCCTTAAGGCAGCCCGACTAGGGTTCTGGTGGATGCTGTTATTACCATGTTGGCTTCATTGGCCAAAGCTAACCAAAGTGGTGGGTATCTCTGTACACCGATCGAATAAACAGACACACGTGCCAAAGGTCAAGCATCCTACAGCAAAGTTCCAGCATCACTTTGACAGGCAAGAACACCAGACCCAACTCACATGTGTGATGGGGTGATGCTGCTCTGGGAGAACAGCACAAACAGGACTGTGATGAGCTCAAGGTCCCCCAGCTGGCTACACGGGGAGGAGCGGAGAACCTGCCAGATTAGAAGCCACCACTCTTAACCACTGTATCGTGCTGGCAGTGTGGGCAAAACACTTGGCGGGCACCATTTTTTATTGCATTTATTTATTTATTGAAATAAATAAATAAAGTTCAGAGCAGACTCAGGGCAGTGAACGATGTATGTTCAACAGTGTAATTAAAAACACAGTTAAAACACAGGCAATACAGGGGGGGGGGTGGCTGCTCAGAGTCTTTATTTTTGTGTCCTTTACATTCCCTTTGCCCTCTTAAAACGAGCAGATCCCCCCCCCCACATGACTTATGTGCTCATGCCACATTAATGGCATATCTGAATCCTGTAAAAAATAAATTGGGAACACCCGCCGTGATGTGGGCATAATTTAAAAAGTTCCAGTGGCAACGCAAGAGAACCAACAGGGGCAGAACAAAAGTGTCCGAAGCAGATTCCTAATGTGCCTTGAGAAAGAACAAAGTTTGAGTCTTAAAGGTGCCCCTGGAGCCTGGACTGAAATTTTGCCCTTCTCTCCTCCTTTGGCTTGGAGCTCTTTCCCAGGCAGCCAGCAGAGGGCGCCTCGCACTGATTTTCTACATTCCGGAAGAATCAGCTCACGGCCGCTGAAAGTGACCGATTCAGTTCTCAGGGCTGAAAAGTTGGAACCCCCGAAGATTGTGTTTCTGCACTGTGCAGGCTGCAGGCTCCAAGGACTGGGAGGCTGGCCAAGTTGGGCCGATTCCCACTGAAAAGCAGTTCTGCTCTGCACCAAGCCTATCATCTCTGAAATGCAAAGAGCTGTCAAGTCTATGCCCCCCCCTCTGACAAAAAAGACACCCCCCATAGAGAAGGGGTTGGTCTATATGGCCTGTATGGCCCCTTCCAACTCTATGTATCTATGATAAAAACATTAAGTTTTACCTAGGGTTGCAGGCCTCCGGGTAGGGTCGGAGATCTCCTGGAATGACCAGTGACCTCCAAACTGCTGAGGCCAATTCTCCTGGATAAAATGTTTCAATTGGAGGGTGGGCTTTGTTGGTGAGGCCCCTCCCCTTCCCCAAACTCCACCATCGACAGCAGGGGTAGTCAAACTGCGGCCCTCCAGATGCCCATGGACTACAATTACCATGAGCCCCTGCCAGGCTCATGGGAATTGTAGTCCATGGACATCTGCAGGGCTGCAGTTTGATTACCCCTGATCTGCAGGCTCCACTTGCAAATCTTCAAGATTAGGGGCGATTCCACCCCTATTCTTGAAACTGTCCCCTTCCAAGGGGCCCGTACAACTAAAGAAAAACCAGTCCAGCAAAATGGACTATCTCGGCAGCCTGAGGAACTTTTCTAGAAGTTAACCTCAGTGGGACCTAGCGTGGAACATTATGCCAAAAGACATACCAGTTACCTGGCTTCGTACCCCTAAAATATTCTCCTTTCCACACAAGACAACCAGCCACCCCTAGTGACTCTCCGTACATTAACTATATTTAACTTCTCCCTCTACGAAGCCCGAGAGCCTGACTGGCAAATTCCTGTCACAGGGATATTTTTAGCGGCTATTGTCTGCCTGCACATTGTGGCATACTGTGCAGACTGGGACTCACAGAGGCCTGTCTTGCTTTCACAATTAATGGCTTTTAAGTAGGAAGTCAGGGGGAGGGAGGGGGAATGTGAATAGAAAGAGGTTTCTTGTTTGTTTGTTTGTCTGACTTGTGTGGGGGGTGTTTGGTTCTTCATGGGGTGGTCTTGAGAAGCCAACCGGATCCCTTTGGCCTGATGTTTGCATGGTCTCCTCAGGCTCAAGGGAAAAGTGAGGTTTTTTGGTCTTGCCTAACCCTAGACGATGGATAAGATGGTCCACTTGTTCCTGAGCTGCAACGACAAGAGGTGTAATACGTCTGCAGGTTTGTTAGGCATAGACACAGCTTTTTTGAAAACAACCAGCTCTTTATTAACTCCAACTTCAACAACACCGAACACAGCGAACTTATATACACTTGTATATAAAACAAGTCAGAAAACCTGATTGGTCCTTAACGGGCTGTTCTCATTGGTCGATGAGTGCCTTGCAACAAGAGAGCCTACGATTGGCTGATTTACAATCGTTCATTTGCATAGTGGTTAGACTTTGCACTTTTGATCCCACCTACGGAACACCCTGCAGACAAGATGCGTGGTTCTTTCTTTCTTTTCAAATTTATATGCCAGGGCTTAGGGTGGCTTACCGTATATCAAACAATAAAACAGGAGTTAAAACACTGCAAACATTAAAATCAAATTTACTTTAAATAATAGGAGCTCCCCTTCTCTCTGATGGCAGGGACGGTGGTGGTAGTGGTAAAGTTCTGCGATTTTGTCAACTAGATGGCTCATGGACAGTTGTCATTTATGTAGGGAGGCCAGTTAGTAATATATTCAGTAGGCCTCCACCATAGGCCTGGTGAAACAGCTCTGTCTTGCAGGCCCCAAGGAACCGCTTTAGGTCCCACTGGGCCCTGAGCTCACTCAGAGAGTGGGTGTGGTTCAAAGTTATGGTTGCCAACCTCCAGGCCAGACCTGGAGGGCTTCTGGAATGACTGATCTCTAAACTGCAGAGATCAGCCCCGCTGAAAACAGCCCTTATACCCCCCCCCATTGAGGTCCCTCCCCTCTGCAAAAACCTGCCCTTCCCAAGCTGCACCCATGAATTTCCCAGCCTGGAGTTGGCAACCCAAAAAATGAACAGAACTTTGAACGGCCTTCCTTGATAGTCTGGAATTTTGCTTTGTAAGAAGGTAAAAATGGAGAAATGAAGTGTTTCGGAAGAGGTGAAACCGGCATGCTCGTCTGCCTTTGCCTTAGACCGACAGGGCTCAAAAGTTCTTGTTAAAAAGCTCAGTTGTCTTGGTGCGACCCAGGAGGGAGAACTGAACCTTCTGGGAACTGCACGGATCGTGTCGGGGTCTGACCCAAGAGGCAAAGCCCACCCCCTTTGGCTAGCAGAAGTCCCTGGCAGCCAATGGGACGGGAAAAGACTTTGAAACCATCCCTTTACATAAATAAGGCGATCTGTCAAAGTGTTCTGTTTGGACACGGAGCTGAAATATCGTGTGCCAAATGACGAGCTTATAAACATTAAAGCCATATGCGCCGGGGAGGAGCTCTGCAGGCCAAGCTGCTCGGGAGTCCCTGCAGAAGCCTCATTTATCCGCCCGGCTGGGCCGGAGATTTGGCAGGGAGAGTGGAGGAGCGAACCCAGACTGACCCCGTTGCGGGGAGCACGCCGAGCCCTGGGGGATGCAGGGAAGGAAACCCAAACCACTGGCATGGGCCTGGGGACATTCATCACCCCGTAATCTGCTTGGCTCAAAGCGAGCCGTTTCACATGTCAATCAGAGCCGTCTGACGACAGCGATGCAGGAGAAGGCTTCCAGGTCTGACGATGGAGAGGAATGGAGCTGGATCCTTCCCCACAAGATAGCTTCATTGTGAAAGATGGGTGGCCAACTCCGGGATAGGAAATGCCTGGAGATTTGGGGGTGAAACCTGGGAAGGGTAGGTTTGAGGAGGGGAAGGGACCTCAGAGGGTATAACGCCATCTAAAGCGGGGTGGGGGTGGGGGGTGGGGTCATCTCTGTAGTCTGGAGATTGGTAGTAATGCCAGGAACCCTCCAGGTCTGGCCTGGCCTGGAGGTTGGCAGCCGTCACTTTGGAACCATGCCTGATTCGAAAATTTTGATAAGACCCCATGACAATAAGTTTTTATGCCTTGCTTCTCTCTACCCTAAGAAATCTCAACGCGACTTACAATCGCCATTCCCTTCCTACCATGGTAGAAAAGATCACAACAGGTCCAGTTGCACCTTAAAGACTCACAACATTTGTGGCAGGGTCTGTGCTTTCGTGAGTCACTGCGCCCTTCTACAAATGCCTGAAGTATGAGAAGAAGTGAGCGGTGACTCACAAGAGCTCTTCCCCTGCCTCACATTTTGTGAGTCATAGAATCATAGAATCATAGAGTTGGAAGGGGCCATACAGGCCATCTAGTCCAACCCCCTGCTCAACGCAGGATCAGCCCTAAGCATCCTAAAGCATCCAAGAAAAGTGTGTATCCAACCTTTGCTTGAAGACTGCCAGTGAGGGGGAGCTCACCCCTCCTTAAGGGGCTGCTGGACTCTGGCTATTTTTGGCTGCTATGGACAGATGAGCCCGGCTACTCCTCTGGAACTATTTCCCTGCAACATTCGCTTGGCGAGGTGGGGGGGGGCTGAGAGAGCTCTGAAAGGAGGGTGACTGGCCCCAGGGTCACCCAGATGACTGCATGAGTGAGGAATCCATCCTGGTTCTCCAAATGCCTAAAGCATTTCTTGGATGCTTTAGGATGCTTAGGGCTGATCCTGCATTGAGCAGGGGGTTGGACTAGATGGCCTGTATGGCCCCTTCCAACTCTATGATTCTATGATTCTATAGCCTGTATGGCCCCTTCCAACTCTATGATTCTATGATTCTATGATTCTATGGCCTGTATGGCCCCTTCCAACTCTATGATTCTATGATTCTAGGATTCTAGGATTCTATGGCCTGTATGGCCCCTTCCAACTCTATGATTCTATGATTCTATGATTCTAAATCAGCATCTGCCTGTGTTAACTACTACACCACGCGGGCTCTCATTGCTGGCAGATGAAGGACATCGAATACCAGATGCGAATAGGTTGGGGGCATATCCAGAATCCCAAATGAGAAGGTCCTCGGTTTGCAAGACTGGAGCAGGATGCTATGGAGGCCCCCACAAATTGGATGTGACTAGATAGCACTTCACATACACACACAATATGGCTGTACTTTCAGATGTTGGATTACAGTAGAAAAGCAAGATTCAAATTCAGAAGCACCTTAAAGACCAACAAGGTTTCTAGAGTAGAATCTTTCAAAAGTTAAAGCTCCTTTTGTCACATACAAATATGAATGGAGACAGAAGGTGGGAGGGGTGTTGCGAAGAAGAGAATCAAGACTCAAAAGTACAGTGCTAAATATAGTGGAGAAATCCTCTTCTCCTGCCATCAAGTCATAGAATCATAGAATCATAGAGTTGGAAGGGGCCATACAGGCCATCTAGTCCAACCCCCTGCTCCATGCAGGATCAGCCCTAAGCATCCTAAAGCATCCAAGAAAAGTGTGTATCCAACCTTTGCTTGAAGACTGCCAGTGAGGGGGAGCTCACCACCTCCTTAGGCAGCCTATTCCACTGCTGAACTACTCTGACTGTGAAATTTTTTTCCTGATATCTAGCCTATATCGTTGTACTTGAAGTTTAAACCCATTAAAGTTTAAACCCATTCCTGCCCTCCTCCAAGTGACAAACTTTCAAATACTTCAAAGAGGGCTATCATGTCCCCTCTCAACATCCTTTTCTCCAGGCTGAACATTCCCAAGTCCCTCAACCTATCTTCATAGGGTTTGGTCCCTTGGCCCCAGATCATCTTTCCTTTCAATTTTATCTACGTCCTTCTTGAAGTGAGGCCTCCAGAACTGCACACAGTACTCCAGGTGTGGTCTGACCAGTGCTGTATACCAGCGGTCCACAACCTTCTTGTAGTCGGGGACTGCCTCCGAGGGTGGGAGAGAGCCGGCGGCCCGGCCACAGCAGCTGCACGTAAACGTGCATGCATAGTTGCCTTGCATGTGCGTTTTCGCCACTAGGTGGCGCTAACGCGCATGTGCAGAACAGCCGCACGTGCGCGTTTTCGCCAACAGGGGGCGCAAACACGCATGCGCGGCGGCTCCGTGCGTGCGCATTTGTGTTGCTGGTGTGCCAGCGGCCGCGCCTGCCTCTTCCCTCCCTCTCGCTGCGGGGGGAGGGGAAGGCAGGCGCGGCCACTGGCGGCCCGGTACCATGGCCTTAACGGCCCGGTACTGGGCTGCGGACCGGGGGTTGGAGACCTCTGCTGAATACAATGGGACTATGACATCTTGGGATTTTGATGTGAATGTCATCAATGAGTGATGTTGATCTTGTGGAGTTTTCAAGGCAAGAGATGTCCAGACGTGCTGTGCCATTCCATGGCTCTACCTCATGACCTTGGTGTTCCTTGGCAATCTCCCATCCAAAAACTAACCAAGGCCAACCAGCACTTAGGTTCTGAGATTTAATGAAAGGTCGGGCTCACCTGAGCCCATTCTGTACCCGCTGGATAATGCATTTTCAATGCCCTGACAAATGCAGTTGTAAAAGCACATTGAAACATGGGTGGAATGAGTTGGGCTACAGGTCAGGATGAAAAATACTTCGGAGTGGACAATATGGCTACCGTAAATTTAGCTGTTTGTCCCCCTCTAGAGACGAACCCAGGAAGTGCAGCTTTGCAATAAGAACTCCCTTATGTGTTACCACCAATATTTGGCAGTGCTCTCCCTGGGCAAACAAAGTTGAAAGTGTTGCATTTTCACTCTGAGGCTCCCCTGGGATTTCAGTCCCACAGTATGTCAAGGTTCTTTGCATTGTAAATCAGTATTAAAGCCTCCTTCAAGAACAGCAGGGAAATTTAAAAGGGCTGTTAGTTCCTGGGCATGGAGCTGTAGGATTTTATTTGGGTATTTAGTTTCCTCCTTCATTCATAAAATAAACATTGCTGATTTATCTGAATGAGGCTCCCTCCGTGTTTTCTTAAAGGACTGGATCGCAGCCGAAAGGCAGAGGAAAAAAAAGAAAAACGCTTTCGAGAACTTGACCCGGGCAAGTTTAAATTATGCCCATTCAGGAAACGGTTGGATTTGCTGCTTTGGATGGAAAGGTTAAAATGTTTGCGCTGAATTGTATTAAATCTTTCTACAGTAAATCCTGGAAGAAGCCGGACATTGAAAGGAACCCACATTCTCGGTGTCTTGAAACGCCTCCCGTACTTCCAGGGGGGAAGTGGTCATTAATCAGGCGGGACAAGCGGCCAGCTAATAAAAGCTGCTGCGAAATTGGAACAAGTTTTCCATTTTTAGTTTGTTGTACGGCCCAGTCTATTAATACGAGGCGACAGGTGACCCTTTCTTATCCCCGATACAGCAAGGATCTCGGGGGGGAAATAATACGCAGTAAAAGGCTAGCTACCTTCACACTGATGCAGGGTATTAAATGAGTCGCACGGGGTCACGTGCGGCCTGAGAATTTAAGAGGTGCTTTGCCGGATCAGAACGTGGGTCAACTAGTTCGTTTCCAGCTGCCGCCATCCAAATCCTACCCTTGCACATATGTATGCTCGTGATGCCAAGGTGCGACCAACAAGAGCAGGGGTAGTCAAACTGCGGCTCTCCAGATGTCCATGGACTACAATTACCATGAGCCCCTGCCAGCTTTCGCTGGCAGGGGATCATGGGAATTGTAGTCCATGGACATCTGGAGGGCCGCAGTTTGACTACCCCTGAACAAGAGAGTCTGCGTGGTGTAGAATCATAGAATCACAGAATCATAGAGTTGGAAGGGGCCATACAGGCCATCTAGTCCAACCCCCTGCTCTACACAGGATCAGCCCCAAGCATCCTAAAGCAATGGTTAAGTGTATTGGTTAAGAGCGGCAGACTCCAAACTGAAGCCCGGCGTTGGGTTCCCCACTCATCCCCATGCAGCCAGCTGGGTGACCTTGGGCCAGTCACAGTTCTCTCAGAACTCTCTCAGTTCCACCTACCTCATAGGGTGTCTGTTGTTGAGAGAGGAAGGGAAAGGATTTTGTAAACCACTTTGGAACTCCTTCAGGGAGTGAAAAGTGGGATATAACAAAACAGCTCTTATACTAGTCGAGTAAAAGCTGTATTTCCCTGACTTCACCGCTATCTCATAGGCTTTCAACTGCATTCTATAAGATGTTCTTGAAGCTTCGTCACGAGTCTTCCTCTAGTCGTCTCTAGTTGTCTCAGTTCCTGTTTCTTCTTGCGAAGCTCTCTGGATCTCATTTGGTACATGTTTATGAAGCTCAGGGAGGTTGTTCATCCCACCGCCATCCTATCTGAACTATAACCTTGAGTTGATCTGATACTCCAGCCCAGTGGTTCTCAACGTGGGGGTCGCAACCCCTCCAGGGGTCGTTCGGCCTTTTCCTGGTGGTCGTGGAGACATCTCAGTGGAGATGGAGATGTCATGGTGCTGGCCTCCTCCGTGCCGCCATGAAGCTCATGGAAGCTCATGGAGATCAATCAGGCTGCGTGGAGGAGGCCAATGCCACGGCAAATGCCGTGGCGAACAGGAGCAGTGACAGTGGCAGAGAGTGTGCATGTGCGTGCACACACATGCGTGCACATATGTGTGCGTGCGCCACCGCTGCCCCTGCTAGAGCGGTCGCGGCATTAGGGTGGTTGAGAACCACTGCCAAGCCACTGTCTCAAACTTGGACAGTAGTTCTGAAGAAGAAGAATTGGATTTTATTCCCCACTTCTCATATTGTTTCCTACAATGTGCCTGTGAGTCATAGTGAAATGGCATGTGTTCCCGGTGTAACTAATTAAACTATGTATCTAATGAGTGTGATCTACAATGAGTTTATCTACTGTTTTATACATATAGAGGCTTTGGGGTCATTTATAAGATAGTTACCTTCATGGACCTTTGATATTAATAGACCCAAGTTATACGGCTTGAAATATAAAATATATGGTATAAAATATAAGGTATGTATATTTGACATATGTTCTTTAATGAGCCTCTTGTGGCGCAGAGTGGTAAGGCAGCAGACGTGCAGTCTGAAAGCTCTGCCCATGAGTCTGGGAGTTCAATCCCAGCAGCCGGCTCAAGGTTGACTCAGCCTTCCATCCTTCCGAGGTCGGTAAAATGAGGACCCAGCTTGCTGGGGGGTAAACGGTAACGACTGGGGAAGGCACTGGCAAACCACCCCGTATTGAGTCTGCCATGAAAACGCTAGAGGGCGTCACCCCAAGGGTCAGACATGACCCAGTGCTTGCACAGGGGATACCTTTACCTTTACCTTTTTTACCTTCTTTAATAATTCCCTTTCTGATGTAAGATCTTTTTGATATAAAATGTATATATTTGTTTCCATATTTCAGTAATGTGTTGAAGACTTTGTTAGTATCCCTGAAGTATCCCATTAAGAAATAAGGTAGAAAACTATTTTAGTTAGATATATATAATGTTATATAAGGTCTGCACTCTGCATGAAGACATGATATTCTTTGATTTTGTTACAGTTCACTGACGAAGTAAAATGCGAAAACGAGGTTTTATACCTAGGAACTCGTACTATTGTTTGAATAAAGTTTTTGCCATCGCCAGCTTGGAAATTTCTTTCTTGTCTTTGGCTGACTACTATCTTTGCTGCTACTATCTCAAATATGGGCAGTTGTTCTGAAGAAGAAGAAGGAGAAGAAGAAGAAGAAGAATTGGATTTTATTCTCCACTTCTCATATTGTTTCCTACTTATTTTTGCTGCCAGAAGGACTCTTGCCTTAAAATTCTTGGTTGTATCCAAAGAACAGAATCAGCATTTGGCAGATGCTGGAGTGTGATAGAGACCCCAGAACTCGCTTGACATAGAATGAGAATACAAAGAACGTGTGAAATTTTTCAACTTGCGGGACAACAAAGACCAAGGAACTGGTTGGCAAGTTGTCCCACCCCCTGCAAGACCTCCCTCCAATGGTTCTGCAGCCAAAAAAGAGCAGAGCTTTATTGCCCCCTAATACAGAATGATAGAATACATTTTAAATGCCTTCTGACAGTCCCCCAAACAAACGTACAGACTTCTGAGTCGATTCCCACGTAAGCTGTCGGGCTAAGGGAAAGACTGCCATTTATTTTTAAATGTCTAATGATATTAACAACAGTCTACCGTGGAAATTCTTCCCTTCAGATGGAGAGTTATTCATCAAGAGAGCAAAGATGACAAGGTCAGAGATGGACATTTCATTCACATGACTTACCTTGCCGGGTGAAGAATCACCACTTCTGTAGATCCCGCCAGGCAGGATCAGCTCACGAAAAGAAGAGAGTTGCATACTCTATGTCAGATTAGCAGTCACGATACTCTTAGAGCAGGGGTAGTCAACCTGTGGTCCTCCAGATGTTCATGGACTACAATTCCCATGAGCCCCTGCCAGCATTTGCTGGCAGGGGCTCATGGGAATTGTAGTCCACGAACATCTGGAGGACCACAGGTTGACTACCCCTGTCTTAGAGGACATCAGCTGGCAAGGAATTAAGACAAGAAAAGCCCTGATTTCCCCCTGCTTGGATCCACACTGTGGATCAAAATGTAGGAAGTTGTACCTCTGCATGCAAGTAGATTTTGGAAGGACAGGGTTAGAACAACATTTCCCAACGAGGTTATGTGTAACTCCAGGGTTAATCAGAGGTCTGGAAGGGTTATGCCAGTTGGGTGGGGTAGGGGAGGATTAAATTTTTTCATATTTATTTTTATATTTTTGAATTTACCTGGGGTGGAATTTCTCTTTTTATTTGGGCAGGTCAACCCATCCCCTCCTAAAGAGGTGGCCGTTGGAATCCAGCAATTGTATGATGGTGGGGTCATAGAATCATAGAGTTGGAAAGGACCTCCTGGGTCATCTAGTACAACCGCCTGCACTATGCAGGACGCTCACAACCCTCTCGCTCCTCCACTGTCACCTGCCACCTGCTTGAGCCTTCCTAGAATTAGCCTCTCCGTCAGATGGCTCTCCAGCCTCTGTTTAAAAAACTCCAAAGATGGAGAACCCACCACCTCCCGAGGAAGCCTGTTCCACTGAGATACCACTCTCACTACCAGGAACTTCTGGAGGTTTAGGTGGAATTTCTTTTGAATTAATTTCATGCCATTCGTTCTGGTCTGTCCCCCAGGGGCAAGAGAGAACAATTCTGCTCCATCCTCCATACGGCACCCGTTTAAATATTTGAAGATGGTTATCAGATCTCCTCTCAGTTGTCTCCTCTCCAGGCTAAACAGACCAAGCTCCCCCAACCTTCATACGTCTTGGTCTCCTAACCCCCTCACCATCTTTGTTGGCCTCCTCTGGACATGCTCCAGTTTGTCTTAAAGTGGCTTATAATCACCTTCCCTTCCTTTCTGCACAACGGGCACCCTGATATTCTTGGGGAGCTCATTCCACCAGACAGGAGCCAGGGCTGGAAGAGGAGATGGTTGGGAGCTGCTCTGAGACACACGAGGCCTGCAGGAGGACGATGCGCCAGCCCCGGTTTTCTCCCTCAGCTCCACTGACCTCACAAAGTGCCTGTTGGTGGGAGAGGAAGAGAAGGCAATAGTCAGCCTCTTTGAGATTCCTTCTGGTAGAGAAAAGCGGCATATAAAAACCAACCTTCTACCTGAAATGCTCAGCAGAATACATCTTTGAGCATAATTCCATCAATAGCAATTTAACACTGATAGCCATGAGACTTGAGATAACTAGTTTCTAAACCCCGAGGCAACATTTATACTCTTTCCTTTCCCACTGCAATACCTCGATTTCTAGGTGCTGTGATTTTTCTTTTCTCATATAAGAGGATCCCCACATGTCTTTTCCCCACTTTTGCCGCAAGATGACATCCTGATAAAGACAGAACCCCACTGTAATTATTGCAGCGTGATTCGGCAAAAAAATGATGAATGCAGTCCAACCGAGGCATCCCATCGAAATCGAAAGAGATCATAGTGCCACCGGATACCACATGGGTCTGACTGCAGCTGGAGTCCTGGCTCGCTTCAAAAAGGAGGTGGACAAAATGGAGAGGGGGCAGAGGAGAGTGACAAGGATGATCCAGGGAGGCCTGTGAGGAAAGACTGGGAATGTTCAGCCTATAGAAGAGGAGGTTGAGAGGGGACAGGATTGCTCTCTTGAAGCCTTTGTCCCCTTGAGAAAGGCAGGAAGTGGTTCCTGTTGGCAGTAGATGATAGGACCCACATGTAGAACAGTACTGGCTAAGATAGCAGGGGGGAAATGTTCACAGTCCGAGTAGTTCAGTAGTGGGATGGGCTGCCTAAGGAAGCCTAAGGAGGTGGGGAGCTCTCCCTCACTAGCAGTCTTCAAGAAGTGGCTGGACAGATCCTTCTCCTGGATGCTTGAGGCTGATCCTGCATTGAGCAGGGGGCTGGACTAGATGGCCTGGATGGGCCCTTCCCACACTAGGATTCTAGGAGTCTAGTTCAGCAGTGGAATAGGCTGCCTAAGGACACGGTGAGCTCCCCCTCACTGGCGGTCTTCATGCAGTGGCTGGACAGAAACATATCCTGGATGCTTGCGGCTGATCCTGCATTGAGCAGGGGGCTGGACTAGATGGCCTGCATGGCCCCTTCCAGCTCTATAATTCTATGACTTCTATTTCTACTGCTGCCATCTGCATTTTTGGTTTCTGATTCCACGCAACTTAAAAACTGGATTCCCCAGTTTGGCACCTGTGGGCACCATCCCTACCAAATGTTTTTAGAAGATGGGTGGGGCTTCTGCCCAGCAAGGTTTCTGATTGGCCATTGGCAATTTGATTGGCTGCATGTTTTTTTTTTTTAATGACATTGCTTTGGCTACAGCTGCCTCCACTTCTCAGGGATTCTCACTGCATAGCTGAAGATGAGCCATACTATATCAGAATTCCATGGGCTCAAAAAAGTATAGGGGGGTGGGTCCTTAAGGGTTCAGAGACGCTCCACACAGGAAGTGAAAATTATCGATCGTATTAAAAGAGCACGCGCATTTGTTGCAAAATGATTAAAAACAACGTATAGATCCAAATGATAGCCTCAAAACAGAATGAAATGAACCAATATTCTCAAACCGCGACCATGTGGCCACCTTCAGCGGTCAAACGTACACGTTACGCAACGGCTTCAGACTTTGAGCTAATCAGCAGTCATTTCTAAAAGTTGGACCCAGTTGAAATTGCTTTAAAATCAATACCTGTAACTCAAGGCAGAGATATAACAGAGAGGCCTCTTTCTAAATAACCTTCTGCCCTGGTTGAGCATATGTATTTCGGATGGTGATTCTGTTACGAACTTTCCTTTCCTGATCCAGAGACAATAAATCACAGAGGCAGTATTTGGGCCTCTTAATTGTTCTAACCATTTTACAATAAATGCAGGTATTCTTTGTAGAATTAATTATTTTAACATTCTCTATAGAATCAAAGAGTTGGAAAGGACCTCCAGGGTCAGCTAATCCAACCCCCTGCAGAAGGCAGGAAACGCCCACCCACAGTGACCCCAATTCCATGGCCAAATGATGCCCCTCCCCCCCAAAAAAGCAGAATCACTGTCCAATCAGGCTTGGAGGAAATTTGTCTCCTGGTCCCAAACTGGTGATTGGAATATTCCCTTGGCATGCAAGAAAGGGCTACAAGAGCCAAGCATGGACACAATCCTTTCTGCCTAGCTGCCTAAATCCACAGAATCAGGATTTATTTATTATATTTCATATTTATTATATTTCTGTTAGGTGGCTATCTAGCCTTTGCTTAAAATCTTTCAGAGAAGGAGACCTCCCCCACCTCCCCAGGAAGAACAGGAAAAGTTGGTTCTTATACGCCGCTTTCTCTACCTGAAGGAGTCAAAGTGGCTTATAATCGCTTCCTTTTCCTTTCCCCTCAACAGACACCCTGTGAGGGAGGTGAGGCTGAGAGAGCCCTGATATTCCTTCTTGGTCAGAACAAGCCAAAGGTCACCCAGCTGGCTGCATGTGAAGGAGGAGTGGGGAATCAAATCCGGCTCACCAGACTAGAATAATAGAATCATAGCATTGGAAAGGATCTCCTGGGTCATCTAGTCCAACCTTCTGCACTAGGCAGGACACTCACAACCCTATAGCTCATCCATTGTCATCTGCCATCCCCTTGAGCCTTCACAGAATCAGCCTCTCCATCAGATGACTATCCAGCCTCTGTTTAAAAATTTCCAAAGATGGAGAACCCACCCCCTCCCGAGGAAGCCTGTTCCACCGAGAAACCGCTCTAACTGTCAGGAACTTCTTCCAGATGTTAAGATGAACTTTCTTTCAAATTAATTTCATCCCATTGGTTCTGGTCCAGCCCTTTGGGACAACAGAAAACAACTCTACTCCATCTTAGTCCTCTACTTTTCAGGCGAAACAGACCAAGCTCCCTACCTTTCCTCATATGTGGACAATGTGACTCAGGGGTAGTCAAACTGCGGCCCTCCAGATGTCCATGGACTACAATTCCCAGGAATTCTCCTGGGAATTGTAGTCCATGGACATCTGGAGGGCCGCAGTTTGACTACCCCTGATGTGACTCATTAGACCCTTAAATTCCACTTTCCTTCACCTCTGGGTCCTTAATTTTGGAATCTTTTGGAATTAAGTTTTTTTCTCTCTTCTTCTTTGTTGGATTCAAAGATGGCCCCCCTCCACTCCTCCCTTTCATGGAATCCACAGAGCACGAAGGCAACCCTTGCAACATTATCATACAATCATAGAAACATAGAATCATAGAGTTGGAAGGGGCCACACAGGCCATCTAGTCCAACCCCCTGCTCAACGCAGGATCAGCTCATAGAATCATAGAATCATAGAGTTGGAAGGGGCCACACAGGCCATCTAGTCCAACCCCCTGCTCAACGCAGGGTCAGCCCTAAGCATCCTAAAGCATCCAAGAAAAGTGTGTCTCCAACCTTTGCTTGAAGACTGCCAGTGAGGGGGAACTCACCACCTCCTTAGGCAGCCTATTCCACTGCTGAACTACTCTGACTGTGAAATTTTTTCCCTGATATCTAGCCTATATTGTTGTAGCCTACATCCATGCCCTCTGGCTGTCCTGCGTGCATAGTGATTCTCTTTGCTGCGTTTGCACCACCACCTTTGGGCTATCGATTGCCCCCGTCCAAAGGCCACCTGCACAGGTAGTTTTACAACCTAACTGCGGGAATCCATTCCTCCTGCCCTTTATACTGAGGCCTCTGAATTTTTACCAAGTCAGCAGGTCAAGTAACGAAGCTCTGGCATCTGTATCAACACAGGTTGTTCTTGTTTATGGGCAAATTAACAGAGCAATAAACCCTGCAGTAACCTGCCAGACTGACTTGTCAAAGAAAACATCTCAGGGCACAGGGAAAGGAAAGTTGCAGAGGCAGTGCCAACCTGGCACCTCTGCACTGTCAAAGTAATCCATGCAGCTCGGACTTTGAGTCCGGTGAACACTTTTTAAGACCGGCGCGGTTTAATTCTGGAGGCAAGCTTCCATGTATAGGCACACTTCATCAGATACACTGTGTGCATGCACAGGGTAGCTTCTACCCAGTATTATATGTCAAGACCAAGTTGAACTTCAAAAAGGTTGGCTTGCTACAGCTTCAAGCCCAGGTAAGAGAGAAAAGAAGAGAGGTCCAGGGGTAGTCAACCTGTGGTTCTCCAGATGTTCATGGACTACAATTCCCATGAGCCCCTGCCAGCAAACGCTGGCAGGGGCTCATGGGAATTGTAGTCCATGGACATCTGGAGGACCACAGGTTGACCAGAAGACAAGCGAGGGCCAAAGAGGCTGAACATCCAGCTCAGGTTTTTGTCAGTCTTTTGACCATGGAGTAACCCCTGAAAAAATCCGCAGGGGTCAAGGTAAACAGGAAGTGATGTCAGCTGGCCACACCTCCCTGTCTCACTCCTTAAAGTGACATCACCAAAATTCAGGCTATGGTGGAAATGAGGCCCCTGTTTCCACCCACCCCCAAGCCCCAAAGCTGCCCAGTGGCCTGCACTCCTAAATCAAGTTTTGGGCACCACAGTTGAAGAGGGACCAACGTCCCTCTTAATACAAAAGAACTCAATGGGTTGAACTTAATGCAAAATGAATTCCGTCTAAACATCCTGAGAGTCAGAGTGGTTTCTCAGTGGAACAGGCTTCCTTGGGAGGTGGTGGGTTCTCCATCTTTGGAGCTTTTTGAACAGAGGCTGGATAGCCATCTGATGGAGAGGCTGATTCTGTGAAGGCTTAAGGGGGTGGCAGGTCACGGTGGATGAGCGATAGGGTTGTGAGTGTCCTGCATAGTGCCGGGGGTTGGACTAGATGACCCATGAGGTCCCTTCCAACTCTATGATTCCATGATTTTTAAGATCCCTTTGAGCAGTGAAAAGTGGGGTATGACAACCAACTCTTCTTCTTCTCCCCTTCCTGGAGAAAAACAGCCACTTTGGAATGTGCACTCTGGGGCACTAAACCCCATTAAATCCCCTCCCCTCTTCAAGCCGTCCCCTCCCCCAGCCTCCCCCCCCCCCAGAATCTCCAGGTATTTCCCAACACAGGCCAGACATCCCTACCCCTCTCTTCTAGATGATTCAGCAGCGGCTCAGAATTTCAGCACAACAGTTTCGTCTCTGGCCGCATTGTCTCTTTTGCTGAGCTGAAAACTTGTGGGCTTCATTTACCATCAGCCCATAAATAACCCGACTGGAGCCACTGGTGTCGGGCTCTTGGCGGAGTTTTTGGTCTCTGCACCCGGCCTGGGAAACGAGTCATGTCATTGGGGTTGCACACCAGATCGAGAACACGTGGCTATTTCAGGACGTCACCCTGCTGTGCCCTGGGATGGGGCGTGGGGTATAAATAGCTCTCCCTTTCAGCTGGATTGGCTTTTTGCTGGTGAAGAAGAGTCGCTTTTATACCCTGCTTTTCACCGCTTGAAGCAGTCTCAAAGCAGCTTACAATCCCCTTCCTTTCCTCTCTCCACAACAGGCACCCAATGAGGTGTGTGGCACTGAGAGAGCCGACATAATTGCTCTGTGAGAACAGCTCTATCAGGACTGTGACTGGCCCACGGCCACCTAGCAGACTGCTTGTGGAGGAGGAGAGGGGAATCAAATCCTGGTCTCCCGATTAGAGGCTACCGCTCTTAACCACTATACCACACTGGCTGTCTTGTGGGTCATGATGTGCTGGCATTTCCACGAAGCACCAAACCACCCTGCTATTTGCACTGGTGAATGCGAGTTTCCGCACTGGGTTGCCAGTTGTCAGATGGCGGCTGGAGATTTCTGTTCGAAGTGTAGGATCTGACCTTCAGAGCCTTTCATAGGACTTTTTTTTGGGGGGTAGTTTTTAATCCCATTTATGAGCGCCAGACAATAAATAATTGTATTTTGTTCTGATTTTCGTATTGCTCAGCCTCTGGGTTCCTGACTTGAAAACCACTGTGGTGTAAAGTGGTTAAGAGTGGCAGCTTCTAATCCAGGGAGTCAAGTTTGTTTCCTGACTCCTCCAAATACAGCCAACTGGGGGGCCTTGGGCTCCTCCCGGTCTTGTTAGAAGCTGTTCTCACAGAGCAGTTCTGTCAGAACTCTCTCTGCCCCATCTATCTCATATCACCTTCGTTTTCTCTTCTCCAGGCTAAACAGTCCAAGCTCCTTCAACCTTTCCTCATATGTCTTGGTTTCTAAATCCTGCACCATATTTGTTGCCCTCCTCTGGACACGCTCCAGTTTGTCTACCTCCCTCTTCAACTGTGGTGCCCAAAACTGAACACAGGACTCCAAGTGAGGCCGAACCAGAGCAGAGTAAAGCGGTACCATCACCTCCCGTGATCTGGACACGATACTCCGTTTGATAGAGCCCCAAATCCCATTTGCCTTTTTAGCCACCGAGTCACACTGCTTCTGCTGGTCAGAGCTCTTTGCCTGTTGAACATCTGGCTGGACTCAGCTCTCATCCAGCTGAGGCTTGGGTGAAGCTGGAAGCTCCTGGCAGGCTCTTCCTCTGAGGTTTCCTCCCGAACAGGACCTGGACTCACAACACTCTCAAGGATTGTGAAGTCTTAACCTTGGGGGGAGGAGCAGGGTCTGGGAAGACTTTTCTTCCTGAAAGTGCTTTTTGCTGATCTTTGCTGATTTGCTGATTTTGCTGATCCATGTTTCCTGTTCTTGAGCAATGCCGGTTTGTATTTATTCCAGAAGGAAGAAAGTATCTGGGTGTTTTTTTAAAAAATTATTTGTTCTGCTGCTGTGCTTCTGGGCTGGTGATTGCCCAGAAATGAGTTCACTGTGGCGATATCGATGGTCTTTATCATAGGGACCGAAGAAATTCCTAGACTGTGCTTGATGCAGCGATGTCAGTTCCAGATGACTGCCTGGAAATGATGTCACTATGACAAGTGACATCTTAGGAATTCCCCTGATCTCTATGGACCTTACCATTGGCCAATATCCAGCAGACAATTCTTCCCCTCCTCTTCTATTTCTGGGAAATAATTAAGGGGACACACACACACACCATCACACAATGTAGTGATGTCAGTCCCATGTCCCAGAAATTAGGCCATTCTGGCAAGTGAGACTTTGCCTAATCTCTATGATCTTTACCATAGAGACTGATGAACTTCCTAGGCTGTTGATTGATCCGGTGATATCACTTCCTGGTCTTCATTTAGAAATGATGTCATCATGCCATGTGCAGCTCCTCCCTCTGCTCTGTGCCTTTCCACAACTCCTAGGATTGCCAGGCAGGCACCTGGGTACTCTTTGCCTCCAGTTCCCATGCTCTGAAGCACATCTACTGAGTACAGGGCCCCTGAGGTCCTTGGTATGACCTTGTCTTCATGGGTGTCATCTGGGGTTGCCAGCTCTGGGCTGGGATATATTTGTTAGGGGTGGAGCTGATGGGATTTCGGGCAGGGAAGGTCCTCAGTGGAATTCAATGCTTTGGAGTCGACCCTCCAAAGTAGCCATTTTCTCCAGGGCAACTGTTGCCTGGAGATGTTAAAATTCCAGGGGATCACCAGATCCCACCTGGGAACTGGCATCCTTATCACTTTCTGGTTGCCTCTGGTCGTCAATTTCTAGTTGGTGGTAGAACATCTGGAATTACAGCTGGTCTCCAAGTTCCAGAGATCACTTCCTCTGGAGAAAATGGCTGATTTGGAAGATGGGATTCCATAGCCTTATACTTTGGGGACGTATCTCCCCAGATCCCACCTTCCTCACCTCTACCTCCAAAATCTCCCAAGCATTTCCCAATACAGACTAACTTCCTCTCAGATGACTTCTGGGCAGCGCGGTAAACTCATGGCTTCCTATCTTACAAGGGCAGAGTTCACCAGGCCATGACGTGGTTCCCCGATTACCCTGGGACCTTCTGCACATCCTCCTTCTCAAAACAAATGACTTATTTCTCCTTGACAGGGGAAAGAGCCCATGCAGGAAGGCCTGTGCCAGTTTGCTTCCACAGCAAAGGGGCTTGACAACTTCCTGGTTATAAATAGCGATTGCTATATTGGAGCGCTTCACAATTCTTCAAGATGATTTCCTGACTCTCTGCCCCTCTGTTTGTCTCTTGTGGGAGGAATCTGAACAGTATCTAAACAAGCATGAACCAAAAAATGAAGGTTTATTATAACAACTCAAAGCATTGGTCCATCTATGTAAGGATTATCTTCACAGATCAGCAGCAAACTCTCCAAGCTCTTAGGCAGAAGTCTTTCATAGCACCTACTGCCTGGTCCTTTTAACTGGAGAGGCTGGGGATTGAACGCGGGACCTTCTGCATGCCAAGCAGATGCTCTACCACTGAGCCATGAAGTTGCTTTATGCCGAACCATATCATGGGTCTATTAAAGTCTGAACTGTCTATTCTAACTGGCCATGGCTTTCCAGAGTCTCAGGGAGCGGTCTTTCCTGTAACCTACTGGCGATTGAACATGGGACCTTCTGCATCCCTGCTCTACCAATGAGCCGTGAAACTGTCTTATGCTGAACCAGATCCTTGGCCCATTAAAGTCAGTATGGTCTATTCTAACTGTCTGTGACTCTCCAGCATCTCAGGCAGAGGTCTTTTCTATTATCTACTGGAGATTGAACCAGGGACCTTCTGCATGCCATGCAGATGCTCTACCAAAGAGTTGCCACCCCTCTCTAAACTTACTAACAATACTTGGAAATTTTGGGAAAGGTTTAGACTGATGGGAAAGGGATGTCTAGGCTAAGCCAAGCCTTCACCTCACTCTTGGCTAAGCATTGGGAGTCACCTTCCCTGTCCCTTTTCCTATTTGGACCTCCCATACACAGCCACTAATCTAGCAGACTTCCACCCACAGGCTATGAGATCCTGTGTCAAAGTGTTACTCATTCAATCTCTCACTTGGTGTGGTGGTTAAGAGCAGCTGCCTTTAATCTGGTGAGCCAGGTTTGATTCCCTGCTGCTCCAGATGCATTGAGCGGAGTGATTCTGAGCTAGTCACAGCCCTGTTAGGCCTGTTCTCACAGAGGGGCAATATCAGGACTCTCTCAGATTCACCTTCTTCGCAGGGTCTCTGTTGTGAGGAGAGGGAAGGAAGGCGATTGGAAGCGGTTTTGAGACTCCTTCTGGTAGTGAAAACCAGGTTATAAAACCCAACTTCTCTTTTTTCTATCTATACCATGTTTTCCCAACTTTTTTGAGCGTGCGGACAACTTTGGAACTTTGTCACAGCATGGTGGGCACAGCAACAAAATGGCTGCCTCAAGAGGCGGAGCCAGCTACAAAATGGCTGCTTCATGAGGGGGAGCCAGCTACTAAATGGCTGCTTCATGAGATGGAGCCAGCTACAAAATGGGTGTTTCAAGAGGTGGCGCCAGCTGCAAAATGGCTGCTTCATGAGGTGGAGCCAACTACAAAATGGCTGCTTCATGAGGTGGAGCCAGCTACAAAATGGCTGCTTCATGAGGTGGAGCCAGTTACAAAATGGCTGCTGCATTTTTTTTCCAGTTGCAATCAAGATCCCTGTGCTGTGGTGACAGCTGCTGCCCAAGCAAAATTTCTGAAAATCTGTACAGCCAATCATATGGCTAGTTAGAAGCCTCACTGGGCGTAAGCCCCACCCACTCTCCAAAAACACTTGGCAAGCAGCAGGAAAGGTCTCAGCGCATGCCACGGCGCCCACGGAGACCACGTCGGGGATCCCTGATATATACCGCAAGTGTGCAGGGCAAACTCCCTGGCATCCCTCAGAAGGGCAGCAACATGATTTCTGCATGTGCCCTATTTTTAACGGTGATAAATTAAGACGCTCCAGAAGTTCGCAGGCTATTTGGAGGATTTTTAATACACAACAGCAAAACTTTGTTTTTTAAAAAAACGGGTTTTTCCTCTCCTCTTTACCCCCCCCCCCATCACCGGCAAGCAGTAGGAAAGCAACACTAGTTTCATTTTAATAAGATTAAGTGACTTGGTGCCCCAATCTATCATAGTCTTTATTGGGAAGTGAAGTAAAATTGCACATCGGGGAGTCATAAAAAGGGGGGAGGAAATCAGCGTGAATAAAACAGATTTCTGACATTTCTTTCTTTAGAATGCCTCCCAGGGAAGAGAGAAGCGTCTCTCCCAAAGACAGAACTCCCAATTTCTCCCATTTTCCCCCCCTCATTTGCGAGGGTGACAGCGGAAGCCTGGACGGACCCAAGTCTTGAAACCGCCGTCCGGGTCCAGAAGAACGAGCAGTACGCCTTCCGTGGAGGAGGGGGGAAAAAGCCCAAATCCATCTTTCAGAAAAGAAGCACTGTGCTGATTACAGACTCAAAGGAAAAGGCGGGGTGGTTCCTCTCGCTTGCCACCCCCCAGCAGCCTAAACCCAACCAAAGCTTGTTCCGAAGCACACTCGTTTCAAAAGGGAAGACCAGATTTTGGGTTTCAAGCCAGCGCAAGTGCGCACCATGAGTCCTGGCGAAGAGCAACGCTCAGTCCTGGCTGCTGGGGCACGGCGGACGAAGAGAAGGCATAATCCTCCGGTTCGTACTTGAACTGGGTGTGGCCGTCTCCCAGGGCATCGCCAGATTGGTTGGGACCCTGCAGGGAAGCAAACACACGGCTCGTGGTTACAGTGGATGAGCGATAGGGTTGTGAGTGTCCTGCATGGTGCAGGGGGTTGGACTAGATGACCTAGGGGGTACCCTTCCAACTCTATGATTCTATGATTGCATGGTTGCAAGTAAACGTTTCTGGGCACCATATATTTGGAGATTTGGGTGGGGGGAGACCTGGGGAGGGCAGGGTTTGAAGCGGGGAGGATCCTCAGCAATGGATCGTGCCATACAGCCCACCTTACAAAACAGTTCTCTAACTCAGGGTAGTCAACCCGTGGTCCTCCAGATGTTCATGGACTAGAATTCCCATGAGCCCCTGCCAGCAAAGGCTGGCAGGGGCTCATGGGAATTGTAGTCCATGGACATCTGGAGGACCACAGGTTGACTATCCTTGCTCTAACTCATCCCTCTACCACACAAGGGACCTATTGTGGGGAGGACAAGATGATTGTAAGCTGCTTTGAGAGCCAGGATAGAGAAGAAGAGGGTACGAAAACCATACTCTTCTTCATGATCAGCCAATGAGGTCCCTCCTTTTCTCAGCATGGTGCAGCGGTTAAGAGCAGAGGCTTCTAATCTGGTGAGCCGGGTTTGATTCCCCGCTCCTCCACATGCAGCCAGCTGGGAGACCTATTGCTTGTCACAGTCCCATAAGAGCTGTTCTCACAGAGCAGTTCTCTCAGAGCTCTTTCAGCCCCACCTGCCTTACAGGGAGTCTGTTTTGGGGAGAGGAAAGGAAAACGATTGTAGGCTGCTTTGAGACTCCTTTGGGAAGTCAAAAGTGGGGCATAAAACCCAACTCTTCTTCTTCCATACTCCATTTCCCCTAGGCCCCACCCAAAATTCTCCAGGTGTTTCCCCAACCCGGAGTGGCAACTGTAAACTCAGCCTGCCTTTGTCTAGCAGGTAATATTCCTTCCCTCCTTGCTTTCTGGACATTTTGGAATGCAATACAGCTTTATATGCGCAGTAGGGCAATCCAAAAATTTAAGAGCATTTTGAAAGATGTGTGAAACTGCATCAGCTCTCTAGTTTCCTAGGAAAAGAGGGAAGGAAGCAGTTTCAGCTGCTTTGGAATTTCCCTTAGAAGAAAACCCTGCTTTATACCTGGTTGAATAGGAAGACAAAGCCTATGTAAGCCCATAGTCAAAAGCAGGGGTAGTCAAACTGCGGCCCTCCAGTTGTTCGTGGACTACAATTCCCATGAGCCCCTGCCAGAAAATGCTGGCAGGGGCTCATGGGAATTGTAGTCCATGGACATCTGGAGGGCCGCAGTTTGACTACCCTTGGTCAAAAGGTTCAGCAGCCCCTATTGTACATTACCTGGGACGTGGAGACTAAAGATTGTCCCGGATACTGGGTTGTCACAGTGGGTTCCGTTTTTAAAGTGACGGTGCTTTCAGAGTTCGTAACGGAAGAAGGGGAGTTGGTAGTTGAAGTGGCAGACCCTGAAAGTAGAAGGGGTTAAAAGGATTTAGAGAGCAATGCAGACACAAAAGCAAACTCCTATCAATGTCACGGCTAGAATCGCCACCATAATTTATCGACTTCTCATGCCGGTGTTTGCCCGCCCAAGCCAATGATAATTAAGGTCTTGCCCCGATCTGCATTCAGCCCCCACATTTTCATGTTTTATAAGTGTTATAGAATAACGACCACCTGGAAGAGGAAGAAGAAGAAGAGTTGGCTCTTATATGCTGCTTTTCCCTACCCGAAGGAATCTCAAAGCGGCCTACAATCGTCTTCCCTTTCCTCTCCCCACAACAGACACCCTGTGGGGTGGGTGAGGCTGAGAGAGCCCTGAGATTACTGAAGAAGAAGAAAAGTTGGTTCTTATAGGCAGCTTTTCTCAACCCGAAGGAGTCCCAAAGCGGCTTACAGCCGCTTTCCCTTATCCACTCCCCACAGCAGACACCCTGTGAGGGAGGTGAAGCTGAGAGAGCCCTGATATTACTGCTCAGTCAGAACAGCTTTATCAGTGCTTTGGAGAGCCCAAGGCCACCCAGCTGATTGCATGTGGGGGAGCGCAGAATGAAACCCAGCTCACCAGATTGAAAGTCAGTCCTCCTAACCACCACACCAAACTCAATCTAGAAATTTGGGATGAAAATGCACACTTGTACTGGATCGTACCATCCTCTAGTCATCCATTGCTGCCAATTTAAGTGTGATCAGATGAGAACTGACCTGACCTGACCTTCTGCTCATGAAGAGGCTGTGGCCCAGTGGTAGAGACAGTTTGGTGTATTGGTTAGGAGTGCGGACTTCTAATCTGGCATGCCAGGTTAAATCTGCGCTCCCCCACATGCAACCAGCTGGGTGACCTTGGGCTCGCCACGGCACTGATAAAACTGTTCTGACCGAGCAGGAATATCGGGGCTCTCTCAGCCTCACCCACCTCAGAGGGTGTCTGTTGTGGGGAGAGGAAAGGGAAGGTGACTGTAAGCCGCTTTGAGCCTCCTTTGGGTAGGGAAAAGCGGCATGTAAGAACCAACTCTTCTTCTTCATCTTCTTCTTCATCTGCTTGGCATACAGAAGGTCCCAGGTTCAATCCTTGATCTCACTGGTTAAAAGGGCCAGGTATTAGGACCTCTACCTATATAGACTTTATAGAGCTATTGCCAGTCTACATAGATAATACTGACCTTGGTTTTAGCCCCTGGTTATGGCTTGCAGAATGAGCCAAGCTGGTAAAGCCCAGAAGTTGAGTTAGAGTTATATATATTTTTGCTGCACATCAAAATTATATCTTTGGTGTTCCTTTGGAAAGTGTTGAGAGTCCACAATGGTTGATAGGACAAGAAGAAGAGCTGGGTTTTTGTACCCTGCTTTTCACTATCCAAGGGTTCCTCAAAGTAGCTTACAATCGCCTTCCCTTCCTCTCCCCACAAGAAAATCCTGTGAGGTAGGTGGGGCTGAGAGAGCCCTGAGAGAACTGGGAATGGCCCAAGGTCACCCAACTGGCTGCATGTGGAGGAGAATTGGGAAATCAAACCTGGTTCCTCCAATTTAGAGACCTCTGCTGTTAGCCACTACACCTCACTGGTTCTCAAATACACTCATGAAATCTGCAATCAGACCACTGACTCTCAAGGCCAGCATTGTCAGCTCTGACTGGCAGCAGCTCTCCAGCAGCTCTCGAGTGAGAGAGAGCCAGTATGGCGTGGTGGTTAAGAGCAGTAGCTTCTAATCTGGTGACCCAGGTTTGATTCCCCCTCACTGGCTGTCTTAAAGCAGCGGCTGTACAGATCCTCTGAGTCTAGTTCTCTGAGTCTAGTTCAGCAGAGGAATGGGCTGCCTAAGGAGGTGGGGAGCTTCCCTCACTGGCCGTCTTCAAGCAGCGGCTGGACAGATCCTTCTCCTGGATGCTTGAGGCTGATCCTGCACTGAGCAGGGGGTGGGACTGGATGGCCTGGATGGCCCTTCCCACTCTAGGATTCCAGGAGTCTAGTTCAGCAGAGGAATGGGCTGCCTAAGGAGGTGGGGAGCTCCCCCTTACTGGTGGTCTTCAAGCAGCGGCTGGACAGATCCTTCTCCTGGATGCTTGAGGCGGATCCTGCCTAGAGGAGGGGGTGGGACTAGATGGCCTGTGTGGCCCCTTCCCACTCTAGGATTCTAGGAGTCTAGTTCAGCAGTAGAAGGGGCTGCCTAAGTGGAGGTCTTTAAGCAGCAACTGAACAGATACTTTTCATCTGATCACCTGATCTTTTCAACTGGAGATGACAGGGATTGAACATGGCACCAAGCAGGTGTTCTGCCACCCAGTTGATAGTTCTAATTATCTGTATCCAGTGGACGATTGGGATAGCTCCCTTTGCAACTGATTTCCTATACGTTGCTACAGGGATCCTTTTAGTTTACCAGGCAGATCAGCATTTAGATACGGCGATCCATACTTCTGGATAGTCCCTCCCTGCTTCCTTTATAACAGGGGTAGTCAACCTGTGGTCCTCCAGATGTCCATGGACTACAATTCCCAAGAGCCCCTGCCAGCAAATGCTGGCAGGGGCTCCTGGGAATTGTAGTCCATGGACATCTGGAGGACCAAAGGTTGACTACCCCTGCTTTATAATATTAGATCCCATGTCGTATCACCCAATAAATGATTCCCACCCATTCCGGAATCCTTTCCAGAGCCCACAAGAAACCCTGGTACTAAAAGCTGGACTTAATAGCTCCAGAATTAGCCAGGCAAACCACGCCAACTGCCAAAAGAAAGTCCCAAATTGGCTACCTGTTGAAGATTTGCCTTTGTTTATATTTTTCGGTTTCCTCTTCCTTGTCTGGATACTTTCCTTCTTCATCGCCAGAGGCCTTGGCACCTGGATGTGAAGAAAGGGAGTTAGGCCTGGTGTAATGAGCAATTGGAAGCCTTTCATTTAGACCCTGCTTTTCATTGCCCGAAGAAGTCTCTAAGCGGCTGACAATCGCCTTCCCTTCCTCTCCCCACGATAGAGATCTTGTGAGGCGGGTGAGGCTGAGAGAGCCCTGATATTACTGAAGAAGAAGAAGAATTGGGACTTATATGCCGCTTTTCTCTACCCGAAGGAGTCTCAAAGCAGCTTCCATTCGCCTTCCCTTTCCTCTCCCCACAACAGACACCCGGTGAGGGAGGTGAGGCTGAGAGAGCCCTGATATTACTGAAGAAGAGTTAGTTCTTATATGCCACTTTTTTCTACCTGAAGGAGTCTCAAAGTGGCTTACAGTTGCCTTCTCTTTCCTCTCCCCACAGCAGACACCCTGTGAGGTGGGTGAGGCTGTGAGAGCCCTGATATTAAGAAGAAGAGTTGGTTCTTATATGCCGCTTTTCTCTACCCGAAGGAGGCTCAAAGCAGCTTCCATTCGCCTTCCCTTTCCTCTCCCCACAACAGACACCCTTTGAGGTAGGGGAGGCTGAGAGAGCTCTGACCTTACTGCTCTGTGAAAACTGCTCTATCAGGACTGTGATGAGCCCAAGGTCACCCGCTCTAGTTGATACCATGGAATTCTCTTGCAGGATATCGGAAATGAGCTGAGCATAGCTAGGAGGGAATCTCAACAACAGTTACTCCTGTTTCGTATGTAAGAGTGCCAGTCTTCAGTTGGGCCTTGAAATCTCTTACTATTACTGATGATCTCCTTGGGCTCCCCCCGCCCCCCCCCCCCAAATCTCTAAGCGGCTGACAATCGCCTTCCCTTCCTCTCCCCACAACAGAGACCTTGTGAGGGAGGTGAAGCTGAGAGAACCCTGATATTACTGAAGAAGAAGAAGAGCTGGTTCTTATATGCCACTTTTCTCTACCCAAAGGAGTCTCAAAGCAGCTTACATTCGGAACTGACAAGCCCGTTTTTACACCTCAAATGGACACTGAACAAGGGCATAAAAAACTAGGCCTCCCTCTGACATTTCATTTGTGTTTGACCCAGCTGGTTGCCATTTTTCCAAGCCCCTCTCTCTCTGTGTCAAGAGAGAAGGCTCCATGCATCCATGAACTTGTGTGCCACAATAAATCTTTCAGGTACCCCAGGATCCTTTGTTGACTTAGACTGCACACAAACGCGCTCTCCTCCCCTCCTTCTACACTGTGCATTGTTCAAATGGCAGGATGTCCTTGTCCTTCGCGGAGGCTATTTTTCTCAGAGGCAGGCCTTGGGTAACAGATGGACAAGACACACTGGTTGGAGAACTTCCTGATAGATGGTCTTCATTTCCTAATCCCCCTACCCCATCCCCTGCGATAGCTTGGGAGAATGGGCTGTAAAATAAAACACTCTTCTGTCCCTTGCATCCAAATTGCCACCCCTCCACATTTTCAGGCCTTCCAATTTTAAAAAGCGGAAGAGGATTTAAGCTCCCATCTTCCTTTCTTGAGATTCTTCATTTATTCAAATGAAGAGAACCAAAGCTGCGATGTCACTTTGGTGCCAGGGTTAAGAGCGGCGGATTCTAATCTGAAGAACCGGGTCTGATTCTCTACTTCTACTCCACAGGCAGTCAGCTGGGTGCCCTTGAGCTAGTCCCAGTTCTCTCAGAGCTCTCTCAGCCCCATCTACCTAACAGGGTTTCTGTTGTGGGGAGAGGAAAGGAAGGCGATTGTAAACCGCTTTGAGACCCCTTTGGGTGGTAAGAAGCAGGGTACAAAAATCCAGCTCTCTCTTCAGCTCTTCATTTCAATGCTACGTTCTGCACGGGTGAATCCAGGATTAGAGATGAATTCTATCATGCCCTCAAAGCACATGACGTATTGGGAAATGGTCTTCACATTTCTGCTTGTGCAAAAAATAGACAAACAGGGGGAAAGAGCATGTAGATCAATAAAGCTTACAGTTAACAGATGAATACTTTTGTTCCTACTACAGATTAACATTAAACACCTAGTTTCGTTGTAAAACTTCTTCAGTTTTATAATAATCATTGCAAGCAACCAAAATTTTCAAACAGGACAAAGTCTCTTGGGAACAGAATACAGGTTGTACTGGGTCACCAGTTCTGGGTTGGGAAATACCTGGAAACTTTGGGGGTGGAGCTGGGATCGGGCGGGATTTGGGGTGGGGAGAGACCCTAGTGGAGTATAATGCTATGGAGTCCACCCTCCAAGGCAGCCATTTTTCCCAGGGGAACCAATCTCTGTCGCCTGGAGATGAGCTGCAGAAACCAGAGGATCCCCAGGTCTGTTGTGAGGAGAGGAAGGGAAGGTGATTGTCAGCCACTTTGAGACTCTTTCTGGTAGAGAAAAGTGGCTTATAAAACCCAACTCTTCTTCTTGATCTTCCCTGGAAGCCAAATGAAAAAGAAAACTAAGGTTTCATCTCTGAAAAGAAGTTCTGACCATAGAGTTTCTGGACGTTCCTAGAGCTATTCTCGTTACTTTCTAGGTATCTCTAGGATTCGACAGAAACTCTATGGTCAGAACACTTAAGTACGCAGCTGAGGCCTAGTTGTCTTTTTCATTTTTCTCTTGGGGGAACCCCCTCCCCAATCCTCTTCGAGGCAACCCTATTGACCAGCAGTAACACAGGCTCAGGAGCTCAAGAAATTATGAACTCCCTACATTCTGCAAGGGGGGTTGGACTAGATGATCCCACAGTTCCCTTCCAGCTCTATGATTCTAAGTAGCTGTCCCCTTACCCCGTGGAGTTTCATGTACAGTCCACACGCATTGCAGACGGGCTCTCCCTCTGCATTTCGTCTCCAGAGCGTCGTGTTGGTGGTGTGACAGTTCGTGCAACACAGACCTGCCCGTCTCGAGGAAGACTGCAAAAAGAAAGCAAACGACCCCCTTAGACGCTGCCTGGCTCGCTCACAGGAGAGAGACGGAACGACCCCATTAGATAAAGGAGGAGGATGGGATCTTTGCTTGAAACCCATTTCCTGGAAGATGAAAAATGTCCATTAGACCAGGGGTAGTCAAACCTGTGGTCCTCCAGATGTCCATGGAATACAGTTCTCATGAGCATTCGCTGGCAGGGGCTCATGGGAATTGTAGTCCATTATCATCTGGAGGACCACAGGTTGACTACCCCTGCATTAGACACAAAAGAGAACCACATTCATTAGGACCAAATCCCTTTCTGCTGAAATCACTTCTCATTGGCGATTTTAAAAAAAACACCAAAACTCTACTGCAACAAAACTAGGTAATATCCCCTTTCATCCCTTCCGCTGAAGTTAAATGGATTTTGGCCCACAAACGTTATCTCAGAATCTTGGGCAAGAACATCGAAAGAATGTTTAATGACAGTGTTGCCTGTATTAGATTGCTGCGGGGAGATATTCTTCTCACTAAGCAGCAGTCAGAGATGGCTTTGAGACTGCATTCCATCTTCTGAAATGGATAGAGGTAAATTAATTTTCCGGAATGAATAAAGTTGACCCAGTCGCATCGGCCGCAAGGCTCTTGGAATACTAAACACAAAAGCGCATTTAATTAGGCACCGGCCTTAAGCGTTTTCTCAGAGTTTAAAGGTAAAGGTATCCCCTGTGCAAGCACCGGGTCATGTCTGACCCTTGGGGTGACGTCCTCTAGCGTTTTCTTGGCAGACTCAATACGGGGTGGTTTGCCAGTGCCTTCCCCAGTCATTACCGTTTAACCCCCAGCAAGCAAGCTGGGTACTCATTTCACCGACATCGGAAGGATGGAAGGCTGAGTCAACCTTGAGCCGGCTGCTGGGATCGAACTCCCAGCCTCATGGGCAGAGCTTTCAGACTGCATGTCAGCTGCCATACCACCCTGCGCCACAAGAGGCTCAGAGCTTAGGGCTGTTCTAAGGGGATAGTCACTAACCCAAACCCAACCAGAACGCACCAAATTCCTTTATGGAGGGATTCTTGGATTATTCATACTTATTCCCATTCTAGATTCAGGTTGGTTCATTGATTGATTGATGGATTCATCTGATTTTTATCCCACCTCTCCCAGCATCATTGGCCTGTGGCCGCTAACATCAAGTTTAAAATAGGATACAAACATTAAAGGCGTACCATAAAAATTAAAACAGCTCAACAACAGCATCGTCTTACAGAAGTCATGAAAATAAATAGGTGCACTTCACAAGTGACTCCGTGAGGTTATCGTATGACCGGCAGAGGGGTGCCCTAGTATAGAGGAGGGCCTCAAGACGATATTGATGTCCATGTCCTGGCCTCAACCAAATGCCTGGTGGAGTTTTACAGGCCCTGAAGAACTCAGGCAACTCCACCAGGGCCCTGAGATCTTTCAAGAGCTTATTCCTCCAGGAGGGGGGCCAGGACGGAAAAGGCTCTGCTGACACCTTTATTGGTGCCTGCTCATTGTTTTTAGGAAGTAGTGTCAGGGCCAGATAGGACTTCTGCCCAGCAAGGCTATTGGAGATTTGATTGGCTGTGCAGAATTTTTTTTAAATGTTCCTTTGGGAGCCGCCACACAGCGCAAGGATCTTTGCTATGTGCCTAAAGGCAAGTTGCAACAATCGTTCTATGGTTGGCTCCACCTCCTGCGGCAGCCATTTTGTGGAAGCCATTTTAAGGTGGCACCCAGCACGCCGTGTCGGAATCCCAAAAAGGCCCTTGGGTTAGACAGGGGTAGTCAAACTGTGGCCCTCCAGATGTCCATGGACTACAATTCCCAGGAGCCCCTGCCAGCGAATGCTGGCATTCGCTGGCAGGGGCTCCTGGGAATTGTAGTCCATGGACATCTGGAGGGCCGCAGTTTGACTCCCCCTGGGTTAGAGTGTTAGGCTAAGACCTGGGTTCAAATTTTTTCATGAAGACAAAGTCACAAGGAACAACCACTTTGTCCCCCCTGAATCCCACGGAGGAAGGCTAGACTAAAAATGGATAAACTGATCAGGCACAGCAGCAGAGGCAAAAATTGGAAACAGTTTTCTCAGTTAACAACTGCATCTTGGCTGCAAAGCATCAGCGATACAACAGCCAGCTCTCTGTTAGTTAAGAAAGATTATTCTATTTCTTCTACAGTGGCAAAGTTTTGTTCTATCTCCTTGGTCGATTTTAAGTGACTTGGTTGTTAACTTAATAACGTTATTGTGGTTTTATCTATGTTTTGATGTAGGTCAATGATAATGAATGAATGAATGAATGAATGAATGAATGAATGAATGAATGAATGAATGAATGAATAATGAATGAATGAATGAATGAATGAATGAATGAACGAACAATTGCCAATTCTGGATTGAGAAATATCAGGGGATGTTAGGGGTGGAGCCTGAGGAGGGCGGGGCTTAGGGAGAGGAGAAACCTCAGTGGATAGAATGCCATTGAGTCCACCTTCCACGGTGGCCATTTTCTCCAGATCAACTGATCTCTGCCACCAGGAGATCAGTCGTAATCTCAGAGATCTGGAGGCTTGCTTGTTCCCTCCCTTCGAAACCAGCAGGCCTAATCATAGATGGAGGGCAAAAGAAAAGGATCCGTTGCTTCTCTCTGATAAAGGACTGGAAGGAGATAAGCACTGCTGAAGTTCTACCCATTTTCATGAGAGGAGGATGAATGACTGCATCTCCCTGTCCGGGCCTCGGCTTCCAGAGTGTTTTGACCTTGCCTCGGAAGTTGTTGGCAGTAACATCGGGCCTCCTCTGGTGTTTGTTTATGCAACATGGGATCAAGCCCTTCAACTGACAGTGCCTCAGACAGCCAAACACAGTTGAGAAGCCATCAGCAGAAGGGACTTCGATGTGTTTATGTGAAATATGTCAGAGAAGTGCCATCAACCCAAGGACCAGAAATGCTGGTTTTTACTCCCTGCTTTTCACTAGCCAAAGGAAGTGGCTGAGAGCCAGTTTGGTGTAGTGGTTAGGAGTGCGGACTTCTAATCTGGCATGCCAGGTTCGATTCTGCGCTCCCCCACATGCAGCCAGCTGGGTGACCTTGGGCTCGCCACGGCACTGATAAAACTGTTCTGACCGGGCAGTGATATCAGTGCTCTCTCAGCCTCACCCACCCCACAGGGTGTCTGTTGTGGGGGGAGGAATGGGAAGGCGACTGTAAGCCGCTTTGAGCCTCCTTCGGGTAGGGAAAAGTGGCATATAAGAACCAACTCTTCTTCTTCTTCTTACAATGGCCTGCCCTTCCTCTCCCCACAACAGAAACTCTGCGAGGTAAGTGGGGCTGAGAGAGAACTGCTCTTAACAGAACTGTGACTAGCTCAAGGTCATCTAGCTGGCTGCATGTGGAGAAGTGGGAAATCAAACCTGAATATATAAATATGTCATATATTCACAGTTAGATAAAGACGAAGAAAGGCTGGTTTTTATGCCTTGCTTTTCGCAATCCGAGGAGTCTCAAAGCGGCTTACAATCACCTTTCCTCCCTTTCAGCACAACAGACACCCTGTGAGGGAGGTAGGACTGAGAAAGCCCTGATGTTATTGCTCTGAGAGAACTGCTCTAATGGAACTGTGACTTGCCCAAGGTCATCTAGCTGGCCGCGTGTGGAGAAGTGGGAAATACTCTAGGTTGATTTGATCTAGAGCCCTGAGTTATCTTTTTGGTGGTCCGTGGTTTCCATGGGCAAAGGAGAACAAGATGCAACCCAATAAGGGGACATTTGCTCCCTTGAAGTCTTTGAAAGGTTCTCACTTAAGAGGAGGGCAGGGAAAGGTTCCTGTGGGTGGCCGAGGACAGGACCAGCAGCAATCAGTTGAAGCTACAGGTAGAATGGTACCAGCTAGATATCAGGAAAAGATTTTTTCCACAGAGTAGTTCAGCAGTGGAATGGGCTGCCTAAGGAGGTGGGGAGCTCCCCCTCACCGGTGATCCAACAGGTCTCTCGGTCACTTTATAGCAGGGGTAGTCAAACTGCGGCCCTCCAGATGCCCATGGACTACAATTCCCATGAGCCCCTGCCAGCAAATGCTGGCAGGGGCTCATGGGAATTGTAGTCCATTGACATATGGAAGGCCGCAGTTTGGCTACCCCTGATTTATAGGGAAAGCATTTGGTCAGCCTTACCAGTCTTTTCTGGGGTTTGATGAGGGGACGGTTAATGCCATTCATTTTGTGGTACAGTCCACAGGCGTTGCACAGGTAGTGCCCGGTGCCATCCTTCCTCCAGAGCGGCGTGGACATTGCCCCACAGTTGACGCATTCTCTGCCATCGCCCGGGAATTCTTCCAAAAACTCTGAAAGGCAAAGAAATACAAGGACAGGTTTTGTTAAGGGCTTGGCACCTAAGTACAGAGTGGCATAGCTAGGTTGGATTCCCCAGTCCTCTTCCACATGCAGCCAGTTGGGTGACCTTGGGATAGTCACCGTCCTGTTAGAGCTGTTCTGACAGAGCAGTTCTGTTAGGACTCTCTCAGCCCAAATGTAAGCTGCTTTGAGACTCCTTCTAGTAGAGAAAAGCGGCATATAATAACCAACTCTTCTTCTTCAGTAATCTCAGGGCTCTCTCAGTCTCTCCTCCCTCACAGGGTGTCTGTTGTAGGGAGAGGAAAGGGAAAGTGAATGGAAGCCGCTTTGAGACTCCTTCAGGTAGAGACAAGTGGCATATAAGAACCATTTCACATGGGCAGAAAATTGGTGCTCTTCTTCCAGGTATAGGTCAGGGCAGCAGAATTTGGCCTCCTTCCTCTCCTCTGCCTTGGAGGACTGCTTATAAACTGCTTATGCCCCTATCAGGGATTTACAGGAACATTTTAAAGCCCATTTAAACTGAATTAGTTTTCAATCAATGATGTTTTAAGAATGCTGTATGGGTTTTTATATCATTTAAACCAGGGGTAGTCAAACTGCGGCCCTCCAGATGTCCATGGACTACAATTCCCATGAGCGAATGCTGGCAGGGGCTCATGGGAATTGTAGTCCATGGACATCTGGAGGGCTGCAGTTTGACTACCCCTGATTTAAACCATACCGAGACTGTGACTAGAAAGGGCCAGTCTATAAATTAAATCAATCAGTCCAGAATTCTGGGATATCAACCCTATGGGCAGTGACTCAACAGACTACTGAAATGTTGGACAATGAGAATACATGTTGGTTAAAATCATTGAATCAGAGTTCAATGGGTCATCACCCCCCCACACACAAAATACAGGAAATTCACAACTACCTGCCCAATCAACAGGGACCCCAATTCCATGCTCAGATGATGCCCCCCTACCAGAATCCCTGGCCAATCTGGGCCGAAAGAAATTCACCTCCTGAGCCCAAAGTGGTGATTGGCATTTCCCTGGGCATGCAAGAAAGGGCCACAAGAGCCCAGCCCTGACACAAACACACTCACAGTCTCCCCAAGTTCACAGAATAAGCATTTCTTTCAAATGACTATCAAGCCCTTTACTTAAAAACTTCCAATGAAGAAGAACCCACCACCTCCCAAGGAAATCTGTTCCACTGAGGAACTGTTCTAACTGTCAGGAACTTCTTCCGGATGTTTAGATGGAATTTCTTTTGAATGAATTTTAACACATTGGTTCTGGTCCGTCCCTCCAGGGCAGGAGAGAACAACTCTGCTCCATCCTCTATGTGACAACCCTTCAAGGACTTGAAGATGGCTATCCTATCACCTCAATCTATCATATCACCTCCATGAATCTATCTAGCCTCACTTTTAAAGCTGCTTATTCCTGTACCATCAACTACATCCTCTGGCAGTGAATTCCACATTTAATCATGCACTGTGTGTTTCTTTTTTTCTGTCCTGAATCTACTCCTCATCAGCTTCATTGGATGCTCGAGTCCCAATATTTTGGGAGCCAGAGAAAAATTCCCTTTGTCTGCTCTATCCACCCCATGCATAATTTCAGAAACCTCAATCAGCTTTTCATCATTGGCTTTATCAAGGGAAATATGGGAGGGCTATTATACTCTGTAGTTGAAACCTGTGCTCAAATCCCTTCCACGGATGAATGAAATACAAGAAAGGAAGATACAGTTTTGCTGAGAATTAACTTTTGTACCACTGGCTATGGTCTTCCCAGTTGCAATGTATGGCTGTGAAAGTTGGACCATAAGGAAGGCCGAGCGTCAAAGAATTGAGGCTTTTGAACTCTGGTGCTGGAGAAGACTCTTGCGAGTCCCTTGGACTGCAAGGCGAACAAACCGGTCAGTCCTAGAGGAGATCAGCCCTGCCTGCTCCTTAGAAGGCCAGATCCTGAAGATGAAACTCAAATACTTTGGCCACCTCATGAGAAGGAAGGACTCCCTGGAGAAGAGCCTAATGCTGGGAGCGATCGAGGGCAAAAGAAGAAGGGGACGACAGAGAATGAGGTGGCTGGATGGAGTCACTGAAGTAGTCGGTGCAAACTTAAATGGACTCCGGGGAATGGCAGAGGACAGGAAGGCCTGGAGGATCATTGTCCATGGGGTCGCGATGGGTCGGACACGTCTTCGCACCTAACAACAACAACAACGGTAGTAGCACCAAAGTCACAATTGACAATGAGAATATTAAATGTATTGATGATTTCATCTATGATCACGCAAAGTGCTGGATGCAGCCAGGAAATCAGACAGCGAATAACCCTGGGCCGGGACGCAATGTTAAGCATGAACCAAATATGGAAAAGTAAAGATATCAGCCTTAATACAAAATGCCGGCTAGTCAGCACCATTATCTTCCCCATTACAAGCTATGGATGCGAAAGCTGGACCCCGAAGAAGGAAGACAGGAGGAGAATAGATGCTTTCGAATTACGGTGTTGGATTCGAATGCTGCAAATACCATGGACAGCCAAAGTTACCAACAAGATAGTTTTAGAGAGGAGCAAACCAACTATGTCATTAGAAGGGAAGATTTTACGGCTAAAACTCAACTTACTTTGGACACATCGTGTGATCAAACTCACTAGAAAAATCCTTAATGCTCGGCATGGCCAGCGGCAAAAGTTAACGTGGTCGCCAAAGGATCCGCTGGCTCGACACGATCAAAGCCGACACAGGGATGACCATGAACCAACTAAAAGAAGTGGTCATTGACAGAGACACATGGCAGAAACTTTCCTATAGAATCACTGAGGGTTGGACACAACTGAACAGATAACATCATCATCAGTTTTTGTACCTGATTATTTGCTACAATGATGTGAAACATAATTTGTTTTGAGCTAACAGAAACTGTGGGCATTAGTTATTATCTGGCACTTTTCTTGGATGCTTTAGGATGCTCTGGGCTGATCCTGTGTTGAGCAGGGGGTTGGACTAGATGGCCTGTATGGCCCCTTCCAACTCTATGATTCTATGATTCTATGACCTGTATGGCCCCTTCCAACTCTATGATTCTATGATTCTAACAACAGTTGCGGTGTGCATATTACTTTTGAGCTTTGCCTGTTGTTCTCCATACTTTGTGGCATCTGTACCATCACCTGGAGGTTGGCAACTCCCGAGTAACGCCAAGAAAAATGCCAGTAGTAAATAAGGCCCAAGTAGACTTCACTTGGATGGATGAATCGTTGCATAAGGATTCCTTCTATCCCCTTGTTGGTCTCCTCTCTCTTCTCCCCCGACCTGCCTGAACCAGCCACCTAAGGGAAGGGGGGAGAGAAAAATTCTTCTCCTCCACGCTTCTTTTCAAGCCCATTTATTCTTCAATCCGGAAGAATAAATACCTCGTCAATTGATGGCCGCTGACTTCTTCGGCCCGGCTAAATTTACCCCGCAGAGGCCTGGCCCGAAAGCCGCTCCAGCCAGGCCGAGGAAGGGCAGCCCCGAACGGTTGTAAAAATAAATGATCGGGATGATGTTATTGTAAGATGATAAAAGAGGAGGCGGGGGACGAGCAGGAGGCTTCCCTGATTTCAATCAAACGGGACTGGTGCTTGACTGGTGGCGACAGGCAGGCTGGGCCAGGCTGCCTGGAATGTCTTTGGCTGATGGAAAAGGTTTGGGGAGGGGGGGGGACAGGGCCAGGCCGGTTATCAATCACACCGACAGCTCCGACCTGACAAACGGCAGACTCGCAGCGGAGAAAAAGGGGCTGCCCCCCCCGTCTCCTCCTCTCCGCCGTCAGTTTTACGGCTTCGGCTCCGGCCGAACCCTGACCCCATCAAAGACACAGAATTTGGACACAGAGTTTGGAGGGGAGGTCAGGAGGAAGTGGATGTCACCGTGTTCTGTTGGAAGCAGGAGGGCTGCAAGCGGGGAATTGGTCAGATTTGTCAACCGGAGAGGAGGCCGGTCTTGTGTTAAGCAGCGGACAAAACTCGGGTGCCGTCGGGAGATCCACCAGTGGGGCCAGGACTCCAGGAGCCCTCCCCACTGTGCCCTCACCCCCAAGCACTGTCTCAAATGGAGGGCTCTAAAGGACTTCAGTGGGGTATAATGGAGCTGCGGGTCCTGCGGAAGCTTCCAGCGTTCCTCAGGGCCTGCAACACGGAGCTCTTCCGCCAGGCTTATGGCTGAGGCTGGCATGGTGAGGAAGATCTGACTGCTCCCCCCTCCTTCCGGGTCTTACGCAGCATCTGGCTATGTGAGATCTGTGCCCCACACGCAGAAAGTTTTTAGATTCTTCCCCCCCCCCCCGAATGGCCACATTTGGGGGATGGGGGAAGAGTGTCTCTGTCCCTTAAAAAGATACTTCTACAAATACATAGTGAAAAGTGCATCATTATCCAGAGGCCAAAGACGGGGGGGGGGGGGGGTCGGTATTAATAGAGGGAACAAAATGCCAGCCCAACAGGAATTTGAGTTCACCACCCAACAGGTGGTGAACTCACCCTCACTGGCAGTCTTCAAGCAAAGGTTGGATACACACTTTTCTTGGATGCTCTAGGATGCTTTGGGCTGATCCTGCGTTGAGCAGGGGGTTGGACTACATGGCCTTCCAACTCTATGATTCTATGATTCTATGAATTTAACTCCAGTTGACAACTGCTTTTTTCGTGAAAGCAGGGTTACCCAAGAGTTTGGGGGAACAAATGCAAAATCTACAATGGGCCCGTAAACACATCTTCTCCATTGTGGCCCTCACCACATAGAACAGCCTTCCCCAAAAGGTCAGGAAGCCCCCCCCCCCCGCTCCCCTGGCTTGATGAAACGATGGAAAACGGAATTACTTGAGAGGGTCTTTTCTAGGCAGGCAAGTGAATTGCACAGTGGTGAAGGATTCACAAAGAGACTTGGAGAAATAGTTGAGGACTGGTCTACATGACTGGGTATCACTGGCTGAAACTAGGGCCCCCAAATGATGGATACTTCACACCACTTCATGTCTCATAGAATCATAGAGTTGGAAGGGGCCATTCAGGCCATCTAGTCCAACCCCCTGCTCAATGCAGGATCACGTTAACACTTTGCTTGGGTTCTTTTTGGAGACTTCCCGTTGGTTCTGCAATCCTAAACCTACGGCTTCGTTCACTGCGGGCCCCACCCTTGACTGTATTGATTCATCGTGTATGATCTACCTTGAGTCCAAGGAGAAATGGTGGAGTTTGAATATTGTTAGGTTATTTACCTCTGTACTTGAGCTAAGCAAAAATCAAGCGAGGCAAATTATTAAGCAACGGTTGAAAGATATAGAACGCCAACGAGATTTGTCTCGATCTCCTGAGATTATGGCACCCCATGTAGAGAGCCAGCAGCATATCTGTCCTTTATGGAAACTGAGAATCATAGAACAAGAGTTGGTTCCTCTATGCCGCTTTACTCTGCCTAAAGGAGTCTCAAAGTGGCTTACATTTGCCTTCCCTTTCCTCTTCCACAACAGACACCCTGTGAGGGAGGTGAGGCTGAGAAGGCCCTGATATTACTGAAGTAGAAGAAGAGTTGGTTCTTATATGCCACTTTTCTCTATCCGAAGGAGTCTCAAAGTGGCTGACAATCCCCTTCCCTTTCCTCTCCCCACAACAGACACCCTGTGAGGGAGGTGAATCTACTTCTTTGTCATAGAACTGCTTAAACAGCTCAACATATGAAGCCACTATTCAAGTGACAGGACTTCCTTCCTCCCCACCCCCAGCTGGCAACTGGGCTTGGGGGTTAAAGACAGATAACAATAGAACAGCTTCTGCTGCACAATAATAGACTCCGTGGAAGAGGATCCCATCACTCTGAAGGACACTTCTCAATTGCACCCTTGATGCAGAGATGTAAGAACATAAGAGAAGCCATGTTGGGAGAGGCCAAAGACCCATCCAGTCCAACACTATGTCACACACTGGCAAAACCCAGGGGCCATCAAGAGGTCCACCAGCAAAGCCAGAACTTCAGAAGACCTCCCTCTGTTGCCCCCCAAGCACCAGGACTGCAGACTATCACTGCACCAGACATAAGAACATAAGAGAAACCATGTTGGAACAGGTCAATGGCCCATCCAGTCCAAATTTTTGTGTCCCACAGTAGCCCCAAACCAGGTGCCATCAAGATGTCCACCAGTGGAACCAGAACTCCAGAAGCCCTTCCACTGTGCCCTCCCAAGCACCAAGAATACAGAGCATCCCTGCCCCAGACATAAGAACACAAGAGAAGCCATGTTGGATCAGGCCAATGGCCCATCCAGTCCAACACTGTGTTTCTCACAGTGTGCAAAACCCAGGTGGCATCAGGAGGTCCACCAGCATGGTCAGAACTCTAGAAGCCCTCTCAACGCTGCTCTCCAACCACCAAGAATACAAAGCATTACTGCTCCAGACATGCTGTTCCACCTTGTAGTGAGTAGGCACAGATGGATCTCTGCTCCGGATGCATATCCAAACCCCTCTTGAAGCTGTCTTAGGCTTAGCAGATGGAGGATCATTAAGAAAGGTGCCTCTAGTCACCCAAGGAAAGATTAAGCAGATTCCACTTACAGAATTCCATTCATCAGAAAGGTGTTCAGTGCAGAAGGAGACCCTCAATCGCCTTAAAAACCATCAGGCCAGGATCTGCTAAAACCCAGACACATCGTTTTCAACGCAATGTTAATCTATGAGGCCATATTTTATATCTGATGCGCTCTGAAATGTCACAAGGGTAGAAAGCTAGGATGACCAGAGCCAGCCTAGGCTCACACAAGAGGGAATGGAAAAGCACAATAGGGCAGTCAGACAGGGAGTTGGCTTCACTGAACATCCGAGGATTTACTTTTGAGTAAACCTGGGCTGAGCTGCACAGCCAAGCCCATCTGTGGGATTGTCAGCTCAGCTGAACATACCAAACTGCTTTCTAAAAAAAAGGATTCCCTAATTTCTTGGCACACAGAGATAGGCGCTGGAGATGCTAAGGCCTTATGATTGGGACACAAATTTTGGGGGGCACAGCCTGGCTTGCCACACCAAAGACAGACACAAGGAATAGGTTCTGAAAATAGACAAGAGCGTATTGCAATACAGGGGAAATCCAGCCCTCTAGCCAGAAAATCAAACTGCTTCACAAAATAGTTCATCTTTTAGACCTTTTGAGTAATTACTCATCGTTACATATGCATACCTCACTCAGCCCTTATAAGTGCCACAACCAATCATATCCTTGACATGCACACAAGCTGTACATTATACAGCTATTCCACAGTGAACTTGGGAAACGTATCCAGTTAGAGCAGGGGTTCTCAACCTTCCTAATGCCGCGACCCTTGAATACAGTTCCTCATGTTGTGGTGGCCCCCAGCCATAAAATTATGCAAGGGTTCTTTCACAGAAATTAAACCAAAACTGACAAACGGCGTGAAGATCCATTGTTCATGATTGTATATAAATTGGGGTTTTCCCCAGGGTTTCTCAGTTCAGTTCTGCCTCTTGTCCCACCATGCTGATCTCGCTCTTTTCCGCTGCTCCAGACAGACGAACGCTCTATCTCGATCTACCCCGCAAGGCTGTTGTGTGCATGGCGACCCCCCCACCCCAGCCAAGTGGCTTGCCCTGCCGCGACCCCTGTGAAAGGGTCATTTGACGCCCAAAGGGATCCTGACCACCAGGTTGAGAACCACTGAGTTAGAAGCAGGAAGAACCTTTGCTCGGAAAGAAGATTAAGCGACCAGAACGGGTTACCGATATTTGAGAAATAAAGCTGGCCTTCAAAAGCAGCCGTTCTCAACATTGTTTTAAGCCACGATCCTTCTCTGGCTTTGGGGACCCCTGCGGTAGGCTGGCCGCTTGTGCAAAGAGTTAGGCTAAAAAAGGCCTAAGCTAAGAGTGAAAATAACTAGACTCAACCTACTTTGTCTTGTGTATATGCAAGACGGATTTCTGAAATATTCGAACAAGAGAAACAGGGGCGTTCATTTCTTTTCTTGAATGTATCGATTCAAGCACCCACAAAGGACCAAATCCCCTGATTTCTTTTTCTTTCCCTGAATTATTCAAGAGGACATATCTATGCGGGCAATATAGTTACACTGTGCTACGTGATCCCTAAAGTTACTTGAAAAAAGTATCAGTTTCTGTGGTCAATACTAATGTGGACAACGTGCCGCAAGTAGGACCCTGCTATTTAATTTTGGCATCATTTCATGCAGCCTTCCTCAACGTTTTACCGTCGAGAAACCCCTGAAATAGTCTTCAGGCTTTGAGGAACCTGAAGATCGTGCAGAATATGGTTGGGAAGCAGAGCTGTGGACACGCCCACCTGAGACCCCTCCCCTTTCCACCCCCCACCAGCCCCATCATTGGCCAGTTTGGAAAGGAGGGTGGAACAAGTCAACATGATCATATATAGGCATATCACCCGATAACAAATATATTAAAAATTAATTAACTCCCACCCATTTGGGAAAACCTTCCAGGAGCCAGAATGTTACGAAATTCTGCTTGAGAAAGCCTGATTTAATGTATTATATTTACAGTTAATAATTGCTTCAGGTTTTTTTTTAGACTTCTGACTGCAGTCCAAATTCCTATATCATTCTTCAATGAATGTCCCCATCCTGTCAATCAGATGAACTCCTTCCTGATGACCAAATGAGGACAAAAATAAATATATTTGGGCTTTTGACAAGTTCTAAGGATGTTTTCCAAACTGGACCAGTCCCACTGAAGTTCAACTAGTTCCCTATCAGGATTCCTGGTTTTCTAGTATTTGAATCTAGTCCTTACAGAACTATTAACAGAAATGACCTCCCCCCTCTCTCATATTTATTTATTCATTGGTCATATTTATAAACCACCCGTAGTAGAACTGCTGTCTCCGGGCAGCTTACAACATGTGATGATAACAATAATTCAACATCTAAAACCAATTAAAACAATTAAAATGGATGGTGTACTGAATCATTCAACTAAAAACAAAGGAGACAAGATAAGTACTTCCCAAGTTTTGAACACTTAGGAGGAGCCTAGAGTAAATATGCCCATCAAATTGAACACCTTACTGCATCTCTAATAGAGCTTGCTTTGAAATTGCTCACTTATTTTAAAGAAATGTGCATGCAAAGACATGTCAATAAATTGCATATCAACAGTTGCGGTAGTTAATATAGGTTGCCCCTGTTTGCCAGTGGGAAAGAAGCTGTATTTGTACCCTGCTTTTTGCTACGGGAAGGAGTCTTCAAGTAGCCTAGAATCACCTTCCCTTCCTCTCCCCACAATGGACACCCTGTGAAATAGGTGGGGCTGAGAGAGCTCTAGAAGAACAGGTCTAGAAGGACAGGTCTAAGAACTGCGACTGGCCCAAAGTCACTCAGCCACAGCTCCCGGCAGGAGGTCAGGGACAAACTACCAGACCCGGCAACCAGTTGAGCCCTGGACCACGCAGGGCGCTGGAAGCCCAAGGCATTTTAGCGATTGCTCAGAAGCGGGGTTTATTTCATTATTTTTTTATATTTATATACCGCCCTCCGCGGAGTTCAGTTCCACGTAGAAAGGTCCCGTTGGGAAGCGCAGCGACAGGGGGCGAAAGCGCTTTACTCGGCGTGTGGAAAAGCGCAGCAAGGAGACAATCTTTTCCTCCGCGGGGCCAGGCGGTACACCGCGGCGCCGACGACGACACGAGCGGAGGGATCGTGTCCCGAGAAGCCACGGCTCTTTCCCGACAGAGAACATTTCCCCCCAGCCACCGGGAGCGCAAAGCTGGGACGCGCGGTCCCGCAGGCCGGTCAGCCGCCGCCAGAACCAGCCTTCCGAGGGACGGCAAGGAGTCTACTCGAGAGCAAGGCCCCCTTTCATTTTTAAAAAATAAAACGACTACGCTTCTTGTTATGCGGCGGGGGAAAAGGACGGGGCGTGTGTGTGTTTCTATTTGTTTTATAAAAGGGTTTTCTATTTGTTTTATAAAAGGAAAGGAGAGGGAAAGGGAAGGAGGAGGCGAAAGGAGGATGGAACCTAAGTGAAAGTCGATTTTTCCCCCCACGTCTTTTAAACGCCGTTTCAATATTATTACGGGCATTTAAGGTCACCGGAGGCGAACTTCGGGAATTACTACAATCCCATTCGAGTCCAGGAGGATTTTAAAGACCCCCCCCATAAAAGCCCCAATCTTGGGGGAGGGGATAAGCTATCCAGTGCAAACTCCCTTATGCTGACCCGGGTAGGAATTCCACGTGCCGATCCGGATTGCGAAGGACGTGTGTGAACCCAAAGTGAAGCGGCTTTTGCGGAGCGCTTTGGAGTGTCTTTGTTGATGGATGCCATCACCGCTCTCCCCCCCCCCAAGGGGGTGTGGGTGGCTTTGTTTGGGGGCAGTCGAATTGGGACCCCTGGAGCCGCTCTCCGAAGCCGAATTCATTTGGTGCCGTAAATTACTCTTAAAAGCTCCCCCGGCCTATAAATCTGCCCACCTCTTTGAAACGCCAGCCGACCTGTTGAAACCAGGCAAAGGCGGACATTGTCGGCAGGGGAGGCGGGTACGGTGGGGAGGGGGGGGGAGAGAGAAATTACCCCTTTTGGGTGATTTCTTCTGGAGGGTTTCTTACCAAGACCATAGAAAATGCATTCAGGGGCACAGTCTTGGGAAGGCAGCTGTAGGAAGGAAAGAGAGGAAGGGAAGTTTGGGCACAGTCACACCTTAAAGACCAACAAAAGTTTTATTCCGGGCAAGCACATTCTTGGGCATGCACGAAATAAAATACCTAGCAAAAAAAAACTTTAGTCTTAAAGGTATATGGCTAGACTCAAGCTGTGTTCTGCTGCTTCAGACCACCGGGACGACCCGCCTGAATCTAAACCAACAAACTTTTTAATCTTCCAGGATGTTCCCTTGCTGACCTAAGAGGAGCAGTTCTCTTACAAAAGACTTCCGAAGGCAGAACTGAACGAATTACTGCTGAAATACCTGGTAACGAAGCTCAAGACAATGTGTCCTCCTGGACTGAATCAAGACATGGGTTTCCTGTCTCACCCCTACCCCTCTGCATATCATGCCTAATCCAATTGCGCCTGCTGTTCTCCTTCACCTGCTGTTGTCATTCGACATCTGAAATCACTTTGGTCTCCAAGATATAAAGACAGATGGACTCACATTCTTGCTATATCTAAAGAAGTGAGCAGTGACTAAAGAAATAGTCCCTGGTCACAAATAGTCTTTAGATGCTACTTGATTCTTGCTCCTTTCTACTGCTACAGACTACAATGGCTATCCATCTTAAACGTTCCATTTCCCCTTCTTACCTCCACAGGAAAACCCTAAAGCAGGGGTAGTCAAACTGCGGCCCTCCAGATGTCCATGGACTACAATTCCCAGGAGCCCTTGCCAGCATTCGCTGGCGAATGCTGGCAAGGGCTCCTGGGAATTGTAGTCCATGGACATCTGGAGGGCCGCAGTTTGACTACCCCTGCCCTAAAGCATCCAGATTGGCCATTTCTTGGGAAAACGGATATTAGAGCCCCAAGAAATAGAACTGCAGTAAACTACTGTGCAGTCCTAGACACCCTTACCTGAGAGTCAGCTCCACTGGTTGTGAGGATTTACTCTATGCACCCATTTTACAGCAGAGAGAAAGCAATTGGAAGTTTTTGCATTTTCAAACGGGAGGGGGATTAACAAAAAAAAACCTTGAGAAGCACCACCTCCCTTCTGGGGCTGACAATCTTCGAAATTTATCCAGTATTTCTCCCACCCCAGAGATCAGAATCCTCACAAAGAGATGTAGAAAAAAATAAATAAAAGCTGACACCCCACCCCCAACAACAAAGGAATCCAGAAGAAAACAGCAGATCACTTTTACGAGAAAGTGGAAAATCCTTTCCGATTCTCTGCTCTCTCCAGCAGACCACAAACGTACTTAAAGAAATGGGAGGCTGGTCTATTTTTATTAGGCATGTTAGAAAAGCATTCAGTTTTAAAAGAACAGCGCAGGTTCTATATTTATATTACAACCCAGATTTGATGGGCAGTTGACAGCCGTGGCTGAGAAATTAAGTGTTATGGGGGGAGCGAAAATCCTCTCCCAGGATTCTCTTAACTGCTCCCCCCCCCAGGGAAATCAATTGCCGTCTCAGCCCCATTTGAAACCCAAAGAAGACTGGATTCTGAAGCACAAGAGAGCTTCCAATCTGAATAAGACTTTGCTGGTCTTAAAGGTGCCACAGGCCTCTGGCGTCTTTTCCACTTGAAACCGGATTTTTAATGCAGCCACTTGTGACGAGGGTCAATTCCGCACCCATTGGATAATGCACTTTCAATGCACTTTAGAAGTAGATGTCCCTGTTCTGCAGAAGATAATCCAGCTGCAAAAGCACACTTAAAGTGCATTATTGATATGATATCCCTCTTTAAGTATTTGAAAGGTTGTCACTTGGAGGAGGGCAGGATGCTGTTTCTGCTGGCTGCAGAGGAGAGGACACGCAGTAATGGGTTTAAACTTCAAGTACAACGATATAGGCTAGATATCAGGAAAAAGTTTTTCACAGTCAGAGTAGTTCAGCAGTGGAATAGGCTGCCTAAGGAGGTGGTGAGCTCCCCCTCACTGGCAGTCTTCAAGCAAAGGTTGGATACACACTTTTCTTGGATGCTTTAGGATGCTTAGGGCTAGTCCTGCGTTGAGCAGGGGGTTGGACTAGATGGTCTGTATGGCCCCTTCCAACTCTATGATTCTATGATTAGCCCTGAAGGTGTGGCATCTGAACATGCATGCATGCACATGAAAGCTGATACCTGGAATGTAACTTTATTGGGCTTCCAGGTGCCCTGGACTCAAACTTTGTTCCATCTGAAACCTGATTTAGATGCTGTTCTCGGAGCTAGAAGATCGATAAAAGTCCTGCAACCTGCTGAGCTGGAACTGTAAAAGTTCCAAAGGTGCTAGTCCTCTTGACGTCTGCCTCCCATCATCATTTTAAAAAAATCATTTTTAAAATGACTGATGGGAGGTCACCGACCTACGGTTGCACGCACGATAAGACGGAAGTTATCTCTTCACCTGCCTGCGAGCAATTCCTCTCCCCCAGCGCAAAGCAATGCCACGTTCTTGCCACCATTCCAAAATTTGATCCCCCGGCTCCCCTGCCTGTTTGCTTGCTATGGAAGCTACATGAACCACGTGCAGCTGAGGCGGAATTGAAGAGATGCTGAGGCAGCAAATCTTTTCTGGCTGAGGACGCGGACCTAACAAAGGAGTCTGTCCCATGAACATTAACCACCACCACAAGTAAACATGCAGGGAGCATTCGTTCAGAAAAGAAGAGTTGTTTTTATACTCCTCTTTTCACTACCCGAAGGAGTCTCAAAGTGGCTTACGATCACTGTCCCTTCCTCTCCCCTCCCTACAACGGAACCCTGTGAGGTAGGTGGGGATGAGAGAGCTTTGACAGAACTGCTCTGCTGAGAACAGCTCAACCAGGTCTGTGACTGGCCCAAGGTCATCCAGCTGGCTGCATGGGGAGGAACAGGGTATCAAACCCGGCTCACCAGCTTAGAGGTGGCCGCTCTTAACCGTGCCATCAAGCTGGCTCAAGTTTTAGAATATTGTCTACTCTGACTGATCGTGGCTCTCTGGGGTTTCAGGCAGGGCTTGTTTATCCATATGGCACAGGTAGTATGTGCTATGGGTTCCCACAATTAGGGGCCCCATGCATTGCCTTCCTCCTCATGAATCAAGTCTATAGCCCCTCTCCTCCAACCTTTCCCCCTTGAAGGATACATCCCTTTTCACTGGGTCCCTCAACCCCCAGACTGGCTGTTCCCACCACAATTGTACTCAGCTAGGACTCCACAAATCCTTAAACCCCTCCAAGGATGTCTTCCATATCACCTGTTGCCTGGTCCTTTTGAACTGGATTTTACCTGGGACCTTCTGCCTGCCCCCAAAAAGAAGCTACTTGCAATGAAGAAGGCGGACTAGAAATGAAAATTAATGAAATCAATAGATTGGTCAATTTGAGAAGGCCATTATGGAGGAAATAAACAAAAAGTTGGTTCAAGAATCCCAATACATTCATTGGCTACTTTTATACCATGCCTTCCTCCCTCATGGGCATTCAAAGCGGCTTACTAAATTCATCCCTTCTGCCTGGCCCTTTTAATAGTCGAATCCAGGGATCAAACCTGTGACCTTTTACATGTCAGTGCTTCGCCACTGAGCCAAAGCCTGTCCCCATGAAAATGCTAGATGCTCTTCCTTCTTATTTAAGGTCCTTTCGTAAATTATTCCCTGCTCCCCCACTGGCACCCTGCACATACCCATGCATATCTGTTTCGCTGGGAAATTACAAGGAGTCAGAGTATCTCAGGAGATAAGTAGAGAGCAATGATTATGCATGTACGGTCCTGGCATCCAAAAAGCCCCAGGCAAAAAGCTCCAAGCTCGGTATTCCTTGCTCAGTAGGCAGCAAAAGTCCCATTCCTCCTTCCTCCCTCCCACCCACCCACCACCATCTTTTTCCTTCTAGAACGCTGGCAATTTTAGGCCCATATTCAGTACGCTGGAGAAGACTCTTGCGAGTCCCTTGGACTGCAAGGCGAACAAACCAGTCAGTCCTAGAGGAGATCAGCCCTGCCTGCTCCATAGAAGGCCAGATCCTGAAGATGAAACTCAAATACTTTGGCCACCTCCTGAGAAGGAAGGACTCCCTGGAGAAGAACCTCATGCTGGGAGCGATCGAGGGCAAAAGAAGAAGGGGACGACAGAGAATGAGGTGGCTGGATGGAGTCACTGAAGCAGTCAGTGCAAACTTAAATGGACTCCGGGAAATGGTAGAGAACAGGAAGGCCTGGAGGATCATTGCCCATGGGGTCGCGATGGGTCGGACACGACTTTGCAACTAACAACAACATAACAATTCAGTATGCTCACCTACCAGGTCTTTTGGAAGTGTAGAAAGGACACTCAGTTAACTGCATGTCTACAATCAAACCAAGGACCGTTCTTGTGCATGCCTCCCGTTCCTGAGAGTTTCCCAGTTGTGGGGTTCAAAACAACAACAAGCTGAGCGTAAAGTTAACATCATGGCAGCCAGGGTAGGAAGGTCTTCTGGTGGTGAAAGCCGGAAATTCTCTAGTCCCAGCTCCATGACACTAGGATTCCACACACACTCCATCTTTAACCACCTAGATGCACGTCCAGCAGCATCTTATGGACCAAGAGTGGCAAGACGGCAACTGTCCAGATGTCCATGGACTATAATGATGGCAGGGGCTCATGGTCATTGTAGTCCATGGACATCAGGAGAACCACTGTTTGCCACCCCCCTGAATTGACTAATAACATTTTCATGACGTAAGGTAGCCTTTTGCAATTTTTTGACTGTTGAGAAACCCCTAAACCTTCTTCAGCCCTTGAGAAATGCCAGAAGTTGCACGCTTGTGCAGAATATGGCTGGGAAGCAAAGCTGTGGACATGACTCCTCCTCCCCTTCCCACCCACTCCAGGCCCATCACTGGCCATTTTGGGACAGGGCAGGTTGACATGACCATGTATCAACATAAAAAGGTAAAGGTATCCCCTGTGCGAGTACCGAGTCATGTCTGACCGTTGGGGTGACGCCCTCTAGCGTTTTCATGGCAGACTCAATACGGGGTGGTTTGCCAGTGCCTTCCCCAGTCATTACCGTTTACCCCCCAGCAAGCTGGGTACTCATTTTACCGACCTCGGAAGGATGGAAAGCTGAGTCAACCTTGAGCCGGCTGCTGGGATTGCACTCCCAGCCTCATGGGCAGAGCTTCAGACTGCATGTCTGCTGCCTTACCACTCTGCGCCACAAGAGGCTCTTATATCAACATACCATCCAATAAATGTTTAAAAAACTTTAAAAATATGTATAAAAATTAATTCATTCCCACCCATTCAGGAAATCCTTGATCTCTGAGGAGCTACTGGAAAGGATGCAGGCTGTTCTACTGTGGACAAACATGGCTACCCTCTGAAACCCAGAGTTCTTCAAGAATGCTATTTGGTACTGTCTTCAGGGCCCAGCCTCATCTCTGAGTTGAAGCTGCCGTAAAGGGAGACACTGGGTTGTCCCTTTGAAGGTAACAAGAAAATCCCAGTTCATACTGAACCAGTTGCAACCTGAAATTTGAAGTAACAGTTTTGTGCCTAATTCTAGCATGTCGTGTCATCTGTATTCAGACTGACTGGGATTTGACCCGACAGTTTTGGTTACTTTGACATCTGGCCTGAGTTCCTTCCCAAGCCTAGAACGGTGGAAGAGTCAATCAGTGGCTACAACCATCGTGACAGAATCCCAGAGCCAGAAGGCCTCAGCCTCTCTGCAATCTTGTTGGCCCTCCAGAGGAACTGGTTGGCCCCTGTGTGAGACAGGAGGCTAGACAAGATGCACTGTTGGTCTTATGCAGCAGGGCTCTTCTGATGTTCTTATGAAGGCCTGCACCAAGCTGATTGCACGTTGTATTATACCATTACATCTTGAGTTGGTTCTTTACAGCAGGGGTAGTCAACCTGTGGTCCTCCAGATGTCCATGGACTACAATTCCCATGAGCACCTGCCAGCGTTTGCTGGCAGTGGCTCATGGGAATTGTAGTCCATGGACATCTGGAGGACCACAGGTTGACTACCCCTGCTTTACAGCACCCCTCCCAGACGAAGGCACAGAGACTCTGAGATCCCCATTCCTACTCATATCTGACAAAGGAAGCTTTGATGCTCAAAAGATTATCCCTCAACAATCTTGTTGATTTCTACAGGACTTGGATCTAACCCAGTGCTGAAGTTGCTGCTTTTAAGACCAGTGCTGCTTTTAAGACCAGTGAAGATCTGTTCTGGGTAGATAGTCAGGGGGGGCTAAACAATGGCTCTCCTGATGTCCATGGACTACACTTACCATAAGCCCCTGTCAACATTATGCTTGCCCAGAGGGTTGGACCAGAAGCCATGGGATGAAATTAATTCAAAAGAAATTCCGTCGAAACATCCGGAAGAAGTTCCTGACAATTAAGGCTGTTCCTCAGTGGAACAGGCTTCCTCGGGAGATGGTGGGTTCTCCATCTTGGGAGATGTTTAAACAGAGGCTGGAGAGCCATCTGACGGAGAGGCTGATTCTGTAAAATTAGGCGTATTGTGAGTGGGTGGGCAGGGAGGGCTGTGCCAATGTTTTTCTCTTGTGGCCCTTTCTGCATGCCCAGGAGAATGTTGATCACCACTTTGGGGGCGGGAGTTGAATTTCCTCCAAGCCACACTGGGCAGGGGTTCTGGTTTGAGGAGAGACATCATCTAGGCATGGAATTGGGGTCACTGTGGGTGGGCAGGTAATTGTGAGTCTCCTGCATTCTGCAGGGGGTTGGACTAGATGGCCCTGGAAGTCCCTTCTAATTCTAGGAGAAAAAGAAAAAGAAGGAAAAAAATGAAAAAGGAGGAGGAGGAGGAGGAGAAGAAGAAGAAGGTGAAGAAGAAGGAGAAAAAGAAGAAGAGTTGGTTCTTATATGCTGCTTTCCTTTACCCGAAAGAGTCTCAGAGTGGCTGACAATCACCTTCCCTTTCCCTTCCCCACTACAGACACCCTGTGAGGGAGGTGAGACTGAGAGAGCCCTGATATCACTGAAGAAGGTTGGTTCTTATATGCTGCTTTTTTCTACCGAAGGAGTCCCAAAGCTGCTTCCATTTGCCTTCCCTTTCCTCTCCCCATAACAGACACCCTGTGAGGGAGGTGAGGCTGAGAGAGCCCTGATAATTCCTGCTTGGTCAGAACAGCTTTCTCAGGGCTGTGACGAGCCTAAGGCCACCCAGCTGGCTGCATGTGGGGCAAGAGCAGGGAATCAAACCCAGCTTGCAAGATTAAAAGACCACACTCCTAACCACTACACCAATGTTTTTTTTAATCACCGGGGACCGGTTAATGCTTGACAATTTTACTGAGGCCCGGGAGGGGGGTAGTCTTTTGCTGAGGGATGTCACCGCCGCCTGAGCCCCTGCTCCACTTGCTTTCCCGCCAGCACCCCTGACTTCCTGCCGCCCACTGGGGGGCGCTACCAGCAGCAGCTGTGCAAGGCCATTCTGAGGGGGAGCCCCAGCCATGGCGGCCGCCGGAGACCACCAAACGTGAGCTGGCGGCAGAGTGGCAGGGCAGCCCCCGAGGCAGAAGCCGGGGAAGAGCTGCGGTCCAGTACTGACTGATCTACGGACTGGTCCCAGTCCCCGGACCGGGGGTTGGGGACCACTGCACTACACCAAGCTGACTCCTGTTGAGGTGTTCCTGTGAGTTTGTGGAACTTCCTAAGTTGTGGAAGTTGGAGATGGCCTAGCTCGGGGACAACTGAGGCTAGAGGATTGTTCTTCCCCCATCAAGAAAAATTCCACATAGTTTGAGAGGCAACAGAACTTCTACTGGGCATCTTTGTCCCAAGACAAGCCAATGGGCCATTCCCTAGCCTGCGATCCCTAATTGGTTAGAACTTTTAAAAAGCAGCTGGGAAAGCCTCTGTCCAGGAGGTCCGGTACGTACCAAACGTGGATCTCCTGCCAGGCAAGGCCCCCTGGCGCGTCTGGAGGCTGTGCAAGACGCTGCTCTCAAAGTGCCCAGCAGTCCAAGACGGTGGCATCTCCGCAGGGCTGACGTAGGCCCCAGGGTAAGGGCTGGAATAGGATCCATTGACCGAGCGCACCAGAGCGTTGCCATACTGGTCACGGCCGCCGGCCCCTAGTAACAGCGGGCTCTGGTAACCCCCGTCCCGTCCGCCGTTCCCCCCGACCGGGGGGCTGTGCGAGTAGGAGAAGCTCGAAGGCGGATGGGGGCTGTTGGCGTTGAAGTGAGAGGCATCGGCACCCGCTGCCTGTGCCCAGCCCGGGTGGCCGCCCAGGTGGTGGCTCTGGTGGGCCGGTTCACAGCTCTGCAGGTAAGGCAGACTCTGCAGCACGGACGGCACGCGGCTGGTGGGCACGTAGACCGCCGGGCTGGGCGGCGAATGGAGGAAGTTGGTGGAGTCGTGGGAGTACGCCGACTGGCCGGGGTTGGGGGCAAGAGCTAAACTCTGGTACATTTTGTATCCTTCAAAGCCGGAGGACGACGGGGTGAAGCCGCAGCTGCCAGGGTGAGGTCAGGGCGTGTCCAGGGAGCGGGACATCGAAAGCTCAGCGGGATCTCGGAAGCAGGTGGCAACTTTCAAGTACCTGGAAACGGGAGAGGAGAGAGAGAAGATTCTGAGCATGGGGGGGGGGGACTTCTTCTCAACGGCATGTCCCTTGTCCAGAAAAGCTTGAAAGAGCGTGTCATTGAGTCACCACGGAGGGGTGGTCAGAGTAAGAGACCTTGAGAGGTGGCTGGTCATTGCCTAAGTCTGGACTTCCTCGGTGGTCTCCCATCCAAGCACGAACCAAGGCCAACCCTGCTTAGCTTCCAAAATCTTCCTTGAGAAGATGGGCACCAGAAGAGCAGGAGCTTTAGAGACTGACTCCCCTTTTAATGCAGCCAGCTCCTTTCTGCCCTGATCCATTTTTCCCCCGGCAGGAGATTAAGCCGTAGGAAAATGATCTCTTAGCTTAATTTTTTTCACACAAAAAACAAGATGCATCAGCTCCAATGCCACCTATCATAGAATCATAGAGTTGGAAGGGACCTCCTGGGTCATCTAGTCCAACCCCCTGCACTATGCAGGACACTCACAACCCTCCCGCTCATCCACTGTCACCTGCCACCCCCTTGAGCCTGCACAGAATCAGCCTCTCCATCAGATGGCTATACAGCCTCTGTTTAACAATCTCCAAATATGGAGAACCACCTGAATGCCACCATTCATTCCCACCTTTCTTCCAAGGAACTCAGGAGTTGCCCCATTGCTTCTTCCTAACAACCCTGTGAGGTAGGCCTAGACAAGGCAACTCCCAACCACACTCAGGACAGTTTTGAGGACAGACCTGTTGGGCCCATTCCACACATGTTGGATAAGGCCCTTTCAAAGTTCTGTTGCAGCTGGATCTTCCTGTGCAAAGCAGGAAAACCTCTCTCTCTAAGCGCATTAAAAGGGCCTTATCCAATGTGTACAGAATGGGCTGCTCAGTTCCAAACCGATGTCTGGTACTTTTCGTTCCACAAGACCACACCCTCTCTCTCTCTCATACAAACCCCCTCTTATAAGTAGACAAAGGGAACGCTAGACTATTTCCCCAAACTTTACTCCCTTGTAAGGTGCCTGTTTTTGGCAGCAAGTGATGCTGGCTCTCAAGGAGACCTGACAATCTTTGTGTGGCTTCCCCCTGAATGATTCTGTTACTTATTATTTATTAAGATCTGTGGTCCATACTACTGGTGCTGCCATTTGGAACCTACAATGCAATTTTGCATCACTTCCTATTTCGTTTTGGAGACTTCTGGTGGGTTCTGCAACCCAAATCCTATTGCATGTTTTAATTAACAGCCCATCTTGCTGATTGTATCGACTCATTCTGCGCATTCATGTATTTCTCTATCATATGGGATGCGTGCGGTGTAGCCAGGGGATCCTGAGATTGTCTGGCTGCCATCCAGGCAAGAGATGTTTGGAGATGGTTTGCCATCACTTGCCCCTGTGTTATGACCCTGGTTGTCCTTGGAGGGTCACCCTTCTAAGCCCTAGCCAGGGCTGACCCTGTTTAGCTTCCGATATCTTGCAGGACCAGGTTTGCCTGGGCTATCCAAGTCAGGTCTCACTCTGTGTGATCTGCCTTGGCAGACGCCAAATAATCAGAGAATCCTAGAGTGGGAAGGGGCCACGCAGGCCATCTAGTCCCACCCCCTGCTCAATGCAGGATCAGCCCCAAGCATCCAGGAGAAGGATCTGTCCAGCCACTGCTTGAAGACTGTAAGTGAGGGGCAGCTCACGACCTTCTTAAGCAACCCATTCCACTGCTGAGCTAGAATCCTAGAGTGGGAAGGGGCCATGCAGGCCATCTAGTCCCACCCCCTGCTCAATGCAGGATCAGCCTCAAGCATCCAGGAGAAGGATCTGTCCAACCACTGCTTAAAGTCAGCCAGTGAAAGAGAGGCTCCCCACCTCCTTGGGCAGCCCATTCCACGGCTGAACTGCCCAGACTGCGAAAACTCAACACCTATCTACCTACTTATTTAGATATTTATGGCCCCACCCGCCAATAGACTCCCTGTGGAAACAACCCTGCTGTTTTCAACCTGCCACCATGACTTATTCAAATTAACTTTCAAACTTAATTTTTTTTGTTTTAACTTTGTAGTTTATATAATTTTGTACATCGCCCTGAACCAGCTTCCTAGCAGGGCAGTCTAAAAAGCCAATAAATAAATAAATACCCCCCCCCCCAAATACCTAGCTGGTACCATTCTACACCTAGTTTAAACCCATGACTGCAGGTCCTATTCTCTGCTGCCAACAGGAACCTTTCTCTGCCCTCCTCTAAGTAACAATGCAAATTCATATGCAACGCAATGCTCACCAGGGTTGGGCCCCAGGTGTGTAGTAACAGCGACCAATGAAAGTAGAACAAAGAATATTCCCTGCCGTTTTGCACCGTTTAAGAACCACCACCTTCCTAAGGACATAAGTAGAATCTACCTAGATTGTCCTGAGCAGTCCAATTTTACACAGAAAAGCAGATACTGAATAATATAAGTCAACCGAGCTGACAAACCCACAACAGTTAAAAGCCTAGAAGATTTACTGTGTGTGTAGACCAGGCCCCCTCTGGAAGGGGTCTGAAGCAGCAGGACGTATGCCCTAGGTAGGACTCAAAATTTGCCCTCCACTGGAATACTAAGACGTCCCAAATTGAAATTGCCAGTCAACATCGGAATAAAGTATCGCAGTTATCGCATTTCTCCGTGAATATGAACCAGTAATATGTATTGCCCCAGCTAAAAGCAGAACTCTTGCCTAGGTGACACGTATTACTGGCTCATATTCATGGTGAAATGTGATAACTCTGATATTTTGTTCAGATATTGACTGGCAATCACCGAAAAAGACAGAGAAAACGGGATAAGCACACCTGGGACCCCCGTTCTGGTGGCTCCTATCTGGAATTTATGGATACTGATAAACTGAAAATTAGAAATATATTCATTTAATAAGAAAAAAATAGATTTTGGACTTCTTATTGTTCACGAGGAATCTACACTGTCCTTCCCCTCTGGAATAGGTCACCCAGTTTCCTGGCATGGAGGGTCCTTCTTGCAAATTCCATGCAGACTCACCGTGGGAAGCCATGGACTTTTTTTTGAGACCTCTCGGAAAAGAAGGACAATATCAAGCGACAGGGCTTTATTTCAAGGAAGCGTCCTTGGGACGCGGAGAGCAAATTGCTTTTTGGAAGGACTAGGGATTTGGGAAGTAGCTCTACTCGATCCGATACAATACGATAACATTTATTGTATATAGCCAAAGGCCATTACAAAAAATCGTTAAAAACAATATGGTACAAATACGAATAAAACAATATTCTCCAATATTGCGTACATAACATTGTAAACGAGGGCTACTGAAATATTTGGTGTATCAGGGTGGGGACTCCTGTAAAAAAGCTTTGGCTCGGATCTTCCTGACGGCCAGAGCAAAAAGTGCCACCCTATATGAAATATAGGGGGTCGACATCTGATAACAGATAGGTGACTTTATCAAAATCAGAAGTGGGGCGTGAGTTCGGTAGTAACTTGGCAAGGAATTTGCCCCTGGGTTCGGAGTACAGGGGACAAGCCAAAATTTAGTGGGGCAGGTCCTCCACTGTAGCTCTACTCAGTCCCAATAAGAAGGGGGGGCAACCCCATTATTTGGGTGTTTAATCATGTTTGCTATAACTCAGGCGGAACCCACTGGAGAAAACTGGGCTAGAGGCAACATACGTAATACTTTATGCCCCTGTGGCATAGTAAGGGCGTCAAAGTAGGTTCAAATCCCTGCTGGTGACGTGGCCGCTTGCCCGGTGACCCTGGGCTAGGTCTCTCAGCCTTGCAGGGTTGTTGTGAGGATAAAGCGGAGGAGAGGGAAAGGGTATAAGGCATTTGGGGTCCCCATTTGGGGGAAAGGGCGGGTTGTAAAGAAAGTAAATTAAGTTAAATCTGCTCCCCAATTGCACTGAGCAATACTTCTTAACCTGCGGTAGTCAAACTGAGGCCCTCCAGATGTCCATGGACTACAATTCCCAGAAGCCCCTGCCAGCAAATGCTGGCAGGGGCTTCTGGGAATTGTAGTCCATGGACATCTGGAGGGCCGCAGTTTGACTCCCCCATGTCATCCGGGATGTGGTTAATCGCCATTGCCTTAGATCCATGTTTTTAAATGGATAAGGCACATTTGAGGAAGTTTGGACTCCCCATGGCGATTCACCACAAATCGACCGGGAAATGGAACCTCCTTTTTCAGAAGCTGTATACCTCCGAAGGAAACAGAAAGACCAGGAGGGAATTGAGCTTGAGGCCCCTTGGCACCTTTTTAGAAGGGAAACCACATCAAGGCATGAGATTTTGGGTGCACACAAACTTTGTCAGATAGAGCAAAATGGAGTACCCCTAACCCTGACATATAGGTAGAGAGAGGGTATCCCCTCCCTTGAATCTACCAGGAGAAAACAGGGCTAGAAAAACCCATAGAGGTAACCAGATCCCAATAGAACTCCAGATCCAGAGACTTTTGAGGTGGGCAGCCGGGTCGGTCTGAAGCAGCAAAATAAAATTGGAGTCCAGCAGCACCTTTAAGGCCCACAAAATTTTATTCAGGGGGTGAGCTTCCTCGCTGCATGCACACTTCTTCAAGCAATGAAATGGAAGTCACCAGACTATATAAGGAGAGAGTTAATGAGCAGTAACTTAGTCTGCTTGCACTCGAAAGCTCACGCCTTGAATAAATCTTCGTTGGTCTTAAAGGTGCCACTGGACTCTGATTTTGTTTTGTTACTCTCTTCCGATATACGTACCCTGATTATTTCTATTTCATTGTCTGAGGAAGCGTCTAGGCCAGGGGTAGTCGAACTGCAGCCCTCCAGAGGTCCATGGATTACAATTCCCATGAGCCCCTGCCAGCATTCGCTGGCAGGGGCTCATGGGAATTGTAGTCCATGGACCTCTGGAGGGCCGCAGTTCGACTACCCCTGGTCTAGGCCCACGAAAGCTCACCCTCTGATTATAACTTGGTTGCTCTTAACGGCACCACCAGACCCAAATTTTGTTCTGGAACAACAGGCAATTCTTAGAGCAGGTTTGATAACCTGGAGAGCAGGTTTGATTCCTCACTCCTCTACATGTAGCCAGCTGGGTGGCTTTGGGCTAGTCGCAGTCCTATTAGAACTGTTTTCACTGAACAGTTCTGCCAGGGCTATCTGTAAGCCACTTTGAGACTCCTTCAAGTAGTGAAGTATAAAAACCAACACCTCCTCCTCTTCTTCTTCTTCCCATTACAACGGATGAAAATGCTCTGGGTTCTGACCAATTAATGGGGGGCAATGAAATATTAAGCCTGCCTGTTCCCAAGTTTAAGATCGGCACCATATTCCCATTCTTAAAATATCAAGGCAGGGATTATTCTTGGTCCCATCCTAGGTAAGGCTATGCGGAAGTAACAAGTCTGGCTCCTACCAAAATACCCCGAGGGCTTTGATCCCTAAAAGATGTACTAGGAAGGAAAATGCTTTGAACTGGGGGGGGGGGGGTTGGTTTTGAAAGGGAAAACTGTAAAGCACATTGAAAGGGCATTATCCAAAGTGTGTGGAAGGGACAGGAAAGCCAAGTAGGAAGGGAATTGGGCTACTAATCACCTTTCCCCCTGCAATATGCCAGAAGATCTAAGCTGGAGTCCAGAGTCAACTTTAAGAGGAAGTTTTATCCAATGTATAAGTTTCCCTGTGCATGCACATTTCTCAGACTTCTGAAGAAGTGAGGATGCCCACGAAAGCGTATCCCTTGAACACAACTTTGTTGGTCTTAAGGTTGCTTCTGCTGCTTCTGACCCCCTCGGCTACACGTCTGAATCTAATGTGCAGGATGTCTAGTCTTCTGGTCCTCGGGGTGGCCCAGGTCCCCGAAAAAGCGCATTTCTGAGATCCCCACTTAACTTTCTATTCCCAATAAAACTCAGAAATGGGTGATCGCCAGACTACCACGGCAAAAAACGGCCAGCTCCTTCCCCCTTCAAAAAAATCTCTTTCCAGCCTTCGGACAGAAAAATAGTCAAAGCCGAAGATCCAGGTTCGAATCCTGATCACTCCTTTTCAGATTTATTGAGGCCTGGGGAAGAGAAGGCCTTGCTGGAAATTCGGGATAGAAAACTCATTCTTGAACTCAAAAGCATTTCATTTTTTTAAAAAGGCCCTTTGGCCAAGTAGAAGTTGCTTTCAAGTCGCCCCAAACAAGGGATTCAATTTTAGGCACGATCTATCATCCGCCCAGCAAGATCGGTTCTAAGAAACTTTTAACGTTTGCCTTCGTTTTAAGGGTATTCGATTAGATCTCTGGGGAAAGTCCTGCAAATTTACTTCCACGAAACAGTCAGAGAGATCTCGGGCGCCCGGATCACAGAGCGAAAACTGGGATCGGGGCCGGATGGCTGATACTCGCCTGCTTCATTTATTTCATTATTGGATTTCTGAGCTGCCCCTCTCCAAAGCGTCTGGGGGCGGTTTACAACACAGAGGAGTAAATCTCCGTACAAACAAAACATTCAAATGTTCAAAATTAATCTAAATAAAATACTACTCGCTCGCGGGGCTTTAATGGGCTCCTACTCGGAAGTAAGCCTTCTCATCTGCGGCTTCCACCCCCCCCCCCCAAGAGCGCCGATGGACTCCTGGCACCCGGGAGGCCCAAAGCGAAGCTGATACGGAAAGTCCGCCGGGTTCGAGTCCCGTATTTCCCTCTAAGGAAACCGCAGGATCCAAACAGATTTTACAGCTCGATCCTCACGCACGATCTCTGCCGGGGATCATTTCTCCGGAAGGGCTTCCCAGTAAATCCCACTGAATGACCAGCCTTCCGTGCCCCCCTCCCGGTTTTTATTTTGGAGAAATAAAGTTGGGGCGCTTTTTTTGGTGGGGGGGGGGCGTGAACTGTGCACTTACTTGGGAGCAAACCCACCTCAGACTTGCACGCCTCCCTGCGGTTTTCAACAAAGGAAAAGGGCTGCCAAACCGAAACTTCATAACTGGGAAGAGAATTCCGTGCAAATATAATTGGGCTCAAGTTTTTGCTTGTAAGAGCTGGGCGGGCATAGAAGGGAAAGTCTTTCGGAAAGAGCTTTTAAAAAATAAAGCAGGATTTTGAAAGAGCCCTTGGGTGCTGTTTCAGAGAAGGCGGGCGGGGAGGAGGGGGAAGAGAGAGAAGAGAAGGAATCTGAAAATATTACAGCTTTGAGTCCAGGGACTCCTTGAAGCCCAACAACTTTTCTATTCTGGGAATAAGCTTTCGTGTAATTGAAGAAATGGGCATCCAAACCCCCAAAATTCACCTTTTTTTTGGCCATTAAGGTGCCCCCGGACTCAAAACTTTGTTCTGCTGCTTCAGACAAACACGACTCCCCCCTCCTCGCATCTCTAATTTTTTTTTAAGGGGGAGGGGGTTTAAATCAGCCAACCCTTAAATCGCAGGGTGCCTTATCAATCGCCGGGCTTCGGAAAGCTAATCGAATCTCTCCCACCGCGCCTCGCCTCGCCTCCCAAGCGGCCCATTATCTGGCAAGATAAATTCGCCTAGAAAAAAAGATAAGTTCTCCACGGACTCACTCACAAGCAGACAGACAGTCATACTTACGTCGCGACGGGCAAGCGGAGCAATCGTGCATGGTGAGGCGGATCGGGTTTTTTTCCCTCCCCCCCCCCAAAAAAAAACTCCAACCAGAAAATCCCAGCAAAAAAAGGGGGGGCTGATTTCAAGCTACCCCCCAAGCCAAGCTTTTAAGGGCCAGCCCGCTCTTTGAAGCCAGAGCGCTGTTATCTCCGATTCTCCCCTCCCTTGATAGCTCCCCCCTCCTCCCTTGATAGCTCCTTTTGACCCGATTCTCCTATCTCGCCTTAACTAGCTCCTCTCGCTCCTAATCTCGGCCTTAAAGTGATTCCCTTCATCTGCGGCTCGGCCCCTTAACTGCGGGGAGGGGAAGGCAAGGGGGGGGAGAGAGGGGGGCTGCGTCACGTGGTCCCCTCCCTCCCTCCCTCCCTCCCTCCCTCCCCGACCAGACTGGGTGGCTGCTAGAAGGGAGGGGTAGGAGTCCAAGGAGCCCCGGGGCGGCCCCCCTAAGGGGAAGGTCTGCGATTCTCTGGTTTGCCTGTGGATCTAGGGCGACGGTTTGTGTCGATTCCTCGGTCCGCAGCCCTTTTTCCTGGGAGGGAGGCAGGCGGCCGGGGGGGGGGTGTTAATCATTACCACTGGCTGCCAATCAGAGGCGGCCTTTCGCTTCAAGGATTTCTGAACGCTTAGACGTTTTGCCCAAGAATCTCAAGGCTGCCGCGACCTTCCCCGTTTGGATTCCTGATCCGCGTTCACTTAAACATCTCCGAGCTGGAGACGATGGACGACCGCGCTCCTACGCGCCCTTACTCGGAAACAGTCGCGCTCAAATCAGCAGGGTTGACAGCTGATGGACACTGCGGGTGGAAAGAAGCTAGGATCGGGCGCAATTTTTCCTTCCTTCCTTCCTTCCTTCCTTCCTTCCTTCCTTCCTTCCTTCCTTCCTTCCTTCCTTCCTTCCTGTTTCTTTCCCCGATCTTTCCCTTTCCTTTAAGTTTCATCCCATTTGCAAGGTATTTTCTTCTGATCCCACCCACGAGTTGAAAACGGGTCGGTTTTTCCGAAAGGTTTCGTTCGGTGTAGGAGGAAACAACAACAAAAAGAACCCATCTCTTCACATGTTCTTAGAAACCATTAATAATTTGATTTGCTCCCAACTCACTGGAAGTTAAACTCGAAGCCGTTTCAATAGCCAAGGGAACATCCTTTGTGTGCAGGGAGGGGTGGCCTGAAAATCAAATAAATAAATAATATGTATCTTCTCAGCCATCTCCTCCATGAATGATATGATGTTTTCTTGGAGAAGAGAATCAAGTCAGCTTTGAGATGTAATGTGGCTGGTTGCGTGTATAAGCATTGTTATTGTTCAGCGGAGAAAATATCGAACACACCATTCTGTTGTCTTTTTAAGGAAGCAGATTTTTGGTCAGCTACACATCTTGGATCCATACTTGGGGACGAACATCCCTCTTCACAGGAACGACATGCTTTTTGAAAAAAAATTAAGAAATAAAAATCTGATATTAATGTGCGCCACTGAAAACCCCTCCCCAGCTGGAAATCCTGAGCTCTGAAGGTGAGGGAAAAGAACGTGTCAATTTCAAAAGAATAGGTCAACTTGTCGATTTCAAAAGGACGTGTCAATTTCAATCGCGTGGAAATTGTTGCTCTCGGCTCCCCGCTTTTAACCGGGACCGATCCAAGACAGGTCTTCGGGAGCTGTTAAAGAACCTCTTTCTCTTTTTAAACCTCCAGAGGCCCGAGGTGGCCGCCTCTCTCCTCCCGAAGGGCGGTTCGAAAGATTATTATTCTTGTTTAAAGCATCGTTTTAGTCGTGCTAAAGAAGAGCTGCGCCGTATTAAACGATTCTAAAAGTTCCTGGAGAGGATTTTTAGGGATTGTGGTCTCTACCCCGTGTATAGCTTGTTGAAACAAGGAATTTTGCGTCATTTAATGTGCCGCTTAAATGAGTCTCTCTTCTAAGTATCGGCCCGTGCGATTGTGCGTCGTTTGCTGCGGTTTGGATCTTGCGTTGTCATTTTGCATCGCTTAATGGGTCGTGTCCACTACTCACGACTTGCTTTCACGTTCCGATTTTAGCCCCCTGGTTGCCTCTAGCGCCCTAATTCCTATCGCGTGTCCCATCCGTGGATCGCAACGACTCCCGCTGCGCCATGCGCTTTGGATCCGTCAAAGAAACGGACCAGATTCCTTCAAATGAGGGCGACCCATTGGCCTGGAGCGGTTGGGATCCCAGGATCCCGCGGTGCGTCGGCGGCAGCGCAGGGACGGGATCGCCCATTTACTTGTTCTGAAGAAAGCAAGCCCCGTTTCCTTTTAGAAACACGGGTCCGATCGGATCAGCGCCGTTAATATTGATGACGGTTCACCGCCCCCGGGTCAAGTTTATATCGTCATTTACGAGGTCGCGTTGCATGGTTCGCCTGGCCTGCTAAGTAGAAACACGCCGGGAAGGACTTGCGAAGAAACCTGGTTTCTTTCACAGCCCGCTGACTCGGCCTTAAACCCGGCCGAATTCGACCTCCGCAATAGGGGTGCCAACTCCAGGCTATAAAATACCTGGAGGTTTTGAGGGGGAGACCCGGGAAGGGTGGGATTTGGGGAGGGAAAGGATCTCAGCGGGTGATAAAGGCCGCGGAGATTCCCCGGCCCTTTTCCCCAGGGGAATTGACCTCTGCCGTCTGGCGATGAGTTGGAATTCCGGGAGATCTCCAGGCCTCACCTGGAGGCTAGCAACCCTCCTTCCGGGCACAGTCAGATAGCAAGGGGCCCTGATTTCAGTGACATTGGCTTGGCCACAGCGCCGCTTGGAAGGAAGTTTCATGGACTTTGTGGGGGAATTTTACATTCAGAGCTCAGCTCAGGCGAGAATGGGGAATTCCGCGGGGGGGGGGCATTGTTAGGTAGCAGTCAAAGTTGCTTAAAGACTGATTTCCATGCTTACTACCCTGAAATACCCACCCACTTTTCAACAGCTTTATTTGTTGTTTTGGGTGGGGGTGTCAAGCCACTTTCAAAGTGCGTTTCTAGCTGGATTTTGCCGTGTAAAACAGGAAAAGCTGTTTCTAAAATGCACGGAAAGTGATTTATCCAGCAGGACTCTGCAGGGCTTAGGGCGAGGAAAACAGACCACGGTATTCATATTTGACTGATTCAACAAGCAGTTAAACTGGAGTACTGCATATTCCTTAAAGCAAACCAAGCACAAGTCTTTGTGCTGCTTGTCTGCTCCCTGTCAATCCAAACTGAGGAAGGAACTCAATGAGGACTAGCCCCTTGTTGATTCAGGCGGGGAGCCATGTTGCTCTGTAACCCCAGAGCAAAGTTTGAGTCCAGTGGCCTAGTGGCTACAGAGCCTTGAACTCTAACCTGGAGGACCGAGTTAGATTCCCCCACTCCTCCTCTTTGCAAGGGGGGGGGGAGACCTCCAGGGAAGACCGGCCAGGCGATGGGGGGGGCACCTCTCAATGCTTCTGGTTCCAAAAAAGTAAAGCCCTTCCGGGTCCTCGCAAATTGTCTCTAATTGGATGGCATTTTGGGGGGTGGGAGTGGTAAGGGAAGCTGCATCTAGGAAAAAAATAGGGGGGGGGAGACACATTGGGATATTCCCAACCTGACCTGGTTCACAAACGTCAAGGAAATCAGATTCCATTTGAAACGACCTTGAATAAATGCCCCCCTCCCCCATCGAAGGCTTCAGTTAAAAAGCAAAGTTCGGGGGACAGCTCAGGTGTTCAGCTGGTGTAAAAACTAGCAAGGCAGGTAGATAAGCGGCGGAGCTACGTGGGGGGCAAGGGGCCCAACTGTTGGAGGCAGAACTGGGAGATTCAGGTTTGAATCCCACTCTCTCTAACAGGGAAGCTCGGATGGAATGTGCCAGATCTGTCCTGTATGGCTGATTCCATGGATGTCCTGCAGGGGGCATCGGAGGAGATTTGGAGTTAGGCATATTTTAATTGCTCCCCCCCCCCCGCCCCGCCCCAGAAGATCCTGATTGGCTCATTTGGAGACTTCCTGCTTTTTTTTAAATTAATTTTTATTTTCCAAAAAGATAGAAACAAGACAGATACATATAATAAACATTAGTAAAGCTATTATTTAGACTCTAAACATATTATAATAGTAAAATCCACTCCTTTCCCCATATATTTTACTTTCTTAAATAGTTCAAATAAGGACCCCATTGCAGACTTCCTGCTCCTTTGAGCACACTTCCTCCCAAATCGCCTCCAACAACAGTTAGCTAAACTGTAAAGTTGTTCCTCTCCTCAATACAACTTTTTATTCTTTAAGCAGTCAGTGCTGCAACCTCCTTTGCGTGTTTAACCTCTGACTGGTTCAAGGCATGCTGGGTGACCTTGGGCCTCTTCCCCCCCCCCCCATTTCTTTATAAACTTTTAATGCGGCCTTTCCGGGAAGATGCCCCTGGGGGTTACTAAATGTATTTAGTTATTAAAAGCTGTCAATTAAAACCTTTGCCCACTGTTAAGAACGCACCACCCATGGCTTTAGAAAAAAAACAACAGCTTCCAGACTAAACTCAGATGGGTGCAACACATTTTGAGTCCAGTGGCACCTTTGGTCAACTGATGAAAGATCATCCTACCTCAAAGGGGATGTCAAGAGGAGAATAATCTAAGTCACTTTCATTTGGGGGTGAAAAATGGAGTATAAATGAAGCGAATAAGTAATCAGTGTTTTCAAGGAGGCATGTTTATACTTTCTGGGCCCATCATGCTGCAGGCCTGGAATATCCATTAGTAATATTTTCAGGCAGCAGATAAGGGGGGCTCTTTTGGAGGGGCTCCATGGTAGAGCATCTGTTTAGCATGCAGGAAGTCCTAGGTTCAATCCCTGGGACTGCCAGTTCAGGATCAGGTGGCAAGTGGAAGGAGAGCCCTCTTTATTGTTGGGAGAACTGGTCCCATCCACACAATATCTGGAATAGCCTGGAGCACCTTGCCCCACAAAGAGATATTCACCCCACACTTGTAGTTATCCAAGTCACCTAAGTCATCTTCAGGACCCTGCCACTACTTCCTTCAAAGGATTGGGAGGGATTTCTCCATTTCCTAAGAGAAGTATGGACCACTGATAGCATGCAAGTCAGTAGAACTCAAGTCAGTAGGGACCACTGAGAGAACCCAAGTCAGTAGAACCCAAGTAAGCATGGACCACCAATGGAACCCCTCAATAGAACCCAAGACCATGGAGGGAACTCAAGTCAGTAGAACCCAAGTCAGCTTGGACCACTGAGGGAACCCAAGTCAGTAGAACTCAAGTCAGTAGGGACCACTGAGGGAACCTAACCTAGTAGAACCCAAGTCAGTTGAACGCAAGTCAGTATGGACTGCTTCAGACCAACACAGATGACCACTGAATCTACCTCCAGTACAGCAAAGTTCAAGGCTAGAGACATCTTGAATCACAGAACCATAGAGTTGGAAGGGGCCTCCATAGTCATCTAGTCCAACCTCTTGCAGAATGCAGGAAACTTGCAGCTACCTGCCCACTCACAGTGACCCAATTTCATGCCCAGATGATTCCCCCCCCCAAAAAAAACCCATAAAACAAAACAGAATCTTTGGCCAATCTGGCCTGGAAGAAATTTGCCTTCTGATTCCAAAATGATGATTAGCATTTCCTTGAGCATGGAAGAAGGGGCTACAAGAGCCAAGCATGGACACAATCCCTCCTGCCCACCCACTCACCATTTGCCTATGTTCACAGAATCAGCCTCTGTCAGATGCCTTCCAAAGAAGGAGAACCCACCACCTCCTGAGGAAGCCTGTTCCACTGAAGAACCACTCTAACTGTCAGGAACTTCTTCCGGATGTTTAGCTGAATGTTCTTTCAACCCTTTGATTGTGGGCCGACCCTCTGGGGCAACAGAAAGCAACTCTGCCCCATCAATCTATACCAACCAAATTTTTATTCTGGGCAGAAACTGCTTCAGACCCGCACGGCTGCCCACCTCTTGGCAGCAGATCCAAATTCGAATCCAGCCGGCCCCTCGAAGACCAACCAAGTAGGAATCAGCTCGAAAGGGGAACACCCAGAATTCAACTTGGTTGGGCTTGAGCTTGTAGTCAAGTTTTAGTCTGCTGCCTAGAAACGTACGTGATCGAACCGAAATTAATTCTTCTTCTACACCCTGCGAGGCCGGAGAGGGGCAGTGGGGGTGGGATCTAGGGATGTTTTCGGCTGCAGACCCCCTTTGGGGAAGCAGAGGAGACCTGGCTCCTTCAGTGGCCTCGGCGTGGGGGGTCAAAGTCTCCGGGAGGATTAAAGGAAACCGCAGGACAGGCCGGGATCCAACTGGTGTGGCTTCGCACGACCAGGAACAAGAGCAGCGAAAAGATCTGCAGAAGTCTGCTATAAAGCGGCCACCGTTCAGGCCAGCCTGCCTGGACCTCCTTCCACACACCTTGGAGCATGCATGCCCTTCCCAAAGTGCATTTTGCAGCTGGATTTTCCCGTGCAAAAAAAGTAAAACTAAAAATCTGCCTTTAAAGTGCACCGGAAAAAAGGATTCAAATGCCCGCCTAAAATACTTCTCTCTCTCTCTCTCTCTTAAAAAGAAACACACCCACTTCCCTACACAGATACGTTTTAAACCAGGGGTAGTCAAACTGCAGCCCTCCAGAAGTCCATGGACTACAATTCCCAGGAGCCCCTGCCAGCGAATGCTGGCAGGGGCTCCTGGGAATTGTAGTCCATGGACCTCTGGAGGGCTGCAGTTTGACTACCCCTGTTTTAAACCCTCCTTGCAGGGAACATAGCCACGCAAGATGAGCGAACTTGGCTAGAAAGTTTCTCTCCGGTTCTGCAGTTCCGTGGCAAGGCGCCCTGTGGGATCCAGTGGGGTCTACTCTTGAGTAACCAAGCAGGAGCACAATAGGCACCTTGGACACCAACGGAGATTTATTCAAGGCGTGAACTTTCGTGCGCATCAATTTTTGTGAGTCTTAAAGGTGCCATTGGACTCGAAGTTTGCGGTTCAAAGAGCCGGTTTATGGAGATTATTAGAGGGGAGGGGATTAATATCGATAAACGACCGATGTCCCGCCCTTCCAAGGAGCTTTGATGGTATGCACTGGCCTTTCTGCAAGTCCCCCTTTCACTCAGAGCATTCGCCTTGGCTTGAAAAGTGTTATCAATTAATTCCTGGTGCCACCCCCCCCCCCCCCGCCCCTGGAGGCTCACACCGAATTCACAGCAGGGTTGAAAAGCACTAAAAAACTAACCTGCAACTTTAAAAAAAGGGGAAATCTCAGTGACGCCTAGACTTAAAAGTGGAAGACTCTCTCGGGACTCGTCTCTTGTGATGCTCGGAGAGCAATTGACCGCCTCGAATCCCCGGGAGCTTCTCTGGTCTGCACATAACTGCACCGCGTCCGTTTCCCTCCGGCTGACTATGACCGTTTCCGCACTGGGAACTTTACTGCCCTAGCTCCGATGCAGGAGCACAAATCAGGGGCAGATGAGGTGTTCCATGCCAAATGCTCACCCATGTGGGTGCAGGAAGAGGTGGGCTAACCTGCCACGACTAAAACTCCAGCCTGCAGCCCGGCATGAAACCTCCAGTGCGTAAACAGTCTATGCGCCTTCGACAGGGTGCTTGACCGCCTCCCGAGGCATGCGCACCGACTCAAACGGAGCGCAACTCTCTACGCGCAAATCAGGGGTTCTCTTGATGCGCGGGGCCAGTGTCCAGCCGCCTGGATGGGCGTGCACGCACACGACAGCTGATGCCCGAAACAGAACACGTGTGGTGCCCCCCTGGCTCCTTTCAGACCAACCAGGTTGGGTTGGAGGCGTGAGCTTTCATGCGCACGCCCTGGTTCCTCGGGGTCAGACGTTGGAAGTGATCCTTACAGGTTCATCCTTACAGGCAGAGGGTGAGAATAATGAGCATGAAAGCGGGCAGCAGATCCCAAAGATAAATCGGGACACTGGCCCTTGGGATTTGTTTGCTCTCACTTGGGACTGAATTGCTGGGGAAGCGTTTGGGGTTCAATAAAAGTGCCAATGTAGGAGAATAATGAGTGGGTGCAGAATCAGTTGCTGGCAGCAGGTCGCTGCTGGGATGTCACCCCTGTGCCTTGGTTGGTCTTAATGGTGCCACCCTGCCCAAAAGGCCTTCTGCTGCTTCAGGCCAACAGGGCCGCCCTCTTGAACCCAGAATAAAACTCTGTCGGTCTTCAAGGTTGTTCTCCTGTTTAAGAAATGTTCCCTATCCTGATTAACTCTGCCCTTCCTTCCTTCCTTCCTTCCTTCCTTCCTTCCTTCCTTCCTTCCTTCCTTCCTTCCTTCCTTCCTTCCTTCCTTCCTTCCTTCCTTCCTTCCTTCGCTAACCCTCCCTCCTTCCCTTCCCTTCCCTTCCCTTCCCTTCCCTTCCCTTCCCTTCCCTTCCCTTCCCTTCCCTTCCCTTCCCTTCCCTTCCCTTCCCTTCCCTTCCCTTCCCTTCCCTTCCCTTCCCTTCCCTTCCCTTCCCTTTTATTTTATCAAAGGATGCAAACCCAAAATATTCAAGAGGGCTTTCCTGTGTGGGCCATCGGTTAAGGCTGTACTAAACATTTCACCAAGACACTTGAATAAAGTTATCTGGGACAGAGGTCTAGGCAACTGGGTAGAGTTTGCTACAAGCAGGATACTCCTTATGTAATTTTTGCAACATTTAATGTTAGGACGTACACTTTGTTTCAGTTCTGTTAGGCCTTGGGGGTCGGTTCTACAACCCACATTCTATTGTCTTGTTCACAGAATGTCCTGTCCTGTCCCTTGTGCTGGCTGTGTAATCCTCCTTGAGCCCAAGAGATAAAGGCGGACTATAAATAACAGGAATGAATGTTTTTTTTTTTTAAAAAAAAACCAAGCTGGGATTTAAGAGGAGAAAGACAACTTTACTTGGGAGCAAACTCTGTCACTTTCAGTGGGACTTAATTCGGAGTTAAGTCCAAAACGACTTAGAGCTTGCTCCCAAACGCCTCCTTATGCAGCTGATCTCACTGCTGAACTACTCAAGACTGTGAAATTTTCCCCTCTGCTATCTAGCTGCTACCATTCTACACATAGCTTAAACCTGCTACTGTGGATCCTCTCCTCTGCTGCCAACAGGAACTGGTCCCTGCCCTCCTCCAAGTGATCTTTCAAATTCTTCGAGAGAGAGCTCTCCTGCCCCCTCTCAGCCTCCTCTTCTCCAGGCTGAACATTCCCACGTGCCTCAGCCTGGAGAAGAGGCCAACCTCAGCTCCTCTCTTGCCTTGGAAACCCCGAGATAGGGAGCCCTGGGCAGGGGGGGGGGTTGATGAGTTGGTTGTGAATCAAGGGCACCTTTCCAGTTCCCATAATTCAATGAGAAAGGCAGCTCCCTCCCCCCACCCCAAAATGCTAGGGCATCAGTTGGTTCCTTACTTGTAAGATCGGGCCCCCCTTCCCCCCTTCCCCTCTCAGGGCTGTATGCAGTGCTCCCTGGTCCCCTCCCTGGGAATGCCGCCGATGTCAGGTTGGTTGAGTTGGACGGTGTATTTGTTTTTGTAGGATGTTTTTATGCATTAGGGGTCTTATGGGTTTTTATATGTTGTTACCCACCACGAGCCTTAGAGGAGTGGCTGGCTATAAATTGAAGTAGTAGTAGTAATAATAATAATAACTATAATAATAATAATAATAATGTGTTGTCAGCCATCTCACTGACTGTGGTGTCCGGAACTCACTGAGATTTATCCCTGTGCGAATCAGGTCTAAGCATCCAGTTATATGAGCTGAAGAAGAGAGAAGAGCTGGGTTTTCTTATAGCCTGCTTTATCATTACCCGAAGGAGTGCCGAAGGAGCTTAAAAACACCTTTCCCTTCCTCCCCCCACAGCAGCCACCCTGTGAGGTAGGCAGGGCTGAGAGAGCTCTAAGAGAACTGCTCTGAAAGAACAGTTCTCAGAGAACTGTGACTAACTGAAGGTCCTTTAACTGGCTGCACATGGAGGAGGAGTGGGGAATCAAACTTAGCTCTCCAGATTAGAAACCATGGCTCTTTAAGTTCTATGCTACTGGACTCAAACTAAAGGTGTCATAGGATTCAGATTCTGCCCTTCTTAGCCGTTGGTTCTGACCCGAGCGGTCATCTGGCAGAGCGTTGGGAGTCCAGGGGAGTTTGTGATACCATCAACCAATGATGGAGGTGCCACAAGATCCTTTTCTGTTCTGCTTTTATACCCTCCTCCCCTCTTGAGATATACCCTCATCCATCTCTACAAGATCCCTTCCATCCCATCAGGAATATTTAACTGCACCTCTGTTTATTCCTGACTTCCTTTCTGCACCCCTTTACTCCCTGATGAAGACCAAGTGGCTTGCATTGTTCTCTTCTCTTCATTTAAAAAAAAAATCTTCACAACAACCCTGTGAGGTGGGCTAGGCCGGAAGTGTCTGACATGCCCAGGATTACCCCACAAGTTTTCACAACAGAGCAGGAATTCAAACTCAGCTCCCTGAAATCCTTGTCCAGTATTTGCATACAGCCTTCTTCCACCTTTTGACCATAAAGGAGCCCCTGAAGAAATTTTTCAGGGCTTTGAAAATTCCCCGGAAGTGATGTCACCTGCCACGCCCCCGGAAGTGACATGTCACTGGAGGCAACATCACCACCCGCGTTAACAGGCAGGTGCGAGGAGGGCTGAGGGGAAGAAGACAGGAAGAAGAAGAAGAGTTGGTTCTTATATGCCGCTTACAGTCGCCTTCCCATTCCTCTCCCCACAACAGACACCCTGTGGGGTGGGTGAGGCTGAGAGATCCCTGATATCACTGCTTGGTCAGAACAGTTTTATCAGTGCCGTGGCGAGCCCAAGGTCGCCCAGCTGGCTGCATGTGGGGGAGTGCAGAATCGAACCTGGCATGCCAGATTAGAAGTCCGCACTCCTAACCACTACACAAAACTGGCGTGGAAATTTAAGGCAGGAGTAGGCACGGAGGCCCCACCCCTTCCCAGGTGCAGAAATGAGAACTCACTGGGGAGGTGGGGAGGGGGAGTGATGGAAGTAGCCAGTTCCCTAAATTATGGCCAAATCCATTAAGGAAGAGGGGAAAGGTTGTGGACCCCGTCCGAAGCTCCCACGGACCCCTGGATGGGAATTCCTACTCTAACCACTATACCAATATGAAGCTGCCCGAAGCCAAATCAGACCAGCGGTCCATCTCTCAAGTGGACACTGCTCTTCCTGAGCCGGAAGAGCAGATACGCCAGGGATGGAATCAGCTACGCCAGGGATGGGGTCCCTGACCTTCTTGCAAGACACACAGAACTGACTCTGTTGTCCTGTGCTTTTGGGAACAGTACATAAAAAATGTTTTGTTCCAGGGCTTATTTCACCCACTAACATTTCTGCCTATGAGACCAGAGCTATTGGATAAATAAATGTCGGAATGGATACACTAATAATGAGGATAATAATAATTAAAATTTATAGTCCGTCCTTCCATGAGAGCTCAGGGCAGGTAACATTTCCAAAACAATACGACAATACTGAAAAACCTTCAAATCCACAATAGGTCCCTAAATCAATTCCAGCTGCTTTCTCCTTAGAGTGGGAGGGTTGATATGGATCAAGGCTTTGATTTCCGATGTCAATTGGGCTGCTGTTTTAAGGTCCACCAGTGGGTATTAGCCTTCTTTATTTGTTTTTATTTTATATTTAAATTTATATACCACTGCTCTCCCAGTGGCCTCGCAGCGGTTTACAATTCAACCTTTTGACCAGGGAGGAGCCCCTGAAATATATTCCAGACTTTGAAGACCCCTGCAAGTGGTGGCATGCCTCTTCAGAGAAGTGGGCGCGAAGTAACAGAACCAGGTGATCAATTGATTGATTATTTACAGTTTCCATGGTGGAGAAAGAGACCAGGCTTGTAGAGCAACAGGGGAAGTGGCTCCGTTGACATCTAGTGATGTCAGTGGCCATCCAAACTTCTGGGAAAGGTCATGGAACCCTGGTTGGGAATCCCTGGAACAGAGGGAATATTATGTCTGGGGCAGTGAACCTCCATTATTTTGTCTTCTTGGTGCTTGGGAGGCAACATGCAAAAGTTAGTGGAGTAGGGGCCATGCTGGGGGACCTTCTGATGACACCTGGTCTTTGGCTACTGTGTGACACAGAGCATGGGACTGGATGGGCCATTGGCCTGATCCAACAGGGCTTCTCATATGTTCGTATATTTGGGACAGTGACACTCTGTATCCTTGGTGTTTGGGTGGGGGCACAGTGGGAATGCTTCTGGAGTTCTGTTCCTGCTGGTGGACCTCCCAATGGCACCTGGATTTTGGCCAGTGTGTGACACAGAGCACCGGACAGGATGGACCACTGGCGTTCTTACCCAGAAAAGTTGAGCAGGTTCACCAACAACCAGGAGAAGCATGTCCTGACCCCTTAATTAAGGTCCCATGGGCAGTTGTAGGCTGGGTGATGTCATTTAACACCGTGCCATGAAAAGATTTAGCTGCCCATTTCCAAACATTACACCTCTGTTCAGGAAACGGAATGTTCTCTTGTTGATTTGCTGGCAGCCTTGGTTGACATCCCTACCAGGAGGTTAACATAACCCAGATGTCACATCCCACTTCGTGTCTGGGACAACCAGCACAAACGCTTCTCTTCAGAGAGAATCACTCGGAACGCTTATCTTGAGATGTGCGTTTAGGGTAGAAAATCGCCCTTCCTGGGCTGCCCTCAGACTTGGAAGAATGTCCTGTCCCTCTGACAGAGGCTCGGTGTGTGGAAATGGTCAGTGGAAAAGTTTCAAGGCATAGAGAAGGGGTGGCCAAACTATGTTCATGGACTACAATTCCCATGAGCCCCTGACAGCATGAACATGAACTGGCAGGGGCTCATGAGAATTGTAGTCAATGGACATCTGGAGAGCCACATTTTGGCCACCCCTGCCATAGAGGTACATGTGAAAGGGCTAGGGCATCTCCCCCTACTCTGCACATCTCTCAAGCTTTTTTATATTCCACCCACCCACCCACCCATCCATCCATGGGTAAGCGTTGTCACAGCTCTGCTTCCCAACCATATTCTGCAAGATCCTGCCACTTCTGGGGTTTCTGGAAGCCTGAAGAATGTTTCAGGGGTTTCTCAAGGGTCAAAACAAGAGAGAAGGACTTCCCTATGCCAAATAATAGTTGGATATCGTCCTGACAGTATTTATTTATTTTTAAACTTCTATACCGCACACTCTCAGTGGAAACTGGCTCACGGGGGTTTACAAGAAAAAAAAGAAAGAAGTCACATAATAACCAATAAAACATATGGTAAAAAAAAACCCTTAAAAACATTTCACTCTTCCATTCTGTTGCCGACTGAAAAGCCACAGAGAAGGCTCAAGGGGAGATTACAACGTGAGATGTTGACACTCAGTTCATTCACAAGTTCAGCGCAAATGACCGCCCCCCCCAAAAAAAAACAGTGCTAAGGGGGGGGGGGTTTACAGGATTATGATCTCACCTCCATAAGAATATCTTCCACCCCAAACATTTCTCCTTGCCTCTAATCCACCGGATTACATTTTGCAGGGCACCTCTGCATCCCTACTCCCTGCTTTGCAAATCCAACCGCGTTAGAAGGACCCAGAAACCAACCTACATTCTCACGGGGATCTGATCTTTCCAAATCTTCTGTGGGAAAAAAAAAGAGCATTCTAATTTTTTTAAGCCTCCCTTCGCTTTCATAAAATACGGCCCGAGGAAGGGCTGCAATTCCCGTAAATCTCCGTCCGGCGCCCCTGCAATATTCTCAGCTCCCGGCATTAATAATTCACAGCTGGGCAGCCGAAATGCGCAGCCGCCGGTCGGGCGGGAGGATTTAGAAGGTTCACGCGCCCAGGTGAGTTTTCTTCCAGGCGCTTAGGAGAGACACGGCGGCGCCCTTCGTCTCCCCCCAGTTAATCCTCCCTCTTCCCCCTTTTGATTTGTAGACCTTTTGGTCTCTCCCCGCGGCGCCCTAAAGAGGCAGTTTAGGGACTCTGGATTGGTGCGTTGCAGAAAATTAGGGCTGGGGGGGGGGGCTGGGGGAGGGAATACCTGGGCTTTCCTTTGCAAGAGGGCTCAGAGCATGAAGAATTGTGCATGCTCGGATTGTGCTTGAAAAAACCAGGCTTAAGCGCCACTTTAAGTAGAAGAGGTGTCCTGGGTTCAAATGCTGCATCTGTCGGGGACAAAGAGGAATTAACGCGTGGAATTCATTGCCAAGGGAAGGGGTGGCGGGAAGGGCATCCCGAGGGAAGGGCATCCCGAGAAGGTAGAATGCCACTCTCAGTCCACTCTTCCAAGGACCTCTTTTCTTCCCTGGGAACTGATTCCGGGAGATCTCCAGGCCCCACCTGGAGGCTGTTTCTCCAGGCTTGTTGGCAACTCTATCTACCCTATAAATGCGGGGCTAGGAGTTTAACTTTTGAACGGCAGCTGCTCCCTTCCTTTCACTTGCTTTAGGAAAGCCGCTTTCCCGTCCCCAACAGAATTCCTCGCGATCCGAGCTCCGGAGTCGCTTTGCTTGCTGCGAAGTCAGTGCGACGTTCAGACCCACCCAAAGCCTCACGGGCGCTTCCAAGCCGGATTAATTTCCAGGGGAGTTTCAGATCTCTCCTGCCGAACCCCGGGAGACCGAAGAATGCTGGACGTTGGCTGCGAGGACCGCAGCAGCGGACCCGGTTCGGTTCTCCCCTCTGACCACCATCGCGGAAGGGGTTCCGCCGGAGTGAGGGAAAGGGATCGGGTCCGGCCTCCCTCCCAGGGCTGTTAGTAAGGATCACAGAACCGATGTACGCAACGGCTCCACGTTTTATTTGTTTTAACATTTATATCCCGCTTTTCGCCGGAGTCTTCCCCAGAATTAAGATTTGTTGGACTTCTAAGAAAGAAACCGGGGCACAACAAGGCAAAACGAAGAGAAATAAACAACTAATGGTTGAATTACCCCTACACAAAGGTGGCCAAACGGTGGCTCTTCAGATGTTCAAGGACTACAATGACCATGTGCCTATGGACATCTGGGGAGACACTGCTTGGCCACCCTTGTTATGGGTTCAGCTTCCTGGGGGATCGATTTCGTTTCGATTCCTGTTCCACATAACACTTGGAACAGAGTGAGCTGTCCATGTAACTCTGCACATGCTCTGTGAAATTGACCTAGAATCATAGAGTTAGAAGGGACCTCCTGGGTCATCTAGTCCAGGGGTAGTCAACCTGTGGTCCTCCAGATGTCCATGGACTACAATTCCCATGAGCCCCTGCCAGCATTTGCTGGCAGGGGCTCATGGGAATTGTAGTCCATGGACATCTGGAGGACCACAGGTTGACTACCCCTGATTCTAGTCCAAACCCCCTGCACTATGAAGTCATCTCTATGTAATTCTCTGCATGCCCCGTGAAAGTGTCCTGGATCGTACTTTTAAATATGCCCTGAGATATATTTCATGCGCTGTACTAATTCAGCGCATCCCCCCTGGCGAAGCTGAACGCCAAACACGTGGGGGGTTCTCCAGTTATTAAAGACCCGTGTCTATTTGCAACCATTGGTTTCCTTCTCTTCGCTTTGGGCTTCGGGTGCTTCTGGACCCAAGCTTTGTCCGGCGGCTTCGGCCCAACGCTGCCCATCCTGACTCTAGCTCCAGGTTCTTATTAAAGGGAGCAGTTCTTGGAAAGCTCCCCTGGTAATGCTGCAGTTCTTGGAATGCTCCCCTCCCCCAACGACGGAGGGCTCGCCTCCAGAGGGTCTCCCCGCCTGCCACTGGGCAACTGGAATGGGGGGAGCTCTCCTGTGCCACCCTGCCAGGTCGCAGGTACCACTCTACGCACCTGGTCCACCTCCTACGGCAGGGTTAGTCAAACTGCGGCCCTCCAGAGGTCCATGGACTACAATTCCCATGAGCCCCTGCCAGCGAATGCTGGCAGGGGCTCATGGGAATTGTAGTCCATGGACCTCTGGAGGGCCGCAGTTTGACTAACCCTGTCCTACGGGCACCGCCCCGGGATCTGAAATCGACGGGGTTTCGGTATCGTTCAGTCTTCAGCCCCATTGAGTGTCCCATCCTTCCCAAAGAGGGAAGGGCGCCGTCGAGTTTTCACCTCCTACCGAACTGTCTCCGGGATTCCCAGCCCCCAGAGCGAGTCCGGAGGAACCCTGAAGACCCCCCCCCCCGGGTTGAAATCTGGGGGTCAGCTATGGGGTGCACGCGCGCAGCCTTCTTCAGACACCCGCGCAGGACTCGGTACTTTCCGGGCCCAGGAAACCTGACGCCCAGAATTCAATATTGCGGATCTCCAAGGGGGCCCTGCTGGACTCAGACGGCGCTCTGTGCGGACGGCGGGGACTTAAACGCCAGACTAGCCCCCACCCCAAATATGCCGCGGAAAAGAGGCCGTCCTAAATTGGCTGCAAGTTGATAAGAGGCTGCGGCTTTTCCTAAGTTTTTGAAACCTCATTTGCCTGATGTATGCCATGTGTGATAAACGCAATTTCAATGGATTGTTTTTAAACTTGTGAACTGGCGGCATACAAAATTAATATTATTTGTCTGTCACCTGTCCTTTTAGGTTGGTGGTTCTGCATTTGGGCTTGTCCCCCTTTCTGGTATCACTGTGTGTGAATGTCTGTCTACCTATGGAATAAGAGGCCGCAGCTTTTAAACTGGTTTTAAAGGCCAAATTTCCCTGATTAATACAATTTATGATAAATGTAACTTTTACTGGATTTTTTTTTTAAACTTGAGCTGTCCAGATCTCTCTCTCTCTCTCTCTCTAATCTACCTATCTATCGTCTGCCTGCCTGCCTACTCATTTCAGGATCTGTTTTTAAATATGTCCTGAGCCGCCCTGAGCCGGCTAGGAAAGAGCGGCATATAAAAAAATAAAATTATCTCTCGTCTATCATTTTAGGGTGGTTTTACATTCGGGCTCGAGTATCACAGTGTGTGTGAATAACCCAATCAATCAATCAATCAATCAATCAATCAATCAATCATTTTAGGGCGGTGGTTTTGCATTCGGCCTCATTTTCCTGTCGAGTCAATCCGGATTTTTCCCGACGCCGAGCGATGCTCCCCCAGCCTGCACGGGACTGGCTTAGACCAGCGAGTCCGCCGTAGATTCCCGTCCTCCCGCCGCGGCCGGGAGGAGGCCTTGGGCAGCCTGGAAGCGATACGGGCCGCCTGAAGCGCTCCAGCGGGCTCGCCTGGCTTCGTGGGCAGCGGGGAAGCTTGCCCGGGGAGCGCTGCCGTCCTGCCCCAAGAGAAGCCCCGCTGGATCCCTTCCGGACCTTTCCAGCCGGGTTTCAGGGACCTACCGGAGAGCAGCCGGTCGCCCCGTAGGCAAAACCGCCAGACCCGAGTCGCAGAGCCCGTCAAGACTTTCAGGAGAGCAACGGAGGCCGACCCGGTTTCAATCCGGATCAACGCTTTCGTGGGCGAGCCCGCTTCTCTCAATCCAACGAAACAGAAGTGGACTCTGGCAAAATGGGATTGGACCCGGAGATTCTCGTTGCTGTCCACGGTGCCACTGGACTCACACCGATTAGGTCTCTACACGGGCTCTATTCTCGTGAACATTCGTCTGAGCCTCTGGGAGGCTGAATCCCCTTTGCGCTTCAAAGCGGTTTACTCCGAGCTTCACCAGTCCGGCGCCTCGGTCCCCAAACTTCCAACGCTGGTCGCCAAAGGCTGACCCAAAAGGCAAACCAACCAACCAAGATTGCCCTCCCTCGGCACCGAACAGTCGCCGGGAACCTCAAGGACCACATTGAAAGCCTGGATTTGTTGTTCCTCTTTCCTGCCGCAGTTTTTGAATGTTTAAACCAGGGGAAGTCAACCTGCGGCCCTCCAGATGTCCATGGACTACAATTCCCATGAGCCCCTGCCAGCGTTCGCTGGCAGGGGCTCATGGGAATTGTAGTCCATGGACATCTGGAGGGCCGCAGTTTGACTGCCCCTGGTTTAAAACCAGAACCGAGAATCCCTTTGACTACCCCTGGTTTAAAACCAGAACTGAGAATCCCCTTCGCTGGCAGGGGCTCATGGGAATTGTAGTCCATGGACATCTGGAGGGCCGCAGTTTAACTGCCCTGGTTTAAAACCAGAACCGAGAATCCCTTTCGCTGGCAGGGGCTCATGGGAATTGTAGTCCATGGACATCTGGAGGGCCGCAGTTTGACTGCCCCTGGTTTAAAACCAGAACCGAGAATTCCTCCCCTCTCCAATAAGTTATATTCTGCCCTGTTTCCCCACCCGCCGCTTGCTTATTTGTATGCACCATGAACGTGGATTTGTCCATTATGTTGCTATCTGCAACCCACGAGAAACGGCGATTTAAGAGGCGCTTTCTAGCCAGCTGGACAAAATGATTCCTAAAGGGGCTTGGATAAATTATTAGGGGCTGGGGGAGGGGGGGTCTATCCTACCGATTATAGTTTGCTGTGGGTTGGCTCCTGCTTTGTAAATTAGCGTCATTTAAGGTGACACGTTAAGATAGATGTGTTATTTATTTATTTGATTTGTACGCCGCTTTTCTACGCGGCTTAAGGGAACTTCTGCTTCAGTTCTGGTTTGTTCCTATTTTTTTTAAAAAACCTGATTGTTTCTACAACCCAAATCCCATGTCATCGTTTTGAATGCCCCATCCGGGTCGTTTTAGTGACTTGCTCTGTCGCCCGCCTTGAGCCCGAGGGAGAAAGGCGAACTAACCATCGGGCAAATCATGTTCTATGTAACCGAACTGAAGCCCAGCGGCCCTTTTAAGATCCACAAAATTTAATTCTGGGTACAAGCGCTTCTTCAAATACATGGACAACCAAGGCGAATTCTAGGAAGGCTTTTAGGAGTCCGAAATTGCTCTCATTCACGGGTAACCATATTTTGAAGGGGGGGGGGGAAGGACCAATTCCCCCACTGACTCCTTCGAACAAGCTATTCTAATGGTGACAAATCTCATTTGAAATGCCCGTCCCGTTTAAGCCGTGATAAATGCTCCCAATTGTGACCCACGATTGATCCCCAAGGACTGATTGGCGATTCATCTTCCTACTCATGCTGCAAATTTGTGGATGCCTTAGGGACTCTGTTTACTCATTTACTACTAATTTACTCTCTCCTTCCTCCTGGGTCTCTCCTCTTAACGATTCTTGTCCCGTTGTCTGAGGAAGCCTGCATGCAAGAGAAAGCTCACAGCCTTGAATAAAACTTGGTGGGTCTTAAAGGTACCACTGGGCTGCAATTTTGCTCCAGAAATACTCCCAAACCCACCCCACCCATCCCCACCCCGTCTCAAAAAAGGACATTTTCATCCGTTATTATTATTTTTGTAAAGAACCCCCAAAGAGGAATTGATATCGCAAAAGAGAGGACAGGGCCTTTTAAAACGAAGGCGTTTGGCAAACCTATTCAAATAACATAGTTGGGGAGGTAGTAACTGCAACCCAGGCGTAGGAACACATAGCCCCACGCTCAATACAAAGGGGTCACATTGGAGTCCAGGGCTACCTTGAAGACCAAACAAATTCAATCCCGGGTACTTTGGGCTCAGGAAAGCAGAATCGAACTGGGTCGGTCTTCAAGGCGCCCCTGGACTCCAACTTTGTTCTGGTCCTTCAGGCCAACCCGGAGATCCACCTGGATCCCCTCTGTCCAGGACAAAGCTTATAGGACCGGGAGAAGCTTTTTGACCGCCTAAGCCCGGCGGGGTATGAAGACGCCGCTCCGTCTTCTGTTGCTCGAATGGAAGGCGCCGCAGGGCTTCTGCGTGGAGGCTTCCAATAAACGAGGCCGCCGCCGGCTGGGTCTGTTTAGGGATCGCTGGGCGATCTGGCCCCGGAAAGGGATATTCTCTTCTTTTCTAAGCCATGCTGTTATGCCCTTATCTGGATTTTTGAAAAAAAAACTGGAACTGGGGAATATTTTGCGCCCCGCGTTCCGGCTTTTGGAAATGCCACGGGGAATGAATGAGATACAAAAGAGCGCTCTGTCCAAACCAAGAAAGGATTGCAAATTGTTATTGACAGGCGCTCCCCTCCGCTAAAGCCGCACGGAAACCCACATCAACCGTAAGGGTTTTTTCAGCGCTTTCAGGCGACCGTTCCGAATTTGGCTGTCCATTTCCCAGTCCCCCGAGTTGATGGAAACCGCTCCTTGCTTTACGCGCCGCACAAGAGAGCTTCTCTCGGTCTGCCTGTCCTTATTACGCCCATCTGTCTGGCCAGCGATTTATTAGAGTTCTTCGGATTAGAGTTTTCCATCAAAGGCAAGCCACAAACTTGAAATGTCGAATTTGTAAGCATGGCAAACCACTCTGAGATCAGAGGGAGTTTATCAAGCCCCCCCCCCCCCGCAGGCTCCCTGGCTCTGCTGCTACTAACTACTACTACTACTACCAACAACGACAGCATTAATTACCACTATTACCACCACCACAGTTACTACTCGCTTCGAGCCTCTAAGGCAGGGGTAGTCAAACTGCGGCCCTCCAGATGTCCATGGACTACAATTCCCACGAGCCCCTGCCAGCGAACGCTGGCAGGGGCTCGTGGGAATTGTAGTCCATGGACATCTGGAGGGCCGCAGTTTGACTACCCCTGCTCTAAGGTGCTAACTGGCCTTGACTCTAGCTGTTTGACTGCAGACCAGCATGGCTAGCCTATGAAGCTACTAGAGCTACCACCACTACTACTGCCTCTACTACTATGACTCCTACCACCACCACGACTGGTGTATTTTAATCTCTAAGAGCAACTGGAATCTAGTTTAAGGTGACCAGATTTTAACATTGGTAAACCCGGGACACCATTGACCGGGGTGGGTGGGTGTTCTTGATTAAAAATTTGGCCTATAGGGAGCAACAAAAAGTTTCATAGAACGCAAAAATAGTATTGTAATATGTATATTTTAATTTCAACATAAGTACAATTTGCCAGGTGCCCCCAGATGTCCCTCCAAAAGTGGGACCATCTGGTCACCTTAATCTAGTTCCTCTACTGTAAACTAACACAGCTACTCTCTGAGACTTCGACGACTACTACGACCACCACTGCTTCTACTACCAGTACTACCACCCACCACGACAGTAATTTAATCTCTGAGGCTCTACTGAACATGAATCTAGTTGTTCTACTGTAGACTAACACATCTACTCTCTGAGACTTCTGTTACTACTACCACCACTACCACTGCCTCTACTACTAGTACTATCACCACCACCGTTACTACTGTAATTTAATCTCCTCTGTTCTACTGAACTTTCATCGAGTTGTTCTACTGTAGACTAACGCAGCCACCCTCTGAGACTACTATTACTACTACAACCTCCACTATTACTATTTCTGCCTCCACCACTGTCACTCACTACTAAATTTGAGTCTCTAAGGTGCTACATGCTTTGCCTAGCTTGTTGACTGTCTAACAGGGCTGGCCTGTGAAACAACAACAGTAACAACAACAACAACAACAACAACAACTACTACTACTACTACTACTACTACTACTACTACTACTACTACTAGGATAACAACTACTAACACCATCGCTACCACTACTACTGCCTTCTTCCCACTCCTCCAAAGCCCTCGCAAGGGAACACCTGGCCTTACTACTAGCTCGTAATTCAGACGGCGAGTCCTGGCTGGATCCCCACAACCCCCCTCCCCCCGGTTTCCACGTCCTCTCCCCAACGCAATTGACTTTCCCCGCGAAAGTGAAGGGGAGCCGACTAGACAAACATTCCGGCTGAAATCGGCTCAATGATCCATCCAGGAAACGCTCCACTCCCCTCTTCCCGCCTTAGAAAACATTACCTTCCCCTCTTTTACCTGTCCAAAGCCGTTTCAGGTCCTGAATTCAGGTCCCCCCCTCCTCAGCCCGGTCTTGGAAAGCGCCCAGACGAGGAGTCCCGCCGGGCGAAGGAAATTCAGCGGAGAGGGTTAGAAAGCGAGAGAGGAGTATATTTCTCTCTCTCTCTCGCTCTCTCTCTGCGGTTTGTGGTCGGGAGGGACAGCTCAAAAGGAAGAAGGAGAAGGAAGGAGAAGAAAGGCGAGGAGGAGGAGAGGAAGAAGGAGAAGAAGACGAAAAAGGAGGAGGAGGAGGAGAGAGAGAGAGAGAGAGAGAGAAAGAGAGAGGGAAAGAAAATATCTGATGGACCGTGGAGGGGAAACAGCCTCCCGGCTTGGTGGGGGGCGACCCAAAGGCTGGGGGGAGAGGAGAAGGCGCCGGGCGAGCCGGAGAGACCTCTCCTGGGAACGGCTTAAGCAAGCAGATCCCCGTCGCTGGGCAATATTGATCTGGGAAGCGCCAAGCGGGAGCAGGAGAGGAATCCAGTTTCGTGGGCCAGAGGAGAGCAGGGGGACCCCCCCCCCCGACGGCTGAGGGCCTCGATCCGCAGCGAGCGGAGGGGGAGCCGAAGGAGGCGCGCTTCCCCCGGGGGGAGTCAGGTCTGGGGGAGGGGGCGAAGAACTACTTGCCAGTAACTACTTGTGAGTAAGGGCGAGGGGGATCCCCCCCAAAAAACCCGGACGGGAACAGAACTCGCGGTGATTTGCACCGGACGCGTTATTCTAGGTCCTACTGCAAAACGTGCTCTCTGCTTACAATGCATGGGGGCCTATGCGGTTTTATTTGGAGACATTACTGGGAACGGTTTCAGGTAGGCACCATTCCCTTCTGCTACTCACAACAAACCACCTGTGGGTTAGGTGGGGCTAAGAGAGCTCTAAGAGGACTGCTCTGTGAGAACAGGTCTAAGAGAACTGAGACTAGCCCAAGGTCACCCAGCTGGCTGCATGTGGAAGACTAGCTGGGAATCAAACTCAGTTCTCCGGATTTGAGTCTGTCACTCCTAATCACACTTAACCAGGGCTGGCAAGCAGATAGACTGAAATCAGTGGAGTTCAAACACGTAGCTGTTCTTTAGCCAGTTTCATTTTTTTAAAGGATTTTAAAGGAATTTTTTTTTAAGGATGTTTAATTTTCACTGGAGGATGCCCAAGAAGCAAAATATTATTTGACCAATAAGATGCCATTATTTCTAAAGAATTACGGGTTTCTTTCTTTCTTTCTTTCTTTCTTTCTTTCTTTCTTTCTTTCTTTCTTTCTTTCTTTCTTTCTTTCTTTCTTTCTTTCTTTCTTTCTTTCTTTCTTTCTTTCTTTCTTTCTTTCTTTCTTTCTTTCTTTCTTTCTTTCTTTCTTTCTTTCTTTCTTTCTTTCTTTCTGTCTCCCTTGCCTTGCCTTGCCTTGCCTTGCCTTGCCTTGCCTTGCCTTGCCTTGCCTTGCCTTGCCTTGCCAAAACTTACCCTGAACGTTCAGCCTTGACTCAAATGAGCAACTAATCCCAATCAATGCATTTGAGTCTTTTCATGTCACCTTAAATTCAAGGACTTCCATTTTATTGTAAGGGATGGTTATTGGAAAGAGCTGAATAAGGAGTCCTTGGTTAGAACAGTGAACCAGGAAGTAAAGGGCAGGGTTCAGTGGAGACCTGGATGATTATTTTGTTTAAAAAAGAATCCACATCTTTTTCTAATTCACATGGGAGTGTCTGAATGGACTCTGGGGACACATTTGCAGTGAGATAATCTGAGCCGTATCAAAATCCAATTGGGTCTGCTAGACAGTGAATATAGTGAATATTTACAGAATAGGCAAGCAGAGCCCCTATATTTATATTTATGAAAACGATGTGAAATTGAATCATTCAAGAAAGCTTTTCTGATTGTTTAAAAAACACTTGGGAGCAGAGAAGCATTAGGCAGTATCCCCGATACTCCACGTTTCTCAATTACGGGGAAAATGCTATTCAAACAAATGACAAAGGTGATCTGGCTCCAATGGTAAGATGAGAAGGCAAAAAGAGAACAAAGACCCAACCAGAGAAAATGAGTCAGGTTGAAGGTTGAGCAGCAAATATATATATAAATATATATAAATATTTAAAATACTAATATTTATTATTAAGTGCACGTGAAGAAGATTAAAAACAACAATAAAACATAAGACACAGCCTGTGCAATATAGTACTTACAAGTTCATTGGTTGCTTACGGTGTGACCATAGACCAAAGACCTTTCCACCCATTGGGTCTTCATCAGTGGTCAAGTAAATTATATGAGCACGTATCATGATGAAGTATAACAATAAGACCTGGTTGGTGGCATAAGAGTCATATCATAATATATATCAGACATGGGGATCACAATCAAACATCAAAGTAGTCAAGAATCAACTTTTTGACCAGGGCCAAGGTTCAAACCTGAGTGTGCTTACTCATGTGTCAACCAAAAGGAGTTAAGCAGGGGAGCTTTACTCAGTATCCTCGATACTCCACATTTCTTGATGAAGGGGGAAATGCTGTTCAAACAAATGACAAAGGTGATCTGACTCCAATGGTAACAAGAGAAAGAAATTTTACAAAAATCAAAGCACATCTGACACGACATATTCAAAACATTTAAATTATTATGAACAGATTAACTAAAACAAAGTTTAACTTGTCATCTGTATATCTTGCTGGAGTCTGCTGTGGGTTGGATCCTACTAGTCAGTCAAAGATATAGTCAGTCAATCTGACCCAGCTAAGTAATATTTGTACAGAAACGAAGAACTATACAGAAAATAGTCGGTAATAATAGATAACATAGCGTTTGAAAATTTTGGAAAAATATTACTGGATATATACAAATCAGAATATTAAAATGGTATTAAAACAAGGAAGGTGTAGTTTACTGGTTAATCATGTTCTGATTTAGATAGAAAGGGAGATAGGATATTAGTTGCAGGAATGAAAAACCAGCTTATACAGTCCATTAAACATGTACAAAAGGTAGATGACCGGATGAAATCTACAGCTGCTTTACTATTGTTCAGAGACATTCTTGTTGATTTTATTCTGATGGAAATTTTGAGAGAAAACTGGGCCTTTATCCCGCAACAAAAAAATTGAAGAGGAGGAAGAAGAATTGGTTCTTATATGCCTCTCTTCTCTACCCGAAGGAGTCTCAAAGTGGCTTACAGTCGCCTTCCCTTCCCTCTCCCCTCAACAGGCACCCTGTGAAGGAGGTGAGGCTGAGAGAGCCCTGAGATTACTGAAGAAGAAGAAGAAGAGTTGGTTCTTATATGCCGCTTTTCTCTACCTGGAGGAGTCTCAAAGCAGCTTACATTCGCCTTCCCTTTCCTCTCCCCACAATAGACACCCTGTGAGGTGGGTGAGGCTGAGAGAGCTCTGATATTACTGAAGAAAAAGAAGAGTTGGTTCTTATATGCTGCATTTCTCTACCTGAAGGAGTCTCAAAGCGGCTTCCAGTCACCTTCCTCTCCCTACAACAGGAACCCTGTGAGGGAGGTGAAGCTGAGAGAGCCCTGATATTACTGAAGAAGAAGAAAAGTCGGTTCTTAGATGCCACTTTTCTCTACCTGAAGGAGTCTCAAAGTAGCTTACAATCCCCTTCCCTTTCCTCTCCCCACAACACACACCCTATGAGGGAGGTGAGGCTGAGAGAGCCCTGATATTCCTGCTCGGTCAGAACAGCTTTATCAGTGCAGTGGTCTTATGAGTGCCATGTCCTGTCTCAGCTACCAGAACAATGTGTTTTCATTTTCCATTTGCAAACTCACGCTTGGCCATATTCCCATGGTTTATTTTAAGCGGCCATTTTAATCACCTTTACTATGAAAAATGTTTGCGGTGAACGCAATCTGGCAAACTGGGCTCCTCCTCCTTCCTCCTATCTTATAAGACAGCCTTTTCCACCTTTTTGACCATTGAGAACCCCCTGAAACATTTTTCAGGCTTCGAGAAGCCCCAGAGGTGGCACGACCGTGCAGAATACGGTTGGGAAGCAGAGCTGTGGACATGCCCACACAAGGCCCCTCCCCTTCCCACCCCCTCCAGGCCCATCAATGGCCATTTGAGGAGGGGGCAGCAGTTGACCTAACCATGTATGGTCTTATCATCCAACAAATGTTTAACAAATTAAAAAAATTAAGCATTTATTAACTCCCACCCATTTGGGAAACCCTTCCAGGGCCATCAGGAAACCCCGGAGTTCAGAATCTCTGGTTGAGTAACCTTGTTATAGGAACTTAAAGCAGTGTTGGTCAGGTGGGTTTTTTGTGGTTAAGCTGCAGCCAATTTATATTGAGACTCTAGAACAGGGATGGCCATGGTAATTGTGGTCCACAGACACCTAATGAGACCACCTCTGCTGTAGAGTTGTCAAAGCAAGAGACAAGCAGAGGTGGTTTTCCTGGACTTTTTTGGTGGTCCTCCATCCACGTGCTCACCAGAACTGACCCTACTTAGGTTCTGAGATCTGAAGAGATCAGTCTAGCCTGGGCCATCCCGGTCGAGACAAGTGACACACAGAGGTGGTTTGCCATTGGCTGTCTCTGGATGGTGACTCTGGTCTTCCTTGGTGATCTCTCTTCCAAATACTAACCAAGGTCTAACCTGCTTCACTTCCGAAATCTGATCTAGGTATCTATTGGGTTCAATGTAAAAACAAAACATTGCTTTGGAAGCACAGAAGCTTTATATAGTGTCTCCGATCTTCCACATTTCCTGGTTGAGGGGAAAATGCTGTTCAAACCAATTGCAAAGGTGACCTGACTCCAAGTGGTTATAAGAGAAAGAAATTTTACTTACAAAAGTAGAAGCACATCTTACGTGACGTTTTTGCATAGTTTCATTTACCTTCTTCGGAACGGATTAAAAAGTCAACTTGCTTACAGCTCCAAGCCCAGGTAAGAGATAGATGAAGAGAAATTCTATAACTTTAAGATCAGACAGAGTCCCTGGCCACAGAGAGATATAACTGACCTTGACCAGGGCCAGGGCTTTTCTGAGGAAGTGTGCATGCATACGAAAACTCACGCCTTGAATAAATCTTTGTTGGTCTTAAAGGTGCCATTGGACTCAAATTTTGTTGTGCTGCTTCAGAGCAACACAGCTGGCTATCCACTTGATTCTCCTTACAATAGATACCCTGTGAGGATGGTGAGGTCAAAAGAGCTCAGAGAGAACTTTGGCCAAAGGTCTCCCAGCTGGCTGTGTGTGGAGGAGGAGCGGGGAAGCAAATCCGGCTTGCCAGATTAGAAGCTCCCACTCTTAGTCCCTATGCCAAACTGGATAGAGGCTGGAGAGCCATCTGACGGAGAACCTTCTGTGAAGGTTCAAGGGGGTGTCAGGTGACAGTGGATGAGCGAGAGGGTTGTGAGTGTCCTGCATGGTGCTGGGGGTTGGACTAGATGACCCAGGAGGTCCCTTCCAACTCTATGATTCTATGATTCTGTTCTATGATTCTAGGTGGGACCTGGGGATCCCCTGAAATTCTAGCTCATCTCCAGACTAAAGAGATGTATAAATGAATAAAAGCTGAGTCCAACAGCAACTTTAAGAATGAAACAAAGTTTCATTCAAGGTGTGAGCTTTTGTGTGCATGCCACACAGAAAGCTCATGCCCTGAAGAAAACTTTCTTGGGCTTAAAGGTCCTGCTAGACTCAAATTTGGTCCTGCTACTTCAGACCAACACCTGGATCTATCTGAATTTATGGAGATTTAATTTCTATGCTGCCCTTTTCCATATGGGCTTGGGGCAGTTCACAACAACGAAACATATTCAATAAAATCTACTGCAAAACCGGCTTCCCTGGAGAAAAAGGCTGCTTTGGAGGGGGGGGGGGGCTCCCTAGCATTACGCCCCACTGAGCTTTCTCCCGGCCTCAAATCCTGCGCACCCTCTGTTCCACTCCCAACGTCTCCAGGCACTTCCCAACCCAACCCTGGGGATCCCTTAGAATTGCAGCGCATCTCCCGACTAAAGAGATCAGTTTCCCCGGAGACTTTGGTAAATGGAGCTCTTCCGCCAGGCGTTTGTCTGAGGTCAGGTGGTGGCCGGGGGGGGGGGGGGTAAGATCGGCCCCCTCCCCCCTAGGGAGTAGACTAGCCCGGATCCCCGGATCGATCCATCCTGTGCCCAAATATCCATCCGCCTGCCTGCCTGCTTGCCTTTTTTTTTTTTTTTTTGCCCATCCAGTGAGTCTTTGTGGGAACGGTTGTTAATTATTATATCGCCATCCTTGTAAGTGAGTGATTGTTCTAGGGGGGTTTTAATGGGGAATTTTAAGGGTTTTAATGTATGGATTTGTACCTGAAATACTGTCAATTGCCACGAGCCGGTTCTCCGAGAGCGGTGGTCATACAGATCTAAATAATAATAATAATAATAATAATAATAATAATAATAATAATAATAATAATAATAATAATCTAAGGCAGGGTTAGTCAACCTGTGGTCCTCCAGATGTTCATGGACTACAATTCCCATGAGCAGGGGCAAATGCTGGCAGGGGCTCATGGGAATTGTAGTCCATGGACATCTGGAGGACCGCAGGTTGACTACCCCTGTTCTAAGGAATCAACTTTATTCACCCCCCCTAAAAAAAAAAAAAGACGGCCCGAAGAGGCTCTTTTGGTTTATTAACCTCCTTGCGGCCAGGTGAAAGGTTAAATGCACATGATTCATGGGCGGTGGGAGACGGGGGGGGGGGGGGGCTTTGTTGCTAGGGGTTTGCGGAATGCGGAGGGCTCCGGAGAAGGAGTCGGCTTAATCTTGGCGGTGGAGGGCCAGGCTCCTGTCTGACTGGTCTGCGGGACCGGCAGCTCTGCGTTTCGTTTCAGGCTGTCAGCCTCCTATCTCTCCTCTCCCCCCTCCCCCCCTCATCTCCTGCCAGATCCTGGGAATTGCTGGCTCCGGCAAATTTATCGAGGGAGGGATGGCTGGCAGGCAGGCGGGCGGGCAGGCAGGAGGGGGAAGCAGCGGCCCAGCTGGCGATGGGTCAGCTGGGCCAGGGGGGAGATATGGGGAGGGATGGAAGGACATGCTCTCCCAACTGGGGACTGAGGGGCAGAATGAAGAAGAAGAAGAAGAGCTGGTGTTTTATATGCTACTTTTCCCTTTCTGGTTTTATATGCCACTTTCTCCTACCCTCTCTCGTAAGGTCCTGTGAGAGAGGGGGGCTGGGAGACCTGCTCTGCGAGGAGTTCCAAAGCTGCTTATGAACACATCCCCACAAGAGACATCCTAGGGGGAGGTGAGGCTGAGAGAGCTCTGAGAGAACTGTTATGTCAGACCAGTTCTAACAGAACTGGGACTGGCCCAAGGTCACCTAGCTGGCTGCATGTGGACGAGGACTGGGGAATCAAACCTGGCTTGCCAGATTAGAAGCCACCATTCTTAATCACTATATCACACATTTCATTTCTACCCTGCCTTTCTTCTTCTCTTCTCCTCTGTTATATCCTCACGACCACCCTGCAAGGCAGGGCAAGGTAGAGAGAGTGTGTTTGGCTCAAGGTAGCCTAGCAAGCTTCCAGGACTGAGCAGGCTTTTGATGCTGGCTTTGCTGGATCCTGGGCAAACCATGGGAAGGACTGTGGCTCAGTAGGAGAGCGTGGCATGCAGAAGCTCCCAGGTTCAGTCCCTGGCTTCTAGGAACCCCAGAATCAGGCTGGAAGTGATGTCAGCTGGCCAAGACTGGCGGAGGGGGAGAAGGGAGCCAGTTGGAGGCAGGAGTAGGCATCCAGGCTCCACCCTTTTTCCTAGGCATGGTAACCATGAGAGCATGCTGCTGCCAGATCAATGTAGAGGGCTGGTTTTCTGCTTTCTTGACATTGCCAGGAATAGCTGGTGGCCAAGTCCATTAAGACAGCATATAGGGGACAGGACAGGGAGCCCTTGGGAAACTCCCACAGAACCCCAGGACTCCAGATAGTCCTGAATACATTCTACACACATTGGATAATGCACTTTCAACATGCTTTTTCTGTTGGATTTCCCTGTGTGGAACATGAAACTCTGCTTCTATAGTGCATTGAAAGTGCATTATCCAAATGTGTGGAATGGGCCCTGGGTGGGAATCCCTGCTATAACTACTCCACTGCAAAGGCTCAATGTATGCCATATCCTGAGAGTACTACAATGTGTTACCTGACGCCCCAGAAGAGGCAGTTTACAATGTGAAATAGAAGTAAGGAAACACACTTTGTAATGACATTGCCCTGGAGGGATGGACCAGAACCAGTGGGATGAAATTAATTCAAAAGAAATTCGTTCTAAACATCCGGAAGAAGTCTCTGATAGTGAGAGTGGTTCCTCAGTGGAACAGGCTTCTTTGGGTGGTGGTGTGGTCTCCTCTTTGGAGATTTTTAAGCAGAGGCTGGAGAGCCATCTGACGGAGAGGCTGATTCTGTGAAGGCTCAAGGGGGTGGCAGGTTACAGTGGATGAGCGAGAGGGTTGTAAGTGTCCTGCATAGTGCCGGGGGTTGGACTAGATGACCCAGGAGGTCCCTTCCAACTCTAGGATTCTATGATTCTATAATTCTATGACATTCAATGCAGTGCAGCTCTTTTTGACAGCAGCTCTCCGTTCTTGAGGTCCGCCCCAAAACTTGCTCTTTACCATGCTGATTTCTTACAGGCCGGCAGGACGGACTGATCAATGAAACCCATGAGCAAAGAGCGTATAACTTTGAAGAGGATATGAAAGAGTGCTTTCCAAGTGGCATTTAAGCACCTGGCTTTCATCCTTGGGGCCATATCCTTTCCCGTGTCGTGGCTGGATCGCTGTGCTTTCCTTCGCGGTAAGAGCTCCCGGCGGCAGTGAGATTAAAATACGGCTTTTTGTTTATTATTGATACTTCTGCATCCATCTGTTCCCATGAGTACCTCCTCCCTGCCGTTATTCCAACCCCCTGTGCACAATTATTTAATAAGAAAAAAAGACATGGGTGTAATAAACATGGAAATATCCACTGAGTTGAGGCAATCGCTTTATCTTATGGTGTTGAAGCTGTTCATGAGTGGCCTTCAAAACATGCAGTTCCCTCTTATTCTGGGCTCCTCTGCCTGTTTTCACGAGCCTTGTTTCCTCTGCTCATCCATTATGGGTATCATAATCTTCCCTGTGAAGGAGATGCATAAGGGATCATCAAAAAACTTTATGGGCAAAGCAATAGAACGCCACTTTCAATATAGCTGCAGCATCTGCTCGCATCAACGGGAGCCATATATTCAATAACATGCACACATGCGCGCGTGCAAACACGCAATGTTCCATGCTTCTGGAATCATGTCTATTCCAGGTTCGTTGTTCTTGAAAACAGACTCTCGGGTGAGAATGCAGGTCCGTTTGGTTATGACCTCTTCTCAAGGTCTTGACTGGGTGGTGGTGGAAAGGGCCATCAACTTCTGGTGACCTCGGAAGGATTTCAAGGCAAGAGAGGAGCTGAGGAGGTAAGAAAAGCCTTGTTGGGTCAGGCCAGTGGCCCATCCAGTCCAACCCTGTGTCACATTGCAGTTATTAAGAAATGGAGTTAAGAGAGTGGTCAACAGCCAGGTGTCAGCAAGAGGGGCCAGGACTCCAGAAGCCTTCCCATTGTTGTCCCCCAAGCACCAAGGCTGGCTCATAGACACATGAAGCGAGCTTATACTGAATCAAACCATTTGTACCCCAATGTTAATGTTGTCTTCTCAGACTGGCAGGTGCAGGGGGTTGGACTAGATGACCCATGAGATCCCTTCCAACTCTATTATTCTATGATTCTATGCTCTCCAGGGTCTTGGTTAGAGGCAAAGGAGGGAACTTCTGGCAATTCAGGGTCGGACACTCACTAATTTTTACAACCACCAAGACCTCTGCTGGGACAGAGTATCAGGTGACAGTGGAGAGCCAATCATGGGCTACTGAACCACACTTATAGATCCATTTGAGATTTTCATGTCAAGTGCTATCCCCAAGAATGGCTGCACTCCTTCTGTTTAGGAACTTTCTCATTGAGGGTGGTGGTCAGGCCCAGGGGTCGTCAACCTGTGGTCCTCCAGATGTTCATGGGCTACAATTCCCATGAGCCCCTGCCAGCGTTTGCTGGCAGGGTCTCATGGGAATTGAAGTCCATGAACATCTGGAGGACCACAGGTTGACTACCTCTGGTCAGGCCCATCTAAAGACCATCTAGCATTCCGCACCGCAGCCATGAACCCTGTCGATTCCCTCGGTCGGTCGGTTGACCCATTTCGTCCATCCCTAGCCCAAGGCTGCTGAAATCACCTCCTACCAACCTCCCCCCCCCCCGTCCTGCACTGTAGGCTACTTCCGGAGTTGAAGTTGCGGTCACCGCTGAATAGCCACGCTGTCGAGAAGCTTGTTGACCCAACTGAATTTGCCGGGGGAGACCGATATTGACAGCTCCGACGTGTCTTTTGATGGGGGTGAATGTTGCAATGATTTACAGTCCAGGTGTGTTGTAAAAAGAAGGATATTTGCCAGGGATTCAGAGAGAAGTTAAATTTTAATCCCTGAAGACGTTTGCCACTTTGGAAAGAGCCATTCGCCCTGCCATGTTTCTTTTCCCTGTGGTCGTCCATTACAATGGAGAGGATATTTTTCTTAAAAAAACAAAACGGAACAGGTTCTTAGGTGAGCAAGAGAAAGAGTTGTATGGCCACATAAAGGCATGATTTGAAAGAGCGTACCGTTTTGATTGTCTCATTTGAAAAGAGAGCAAGATGGGTAACTGTTCTGATCCTGCTAACATACCTGCTAATATATCCCGGCCCCCAAAGGTGATCAGGATTCCTCTCTGATCTTTAGTGCTGCTTAACGGCAAGAGTTTGTGCTTTCCGAGACCCAAAATAGCAACAAATTTCCTGTCTCGCTTGGGCCGAAAATTATTTCCATCCCCACCGTCTCTGAATAAATCTCTCCAATCTTGTGGCGGGAAGACAGAGTGCATTGAGAATAATGAATATTTAAAGATCCATTCAAATATATATTGTACATTTCAAAATATAGTGTTTACAAGTGACGGCGTTTATTAGCCCATTTGTCATCTAGTTTTTAATCACTTAATAGGTTGCACACACATGCGTTTTCATAATTAGAATTTTGAAGGATAATAAAAGGATACATTGCTTCTTTGGTGTCAAGCCTTAAAGCTGATTTTTTTTAATCCTAATTTTTAGAAGGAAAGGCCATCTGGAATATCTCTTCTGCGACTAACGGTCCACATCCAATATGATTTCAAATGTCCTGCATAGTGCAGGGGGTTGGACTAGATGACCCATGAGGTCCCTTCCAACTCTATGATTCTATGAAATGTAAAGGAGGTCAAGACCCATCAGTAATGTGGAAGACACAGGGTTTTAAAATATTTTAATGGCTATTTCAGCTGAGCAGCTATCGGTATCAGTAGCCAGTTCTCACAGAGGCTGTTCTCATTAAGCAGTTTCTATCCAAGCTCTCTCAGCCTCACCTACCTACCTGTTGTAGGGGCATGAAGGGTCTGTTATAGGGGCATGAAGGGAAGTGTAAGTTGTTGTGAGACTCCTCCAGGCAGTGAAAAGTGGGGCATAAAACCCAAGTCTTCCTCCTCCTCCTCCTCCTCCTCCTCCTCTGCTTCTTCTTGGGGCTTAGGGGGGCAAGAGTGGAAGGGCTTTTGGAGTCCTGGCTCCACTGGTGGACCTCCAGTGGCACCTGAGTTTTGGCTACTGTGTGACACAGAACGTTCAACTGGATGGGCCATTGGCTTCATCCAACATGGCTTCTCTTATGTTCTTATTTCTGGAGCAGGGATGCTCTGTATTCTTTCTGCTTGTGAGGGCACAGAGTGGGAGGGGTTCTGGAGTTCTGGCCCTGCTGGTGGACCTCCTGATGGCCCCTGGGTTTTGGCCACTGTGTGACACAGAATGCTGGACTGGATGGGCTACTGACCTGAGGCAACATGGCTTCTCTTATGTTCTTCTGTCTGGGGCAGTGATGCTTTGGGGGACAATAGTAGGAGGACTTCTGGAGTTCTGTCCCTGCTGGGGGACCTCCTGATGGCCCCTGGGTTTTGGCCACTGTGTGACACAGAGTGATGGACTGAATGGACCATTGGCCTGATCCAACAAGGCTTCTCTTATGTTCTTCTGTCTGGGGCAGTGATGCTTTGGGGGACAATAGTAGGAGGACTTCTGGAGTTCTGGCCCTGCTGGGGGACCTCCTGATGGCTCCTGGGTTTTGGCCACTGTATGACACAGAGTGTTGGACTGGATGGCCCATTGGCCTGATCCAACAAGTCTTCTCTTATGTTCTTGTGTTTCAGTGTCCTTGGGAAAAAGATATCGAAAGTCTTTCTTCTCTCCCAGCTCTCCCAACCAGAGTTCTCCGTCATGTTCATTATTTTTCGACCCAGAATGATTGATAACGATTTTAAAATTGCTTGCCGATTGAGAATGCTTTATAAATGACTGACGATTAAAAAGGATACCCCCAAAAAATGACTCTGCAAGGTTGCAAAGGTCCCTTTTTAAAGAACCCTTTCCTTTTTTTGCAGATTTCTCCTGCCTTTCATGGGCAAGCGCGTGAAAATCCCTGCAAGCCCCGAGCATGGAGGAGATTCCGCAGGCTGCTGCTGAGGCTCCTTCCCCCAATCTATTAGCTGTAAATTATTTTAACATGAGTGACATCACACTTGACTCTTAGTAAAACAGTGTTAAGTTGGTGGGTAATAAAACAGCTTGACGCTAATGACGGGGTCCGCTTGATAAATGACTGTCAGGGATCAGATAAGGGTTCTTGAGAACAACCTTGAACCAAATCCATTTTGTTGCTACGTCTTGCGGGTGGCATTTGTGCTCCCCTCGGAGAAAAGGAAGCGCTGAGGGCCTGATCCGACAAAATATAACATATTCCCCGCAAGGCAGGCAGGAATGCTTTTGCTAATGAATTCGGTCGTTCGTTTGATTTGTTGCTAAGAGTAACGTGGAAGAAGAGCGGTGAGCAGGAAGAAATTGTACATTCTTGACTAGCTTCGAAAAGTTTTATTTACTTCCCTGATATAACCTGCATTTCTCCTCCATGGGAACCCAAGGTGGCTTACATTGTTCTCCTCTTTCTCCATTTTGTTTGCACAACAGCCCTGTGAGGTTGGTTAGCTGTATAGTGTGTGACTGGCCCAAGATCACCCAAGACGATCACCCAGAGGGACGGACCAGAACAAATGGGATGAAATTAATTCAAAAGAAATTCGGTCTAAACATCCGGAAGAAGTTCCTGACAGTTTTCTCAGTGGAACAGGCTTCCTCGGGAGGTGGTGGGTTCTCCATCTTTGGAGATTTTTAAACAGAGGCTAGAGAGCCATCTGACGGAGAGGCTGATTCTGTGAAGGCTCAAGGGGGTGGCAGGTTACAGTGGGTGACCAAGAGGGTTGTGAGTGTCCTGCCTAGTGCAGGGGGTTGGACTAGATGACCCATGATGTCCCTTCCAACTCTATTATTCTATGATTCTAATAAGCGGGTATGATTCCATCCGGCTGAAAAGTACCCCAATCAGCCTTAATTCAGGCATGACTTGGCTGAATCTGGTCTCAATCACCATTTTCCAATAAATTTAAATGGCTGAATCAAACTTGCTTGAATCACCAAACTGTGATTCAGCGTGATTTGGTGATTTGAGCGAGTGTCCATTTAAACTTTAAAGGTGAAGAGACAAAAGTTCCCCTTTATGTTTTTTCCAGCCTCGGGGTGGGTGGTGGGGGTAGGGTGGGGTGAGGTAGAGGTCCGAAACTTGCAGTGTAGCTGCAAGATCCTCTCCTCAAAAGAGCTCTCAAGTTGTAAAAAGGTTGGACCAGGGGTCCAATTCTAGGGATATCCAAAGAGGATGTCCCCACCTGATTTCCATTATTTTCTATAATGAGAAAAAAACCCCACATTCTCTTGTCTTTTCTTATCATAAGAAATGATGGCCGCTGGATGGGAGCACCCGCTATCTCAACCCCCTGAAACTGGAAACTATAGGTCACTTCTAATATGCCCTAAAGCGCCTCTTGTGGCACAGAGTGGTAAGGCAGCGACATGCTGTCTGAAGCTCTGTCCATGAGGCTGGGAGTCCGATCCCAGCAGCCGGCTCAAGGTTGACTCAGCCTTCCATCCTTCCGAGGTCGGTAAAATGAGTACCCAGCTTGCTGGGGGGTAAACGGTAATGACTGGGGAAGGCACTGGCAAACCACCCCGTATTGAGTCTGCCATGAAAACACTAGAGGGTGTCACCCCAAGGGTCAGACATGACCCGGTGCTTGCACAGGGGATACCTTTACCTTTAATATGTCCTAAAGGCTGGTTTCTTTATACACAAGGAATGTCACAAATGGCGAAAATTCAGTACGAATTTAGATGCAGAAAATTCAGTATGAACGACCAGAAAAGAGCCAAGGATTACAGAAAGATGGGTACCAATTGCTCGCAGAAGAATACCACAATCAAATACCAGAATCGTTCCCGGCCCCAGGGAAGAACGCCTGGCCTCAGCCAGGGCCAGGGCCTTTTCGGTCCTGGCCCCGACCTGGTGGAATGAGCTCCCGGGAGAGCTGCGGGCCCTGCGGGATCTTTCAACATTCCCCAGGACCTGTAAAACGGAGCTCTTCTGCCAGGTCTATGGTTGAGGCTGGGGCTGGCAAGATAGATCTACGCCCCCCCCCCCGGGACCTGAAGTCAACATCATCAGGACCTCCTTTTCCACCCTGCTAGTAGTGGGGGTGGGAGTCAGGTTTTTATTGATCTTTCCGCCATGTTGGGAATGTTTTATGTCTTTTAATGGGGTTTTAAGATATGGTGACCCGCCACGAGCTGCAAGGGAGTGGCGGGAAATAAATTGAAATAACAACAACAACAACAACAACAACAACAACAATAAAGTATGTTTTGCAGGCTGAAGCAGCAGGCATGAGAAATCAGCAATGGCTCCTAGTACCCAGCACCATCTGAATGCGACCCTGAACACTTTGTAAAACAGAGAGGTCATCAATATCTGTTGTGGGGAGAAGGTTCTGGGGCAAGGAAAACAATGTTCATATCCCTTGTGCGGGGCATTTGCGGGCTTTACCGTCCTCCGAGATGCAAACCAAAGGCGAGGAGATAACCTCTTCCCCATCCGTTCTCTTTATTTCTGCAAAGTCATTTGTATGATTTATCTTGCGGACCGGAGGTTGATGGCTCACTTTGACCCCCATGATCTTCCCTCTGCAATGGCCGTCTTGAGCCCCGGACGGGTAAGCGATGACCTGGCCTGCTGAGGAAGATGAAAGCGGCAGGCGGAAAAATAAAAGCAAGGAAAGGCTTCTGGGGTTTAGCAGGGATTTGGCTGTTTCCATTCTCCAGGGACGTCGCTGGGTTACGTTCCCTTCCCCCCTTGGAGGCCCTCGTGGTGATATATTCCCCCACGCTGCAGAGTGGTGAGCGGAATGGTCCAAGGCATCCTTCAGGGAAGGATCAGGCTAAAGGAGGATAATGCAAAGCTTGCAGGACTGATTTGATGTTCAGGGTTTTTCTTATTCTCCCTAAGAGAGGAAGAGCTGGGTTTTTCGTACTCTGCTTTTCTCTACTCAAAGGAGTCTCAAAGCGGCTTACAATTGTCTTCCCTTCCTCTCCCCACAGCAGGCACCCTGTAAGGTGGGTAAGGATGAGAGAGCTCTGAGAGAACTGTAACTGGCCCAAGGTCACCCTGCTGACTGCATGTGGAGGAGATGTGGGGAATTAAACCTGGTTGTCCAGATTGGAGGCTGCCGGTTCTACCACTGTGCCATGAGACCACATCAGCGTGGATCATGCTGTCCTTGAGAATCTAGGAGCCTGACTGTGACTGAGGGAGAAGGGCAAGATTCAGACCCTCCAACATAAGTTGATCACAAAACCCAAGTACTTCCTGGTTCCTCGTTGCAGGCAGGGAGCTCCAGGGAGCCACAGCACAGGAGAGGCCCACGGACTCCAGCTCCCGGGGGTTGCTCATCTAGAGCCAGCTAGGGTTGTCAGGATGGGGAATTAGGGATGCCAGATCTAGGGAAACTCCTGAAGGTTTGGGAATAGAGGCAAAGGAGAACAAGGACCTCAGTGGGGTACAATGCCCTAGAATCCACCCCCCAAAGCAGTCATTTTCTCCCAGGGAAGTGATCATAGAATCATAGAATCATAGAGTTGGAAGGGGCCATAGAGGCCATCTAGTCCAACCCCCTGCTCAATGCAGGATTAGCCCAAAGCATCCTAAAGCATCCAAGAAAAGTGTGTATCCAACCTTTGCTTGAAGACTGACAGTGAGGGGGAGCTCACCAACTCCTTAGGCAGCCTATTCCACTGCTGAACTACTCTGACTGTGAAAATTTTTTTCCTGATACTGATACTGATCCTGATCTTTGTAGTCTGCAAACGAGCTACAATTCCAGGGGATCCCCACCTGGAAACCAGCATCTCTTAAAGGTATGCTGATGCTGGCTCTCCATGTAAGCAGCTTTCAGACACGTGAGGCATACTGAGTGACCTTGGGCCAGTCACAGTTCTCTCAGAGCTCTCTCAGCCCCACTTATCTCACAGGTTGTCTGTTGTGGGGAGAGGAAGGGAAGGTGATCGTAAGCCGCTTGGAGACTCCTTCGGGCAGTAAAAGTGGGGTATAAAAACCAACTCTTCTCCTTTCTCTTTTGGAGCAATCCTAGGTAGAAGTACTCTGCCCTGCAATCCACAGGATTAGCCTGGCACCACTAGGCATAGGATTGCACTGTGTGTGTTTTCTCCTCGGGGTCGTGAGAACAGTTGACTTTGGCGTCACCCTTGGGTCACAACCTCCCCCCAGTGCCCCTTTGAGGGAGAAAGACATCATCTACATCCATAAATCACAACTCTACGGACCACCCCAAGATCCCAATTTGGGATGACCCGATAGGCCGGACTGAGTTATCTTTGGTTGTGTGCTCTCCCAAAGAGCGGGTTCAAGCAAAGGTCATTTGGGCAGCAGAGGTCAGAGAGGGCCGCTGGGCTTATCTGTTGACTCCCTAGGTGTGTGTGTGTGGGGGGTCAACCTGGTGAAGGTGGCCGTCAAGGACAGGCCTTGATAAGGTCATGCTTGCGTTATGAACGGCTGGCAGCTAAGAGGAGGAAGGTGGCATGGCCAAGCAGAAGCCAGATCTTAACACTGAATCCATACATTATCGGCTTTCTTCGGTATTGGAGAGGAAACTTTGTCCCTTTCTTAGGACTGGTGGTGGGGGGGAGGTGTGGCCAACGGCAGGTGATAGGTCGGGGTTTCCAGATCCAGGTTGGGAAATTTCTGGAGGTTTGGGGATGGTGCCTGGGAAGGGCAGGGACCTCCTTGGGTAACCTCCAAAGCAGCCATTATCCACGGGGGAATTAATCTCTGTCGTATGGAGATGAGCTGTAATTCTAAGGGATCCATCCCTTCTTCCTCCTGATTTGGAAGGGAAAATGAGCGTTCTGTCAGAGTTAGTGACAGATTATGAGAGTCAGTGTGGTGTGTTGGTTAAGAGAGTCAGACTCTAATCTGGAGAACTGGGTTCGATTTCCCAGATCTCCTCCACATGAAGCCTGCTGGGTGACCTTGGGCCATGCCCAGTTCTCTCCAAGCTCTCTCAGCCCCACCTCTCTCTCAAGGTGCCTGTGATGGGGAGAGGAATGGAAGTTGGTTGTAAGTTGCTTTGAGACACATTCGGTGACCTTGGGCAGTCCCATTTCTTTCAGAACTCTCTCAATACCTCTCCCCCCCATCTCATAAGGTACCGGTTGTGGAGAAAGGAATTAAATTTAGTTGTAACCTGCTTTGATATGCATGAGGCTTGCTGGACGACCTTGGGCCAGTCCCAGTTCTCTCAGAACTCTCTCAGCCCCATCGACCTCTCAAGGAGCCTGTCATGTAGGGAGGAAGGGAAAGCGGTTGTAAGCCACTTTGAGACTCCTCCGGGTAGAGAAAAGTGGGGTATAAAACCCAGCTTTTCTACTCCTTCTAGGATCTGGGAGATCCCAGGGCAAATCCGCACTTTGTCATGGGAACTTTTGAGGTGACCGTGGGATAGTCACATATTCTTAGCCTAACTTACCTCACAGGGTTGTTGTGAGGATAAAAATGGAGGAGGGAAGAATGGCGTAAGCTGCTCCGTGGAGAAAAGCAAGGGCACAACTGAATTAGATGGACATAAAATATGGATTTCAAAAATACATATCTCAGATATGCATGAAATGACTTTGATCACTGTATGCTTCCTAAAGATGAAACTCCAATACTTTGGCCACCTCATGAGAAGGAAGGACTCCCTGGAGAAGAGCCTAATGCTGGGAGCGATCGAGGGCAAAAGAAGAAGGGGACGACAGAGAATGAGGTGGCTGGAAGCAGTCGGTGCACTGAAGCAGTCGGTGCAAACTTAAATGGACTCCGGGGATTGGGAGAGGACAGGAAGGCCTGGAGGATCATTGTCCATGGGGTCGCGATGGGTCGGACACGACTTCGCACCTAATAACAATAACCTGCTTCCTATATAAAGACAAATGCGACTAGTTGGCTGACAGATAGCATTCCCATGTTTATTAGGTTCTCCCCCCCCAAGCAGTAAGCTGGGATTTCAAATGAGTATAGTCCAAGATGTCAAAGAAAGAGGAGAAAAGAAGAAGACGCCCAAACTACTCAGGCTGAATCCATGCTGTTCACCTCCATCTCATGTGTTCTGAACAGAGGGAAGCATTTTGTATCGACAGCTCATGTCTAATCTTGAGTTGCCATGTGCAGATGAGGCCTCCCCCCAAACAAGAATCCAGCCTGGCCTGGCATTTCCCTGGGCATGCAAGGAAGGGCCACAAGAGACAAACACTGGCACACCTCTTCCTGCCCACCCATTCCCAATCTGCCTAAATTCACAGGCTGCCTAACTCCTAAACAGGTTGCTGATTCTTGTGTCAAAAAAATGCATCCACCAGGAGTGTGTATTCCTTCTCGTAAGTACATATTAGCCTTTGTATTCCCCCAGTGGGAGTAGCTCCTGCCTTCTTTCTCCATTGCCTACCATTGCTCCGAGTGGCGGCGAGTGAAAAAGTTAATTTAATAAACTGGCGCCCTCTTGTGTCACTACATTGCTTGTGGGGGAAACCCGGAAGTGACATAGGGTACCTCTAGGAATCACCGGAAACTCTCTGGCAAACTCATAGAGTTTCCAGCAATTCCTAGAGCCACCCTTAATCAGTTCTGGGTTTTTCCTGGAAGGGACATGGTGCAGAAGAGGTTGCATCCCCCCAATTCTCACACTTACAAGGTGGGTGGATTGCTAACCTCCAGGTGGGGCCTGGAGATGGTCTAGAATTGTCTAGAATTTGACTTGACCTCCAGTTCCCCTGGAGAAAATACCTCACTGAAGTCCCTTCCCAATAATTCCCCTGCTACAATCACATCGAGATAAAACTGAAGCTGGTATCAACATACCACTGAATGCCTCACAGCAATCTTATCATGTGGGTCAGTATAAGCCAGAACTCATTTTGCATTTACTCGGAAGTCCCATTCAGCGACCGCCCGCCGCTTTCTTCTCAATAACTTTGTTCCTTCTGTTTCCAGCTTTATTAGTTACTTCCCGTTTTCTCTTGTAGCTGACAATGGTATCAATTTGATGAGGGGGAGGAGGAATGAGCACCCTCTTTTCACGTTTCACGCCAAGCTGGCGCCCATTTTGATTTTTTAAAAATCTTTTATCATAATGTTGTGATAACCTTCCTCAGCATCATCATTATAGAAAATAAAATGGAAAAGGAGAGAGGGTTTTGCCTGCAATGTGGAAAACAGAGCCGAATTCCTCTCCCAACAAAGACGGAAGATTAATTATTAGCTCTCAAATTCCCTTTTCCTCGTCTGCGGGAGGAAACAAAAAGTAATTCAGCTACAAGCGAAAAGAAATCAGAAAATGTCAAGGGACCGTAACCCCAAGGAACCTCAATAGTACTTTGGCCAGTTTAATTTCAGGAGGCTGTAGATTCATTGCATGTTTTAAGAAAACCACCACAAACCAGGTTCGGTGAAAGTCGGAAGGACAGAAGGGAAAACACAGGAATGCTACAGCTGCCAATAGCATCACCTGGCCTTTCAATTCCAGGCTGAACAGATAACTGAAAAGAAAATCTCTTATTGAAAGGGAAATCCAGATGGCTCACGCCCGGTCTCTCTCTCTTCCCCCCCCCTTCTCTTTTTCTTTCTCCCTTCCCCCTTCCCTTGCGGAACTGCATTAAAAAAATTCCATTCACGCTCTCCCTGCCCGCCTTGTCTTCCAAATATTTAAAACAAACTTTTGCAAATAATGTCTCCTTAACGGCCCCGGCGGGGGTTGATAACTGCCTTGAAACAACACTCTGGAACATTAGGGTTCCGTTGACTCAAGGAGTTTAACATTTCAGAAGGAGATAAGGGGAGAGAAAAGTGTTGGGAGGGAACAACGGTCTCCAATACAAAGGAAAACCAGTGGGCATGCACAGAGGGAGCGGACAGGGAAGGGGAACCAGGTCCGAAGTATTAGCCATCTTTCTGTGGGAGACTTGCTGTGTTTACTGGGTTGGCCTACACGGCTTCATAAGAGCTACAAGGACGATCCAGGGCCTGGGGACCAAGCCCTGCGAGGAAAGTCTGAGGGACCTGGGAAAGTTCAGTCTGGAGAAGAGGAGGCTGAGAGGGGACAGGATGGCTCTCTTGAAGGATCTGCAAGGTTGTCCCTTGGAGGAGGGCAGGGAAAGGTTCCTGATGGTAGCAGAGGCGAGGACCTGCAGTAATGAGTTTAAATTACATACAGAATGGTACAGACTAGATATCAGGAAACTTTTTTTCACAGTCCAAGTATTTCAGCAGTGGAATTTGCTGCCTAAGGTGGTGGGGAGCTCCCCCTCACTGGCAGTCTTCAAGCAGTGGCTGGACAGAGCCGTATCCTGGATGCTTGAGGCTGATCCTGCATTGAGCAGGGGGTGGGACTAGATGGCCTGTGTGGCCCCTTCCCACTCTAGGATTCTAAGTCTAGTTCAGCAGTGGAATAGACTTCCTAAGGAGGTGGGGAGCTCCCCTTCACTGGCAGTCTTCAAGCAGCGGCTGGATAGATCCTTATCCTGGGTGCTTTAGTCAAACTGCGGCCCTCCAGATGTCCATGGACTACAATTCCCATGACCCCCCTGCCAGCATTCGCTGCTTTAGGCTGATCCTGCATTGAGCTGGACTAGGTGGCCTGGATGGCCCCTCCCACTCAAGGCTCCTGCGAAAAGATTCAGAGGCTGATCCACATGCAAATCCTCCTGCAGCGAGAACCGCCAGACTTTGGACTACAAGGCAGGCGGGTCTAGAAGGGGGGAGAAAAAAACAGAGGGTGTTTTGAGAAACTCCCAATTAAACTCTGGCCTTTTGTCAACCTCTCCTGTATTGCTGTGAAACATGGCGGGAGCAAACAGCCGGCCGCGACGATGGCAAATAAGTCAGCAAGGGCCCTGCGTGGCACTGCCAGTCACGGGGAAGGGCTGACTCAACGCCCCGTGAGTCATAAACTGGTAAAGGATGGTGTGCGTTGCCCGCCGCAGAGGGGCCGGGGTGGAGTGGCAGGCCCTCTGCGAGAGGCTCTAAGGCAGGGGTAGCCAACCTGTGGTCCTCCAGATGGTCGTGGACTACAATTCCCATGAGCCCCTGCCAGCTAACGCTGGCAGGGGCTCATGGGAATTGTAGTCCACGATCATCTGGAGGACCACAGGTTGACTACCCCTGCTCTAAGTGTTGCTGTTCCTCATGTCCATCTCTGGGCCGAATAAATTTCCCTCAGATCAAAGCTGAGCCTCCTCATCTGGCTTGAACTTTGTTTGCTGACTTCTCCTTGGGAGATCCCTCCCACCCGACTCTTCCTGATGGCTGAGGGGAAGCAAAAGGGAGGTCCAGAGGGGCATCTGGACCTGATCCTGCGTAGAGCAGGGGGTTGGACTAGATGGCCTGTGTGGCCCCTTCCAACTCTATGATTCTATGATTCTATTATGTCTCCTAAGGCCAAGAATCTTGATTATGCTGATGCTGATGCTGATGCTGGGGAGATGGAAGGAGACCAGGGAAAGATGGTCAGTGGCTGGTGTCTCTTGATAAAGGGTCAAAGTCAGCTCCAGGAATCCTGGCCTGTTAGGAAGGGGAAGTTTTTTGGATGAGGGAGAAGCCGGGGTGGGGAGACCGTGACGCTGGTTTCCCTGGCTAAGTTATGATTTCATTTAGTGAATTGGTAGTGAGTTAATTATTGAATTAATGGATACATCCTTTTGTCCCACATAAAGATTATCATAGAATCATGGAGTTGGAAGGGTCCCCCAGGGTCATCTAGTCCAACCCCCTGCAGAATGCAGGAAACTCACAACTCCCTGCCCACACACATTGACCCCAATTCCATGTCCAGATGATGCCCCTCAAAACAATCACAACCCCTGGCCAGTTTGTTTATTGTATGGCATGTGTAGTAGTAGTAGTAGTAGTAGTAGTAGTAGTAGTAGTAGTAGTAGTAGTAGTAGTAGTAGAAGAAGAAGAAGAAGAAGAAGAAGAAGAAGAAGAAGAAGAAGAAAGCTGGCCATTTATACTCTTTTCACCACACTAAGTTAAAATGGGTATTTTAATGGGGACGAGACTACTGTTACCCACCACGAGCCTACGGGGAGTGGCGGGAAATAAATCTAACAACAACAACAACAACAACAACAACAACAACAACAAGTTGTCTCAAAGCAGCTGACAATAGTCTCCCCACCACAGACAGCCTGTGATGTAGGCGTCACTGGGAGAGCTCTGAAAGAACTGAGACTGGCCCAAGGTCACCCAGCGGGCTGCATGTGGGGGAACGGGGAATCAAACCCAACTATCCAGAGGATGCTGATTTTAACTGCTGTTAAATGATTTCTCCCGAGGGATGGGTGATGGAGAATTCTCTGTTGGAGCCCAGGAGTTGTATCCTCACGGAATGACAAGGGTTAGGTTTTCCAGCGAAGGTGGAATGATGAAACCATTTAAATTCTGAGCTGGAACACATTTCCCTTCCCAGGAGACTTTTGGGGGAGAACCACTTTTATTTATTGACGTTATTAATAGAGTGACTTTCTTTCTGAGAGTCTGGGCTTGCCAGCTCTGGGTTGAGAAATGGGGGTGGGTCCTGGGGAGGGAGGGGTTTGCTAAAGGTGGGACCTCAGTGGGGCACAAAGTCATTGAGCCCACCTTTTGAAGCAGCCATTTTATCCAGCAGAACTGTCCCCTATAGCCCAGAGAGCAGTTCCAGTTCCGGGAGTTCTCCGGGCCCCACCTGGAGGTTAGCAACCCTAGTGGAGACTCGAGGAGGATTACATGGTGTAAATCAAGTGCAATCAATGGGATGGGATATCTAATGAGTAGTCCAATGGAATCTGGACTACTGAAATCTGAAGCAGAAATCTCATCAAAACTGAAGACAGCGCATCCACCTGGACTGAATCAAGATATAGGTTTCCTGTCTTCTTACCAGTGCTGATTTCTCCACATCTGACTCCCCCTCTGCATGTCATACCTAATCCAGCCATGCCTGCCATTCTCATTCGCCTGCTATTGCCATTCGCCTGCTCTCGCCAGTCGGTGTCTGAAATCCCTCAGCTCTCCTAGGTATAGACAGGTGGACTGGCATTCAAGCTGTATCTGAAGAAGTGAGCGGTAACTCATGAAAGCTCATCCCCTGCCACCAACCGGCTTAGTCGTCCAGGCGCCTACAGGACTCTCTCTCTTTTCTACAAAGCATAAGCTTTTCAACACGACACATTCAACAACCTAGGAACTACCTAATCTGGAGTATCCTTACCATAATAGGCAGTGGTATGGGAGTACAGGCCCTGGTCCCGTCGCCAAGACCACTTTCTGAACTGATTCATTACAGTATAGACCTGCTTAGTTGTGCCAGGAAAGAACTCTTGAACTCCTGAACAATCACTGGCAGCCTTCAAGCTGCGGCTGGACAGATCCATATCCTGGATGCTTTAGGCTGATCGTGCATCGAGGAGGGGGTGGGACTAGATGGCCTCTGTGGACCCCTCTAATTCCTATTTGCATAGTTTGGAGGAAGCAAAGGGGGGTGGGAGCCTTCCAGATTGTACAGACAGCCCGTACCGTAAGCCTATATGGAGTTGAGTTGAATCCACTCAGCATGCAGAGCCCATCTCCCATGGGGTGTGGAGCTCAGAATCAGTGGACATTCCAATGGAATCGCCCCCCTGCCCCCCATCTTCTCCATCATTTCCAGCCAAAATACGTTCCAGAGAAAGGTCCCCCCCCACCCCCCCAAAAAAAACCTTCTTGTCTAACCCAATGACTCGTGGAGATTTTTCGGACAATTAGCACCCTTCCCCCATGAAACCTGGCACTGATCCGAGGAATTCCCCGGCACTAAAAGTTAAGCCCAGGGTGAATTAAAAGGTAAGTGTCTGTGTAAACCTTGAAGTCCGAGGCAGCTGCCGGCTCCAGGTATCTCTATAATTAATAAAGCCAGACGTAAGCTGCTTGTGCGTCTGACATTTTACAGATGCACGGGCAGGCAAACTCGACTTCTGCTCCGGCGGAGGGGAGGGAACCGTGCCCTTTAAGTAGGCTTGTGATTTTTTTTCCTCTTTTTTAAAAAAAGGGGTAGGTGAGAAATCACATCTCACCGTCACTCCACTCCTTGTCACTGCTAAGGTGTAGAGAGAAGACGAGCTGCTGCTTCAGAGGTTTAGATAGTTCCCCAGACTCTCCGTCGTGAAACATGCAGGGAACAGACAAGAATTCATCCCTCTGGTCAGACTGATGGGGGGGGGGGATGGAAGAGAAGTGGCCTGTGTAGTTGCCGGATGGTGCCACTAGAGGGGGCTGAAGGTATGGGGGCAGGGGCAAGAGTGCTTTTGGTTGCAGTCCCCGGCAAGAGACCCTCCTCCATCGGCCATCTTGGATATCTGGGGGCCCCAACAAGGTGCCCGCGGGTATCTTTCCTGGCAGCTGCCAGATGCTTTTACAAAATGGGTTGAGTTTTTCCCAGCAAGGCTTCTAATTGGTTGCTGGAGATTTGGTTGGTGGCAGAGATATTTTAAAATGTTGACTTCGGGAGCACAAAGCCAGTTTGGTGTAGTGGCTAGGAGCGTGGACTTCTCATCTGGCATGCCGGGTTCGATTCTGCGCTCCCCCACATGCAGCCAGCTGGGTGACCTTGGGCTTGCCAGGGCACTGATAAAACTGTTCTGACCGGGCAGTGATATCAGGGCTCTCTCAGCCTCACCCACCCCACAGGGTGTCTGTTGTGGGGAGAGGAAAGAGAAGGCAACTGTAAGCCGCTTTGAGCCTCAGGTAGGCAGCATATAAGAACCTTCTCTACCTGTAGGAGTCTCAAAGTGGCTTACAGTCGCCTTCCCTTTCCTCTCCCCACAACAGACACCCTGTGAGGTGGGTGAGGCTGAGAGACCCCTGATATTCCTGCTCTGTCAGAACAGCTTTGTCAGTGCTGTGTGGAGCCCAAGGTCACCCAGCTGGCTGCATGTGGAGGAGGAGCGGGGAATCAAACCCGGCTCCCCAGATTAGAAGTCCACGCTCCTAACCACTATATCAAGTTGGCTGATTTGGGAGTGGACCAATAGATAGATGGATGGACAGATGAGTGGTTGCGGCCATAAATATGTAGGTAGATCTCTTAGTACTCACCTGGGTATGTGGTACAGGTATAGTATCAAAGCCCTGGATGTCAAGCACAGCACCAGGGAGGGTGAGAAGACCTCGGCATTCTTTTCCCCTCCGCCCACAAAATTTCAGTAATATGGTTTTTCTAGCACTTCATGTTGGGGCTAACATGGGTTAGCTGTGATTTTATTGTCAATGAATTGTTTCATGTATTTTGATCTGTTTTACTGTTTTATCCAATTCGTTTTACAGTGCCCCAAGAGGGGAGGTATAAAACCCCCTTAATAAATAAATAACAGATGGGGTGTGGGGGAAGTTCAATTCTGATTGGTCCTTCTCTGCCCAAGCTGCCCTTCCAATCCCCAAATTTATCCTTTGTTTCTTTTGGCATTTATTGTGTATTTATTTTGTTTCAATTTCATTTGTCCCCTGCTTTTCACCCCAACAGGGGGACCTGAAGTGGCTCACACTATCCTCCTCTCCTCCGTTTCATCCTGACAACCATCCTGCGAGGTAGGTGAGGCTGGAAGACAAAGCGACCGACCCCAAGTCACCCAGCGAGCTTCTATGTCACAAGAGGGAATTCGAACCCAGGTCTCTCAGATGCCAGCCTGACACTCTTAACTGTGACCCCCTCTACTCGGGCTTCTCTTTTAACATACGACACTTGTGCAGTTGGACATAGCTGAAGATTTAGAGACTGTTCACTGAGAAAGCGTTTTTTATTTGGGTAACGGGGCCGGAGGTGGTGTTAATGAAAGCTGATTTGTCTTGCCCGTACTGATATTTTCCATTTTAAAATTAAAAAAAATTATATTATTTATGGGGAAAACAGAAACCCCTGTCCCAGTCTGCCTTCCCTCCTAATTCATTTGGGGTCTGCTTTTCTGCAAAGTCCACAGTGACCTCTGCTGCTTTTTCTCTGGTATTCCCTGATCTGCGTCTCTAAGGTGAAGACCAGAGGCGTGCGTTTTTTTTTTTAATGATCAGCCTGAACTTTCAGTTTATGGCTCTCCGGCCTCTTCGCCCATCGCTCAGGGAGGTTCTTGTGTTGCAGGACGTTCTTGAGTGCCATCTTCAGGCCAAGCCGTGGCACTGCGGCTGCCTTCAAAGGACAGGACGGGATGTTCTCCTAAGGAAAGCCCATGAAGGTTGAAGAGGTAGACCAGCAGGTTGCCGGGTAAGGTCTCCTCCAGGGGATTCTGGTGGGACAGAATTTGGAAGGATGGAAGGAGCCCCCCTCAGTGGTCATTTCTCACTACAGATGCCAGCTTCCAGATGGGACCTGGAGACCCCCCTGGAACTATAGTTAATTTCTGGACTGCAGGGATCAGTTCCCCTGGAGAAAATGACTGCTAGGGAGGGTGGACTCTGGCATTGTACCCCATCGAGGTCCCTGACCTCCCCAGGCGCCACCCCTAAATCTCCAGGAGTTTCCCAGCTTGGTGTAGTGGTTAAGACTGGTAGCCAGGTTTGATTCCCCGCTCCTCCACATGCAGCTGGGATGTGCAGCCCTGATAGTGCTGTGCTGATTAAGCAGTTCTTCCAGAGCATGGCTCATGTGGAATAGGTCAGGGGAGAGGAAATCCCTTTCAACTAAGCAGCGCAGTAGTGATACTCAAGAGCAGAGGTAGTCAAACTGCAGTCCTCCAGATGTCCATGGACTACAATTCCCAGGAGCCCCTGCCAGCGAAAGCTGGCAGGGGGCTCCTGGGAATTGTAGTCCATGGACATCTGGAGGGCCGCAGTTTGACTACCCCTGCTCAAGAGGGCTGAATTGAGCTTCACCTGTTTGCGGGGGGAAAACCGCTATGGGATGGAATTTGCAAGGTACTTCACTATTTTTACCTGTAGAAGGCAGGGATCAACAGACCGTAACAAGGAAACACAGTTTAATTGTTTTGTAAACCGATTCCTTTTTTTAAAGTATGCATCATTTTCTTTCCAGTCTCTACCTCTGCCCTGGAAATGATTCCGTTGATTCGTTGATTCATTCATTTGTTCATTCATTTGCTTGTTCGTTCGTTCGTTCGTTCCTCCCTTCCTCCCACCCTCCCTTCCTTCCATTTTGGACACTTGGTTTATGGCACATTTTAGTGAAAGCAGGAGAAGATCTACAAGGGCTAACAATTATATTGACAAAGAATGTGGCAGAAAACAGTCCCTTTTAAGACCTCTTCTCTTAAAAATGAGAGAGAGAGAGAGAGAGAGAACACGAACTTTTGTCTAATAATAGAAGCCTCGTGTGATTCTGACCTTTAACAGCCTCCCTGAGAGGCTAGATTATTGCATGACAGCCAGCTTGGGAGGTATAAACTCTCTTTCTCTCCGACAAGGCCTGTATAAACTATTTAATAGGCAGAAATTATACCAAAGTTTCTGCCCCCCTCCCGCTCCCCGGAAACCAAAAAAAGCACCAAAATATTTGTCACTTTGTGTGTGGCGTAGGAGAGCAGCATGCCAAATGGGGCACAATTGTCCGGGCTCTGGGCCTGCTTATCAGAAAAATGCGCCATGGAAGCCAAATAAACACAGATAGAACAAGAATCCCCTGCAGTGAATACTAATGTCTGGTCAGTTTCAAACGTAGCCTTGTCAATTTCAGCCCAGCCCCTCTCCGGAGAAAGGGGGCACTTAGATACTTGGGGGGTGGGGAGAACTGTGCGTCAATTTTGGCCCCCTCAACAATGTCTTTAGGCCAGTGGTTCTCAACTTTCCTAATGCCGCAACCCTTTAATACAGTTCCTCATGTTGTGGTGAGCCCCAACTGTTATGCAAGTGTTCTGTCACATGTGACTTCTCTGAACATGGAGGCAGGGAGGTATGGCCAGCCTACATCACTTCTGGAGTTCCTCAGAGGATGAAGAATATTTCAGGGGTTACTCCACAGTTGAAAAGGTCTGCTTTAGGCCGATCCTGCACTGAGCAGGGTGTTAGACTAGATAGGACCAGTGGGAAATTAAGAACATATGAAGAGCTTTGCTGGATCAGACCAATCATCGATCTAGTCCAGCCTCCTGTCTCACACAGTGGCCAGCCAGTTCCTCTGGAGGTCCAACAACCGGGCACAGAGGCAGAGGCCTTCATGAGAACATCAGAAGAGCCCTGCTGGAGCAGACCACGGGTCCATCTAGTCCAGCCTCCTGTCTCACTCAGTGGTCAGCCAGTTCCTCTCGAGGGCCAACAACAGGGCAGAGAGGCCGAGGCCTTGATGAGAACATCAGAAGAGCCCTGCTGGAGCAGACCAGTGGTCCATCTAGTCCAGCTTCCTGTCTTACACAGTGGCCAACCAGTTCCTCTGGAGGTCCAACAACAGGGCATAGAGGCTGAGGCCTTCATAAGAACATCAGAAGAGCCCTGCTGGAGCAGACCAGTGGTCCATCTAGTCCAGCTTCCTGTCTTACACAGTGGCCAACCAGTTCCTCTGGAGGGCCAACAACAGGGCAGAGAGGCCGAGGCCTTGATGAGAACATCAGAAGAGCCCTGCTGGAGCAGACCAGTGGTCCATCTAGTCCAGCTTCCTGTCTTACACAGTGGCCAACCAGTTCCTCCAGAGGGCCAACAACAGGGCATAGAGGCTGAGGCCTTCCTCTGATATTGCCTCCTGGCTCTGGGATTCTCTTTAATTGCCATTGATAGACGTCTCCCATGATTTTGTCTAATCCCCTTTAAAGCTGCTCATATCCTCTGGCAGTGATTCCCAGTGAACTTTGTACCACAAGAAGAAATGATAATGAATAAGGACAGGAATTTGGTACAGAACATGAAGGTCAGGGGTCCCTAGTGTCATCGAGCCTGTGGGCTACTCCTTCATAAAGCACCAGGCTTTACTGTTCAAACACGACACTATACTTAAAAAAAAAAATAGCAACCTGAATTCTTGCACATTTCCCGGGTCTTTCCCCTCCTTTCAAACAGAGGCTGTTGGGAATAAAGAATGAAAAAGCCTTTGCTTTTTGGAATCACCGTGCTAAATAAAGCACAGTTGCTTGCTTCCAGTTGCCTATTACTCTAACTGTCTAATCGTTAAAGCTAAATGAAGGTGGGATGTCTGTGGAAAAATCCTCAGCAGCCCTTACTTGAATGCAAATTGAAGGCATTATCACGGGTGACACCGGTGCGGCGCCAGCCAAGGGGAAGCAGGCAGCAGCCGGACTTTGCACCAGGGAAGGAAAACCCACCTTAAACCTGAGGCTTTCATGACTCAAGTATGTGCCACATCGTTCACAGGTCTGCTTCATGTCCTCCCCGGGGTCAAAATGAAACCAAATGGATGTCAGTCAGAAATAAGGCAGTTTTGTGTGTGTCCATGTGTGATATATGCCCTAAGCCAGTGGTTCTCAGCCTGGGGGTAGGATCCCTGAGAGATGAATGACCTTTTCACAGGGGTCGCGGCAGGGTGAGTAGCTTGGCGGGGGTGGGGGGGAAGGGTGCCGCCACTGTAGCTGCTTCTCCTGCAGGTGCCCGCGCTCAGCAGCCAGCCAGCCACTCCGGCAACGCCTCCAGCATGGCGCAGTCTACTGCCAGGCACTCCAGGTGGTGGCACAGCTTGGTGGCCTCAGGCTCCAGGGGGTGGTGGTGCAGCTGATGTAGCTGTGCGCCCAGCCTCGGTTTGTACCCCGCCCTTCTCTCCAAGGGGGTCCCGAAGTGGCCGACATCGCTCCTCTTCCATTTCAGCCACACAACAGCCTTGCGGGGTAGAGCGAGATAGAGCGTTCGTCTGTCTGGAGCAGCAGAAGAGAGTGAGATCGGCATGGGGGGACAAGAGGCAGAAGTGAACTGAGAAACCCCGGGGGAAAAAAAACAATTTATATACAATAATGCACAATGAATCTTCATGCCATTGGTCAGTTTCGGGTAATTTCTGTGAAAGAGTACTTGCATAACACTTGCACTGGCAGTCTTCAAGCAAAGGTTGGATACGCACTTTTCTTGGATGCTTAGGGCTAATCCTGCATTGAGCAGGGGGTTGGACTAGATGGCCTGCATGGCCCCTTCCAACTCTATGATTCTATGATTCTATAATTTTAGGGTTGGGGGTCACCACAACATGAGGAACTGCATTAAAGGGTCACGGCATTTGGAAGGTTGAGAACCACTGCACTAAGGGGAAAGATTGTGGGTTTAACCTTTTGCTGCTCAACTAAGAGGTTTTAACACTGCCCCCACATTGGTCTTAGAATAAGAAAAGGAAAAAAAAAAGACAGGCTTTTCCTTTTCCTGTCTTTTTCCTTCTGTTCTGGCTTATAACAGTGGGATGGAGTTTTTTTATTTTAACGTGAAACTGCACCTAATGGGAGGTGCTCAAAACCCTCTTTCACTCCACATCACAGAAAAAGGAAAAAGACTTCCTCTCTCTTTTCCTGTCCCTTTTTTCTTCCCTGGCTTATAACAGCCGGACGGAGGGTTTTTTGGGGGGGGATAAATGCAACTGCACTTGAACGCTTGTCATGTGCTCCTTTGATTTTTGCAAACGGTTGGCACTCCCAAATGCAGCAAAGGTGCTTTCAACTCATCGACATGCTGCCTGGGTGCCTTTGAAGCTGACAGAGCTTCATAGTCAGGGTGGGGGGGTCAGGCATTCCCCACCTCTTGGACTAGTCAGCAAAGCCTTACACGCACTGGATCGGGGCCCAGATATTTAAGGCTCGGGCCAAAGCTTGCTGGAGTGAATCTCACATTCCAGCGCCGTGGCCCAAGCCCCTCCAAAAGTCATTCTCCGCCCCACATCCTGCAGTTTGTAAAGAGAACATTTTTTCCCCGTCACATTTGGACCGACGCATGTGATCCCTCAACCCCTAAAGAGGCCTGATTTATATGGAAAATTCATCAGTTTAGAGCTGACAATTTAAGGGTTTAGAATCCGGTACTGCAGCGATGCTTCAGTCATCAAGGAAGAGGCCGTAATGTTTTATTGAAACGCTCCGCGCCCCCTTCCGCAGGTGCCCTCCTCCCGCTGCTCCCCGCATGAAATACGCATGGCTCCGGTTTCGAGAAGTCCCCGCACACTGAGCCATAAAGGCAAACCTGAGCGATCTTGTATCTTCTGGGGGCTTTATGGCGTTATAAAATATGTTTTATGTCCCAATCAGTGGCAACAATTTATGAACAGAGAGGCTCCAGAAAGATGGAACGCCAGACTATGTATTTTAATACAGTTTGAGCGAACGGTAAAGCTCGGAATGACATTTGCTCTCTCCGCGTGCCGAAAATGAATAGTAATGCCGGGTGATGGATGGCTTCTTCCAACAGGAAGGGGTTTCCGGAGAGCTGTGCTTTATGAGAGAGGCAGACAATAACTAGTTGGCTTAAAGGACAGGTGGGATTGGGCCAGGCCTGCTTTAGGTAGGTGCTCCTCTTCCTCTCCCCCTCCCTGCTCCGTTCGTGCGGTTTTGGGGCCTGACAATTCTGAGCCATTTTTATAAAGTTATTATAAAGATCTACTGATGGGTCGCGATGGCTAAGTGTCTCCTCTTCTTGACAAGCCAGCGCTGAAGCAGCGTGGCGGAATAATCATGAAACGGTTCCCTGTTACGGGCAGCTTCCTTTTGAAACGAAAAGAAAAATTCCTTTTTTTTTTTGGGAGGGGAAGAAGAGTTGGTTTTGATGCCCCACTTTTCTCCAGAAGGAGTTTCAAAGCACCTTGCGATTGGCTTCCGTCCCTCTCCCCCACAACAAACACCCTGTAAGGTAGGTAGGGCTGAGAAAGCTCTGAGAGAACTGGGACCAGCCCAAGGTCACCCAGCTGGTTGCATGTGCAGGAAGAGAAGGTCATCAAAGGCTGTTCCAGGGGGTTTGTTGTTCCAAGTTCCGAGTTTGCTCGTTGTGGTTGTTGGGAAATTGCCTTTGTGTCTTTACGGAACCCACAATTCGATAGAAAATAAATAGAAATAGGAGAACAGCTCTGCTGAATCGTACAAAAGATCTATCTCTTTCCATTCACTAGGGCAACTGAGATGGTTTTGCTAGTTTATCTTCACAAAAGCCTGAGGAGGACGTCGAGGACGTGCGAAACAGACTGGCCTAAATTTCAAGTCCACCTTAGAGACTTGTCAAAGCATTTCTGGTTGTGAGTTTTTGAGTGACCAAGCTCCCCTTACCTGGTCTTATGAAGAGACCTTTGACTCTTGAAAGCAAATATCCTGATTATCAAGTTGGTCTCTCTGGGGCTAACTTGGCTCAGATCGGGCTCTTCTCCTGTAGACCAACAAAGGTATCTTCTGAGAGGGCAACAGAGATGGCTTTCCTCTTCCTCTATCCTCACAACAACCCTGCGGGGTGGGGTAGGTGGAGAGAAACAGACCGATTTAAGCCCCTTGGATCTGACTGGAATGTCAGGGCTCAGATCACTTTTGCAGGGAAGGAACTTTGAGGGTTTTGAAAGTTTAGACCCTGGAAATCTTGCTGGTCTTACAAGGTTGTACTGGATTCGAAACTGGCTCTTCTACTAGAGGCAAAAGCAATTGCTCACTTAAAGTGAAGCACATCCAGCGAGGGCAACAAAGACGGCTTTTCTCTACCTCTAGTTTATCCTCAACAACCCTGCGAGGTGTGCTAGGTGATTAGAAACTGGCCCAGTGAGCAAGGACTTGCACTTTGGTTTTCCCACTCCTACTCCCACATACAAACCACAACACCACATGGCTTGCTTCCTGCAGCGGCCAACCAGATGCCGTTCTGAAACACATGCGGCCTGCTGGATGACCTTGGACCAGTCACAGATCTCTCAGAGCTCTCACAGTCCCACCTACCTCACAGGGTGCCTGTTGTAGAGAGAGGGAGGGAAGGTGATTGTAAACCACTCGGAGACACATGCGCCACGCTGGGTGGCCTTGGGCCTGTCACAGATCTCTCAGAGCTCTCTCAGTCCCACCTACCTCACAGGGTGCCTGTTGTAGAGAGAGGAAGGGAAGGTGATTGTAAGCTGCTTTGGGACATGAGGCTTAATGGGTGACCTTGGGCCAGTCACAGATCTCACAGAGCTCTCTCAGTCCCACCTACCTCACAAGGTGTCATGTTGTGGAGAGAGGAAGGGAAAGCAATTGTAAGCTGCTCTGGGACACATGAGGCCTTCTGGGTAACATTGGGCCAATCAGAGCTTTCTCAGAGCATTCTCAGCTACACTTTCCTCCCAAGGTGTCTGTTAGGCAGAGAGGAAGAGAAGGTGATTGTAAACTACTTTGAGGCACATGCAGCCTGCTGGATGACCTTGGGCCAGTCTCAGTTCTCTCAGAGCTCACTCAGCTCCACCAGCCTCTCAGAATATCTGTTGTGGGGGAGAGGAAGGGAAGGCAATTGTAAGATGCTGTGAGATTCCCTTGGGTAGTAAAAAGTGGATCACAAAAAACCTGCTCTTCTTCTAACAAAGACCTATGTTTAAGGAAGCATTGTTGTTGTTGTTGTTGTTATGTGCGAAGTCGTATCCGACCCATCGCGACCCCATGGACAATGATCCTCCAGGCCTTCCTGTCCTCTACCATTCCCCGGAGTCCATTTAAGTTTGCACCGACTGCTTCAGTGACTCCATCCAGCCACCTCATTCTCTGTCATCCCCTTCTTCTTCTGCCCTCGATCGCTCCCAGCATTAGGCTCTTCTCCAGGGAGTCCTTCCTTCTCATGAGGTGGCCAAAGTATTGGAGTTTCATCTTCAGGATCTGGCCTTCTAAAGAGCAGTCAGGGTTGATCTCCTCTAGGACTGACCGAAGGAAGCATTAGGAAGTAATCTTTATTGCCAGGCAAAAAGGAGGGGGGAGGGCGCACTGATTTAAGGAATATGATTCAGCTGGTAATTTAGCATCTTCGGGAGCACCTTCCCCTTCAGGGAACAAGGGAGGGTGGCAAGTGAGATACAACCCCCCAGTGCCCCCATCCATCAGGGCAGGCCCACATGGCGTTAATAACCCTTAAGCTGTGTGTATGTCGGGGAAAATTGCTTTGCGAGCAACACACCTTCATTTTAAAGTGTTACCCAACCCAAAAGAGGAAGTGGAGTTCTTTATGCGCTCTCAAGCAACCGATACAAGGGATCTCCAGGGTCATCTAGTCCAACCCCCTGCAGAATGCAGGAATCACAACGTCCTGCCCTCCCCCAGTGACCATGCCTAGATGATGATCCCCCCGAAACCAAAATCCCTGACCAGTCAGGCCTGGAATAAATTCACCTCCCAGTCCCAAAGTGCCGATCGGGCTTTTGCTGGGCATGGAAGAATAGTCCACAGGACCCAAGCACTGTCACCTAGCCTCCATGAATCTATCAAGATGAAATAAAGATAAACAGAGCCGACTTAGGATGCACAAGCAAAGCCATTGCTTGGCGGGAACTATACAGGCTGCAATCTTTGTCAAAAAGAAGAAGAAGAAAAAAGAGCACACCCAAATCAGCCGGTAGGCCTATCGTCTACGTGTACCGATCCCTCTTTAGTGTCTTTTAATTACAACTCCCCGAGAAGCGTCTCTTGGGCCTCTCAGCAGATAAAAAGCAGAGGCAGCACTTAGGGTAAAAATGCCAGCCTGTGTCTTCTTAGAATAATGGAGCCCAGAGGAATCCCTTCAATCACTACAAATTACAAAAGGAGTCTGAAATCCCTTCTATTAAAGCAACCGGTGCAGGAAATCTTCACCTCCATAGAACGATTGCGCGTACCAGCCTGCTCCGTTCACTTGATTCAAGGCCAATTTTGTTTTGCTTGATCCTATAGGCCTGGCTGACCTACAAAACAAACCAGGGGTCAAACCAGCAAGGCACAGTTATCTGAAACTCAAACCCTCCAAGAGGGGGGCTGGGCAGAAGGGGGCAGGATCAGGCATGCCTGGATGGGGGTACAATTTTCAGCTGCACTGGTCGCCAGGAATTTGGGGGTGATCTTTGATGCTTCCCTTTCAATGGAGGCTCAGATCATGAAGGTAGATTTAGATCAGAAAAGGAACCTTCTCTTGTGGCGCAGGGATGTAAAGCAGCTGGCATGCTGCCTGAAACTCTGACCATGAGGCTGGGAGTTTGATCCCAGCAACCGACTCAAGGCTGACTCAGCCTCCCATCCTTCCGAGGTCAGTAAAATGAGGACCCAGGTTGCTGGGGGGTAAACGGTAATGACTGGGGAAGGCACTGGCAAACCACCCCGTATTGAATCTGCCCTGAAAACGCTAGAGGGTGTCACCCCAAGGGTCAGACATGACCCGGTGCTTGCACAGGGGGTACCTTTACCTTTTAATGTAGCATTAACTTCTCTAATAAATAGTTACTATATTACTTAAGTACTACATTGGAGAATGTGCTTTTCCTTGTTGTTTTCTCAGTGGATGCACTCAGCCTGCTGCACTTCCTTGTCATATTAGGCGCTCTGCTAACTTTCAGGTTATTAAGACTTTACCCCAGGTCTACCCATACTCAATATCCTTCACGAGTAGCCCGGGGAATCCAAGCAGTCTTCTTCCTCATGATGCTCTGGGGAGGGAGGAGGGATGTGACATCCCAACTGCTAGCCAATCCGTACTATGCCCAGTTGACTTCTGCATCAAGCCCAACAGCGCTAGTTTTCTCAGAGCAGGGAGATGAATGTGCTGAACTCACTTCCAGAGCGCAGTCAATGCTTTTGCTAATGTGCATCTGCCCGTTCAGGATTTGCTTTATGAAGCAGCCTCTGCAGTTCCCAAGGACAAACTGCACGGCAGCTATTTCTGCATGCACCAATGCAGCAGTGACATTTTCCCTTTGAAGCATGCGTACGAGCAAGCAGGAAAGATCAGCTCCCAGAAACTCTTATATATGCAGGCTCCACTTGCACATTTAGCATATCCCAGTTTTATAATGTGAAAGGGAACAGCCTGGTGTGACTGACAATGCCCTCGAATCTTTAAGCCCCGGTGTCAAGATCTGCCTGGTTGCCAGCCTTCTGCCAGGATCGTCTGGTACTGCTCTTTTCAAGGCGTTGTCATCTGTCAGTGGGGAGCGGGCCTCGGAAAACTAACTGATTGTAACTGTTTCTATCGCTTTGCGCTGTTTGGTCATTTGTGTAGACTAACTGCCAATTGGTGCAGTGGATAAACGTGGTGACCTCTAACTTCGCAGGGTATCTGCCGTGGGGAGAGAAGGGGAAGGCAATTGTAAGCCTCTTTGAGACTCCTTTGGTAGGGGTATGAAAGCTGTCTTCTTTTTCAATCATAGAATCATAGAGTGGGAAGGGACCTCCAGGGCGATCTAGTCCAACCCCCTGCAGAATGCAGGAAATTCAAAACTTACCTGCCCACCCACAGTGGCCCCAATTCCATGCCGCCGCCTCCTCTTCCTCCTCTTCCTCCTCCTCTTCTTCTTCTCCTCCTCCTCCTTCTTCTGAGAGCCAGTTTGGTGTAGTGGTTAAGAGTGCGGACTTCTAATCTGGCATGCCAGGTTTGATTCTGCGCTCCCCCACATGCAGCCAGCTGGGTGACCTTGGGCTCGCCACGGTGCTGATAAAACTGTTCTGACTGAGCAGTGATATCAGGGCTCTCTCAGCCTCACCCACCCCACAGGGTGCCTGTTGTGGGGAGAGAAATGGGAAGGCGACTGTAAGCCACTTTGAGCCTCCTTCGGGTAGAGAAAAGCGGCATATAAGAACCAACTCTTCTTCTTCAGTAATCTCAGGGCTCTCTCACCCTCACCTTCCTCACAGGGTGCCTGTTGTGGGGAGAGGAATGGGAAGGCGACTGTAAGCCACTTTGAGCCTCCTTCGGGTAGGGAAAAGCAGCACATAAGAACCGCCTCTTCTTCTTCTTCTTCTTCTTCTTCTTCTTCTTCTTCTTCTTCTTCTTCTTCTTCTTCTTCTCCTTCTCCTTCTCCTTCTCCTTCTCCTTCTCCTTCTCCTTCTCCTTCTCCTTCTCCTTCTCCTTCTCCTTCTGACTGGCACATTTCTGCACCTTGTGATCTGCACACACACCCCATGAGCGATGCCCATGCTCAGTCACTTACAGAACATGTGTGCGCATTGCCCTGTTTTTGTTCTCGTGCTCCACAAGCTACACACATATGACATGCGAAGACCCCCTAACTATACCGCACCATGTACATTTCCCGTACAGGAACGGCGGGGCCCATAGCTTATGGGGCATGTGCTCCTAGGCTACACCACTTCTCTCCCTCCTCGTTGACTGTCGACGGTCTCAGATTGTCAAAACGCCATTTTGACATTTTTTTGACACCCCTGCCCCGACATTCCAAATGTGAGGATCCGAGTAAATCTTCCCGGGCCCTCCTGTCCCAATCTGTCTCAGCCTCAGCAAACGTTCTATCCGTCACCACCGGCCCAAGGAGAAGGGGAGACTGTATTTCCAGCTGATTAACGGGCCGGGCCGGTGTCATCTCCGTTATTCCTATTGACAGATCTATGAAATACTTGCAAAACCAACAGCCGTCGTAAAAGCAGCCATGGCGCAGTGCCGTCATAAAGCCGGAACGGCTGCCGGAGACTCCCGCAATCAGGGCTTTAAAAACCTAATTACCTCTGGGTGACATCCGTCATATATTACGCCCGTGTAAAAATCTCCCTGGCATGAGACTCCCGTGTTGGAGAACAGGCAAGGAATGCGGCCCGGTGACAAAGGGAGAGGAGAGCGATGGATTCAGTTCTGCAGGGGAAGCAGGGACCAAAGCAGCTTAATGCATCTTGTCAAATCCCCTAACAAGCCAACTTGTGATTAAGGAGGAGAGGTTTGCCGGTGGGGAGAAAGGGATCCTCCCGGCTGCGTAGGGAAGGAGGAGAAGTCGCCGGAAAAGTTGTGTGTGTAAAGCTGGCTTTAATTATTTGAGTCTGCACGGAGCCATAGTTTGGAATCACGGTTCTCAACCCGGGGGTCGGGACCCCTTTGGCGGTCGAACGACCCTTCCACAGGGTTCTTGGCAGGGCAAGCAGCTTGGCCAGGGAGGGTGCCATCCACACAACAGCCTTGCGGGGTTGATCGAGAGAGAGCGTTTGTCTGTCTGGAGCAATGGAAAAAAGATCGAGATCAGCATGGTGGGACGAGAGGCAGAACTGAAATGACAAACCCCGGAAGAAAACCAATTTATATACCATCCTGAACCATGGATCTTCACGCCATTGGCCAGTTTTGGTTTAATTTCTGTGAAAGAACCCTTGCCTCATTTTATGGTTGGGGGCCACCACAACATGAGGAACTGTATTAAAGGGTTGCAGCATTAGGAAGGAGGTTGAGAACCACTGGTTTAGAAGGAACTTAAAAAAAAAAAAGATCCACTTTTCATGTTTTACCAGGGAGGATTAAACACCCACCATTTTGATAAAAGGATGAGAGGGGAGAAACTGTGCAGGTTTGATCACCGAGGGTGGGCCACCTCAAGGCGAGGGGTTCTTTAAGGGCTTAATCTGGAGCCTGCCAAGGAGACAAAAAGGACTCACCAGTGGCAGCCTAGCTGAGCAGCGAAGGGACTCAGCGTGGACCCTGGTGAGACCTAGGTTCGAATCCTGCTTCCGCCATCAAGTCAGGACCTCTCGGAGCTGTTTGAGGTTCCTGCAGGCCATGTAGGGACTGAACTGAACAGAATGCAGGAGGCACAGGGCGGCATTTTGCCTTGTGTTTCGAGATTAAAACAGCCGGCTTGAAAAAGACGAAGAGCTGGTTTTTATACCCTGCTTTTCAATACTCAAAGTTGTCTTAAAGCGGCTTTCCCTTTCCTCTCCCTACAACAGGCACCCTGTGAGGAAGCAGAGGCTGAGAGAGCCCTGATATTACTGAAGAAGAAGAGTTGGTTCTTATATGCCACTTTTCTCTACCCGATGGAGTCTCCAAGTGGCTTACAATTGCCTTCCCTTTCCTCTCCCCACAGCAGACACCCTGTGAGGGAGGGGAGGCTGAGAGAGCCCTGAGATTACTGAAGAAGAGTTGGTTCTTATATGCCGCTTTTCTCTACCCAAAGGAGTCTCAAAGTGGCTTACATCTGCCTTTCCCCCACAATATCCTGGATATAAGCCTTGATATTTCAAAAAATGCCATATATAAATGTGCAGATCTCTGCTTGTTGCCAATTAACTTGCTGCCTTGTGCCTCCAGTCTTCCCTGATTGGCCAGGGCACCAGTTCAAAGACTTCCTGGTTCCCAGTTGCAAGGCTTCCCTTAAAGTGACTGCGCTCCAGAAGCCCTAACTTCTCTCAGCAGAGATTTGCCTCTTGGTTTCTTTTCCCCCTCCTCTGCTGTCTCCAATTCCCCTCCCACCTCTCATTCAAGAAAAGAAAGAGGCTCCTGCTGCACTTGGCTCCCTTCCCTGCTCTGAGCTTCCCCAATCAAGTGCAGAATATTTTCTGTTTCAATTGGGGGAGGGGGGCATGGAGGAAGACCCGAGTTCAAATCAATCTGAATTCAGCAGGATCAACATCGGAATAAACAAAGTAAGTGCAGAATCAGCCCTGCACAGGAAAATCCAGCTGCAAAAGTACAATGAAAGTACATTATCCAATGCGTGCAGAATGGGCAGGCCAGGGTGGGGTTGAGGCCAGGCTTCACAAAGCACAACAAGGGAGGATAGTTTTAAACCCTCCCTCTGCTGTGGGTCTGGCCATGGTTGTGTTTCATGAAAGAGAATGTGGGGGGAATGTCACTTCTGGAGACACCCTAAACATTTCTCCTGGACTCCCTGGTCTTTACCGTATCAATTAGGAGTAATACCTAGCATGTGGCTTAGTGGTTAAGAGCAGCAGACTCTCATCTGGAGGGCTGGATGTGATTCACCACCGCTCCACATGCAGCCATCGGGTTGACCTTGGGACAGTCACGGTTCTCTTAGAGCTGTTCTCACAAAGCAGTTCTATTAGAGCTCTCTCAGCCCCACCTAGCTCACAGGCAGGGGTGGTTTAAGGATTCCTGGGGCCCTAGCACAGTACAATTGCAGTGGGAACAGCCAGATTGGGGGCAGAGAGGGGTTTCACCATGGAAAAGGGAGGGGGGTAAAGTCTAAGAAAGGGGAAAGGGGGGGGTCACTCCAAGTGTCTTTAAAGAAGGAAAAGGTGGACAGGTAGTTAGGTGCCAGGTAGTTATTAACTATTGATATGTTAATTGGTTTTTAATGTATTTCATGGGGTTTTATATTGTTGTAACCCGCCGCGAGCCACAAGGGAGTGGCGGGTAATAAATTCAATAATAATAATAATAATAATAATAATAATAATAATAATAATAATAATAATAATAATAAAGAGAGGCCCTGATCCGTGGGAGGGAAGGCACTGAGTGGGGCCCCTGGATGCACAGGCCCATAGCACATGCTATACATGGGACATGGATAAACCATGGGGAGAGGAAGGGAGAGGAACCGTGGGGAGAGGAAGGGAACGGTGATGGTAAACCCCTCTGGGACTCTTTTGCGTGGTGAAAAGGGGGGAGGGGTCTAAAAAACCCAGCTCTTCTCCTTCTTCCTCTTCTCATGCACAATTCGCCTTTTCTCTGCCCTCTCAAGGAATTGCAGCCGATGCACAGCCTTGCACCATGTCGTTCCCCGTTCCCCGAATGCTGTCCGTGGCTTGTCATTGTGCCGCCGTTCCTGGCCGCTGTCAGGATCGGCGCATACAACTTGGCCGGCGACGCCTCTGCCTCTGCCTCTGGGTCACGGGGTCAGGGCGGAATGCAGAAACGGTTGCAACAACGGCAATCTTTCCCCATGCAGTCACTGCAATGCAGGGTCTCTGCAGAGCTCGGCGGAGAGGGCGGGCAACGCATTGTTAGGAGCAGCTAGTCTTCGGATGAGAAGGTCAACTGCAAACCGAGGCGTCTGTCGGAGCCCCAGAAAGGGGTTGCCGATGGGAGATGCGTGCTGCTGCCAAAAGGACTCTGTTCCCCATCTGGGAGTGACCAGATCCCATGCCCCTGGGAGCAACGAGCTGTTCAGTTTCAGTGCAAAGTCAACCAAATTGGGTGTTTTTTGATTGGGGTGGGGTGGGGGGGAGAGTTCCTTTCGTTTGGGCAGTGGAAAGGCCTTTTGATTTGACCACACCCGTGACTTCTGATTTATCTACAACTTTTGGCCAAGGGGACCGCTCTGAGTATCAAGTGTGAACACGACAAACATGCCTTTGCCAATCCATGGGGTCTGACAGGTACACGGGGCGTCAGTATAGCCTCAGGTGGGGCAGCTCGGGGTGATGGTTTCCAAGTGGGTCTTGGGAATCCCCCAGAATTGCAGCTCATCGCTAGACAAGAGAGATCAGTTCCCTTGAAGAAAACTGATGCTATGGAGGGAAGATTTTGTGGCATTATACCCCACTATGCCAGCTTGGTGTAGTGGTTAGGAACATGGACTTCTAAACTGGTGAAACAGGTTTATTATTTATTTATTATTTATTTAGATTTATATACCGCCCTCCCCGAAGGCTCAGTTTGATTCCCCACTCCCCCACATGCAGCCAGCTGGGTGAACTTGGGCTTGCCATAGCACTGACAAAGCTGACTGAGCAGGAATATCCGGGCTCTCTCAGCCTCACCCACCTCACAGGGTGTCTATTGTGGGGAGAGGAAAGGGAAGGCAGATGTAAGCCGCTTTGAGACTCCTTTGGGTAGAGAAAAGCGGCATATAAGAACCAACTCTTCTTCTTCAGTAATATCAGGGCTCTCTCAGCCTCACCTCCCTCACAGGGTGTCTGTTGTGGGGAGAGGAAAGGGAAGGAGACTCTAAGCCACTTTAAGACTCCTTTGGGTAGGGAAAAGCAGCATACAAGAACCAACTCTTCTTCTTCCACTGAAGTCCCTGCTGTTTTTAGGCTCCACCCCCAAATCTTCAGAAGTTTCCCTACCTGGAGCTGGCAACCCTCCCCTCACCCATCAGTGGCAAGGGGGAACCTGGCCACCCTTGGGGCAGCTGCTGGGATTCAGAGCAGAGATTAATACTGCTGACCCCCAAACATGCCCTTCCCCTGCCTGCTCACCTTTGAGTGCTCCACCACATAGGGATGTCAGCATCCAAGTAGGACTGGGGATCTCATGGAATTAGGAGATCAGGAGATGCACCACTGGGGCCAGAACTCCAGGAACCCTCCCACTCTTGCCCCCCCCCCCAAGCATCCAGAATATAGAACATCACTGCCCAAGGCATAAGAGGAGAGGAGAAACCATGTTGGATCAGGGCAATGACCCATTCAGTCCACCACTCTGGGTCACACAGTGGCCAAAACCCAGGGGCAATCAGGAGGTCTACCATTGGGGCCAGAACTCCAGGAACCCTCCCACTCTTGTCCCCCCAGCATCCTGAATACAAAGCATCATTGCCCCAGACATAAGAGGAGAGGAGAAACCATGTTGGATCAGGGCAATGACCCATTCAGTCCACCACTCTGGGTCACACAGTGGCCAAAACCCAGGGGCCATCAGGAGGTCTACCATTGGGGCCAGAACTCCAGGAACCCTCCCACTCTTGTCCCCGCAGCATCCTGAATACAAAGCATCATTGCCCCAGACATAAGAACACAAGGGAAGCCATGTTGGATCAGGCCAAGTGCCCAACAACAGGACACAGAGATTGAGACCTTCTTGTGAACATCAGAAGAGCCCTGCTGGAACAGACCAGTGGTCCATCTAGTCCAGCCTCCTGTCTCACACAGGGGCCAGACTGTTCCTCTGGAGGGCCAACAATAGGGCAGAGAGGCTTAGACTTTATGCTGATATTGCCTCCCCTCTTAGCGTCTCTGGATGTGGAGGTTCCCCTCATTCACCATCCTCTATTACTGGCAGTCTTCAGGCAAAGGTTGGATACACACTTTTCTTGGATGCTTTAGGATGCTTAGGGCTGATCCTGCGTTGAGCAGGGGGTTGGACTAGATGGCCTGTATGGCCCCTTCCAACTCTATGGTTCTATGATTCTATGATTCTATGGCCTGTGTGGCCCCTTCCAACTCTATGATTCTATGATTCTATGATTCTATGATTAGTTAATTCTTTTTCTCTACTTAGGGATCCAAACTGGCATACAGTTTGGAAATCCTACAACTCCAGGACAGTTTATGCAATACAATGTAATGAATTAACAAAACACAGTACATATGCTGGGCATCTGGTCTCTTGAATTGCCTAACCCCTCCCCCTCCTCAGGCTCCGCCCTCAAATCTCCAGAGATTTCTGGACAGAGTTGGGAACCTGATTTGTGAAAAGGGCCCAAAGATGTACGTTCCTGCTTATTGGAGCCATGTTTTGTTAACCCAAACTTGTTTCCTCCTTGCCTTTGTTCTCATCACCTCCCCCCTCCCTGTTTCACCCTTTCAGTGACTTAAAATAACTGTAGACATGATTTTAGACACCTCCGTCCATAATTCTGGGTTTCAGTCAGCTACCTGAATGATAAAATGACCATTACCATGCCTGGAAATAGCTGTAGATGCATAACTGTGACCACAATTCTTGGTGTCTGGGAGATGAGGTCGCGGCAAAAGGTCAGGAATCAAAAATATAGCTGGTTGCTTTGTCAGCCTTTTGCGGAATAAACGCATTTGCTTGGCAGACATCCCCCCCCTTCCCCACCCAATTTGCAGAGAGCGTTATTCCCGTATAATGGCATGGATTTCAGGAAGTTTCAGCTGGAGTAACACTCCATAAGATTGCATCGTGTCTGAGGCTAGCTCTGGTCTGTGAGTTAGCCCCCCACCCACTGAACAAGCCAAGAACAACCCAGTGTCAGGAGGGCTCTTAACCTGGGAGGAAGGTTGTCAGGTCCCACTGGGCAAGCCAAGAACAACCCAGTGTCAGGAGGGCTCTTAACCTGAGACGAAGGTTGTCAGGTCCCACTGGGCAAGCCAAGAACAACCCAGTGTCAGGAGGGCTCTTAACCTGAGACGAAGGTTGTCAGGTTCCACTGGGCAAGCCAAGAACAACCCAGTGTCAGGAGGGCTCTTAACATGAGACGAAGGTTGTCAGGTCCCACTGAGCAAGCCAAGAACAACCCAGTGTCAGGAGGGCTCTTAACCTGAGACGAAGGTTGTCAGGTCCCCCTGGGCAAGCCAAGAACAACCCAGTGTCAGGAGGGCTCTTAACCTGAGACGAAGGTTGTCAGGTCCCACTGAGCAAGCCAAGAACAACCCAGTGTCAGGAGGGCTCTTAACCTGAGACGAAGGTTGTCAGGTCCCCCTGGGCAAGCCAAGAACAACCCAGTGTCAGGAGGGCTCTTAACCTGAGAGGAAGGTTGTCAGGTCCCACTGGGCAAGCCAAGAACAACCCAGTGTCAGGAGGGCTCTTAACCTGAGAGGAAGGTTGTCAGATCCCACTGAACAAGCCAAGAACAACCCAGTGTCAGGAGGGCTCTTAACCTGAGAGGAAGGTTGTCAGGTCCCCCTGGGCAAGCCAAGAACAACCCAATGGTCTGAGAGCTCTCAACCTGATGGACAGCCCTGCATGTGGGTATCCACCTTCCTTTTATCACTTCCAGGAAAAGGCGGGTCTGAATGCCAATTGGGACCAAGGTCCTGGGGGTGGGGCTAAAGATGGTATATAAGGAAGGTTTCCAAGCCAGACTATGGAGGTAAAATGGGTGAAGTATTTAGGATCAGCCAGGGTGTGTGTGTGTGTGTGTGTGTGTGTTCATGTGAGCCAGCTTGGTGTAGTGGTTATGAGTGCTGACTCTCAGCCTCACCCACCTCACAGGGTGTCTATTGTGGGGAGAGGAAAAGGAAGGCGAATGTAAGCCGCTTTGAGCCTCCTTCAGGTATAGAAAAACGGTATATAAGAACCAGCTCTTCTTCTTCTTCAGTAATATCAGGGCTCTCTCAGCCTCATCTCCCTCACAGGGTGACTGTCATGGGGAGAGGAAAGGGAAGGCGAATGTAAGCCGCTTTGAGACTCCTTCGGGTAGAGAAAAGCGGCATATAAGAACCAAATCTTCTTCTTCTTCAGTAATATCAGGGCTCTCTCAGCCTCATCTCCCTCACAGGGTGACTGTCATGGGGAGAGGAAAGGGAAGGCGAATGTAAGCCCCTTTGAGACTCCTTTGGAGAAAAGCGGCATATAAGAACGTACCCTCCTTCTCCTTCTTCTTCTTCTCCTTCTTGTGCGTGAAGGAAATCTCATCGGATACCATGGGGTTTAGAAGCATTAAAGTTTAATATGGCCTTTTGGACTGAAGAAGAAGAGTTAGATTTTATACTCTGCTAAATCATGCAATGGCTTATAGCTGTGGAGATGGAAGAGAACTTCCATATTCAGAGGCACTAATCCTTTGAATCCCAGAGCTAGGAGGCCACATTAGGAGAAGGCTTAATGTTCTTAAACAGTGTTTAATAGCTTCTTTGTTTCAGCTATTCAACTGCAGGTAAATGAAGCAGAGAACATTGGGGAAGGGATAAATTATAGAACTGATAAAGGGGCTGTACGGAAATATTTGACAACCTTCAATGCAGTTAAATCTCCAGGAGTTGATGAATTACATTCAAGAGTTTCAAAGGAATTGGCTGCAGAAATCTCTGAACTTTCTTTGGGAGAAGACCTGGAGAACAAGGGAAGTTCCGGTCAACTGGAGGAGGACAAACGTGACTTCCATTTTAGAAAGGGGAAAAAAAAGAATTCCCCAACAACGACCGTCTTGTTGATTTAACATCAGTACCAGGAAAGGATTTGGAACAGATCATTAAACGGGCAACCTTTAGAGAATAATGTGGTGCTTAATAAAAGTCAGCACAGGTTTCTCAGGGATAAATCCTGCCAAACTAATCTTTCTTTTGTTGTTGTTCGAATTACTAGTTTAGTAGATGCAGGAAATGTGGTGGATCTCCTATGTCTTGATCTTAGGAAGGCCTTTGATGAGGTTCTTGTGAGGAAGTCAGTAAAAACTGGGATGGAGACGGTCGCAATTGGACGGATTTGTAATCGGCTGGCTGCTAGAACCCAAAGGGTACTCATCAATGGTTCCTCTTCATCAAGGAGAGAGGTGACCAGTGGGTTCTGTGCTGGAGCTGGTATTGTTTGTCATTAATGATTTGGATGTGGCAATAGAGGGTCCATTGATCACATTTGCAGATGACACTAAATTGGTGGGTTGTTGAATACCCCAGAGGAAAGGACTATGATTCAGGGAGATCCGGATAGATTGGCCATAGCCAACCCAATGAATTTTAATATGGAGGAGTAGAAAGTATTACATTTCAGTAATAAAAATGTGGTGCTTAAATATAAGATGGGGGATACCGGGCTTGATAGTAGTACATGTGAAAGGAATTTAGGAGTTCTGGTGAACAATACATTGAATATGAGCCCACAGTGTGATACAGCAGCTAAGAAGGCGAATGCAATCTTAGGCTGCATTGCAAGGAGAATAGAATCTAGAGCGAGGGAACTTATAATATCACTCTCTTCCGCATTGGTTAGGCCTCATTTGGAAGTTCAAGAAGCCACAGTTCAAGAAGGATGTTGACAAGTTGGACTCTGTTCAGAGAAGGGCAACTTGGAGGGTGCAGGGGTTGCAATCCATGCCTTACAGAGGGCACATGGTGATAGAGATCTGCTTAACTATATAAAAGGTGGACATGTTGAAGAGGGGGCCAACTTGTTTCCTGCAACTTTAGAGACAAGGAATAGTAGCAATGGGTTCAAATTATAGGAAAGGAGGTCCCATTTAAATATTAGCATAATCTGATGATGAGTGTTGTTCAGAGATCTAATTTGCTGCCTCAGAGGGTGGTAGAGTCTGTTTGATCAGAAGGTTTTAGGAGGAGATGGGATGAGAACCTATCAGGAGAGCGTTAAGCCCCCTGGGGAGGGGGCTGGACTGGATGGCGCTTGGTGGTCTCTTCCAACACTACGTGATTCTGATGCTGACTAGATGGACTGCTGGTCTGATCCAGGAGGGCTCTTCTGATGTTCTCATGAAGGCCTCTGCCTCTCTGCCCTGTTGTTGGACCTCCAGAGGAACTGGCTGGCCCCTGTGTGAGACAGGAGGCTGGACTAGATGGACCAGTGGTCTGACCCAGCAGGGCTCTCCTGATGTCCTTAGGAAGGCCTCAGACTCTCTGCCCTGTTGTTGGCCCTCCAGAGGAACTGGCTGGCCCCTGTGTGAGACAGGAGGCTGGACTAGATGGACCAGTGGTCTGACCCAGCAGGGCTCTCCTGATGTCCTTAGGAAGGCCTCGGACTCTCTGCCCTGTTGTTGGCCCTCCAGAGGAACTGGCTGGTTCCATTTTAGTGGCCTCCCCATGTTCACTGTAATGCAGAGTTCCACCTTAAGAGAGATAAAGCCCTTAAGAGAGATATTTCAGACCAACCGGCCATTTGATCATTCCCACCTCGTTTCCCTGTTCTCTTTGCTCACTGGGTGTTTCTGATGGACACTGAAACCAGTATAATCCCCCCACCCCCAGTGTTTGTCTTATAACCATGAGCAATATAAGTGAATATACCTTTGCAAGGAGAGGGGAAGAAAGGAAGAAATACGGCAGTCGAATCTGCAGATCTGGGAGGAACGTCTCTTAGACATCCAGCGGGTGATTTAAGCACCCTCCATTTCTGATCTTGAATAAAAACTATAATTCAGTATGCAGAACGGAGGCATTGGGCATTGAAGCCTGGATTTGAGAGGGAGAAATGGCATGCCCTCCCCCTTGTTAAAGTAATTCTGCTTCAAGGTATTTGTCTCTGGGTCTACATTAGCTTTGAAATGCAATTTTTATTCTATGAAAAGACATCAATACGAAAACCATTATATGTTATCAATGAGGTTCAGCTCAGCCCACCCGCCCTGAGGGACTCCGGATCCTGGGATGTTTATAGATATGCATCTTCCCACAGTCATCCCCCCTCCCCTTAACAGAATAAGTGGGTCAAAGAATCTTACTTTGGTAAAGCTTAAGGGCTGATTTGGTGATTTGGTTTAAGAGCCAGCTTGGTGCGGTGGTTAAAAGTGGTGGCTTCTAATCTGGCAAGCTGGGTTTGATTCCCTGCTCCCCCACATGCAGCCAGCTGGGTGACCTGGGGCTTGTCACGGCCATGATAAAGCTGTTCTGACCGAGCTTTAATATCAGGGCTCTCTCAGCCTCACCTCCCTCACAGGGTGACAGTGGTGGAGAGAGGAAGGGAAGGCGGCTGTAAGCCGCTTTGAGCCTCCTTCGGGTAGAGAAAGTGGCTTATAAGAACCAACTCTTCTTCTTCTTCTTCTTCTTCTTCAACCCATAGAGAAAAACAAGGACTGACGAAGGAAAAGATTGCCACGCGAAGAGACTTGTGTGGACTAGGAACTTGGTCATTTTTAAATTTTCATTCATTCATTCATTCATTCATTCATTCATTCATTCATTCATTAATATACTGCTGTTCCCATTCGGGCTCTCGGCGGTTTACACAATAAAAGAGTAAAAATACAACAAACCCCCTAAAATGCCCCAATTACATTGTTAAAATTATTAAACTAAAAGATGGCGGAACTAATAAATCAATTTATATCCTCGACCAGCCAGGCCACATTCTTATGATCCTTCTGATGAGCGTGGGAACCGATGGACACAAGGGAGACAGAGGTGGGGCGATCCCGGATTGAATGGCGGGAATCCACCCTGGCCTGAACCATATTCCTGGCGGAAGAGCTCCGTCTTACAGGCCCTGCAGAAAACAAAAAGCGGCTGCTCCAGGAGTTCAGCTTCTGTGTTAGATATCTCACTGGACATCATGGTGGTGGGGAGGGCTGTTAAGTCACGGTTAATTTATGGCGACCCATGAGGTTTTCAAGGCAAGAGGTACTCAGATGTGGTTTGCCGTGGCCTGCCTCTGTGTAGCAACTCAAGTATTCCTTGGCAGCCTCCCATTCAAATACTGACCAGGGCCAGCCTTGCTTAGCATCATGAGATCTGACAAGGCCAGACTAGCCTGGACCATCCCTGTCAGGACACATCATATTGACTATTATTATTATTATTATTATTATTATTATTATTATTATTATTATTATTATTATTATTATTATTATATTTATTTCCCGCCTCTCCCGACAGGCTTGAGGCGGGTCACAACAACTAACCCCATTAAAATTCCCAAGGGAGTTTGTGATCAAGGAAGGCTCAGCAGTTAACCGGCATGCCCTGCAGCTTGAAGGATCTGCCTGGGAACCACTGATAAAACCAGGCTGCCTTTTTCCTATTTGGTGGAATAACCTTCAGTCAGGGTCAGTGGTGGTTCATTCATTCATTCATTCATTCATTCATTCATTCATTCATTCATTCATTCATTCATTCATTCATTCATTCATTCATTCATTCATTCATTCGTATACCACCCTCCCTGAAGACTCACATAAAACAGAACAGAAACAATACAGATAACTTAGGTTAACAATAATGAATGAAGTGAGACAACAAGAAACATGCAACTGTAGAAAAATGTGCGAAACATTAAATTAACGCATATTGATAGCCCGATGGGTTGAGCGGAATTAGGGTGGGTGCCACAGGAGGTGGCTCAGGAGGAGGGCCCTTGGGAAGTGGTGGTTCAGGTCGACCTCAACCAAATGCCTGGTGGAGGAGCTCCCTTTTGCAGGCCCTGCAGAACTGTTCAAGTTCTGTCGGGGCCCTGATCTCCTCTTGGAGCTCCTTCCACCAGGTGGGGGCCAGGATGGAGAAAGCTCTGGCCCTGGTTGAGGCCAAGCGAGCTTCCCTGGGGCCAGGGATCACCAGGAAGTTGGAATTCCTAGAGCGTAAGGCTCTTTGGAGGATGAAGGCAGAAAGGCGATCCCTCTTGCTGAGGCCGGCTCAGGCCTGCTGTGACGGAAGCCTGTGTATTTCTCTGGTCATGCTGAGGGGCAACCATTGCTGCTGCCCACCTGGACAATGGGCTCTGGCCAGTCCTTACCACCGACATTTTTCTAGGGTCTGTTGTATTTCTTTGCACAACGGGCTTTACAGCTAGTAAATTTATAATTCTACTCTCTAAATATAAAAAAGTGAAATGAAAACTAGCGAAAAACCAAGGTAGGAAAGTGACTCCTAAGGACATTAGCATGTGTTCCCAAGTTGTATATCAAAACAATCACCGAGTTGCAAGATTATAGAAGTGATACCTGCTCTGCCTCTGATGAGCATCATATAACAATCGGCTGTCAGTCAAGTCACAGCCTCGCAGGGAAATCGTGCTTTTGATAGTGGCCCAATCAGTACAGATCAGGACATGTCTACGCCCTGAGTAAAAGCATCTATCATCTCGGTGAGAAAGGCCCAGTGAGTTATAGCAGGACCTGGACTCTTTCTTCACAGATATATAGTGGCTGATGGCACGGAATGGTGATAAACATTCCAACTGCTCAGGATACATGTGTGCCAGGACTCAAGTCGGTAAGCAGGTCATGGCAGGCAGGAATTTCTCTGCTGAACAAGGAGGTAACAAGTCAGGCCTTCAAAAACATCTCGAAAGCCCAAAGCTTGGTGTAAGCCAGCTTGGTGTAGTGGTTAGGAGTGCAGACTTCTAATCTCACAGGGTGTATGTTGTAGGGAGAGGAAAGGGAAGGCAACTGAAAGCTGCTTTGAGACTCATTTGGGGAGAGAAAAGCAGCATATAAGAACCAGCTCTTCTTCTTCAGTAATATCAGGGCTCTCTCAGCCTCACCTCCCTCACAGGGTGTCTGTTGTGGGGAGAGGAAAGGGAAGGCGACTAAGAATATAAGAACAAACTCTTCTTCTAAGTGGAGAAAATGTGCCCATTTTTCCATTGTGTTCTGATCTCATTGAACTCTGTCTCTATCTTCCGCCACTATATACCGCCACTCACGAGGGTTGGTCTCGTGGCAGTTCACAAAGTCTGATAAAATACAATAAAATCCCCATAAAACCCCAACAGTTTAACAACGACGACAACAAACAACAGATGGCTGCACTTGAAAATAATCAGCCCCAGGTACACCTGAATCCTCAGAATAGTACTGACCGATGACAAAACCCATTAGAAAAATTCCCAATTCACAGTCTAGGATGTTATGGGGACGCAAGATGGTGTGATTTGTTTCCCCTTTGCCCTGGTGAAAAAACAATAAAGAGAAGGGGAGATATAACCCACCCTGTCCTGTTTCTACCCCAAAGAAAGGCCCCAGAACAGAACCTTCTGGTTTGCCACGGAGGCCATAACTCAGGGAAACTCCATTTAAATGTTACAGATATACTTTCATGGGGTTTTAATGGCCCCATTACTTCCAATCTATAACCCGAGGTAAAGAGTCTGATTGGAACCTCTTCCAAGATATTTTAAAGGTTAGATGAACAATTAGGTTCTCTCCCAACCACTATCTTTCACATTTTACTTAAAAAGCCCACCCAGGCAGGCTTAATCCTGCCTTTTAAATCAAAAGAATGAATGGTTTATAAAATCTCTTATCCTGAGATAATAACTCTTAACTTGCTTAAGCCCTCAAAGGGTTTAAGTATTCCATTTTTAATGCCTTTCCCCCTTTGGTGCCTAGTTTTTTCCCCTGGGTTTCAAGGGAAATCCAGGCCTATCTTTTTCCTGGGTTTAAATCTAGCCCAAAGGGGGTCGTTTTATTTTATTTATGTATTTTATTTATATACCACCCTACCCTGAGGCTCAGGGCGGTTTACATAAAACGTAGAAACGGTACATAGAACTTAGTTTACATAACAACTTTCATACAACAGTAATAATACTAACATTAAACTGTAACACAGGTGCAAACTATAACAATGCAAACAGGTCAAGATTTTTTTTTTTTGATCAAGAGAATGATGTGATGGCATCCTGGAAGGGATGTCATCACGTTGGGGACATCATAGAATCATAGAATCATAGAATCATAGAGTTGGAAGGGGCCATACAGGCCATCTAGTCCAACCCCCTGCTCAACGCAGGATCAGCCCTAAACATCCTAAAGCATCCAAGAAAAGTGTGCATCCAACCTTTGCTTGAAGACTGCCATAAGACGTTTTTGGGCAAGTACTTGATGGCCGAAGTCAAATTTACCATAGAGTTTTTGCCCAAATGCCAGTGTCGCTCAGTGTTGCTGTGTGACGTCACTGTCAAGTCACGTTGGAAGCGGTGTAGGTCCCTTGCTGCAGAGTCAGCGGGGCCTCCTCCTCACATCAAGTCCTCTCCCAACCCTCAGTGTTTATTAGGCGGGACCTGGCCAGCTTAGTTCAAAAAACCACACGAAGGGAAAGAAAAGCTCAACCCATAAGAGAATATTGATGAACTACAGCTATTTCTAATTCCTGGCTTTTAAAAAACGTGTATCAACCTCACATTGCGTTCCTGAGAAAAAGGACAGCCCATCACTAGATTTCTTTTGAAAAAAGTTCTTTTAGAACAGTAGTTCTCAACCTTTTCTTTGCCGTGACCCCAACTTCAGCGCCGAAATCCAGCGGGGGCCCAGCCGGAGGAGCTGCCAGCTAGCACTGTGGAGCCTCTTCCACCGGGCCCCCCAGCCATGGCCATGGGCGACCCACCACAGGAGGTGACTGGGGGGGGGTAAGGACCCTGCCCGGGGGAGAGGGCTGCTGCCGTAGCCGCCACGTCTACGTTGCTCGCTGTCCCGCTCCGGGCCGGGCTTGGCTGCACCTCTTGCTCCCTTGGCTCGCTGGTTCTCTCCTTTCCCCCTTCTTTTAACCATGGGGGGGGGGTTATGTGGTGGCCCTGCTGTAGAGCACATGGGGCTTGCCCAACGAATCAGACGGGATGAAGCAACTCTGGACCCGTGGGGGGAGGGGGCTGCTTGCTTGCCAGCTCTAACAGAGCTGAATGAAGCATTTTGGAACATTCCTCAGCAGGCGTTGGCGCAACCTTCCAGGCAGGCTGGGCAGCTGCAGAAGGAGCCAGCATGCATGGGTGGCATGCGCGCACATGCACACAACAATCGAGGCGGCGTGGAGGCAGCATTGCCATGGCTCCACCACCTCCACCCACGTCCACTGCCACCACGGCAGTGGGCAACCTGGCGACCCCAGGGAAGGGGCCAGGCGACCCCAAATGGGGTCCCGACCCCAAGGTTGAGAACCAGTGTTTTAGAACGGTGGTCCCCAACCACCGGGCCGTGGCTCCCTGCCTCCGGAGGGCCGCGCCTGGCCACGCATGCACGCTTGCGCTATGCACGGCCGCAAACACGCATGTGTGGTCAGGTCGCACATGCGTGTTCACGCCATTATCGGCCATGCATGCACACGCGCGTCACTCCTGCGCATGGCGCAAATGCGTATGCGCGACCCGGCCGTGCATGCACAGCATGCCCTCCCTGCCGTCGGCGGTACGCAGCCTGAAAAAGGTTGCGGACCACTGTTTTAGAAGAACTCTGACTTGAGAAATTCCTGTAGACTGGGGGTGGAGCCTTGAGAGGGTGGGGCTTAAAGAGGGGAGGGGCCTCAGCCCATCCTCCGAAGCAGTCCTTTCCTCTTAGGAAACTGATCCCTGTGGACTGGAAATCGATTGTAATGCCAGGAAATCTCCGACTTCACCTGGAGATCTGGCAAACCTAAGAAGGCGGGACATTTAATTTTGTTGAATGCCTATTAAATAGGGCTTTCATTGTTCCTGAATTAGGCTGGGCTAAGTTATTTTACCGGGAATGCTCATTATCGTTGCAAAATTGATAACCGAGACGCGAGCATTTACATCTGCGATCATAAAACGTAATTTCCCAGCATGCATCTGCGTTACAGCTTCCAAAAACGGAGCATGCTGGCATATGATTTAGGATAAACTCGTCCGATGCCAAATTTCGAGCTTCTCTGCTTTTATGGTCCTCCCTCCCTTCAAAGGCTTGGCCCATATTTCTGAGAAAAATACACATTTAGCCATTTGCAGATATTTTGTGTAAGCATATGTTTGCCTGGTGTAAGTAGCCTCTCGTACAAAGGTCACCATCTAACTGTACTCAGGGACATTATGTTGGGGTCAACTGAAGGGTGAGCTTATTATACTCGAACAATTTCCCTGTAAAATATTTCTAACATTATCGCTGTGTTGGTCTGGGGAGAGGGGGGAAATCCAAAAACCACAATAATAAAACCCTTAAAAAAAAATCAAGGCCAACCAAAACTATAATCATATGATGAATGTAAGTTTTCAGGCTCCATAGAACTCTTCATCTGACTGGACATTAATCGTTTCCAACCTGCAGGAGAGATCCCCATTCATTACAATTGATCTCTGGACAAGAAGAAGAAGAAGAGGAGGAGGAGGAGGAGGAGGAGGAGTTGGTTTTTATACCCTGCTTTTCCATGGCCTGAAGGAGTCTCAAAGTGGCCTACAATCATCTTCCCTTCCTCTCCCTACAACAGGCACCCTGTGAAGGAGGTGAGGCTGAGAGACCCCTGATGTTACTGCGCTGTGAGGGCAGCACTATCACTGCTGTGGCAAGCCCAAGGTCACCCAGCTGGCTGCATGTGGGGGAGTGGGGAATCCAACCCAGCTCGCCAGATTAGAAGCCACCATTTTTAACCACTACACCACGCTGGAGAAAATGACTGCTTTTGAAGGGTGGGCTTTCTGGCATTAAATCCTGCTGAGTTCTCTCCCCTCCTGAAACCCCATCTACCCCAGTCTCCACCTCCCAAATTTCCAGGTATTTCCCAATCCATGGCTAGCTGCCCTAGACATCAAAAACAGAAAACATGCAAACTAAAATAAAAAGGGGAAAGTAAAAGCTGTTGCAGGCTTAATGCATACATTTGCCTTTACTTATTTATATTCTGCCCCCATCCCTGTTAGAACACAAATGTGGGGGGGGGCAGCATCCTGTGGTCATGACCATTTCCTGCAAAAACTGCAATGTTCTAGGAATGACCCAGATCTTTGTGGCCCTTACCATAGAGATCTCAGGAATCCTTCAATGCTGTTTCCAGATATTCACAGGAAGTGCCACTAAGATGCGCACCGTGCTGATTTTTTTAAAAAAGGTTGAGCCCCTCAAAAATCTCCCTCTATTTGTGGGAATTGGGCTGCCTTTAGTAGGAAGCACAAGAGCTCATGCCGTGTTGTAGCTCAGGGATGGAGTGGTAAACTGGGACAGCCCAGCTGACATCTTGCTCCTGCCATTCAATGACAGACCTTGGACCAGTCACAGTTCTCTCAGAGCTTATCTCTCAGAGCAGCTCTGTCAGAGGTCTCTCAGCCTCACCCACCTCACAGGGTGTCTGTTGTGGGGAGAGGAAGGGAAGGCGAATGTAAGGCGCTTTGAGCCTCCTTCGGGTAGAGAAAAGCAGCATATAAGAACCAACTCTTCTTCTTCTTCAGTAATCTCAGGGCTCTCTCAGCCTCACCCACCTCACAGGGTGTCTGTTATGGGGAGAGGAAGGGAAGGCGAATGTAAGGCGCTTTGAGCCTCCCTCGGGTAGAGAAAAGCATCATATAAGAACCAACTCTTCTTCTTCTTCTTCTTCTTCTTCTTCTTCTTCTTCTTCTTCTTCTTCTTCTTCTTCTTCTTCTTCTTCTTCTTCTTTTTCTTCTTCTTCTTCTTCTTCTTCTTCAGTAATATCAGGCCTCTCTCAGCCCCACCTCCCTCACAGGGTGTCTGTTGTGGGGAGAGGAAAGGGAAGACGACTGTAAGCCGCTTTGAGACTCCCTCGGGCAGTAAAAAATGGGGCATAAAAACCAACTCTTCTTCTTTAATAGGAAATTGGGCATGAGAATTCTGGTCCCCATTCCGTCCTCTACACGATCACCACATTTTTGTCTGATGGGAGGGAATGAGCTGTTCTTTCTCTCCCCACTGCTGCATGAACTGAGCACAAATCTGGCAGCACCCAAAAGACGAACCAACTCTATGGCAACAGATGAGGTTTGCTACATCATGGCTCACGTCATCAGATTTTGTGAGGGTCTTGAAGGTTCTCTTGGACTCTCGCTCTTTTTTCCTGCAGCAGGACAAGTGACCACTTTCAAATACTTAAAGAGGGCTATCATGTCCCCTCTCAACCTCCTCTTCTCCAGGCTGAACATTCCCAAGTCCCTCAACCTATCTTCATAGGGCTTGGTCCCCTGGCCCCAGATCATCCTCGCCGCTCTCCTCTAAACCCTCTCAATTTTTCCACGTCCTTTTTGAGGTGAGGTCTTGAGAACTGCACACAAGACTCCTGATGTGGGGTAGTCAATAATATTATTAATTTCCGATATGGGGCTGTCCAGGGCTGAGTGCCCACTCAGGATTGAACCTTGACCCGGGACGGAATAGTGGTTCTCGACTCCTTTGTATTTACATTGTGAGCTCCACGTCTGAAGTTATTATACTAGGGACAAAGCCCGTTGCACGAAACCCTGGTTGGGACAACCTGGTATACATCATCACAGCAGTGCAACCAAGGAGTCAAAGAGAAGAAGTCACAAGCCACATGGTTTGCTCTTGACGGGATGACCTTCCATGCATGAGGGGCCAAAACAGAGGTGACTTCTTTACACTCATTATATGTGCATTCTTTTCTTCTTCTTCTTCTCCCTCCCCCCTTTAATTTCATATAGGCCGCAGCCATAAAAAAAAGAGACTAAATCACCTTCACCCTCCGCTTAGTAAACCATGTAATGATTGTGTTTTATTTCATTATGCGCTCTCCTTCGTCGGATCTTGCTCCCTCTCGATTCAGGCTACTTTATTAAAGATAATTGCAGTGTAAGATTCTGTGCTCGGACGAGCATAATGCGGAACTGAGAAGGTGAACATTATCTTTACCCGAGGTATTAATATCCTGGTTTGGGTTGGTGCTGCTGAACCCCAGAGAGTTCTTTCTCCCCCGAAGGAACCAAATCCACCCTCTTCTGATGTTGGCTGCTTGTTTCGTCGTGGAGATGTCGCTCTTTCCCATCTCCGCTTCTGTGGCTTTCTCTCTCAGGATGTGCTAAAGCGAGAGACGATCGGATGCAAAGACGCATTCGTTCACCTGGGGGAATTTGTTGGCAAGATGAGAAAAAAGAAAGTTGCATGAGTTGTTTCCTGTGGGAGGGGCATGGCCGAGCAATCAATTCAGGAATGCGCTGTAAAATCAATGCGCTGTATAATTAGGGCACTCCAAGGGTATCTAAGAACCCAAACAAGAAACCAACACAGTCCTCTTCTCCAAGGCATAACAGGCCTCCTCGGAGGCAGGAGATCTGATAGGAGTCAACTTCGTAGGCAGAACTTGGTGGGTTTGGTACGGACGGGCTGACTCAATTATAAAAGGATCCCGAGAAATGTTCTGTCACCAGAAACTCAGTTCTAAGCAAGCATGATGCGATTCTAACCAGAGATATGGGCAGGAAGGGTGACCAACTCCTGTTTGGGGAAATTTCTGGAGGCTTGGGTATGGGGCTTGGGGGGGATGGGACTTGGGGACAGAACTCAGCAGGGTATAATTTTTTATTTTTTTATTTATTTATCATACTTCTATACCGCCCTCCCCGGAGGCTCAGGGCGGTTTACATTATAACAGAGAACAATACATAAAACAGTCATAAAACATAATGTCATAGACTCCACCCTCCAAAGCTGCAGGTTTTTCTTCAAGGGGAACAGATCTCTGTAGAGAGGGACTTGGGAATGTTTGGCCTGGAGAAGAGGAGATTCAGAGGGGACAGGATTGCTTTCTTGGAGTATTTGAAAGGCTGTCACTTGGAGGAGGGCAGGGAAAGGTTCCTGTTGGCAAAAGAGGAGAGGTCCCTCAGTAATAGCTTTAAACTACATGTAGAATGATATCAGCTAGATATCAACAGGAAAAAACTCACAGAGTAGTTCAGCAGTGGAATGGGCTGCCTAAGAAGGTGGTAAGCTCCCTCTTTTTGGCAGTCTTCTAGCAGTGGCTGGACAGATACTGATCATAGATGCTTTAGGCTGATCCTGCTTTGGCCAGGGGGTTGGACAGCATTGCCTATATGGCCCTTTCCAACTCCATGATTCTATGAGATCAGTTGTAATTCCAAGTCCAACCTAGAAATTAGCAACTCTATGAATAAACCAGCTGCCATGGTTTGGTCATTAAAGATGGGCCTCTTAGCATTAATCCACCTGGGGGATTAGTTCTACTAAATGTATGTGACCCCTGACCTTATTTGTAAACTGCCTTGGCCTCTTTTGGAAAGAGGTGGGTATAAAAACCAGCTTCTGTGGCCAGGATTACCGGAGGAATGAGGGGTATAAAAATTCCAGGGGCCTTGGTGTTAAATCTGAGGTTTCGGCAAGACACAGATCCAGTTTCTCAGAAACAACAGTTCTTTATTCAAGAAACACCCAACAAGTAACACAGCAACTCGTGAATGTATATACATTTGAGCTGGCCCACCAAGAGCTCTGATAAGCCCTTAATGGAGTCATCTGATTGGCCCATAAGACTGTCCTGATATAAGTCACTAATTGGCTGAATGTGGACACTTCACTTATGTGCTGAAATCCTTGAACATACTTTCTGCATACACAATACTTGGTTGACCAGCACATCCTAACAACCAGTGGGAAAACCAGGTGGTGGGGACATGGGACATGGCATCAGTGATGGTGTGATGGCTCTCCTTGGTAAAGACTAGGTGACCTCTTGCCTTTCTAGGAATTGCTGGGAACTCTCTTGCAAACGCATAGTTTTCTGCTCTTCTGAGACAGGGCTTACGGGAAAACACAGAAGTGCTGTCATATTATCGCCCCAATGGCTATCTAATATCCCCCTCTCCTGTGCCTCATCTCCACACCAAACTAGTTCCAGAGGGTGAGGAATCTGGACCCCCACAAAGGTCTGGTAATTGTCCCAAAGGTTTTGTAGAACTGGACCAATATTGGGGCAAAGTTTGAGACCAGTGGCAACAGAGTTTTAGTCAAGGTATAAACATATTTCTTCCAATACAATGAGATGGAAGTGAGCTGTAAATTAGCATACAGCCTAATGAAGATGTTTAACAGATCCAAGGACCAAACAGGAATAACAAGCTTAGTTTCTATGGTCATCCTTTGGGCTTAATGCTGTGGGGAGAACATAGTGAAAGAAAGAAATATGTCAAAGATGGAGACCGATAGGCAGATATACCCTTCTCCATTGTGGAAATGCTGAGAATCATTAACTGAGACCCTGCCATTATACTCTACCCGTCTTCTCTCAGCCGTGGAGGTGACCTTACAGGATTTTTTTTGAATTTTTTTTCAAATGTAGCTATGATGAAACAATATAGCGGTAAAATAGAGTACTTAAAATGTTTAGGAGTTAAAATATCAGAAGAACTATTGTAAAGATTGTTTGTTCATTTGTTAATTCATTCATTTGCATGTCGATCTGTTTGTCTGTTCATTCATTCATTCATTCATTCATTCATTCATTCATTCATGCGATTTATATACCACCCCTCACTGATGTCTCGGGGTTGTGTACATAGGACCATTGGGGTGTGAGTACTACTACCACTACCACCACCACCACCACCACCACCACTACCACCACCATTACTACTACTACTACTACTACTACTACTACTACTACTTATATTCCTATAGGCCACCCTTCTTTGGTTGGCTCAGGGCAGGCTACATCAGCATTAAAACCATTCCTACATCCTAATAAATTGCATAGCAATAAAGCATTCATTAAATCTAATTTAGGTCTTAAAATTAATTAAATTAGGTTAAAAGCCAGCTCTTCATTATCGTTAGAATCTTTCGGGGAGGGTGGGGAGAGACTTGTTTGGTGTTTGAGCAGAGTTCCTTCATAGATGGTTCTCAATGGTTCTTCATAGATGGTTTCAGATAGGGAGGCCAGTATTTTGGTGTTTTTTCTTTCTTGACCTCAACTGTAGGCCGGGTTGAACAGCTCCGTCTTTCAGGCCGTTTGGAATCCATTTACATCCCAGAGAGCCCTCATCTTACTAGGCAGACTGTTCCACCAGGCTGGGTCTGTTAAGTCTGTGGGTTCGGCAGATTCCTTAGAAAACTCAGCTCTTTAGCAACACCAACTCCAACAAGAAATACCAAACAGCAAACAACAGAACTCATCAGATTTATATGCCCTTCAGGCAGCCCATCAAGAGATCTGATTGGCCCTTAACGGGGCCCTACCATTGGTCTGTTTCCAGAGTTTGTTCAAGGTCAGTCATTGGTTGACTTATGATCCTTCATTTGCATACAGTCCAGCAAGCCTCGTTGTCCACATCCACAGCAGAGATCAAGGTCAAGAAATCCCTGAGGCTGGGGAAGGCAAAGTTTACTTCCTTGGGGTCGGGGACTTTGATCACTTGATCTTAATGCTGTTTGGGGAGCATTTCCCCCCCTATCCATCATGCATTGGGTTGACAACCCCTTGGTGGTAGTTGGAGGTCTCCCAGGATAACAACTGGATGACACAGATCAGTTCACATGGAGAAAATGGCTAATATGCAAAGTGGACTCATAGAATCATAGAATCATAGAGTTGTAAGGGACCTCCTGGGTCATCTAGTCCAGTGGTCCTCAACCTTTTTATCACCGGGGACCACTCACTGGGGACCACTCAATGCCTTTTACTGAGGCCCGGTGGGGGGGGGGTAGTTTACTCCTCTACTCTCAACCACTGCCCTAACGCTCTCTGATCGCTATGGTAATGTTTAAACATCCCTTCAAAATAAGATACAGACACGCCACAACAATGAAGTGTGTTGTAAAGGACTGGGGGGGGGGATGAAGTAATGGGCCGGGGGGGGGGAAGGCGTCCTTCGGGGCCCACCTCCAATTAGTTGAAGGACCACACGTGGTCCGCTGCCCACAGGTTGGGGATCGCTAATCTAGTCCAACACCCTTCCCTATGCAGGACACTCTCAAACATATTGCTCATCTACTGTAACCTGCCACCTCCCTGAGCCTTCCCAGAATCAGCCTCTCTGTCAGATGGCTCTCCAGCCTCTGTTTAAAAATCCCCAAAGATGGAGAACCCACCACCTCCCAAGGAAGCCTGTTCCACTGAGAAACCGCTCTGACTGTCAGGAAATTCTTCCGGATGTTTAGCTGGAATTTCTTTTGCATTAATTTCATCCCATCGGTTCTGGTCTGTCCCTCCGGGGCAAGAGAGAAGTACTCTGCTCCATCCTCCATATGTCACCCTTTTAAATACTTGAAGATGGTTATCAGATCCCCTCTCAGTCACCTTCTCTCCAGGCTAAACAGAGTCGATGGCATTATACCCCATTGGAGCCCCTCCCACAAAACCCACCCTCCTCAGCGTCCACCCACCCAAATTTCCAGGTATTTCCCACCGTGGCATTGGCAACCCTAATTGTGCTCATCCTTCAACACCCTCGAGGCTACCTTTATTCCTCTCCAGAAGTCACAAGTGCTATAGATTATGCATTTTTTTCAGTGCTGTGATGCCAAATGGGATCTTTCCACCGGACGGATTCTGCATGCAAAGGGAGTGAGTGGGTTGCTTGGTTGGGCAGCCCGAGACTCGGATTCCGGATTGCTGTGGGGCGGCTGGGGGACGCAGAGTAGCAGCAAAATCTAGACCGCCCATGTCTGCTGTAATCAAGCAATCATGCAAAATACAAGCTGAGCGCTCCAGGTAAAAATTGCCAGCTCCGAGGAGCCCGTGGAAAGATCTTGATATTCGTGCCATCGTTATGCAAGGAGCTGAGGGGGACAAGCAGATTGATAGCAGTTGGCCCTTTGAAGCACTCAGTAACCCTCCGAGAATGATACCTCTTGCCTCATTGGTATTGGCCCTGGTAAAAGACAATGATTTTGCTGTGGGAGATGACAGAGGGCCCTTGTCCTGTGCATGCTGTTTCCATACTGAGCTCTAGAGGAGATTGAGAGCCTGTTGGAAATGGGGCTCTTGTTATCTCATCTCCCGCCGCCACCCCTTCTTGAGGCGACTGGAGGGTCGCCAAACTCCAGGGGGTGTCTGGAGATCGCCTACGGCAAGCTTTCTGAACCAGGGTTTCGTGAAACCCTGGGGTTTCTTGATGGCCCTGGAAGGGTTTCCCAAATGGGTGGGAGTCAATTTTTAAATATTTTTTTAAAAATGTGTTAAACATTTATTGGGTGATATGACCATATGTAGTCATATTAAGCCGCAAATCTCCCAAAATGGCTAACAATGGGCCTGGAGGGGGTGGGAAGGGGAGGGGCCTTGGGTGGGTATATACACAGCTATGCTTCCCAACCATATTCTCCTCTGTCAGTTCTGCAGGATTTGCAAAATGGAATTCTTCCACCAGGTATTTCGTTGAGGCTGGGTGGCAGAACATCAACTGAGCCCCCCCTTCAAACCACCCCAGCTATGGTGGGAGGTGGCATTTCTGGCCATTACATGGTGGGGGTGGGGTACAGTATGTGTGTGTGTGTGGGGGGGGGTTTTGTCTGTTTGGTTTTAAATTGCATTTCCATTGTTGTGAACTGCCCCGAGTTGGCTAGCTGGGAGGGGGTTGTACACAAGTCCAATCATCACTATCTCTAAATATTACAAAGTTGAACTTGCGTGCAGCCAACTCCCTCCCTGCCTGATTGGCCCTCCCTTGGGGTATGCCGCCAATAGGGAGAGAGCACTCTGCCAATGAGGGCCAATCCATTCAAATTGAATGTAGACAGGCAGGGAAAGCCTGTACCCTGGGGATGTTTACTCATGAGTAAGTCACCTGATTCATCAGGAGAAGGTTGGCGAGTTGAAATGTGCAAAGAGGAGCAGAGCACCAAGCCGCTTAGCAGGTTAAAAGAAGAGAAACACACTTTGTAACACACACTATACACACATCTCTCTCAACCAGGGTTACTAGTAACCACGAGGACTCGAAGGCCACCTTTGATCACTGAGATTCTCTGATTACACACTTGAAACCATGGCCCCTGTGGGAGTCAAAGCCATGCCCCTCACCTGACATTAAGCTACCAATGGAAGGAACCAAGGTGAGTCCAGCTTCTGAGATTCACACCAGACCGCTACAGATGCAAGCGAAGGATGCATATATCTAGATTTTTGGCTCCAGCCCACTGCATTTGCTGGGTTAATTTTGGAGAGAGAATGGCTGCCAGCCAAAGACTGTTATCCTGCCTATAAATAAATGAATACGTTGGTCCAAAGAGATGATATGTTTGGATTTAATTTGCTATCGTTCATAAGTGCTGTGCTATGCGATATTGCTTTCCCATCTGCATATTCATGACTGGTCTCAATCAAAACTCCAGCGGACTTTCTATCTTTTGTCTATGCCTAGCAGTAGAACGCGAGGTCCTTTGTGCAGCCCACCAGAGCGACTTTTCCACAGTTGCCAACTTGCAGCTGGGGCCTGGAGATTTCCTGGAACTGCAATAGCTCTCTAGATGACAGAGATCTGCTTCACTGAATGAAGTCGCTGCTTTGTAGTTTGGACTGAGTGTTGTTATACAGAAGAAGAAGAAGAAGAAGAAGAAGAAGAAGAAGAAGAAGAAGAAGAAGAAGAAGAAGAAGAAGAAGAAGAAGAAGAAGAAGAAGAAGAAGAGCTGGGTTTCCCCCCCCCTGTAACTTGCATTTTGCTACCCGAAGGAGTCTCAAAGCGGTTTACAGTCACTTTCCCTTCTTCTCCCTTCAACAGACACCCTGCGAAGGAGGTGAACCTGAGAAAACTCAGAGAAGTGTGCAGAGTCCACCCACAAAATTTGGAAATACCTAGAGATGTTGGGGCTGGAGCCTGAGGAGAGGAGGTTTGGGGAGGGACATGAGTCGGCTGTAATGCCATAGAGTCTACCTTTTCTCCAGGTGATACCTTTAGCCTAGAGAGGAGTCTTCAAGCTTGCAGTTGACCTCCATTCTCTGACATGCCACCCTTTTTAGGCTGATCCTGCATGGACCAGGGAGATGGACTAGAATGCCTGTATGGCCCCTTCCAACTGTATGACTCTAAAATGGCTGCCTAAAGAGGTGGTGAGGTCTCCCTCACTGGTGGTTTTCAAGCAGGTACTTCTCATGGGCAGATCCTTCTCCTGGATGCTTGAGGATGATCCTTTATGGACCGGGGGGTTGGACTAGATGGCCTGGATGGCCCCTTTCCATTCTATGATTCTATGATTCTATGGCAATGATATAATGATGCTCAGTTCACTGCTGGTGATTGCAGGAAGTATCATGTGATGCCTTTTGGACATGCACCACTGTTAGCCAGATGGCCCTGTTGCATGGGATTGGCAGTCCACCATGACAGTCCACCAAAACTTATGATGGTCCATCAGAGGCTCTCTTCCACTCCTGCTGTTCCTGATTGGCTGGGAGAGATGGACGACCAGCCTAGGGAATTTGCAGAGCACCGGGGAGATCTCAAGATGTGGTTGACATGTATTCACTTTGATGGGCCATAAATTATTGGTGCTTTCTCTAGGAAAATGGTTGAGGACAACACCTGGGAGGGGAAAGGCAGCCATGTTTGTCCCAACATCTGGGGTCTAACCCTAAAACCAGAAAGGGATCAAAGACGGTGGGAGTAGTGTTCTTCCACTTTACCTCCCTGTAGACTAGGTGTGGCCAAACTTTGGGTCTCCAGATGTCTCCAGACTACAATTCCCATGAACCCCAGTCAGCCCCTGCTGCTTTTCATGGGGAGCAGGAAACAGGGGTTGTCAATGCGAAAAGTGACAGGGAGCAGAAAGCAGGGGCTTAAATGACTCTAAGCCATGTAACCTCCTGCTTTCTGCTCCCCAGGACCCTATGCTGGGAGCAGAAAGCAGGGGTTTCTCTAAAATGTCCACCCAGCAGCCATTTTCTCTAGGGGAACCAATGTGGGTGGTCTAAGGCAGGGGTAGTCAACCTGTGGTCCTCCAGATGTCCATGGACTACAATTCCCATGAGCAAACACTGGCAGGGGCTCATGGGAATTGTAGTCCATGAACATCTGGAGGACCACTGGTTGACTACCTTTGGTCTAAGGATTAATCGTAATAGCAGATCTCCAGGTGCCCCTTGGAGGCTGGCAACCCTAATTAGGATCACAGAGACAGAACAGAATATGAGAGGAACAAGAGGAGACATCCTTCTTCCCTGTCTTGTAAGAATGCTGGGATGACAAGAAAAGTTATCCTTCCAATAACTATTTGCTAATGCAAATCCCTTTCCCCCACCGAAGGAAGGATTGCCTAAGCAAAGCTGCTCACTGCACCGGCCCCAATGCAGTTAGTAACAAGAGAGGCCAGCCAATCTGCAAGTTCAGATCAGCTCCTTCGCAATGGCTCAGCATTATTCAGACCTGAGTCGGCACAAATTCTATCAGAAATCCTGCGATCGCAATATTTTCGTGCACTCTTTCCCGGCATTTATCTGCTTTCAGTCTTGGCTATTGCCCACCACTGCAGATGGAGAAACCTAAATGGATATCTTTTCTCCCCCCCCCCCCCCTTGGTGGTAAAGAAAGAAGGAAAAGTTCCAACGAAGACACTTGGTTCCCACATTTCGGCAGGTGAGAGGACGACAAAGGAGCAGATGTGAACAGAGAGATTTGGCATGGCGTTGCATTCAAGATTCATACCCTAAGTAGGGATGTGCAATTCGATGCAACCGAAAAGACCCCAAATCAACCTTGATTGGGGCACGAATCGGCTGAATCCAGTCTGAATCATCATTCCCCTATACGTTTAAATAGCCGAATCAAACTTACTTGAATTTCTGAATCGCAATTCGGCGCAGTCCAGTGATTTGAGCAAGTGGCTGTTTGAACTTGAAAGGGAAAGGAGGAAAAATTTCCCCGCACCTTTTGCTGGGAGCAGAAAGCAAGGGTTTACCCCACAAAATGTCCACCCAATAAAGCAGCCATATTTTCTAGGGGAACCAATCTGGGTTGTCTAAAGATCAATCGTAATAGCAGATCTCCAGGGCCTGTTCTGCACACAACAGATAATGCACTTTCAATGCACTTAGAAGTAGATTTTCCTGTACTGCACAGGAAAATCCAGCTGCCAAAGCATATTCAAAGTGTATTATCCTATGTGTGCGGAATGGGTCCAGGTGCCCCTTGGAGGCTGGCAACCCGAATCAGGATCATAGAGACAGAATAGAATATGAGAGGGACAAGAGGAGACCCTTCTTCCCTTTCTTATAAGAATGCTGGAATGATAACTAATGCAAATCCCTTTTCCCCACTGAAAGAAGGATTGACTAAGCAAACTGCTCACTGCACCAACCCCAATGCAGTTAGTAACAAGAGACAATGTTTCAGGGGTTTCTCATTGGTAAAAGAAAAAAATTGAGAAAGGCTGACATAGATGGAAATAGATCCAGGTAGGTAGCCCAATTAGGCTGAAGCAATAGAACAAAGCTTGTGTCTAGCAATACCTTAAAGACCAACACAATTTAATTCTGAGTATAAGCTTTCGTGTGCATGAACGTTTCGTCACAGAATTACACTTTATTGGTCTTAAAGGTGCCATTGGGCTCCAGCGTTGTTCTGTACATGGAATTATACATTGCTGATGACAGGTGGATAAATCATCCATTTAATATCTACAGCCTAAAGCTGGCTTTCATGAGGTTTTTTTTTTTAAATTAAGATGTAGAACGTGCAAAATCTGACAATAAGTCATGTGCCCTGGCATACCCTGTGAGATAGTTTAGCACACCGGCAACAAATTGTTCATGGTTTGCATGTGGATTTCACCTCTCATATTTCCATTTCTCTAAGCCCCAAGAAGAGCCTCTTGTGGCGCAGAGTGGTAAGGCAGCAGAAATGCTGAGGTTGGGAGTTCGATCCCAGCAGCTGGCTCAAGGTTGACTCAGCCTTCCATCCTTCCGAGGTCGGTAAAATGAGTACCCAGCTTGCTGGGGGGTAAACGGTAATGACTGGGGAAGGCACTGGCAAACCAGCCCGTATTGAGTCTGCCATGAAAATGCTGGAGGGCGTCACCCCAAGGGTCAGACATGACTCGGTGCTTGCACAGGGGATACCTTTACCTTCACCTTTAGGTTGGAAAACTCCTGGAGGTTTGGGGGTGGAGCCTGGGGAGGAAAGGGACCTCAATGCCATAGAGTCCCCCCTCCAAAGCATCCATTTTCTATAGGGGAACTGATCTCTGTAGTCTCAAACTGCACTGTAATTCTGGGGGATCCCCAGGCCTTACCCGGAGGCTGGCATCCCTACCGAGAAGCTAAAATAACTTCATGGAGGCTATTGGACTTTGATCATGTTATGAGGAGACAAGAGTCATTGGAAAAGACCATCTGGCTAGGAGGTATCGGAGGCAGCAGGAGGAGGAAGAAGAAGAGCTGTTTTTGTGTATCCCCTTTTTTACTACCCACAGTGGCCTACCCTTCCTCTCCCCACAACAGACACCCTGTAACGTAGGTGATATTAAGTCTGCAGGTTCAGTGATCACAGACTCCAAGTCTTCAGAACAGTTCTTTTTATTTAGCAACTCTAGCAACACACTCCAAATACTGAACTGAGAAAAACAGGCAAACTCATGCACTTTTATACCTTTCAGGCAGCCAGCTGCTGCCTCTCATTGGCTCTAAGCAGGGCAAACCAATTGGCCCTAGCGGAGCAATCTGATTGGTCCCTAAGCAGAGGAATCTGATTGACCCTAAGCAGAGCAATTCAATTGGCTTTAGCAGAGCGATCAGGTTCCTTTGATTGGCTAGTTCCTTGGCTGGCAGAAGCCCTCATTTGCATCAAATGTCCAAATGCCCATAGACATAACGGGTGAGGCTGAGAGATCCCTGAAAGAATGGTCACTGCTCCAATGTGGCCCATTGCTTGTGGGTAATTTAAGTTGCAGAGCCTCTTGTGGGGCAGGGTGGTAAGGCAGCTGATGTGCTGTCTGAAGCTCTGACTATTATTATTATTATTATTATTATTATTATTATTATTATTATTATTATTATTATTGTTATATTTATTTCCCGACACTCCCTTGCGGCTCGTGGCGGGTAACAGCATCCCAGAATCCCCATTAAAACCCCATTAAAACAATAATAACATTACCGATATTACCAGCATGGCAAAGAACGGCAGCTCAACTTCCCCCCCCTCTCACTACTAGCGGGTGGAGAGTCTGGGAGTTCGATCGCAGCAGCCGGCTCAAGGCTGACTCAGCCTTCCATCCTTCCGATGTTGGTAAAATGAGTACCCAGCTTGCTGGGGGGTAAACGGTGATGACTGGGGAAGGCACTGGCAAACCACCCCGTATTGAGTCTGCCAAGAAAACGCTAGAGGGTGTCACCCCAAGGGTCTGACATGACTCAGTGCTTGCACATTTAATTTAAATTGCATGAGTGAACATATCCATTCACAAACCCCAGTCTTCTGATGACAACTGATGTGCTAATGTAATGCCCAGGCAATTCTCACTGGTGCAAGGCAGATTGTGACTCATCTGACTTGTGTTTAGAGCAGTGGCTCAAACTTTTAGTCTGAAGATACAGGAAAAGGAAAATCCACAGCTTTCATAAGAGTCCGAGTTGTGTGTATTTTGTGCTACCTTTCCCCACCCAACCCCAAGGCCAAATCCTTTCCTGCAGACATGCGTAATGATCAGAATTCTGCACCCAAAGGAGGAGCAGCTATGCCTTGGAATGTTCTCTGTTCAGCATCTCTCGAGTGCGTAATTAGCAAGTGTACCTATTGTCCGTGCAGAGACGGCTTTTGGGTTCCAGAACAAAGGAAATGGCTTTTGTATTAAAATGAGAGCCTCGAAGGGGAACGGCTTGCATTCATGAGTCTGTCTGCAGACTTGGCACGAGCCCCGGTACTAGGAAAGACAGATAACCCTGAATATTAGGAGCGTCAGGTTTTCATCAGTGAGGAATTAGACATCTCTTGTGAACACCCCAATCGTTATCCATCAAGGCATAGATGGGATGGACCGTCTTTCAACTTGTTGGTGGAAACTAAAGCCCTGAATAAGTGTGACCTTTGGTTTCTGAGCAATGCTCAGGGCTTTTCCGCACATTGGGCATTATCGCGTGAAGCCTGCTGTATGGCAAAGCACGAGAAATAATTGCGACTCACCAGCATTCCACACCTCTCAAGCTGTCTCGAATGTTTCTGGGTGCTTTTTGAGCATCTTGTACACCTCACTGGCTGCCAGAAACACAAGAAGAGAGAGCAACACGCTTTAGTCTTGTTTCGCTTTGGCCTGCCTATCATTGTCATCAACCAATCCCCTCCCAGCATGGCTGATTGACATGTGAACTTTCAGCGACTGTCAATTTTTTAAATATAGACTTATTCATTTAAATGCCTATCCAAATATTCATAGAGGCACAGACAATCACAGCCGAGGTGCGTGTCCACCTATTCGTTGCTCCAGGCGGTTCTCCATTAAAAAAAGAAAAAAAAGAAAAGCTCTCTTGAATAGTTCAGTTTTGAGTCGGTGTGAAAATCCGGGCCTTGTGCTTTTCTCCCCGTGCTTCTTGGTCTCTTTCTCTTCCAGCCTTCTTTAGATGAGCCCCCCGTTTGTCTTCATTAGGAATCCAGCGATTGAGCCGAGAGCATTCAGGTGTTCTCCGGACCAGAGGAAATCCGTTATCAGCCTGCAACTTTTACGATTGGTAGGATTCAAAGACTGGAAATCAACTGCCTGGCTGCCCAGCTCCTCCGGGGAGGTTAAGTAAGATAAGTCACTATTGGTTTCTTGTACTGACAGCAGTACTCTAGGGACTTCTACACTGTCTAGGGCAGTGGATCTCAACCTTCCTAATGCCGCGACCCTTTAATCCAGTTCCTCATGTTGTGGTGACCCCCAACCATAACATGATGCAAGTGTTCTTTCACAGAAATTAAACCAAAACTGACCAATGGCGTGAAGATCCATTGTTCATGATTGTATATCAATTGGGCTTTTTCCGGGGTTTCTCAGTTCAGTTCTGCCTCTTGTCCCACCATGCCGATCTCGATCTTTTCCGCTGCTCCAGACAGACGAACGCTTTATCTCGATGTACCCCGCAAGGCTGTAGTGTAGATGGTGCCCACCCCAGCCAAGCTGCTTGCCCTGCCACGACCCCTGTGAAAGGGTCAATCGACCCCCAAAGGTGTCCTGACCCCCAGGATGAGAACCACTGGTCTAGTGCCAGCGTGGTGTCATGGTTAAGAGTGGCAGTTTCTAATCTGGTGACCTGGGTTTGATCGCCACCCCTTCCACAAGCAGCCAACTGGGTGACCTTGGGCTAGTCACAGTTCTGATAGTGTTGTTCTGACCGAGCAGTCCTGCTGGAGCTTTCTCATTCCTACCTCCCTCACAGGGTGTCTGTTGTGGGGAGAGGAAAGCAATTGTAAGCTGCTTTGGGACTCCTTTGGGTAGTGAAAAGCAGGGTATAAAAGCCAACACCTCCTCCTCTTATAGGGATTCCCAGTAAGAATGCTAGCCTCCAGGTGGGCCCTGGATTGACAGCTCCTCTCCAGACTACAGAGATCAGCTCCCATGCAGAAAATGGATGCTTTGGAGGGTGGAGGGTGCTCTACATTGCACCCCACAGAGTTCCCTGTCCTCCCCATCAAATCTCCAGAAGTTTCCCAACCAGAATCTGGACACTCTGCCTCCCATCACCCTCCACAGCAGGGGGGATCTGGCATCCCTAGTTTTCAGTCTTGTCAAGCCCATGGGCAGATTTGGGATCTTGAGACAAAATCGTGGGCGAAACCACAAAATGGCTGCTGTAGGAGGCGGAGTCAGCTACAAAATGGCTACTGCAGAAGGCAGAGCAGGTGCAAAATGTCAGGAAGTGAGGCTATGCATAACTTTCATAGTCACCCTTCACCATTTCGGAGAGACAACCTGTTTAGCAGGACATCTTTTAAAACTCCACAGCCACTCAGAATCCCTGCTGGGCAAAAGCCCCACCTGGCAGGGGCTCATGGGGATCGTAGTGCGCAAGGATAACGGCTGGCAAGAGGCCTCCCTTTCAAGAAGAAAGGGAGAGCCAGTTTGGTGTAGCGGTTAGGAGTGCGGACTTCTAATCTGGCATGCCGGGTTCGATTCTGCGCTCCCCCACATGCAGCCAGCTGGGTGACCTTGGGCTCACCACGGCCCTGATAAAACTGTTCTGACCGAGCAGTAATACCAGGGCTCTCTCAGCCTCACCCACCCCACAGGGTGTCTGTTGTGGGGAGAGGAATGGGAAGGCGACTGTAAGCCGCTTTGAGCCTCCTTCGGGTAGAGAAAAGTGGCATCTAAAAACCAACTCTTCTTCTTCTTCAGTAATCTCAGGGCTCTCTCAGCCTTCCCTCCCTCACAGGGTGTCTGTTGTGGGGAGAGGAAAGGGAAGGCGACTGCAAGCCACTCTGAGACTCCTTCGGGTAGAGAAAAGTGGCATCTAAAAACCAACTCTTCTTCTTCTTCTTCTTCTTCTTCTTCTTCTTCTTCTTCTTCTTCTTCTTCTTCTTCTTCTTCTCCTTCTAGAAGGATGCCCAGTGATTCTATGGGGATTTGCATCTAGATCTCCCAGATCACTCCACCTTGGGGTTCACTATTCCCTAGCGCTTCACTCTCGGTTTGATTTCTTATGAAAGACTCGTGAGACATGTAGCTCCTCCCTCTTCATGCTTCAAAAGAAAGATGTCTGCCTGATCCTTGTTGATAATGCTCTGATCGCTGTTACGAGCTATTTAAAAAATGCTGTTAAAATGTGGTTAAAATTCAGCGCTGTTCTTGCCGTCAACTCAGGAATCTATCCGGGAGAGCATCGTAGATCATTGTTCTCTCCCCCGCTCCGGCTAGAAAGGTTGCCAGCTCTTCGGATCGCCCTGCTCTTGTGTCTCTGCCATGCCATGCCATAACCTTGGCTGTTTAACTGCGCCATCAACCCCTGCATCAGCAAGCTTCCTTGCCAGCTACATTTCTACATGACCAGCCGCTGAATGGGGCCAATCCCCCAAACCAGCCAAGTCTGCAAGGCCATCTTTCTTCCCAATGAGTAGGGTAATGACCCGTGATGGACCGCCTGGTGCCCTCTGCCAGGACTACGGAGACACAGATGGAGGAAACCTCTGTCAGAGGGCGGCATTGGGAAACGGCAACCATGAATAGTGTTTTTGGTTTCCCAGCTTCTCCACAGAGCATTCGAACAAAAGCCAGTTGTGTAGGCAGTAAACTCCAGTGGGAGCTGTATTCTTTCATTAAGCCAACGTCGTAGAGGAGTGGTGTCAGCATTTCGGAAGGAGGGGGCGGGGAACGGCGGAGGAATTCATTAGAAAAATGAAACGTCGGGTGCCGCTTAATACCAAAGGCCGCCATTAATGCTCCAAGGGGCCGCCATATCATGAATTCTTAATGCTGTGGCCGTGACGTACGGGGGGCTTCCGTTGGGCGACATATTGTTTTCCTGTCAGCTTCTTCAATTAAAAAGAGAGAGAGAGAGGGGCCTCGGGCCATTGTGGCTGAATACGAGCGAGGAACATCTTATATGCTAATTGTCAGTAGGCACTTAAGAACCGGCTTTAAACTTGCAGAGTTAGAACAATCCCGGATTGTGAGGGAATTCTTGGGCAAAATGGTGGATAAACAAAGTTTTCTGGGCCGGTCGTGAGAGACTGGAAGATGATGAGAGAATCATAGAATCATAGAATCATAGAGTTGGAAGGGGCCATACAGGCCATAGAATCATAGAATCATAGAGTTGGAAGGGGCCATACAGGCCATAGAATCATAGAATCATAGAGTTGGAAGGGGCCATACAGGCCATAGAATCATAGAATCATAGAGTTGGAAGGGGCTACACAGGCCATCTAGTCCAACCCCCTGCTCAACGCAGGATCATGATGTTTGTAAGGGGCATCTTAAGGTTCCTACTCTTTCTCCAGTTTCATTCAAGACTTTTTTAGATTTGATTCCCAAGACTCAAAAATCAAGCAGGCTTCAGGAAACATATAATTAGGTGCCATGTTATGGACCACTGAATCAGAAGGCAGAAGAAAGTCACCTTTGTTGGAGCAAAGGTGATTCTGCATGCCTAGGTATGAGTCGCTATGTCTAGATGTGGTATCTTAACGAATGGGATGCCTCACTCTGTATTAGATTCAATCTAAAAGAAATCGTTTGACCTGGAAGCACAGAGGTTGTGAGCAGTATCCCCGATTTTCCATATTTTCTGGTTAAGGAAAAATGCTTTTCAAACAAATGACAAAGGTGATCTGATTCCAATGGTAACGAGAGAAAGAAATTTTATGTACAAAAATAGAATCCCATCGTAAATGACACATTCATTTAGGTACATTTAACGTATAGTCAACAGATTGAAAGGTTAATTATAAGAGAGAGGAGAAGAGAGGTCATATAGAACAGGGGTAGTCAACCTGTGGTCCTCCAGATGTCCATGGACTACAATTCCCATGAGCCCCTGCCAGCAAATGCTGCACGTGACAGCTCATGCCTTGAATAAATCTTGTTTTCGGTCTTTAAGGTGCCGTTGGACTCAGTTTTTGTTAAGCTCAGAGAAAGAAGCAGATACATTTATGGTGAAACATTGGGGTGTGGAAGTGAATTCCCATTCGGCGTACTGCAACCCAGAAGTAGGACCAGATGGGCTTGGGGATCTTCGTGCCTTGACAACTCTGTTCCTCATGCGCAAACAAAGGCAGGGGAGATCTGTTTTTAAACAAAACGGATTAACCTTTAACCTTCTTTGTAGAATGCTCCCTTGTAGAGGCTCAGCTCGGCTCACCACCAAAGCTCCATTCATAAACAAGTAAATACTCATTTCTTCCTCTCCACCCAAATAAAAAATTTTTTTCTGGCTACAGTCCTGTGCCTAACCCTCTAGAGAGGACAGAAACTGGCAAGAATTTGGAAAGCGAGACGCATGGCTGACTCCTTTGCGCATTTCCAGACAACGGAATTGGCTGAGAACGTGGGAACAGACATGCATCGCTAAGAAGGACCTCTTATTGCAACAAGAAGGCCCGAGTAGGCAGCCATCTGGATTCTGGGGACTGATACCTGTGCTGGAGGGGAGGTGGTGACCCCCAAAGACCACCATCTAAGAGGACCACCTCTCGGGGCCTTAGAAAAGTGCCCCTCTTGTTTTTCAAGAAGGACAGATCCGCAATGCTTTCACTAATCAAATGTTGCAGCTTTGGAACCAGAGATATATCGTTACGGCCCAGGAGAGGGGAAAAAAAAAAAGGACAGGGAAAGAAACATGGCTGAAATTGCGCAGGGAAGTCAGTAACTGGGGGAGGGCGCCGAGGCAGAGTTGTGCTGAGCGGCATTTTTCTCCCCCCCTCCCCAAAATAAACTGCATTCCTCTGCAGAAAGGAAAAAAAGAATGCAAAGGAAGCTCTCCAGTCGGCGATGCTGCGTCAAGCAAAATGCCTTTAACGCTGAGTCGGGGGACTCCCTTTCTGCAGCATCCGGCAGGGGGAACAGATCCAAGGACGGCCAGAATGCCCAGAGCGGGAGGGGATTCCCTTTCCTCCGTGGCCGGGGGAATGGATCGGTCACGGCGGCAAAGAGATGCTTTCCTTGCGCTCTGTCATTCGTGGTCCTTGAAGAAAGAGGTCTCTAGGCTCCTCAGTTCGGATCACAGAGCATTTCTCCCTGCAGAAAGGATAGGAAGAGTGAAAGAGAGAGGCAGCCAGGGAGCGTGTGATGGATAGCCCAGGCCAGGGGTAGTCAAACTGCGGCCCTCCAGATGTCCATGGACTACAATTCCCAGGAGCCCCCTGCCAGCGAATGCTGGCAGGGGGCTCCTGGGAATTGTAGTCCATGGACATCTGGAGGGCCGCAGTTTGACTACCCCTGGCCCAGGCTAACCCAATATCCTCACATCTCGGAAGCTTAACAGGGTCAGCCCTGCCTAGCATTTGCATGGGACACCGGCAAGGAGGCTAGGAACCGCAAAATGGCTTTAAACGACATGTAGATACTGGCTAGATATCAGGAAAAGATTTTCACGGACTGAGTAGTTCAGGGCTGCCTGGGGAGGTGAGGAATTCCCCCTCACTGGCCATCTTCAAGCAGCGGCTGGACAGATCCTTCTCCTGGGTGCTTGAGGCTGATCCTGCACTGAGCAGGGGGTGGGACTAGATGGCCTTTGTGGGCCCTTCCCCCTCTAGGATTCTAGGAGTCTAGTTCAGCAGTGGGATGGGCTGCCTAAGGAGGTGGGGAGCTCCCCCTCACTGGCCATCTTCAAGCAGCGGCTGGACAGATCCTTCTCCTGGTTGCTGATCCTGCACTGAGCAGGGGGTGGGACTAGATGGCCTGCATGGCCCCTTCCCACTCTAGGATTTTAGGAGTCTAGTTCAGCCATGTAATGGGCTGCCTAAGGAGGTGGGGAGCTCCCCCTCACTGGCCGTCTTCAGGCAGCGGCTGGACAGATCCTTCTCCTGGATGCTGGAGGCTGATCCTGCACTGAGCAGGGGGTGGACTAGATGGCCTGCATGGACCCTTCCCACTCTAGGATTCTAGGAGTCTAGTTCAGCAGTGGAAGGGGCTGCCTAAGGAGGTGGAGAGCTCCCCCTCACTGGTGGTCTTCAAGCAGCGGCTGGACAGATCCTTCTCCTGGATGCTGGAGGCTGATCCTGCGTTGAGCAGGGGGTGGGACTAGGTGATCTACGAATATCGAGGTGCTGATGCAGAGGCAGGCCACGGCAAACCACCTCTGAATGTCTCTTGCCTTGAAAAACCTATAAGGTCACCATAAGACAGCTGTGACTTGGCAGGACTTTCCACCACAAGGGAGCATTCGTGCCTCAGTGGTAGAATATGTACTGAAATCCTTTGATGCAGTTATTAACTTATCCTTATCAGGTGGAAGGGCTAAGAGAAATCTCCCCCGGGGGCTATGGAGAGTAACAACCAGTCGGACTAGAAAGAACTGTTTATTTATTGACTTCATTTTAGAATCACAGAGCCCGAAGTGTCGCTAGAGGCCATCGAGTCTTACCCCCTGATCCATGCAGGATCAGCCTCAAGCATCCAGGAGAAGGATCTGTCCAGCTGCTGCTTGAAGACGGCCAGTGAAGGGGAGCTCCCCACCTCCTTAGGCAGCCCACTGCACTGCTGAACTAGACTCATAGAATCCTAGAGTGGGAAGGGCCCACAAAGGCCATCTAGTCCCAGCCCCTGCTCAGTGAAGGATCAGCCTCAAGCATCCAGGAGAAGGATCTGTCCAGTCGCTGCTTGAAGACGGCCAGTGTGGGGGAGCTCCCCACCTCCTTAGGCAGCCCCTTCCACAGCTGAACTACTGTGATTGTGAAGCTGTTTGAACACCTATGTAGCTGGTACCATTCTACATGTAGTTTAATCGCATTGCTTCAGGTCTTATCCTCTGCTGCCAACAACAACCACTCCCTGCCCTCCTCCAAGGAACAATGGAAAAAGCCATCCTGTCCCTTCTCAGCATCCCCCAGGCTGACCATTCCCAAGTTCCCCATGGGGCTTCGTCCCCAAGACTACCTTTCTAAACAACAGGGCCCCTTATGCAGTTTCCAGCATTCTCCTTGCCTCCCATTTTATCCTCACAACAACCCTGCGAGGTAGCTAATGCTGAGTGTATGTGTGAGGTTGTCCTCAGGTCACCCAGTGAGCTTCTGCAGCAGAGTGGGGATTGAACTTCTGACGACTACAGCTACTGCTGACTCTGAGAAATCCCTCCCGGAATACCAACACAGCCCTGGAAAGAGCCAGCTTGATGTAGGGGCGAGGAGTGGCGGCTTTGAATCTGGGGAGCCGGGCTTGATTCTCTCGCTCCTCCACACACAGCCAGCTGGGTGACCTTGGGCCAGTCACCGTTCTTTCAGAGCTCTCTCAGCCTCAGCTGCTGCCCAGCGGTCTTCCTTGGCTGTGGGGAAAGGAAGAGGAGGGAGCTGTAAGCCACTTTGAGACTCTGTTGGGTAATATTTTGTTTATTTATTTATCTATCTCTTTATTTATTTATTATATTTATATACCACCCTCCGTTGAGGCTCATAAATAAAAAGTGGGATACAAAAAAAACATCTCTCCTCCTTCTCCTCCTTCTCCTTCTCCTCTTCCTCCTTCTCCTTCATTATCCCATTTGTCGTAGAACTGCAGTGCAGAGACAAGCAACAATGGCAGGGCCAGGGGCATGGAGCCGGGGGGGGGGGAAGGGGGAGATGGCAGCACAGCTCCCTCATTGAATGGCCCCTGGTTAGAGCCATAGAACCATAGAGTTGGAAGGGACCTCCTGGGTCATCTAGTCCAACCCCCTGCACTATGCAGGAAACTCACAACCCTATCGCTCATCCATTGTCACCTGCCACGCCCTTGAAACTTCGCAGAATCAGCCTCTTTGTCAGATGGCTCTCCAGCCTCTGTTTAAAAATCTCCAAAGATGGAGAACCCTCCACCTCCCGAGGAAGCCAGTTCCACTGAGGAACCGCTCTGACTGTCAGGAACTCCTTCCGGATGCCCGAGACCTCCCTGGCATTTGGCCATCTGAAACGTGCCATGGCGAGGGTGTCCCTCTGTGCATGTGGTCCACCTAGCAGCTCCTGAGCGGGCGCCCGCCTCTCCTGAAGGACACCCCTCATGCCCTTGAGGCAGAACTCTGCTCCTTGCGCTTGTCCACAGAACCCTGCCAACTTCGCAGAGGAAGCAAACGCTGGCACCCAGTCCTCTGGAATGAAAAGCCAAATGCTGCCATTGGGATAAATTACTATGCAAATTGGAGAAATCTGCATGGGGGTGCTTACCTTGCAACATTTGCAGCCCTGGCCTGAACGTGGTTACTCGAAAAGCATTCACACTGAGTTCCGTGAGAACTCTCCTCCTGGCAGAGTTATGTTTGGAGCAGGATTTTTCTTTTGCATCAAGTCAACCTTGGGGGTCCCTTTAGTGGTTTCAAGGCAAGAGACATCCCAAAGTGGTTTGCCTGCCTCTGCCGTTGCCTGGGCTCACCTTGGTGGAGCCAGCTTGGTGTAGTGGTTAGGAGTGCGGACTTCTAATCTGGTGAGCCGGGTTTGATTCTGCACTCCCCCACATGCAGCCAGCTGGGTGACCTTGGGCTCAGCACAGCACTGATAAAACTGTTCTGACCGAGCAGTAATATCAGGGCTCTCTCAGCCTCACCCACCCCACAAGGGTGTCTGTTGTGGGGAGAGGAAAGGAAGGCGACTGTAAGCCGCTTTGAGACTCCTTTGGGTAGAACCAAGTCTTCTTCTTCAGTAATATCAGGGCTCTCTCAGCCTCACTATATTACTGAAGAAGAAGAAGAAGAAGAAGAAGAAGAAGAAGAAGAAGAAGAAGAAGAAGAGTTGATTCTTGTATGCTGCTTTTCTCTACCCAAAGGAATCACAGAATCATAGAGTTGTAAGGGGCCATACAGGCCATCTAGACCAACCCCCTGCTCAATGCAGGATCATCCCTAAGCATCCTAAAGCATCCAAGAAAAGTGTGCATCCAACCTTTGCTTGAAGACTGCCAGTGAGGGGGAGCTCACCAACTCCTTAGGCGGCCTATTCCACTGCTGAACTACTCTGACTGTGAACATTATTTTCCTGATATCTAGCCTATATCGTTGTACTTGTAGTTTAAACCCATTACCGCGCGTCTCAAAGCAGTCTCAAAGCAGCTTACAACTTACAAAGCTTACAGCTTACAAAGGAGTCTCAAAGCGGCTTACAGTCACCTTCCCTTCCTCTCCCCAAAGCAGACATCCTATGAGGTGGGTGAGGCTGAGAGAGCCCTGATATTTCTGCCCTGGGAGAGCAGCACTATCAGAACTGTAATGAGCCCAAGGTCACCCAGTTGGCTGCAGGTGGGTTGGAAAATACCAGGACATTTGGGCCTGGGAAGGTGAGCCTGGGAAGGTGAGACACCTCATCAGAATTTAATGTCACAGAGTCTGCCCTCCAAAGCAGCTGTTTCCTCCGGGGGAATTGATCTCGTTCGTCATGAGATCAATGCTAACGGCAGGTGATCTTCCTGTGCTACCTGAAGGCCAGCGGCCCTAGTTATGGATGAACCGGCATGCCCAGGCCCCATTTGCAGGCACGACTTTCATTGAAATTCTACAGTGTCTTCCGTGTTACCTCTCGAAACTTCAATAAAAGATCGCCGTAAGCGAGGAGCCTTCCCAAGTCCCACTGCCGTGGCATAAAAGATTAAACATTCCCGGCCTGCGCGGCGGAGAACAATCCATTACGGCGAAGTCCTGAAATGAGGCCGGAGCGAAAAGAAGGCATCCACTCCAGATGGTGCCGTTTCTCCGTTAAGCCCCATGCGCAGTCATTCGCTCTCAGTTTATTCGTCGGAGCGCCTCTTGCGCATAGATTAGAGCCGAAGTGGCCAAGCTTCCCTCCCCGTATTTTAAAAGGGATGTTGATTTTGTCGTCCTTCCGGCTGACAACTTCGCCTGTAGCTTCTGATTCAGTGACACGCAGCCCGTCCATGCGTTATTTTAATTGGTCCCTCTGCCCGTTCGGAACAGAATTATGAGCACACGCGAGCTCGTTGAGAGCTGGGCTTTCCCTTTCTTTCGAGCTCAAGGTTGCCCTTGGCTTCTCAGAGGCGGTTTGGATGGTCGGGAGAAGGTCAACCAATGTCCATGTTGGCACTTGGATGGTCAACCAATGGGAAGAGGCGAGGAAGAAGCGTTGATGTGCGTCTCCCTGGAGGACAAGAATCACACTAGAACTCGATCCGGCCTGAACTTGGCGAAAGGAGAATGGCAGGCCCTTTTGCCTTAATAATGCAACTATGTCATAGAATCAGTGTTGGAAGGGACCTCCTGGGTCATCTAGTCCAACCCCCTGCACTATGTAGGACACTCACAGCGATGAAGTGTTGATGTGTTATGGGGCATGCCTGGGCCTCCTTCCCCTGCTCCCTGCTTGGCCACTGCCCCCCTCCCAGAGACCTTCCCCCACCCCTCTGCATCTAGTCTGGCATCCTGTCTCACACATGGCCAGTCAGTTCTTCTGGAGGCCCAACAACAGGGTATAGCTGTTGAGGTCTTCATAAGAACATAAGGACCTACCTGCCTGATCAGACCAGTGGCCCATCTACCCTGTCTTACACAGTGGCCAACCAATTATCTGGAGGTCCAACAGAGAGCCTGAGACATTTGCAAGAATATGAGAAGAGCCCTGTTGGATCAGGTCTATCTAGTCCAGCATCCTGTCTCACACAGTGGCCAGCCTGTTCTTCTGGAGGTCCATCAACAATTGGACATAGAAGCCAAGGTCTTCACAAGAACATAAGAAGAGCCCTGCGGAATCAGAACAGTGGTCCATCTGATCCATCGTCCCATCTCACACATTAGCTAACCAGTTATTCCGGAGGTGGGGCACAGAGGCTGAGGCCTTCCCCTGATGTTTCCTCCTGGCAGTTCTCTTAGAGGTTTTCTGACTCTTATCATGACTCCTTGAGTCACCCTGGCTATCGGCCCCTGATAGACCTTCATCCTCCATCCGGCTGGCCTCCTTTTGACCGCCACAGCTCTCCCTTATGCCCAAATTAGCACAAAAGCCCCAAACTGGCAGCTTGGGAAGTTCCCAAGGGGGTGTTCACTTAGCGCCATGGTCACTTGCTATGGTGATAAGAACCAGGGACGGGTTTTCTTCAAATTCCGTGCTACAGGCAATACGCAAAGAGCTACCCTTATTTTCTCTGCCTTCCTTCTAGATAAGAAAGCCATTACGGAAGGGATTTGAAGGAGGCGAGCTCTTGATAAGCAGCCCCTCTTGTAGTAGAGCAAAAGCTCTTCTTTTTCATCAAGAACCACGTCCCTCCGTCCCCCCCTCCCAAATGTCACTTGTATTCTTGAGACGGATGAGATCTGACGTCACTCTCCTCTGGATACTTGAGAGCTTAGAGTATATTTGTTAGATCTCTGGAGATCTTCAGGTCAAACCAGGGGTAACTGGGTATTCTGAGGGGGGTCACGGTGTGAATTGTATCTTGGGGACCCCTGCTGTGGGAACGGACAGAAAGCAGACCCAAAGGTATCAGAAGACGGCCACTCTGGAAACTAATTCTCCGTGTTTCCCACACAGATCGGTCACAGTTTAATCTGTAGGTTGGCATGGCTACCAAGAGGGCCAGCTTGGTGGTGTGGTTAAGAGCGGCAGCTTCTAATCTGGGGAGCTGGGTTTGATTCCCTGCTCCTGAACATGCTGCCAGTTGGGTGACCTGGGGCCAGTCTCAGTTCTCTCAGAGCTCTCTCAGCCTCACCTCTCTCACAAGGTCTCTGCTGTGGGAGCAGAAGGGAAAGGCAATTGTAGGCCACTTTGAGACTCCTTCGGGTAGAGAAAAAGTGGCATATAATTCTTCTTCTTCTTCCTCCACTCCTCCAAGTAACAACCTTTCAAATCCTTCAAGAGAGCCATCCTGTCCCCTCTCAACTTCCTCTTCTCCAGGCTGAACATTCCCAAGTCCCTCTGCCTTTGCTCGTAGGAGGATATGTGCAGACAAGGTAAAAACCTGGGCGTCTCATTCAATCCTGTAAGTTTCCAACCTTTTTTCACTTACTCAGAGACTCTGAGCTCTGCCTGACTTCATTTTGGTCACGTGTAACTAACATACCACCGAGGAAGTCCAACGAAACTAGTTTCTACCTAGGAGGGTGTTTGTTGGTTAAATATCAAAGCTATTGATTGACCCTTTTCTTCTTACTCAGCTTAGAACTGACCTCCAGGTGAAATATAAGACTATATTACAGCCGTTGAAACAAATTATTTGGAAACGTCCAGGATTTATTGACCCATGTGTTCCCCCCCCCCCCGGTCTCAGCAACATGCAGGTGGAACCTGGCTGTCTCCTGACACTGAAAATGAACTCCACACTTCAGAGAAGAAGCTAGTTGCTTTGGAGAGTCCATGGGAGTCATTTTATGCTGTTGAGGCTTCCTGTCTTCACAAACCCTACCCTCTTCCAGCTGTGCCCCCAGATCTCCAGGTATTGTCCAACATGGAGTTGGGAGCCCTATCTGAATCAGGGGCAGGGTGGGAGAAGAATGGTATGGTGTTTTCCTGGCTATGCTGCTGGGAAACACTGCAGAAACATCCCGAAGTGTCTATCAGCAATCTCCATTGGGTCACTTAATAGGTCCTCTCAGTCAGGCTAGGAGCTCTGCATGCAGAGTTTGTGACGGATGGATGCTGTCTGTCTCCTTACCCAGTGATGAAACTTTACTGTTCTCTTTGTTCGATTGATTTTTATGTCTGATGAGAAGCACATGGGGGGGGGGGAAGAAATATATTGAAATGAATATCTGTCAAAAGTGATGAGCATGAGCAGCTACATATCTGCGGGTCGTGAGTGGCCTGCAGGATAGTTTGGATGCTGGGAGCTGGATTTGGCTCCAGCTCCCTCTCACTGGCGATCTTCAAGCAGGGGTTGGGCAGATTCTTCTGGATGCTTGAGGCTGATCCTGCACTGAGCAGGGGGTGGGACTAGATGGCCTGCATGGCCCCTTCCCACTCTGGGATTCTATGAGTAGTTCAGCCATGGAATGGGCTGCCTAAGGAGGTGGGGAGCTCCCCCTCACTGGTGGTCTTCAAGCAGCAGCTGGATAGATACTTCTCCTGGAGGCTTGAGGCTGATCCCGCATGTAGCAGGAGGCTGGATTAGATGGCATCTAAGACTCCTTCGAACTCTGTGGTTCTATTAGTGTATGATTCCATTAGACCTGGCTTTATTTGAAGGCTCTGGAAAGGTTTCCCGAAAGGGTAGTAGTTAATTATTTTTAAATACATTTTAAAAATATGTTAAATGTTTATCAGGTGATATGACCATATGTGCTCATGCTGACCCAGCCTCATCTCCCAAGTTGGCCAGTGATGGCTTTGGAGGGGGTGAGAAGGGGAGGGGCCCCAGGTGTGCGTGTCCACAGGTATTCTTCCCCACCATATTCTGCATGATCGCACCACTTCTGGGGTTTCTCGAAGCCTGGAGAATGTTTCAGGGGTTTCTGAGTGAGGCTGATTTAGATTCATGATATATTCTGAGCTGCAGGGTGTGGAAGGGGCCCTCATGATCAGGGTTGTGAAGCCTAATGGAAAAGCCATTGGCAAGGGCCCCCAACCTTTTTGAACATGTGAGCCCAATCAGAAAATGGCTGCCACAGGAGGCGGGGCCAGCCACAAAATGGCTGCTGCAGGAGGTGGAGCTAAATCGAGCTAGATCGAGCCGCTTGTGGGGATGATGGGATAGAAATGCAAAAACAAATAAACCAGCACACAGGAAAGTGCACGAAAGAAGAGGGGCAGTTTCTGAAACACGGTGAGAGAGAACAAAATACGCACCATGGCAAAACCAATATTATTTTAATCTGTGATTCTCTGATTCTAACCTGGGACCTTCTACCAGCCAAACGGATGTTCTACCAGTGAGCCATAGCCCCACCTGGGGATAGCCCTTTTCACCAACGTGCAGAAGAAACCCAGACCTGGATGATCCAGGTTAGCCTCATCTCCTCGGATCTCAAAAGCTAAGCAGGCTCGACCCTGGTAAATATTTGGGTGGGAGACCACCAGGGACGTCCAGCGATAGCATGCAGAGCCAGGCAAGGGCAGACCACCTCTGCTCCTCCATTGCCCTGAAAGCCCACGAGGGGTCACTGTAAGTCAGTTGCGACTTGGAGGCGACAATTCGTTCCAATTCATTCCACTATCAGCAGCCCGGCTCAGGCTGGCGTTCCGTCCCCGAGCAGCAAAACATGGTTGCTCTTTAGCTTCCCCATATATCTAAGAATTGCCTCATTAGTTCATATGTTCTGCATGAGACATGCAGCCCGCCCACGTGGGGCCGGCCATAATTAGCTGCCTGCCTGCCTTCGAACAAAGCTGCACATTCTGCAAATCGCAGATGCGTCCGTCGGCACCGAGGAATAAGTGGCGACGTCGGGCCCCTTTAAACAAAGTTCAAGTATCTCCTAAATTAAGCAAACGGAATCCCCAATGCTGCACTATCTACACACCCTGACAAGCTGCGAGAGCCTCATTGTGTAGTCCTGGCAATTCTCGTACAACTGGGAGGGACTTTGGGAGGGAAGGGAACAGGGAGCTGTTAAAAAAATATTAACAGCTATGGGGCGGTTATAGGTTTTCTGTGTGTATTCTTTTATAGGTACTGATCGTTTCCTTGAGAAAAGGATGCCTGTGGCCCATAATAGTCTGGCCGAGATCAGGATAACCTGGCCTAGCTTGATCTTGACAAGTCTCTGACTCTAAGCAAGCCGGTCTTCATTTGTCATAAGAAGAAAAAACAATACAACTCTGCTGTATCATCTGGTCCATCTAGTCCAGCATCCTGTCTCTCAAAGTGGCCAGCCAGTTCCCCTGGAGGTTGAAAAACAGGGCATCGAGGCCGAGGTCTTCATAAGAACATAAGAAGAGCCCTGCTGGATTAGACCAGTTGTCCATCTAGTCCAGCAACCTGTCTCAAGCAGTGGCTGACCAGATCCTTTGGAGGACCAACAACAGGGCATAGAGGCTGAGGCCTTCACAAGAACATCAGCCCAGTTGGATCAGACCAGCGGTCCATCTAGTCCAGCAACCTGTCTCATGCAGTGGCTGACCAGTTCCTTTGGAGGGCCAACAACAGGGCAGAGAGGCCGAGTCCTTCATGAGAACATCAGAAGAGCCCTGCTGGATCAGACCAGGGGTCCATCTAGTCTGGCATTCTGTCTCACAGAATGGCCATCCAGTTCCCTTTGAGGTCCAACTTTACTTTAGTGTTAAGCTGGAACACAATGGAGAAACCCGCTAAACAGCCAGGAAAAGGTTGATGAACAGTCCATCAACAAACTGGTTTGTTTTTTGCCACTGGTTAACAAGGCACGAAGAAAGATTCCAGCGGGTAGCCCTGTTGGTCTGAAGCAGTTTTGTTCTAGGCGTGAGCTTTCATGTGCACGTATGCTTCCTCAGATACATTCCACGACGTTGTATCTGCTTACGATGCCTTTCCCTTCGTTTCCCCACAACAGACATCTCGTGAGGTAGGTGAGTCTGAGAGAGCTCTGACAAAACTGCTCTGCGAGAACAGCTCTAACAGGGCTGTGACTGGCCCACGGTCACCCAGCTGGCTGCATGTGGAGGAGGAACAGGGAATCAAACCTGGCTCTCCAGATTAGAAGTTGCTGCTTTTAACCATAACACCAAACCGGCCACTTTTTGAGAATCATGACGGCAGAAACCCTCTTACTGTCCACTTCCAATTTGTAGCTTCCCAGTACCCTTGCATTTTAGCAGGGCTATACTCCCTACCAGTTTGGTGTAGTGGTTAGGAGTGCGGACTTCTAATCTGGCATGCCGGGTTCGATTCTGCGCTCCCCCACATGCAACCAGCTGGGTGACCTTGGGCTCGCCACGGCACTGATAAAACTGTTCTGACTGGGCAGTGATATTAGGGCTCTCTCAGCCTCACCTCCCTCACAGGGTGTCTGTTGTGGGGAGAGGAAAGGGAAGGAGATTGTAAGCCGCTTTGAGCCTCCTTCGGGTAGGGAAAAGCGGCATATAAGAACCAACTCTTCTTCTTCTTCTTCTTCTTCTTCTTCTTCTTCTTCTTCTTCTTCTTCTTCTTCTTCTTCTTCTTCTTCTTCTTCTTCTTCTTCTTCTATCTGACATCTAAATGAACACTTGAATCGGCTCTTTCACTACATATGTTCTGCCTCTTGTGGGAAACACTGCACATGTGAAACTTCCCGGATCCAAATCTGAGCTTAATGACTTTGCGTGGGCTGGGTAGACTATTTCAGCTTGTGCCCATGTTGAGGAGAACCCAAGGGGCATGGAATCCCCTTCCGTGTTTTGCATGATTAAATCGCTAAGCACCGTGTGGCATGATTAATGCCCCCTTTGCCAAAGCTCAACGTTGCCGTTGTTTATCATTTTGATGGATCTTTCAATTAATAACCTAAGATAACGAGCTTCCCTGCTTAAGGACAAGCCTGCTGTTTATCACTGACATATCTCTTCTAATTTACAAAGTGCACCAAGAACCCTGCTAGGTTGGTTGCTGTTTCGTTCGCGCAGATGTTCAACAGTGGCTGGAATGGGGCCAACTCTGTGGGGTGAGCACAGAAGAAATTGTTGAACCTGTCTGTCTCCAACTCGCAGTCAAGCCGGCTTTTCAGACAGCCCAAATAAAGTTGGCAAGGTGAGTTTCTCACTGAGGTTGAGTATCTTGAGACCTGGAATTGCACATTTCCTAGGCTAGGACAAGAAGGCTGCTTTGAAATCATCTGTATATTCAATTCTCTTCCCCCCCCTTATATATATATATATATATATATATATATATATATATATATATATATATATATATATATATATATATATATATATATATATATATATATATATATATATATATATATATATATATATCATAAAGATTCCCTGGAGAAGAGCCTAATGCTGGGAGCGATCGAGGGCAAAAGAAGAAGGGGACGACAGAGAATGAGGTGGCTGGATGGAGTCACTGAAGCAGTAGGTACAAACTTAAATGGACTCCGGGGAATGGTAGAGGACAGGAAGGCCTGGAGGATCATTGTCCATGGGGTCACGATGGGTCGGACACGACTTCGCACATAACAAAAAAAATCATAACGATAAAAATATAGAAAAAGAACAGATAATATAAATTGTTAATACAAATAAAAATAGATTATGCTCTTCATTTGTTACACTTAAATCCCCTGTATTAAGTGATCCCTTTTAGTTTATCTTCTTAAATAATTCAGATAAGGGCCCCATTATTCTTGAAATACTTCTGTTTTTCCATTGACTATCAGTGTCAGTTTGGCCATCTTTGCAAAATCCACTCGTTTGTTCAACCAGTCTTCTATCGACGGTAGTTCTTGCGTTTTTCATTTCTTGGCCAGAACTAGTCTTGCTGCCGTCGTCACGTAGAAGAATAAACTTTGGAGTTTGGGGAAGCACTGCGGAGATATACTTAATAACAAAGATTCAGCTTTCATAGGAAATCTAAGACCCCATATTTTCTGCACAATGGTGTGAACTTTTGCTCAAAACCTATCAACTTTTTCACATTTCCACCACATATGGAAAAAAGAACCCATTCTCAACCTGGCTATCTGTGGATACTTAAATCTGGAGTCTGGGGCCATGAACAGACAAGACACATATTTCTATGAACCTGAGAAAACCCCCAAGTTTGCAGAAAAATCTGACCATGACACAGGAGATGTGAAAGACCTTGCCCTGAGACAATGGAGAACCGCTGCCAGCCTGAATAAGACAATACGGATGTTGGTTGACTGGGGTTGGTTAGACCTCATTTGGAATATTGTGTCCAATTCTGGGTGCTGCAGTTCAACGAGGATATTGACAATTTGGAACATGTTCAGAGAAGGGAGAGTAGGACGGTCGAGTGGTGGAACCCATGCCTTACACTGAGAGAGTTGGGTGTGTGCAGCTTGGAGAAGAGGAGGGCAAGGGGTGAGAAGGCAACTGTGTTTTACCTATGCATAAGGCGGGCGTGTTCAAGAGAGTGCCAGTTTGTTTACTGCAGTTTGTTTACTACAAGGACTAGGAGCAGTGGGTTCAAATGATGGGAAAGGAGATTCCACTTAAAGATTAGAAAGCATTTCCCGATGGTGAGGGCTGTTTGTAGATGGAATATGCTGAGAAAGCAAGGGTTTCCAAACAGCTTAGTAGTGGGCAGCTCCCTGCCACTCAGCTATTTTGCACGAAGAGCAGAAAGCAGGGGCAAAGCCCTGCTTTCTGCTCTTCAGGGACCACCACAAGCAGCATGAAATTCGTGGAAGTTCATGATGGTTCTTCAGCTTGTAAATATTGCTTTGCGATCCATGAACTGGCCAAATTCGTGACGAACTCTAGTGCCTATCCTTAGTAGAGACATGTAACTCCACCAAGAGCTAGGCCAGGGGTGGTCAAATTGTGGCTCTCCAGATCTCCTTGGACAACAATTACCTTGAGTCCCTGCCAGGACCTCTGGAGAGCCAGAGTTTGGCCACCCCTGAACTATGTGTGAACAGGATAGAACAGAGAGCACAGAGAGAAAGAGAGGGGTCAGAGGGCAGCTCTCAGGTTAAGAGGGGCAGATCTCATTCAAGGAGATAACACTTACACATGCTTAGAGTGCTGTAGCAGTTCCCAGTGTGAAGATGTGCAGAGTCACTCACTCAAACAATGCCATATTGGGAAAAGCAGATCTGCCAAGGAGTCACACTGTAAAGAACCAAGTATTTCCAGTACTGCAGCCTAACTGGGACAACCAAGAGGCCATACCCAGGGTCTCTAGTGTGTAGTCTGCACGGGGCTTTTTACCCAATCCCATTTCAAATAAATCGCTTCTGTCTACACTGAATTCGATTCCCACTTTGATTTCCCCTCTGTCACATGCATGATTGATTCATGGTGACCCTACCTTTCCCCCACGATATCCTGGAGTGGATATAAGCCTTGATATTTGAAAGACCGCCATGAGTAAATGTGTAGACTGCTCCTTTTTGTGAACTAATTTACGGCTCCCTGCCTGGGAGCAAAGCAGTCTTCCCTGATTGGCCAGGGCATTAGTTCAAGGACTTCCTCGTTCCCGGTTGCAAGGCTTGTCTTAAAGTGACTGCGCTCCAGAAGCCCTAACTTCTTTCAGCAGAGTTTATTCCTCTTCCTCTGCTGTCTTCAATCCTCTTCCCCCCCCCCCAATTCAAGAAAAGAAAGAAAAAGATTCCTGCTTCACTTCCCTCTTCGCTCTGAGCTTCCCCAATCACATGCAGAACACTTCCTGTTTCAGTGGATAGAGGAAGACCCGAGTTCAAATTGATCTGAATTCAGCAGGATCCACACTGGAATCAACAAAGTAAGTGCGGAATCAGCCCAGGTCTATTGTGGGAGATCTCCCACTCACAACTCAGTTTCCCCCCCTCCATTGCTCAGAGCAGCTGGGGGAGAGAAAAAATACCTGGTAGCAGTGAAACCTCTGAGAAGGGGGAAGGGACGGTGCACAGAAAAGAACAGCTTGCCAAGGGAGTCTCCGGAGTGAGGCGCTTTCTTTCTTTCCTTTTTAATTAGGCCATAATTCAATTACAGAGCCGCGGCGCTCTCATCGGTGACACGGTTTCCCGTAATCTTAATTTGATCTTGCGTCAGAACGGAACCTCCTTGCGATAATCGGGGCCAAGCAAAGACTCTGGCTGGGATCACAGCTGATTAAAAGGGGTTAATAGCTATGCCTCGAGGAGAGGTGAAATAACAGGCAGGCACAGGCGGGGTTTGTCTGCTAATGGGACCAAGGAGGTATTTGCTAAGCTTATGAGCGATGAATCTGATGAATCAGAGGTGGCATTGCTGGGGGGCTGCTGGGGGGGGGGGGCAACAGGTCTGCTGGCCACGCTTGGAGACCCTAATGCTTGTTGCATCTGCTTACAAGGTAAGGGGGCATGTCTATGTTACAAGTTCAGCGCTTGCACACACAATGAAAAATGCACCTTGAATCCGCCTTCAATGCACTTTTGCAACTGGGTTTTACTATGTGGAATGGCAAAATCCACTAGCAAGCAATCTGTAAAGTGCCTTGGAAGTGCATCATCCAGCATTCCTGAAAGTGCCGTGATCTTTTAGCTTGTGTCGACTAAGCTGTGTCCTCAGACTTGTTGGATGTTGTAACTCAGCATGCAAGAGGGAAAGGGCTTATTTATTTATTTATTCATTCATTCATTCATTCATTCATTCATTCATTCATTCATTCATTCATTCATTCATTTATATATTTATTCATTCATTCATTCATTCATTCATTTATTCATTCATTTATTTATTTATTTATAGACCGCCCTCCCCGAAGGCCCTGAAGGTTAGGAGAATGGGGACACTTGGCCCCAGATTTTACTTGGTTAGATGCTGAGCATCTTGGCCTTTGCTGGTTCTCTGTATTTTATCTTATATCAGACTTCTCTTTTCTCTCTTACCTGGACTTGGAGCTGTAGCAAGTCCACCTTTTTGAAGTCTGTCTGTTCACAACGAGTTTCCCTAAATTAGTATGCCATGCCAATGTTTCTTTTTGGTATGTAAAATTTCTTTCTCCTGTTACCACTGGAGTCAGATCATCTTTGTAACTTTACCAGGAAACATGGAGGATCAGGGATACTGAGTAAAGCTTTGGTGTTTCCAAGGGGATTCTTTTTACATTTAGTTCAATAAGGCCAGGGTTCCCTTATAAGATGCTGCAGGGACACCCTCTCTTGTTCTTCATCAGCCACCCAGCACCAGTACATCAATTTTCAACTTTAACACAGCTACCGTACATCTACAGCTCTTAGATCTCTGCTCCTCCTTTCCACCTTCTCCAGTCCTCGTCTGTCTTGTTGATCTCTGGCTCTTTGATGCCCTTCTTGTTCCTCCTACTAGAATCCAGGGATGCCAGGTAGGACCTGGAGATCCCCCAGATTTGCAGCTCATCTTCAGGTGCCAGATCAGTTCCCCTGGAGAACATGACATCCAGGCTCAGCCAGCACTGGTCCTCCAGTGTCCCGCTTGCTCTCAAAGAGGCCTAACTCAGTCCCCACTCTGTTGCTGCAGTCTTCCCCCCTGTTCCCCGTGTCAAGTTCTCTACTGACAGTCCGCCACTCCATTTCCCAAGCTGAGTCCTCCATCCACTGTCCCCCTCACACCCTTGCCTTCTGTGGCCGGCCTTCTCTCCTCCCCCCTAGTTCCCGCTCTGGGCTTCCTTTCCCAGCAGATCAAAAATAGGGCCAAGGCCAATCAATGGTGCAACAAAATATTTTATTACTCGGTTAAATCCCCCCCAAATCCCCTGCATATTTTGCCAAAAGGCTTCATATGGGGAGTCTAACAAATATAATAACACTGCGTTCACAAACGTTGTAATTGCGAGTTTCCTGCATTCTGCAGGGGGTTGGACTAGATGACCCTGGAGATCCCTTCTAACGCCATGGCTCTAAGTAGAATTAAAACCACACAAGATCTGGTGTTCAATGATTATTTTATTGCTATTATTTATTAGATTTAGATAGCCCCCCCCCTCCCAATATGGTTCGGGGCTGTTAAGATCCAGTTGCTAAGATATCAGTTCCCTACAAAACTGCTCCAGCGTATTCTGTCCTTGAGTCTGCCCGAGGAAGAGACACCCCTCGTAAAGAATCGAGATAAGATGAGATAAGGCAGCCCAACAGATTGTGGCTCAAAATTAAAGAAATATTTTTTTCTTCTCTGCCTAAATGAACGTAACCAACCCGTTCGTCTTGCAGTAGTTCTTGTCCCTATTTTTTAAAAAATTATCTCCATTTTCCTCTTCTCTTCCCTTCACAGTGCCCTCAGGCTCCTCCAGAGAGGTTTAAGAAAACGTTCCGGGAGGTGGACATTGTTTAGCCATTCCTGGGCTGACTTGAAGCATTTGTAAGCTGCTTTACCAAGAGGTGGAGAAATTCCCAGCCATTTGAGGCAGTGTCCTAAGGAGGGCGGGGCAGGGGAAGGAGGACCTTCTAGGGAGTATGAAACCATAGAGTTCAGCCAGATTCCTGTCCTCCTCCAATCTATCCCCAAATCACCAAGAATTTTATAACTTGCATCTGGCCACCGGATCTTCCCCCATCCACATACACCCTGGTGTCCAGGGGTTATCTGTCTACCTTAAGGGGAACGGATCTCTGTAGTCAAGAGATCCACTGGTGTAATGGTCAGGAGCAGCAGCCTCTAATATGGAGAGGCAGGTTTGATTCCCCACTCCCCCTCCACACAAGGCTTGATGGGTGACCTTGGGATAGTCTCAGTTCTCTTAGCGCAGTTCTCTCATAGCTCTCTCAGCCCCACCTCCCTCACAAGGGTGTCTGTTGTGGAGAGAGGGAGGGGAGGCAATTGTCAGCCACTTTGAGACTTCTTTAGTACAACCCCCCCTCCCCAGCTCATCTTCTTTCTTTTCTAATTGTAATTCTGGGAGAATTTGAATTCAAGACACTTCTTCATATTTCATCGAATTAAAGATTCTTCTTCATAGTTCATCTTAGCTGGTCTGTCAGCTTCCTTGCTTAGACAGTTTGGTGTAGTGGTTAGGAGTGCGGACTTCTAATCTGGCATGCCGGATTCGATTCTGCACTCCCCCACATGCAGCCAGCTGGGTCACCTTGGGCTCGCCACGGCACTGATAAAACTGTTCTGACTGAGCAAGACTCTCAGGGCTTTTTCAGCCTCACCCACCTCACAGGGTGCCCGTTGTAGGGAGAGGAAGGGAAGGGGATTGGAAGCCGCTTTGAGACTCCTTCAGGTAGAGAAAAGCGGCATATAAGAACCAGCTCTTCTTCTTCTTCTTCTTCTTCTTCTTCTTCTTCTTCTTCTTCTTCTTCTTCTTCTTCTTCTTCTTCTTCTTCAGTAATCTCAGGGCTCTCTCAGCCTCACCCACCTCACAGGGTGTCTGTTGTGGGGAGAGGAAGGGAAGGCGACTGTAAGCCGCTTTGAGCCCCCTTCAGGTAGAGAAAAGCGGCATATAAGAACCAACTCTTCTTCTGCTTCTTCTTCTTAGTTGCCCACTTGGAATTTGAAGAAGAGTTGGTTCTTATATGCCGCTTTTCTCCACCCAAAAGTAGCTCTGCTTACCAAACAGCCCTCCCATGAAGCAACTTGCAGGACGAAGCAACATGGGGCTCCATGGAACATGCTGCTTCTGTGTGCTAAAGGCAGGACCTATTGGGTGCTAACCGGTACTTACCCCAAAGTGAAACAGGCTCTTTCCCTCCTAGAAACAGCATTACAGAGGAGGTCCAAATTATCTGCGGAGAGTCGGTCTGGCAGCCATCATTTCAGAAGCGCCACGGCTTCTGGGTTGGGATTTTCCCGTCCCTCTTATTACGGGGGGGGGGAGTTCCCTGTCTCATCATCCATCAGATCCTCCGCTTGAAGGCCAACGTACTGCCTGCTACCCCAAACTGCCCAGTTGGAAGGGAGAAGGTCTTTTTACCGTTCCCCATAAATAATGCCAATTTGTTCAGCTCCGGGTCCTTCCATTTATCATGCCGGTCCACCCAGAGCGGCGAGGAATGAAGGGACCCCTCGGAAAGGAGACGAGGAGAAGGAGCTTTCCTTATGGATTAGTTCTCCGGTCCCCAGACCATTTGTTTTCTTGGCTTGCCTTCCGCAAGTGTGAAAAATAAGCCTTGGTGGGACGGCTCCCGCTTCAGGCCAGAGATTCTGGGGAAATAAATCCTTTGCACAGTTAAGAGGGAGTCACTGAGGAATATCGGTTTTAATCGTCAAATTACTGGTTTGTTTTTGCACCCCCACCCCCTCCCCAGGTAGGAAGGAGAAGGACGCTTGCCGCAGAAGGAGAAATGCAGAGGTGCAGAGAAGAAGGTGCATCAAAGTTCTTCTCTGCCTATTTGGGGGTGGTTTGAAAACAATCTTTGCAACCCACAGCATTCTTGATCCAATTGGGTGTCTTCAATTTTTTTCCCCTTAAAAAAAAAAAAGGAGAATAAAAGACGTTTTGAGCCCCACTCTGAAGGCCTCGGGCCGGCATTCTGTGGACTCCAATCGATTTGGCGTACTAGAGAGTCTCAGGTTTCGTGAGCACAGCTAAACTCCCTTCCCGGTTTGCGCGGCAAGGTGCCCTCTGCCCTGCAAATCCAAGCAATTCCCCAAGTATTTCCCTGGTAAAGCAGAAGAACAAGTCCTGGAGGGACGGACCAGAACCAAAGGGATGAAACGAATTCAAAAGAAATTCCGTCTAAACATCCAGAAGAAGTTCCTGACAGTCAGAGCGGTTTCTCAGTGGAACAGGCTTCCTCGGGAGGTGGTGGGTTCTCCATCTTTGGAGGTTTTTAAGCAGAGGCTGGAGAGCCATCTGATGGAGAGGCTGATTCTGTGCAGGTTCAAGGGGGTGGCAGGTTACAGTGGATGAGCAATAGGGTTGTGAGTGTCCTGCATAGTGCAGGGGGTTGGACTGGATGACCCAGGAGGTCCCCTCCAACTCTATGATTCTATGGAGAATGGGCAGGAGGTGGGAGAGAGAGGTCTGCCCTGCCCACTGATTCTCCCATGCAGTGCCCTGGTTAATCTTTGCAGGGGAGGGCACTGAGCAAGGCAAGGGGTTCTACGCAGAGGCAGGCAACAGCCAACCACCTCTGTTCACCTCTTGCTTTAAAAACCCTACAGCAGCCTTTCTCAACCAGGGTTTTGTGAAAACCAGGAGTTTCTTGACGGCCCTGGAAAGGTTTCCCAAACAGGTGGGAGACCAACAAAGATTTATTCAAGGCGTGAGCTTTCGAGTTCAAGCACTCTTCCTCAGACTAGTCTGGACTTCGATTTTGTTTTGTTGTGCTTTTAAAATTTGTTGTACATTTATTGGGTGATATAGCCTTATAGGGTCATGTCAACCCGACCCGCCTTCTGAAAATGGCCAATGATGGGCCTGGAGGGGTGGAAAGGGGAGGGGCCCCAGGTGGGCGTGTCCACAGCTCTGCTTCCCAACCACATTCTGCACGATCGCGCCCCTTCTGGGGTTTGTCGAAGCCTGAAGAATGTCTCAGGGGTATCTCAAGGGTAAAATAGCTGAGAAAGGCTTCCCTATGGAGTGGCCGTCCAGAAACGCCAGGGAGTCACAAAACCCAGGCTGAGAAGGCCTGTTCTAATGGATCATTCTTGGAAATTGGCTTCAGTTCCATATTGGAGACCAAGATCGGATCTCGCTTGCTCTCTCCACATTAAGAAAATGTTGTTGGTTACGTGTAACTTTTTACCCAGAGCAGAGCAAAAAGCATGTGCAGCTGTATTTCAAGCAACATTGTTAGATAAGATGAAGAATTAGGTTGGAAGTGAATGATAGATACTTATTAAAAAATTAGGTTAAAAGTTAAGGGTCATCGTGCCTCAGCCTTCCAGACTGAACTGTCCCAGATAAGGCCAGAGAATCATAGAACTACAGAGTTGGAAGGTACCTCCTGGGTCATCTAGTCCAACCCCCTACACTATGCAGGACAATCACATCCCTCTCGCTCATCCACTGTCACCTGCCACCCCCTTGGGCCTTCACAGAATCAGCCTCTCCGTCAGATTGCTCTCCAGCCTCTGTTTAAAAATCTCCAAAGATGGAGAACCCACCACCTCCCGAGGAAGCCTGTTCCACTGAGGAACCAATGTAACTGTCAGGAACTTCTTCCGGATGTTTAGACGGAATTTCTTTTGAATTAATTTCATCCCATTGGTTCTGGTCTGTCCCTCCAGGGCAAGAGAGAACAATTCTGCTCCATCCTCCATATGGCAGCCTTTTAAATACTTGAAGATGGTGATCAGATCCCCTCTCAGTCGTCTCCTCTCCAGGCTAAACAGACCAAGCTCCCCCATCCTTTCTTCTTGTTCTCCAAACCCCTCATCATCTTTGTTGCCCTCTTCTGGACATAGGGAATATTCTGCCAAGTGTAAACCTGAGGGCTGACCTAGTGATCCCTTGCCATGTCAGGGGTTCCAGGGCTGGCCTGGAGATGACACGAAAGGATCGATTTTATTGCATTGATGCAGGCTGCTGAGCCGGCCCTACGAGGGAGACATGAGTTAGGTGTATAAAACCCTCCTCGACTCTCTGTTCTTGGCACAGGAGCTTTGGAAGCTTGGCTCCCCTGTGACTTTGCTTTTTCTCTCCAGCTAAAAGAAAAACTCATCAACGGTTTCCCAGTCTGGCTCGTCTTTCGGTAATGTCCCGCTGAGCAAATGAACCCTGTCGGGCCGCAGGGCTACCAGTCCTTGAAAAATGTTACAGACTTGCCTACTATGGCTGCCCCTTTGCGTGAGGAGTGGGGTCACCAGATCCAGTTTGGGAAACGGGTGGAGCCTGGGAACCTCAGTGGGGCACAAGGCCAGAGTCTCTACCTTGCAAACAGCCGTGTTCTCCAGGGAAGCTGATCTCCATAATCCGGAGATAAGCTGTAGTTCCAGATCCCCAGACCCCACCTGGAGGATGGCAACCCTGACCCTGCATGGGGCACAGTGCCACAGAGTCCCCCCCACCAAAGCACCCACTTTCTCCAGGGGAACTTCTCTCCACAGTCTGGAGATGAGCTGTAATTCCAGGAAATCTCCAGGTTGTGCCTGGAGGCTGGCATCCCTACTTTCCTATACCCACTCACAGATCCTGCCCTGAGATGCCCACCCCAAGGACATTCTTGGATGCTGGCTGAGACTCACAAAACTGACTCCCTCCTTGGGTGGCCAGGTCCCTCTAAGGAATTGGTGGGAGGTGAGTGGGTAGGGTTGCTAAATTCAGGTTGGGGAAGGCCTGGAGAGTTGGGGGTGGAGCCCAAGGAGGACAGGGGCGTCGGTGGGGTGCAATGCCATAAGAGAGCCCCACCCCCCCATCCCAAGCATCCATTTTCTCCAGGGGAACTAAATTCTCTAGTCTGGAGGTGAGCTGAAATTCCAGGAGCTCCCCAGGTTCCTCATAGAATCCTAGAGTGGGAAGGGACTACCCAGGTCACCTAGTCCCACCCCCTGCTCAGTGCAGGATCAGCCTCAAGCATTCAGAATAAGGGTCTGTCCAGCCACTGCTTGGAGACTGCCAGTGAGAGGGAACTCACCCCCTCCTTAGGCAGCCCATTCCACTGCTGAACTAGACTCCTAGAATCCTAGAGTGGGAAGGGGCCACAAAGGCCATCTAGTTCCACCCCCTGCTCAGTGCAGGATCAGCCTCAAGCATCCAGGAGAAGGATCTGTCCAGCTGCTGTTTGAAGACCCCCAGTGAGGGGGAGCTCCCCACCTCCTTAGGCAGCCCATTCTACTGCTGAATTAGACTCATAGAATCCTAGAATGGGAAGGGGCCACAAAGGCCATCTAGTCCAACCCCTGCTCAATGCAAGATCAGCCTCAAGCATCCAGGAGAAGGATCTGCCCAGCTGCTGTTTGAAGACTGCCAGTGAGGGGGAGCTCCCCACCTCCTGAGGCAGCCCATTCCACTGCTGAACAACTCAAATTTCGACCCCCCCCATACCTAGCCAATACCATTCTCCATGTAGTTTAAATCCATTATTGCAGTTTCCTGTCCTCTGCTGCCTACAGGAACCCCTCCCTGCCCTCCTTCAAGCGACAGCCTTTCAGATACTTAAAGACAGCAACCATGTCCCTCTCCGCCTCCTCTTCTCCAAGCTGAATGTTCCCAAGTCCCTCACTGGGTTTGGCCCCCAAGCCCCGGATCATCCCCGTCACTCTCCTCTGCACCCTCTCAGTTTTGTCCCCTGCCTGCAGGCTGGCATCCCCACCCCATCCTAAATGCCACAAGACATTGGGAAAACGAAATAGTGAATGCCCCTCTCAGTTAAGGGCAAGCAGAGGGCATGCGCCCAGCCCAGGATGGCCAAGGAGGAAGCAGTCGCTAGGGAAGCCCAGGGCTTCCTTGCTACCGTCCTTGCCCTGGGTCTGAATTTCTGCCTGGTTGGTTCAGCCCCAATGCAGCCTCCGAGGCTGAGCACAGCACAGACCCCCCTCCTCTGCTGCAATGCAGCTCCGAGCCTTCAGGAAGTGAAGGACGTATGGGCACTGCAGGAGAACGCCCAGGCTCCTTCCCCCGAGGAGAGGAACGGTTTTATCTCGCCTCCTTCTGCCTCCCCATCGGCCCTCCCGACATCCCTTCTGCTGCAACTTCTGCCTCCCAGGGCGGAGAAGCTGGACCAGGAGATATGCAGGAAAAGGGGAGGGGGGCAGCACTTGGAACCCTCTTCTCTGGGGGAGGTTCCAAGTCACCAAAGCGGGGGACGCTCAGCCCTTCTGGGGTGGAAACTAGCAGTGCCTGGGTTGGTCAAAACCAAGTAGGTCCAGATGCCAGCTCTGGGATGGAAATTACTTGGAGATTTTGGGGTGGAGCCTGGGGAGGGCGGGGTTTGTTGGCCCTCCAGAGGAACTGGTTGGTCACTGAGTGTGACAGGAGGCTGGACTGGATGGACCACTTGTCTGATCCAGCAGGGCTCTTCTGAGGTTCTTAGGAAGGCCTCGGCCTCTCTGCCCTGTGGTTGGCCCTCCAGAGGAACTGGCTGGCCCCTGTGTGAGACAGGAGACTGGACTGGATGGACCCCTGGTCTGATCCACCAGGGCTCTCCTGATGTTTTTAGGAAGGCCTCAACCTCTCTGTCCTGTTGCTGGCCCTCCAGAGGAACTGGTTGGCCCCTGGGTGAGACAGGATGCTGGACTAGAGGGACCCTCACAGGTCTGACCCAGCAGGGCTCTTCTGATGTTCTCATGAAGGCCTTGGTCTCTCTGTCCTGTGGTTGGCCCTCCAGAGGAACTGGTTGGCCCCTGGGTGAGACAGGACACTGGATTAGACGGACCATAAGTTTGATCCCACAGGGCTCTTCTGATGTTCTTATGTTCTAAGTGGACACTTGTGACTAAATGACTTCCTCTCCTTGCCCCCCCCATTGAAATCTAGGGATTTTCTTTTTGCTTTAAAAAAGGTATTATAATATTGATGCCTCTGAAACCTCTGCCTATCCTATTATTACTATGCTCCAGCCAGAGAATGATGTCTTAGTGCCTATTTTTCCCTAAAAGGGGCAGTATTGGGGCTACAGCACCTGCCCTTACAAGTCCTCATGACCGAAGGAACTAAATGGACTCTACGACTGTGAAAATATAAAGTGTGTGTGTGTGTGTGTTCAGACAGGTGGAAGGACCCTGCCTCAACGCATTCCAGTGCAGGTGGGTCAACTGCCGAGAAATTCCGCAGTGAGTCCAGCATGTGGAAAAGCCCACGATGCTGAAATTATATGAATGGCATTCCAAACAGGCAAAGTGGGCCTCAAGTGCAATTTTGGTCTGAAGGAGCAATGTGGGAGGAAGGGGGATTTGAGTGCCGTGTATTGCGCCGTTTCCAGCATGGAGTGACCTTTCTCCAGGCTGCTTTCATGCCTGGCTAGGAAAAAGACGGGCTCAGGAGAAACCTCTGGCTTTATTTCTCTCCCCGCTGAGAGACAGCCTGGTGTAGTGGTCAAGAGCAGGACTCCTTAGCATTATAGCTCCTCTCCAGGGGAGAGAGATCAGTTCCCCTGGAGAAGATGGCTGCTTTGGAGGGGGGACTCCATAGCATTATAGCTCCTCTCCAGGGGAGAGAGATCAGTTCCCCTGGAGAAGATGGCTGCTTTGGAGGGGGGACTCCATAGCATTAGACTCCGTTGACATCCCTCCCCCTCCCCCTCCTCCTCCCAGATCCACCCCCAAAGTCTCCAGGTGTTTCACAACCCAGAGCTGGCATCCCTAAAGACAATGAATGTCCAAAGGTGGTTTTCCATGGCCTGGCTCTGTGTAGCAAACTTATTTCCTGGAGGTCTCCCATCCAAATACTGGCCAGGGCTGGCTAGTATGTAAACACCTCTGGATTTCTAATCATGGAAGCTGTGTTATATTGAATCAGATCCTAGATCCATCAGGGGCTGTAGTATTTACTCAGACTCACAGCAGGTCTCCAGCGGCTCTGGAAGAAGCCTTTCACATCCCTACTTCCTGCTTCTTTCAACTGGAGATGCCCGGGATTGAACTTGGGACCTTCTGTGTATCAAGCAGGTGCTCTACCACTGAGCCACGGGGGATGCTTAGACAACCTTGGAAATCCAAGCAATGTTGAGGCGGGGAAAGGCTATCAGCGACTGGCAAAGAGGGCAGGATTCCAAGAAGGATGGCCTGCTAGGGTTGCCAGCCTCCAGGTGGGGCCTGGAGACCTGGAGTTCCAACTCATCTCCAGGTTCCAGAGATCAGTTCTTGGGGGGGGGGGGTGGCAGCTTTGGTAAACTCTGTGAGATTGTATCCTGAGGAGGAGGAGGAGGAGGAGGAGGAGGGAGGAGGAGGAGGAGGAGGAGGAGGAGGAGAAAGCTGTTTTTTATACCCTGCTTTCCACTAACTGAAGAAGTCTCAAAGGGGCTTAAAATCACCTACCCTTCCCCTCCCCACAACAGACACCCTGTGAGGCTGAGAGAGCTCTTAGAGAACTGAGACGGGCCCAAGCTCACCAAACTGGCTGCATGTGTTTCGACATGACTTCCAACAGCCTACCCTTCCTCTCCCCAGGACATAGTGAGGTAGGTGAGGTTGGGAGATTTCTGAGAGAACTGGGCCCAGCCCAAGGTCACCCAGCTGGCTGTGTGGGTTTCAAAGCAACTTACAATCACCACCCCCACCTCTCCCAACAACAGATACCCTACAAGGTAGGTGAAGTCAGGGAAGCTCAGAGAGAACTGTGACTGTTCAAGGTCACCCAGCTATGGTCCCTCCCTCTTCTAAACCCTGCCCTCTCCAGACTCCAGCCCTCTAATCTCCAAGAATTCCCAGCCTAGGGGTGGAAGCCCTACTGGGAACAGGCCTTCACATCACCGTGGAGCAACCTCCTCACCGAATTGCCTGTAAAGTGATCCGCAGTGCTTTTGAGCTGCATTGCAGGGGCGATCTGCAGTCTGTTGCCGATCCCTCCATTGCACTGGAGTCCTTCCCCTCAACGGAGCATGCTTCTCTCTCCTCTGCTATATGCCTTCACGACAGCCTGACGAGGGAGGTTAACCTGGGAGAAAAGGACGAGCTCAAGGTCAACTAAGAGTCCTCATCACAGAGATGTTTGTAGCAGAACAGACTTTCTTTCTCCATTGCGTTGGTTTTCCGGTGGAAAACTGCGTTTTTGCGCTAGTTGTTCTGCAGAAGGGCTTTGTTTCCCACGGTACCCTTTCTGCAATTTCTCCAAAAGGATGCAGCCTCCCATGATAGATCACTCTGTTTCACTTGCTTTCCCCCCTTTTGCACATGCATGTCAATGCAGCAACGTGATTTTTAATCACCCTGGAAATTCAGCAATAGGGGAAGAAGAGTTGGTTTTCCTACCCCGCTTTTCACTGCCCTAAGGAGTCTCAAGGCGGCTTAAGCCATCTGACAGAGATGCTGATTTTGGGAACAGATTGTCAGCGGGTGGACAGAAGGGACTGTGTCCAAGCTTAGCTCTTGTGGCCCTTTCTTGCCTGCCCAGGGAAATGCTGAATGCCAGTTTGTAGGCAGGAGGCAAATTTCCTCCAGGCCGAACTGGCGAGGGATTGTGTTTTTTTTCGGGGGGGGGGGGCATCATCTGGGCATGGAATATGAATGGGCAGGTAGCTGTGAATTACCTGCATTCTGCAGGGGGTTGGACTAGATGACCCTGGACTTCCCTTCCTACTCTTATGATTCTAACAATAAACTGGCAAACGCATGCAAATGACAGAAACTTTAGGATGCTTTGGGCTGATCCTGCATAGAGCAGGGGGTTGGACTAGATGGCCTGTGTGGCTCCTTCCAACTCTACGATTCTATGATTCTATTAAATCAGTTTACATAGCAAAAGCATAAATCATGGCTTGGACATCTACGGGACGAAGAGGTCCCTGGCATAGAGTAACACCTGAAGATCTCGCTGTATTACGATTAATCTCCAGACGACCAAGATCAATTCCCCTGGAGAAGAAGGCTGCTTTAGAGCAGGGGTAGTCAACCTGTGGTCCTCCAGATGTCCATGGACTACAATTCCCATGAGCCCCCTGCCAGCAAACGCTGGCAGGGGCTCGTGGGAATTGTAGTCCATGGACATCTGGAGGACCACAGGTTGACTACCCCTGCTTTAGAGGATGGACTCCATGGCAATATACTCTGCTGGGGTCCTGCCCTCTGCAGCCCCCCCCCCCAATCTCCAGGTATTTCCCAACCCAAAATTGGGAAGTCTAGCCAGGGTGAGATCTGGCAACCTTAGTGAATGACAACTCACTGAATTCCCCCCTCTCTCCTGACAACCAACTCAAAAGGATAAGTGTTTTAGCAAAGCATTATCATATGGCATCATACGGCTTAATTTGGCTATCAGGATTCAGTTTACTAATTTGCCACCCTTTGCTTTGGCCTTCTATCTCCACAGTTATGATGGTTGTTCATTTTGTCGGAGGAAGAGTGCCTGCACTCGAAAGCTCACGCCTTGAATACATCTTTGTTGGTCTTAAAGGTCTCTATTTTTGTTGTGCTACTTAGGACCAGCACGGCTGTCCACTTATTTATTTTATTTATTTATTATATTTAATATACTGCCCTCCCTGGAGGTTCAGGGCGGTTTACATAAAACGTAGAAAACAATGCAGGAAACAATCCATAACATATAGATAACCATAACATTAATACTAACTGATCATTGTAATGATGGTAACAGTGCAAACAGGTCCAGGAGCAGAATGCATGGGTGGATTTCCGGGAGGGAGGGAAGGAGCAGGGGCCCTGTAGATATTGCTGGTCACCTGGTCTCAACCAAACGTCTGGCGGAAGAGCTCCCTTTTGCAGGCCCTGCGGAACTGCTTTAGTTCCGTCAGGGCCTTGATCCCCTCCTCCTAACTTGAATCCGGAGTTAATAGCCAGAGACTGTGAGTGAAGATGGGAGTACACAGAACTGTTCGCCTTCCAAAATGAAACCTGGCGGAGTAGCTTAGACCAGACGGGGAGCTTTCAGAATGGACCCATCTAGAATGTCCCGGCCTTCACCTTCTGCTTAAGCCCCAGCCTTGCTGATGCCCTTCAGAGCTTTTAAACAGCAGACCTGAGATTTTCCTTCCTTCCTTCTTCCCCCTCCCCTACCCCCACGCTTTTGACACAAGCGTATTTTCCCTCCCCCAGTAGCCTTGACAAATGGAGAGCATTCTTCAGGGCCATTGCAAAAATATATATATAAATATTTTCGGTGAGCGGGTGCTTGGCAGTCCTACTTAAAATAAATCACTTTGTTCCGTGTCCCGTCATGAAACAAGGGAGGAAATGGCATTGCTATAATGCCGCCCGAGCTCCGGCAGCATGGAGACAGCCATGGCTACTCCGGCAGGAGCTTTTGGCGTTCCGCAGGGACTGTAAAACGGAGCTCTTCCGCCAGGTCTATGGTTGAGGCCGGGGTAGTGAGGAAGATCGGTGTGTCGTCGTTGTCCCCATCCCTGCTGGCATTAGGCAGCAGTTAGTTTGTGTCAGCTGGACCTCTTTCCATCCCTTTAGAGCAGGGGTAGTCAAACTGCGGCCCTCCAGATGTCCATGGACTACAATTCCCAGGAGCCCCTGCCAGCAAATGCATTTGCTGGCAGGGGGCTTCTGGGAATTGTAGTCCATGGACATCTGGAGTGCCGCAGTTTGACTACCCCTGCTCTAGAGATAGAGGCAGGGATGGGGTTGGGGTAGAGGAGTTTGGAAGTATTACTGCCACGTTGCTCTGTTTTTATTGTGGTTTTGTTGTCGGTTTTAATGGGGTTTTACTGATTTTTTTTTTTTTTTACATCTGTAACCCACCACGAGCTGGGCTTGGGAGTGGCTGGAAATCACTCACTCACTCACTCAATCAATCAATCAATCAATCAATCAATCAATCAATCAATCAATCAATCAATCAATCAATCAATCAAACAAACAAACAAAATATTTATAGTAGCCTTTCTCAATTTTTTTTACCACTAAGAAACCCCTGAGACATTTTTCAGGCTTTGAGAAACCCCAGAAGTGGCAGAATATGGTTAGGAAGCAAAGCTGTGGACACGCCCACCCAGGGCCCCTCCCCTTCCCACCCCCTCCAGCTCATCAATGGCCATTTGGGGAGGGGGGGGGCAGGTCGACATGACCATATGTAGTTATATCATCTGATAAATATTTGACATATGTGTGTGTGTGTGTCTGTGCTGTTCTTACACAGCAGTAACATCAGGGGTGTAGGGACCACTCTTGGCCAGACTCCAAAGAAGAACATCACGCTGATGGTGTCATTTCCCAGCAAGTTCTTGCGAACAGCAATTACCCCCTTATGCTGGAAAATCCCGATCGGACCTGATGAAACAACCGGCCACAGTAGGTCAGATACGATACTGCTGCACAATCTCAGATTGCTTATCATGCTAGGAACTGCGGGACCTCTGACACTGAAATAAACTTTTTTGCAGTTTTTGTGTGTGTGTGTGTGATTTTTTACAAAAAGATACATTCTCCTCCAGGCAGAGATAAGGGCCAATACAGGAAGTTTGAGAAGAATGGTAGGGCCTAGCACAGTGGTAGAATACATGTTGGGCATGCATTAAGTCCCAGGGTCATCCCCTGACATCGCCAAAATATCAGGTCCATGGTGATATGAAACAGTACTTCCCAACCTGTGGGTCACCGAGCCACTAAAACAGGGTCATGGGCCACTCTTCTCCTGTGGCCACCCCTACTTTTTCCATTGCTCTGATGGTATTTTGGTATCCAAGATCTGACCCCAGAAAAAGTAACTTGTCATAAGTGAAGTGGTATTTTTTTCTTCACTGCATGTACATGTTGATCAAGTAAAATCGAGTGAGTTTCTTAGGATCCTAGTGTTAGGATATGCAAGATCTGTAGTATGGAAGAAGAGTTGATTTTTATGACCCACTTTTCACTCCCCGAAGGAGTCGATGTATCAAAGTGAATTTTTGCATTGTGAGAAAATGTCGGAATTGCAATCAACATTTGGTGAAGTCAGCCTTGAAGGGCTGTTGTTAAACTGTTTAAACAGCTAAGCTGTACCTGTGTGCTTACTAGTGCATCCAGTGGTCACAGGTGTGGTCGCGATGGAAAAATTCCAAATGTATGTCCAGGGAATTCCTTTGTTTAAGGTGGGCTGCTGCCCACTTCCTTTTCTTCTGGAAGAGAAAGAAGAGATCAGTGTGTGTGCTTTTGCTGAAACAAGGAGCAGACTCTCTGCTGATATGTGAGATGTAGTCTGCCTGCAGCCCAGCTATAGAGGCTTGGAGGTGTTTGTTTTTGTAACTATCTTTTAAGCTTTTGTTCTTTGCTTCAATAAGGAGACACAAGCAGATGGGTACAATATATTTTGCAAATAATCTTCCCCGGTAAAGATTTCTCTCTTTTAAAATTCAAAACATTGTGGGGCTTTTTGCACGGCTTCAAAATAGCACAATGGTTGCTAATTGAAAACGCTACTAATTTGCCTTAACGCACGACGTCGTAGACAATCTGCAACACTCCTGAAACCAATCAGCAAAAAGCGCTTCGTTGTAGCGCTTTTAGGGGAATCCCAAAAAGTGGATTCACCCTCCGGAAAGCGATACACTCCTGCAACCAATCTGCAACACTAGCGAAAAAGACCTGTGCGTTCCCATTGTTGCGGTTTCTTCAAAGTCCCTCCTCCTGAGCCTGTCCTCCAAACTTCCGGCGAAGCGATCGCCATTTTTTTTTCCCCGAGCGAGTGGAGATCAATGCACCGGCGAGCCTCCGTTTAGCCAGTGAGGCTTCCCAGGCTGCAGTCCCTCCTCAGAGCTGTTTACAGTCACAAGAAGCCCGCAGAAGCCCGTTTGCTGATGTATTTTCCCTTTATTTTTCACACTGTTTCGGCTGAAAATCGCGCCCGTAAGGGGGGGGGGAGGGGGGATTTTTTTCCCCACTCCGAGGCAGCGTGGCCACGATCAAATGACAGCTCAAACAGAGGCTTCCCGGCTTCAGTCCCTCCCCTTCAGTCACTAAGCACATTTCACACACACATTTCACACACACATTTCACACATTCCATTCAGCCGAAAATCGGGCCCGTGAGAGGGGGGGGGATTTTTTTTTTCACTCTGAGGCAGCGTGTTAACGATCAACGGATCAAACGACAGCTCAAACACCCCAGGCAGTTGGATGGGTCTCTCCGGTGCAACGAATCTACCCAGATTCGTTACAATGGGTCTGTTTTTTTTTTAAAAAAAAAACCTTCCTTAAAGGGAAAGGGGCTGTTTGGGAGCATGCTAACGGCTGCCCATTGGCTGCTTGACGGCCAGGGGCGGGACGAGCTTGGCAATAGCGCTTCCTTTCTAGCGATTTCTGCCGAGACCGGAAGCCTGTGGGAAACGCTAAAAAACGCAACTGATTCCACTACAAAGGCAGGTATGCATAATGACGAATTCCACTATTTTAAATGGCGATTTTTCATTCCGCAAACAATTTGCAACAAAGATCCCCGTGCAAAAAGGCCCAGAGAGTCTAGATCTGTGCCTCATCCACAAAGGTAATTAATAACTGCATACTTTCAAAACACTCTGTTACTCTGCAGCTCTACTTCTCTGGAGGGACTCAGGACCAAGCCAAGTCCAAAAGACCCAAAAGAAAGGGAGAAATGACAACTTGGTTTAGTTCTCAGCCGAACAGCGAGCTGGTGGGGAAACCAGCGCTAGGTTAACTTACCCAGGATGGTGGCAAGAGCCTCAAGGAAATCCATCAATGTTCTGAAAATGCCAAGTGAGAGGAGAAATGCCCTGTCAGGATCCAAGCGTGGCCTGCCAATTTCACATTTTTCTTCTGAGGGAACAGCCAGATCCCTGCTTGGTGAAAGAATTTGTTCCAAGATTTCTGCTTAGGTTAAGAAACACAATTTGCACACTGTTCAAGCACAACCAGCGGCCTTGACTGTGTGCATTTTCATAAGTGGGGAAGCTGCAGCAGGAAATGTCCCTTGAAATCATCATCCATTTCTCAAGGTAGGGTTGCCAGTCTCCAGGTGGCACCTGGAGATCCCCTGCCATCACAGTTGAACTCCAGAAGATCAATTCCAATGGGTAGCCGTGTTGGTCTGAAGTAGCACAATAAAATCAGAGTCCAGTAGCACCTTTAAGACCAACAAAGGTTTATTCAGGGCATGATAACAGGCAGTTTGGTCTCTCCTTGTATTTTTGTAAACTACACTGAATTCAGAGGATTGATTGGCTGTTTTGACAAAGGATTTTCATTGGCTGTATTTGGTTGTGACACAGTCTACTGATGTAACAGAATTGATTTTGGCTATATATTCCCGTCATGTAAGGAGATCATAGTCTGAGCAAGAGTGCTTGCACTCGAAAGCTCACGCCCTAAATAAATCTTTGTTGGTCTTAAAGGTGCCACTGGACTTTGATTTTATTGTCCAGAAGATCAAGTTCATTCACCCCAAAAATGGCTGCTTTGGAACATGGACCCTTTGGCGTTATATCCTGCTGTGGTCACCTGCTCTGGATTGGGAAATTCCTAAAGTCTTTGGGAGGGGGGGGTCTCCCATCCAAATAATACCTGGGGCTGACCCTGCTTAGCTTCCAAGATCAGATCGGACAGGCCTGGTCAATCCATTCATTCATTCATTCATTCATTCATTCATTCATTCATTCATTCATTCATTCAATTTATATCCCGCCTCTCCCTGGATGCTCGAGGCGGTCACAATACAATACATAATATACAATACAGACTTAAAATCCCCCAATAAAACAGGTAACCTCTCCCGGTGATCTTAATTACAGCTAGGGTTGCCAGTTCTGGGTTGAGAAACACCTAGAAACTTTGGGGGTAGAGTGAGTGGGATTTGGGGTGGGGAGGGACTTCAGTAGACTAGAATGCTATGGGGTTTCCCCTCCAATGTACCCATTTTCTCCAGGGGAACGGATCTCTTTAGTACAGAAATGAGCTATAATTCCAGGGGATCCCTGGGTACCACGTGGCGACTGGCATTCCTAATTCCAGGGCAGGAACATATGGGAGTAAAAGATTCTTCGGATGGCTATTAAACATGTTGAGTGTATGGAAACTCCCTTTTAGGAGGCAGTAGATCTTTAGAATCGAATGCTAAGAAGTGACACCAGGCCTCGCCCTCTGTGCCCTGTTTTTTGGCCCTCTGGAGCTTCTGCCTGGCCAATGTGGAGCTTCTGCCTGGCCAAGGCAACTCGCTGGATCAGATGGACCACCAGTCTCAGAATCATAGAAGAAGAAGAAGAAGAAGGAGAAGGAGAAGAAGAGTTGGTTCTTAGAGAGCGTTGGAAGGGACCTCCAGGGTCATCTAGTCCAACCCCCTGCAGAATGCAGGAAATTCACAACCACCTGCCCACCCACAGTGACCCCAATTCATAACCAGATGATCCCCCCCAATAGTTTTCTTACATTCTTACAGTTAGCAAAACTCCCAGCTGTGTAGCTTCCTTGTAGCCAGCACCGAGGACATCCACCACAGACCACCCCCTAATCCCCCCCCCAATAGCATTGTGGCTCTTTGTTTTTAAATGTTTGTGATTTTAGGTGGAGAAGATGAAGCCTGAGCAGCATAAAAAGAGATGTCAAAGGGAGATAGCCTGCCAGGTGCAGAAGAGCGATGGCAGATCCATAGCCTGACTGTTAAAATTTATCTCTGTCCTGCAATTCGGCAAATTGCAAAGTCAGGCTCATACATAGGTGGAGATCTCATTATGACAAGCAACAGAGAACTGGACATTAATAAAACAACTAAATGGGAAAGAGCCTGCAATTTTTATCGGTATTGCAACTGTTTCGGCTACTAAAAATAAGGACAACTGTGACTCTCTGGAATGTCCATGTTAAATTTTTGAAAGGTCTTTTAAAAACAGTTCCACTGGGCAAAGCAAGAGGAGGAAGAAGAGTGTGACTCAGCAGATAATGTCAATGATAGGCACTTTATCCCAACAGAACAGTTAACAGTTATTTACACCAAAGAGGTCTGTGATTGGTTCCGCAGGGGGGGGATTGGCTCCAAAAGGACCCAGGAGGGGACAGTGAATTTCCTAGGCTTCACTCCTCCTTGCAGGAAAAGGAGGGGGATTCTAACATCAGGGACACAAATCTGACATCAAGAATCACCAAACTGAGAAACCTGTAAGATAACATTTCAGCCTCACAAAACACCCAATGGGGGGGCCTCAATGTAGCTGTTTATTGCAAAAGAATTTCAGAAACAGACTAGAATGGGAGATTGCTGAATTACAAGTTATTACAACACTCAGGACAATGGAACCCCCAGGGCTTAATAGAGATATCGGGTTTTTAACTCACTACGCTGGCTAAGTCACTCAGTTCTCTCATTTGTTTGTTAACTCTTTTATTATCTGTATATGCCAATTTGCCACCGCTCACAGGTCTTATCAACTGCTTTAATCCAGTGGTGGCTATACTTGTCCCACAGTTACTTATACATCTTGACTCTAACTAGTTTTTTTTGGTAACTACCCCTCTCTGTCTACCTATAGGTAAAGCTTCAGGAAGTCTGCTTCAATATATCTGAAGAAGTGTGCCTACACATGAAAGCTTATACCCAGAATTAAACTGTGTTGGCATCCAGGGTGCCCTGGCTCAAACTTTGTTCTGTCAACTATTTCAGCTCACTCTCTGACTGTTGCTATTGCTGATTTCCTTTTGTTACTTTTCTGAGGCATTTGCTCCATTTACGTTTGGACATTGTTTATGGGATATGTACGTCATGATGCAAGACCCCCTGCAGAATGCAGGAAATTCACAACCACCTGCCCACCCACCGTGACCCCATTTCTGTGCCCAGATGATGCCTCCCCACTAATCCCTGGTCAATCTGGTCTGGAAGAAGTTCACTTCCAGATTCCAAAGTGGCAATTGGCATTTACCTGGGAATGGATGAAACAGCCACAAAAACCATGCGCCGACATGCTCACAATCCCTTCCTGCCCACACGCTCACAATCTGCCTAAGTTCACAGCATCAGCATTTCTGTCAGATGGCTATCTAGCTTCTGCCTAAAAACTTCCAAAGAAGGAAAAAAATTGTGAGTGTCCTGCATTGACTAGATGACCCTGGAGGTTCCTTCCAACTCTAGGATTCTATAATTCCAATCCACCACCTCCCAAGGTGGGACCAACATGAAAAGTTTGGGATGCAAACAAGCCGGTGGGCTCAAAAAGCAGATGCCTGGGTCAACTCTTTTTTTTGCAAAGAAGCCGTGAGATCACAATGGGGATTCATTGGCTTCCTTTATATCTCATCGTTCTCCCCAGTGGGGACTCAAAGTAGCTGGAGCTGTTCCCCTCTGTTCTATCCTCACAACAACTCTGTGAGGTGGGTTAGGCTGCTTGTCCTTCCTTCCTCCCTTCCTCCCTCCTTTCTTCCTTCCTTCCTTCCATCCTCCCTTCCTCCCTCCCTCCCTCCCTCCCTCCCTCCCTCCTTCCTTCCTTCCTTCCTTCCTTCCTTCCTTCCTCCCTCCCTCCCTCCCTCCCTCCCTCCCTCCATCCTTCCTTCCTTCCTTCCTTCCTTCCTTCCTTACTCCCTCCCTCCCTCCCTCCCTCCCTCCTTCCTTCCTTCCTTCCTTCCTTCCTTCCTTCCTTACTCCCTCCCTCCCTCCCTCCCTCCCTCCCTCCTTCCTTCCTTCCTTCCTTCCTTCCTTCCTTCCTTACTCCCTCCCTCCCTCCCTCCCTCCCTCCTTCCTTCCTTCCTTCCTTCCTTCCTTCCTTCCTTCCTTCCTTCCTCCCTCCCTCCCTCCCTCCCTCCCTCCCTCCTTCCTTCCTTCCTTCCTTCCTTCCTTCCTTCCTTCCTTACTCCCTCCCTCCCTCCCTCCCTCCCTCCTTCCTTCCTTCCTTCCTTCCTTCCTTCCTTACTCCCTCCCTCCCTCCCTCCCTTGCTCCCTCCCTCCCTCGGTCCCTCCCTCCTTCCTTCCTTCCTTCCTTCCTTCCTTCCTTCCTTCCTTCCTTCCTTCCTTCCTTCCTTCCATCCTCCCTCCCTTGCTCCCTCCCTCCCTCCCTCCCTCCCTCGCTCCTTCCTTCCTTCCTTCCTTCCTTCCTTCCTTCCTTCCTTCCTTCCTTCCCTCCTTCCTTCCTTCCTTCCTTAGAAATCACATGCAAAGCTGAGCTAAAGGAACAGAGAAGGTTATATTCAGGGCTATGAACCAGGCGAAGCAGATTCGGCCTGCTCGTAACCAGAGATCAGCCTGGCTCTCTCCATTGACCATTTCAGTCCGTTACAGCTGTCACGCAGGCCTGATATATCCCAGCGCACCGTCAGATGGGCTATTATGCCGTTTCCACCAGTGTCGGCTTACAGCGATGTCAAATCCACTGCATGGATCCTTGCCGTGAAAGCAAAACCAAATTGTCTCTCCCAAGCCATCGAGCTGCACGTCCAGACCACTGTACGCTGACCCTCACCCCTCTATGGAATGCTTTCAAATTGATTTTTGGGGAGACTGACTTCCACACTGAAAGACGTTTACCGTATCCGGGATAAAAATAGTTCTCGCGGACTCCCAGCCTGTCGTGCCTTGGCCTGGCCTTTGTGTGTTCGGAGAGGGGATTATTAATTTTAATTTCGTTTTACCTTCACGCTGGCAGGAATTATTTCAGCCAAACCGGAATTAATAAATGATCTGGTCATAAACAATTTATCATCCCCCCCCCCCCACATGGACGCAAACATTTACTGTGAAGTACTAGGAGGAAAAATTATATACAGTGGTAGAAAGCTGTGAAAGGTGGGGTGGGGAGCTTTTTAAGGAGAAAAGTAACCCCAGAAAAGACCGTGACAATTCGGTCCTGGAGAATTTACCCCCTTCTGTTCCCCAGAATTAACATACAATGTTAGTATGACCAGGGGAGCCCAAATCTCGCCAGATCCTGGAAGTTAAGCAGAAGGTTGGAGGTCCTATAACTCCAGGGAGGGCAGAATATAAATAGAATACACAAACAAACAAACAGTCTTTTCCTTCCTTCCTTCCTTCCTTCCTTCCTTCCTTCCTTCCTTCCTTCCTTCCTTCCTTCCTTCCTTCCTTCCTTCCTTCCTTCCTTCCTTCCTTCCTCTCTCTCTCACTTCCCCCTCCCCTCCTTCCTCTCATTGGGCTTTGCATGTGATAGTTATATTGTACGCCTACAAGATTTTAAGTAGGAAATGATTCGATGGGTCAATAATATGCCTGTTGGCGTTTGTGTTGTTTTGTTAGGAATGTCACCTTTTTACAATTACAGATTAAATTGACAAGCTGTGAGTGAGACGTAGAGCACCATTTCCTTCTGGGGTGTGCAAAAAGGACAACTAGGAAGGAAACATTGAACTAGTGACCGAGTCCAAAATTCCAAGTTGGAAATCTTTCTTCCAGAAGCAATGTTATGGACACAGCAGGGTGCCCCACTGTTCCTTGTGCTGTGTCTGTTGTGGGGACAGGAAGGGAAAGATGATTGTAAGCCCCTTTGATTCTCTTGCTGTCAGCCATTCAGTCAAATCTGAGGGCCATTTCCCACGGCTTAAAAATAGCACAATGGTTGCTAATTGAAAACGCTACTAATTTGGCATTACCCACGACGTCGTAGACAATCTGCAACACTCCTGAAACCGATCAGCAATAAGCGCTTCGTTTTAGCGCTTTCAGGGGAATCCAGAAAAGTGGATTCACCCTCCGGATAGCGATACACTCCTGCAACCAATCTGCAACACTAGCGCTAAAGACCTGTGCGTTACCATTGTTGCTGGTTCTTCAAAGTCCCTCCCCCTGGCTCTCTTCTCTGAGCTTCCGGCGAAGCGATCGCCATTTTTTTTTCTCGGAGCGAGCGGGGATAAACGCACCGGCGAGCCTCTTTCTGTTTAGAGGCTTCCCTGGCTTCATTCCTTCACCTTTAGTCACTAAGCACAAACCACTTAAAAGCCCGTTTGCTGAAATAAAGTCCCTTTATTTTTTACACATAAATTCAGCCGAAAATCAAGCCCGTGAGAAGGGGGGGGGGATTTTTTTTTATCACTCGAGGCAGCGTGCAAACGATCATACAATCAAACGACAGCTCACATTAGGCAGCTGGATGGGTCTCTCCGTAGCAACGAATCTACACAGATTCGTTGCTATGGGTCTGTTTTTTTTTTTAAAAACCTTTCTTAAAGGGAAAGCGGCTGTTTGGGAGCATGCTAACGGCTGCCCATTGGCTGCTTGACGGCCAGGGGCGGGACGAGCTTGGCAATAGCGCTTCCTTTCTAGCGATTTCTGCCGAGACCGGAAGCCTGTGGGAAACGCTAAAAAACGCAACTGATTCCACTACAAAGCCAGGTGTGCAAAACGACGAATTCCACTATTTTAAATGGCGATTTTTCATTCCGCAAACAATTTGCAACAAAGATCCCTGTGCGAAAAGGCCCTGATTGTTGGCGGTCCCATGGCACAACCTCCAATCCAGCACCAATTCTTTTATTTGTGTAATGTTCTGGCCAGCGTCCATTTTGATCGTCTCTCACCGCCGTGTTCTTTGTCAGCCTGGTTTCCTTTTTCCACTGACCAGACCTAACCAATGTGAGTTTTGTGATTTTGCCTACCATTGATAAGCCAGGCATTATGCGCTCTAGTATTTCCTTGGTTGTGACTTTTGCTGTCCATGAGACCCGCACAAGCCTTCTCCAACACCAGAGTTCAAATGAATCGATTGTTCTCTTTTTTCAATGCTTTCATTGTCCAACTATTACATCATTCTCCATGTAGTTTAAAGCCATTTCTGCAGGTCCTCTCCTCTGCTGTCAACAAGAACCTCTCCCTGCCCTTCTCTAAGTCAGGGATAGTCAACCTGTGGTCCTCCAGATGTTCATGGACTACCATTCCCATGAGCCCCTGCCAGCGTTTGCTGGCAGGGGCTCATGGGAACTGTAGTCCATGAACATCTGGAGGACCACAGGTTGACTACCCCTGCCCTAAGTGACAACCTTTCAGATACTTCAAGAGAGTCACCCTGTCCCCTCTCAACCTCCTCATCTCCAGGCTGAACATTCCCAAGTCCCTCAGCCTTTCCTCGTAGGGCTTGGTCCCCAGATCCCGGATCATCCTCATTACTCTCCTCTGCCCTCTCTCCATTTCGTCCTCATCCTTTTGGTAGTGAAGCCTCCAGAACTACACCCAGGACTCCAGATGGGGACTGATCAATGCGGTATACAGCAGGACTATGACATCTTGTAATGTGGTGCCTCTGTTGAAACAGGCCAGGACGGCCTTCACAGTCATCTCTGTCATCTAGAGATGAGCTGTACTCCAGGGGGGGGATCCCCAGGTCCTGCCAGGAGACAGGCAACCCTCTGTCTTCCGTAAGGATCTTTCCGAGCTCACTTGTGGCTGCCGTTCCCCGTTTCTGTCTTCTTCTGACATCTTGGGTGCAGTCTCCCTTTGGGCTGACGACAGGGGAGGGGGGTCAAGGAATCGGAAACCTCGACCAATTTGAATTCCTTCCCCATCAACCTTTCCCAAAGGGCAAGGATTCTGACCCGGCGGCTGAAGCCGAGGAGCTGGCAGCCGTCCGGGATCTGTCTCCCTCCCGCCGAGTGGGGCCGTCCAGGACGAGCCAAGCGTCAGCCTGCAGCTGTTTGACATTTCGCTCACCTCGAACCACCGAGGAGGGCCAGCAGGCTCCTGGGAAGGCTGCCAGCCATCCGGGGGACAGCCTGTAAAAAGAGGAAGCGCAGACGGAATGAAACTCAGTCAAGTCAGAGACTGACCAGGCCCCTGCGGCGGGGGGGGGGGGGGAACCCGATGAGGACCGGAGGAGTAAGATTGATGAACCAGAGGGAGTCTTTCTGTCTGGCTTGTGTCTCCCACCCGAGAGCCTGGAGGAAGCTCCGAAAGACCCCTCCACCCCAATGCCCCGTTTCTTAATCTCTTCCCGCAAGCTGCTCCCTGCGAAACACGGACAAATGGCAGAGGAGGCAGGAGAGAAGCCCTGGGCGCTCCATCACTGCCTGCAGGAGAGGAGAAGCGGTCTTTCGCCTTTTCCAAAAAATTCACCACCTCCTGCAGTCCCCAGGCGGAACACAAAGAGAGCATCACAATTCAGGGCTCAGGGAGGTCCCAGATCGCAGTCCTGCCTCGGATGCTGTGGCCTTTTTTGGCCCGTTAAGGTTTTCCTATCTAGCGCAGAGCTGGAGGACTCACAGACCATTTCTGCAACGGCGATATTGCCTGGATGTGCATTTTTTAAAGGGTCGACTTTCCCGTCCGTTTCCGCATTGAAATCCACCCTCCTTCCCGGTGCGGACCAAATCGCCCTCTCGCTTGCTGCATGGTTAGGAAATTCCAGGTCATAGCAATTTCATTTCAAGGTGGAATCTAATTTGGAGTTGTCCAATGGAGAAATGCTTACATTCGATTTCCCCCCCCCCCATGGCCGCCTTTCTGAGTTGTTTGTGCACGCCTCTTTTCTCCTCGCCTTCCTCTGCAGAGTCTTCCTTGGTGGACTCCCACCCAAGGTATATGATGACCCCAGCAAGGTGAGGCAAGTGAGTAGAGATGGTTTTCCCTTGCCTTCCTCTGCAGAGTAGTCCTTTGTGGTCTCCCACTCAAGACTTATGATGGCTTCAGCAAGGGGCTTTCAAGGCAAGTGAGAAGGACTTCTCCCATTGCCTTCCTATGCAGAGTCTTCCTTGGTGGTCTCCCTTCTAAGTATCCACCCTGCTTAGATTAGACTTATGGTGGCCCCAGCAAGGGGCTTTCAAGGCAAGTGAGAAGCAGAGGTGGTTGGCCATGGCCTTCCTCTGCAGAGTCTTCCTTGGTGCTCTCCCTTCCATATACCAACCCCAGGAAGGAGCTTTCAAGGCAAGTGAGAAGCAGAGGTGGTTGGCCGTGGCCTTCCCCTGCAGAGCCTTCCTTGGTGGTCTCCCATCCAAGACTTATGGTGGCCCCAGCAAGGGGCTTTCAAGGCAAGTGAGAAGCAGAGGTGGTTGGCCATTCATTGGATGCTCTCGGGTTCTAGTACTTTGGAAGAAGGAGAAAAAATGTCTCTTTGCCAGCTATTTCCACCCCATGCGTAACTTTATACCTCTCTCAAGCCCTCCTTTCAGTCATTTCTTTTTAAAATGATTACGAATTCAGTGTGAAACCAACTCTAATGTGTGTGTGTGGGGGGGGGAAGAGGCCTTGGCTCAATGGTAGAGCATTTCCGTGGCATGCAGAAGGTCCCAGGGTCAATCCCCAGCATCTCCACTTAAAAGGACTAGGCAGGAGATGATGTGAAAGGCCCAAATGGATGGGAATTCATTAATTTTTATATTTTTTAAAAATGTGTTAAACGTTTATCTGGTGATATGACCACATATGGCCATATCGACCTGCCCCCCCCCTTCCAAAATGGCCAATGACAGGCCCGGAGGGTGGTGGAAAATGGCGGCGCTTTAGGTGGGCATGGACATAGCTCTGCTTCCCAACCCTATTCTGCACGATCGCGCCACTTCTGAGATTTCTCAAAGCCTGAAGAATGTTTCAGGGGTCTCTCCATGGTAGAAAAGTTGAGAAAGGCAGCTCTAGTTTGAGGCATGGAAACAAATCTAAGTACACTGAACAGCTCATACAAGATATCGGATCTCTGAAAAAAGCGGAGCAGGAGGCTTTCTCTTATTGGACTGGAAGTGGATTTGGAAACAAGGAAGTGAGGGCACTGTTCCCCTCCATTGCCAACACCCATGACCACAGGAGGGAGCTGCTTCCCAGCCTTCCTTCATTTGCTGGTGGTCAGATCAAATGGTACCTTTTGGCTTTTTCAGAACCAGAAAGACACAGCTTTAGGACGAAAGAAACTGTGAGAACGTTCGTTTTGGTATGAGCGCCAAGAGCAGGTGGCACAGGAGAAAGAGAGCAGCTGGCCTCAGGCTGCTTCATTGGCCTGGGTTGCCGCTCACCTGGATTGTTAGGGCTGTTCTCAGTGTAGTGACTTGATGCTCTCCCACCCAAAGATTAACCCTGGGCTTTGTTGAAGCTTTGCTGAAGCTTTGCTGTGCTTTCAAATGCATCTCGGCTCTTAGTGCTGCTGCTAATCTTAGGGATGGTCACAAACCACGCTTATGTGTTTTGCTTCAGTGTGTGGTTCGTAGTCTGTAGCCAAGCCGCAAAACAAGCTGTGACCTGATATAAACTGGGAGTCAGGCGGGCAAGCGGAGGAGTGGTATATAAATCGTGAAAGGAAGGAAGGAAGGAAGGAAGGAAGGAAGGAAGGAAGGAAGGAAGGAAGGAAGGAAGGAAGGAAGGAAGGAAGGAAGGAAGGAAGGAAGGAAGGAAGGAAGGAAGGAAGGAAGGAAGATTAAGTGGCCCGGAGCTATTGAAACCCCTGCTTTCTGCTCCCCACTGCTCGGCTGTTCTTTGTGAAGAGCAGAAAGCAGGGGTTGAAATTACCCCGTGCCATTGAACCCCCTGCTTTCTGCTCTTCATGAACCGCCACAAACTGCCTTAAAATCCCTGAAAGTTTGCAGTGTCTCATCAGCTCACAAACTGCCTAAAATTCATCATTAGGTTCATGCGCAGGTTCATGCCCATCCCTAGCCAATGTGGGAAAGAGGACAATTTGAATAAGTTTTGGAGACTGCATTGAAGTCCCCGGGGCATGAGTTTCAGAAATGATCTGAAACAGTCGCTTGAGCCCAGTGGGCGACAAGGAGCCGGTGGAGTTGCTGGCATCTCCTTGCAAAGATGTTCAGCACCGGTGGAGGGAGAGGGGTGCCGAACGGCAGGCATGTGAGCTGCTTGGCTGCAGGGTGCTGTCATGCATGGCTTGCTTCCCTGCTCCTTTGCAGCAAGAGCTCTTCCTCTCCTGCTGCTGGGAACAAAAGCATTGCCACCATTAGGCAAAGGGGAAAACGATGCCTCAGACCCCAACAGAGAGCCGGAGGCAGAAGGAGGAACAGAGCTCTGTCGCAGCCCGCAGTACTAGCGCATGCCAGTGTCAGCTTTGTTCAGATGCTACAGCTTTACGGATGGCCGTCAAAGTTCCGCAGTGACCACGACTACAAGTACAACGATATAGGCTAGATATCAGGAAAAAGATTTTCACAGTCAGAGTAGTTCAGCAGTGGAATAGGCTGCCTAAGGAGGTGGTGAGCTCCCCCTCACTGGCAGTCTTCAAGCAAAGGCTGGATACACACTTTTCTTGGATGCTTTAGGATGCTTAGGGCTGATCCTGCGTTGAGCAGGGGGTTGGACTAGATGGCCTGTATGGCCTCTTCCAACTCTATGATTCTATGAAAATGGGACCCTTCCACCAGGCCTATGGCTGTGGTCAGGCCAGCCCGGAAATACCATGGGCCTCCCCGCTTTCTCTTGAGGTTATTGGAAGAAGAAGAGAATAAATCTCCCAAGAAGCTAAAAAAGTATACAATGCACTTTATACCACGCTTTTTACTACCCAAAGGGGTCTCAAAACAACTTGCGATCGCCTTCCCTTTCCTCTCTCCACTACAGAGACATTCTGAGGGAAAGGTGGCTGAGACAGCTCTGGGAGAATTGTGACTGGCCTCAGGTCATCCAGTTGGCTGCATGTGGAGGACGAATGGGGAATCAAACTGGGTTCTCTGAATTAAAGGCCACTGCTCTTGGCCATGACACCGCACTGGCTCCTCCCCCTTCCTCAGTAGGACAGTATATACCTTAAAATTATTAGGGGATGTACTAGGCAAACCACCCCATATTGAGTCTGCCATGAAAACGCTAGAGGGCGTCACCCCAAGGGTCAGACATGACTCGGTGCTTGCACAGGGGATACCTTTACCTTTACCTTTTACTAGGAATCAAACTAAGCTGTTCTTCAGCGAGCATAGTGCTACCCAAGCCCTGGGGAACCTGAATGGACCAGATATATAGATGATGATGATGATGATGATGATGATGATGATGATGATGATGATGATGATGATGATGATGATGATGATGATGATGATGATCGGGGCAGCAAAACAACATAGGAAAACACAATAAAAACAATCAAACGACAAATACCCCATGCTCAATCTCCCCGTTTTTTCTCCATGTATTCAATGGTGGGTGCACGAATATCCCTTTTTGTCAGTTGTAACGTTTGAACCCGTCCATGTATTTTCTTCCAGAAATTATGCAGAACCTCTGTTCTCCTTTTCTTTTTTTCTCCCTGGCCCAAGAAGTTTTGAAGACGTAGCCAAAATGTCCCTCGCAGGCTCGTTTTACGTCTTTATCACTCAGCAAGAAGGAATTTGAAGTGCTAAATTAATTTCGCTGGCAAAGTAGATAAATTCACGTCGGGCCTGCTGTGCGACTTACATTAATTTTGTTCCGCTGCTTTTTCTTTTCTTTTTTAAAGTCTCCGAACTGTCTTGCGAACGGCTAGGGGCCCACCGTGTGCTCCAGCGGTTCAGGGGGATATAAACCGCGGGATAAAAACAGCTCTGAACATCTTTACTCAGGAAGGCGTTTCTTGCTCTTTAAGCTTGACTTTCCAAACCTCCTTGGACGGTTTGCTGATAACACAGCTTGGACTCGGGGGACCAAAGATACCATCTCCTGATGTGATCTCACATATCAGCCCAGAGGACTTCAGGGAGTTTAGTGTGGAGCATGAATTCAGTGGATCAAGAGCTCCCTGTCCCCCCCCCCCTTCAGATCTGTATCCAGACACAACAACAGTTAGTCTGCTCTGCTCCGGTTCGGCCTCACTTGGAGTCCTGGGTTCAGTTTTGGGCACCCCAGTTGAAGAGGGAGGTAGACAAACTGGAGCGTGTCCAGAGGAGGCCAACAAAGATGGTGAGGGGTTTGGAGACCAAGACGGATGAGGAAAGGCTGGGGGAGCTTGGTGTGTTTAGCCTGGAGAGGAGATGACTGAGAGGGGATCTGATAACATCTTCAAGTACTTAAAAAGCTGCCATGTAGAGAATGGAGCAGAGTTGTTCTCTCTTGCTCCGGAGGGATGGATCAGAACCAGTGGGATGAAATTAATTCAAAAGAAATTCCGTCGAAAGATCAGGAAGAAGTTCCTGACAGTCTGAGCGGTTTCTCAGTGGAACAGGCTTCCTCAGGAGGTGGTGGATTCTCCATCTTTGGAAGTTTTTAAACAGAGTCTGGAAAGCCATCTGACAGAAAGGCTGATTGTGTGAAGGTTCAAGGGGGTGGCAGGTGACAGTGGATGAACGATAGGGATATGAGTGTCCTGCATGGTGCAGGGGGTTGGACTAGATGACCCAGGAGGTCCCTTCCAACGCTATGATTCTATGATTTGATGATTCTATGGTCTAAGCCAACTCAGGTTAAGGATTTAGGGGCAGGCAGGCTGTAGTACCAGCAGCAGTGGATTTATGGGTCCTTAGCAGAACACAACTGGCACGAGTCACAGCGGGGTAGCCTGGTATGTTTTTCCTCCCTAGTTTTCCTTTGTTCATTCCCCAAAGGGTAATGGTTTCCAATATCGTGACTTGTCATTTTAATATGGAATAGCAAAAAGGCGGCATTCCTAACAAAACAAAAAAGATGCCCACAGGAGTCTTATGGACCCATCAACCCATTTCTTATTTACAAATCTTGAAAGTATGATGATAACTCACAAAACACAATAGCAGTAACACAATGTTCATAGAATCATAAAATCATAGAATCATAGAGTTGGAAGGGGCCATACAGGCCATCTAGTCCAACCCCCTGCTCAACGCAGGATTAGCCCTAAGCATCCTAAAGCATCCAAGAAAAGTGTGTATCCAACCTTTGCTTGAAGACTGCCAGTGAGGGGGAGCTCACCACCTCCTTAGGCAGCCTATTCCACTGCTGAACTACTCTGACTGTGAAAAACTTTTTCCTGATATCTAGCCTATATCGTTGTACTTGTAGTTTAAACCCATTACTGCGTGTCCTCTCCTCTGCAGCCAGCAGAAACAGCATCCTGCCCTCCTCCAAGTGACAACCTTTCAAATACTTAAAGAGGGCTATCATGTCCCCTCTCAACCTCCTTTTCTCCAGGCTGAACATTCCCAAGTCCCTCAACCTATCTTCATAGGGCTTGGTCCCTTGGCCCCAGATCATCTTCGTCGCTCTCCTCTGTACCCTTTCAATTTTATCTACGTCCTTCTTGAAGTGAGGCCTCCAGAACTGCACACAGTACTCCAGGTGTGGTCTGACCAGTGCCGTATACAATGGGACTATGACATCTTGTGATTTTGATGTGATGCCTCTGTTGATAAAGCCCAAAATGGCATTTGCCTTTTTTACCGCTGCATCACACTGCCTGCTCATGTTTAGTTTACAATCCACAAGTACCCCAAGGTCTCGTTCACACACAGTGTTACCTAGAAGCGTATCCCCCATCCAGTAGGCATGCTTTTCATTTTTCTGACCCAGATGCAGAACTTTACACTTATCTTTATTAAATTGCATCTTGTTCTCATTTGCCCATTTTTCCATTGTGTTCAGATCTCGTTGATCTCTGTCTCTATCTCTATCTCTTCATCACAACTCTGAAATAATCACACAATCTTTATGATTACGAAGAGTCGCTCACGATTATGTAGAAACTTCTTTTTGTTTTATCATATCGAAGGGAAGTGTGATCGTAGTCCTTGCATTCATCCTCTTTCTTTCTTGAACCTTGGTGAGACACACGTGATATGCCAATATTCATTCATTCATTCATTCATTCATTCATTCATTCATTCATTCATTCATTCATTCATTCATTCATTCATTCATTCATTCTATTTATATACCGCCCTCCCTGAAGGCTCAGGGTCATTCACATAGAACAATACAGATAATTTAGATTAACAATAATGAAGTGAAACAACAAGCTACATGGAACCTCCACATTTATGCAGCTTTTGGTTCTCAAATAGGCTCGATGAACAATGTGCATGATCATTTAATAACAGACCGTGTGTCTTGCCCTTTTTTCATTCTCGCTAACCACAAACCTCTTAGAGCCTCTTGTGGCGCAGAGTGGTAAGGCAGCTGTCTGAAAGCTTTGCCCACGAGGCTGGGAGTTCAATCCCAGCAGCCGGCTCAAGGTTGACTCAGCCTTCCATCCTTCCGAGGTCGGTAAAATGAGTACCCAGCTTGCTGCTGGGGGGTAAACGGTAATGACTGGGGAAGGCACTGGCAAACCACCCCGTATTGAGTCTGCCAGGAAAACGCTGGAGGGCGTCACCCCAAGGGTCAGACATGACTCGGTGCTTGCACAGGGGATACCTTTACCTTTACCTTTTTAACCACAAACCATGTAAGTATGAAGACTCCATAGCAATCACCGCCTCCTAATTTTATAGCACCGTGGGACCCCTGGAAACATGGGGCTCATAGCACATGTTACTAGGATAAACCACTTCTGGGTCTAAGCCAGCCACTTTTTAAAGGCACATTTCCAGGTAGGAAAAGAGTGAGTGGTTTTTTAATACCCTGCTTTTCATTACCCGAAGGAGACTCAAAACCATGAGAATCACCTTTCCATCTTCTCCCCACAACAGGCGCTCTGTGAGGTAGGTGGGGCTGAGAGAGCCCTGAGAGAACTGTTCTGCAAGAACAGCTCTAAAAGATTGTGACTGGTCCAAGGTCACCCGGCTGGCTGCATGTGGAGTAGGAATAAAACCCAGTTTGCTAGATTAGCAACCGCTGCTTTTAACCACGACACCGCACTGGCCCAAGGTACTTTCTTGATGTTGCCAGTCATGCAGATGGAGTATATGTAACCTTGGGGGGGGGGAGGTTAACGGGGGGGGGGAGGCTTCGGCGCGGCCAAAGGACAACATAGAATGGACCAAATGCTTCAACCCTGAGAGGTCCTTTGCGGCGGTCAAATTATTGTGAGGAAGGCCTAATTTATTACTATCACTATCTTGTTGTCATTATTATTGTTGTTACCACATCACTATCAACTGAGTCAATTGTATGGTTCCTCTTTTATGTAAACCGCCCCGAGACTCCGGGGAGGGCCGTATATTAAACAAACAAACAAACAAACAAACATGCATTAATTTTAAATATCTTTTAAAAATGTGTTAAACATTTATCAGGTGATACGACTGTATATGGTCATGTTGATATGGTCACCTCCCCCAATGGCCAATGATGGACCGGGAGGGGGCGGGAAACCCTTCTGGGGCCATCCCAAAATCAGGGTAAAGCCTGATCCACATATCTTTATTTTCTGGGGTGTTCACTTCTGGTGTAATCTGCAAAGTTAATGAGGTGTCCCTCCCCCCTCCTCATCCAGATGAGAGAGCCAGTTTGGTGTAGCGGTTAGGAGTGTGGACTTCTAATCTGGCATGCCGGGTTCGATTCTGCGCTCCCCCACATGCAGCCAGCTGGGTGACCTTGGGCTCATCATAGCACTGATAAAACTGTTCTGACCGGGCAGTGATATCAGGCCTCTCTCAGCCTCCCCTCCCTCACAGGGTGTCTGTTGTGGGGAGAGGAAAGGGAAGGCGACTGTAAGCCGCTTTGAGCCTCCTTCGGGTAGGGAAAAGCGGCATATAAGAACCAACTCTTCTTCTTCTTCTTCAGTAATCTCAGGGCTCTCTCAGCCTCACCCACCTCACAGGGTCTCTGTTATGGGGAGAGGAAGGAAAGGCGACTGTAAGCCGCTTTGAGCCTCCTTCCGGTAGGGAAAAGCGGCATATAAGAACCAACTCTTCTTCTTCTTCTTCTTCTTCTTCTTCTTCTTCTTCTTCTTCTTCTTCTTCTTCTTCTACATATGACACTGTTAAGTGAATGCATTCACTGCAAAGGCACAACATTCACGTGGTACAACAACATAAAAATTTTTAGTAGGGACTAATTGAGCCAATGTTATAATTGATGCTGCAAATTGAGGCCTCATCTGCGCTTTGAATGATAAGAGACTCTCCATAAATAATGTCAAGATCAGGGCTTCGAGATTGAAGGGGAAATTGCTGGAAAAAACATTCTTGAAGGCATGGTCATCTGAGGCACATTCCTGCGCATACATGTACACACACTAATATGGGGCAGCATCAAAAGATTCACTTTTTTGTGAAGGGTATTGGCACCATTGAAAAGTGGACCCATTCATAACAATTTCGGTGTCATTGTGTCCAAAAACAATCTCCCAGTCAGGAAGCAGGGTCCATATCCTGAACTGACTTTACTTGCTCTCTGTGATATCAACACATAGCCAAATTTGACTGGCTATGTAGCACTATAGCATCGTTGTGTTGGCTGTGTAGTGCTATAACACCGTTGCATTTGCTCTGTGATTCCTGATTAGCCAGGACCTCCTCTCTGAGTAATTCAGTAACCCATAACCCTTTAGAAATCACGGCCCTTGTTCTAAATTGGCTTAACTTTCCCTAGTTGATGTCTGACTAGCTATGTCATGCTCTAACATTGCATTTGCCCTGTGATTCCTGATGAGCTAGGACAACCACTCTGAGTCAAGCAGTATGCTCTATAACCATTCAGAAAGCATGTTCCTTATCCTGAACTGGCATTATTTGCTCTCAGTGATGTCACTCTGTGGCCAACTCTGACTGGCTACATAGTACAATAGCATCATTCACTTTGCTACGTGATTCCTGATTAGCTAGCACAGGAGTAGTCAACCTGTGGTCCTCCAGATGCCCATGACTACAATTCCCATGAGCCCCTGCCAGCGTTTGCTGGCAGGGGCTCATGGGAATTGTAGTCCATGAACATCTGGAGGACCACAAGTTGACTACCCCTGAGCTATTGTGATCTATCTAAATTCATGAAACTTTGGGGTTTCTTGACAGCTCTGGAAAGGGTTTCCTGAATGAGTAGAAGTTAATTCATTTTTAAAAAATTGTTAACCATTTATTGGGTGATACGACCATATATGGTCATGTCCACCCACCTCCCCAATGGCCAATGATGGGCTTGGAGGGGGTGGGAAGGGGAGGGGCCCTGGGTAGGCATGTACACAGCTATGCATCCCAACCACATCCTGCATGGTTGTGCCTAAAGAATGTTTCAGGGGATTTCTCAACAGTGAAAAAATTGAGAAAGGCTGTTCTTGGGCTGTTCTGAGTAATGTAACACTGATGCTGGAGTGGCACAAACAGCCCAGAAAAACAAAGGATCGAATCAAGTTTTTTTTTTTAAAGAAATATTTTCACAATTAAAACTTGGGGGAAACCATTGGTGTTATATCGCCCCTCTTGGCAAGAGCTAATGACTTTCCCGGAGAAGGAGAATATTTACTGCAGCCGTTCAACATGAGTATTTAAGAGGCATCATTAAAAAGGGCTGCGACAAATTCAAAAATATACCGAAAATGATAATATGCTAATCGCTCATCATTGATACATTTGTACACTGTTCTTCGGAGCAAGCAGTTTTACTAGCTGGTCCATAAAATTTAATTCCGGCCTAATTAAAGCTTTGGGTTTTTATTCTGACATCTCTGTAATTTTAGAGTTTATATCAACAGGGGAACTGCAATAAAACGATCAGACTTTAAACCAGAGCCCTTCAATACACAAATGGCCCATCTACCCAGGAAATGCTTCTGTTGTGCTTTTTAAAAATCTGCATTGTGCATTTTTTTCTGTTAGAGGCTACTACGGCCAGAGAGTACAGGTGTTTCAAACAAATGGCTTCCAACCTGCAAAGTAATAATTGCATGCAAAGAGGGCATTCTATATTTATTTAGCATGTTTTAAAAAAAAAATGTAATTCATTATTATCCTAAATCAGACCCTTTGGTCCCTTGAGGCCAGTCTAGTCCAGTTTGTCTCACATCCCATACCACCTGATCCTTTCCATTGGAGATACCAGGGATTGAACCCAGGACCTTCTGCATGCCAAGCAGATGCTCTGTTGTTGAACCATGCTCCCAACCCCATGAGGTGGGTTAAGTTAGGCCTAAGATCACCCAGTGAGCTTCCAGAGCATGAGTAGGGATCTGAACCAATACATCATGCTGGCTCTCTTTAGCTATGGGGGTCAACATTGATCAAGCATGGTTTTATCTAGCATGGCTAGATTGACCACCTTTCCCTTAACAGCAAGACGGTGCGGTCGGGTATGCTGAGAAAGAATGAAGTGGCATGATTTTGCAAAACGTGGTTAGGAAGCAGTAGCTTGGTACACGCCCACCCAGGGCCCGTCCCCTCCCCACCCCCTCCAGGCCCATCACTGGCCATTTTGGGAGGGAGAAGCAGGTCGACATGACCATATATGGTCATATCACCCGATAAATTCTTAACAATTTTAAACATATTTTTAAAATAAATTCTCTCCCACCAATTGGGGAAACTCTTGCAAGAAATAATGAAGGACAATGCAGAGTACAGAGTTCTGGTCTACCTGAAACGTTAGAACAGTGTTTCTCAATTTTTTTTTACCATTGAGAAACCCCCAAAACATTTTTCAGGGGTTGAGAAACCCTGGAAGTGTAGTCCACAGGCCACAACTTCCTGACACATCCACAGAAGTCACATGTCACCAGAAGTTACATCACCCAGACACTCCCACTGCATGTGACCTCACCCGGCCACTCCCATGGGGTTTGAAGGCAAGCGAGCAAGAGATGGTTGGCTGTTGCCTGCCTTTGCACAACAACCCTAGACTTCTTTGCAGGCCTCCTATCCAATTACTAACCAGGGATGACTAACAGCTAACCTGCTTAGCTGTTCGGCATTTCTGAAAAGTGCCTCATCACTGGCAGCCTTCAAGCTGCGGCTGGACAGACACTTATCCTGGATGCTTGAGGCTGATCCTGCATTGAGCAGTGGGTGGGGCTAGATCAGGGGTAGTCAAACTGTGGCCCTCCAGATGTCCATGGACTACAATTCCCAGGAGCCCCTGCCAGCATTTGCTGGCAGGGGCTCCTGGGAATTGTAGTCCATGGACATCTGGAGGGCCGCAGTTTGACTACCCCTGGGTTAGATGGCCTGGATGACCCCTTCCAACTTGTAGGGTTCTATGATTCTAGCTTCTGAGATTTGATGGGATTGGGCTCTCCTTGGCTATCCAGGTTATGACCTAGTCCAGAAATCTGCAACGATCTCAGCTTGATTGGCAAGGTAATCTTTGCCAAGGGACCCATGAGGGAGGGGGCGGATTTCCCTCCTGCCTACCTTCTTGGACATGGCAGAACGAAGCCGGGACTTTCCAACCCTAAGGGAGAAGGCCGCCCATGAATTTGCTTAAGGAAGAAGTAGCTGGAGGACTGATTGAGACAGAGAGCTGTCGAGGAGAGATGGCCAGCTCATATTATTAGTAGCTGTGCAGGCAGCTGAGGACTCTGTTTGTGCCCCGTGCTGATAAACAGCCGGGAAAGAGAGTTATAAAGCCCAGGGACATTTATTTCTCTTCCGAGGATCTGCCACTGCCGGGGAATCTTATCTCTGGCCGTTCTCGGGAATAAAGCATTTAGCCTTTTGTAACGAGAGCTTTCATAGGGCAACAGCAAGAGTGGATTCAATTATGTTCCCCAGCACTGAAAGGCCGGGGTGGGGGTGGGGGGGGGAGTTAAGCTCCCAGAGAACTTCCACATAAATGAAGAGGACGTTGTGCTGGTAAATGAGGAGAAAAGGTTCTCTGAAATCCTTTGGAGGGGAATCGAAATCACCACAAAAGGGAACAGTCCACAAAGATGGTCACTGATTGACCTTTGAAGGACAGGGTTGCCAGCTCTGGGTTGGGGGTGGGTGGAATTTGGGGCAGGGAGGGACCTCTGTGGAATCTAATGCTATGGAGTCCCCCCTCCAAAGCAGCCATCTTCTCCAGGAAACTGATCTCTGTCCCCTGGAGAGGAGCTATAATGCTATGGAGTCTCCCCTCCAAAGCAGCCATCTTCTCCAGGGGAACTGATCTCTGTCGCCTGGAGATGAGCTATAATGCTATGGAGTCTCCCCTCCAAAGCAGCCATCTTCTCCAGGGGAACTGATCTCTGTCGCCTGGAGATGAGCTATAATGCTATGGAGTCCCCCCTCCAAAGCAGCCATCTTCTCCAGGGGAACTGATCTCTGTCCCTTGGAGATGAGCTATAATGCTATGGAGTCCCCCCTCCAAAGCAGCCATCTTCTCCAGGGGAACTGATCTCTGTCCCCTGGAGATGAACTATAATGCTATGGAGTCCCCCCTCCAAAGCAGCCATCTTCTCCAGGGGAACTGATCTCTGTCACCTAGAGATGAGCTGTAATTCCAGGGGATTCCCAGGTCCCATCTTGAGACAGAGTTGCCAGCTCTGGGTTGGGAAATACCTGGAGATGTTGGGGGTGGATCCAGGAGTGGGAGGGATTTGGGGCAGGGAGGGACCTCAATGGAGTATAATGCTATGGAGTCCACCCTCCAAAGTGGCCCATTTTATCCAAGGGAACGTAGTCTGGAGATGAGCTGTAATTCCTGGGGATCTATCATGCCCGTGCCACTTGACAAGCCATCAGGAGATGCTCCGGAAGCTGTGGCAGACTCAGATGCCGAGTCTGGATCAAGCCCAGGGCAAGCTGCATGTTAAATCCATGGGTTCAAAAGGACATTGGGCATTCAATCAGCTCTTTAATAGGACCTTAGCAAAAGCAGAACAGACCCTCCTCCACCACAAAAACAAAACAAAACCACATATATACACAGTACAGACAATGGATCTTCTTGCCAGTACGTGGTATAGGTCAGTTTAAGGTTTAAACTGATTGGATCTGGCAGACAGGCTCTAATGGCGCTTTGGTCAATTATGTGTCTGCTTGGATTCTGCCTTGGACCTCAAGCTTGGTCCACAGCAGATCCACAGACACAATAGATCTCCTGGTGGAGAAAAGCGGGGCATAAAAACCGACTTCTTCTTCTTCTTCTTCTTCTTCTTCTTCTTCTTCTTCTTCTTCTTCTTCTTCTTCTTCTTCTTCTTCTTCTTCTTCTTCTTCTTCTTCTCTCTATAGTCTGGAAAATTGTGGTCATTTCAGAGGATGACTGAGTCCCACCAGGAGCCTGGTACCACACACATGACATTATGGATCTGTGATCAGACCCCTAGAAGTGTGGTGTGTCTGAAAAAATAACATGGGGTCATGGTTAGAGGGCTCAACTAGGACCTGAGAGATGTCAAGCGGGTGGAGCTAGTTACAAAAGGGGGGCTTGGGCAACGATCAAGCAGACCACCTCCTCAGTTTTCAGCTTGCTCAGGAGGAGACATCCATATGATAAGTTAATTATCCCTTGATAACCATCACTCAAACCTGGAAAATACCAGGGTGCTACTAGAAGACAGAAAGCTGAGATTCACAGTGCCAGTAGCAAAGTCTTTTGCCATAGCCTGCAAAACCCGCTGTTGAATTCAGGACTACTTGTACAAATGATGCAATTTAAATATACTCATGATAACAAATCGAGTTGTCACCACTATGCTTTTTAACCCTGTAATTTAAACCTTTGCTGTTCTTTGACCATAGAACAACATTCTGTCCTGATACGCTTAATGCTATCTTCCCCTGGAAGAGGCAAATTGCTTCTGTGTACAGTTGCCAACCTCCAGGTGTTGGCTGGAGATCTTGTGTTACTCCATCAGATCTCCAGGCAGCAGAGATCAGTTCCTCTGGAGGACAGATTCTAGGGCCCTGGGCCCTGAATTCATTCACAGTAAGTCTTTGCTGTTTAAGTATCAAAATACAAAAGAATATAAGCATGAAGTACCTAAGAGGTTTAATTACTACTCGAGTTAAGAAAGGGACTTCCTCTTGTCCATTCTGAGCGCTTCCAGCTTGCCTACTGCTCCGTGCCTGTTCCATTTCATTGCCGGACGCATTAAATGGTGCCCTTAGCAGAAAATAACCATTCCTTCTAATTTACCTAGAATAGACATTAAGCTAACTGGCCTATAATTCCCTTGATCCCCTCTTGACCCCTTTTTAAAAATCGGTGTCACGTTTGCCTCTTTCCTGTCTTGAAGGATGGAAGCTGAATTTAGGAACAAACTATTTGTCTTTGACCCGGGAATTGCACCTGGTTCGAAATGTAGCCATGAGGGTCCTCACTAGGACACCTTGGAGGGCCCACATCCAGCCAGTGCTGCAGCAGCTGCACTGGTTAATGGTCTTCTTCCAGATCAAGATCAAAGTCTTGGTTTTGACCTTTAAGGCTATACACTTATCTGAGGGACTGCTTATCTGCTCATGCCCCCTGCAGAGCTCTTTGGTCAGCAGGTATGAATTTGCTGGTTGTTCTGGGCCCCCAGGACATTTGGCTGGCCTCAACCAGTGGAACAAACTCAACCTGGTGGAACGAACTCCCGGAAGAGCTAAGGGCCTTGACAGAGCTCGCTGGGTTCTGCAGGGCTTGCAAGACAGAGCTCTTCTGCCAGGCATTTGGTTGAGGCCAGGGCAGTGACATCTGTAGATCCCTTCCCATGTATATGATCCGCCCCTGGAAGGACAGGATTATTGGATCATCTATGCTGTCCTGGCTGGAACAGTTATTGGTTTCGGAGCGATTATGCTGCCACCTGTCTTTTGGCTTCTGTTTCTGTTTTATTGTATAATTAAGGGGTTTTATGGGTGATATACTGTATTTTATTTGTTTTATATTGTGAACCGCCCTGAGACCATTTGTCGTGAGGGGCAGTATAAAAATCAATCAGTCAGTCAGTCAGTCAATCAATCAATCAATCAATCAATCAATCAATCTGTACTGGTTAGAAAGCCAACAATTCCACATCTGAGTTCCTCAATAATCCTAGACCTAGGCTGGTTCTGCACTTAAATATTTCCCCCCGTTGTCGATCCTTCTTTATTCAGATCGATCTGAACCCGTGTCTTCTGCCTTTGTTTTTCCTGAATTGAAACAGATGTTGCGTTCTACGCTTAATTGGCTGCTCTATCCTTCCCACTTGATTGGGTAACCTAAGGAGTGGGGGAAGCGGTGGCTGGGAAGCTCCAGCTGGTATTGAAGGAGTACAAGGCTGGGGACAGGTTTATCTCCTGCCATTTGTTTCCTGACTCTACAGGCAAAGCAAGGGTATGCGTGTGGAGCATGAGGCTCTTGTTTATTTTTCTTTTCCTGAGCGGGGGAGTGGGGGAGAATGATGGGGGGAAAGGCAATCCGAAAGGCAAATCTCACCACATAGAACTGTGGGCTTGGAGCACAGTCACATTAAAAATGAGGGCAAAAATCAATCTTGCAGAGGAATGACAAATGGGAATGAGTTTTCCGGCGGTCTTTTAACTGACACCCTGACCAATCAGTGACAGACTGCTTCGCTACGTCAGCATTGGAGGAACAGGGAAGAACTTAATCGGGCAAAATGGAGAGATCTAAACTTAATACTGGGGCTTCCAGGGTTGTTTTCTCAAATGTAGCAAGCTATATCCGCTCCTGGATATTGCAGGGGAAAAGTAGTGTTACTGCGGATCAACCATAGACATGACAGAGGGAAAATTTAAAGCACTAAATATCAACAGGGAAATCAATTAATGTGTAGATGACTTTTTCAAATCCAGAATCACTGGGGATAAAAAGCCCAGTGCAGATTCAGCCCTAATTCACTTTTTAAAATTTGCCCAATAATTCTAGAGCTTAATGTCTCATCACCTCATTAAAAAATACTTTTAAACTTAATTTATACCTCCCCTTTCTTCCCAGTGGAGCCCTGAAATGGCATACAGCATTCTCCTCTCCTCCCTTCTATATGTACAACCACCCTGTGAGGTAGGTTAGGTTCACAGAATCACAGAATCAAAGAATCATAGAGTTGGAAGGGGCCATACAGGTCATCTAGTCCAACCCCCTGCCCAAGGCCAATCAGCAAGCTTCCATGGTGGAGTGGAGGATTTGGGAGTGAGTGGGGTGGAATTCCTGGCTTGGCAGAATGCTTACAGAGGTGGATTGCCCTTTCAAAATACCCAGAGCACTCGATACAGGGGGCATGGCTCAAAAGTAGAGCATCAGTTTGCCACGCAGAAGGTCCTGGGTTTGGTCACTGCATCCGCAACTCTAGTTTAAAGGATCAAATAAGGTGAAACCCTAGAGTGCTATGACCAGTCTGAGTAGACAATACTCACCTTGGATGACCAAATGGTCTACTTCCATAATCCGAAGTGATTTATCCTAGTAGCACATCCTTCAGGCATCACAGTTTATCATAGAACCATAGAGTTGGAAGGGGCCATACAGGTCATCTAGTCCAACCCCCTGCTCAATGCAGGATCAGCCCAAAACATCCTAAAGCATCCAAGAAAAGTGTGTATCCAACCTTTGCTTGAAGACTGCCAGCGAGGGGGAGCTCACCACCTCCTTAGGCAGCCTATTCCACTGCTGAACTGCAGTCCTGGACTGTTAGGGGGCCTTCCCACTGTGACTCTTGGGGGGGGGGGTCTTCACGTGACTTCACGTGACCAACTCTAACAGGGCTGTGGTGAGCCCAAGGCCACCCAGCTCAAACGAAGCTTGCCAGATTAGAAGCAGCCGCTCTTAACCTCTACATAAAGCTGGTGATAAGCATGCTTGGTTAGTAACTGAAGCCGGGACCTTCTGCACGCCCAGCAGATGCTCTACCACTCGCATTTATATTGCTCGCAGAATTTGTTTCCCCACCGCTATGTTTGGACTGCCAAATTTATCTACTTTGGGCGTGTGGGTCATTATAACCAAGAGGACTGGCTTACAGGACTCTGGCGCTTCCTAGTCCACTCCCCCCCCCTCCCCAATAAAAAGGAGGCAGGGGGAAGGAACACAACCACTCCAACAACCACCTTGTGTTTTATTTGTCCTGTCACCCTCTGGAAGCTTCCTTACAATGTAATTACATGCTCAGTAGTTATACGGCTCCAGGGCTGATGGCGCACCGCAAACACAAAATAAAAATAAGGCCAACAAATTCCGGCCGGGGAGGATTTAGATATTAAATTGAGATGACAAGAGCTGGAAATCCTCTGGTGAGCAGGCAAGAGAGCTCTGTGCCCAATGCCAGAGGTAGAAATTCCATTAGTCGGAGCTGGCCCGCTTCTTGTTGCTCACACGGCAGAGGGCAGATAATATTTCCCTTTCCTCTGGGGCACTTGTGGCCGAAGGGGAGAACCCGGCTGTTGGAGGTTACCCTGAACCAGTGAATCTGAGAGTGGGATCAGGGGATCAGTGGGAGCCCATCTCCTTTGGGAGCCAGTGTCGTGTAATGATTAAACTGCTGGGCTAGGATATGTGAGACTCGGGTGCGAATTTCTCCTCTGCCATGGAAGCGTTGGCCGGTCACATATTCTTGGCCTAACCAACCTCTCAGCGTTGTTGGCAGAGTTGACGTATGCAAAGAAGGAGCAGGGCACCAGTTTCTTAAAGAGAAGAGGAACAGCTTTGTAAATAAGAGAGGAGAGAAAGAGTGAGGCCTAACTGTCTAACTGACTGACGTTCAGGAAGGACTGTGGCAGGAAATGTGCTCAAAGGAGCACTTCTGGGGTCTCCCAAGGCCTGAAGAAGGTGTCAGGGGGTTCTCAATAGTAACGAAGTGGAGAAAGGCTGCGATAGTGCTTTCACCGACGTGCAGAGCTACCGTTGCTTCTGGGTTTTCCCTGGGAGTGACATTATTGGTAGGAGACCATAGAGTCCACCTTCCAAGGTAACCACTTTCTCCATGAGATCTTATATCTTTTACCCTGGCAATCAGATGGAATTCTGGGATACATCCAGGCCCCACTTGGAAGTCCACAACCATAGGTGAGCCCATCCACGCTCCAAAATATGAAATTCTGGCCCACCAAAGGGAGGTTAAGAGGTGAACAGATGCCTGGTTGTTATTGATGATTTTTACAGGGTGGCACCCGAGGAACGGGTCACCTGATGCATCGGAAGTGGCCGAGCAACATGTCCCACCACGGAGGCCTAAAGAAATAAAGAAATAAATTAAAAGGTTGAGCTTTTGCTGGTTGGCTTTTACAACCGCTCCAGCGCATTAATGTAATTAGCCCCATTAATCAAGAGGAAGCACTTGATACCTGTCCTAATGTACTTTATGCAGGTAATAAATGATCCCTTCCTTGACCAAACCAAACAGAACAACCCTGGCGTAGCTGCCTATGATTGTTGGCTTCATCCAGCTTGGGAGAGCAAGAAATTAGGAGGCAACCGGCTACGAGGAAGTGAACTGGAATACAAAATTGGCACCAGAAGTTTCAGATCTATGGGAAGGGGAAGATTATCAATTATGGCACAAACATGTGAGGTATCTAGATTTTGAAGGATGATGAGTAGAGGGTTGATTGCTTTGGTTGCCCATCCCCTAGTGACCCTAGAGATTTCCCAGAATTCCCACTGCTCTCCAGAGAAAATGGCTGCTTTCAATCATAGAATCATAGAATCATAGAGTTGGAAGGGACCATACAGGCCATCTAGTCCAACCCCCTGCTCAACGCAGGATCAGCCCTAAGCATCCTAAAGCATGCTTAGGGCTGATCCTTTGGAGAGGGTAATAATAAACAGAAAGAAATTTCCAAGCTGGCGAAAGGAAAAAGTTCACAGCTCCACTCCTAAAGTCTCCAGGTATTTAAAGCTGGAACCGGGGAAGGGCAGGATTTGAGGACGGGAGGACCTCAATGGGGAGCTTTCTCCAAACTTTGCACAGCTGGAATCATTCTGCTTTTCTATGATGATCCACCAAGTGACTTGGAGATATTATTGGGGAGTGTGGTCCATACTACTGTGTATGGCAGGATTTTTTCAACCAGGGTTTTGTGAAACGCTGGGGTTTCTTGATGGCCCTGAAGGGTTTCCCAATTGGCTGGGTGTTCATTAATTTTTTATATTATTTTTAAAACATTTATTGGGTGATATGACCATATATGGACATGTTGACCCATTCCCGCCTCCCAAGCTGGCCAATGATGGGGCTGGAAGGGGTGGGAAGGGGGAGGGGCCCCGGGTGGGCGTGTCCACAGCTCTGCTTCCCAGCCGCATTCTGCACGTTCGAGCCACTTCTGCGGTTTCCCAAAGCCTGACAAATGTTTCAGGGATTTCTCAATGGTAAAAGAAGTCAAGAAAGGCTGGTGCACAGTTCCCTGTGGGTTGGATTGGTTGTGTAATTTTGCATTCCTTACATGTGTCTTGCTAACACAGACGCTTTGCTTCAGTTCTGTTTTTTAGACTTCCGGTCGACTCCACAACCCAAATCCTGTTTCATTGTCGACCAAAGGCCCCATCCTGACTCACCTGGTATAATCTGCCTCGCAAACAAGTGAGAAAGCTAGACTACAAAGAAGGGGACTAAAAATAAATAAAAGAATGGCGTGGACTCATTGCCCGAGGGAAACAATCTCTCATTTGGAGAGCGACTGCAATTCCAGGAGATCTCCAGGTCCCGCCCAGAGGTTGGCAACCGTAGCTCCTGAGAGCGTTGGGGAAACTGAGATGGGAATTCCACAGATGCAGCCGGGAGAGAAAGGGCAGCTGTGCCAGAGAGGGCGTATCAGTGTCTCTCCATCTGTCGGGTCGGCTAAAAGCAGCTCAAGTTCTCCACGCGAAGGCGGAATGGTTCTGATTTGGAAGGGAAAGGCCCTCCTGCTGGGAGAATCCAACGGAGTGGTCAGCTGCAAGCAGGCCCAGGAGCCAAGATCATCTCGAAGGGGAAAATCTATCTCCAAGGGGAAAAGGAGGAGATTTCAAGCTGTAAGCCACCCTGAGCTCTGCAAGGAAGAAAGGCAGTTAATAAAAGCATGCAATAAAGCATTCATTTATTTTTCATATGGCATGTGTGTAGTGTAGCCAGGATTCTCTGGCAGGCCGGTAAGAGATGGTTGGAGGTGGTCTGCCATTGTTTGCTTCCGTGTCGTGACCTCTTGACCCCCCAATTCCTCCCTCCCTCAGGTCTCTCTGCCATTTGTCGTCAGCTCATGAGCTAGAGAGAAAAAAAATGGGGGGGGGAGTTTGAAATGAAGAGCTGATTGCCATTCCCTGTGACTCCATGATGTCACTTCCTCTCCAACGAGGAAGTGATGTCATGGTGTTAGGTGATGCTTCAGCATTCACCCCAAACTCTAGGATGAAATGATAGTGTTACACCCTATATAGTGATATCCCATCTGGGTCCCACTGAATGTAGCATTGGTGTGTCACCAACGGCCACGTAGCCCCCCCGCTCTGCAGATCTCCAGCCTGTGACCAGCCTTGGACTAGCAACTCAAGCATGGGTTTTAATATTTCCCTCAAACTGTTTTAATAAACTCTCAAACTGTGAGCCAGCTTGGTGTAGTGGTTAGGAGTGTGAGCCGGGTTTGATTCCCTGCTCCCCCACATGCAGCCAGCTGGGAGACCTTGGGCTCACCAGAGCCCTGATAAAGCTGTTCTGGAATATCAGGGCTCTCTCAGCCTCCCCTCCCTCACAGGGTGAGGACGCAAATGGGTGCCATCTTCATCAAAAGACTCCCCCTCCTCTCAGAAATGGAGGGATCGCTGCAGAAGGGGATTACAACGCTGGCTTGTTTTCTCTCCGCGCCCATCATCCGTTTTGCGAGTTTGCTCGCAGGGCCAGTCCAAGAAGCATTACCCTGATTGTTAATCAGTTTTGTTTGCCTAGAGCAGGGGTAGTCAAACTGCGGCCCTCCAGATGTCCATGGACTACAATTCCCAGAAGCCCCTGCCACCGAATGCTGGCAGGGGCTTCTGGGAATTGTAGTCCATGGACATCTGGAGGGCCGCAGTTTGACTACCCTTGGCCTAGAGTGTGGTTGGCATCGCCCCAAGCCCGATTGGCTACGCGGTGTCATGACATCAGCGCATTCCCTGCGTGATCCGTGATTGGTTCAGTTTTCTCTAGGAAGAAGCATGAAGAAGGGGGGGGGAGAGAGGATTGTGTCCAAGCAGCAGAAAAGGAGGGGGGGGGGAACTGAAGCAAACCACATTTCCAAAAATGATGGTTTAGCCCTTGAAAATGTTTGACAGTGGCACTATTTCCCCTTTTCAATTGAAATTTGGGCTAATGTTAATACAACCCTCCCCGAGGGAAACAGAGAACCAATGGCTGCTTTCCAAAGTTACCGCCTCCGATGGTATTAAAACGCAACCCACCGAAGCAATATCCTGACATTTCAGAAACGTCCCCCACTTTACAACTCTCTGAATGGTTTGCAGTCGCCTGTCCCTGTGCCAGAGGGCAGATTTGCCTTGACTTTTTTCTCCTCCAGAACTACAGGTGGGCTGTGTCCCTTACCAAAATGCTCTTTTCATAGAATCATAGAATCATAGAGTTGGAAGGGGCCATACAGGCCATCTAGTCCAAGCACTGTCAAGTCGTAGCCAGCCTATGGAGATCGGAAACAGTTCCGCAGGGCCTGCAAAAGGGAGCCCTTCCGCCAGGTATTTTGTTGAGACCAGGCATAACCAACAGCAAATGAAGGGCCCCTTCATTGCTCGCTCCCTCCCTCCCTCCCTCCCAGAAATCCATTCATGCGTTCTGCCCCCGGACCTGTTTGCATTATTGTAGTCTGCTGTGAAAGTTGGACCATAAGGAAGGCCGAGCGTCGAAGAATTGAGGCTTTTGAACTCTGGTGCTGGAGAAGACTCTTGCGAGTCCCTTGGACTGCAAGGCGAACAAACCGGTCAGTCCTAGAGGAGATCAGCCCGGACTGCTCTTTAGAAGGCCAGATCCTGAACATGAAACTCAACTACTTTGGCCACCTCATGAGAAGGAAGGACTCCCTGGAGAAGAGCCTAATGCTGGGAGCGATTGAGGGCAAAAGAAGAAGGGGACGACAGAGAACGAGGTGGCTGGATGGAGTCACTGAAGCAGTCGGTGCAAACTTAAATGGACTCCGGGGAATGGTAGAGGACAGGAAGCCCTGGAGGATCATTGTCCATGGGGTCGCAATGGGTTGGACACGACTTCGCACCTAACAACAACAACAACAGTCTGTTGTACCTCTGTTATAGTTATCAATATTAATATTATGATTGTTGTAGTTATTTATACGTTATGGAAAAAAACTAAGTTCTATGTATTGTTTTCTAAATTCCATGTAAACTGCCCTGAACCTCAGGGGAGGGCAGTATATCAATATAAATATAAAAAATGAATGAATGAATGAATGAATGAATGAATGAATGAATGAATGAATGAATGAATGAATGAATGAATGAATGTTTTCAAGGTATGTAGATGTTCGGAACTGGTCCCCCAACCTTTCCTCATACATCTTGATCTGTTGATACAGCCCGAGACGGCATTCACCTTCTTTACCACCTCGTCCCACTCCCTACAAGCATGCCAAGATCTCATTCACACAACCTGCAAGAGGGAGGCGTAACTCCCACCCAGTAGGCATGCTTCTCATCCTTGCAACCCAGATGCCGGACTCTCGTCCTTCCCGCAGATTTAGTGGTGCTGAACTCTTGCATTGTCACTTTGGCCCTTTCTACAAGGTGGGGATAGCGAAACCAGCCCAACTGTTGTCAGAACACGGCCCATGGGAACTGAACTCTACCCACACTGCCTGCCGGTCACCTATCACAGCAAGGGGCCAAAACAGCCCAGGGGCAGCCCATGCCATGCCTCCAGTCCCAACCCCTATCCCCCGCCCCCGTAGCAAAGATCCGGACAGCGTGAACAGCATCCCGGGCTATTTGCACTGCCCTGTGTAATCCACACTCACCATGTGACAAGCAAGCCGGCTTGCACCTGTTACCCTCCCCCCCCCACCGATTAAATTTAGACCTGTGAGTTTGTAGCAATCTCTGATGAAGGAATCAGAGAAGACTTTGGGCTTTTCTCGACTCATTTCAGGGAATGCTGCGGAGAGGCTAAAACGGACAGGTGGTTAATTTGGTTGCAATGCTGGCTCTCCCTCTCAGAGTTCTGGAAGTAAAGCTTCCTAGCTCATTTTCCTTTGTAGAATCATAGAGTTGGAAGGGACCTGTAGGGTCATCTAGTCCAACCCCCTGCAGAATGCAGGAAACTCACAATGCCCTTCACTTCCCTGACTAGTAGCCACTGAGAGACTTGCCCTCTAGGAATCTACCAGATCCCCTTTTCGAGCTGTTTATTCCTCTGAAGAAGAAGAGTCGGTTTTTATACCCCGCTTTTCACTACAGAGTCTCAAAGCAGCTTTCAGTCGCCTTCTCTTCCTCTCCCCACAACAGACAGCTTGTAAGACAGGTCTGCTCTGTGAGAACAGCACTATCAGGACTGCGGCTGGCCCAAGGTCACCCAGCTGGCTGCATTGGGAGGAGCAAGGCATCAAATCTGGCTCACCAGATCAAAAGCAGACACTCTTCACCACTACACCAAGGTGGCCATCACTCCACCCTCCGGCAGCAAATTCCACAGTTTGATCACACTCTGTGTAATGTACTATGTCCTTGTGTCCATCCTGAACCTATGGCCCATCAGCTGCATTGGATGCCCTTGAGTTCAAGTCTCTGGGCAGAGGGAGAAAAAGTTCCCTTGGTGAGCTCTCTGCACCCCATTGGGCCTCTATCATGCTCCCCACCCTTTTGACCATACGCATGGCTTTCAGAATTCAAAGCACTTTGTACAGTCCTTACAACAGCTCTTTAAGAAAGGCATGCAATTTTGCCTCCAAACATTGCATGGAAGAGGAAAGGCTGAGCCAGGGAGAGAGTGACCCGAGGAAGACTGCCCAGTCTGTTTAGGAAGAGCAACATCTGTGCGACTCTCACTGTAAGAGTCTCAGGCCTGGAGCTTTTTGTAGCATGGAAGTCAGTAACGTCAACCCATTAAGCCTCTTTTACAAAGGCAGGACGTTTTTTCTCTCTCCAGGCAGTTGGCAAGGATGCCGTCTCTTTGCTACGATGCTGCGTGCGACCCAAGTGTTCGGGGTGGCCAAATGGTGGCTCTCCCGATGTCCATAGACTACAATGACCATGAGCCCCTGTCAGCACTGGCAGGGGCTCATGGTCATTGTAGTCTATGGACATCGGGAGAGCCCCCTTTGAGCCACTCCTGACAAGGGACTTCCAAGGCAACTGACCAAGGAGAGGTGGTTGGCCACCAGCTTCCCCTGCAGAGCTTTCCTTGGTGGTCTCCCGTCCTCATACTGATTCTGCTTCGCTTCCCTCCCTGCAGCAGTACCGCCTGAGCAGATGGAGCAAAATGCAACCAGGCACAGAATGTGCAGTTCCAAATGAATATTTGTGCAGTTGAAGCAGTCAGTTCATCCGAAAGCTCTCCTGGGTCCACTTCGGCTACCAGGTCTGTGTTGCGAAATTCTTGGCAAAGCCTGGGGAGGAATGAGTTTGAGAAGGGGGTGGAGCTCCAACGTGATGTGGTGGTGTAGAATTAGGGTTGCCAACTCTGGGTTGATAAATACCAGGAGAGTTTGGGACTGAAGCCAGGAGTGGGCAGGATTTGGGGCAGGGAGGGAACTCAATGGAGTATTACTAGGGAGCCCCCCCCCTCCAAAGTAGCCCTTTTCTCCAGGGGAACTGAGAGCGCCTGGTGAAGAGCTATAATTCCAGGATTCCAACGTATCTCCAGAGATCAGTTCTCCTGGAGGAAATGGCTGCTTTGGAGAAGGAATTCTTAGGCATTTTATCTTGCTGTGGTCTCTCCCCTTCTGAAGTCTTCTCCTGGCCTCAAAGGAGCTGTAACTCCATCTTCCCACCTGGATGTCGACAACTCAAGAAGAAGAAGAAGAAGAAGAAGAAGAAGAAGAAGAAGAAGAAGAAGAAGAAGAAGAAGAAGAAGAAGAAGAAGAAGTGTTGGTTCTTATATGCCGCTTTTCTCTACCTGAAGGAGGCTCAAAGCGGCTTACAATCGCCTTCCCATTCCTCTCCCCACAACAGACACCCTGTGAGGTGGGTGAGGCTGAGACAACCCTGAGATTACTGAAGCAGAAGAAGAAGAAGAGTTGGTTCTTATATGCTGCTTTTCTCTACCCAAAGGAGTCTCAAAGTGGCTTACAGTTGCCTTCCTTTTCCTCTCCCCACAACAGACACCCTGTGAGGTGGGTGAGGCTGAGAGAGCGCTGATATCACTGCTTGGTCAGAACAGTTTTATCAGCGCCGTGGCGAGCCCAAGGTCACCCAGCTGGATGCAGAATCGAACCTGGCATGCCAGATTAGAAGTCCGCACTCCTAGCCACTACCCCAAACTGGCTCTAGTGTTGCAGCTCTGCACAAAATCTTTGAACTCTGCAGAAAACTGTTTGCTGCCAAGCAGATCCACTGCTAATTTCCACCTATATAGAGAAGAGAAGAAGAAGAGGTGGTTTTTATACCTTGTTTTTCACAATCTGAAGAAGTCCCAAAGGCCCTTACAAACATCTTTCCCTTCCTCTTTCCCTAACAGACACACTGTGGGGCTGAGAGAGCTCTGACAGACCTGCTCTGCAAGAACAGCTCTAAGAAACCCGTGACAGGCCCAAGGACACCCAGGTGGCTGCATGTGGAAGATCTGATGGATTAGAGTCCACCGTTCTTAACTACTACATCTTGTTGGCTCTTAACCACTACACTATGCTGTTGTCAGCCAGGCTTCCCCGGAAAGGACTAGGACTTTCCCCACAGTTGTGTGTATTGAATGGAATATATTTCAGAGGAATGGCTATTGTTTTAAGAGTATACTTTCCCAGTGCTCTTAGCAGGATCTGTGATCGTCCATGCACCAAAGCTTTGTCAGACTCCTGTACTCTATTTCTGCATCTCTTTTTTCCCCCTTGCGGTTCTTAGTTCTTTTTCTTAAAAAAAAAATTATATATATATATATATATAACCCTCACTCCAAATGAAGATTTGTCAGCAGTCATGACTCCTGCTTCATGAAGCATGACTATCGCATTTCCCTGCATTAAATACTGTCAAAAACTGGGGATTTTTGCTCAGCCTGAATCGGATTCAGTCCGCGTGATTCTGGGCAGAGTTACCTCTAAAGCTTAGACAAGAGTTCTGTTCATAGGAGGGTGCTACAAAGGGAGTGCACAAGTGCACAGCAAAAATTGCGTAGATGTATGTTATTAGTATACACCAGGCTTTCCCAATCAGGGTTTCTTGAAGGCCCTTTAAGAGTTTCCCAAATGGGTGGCAGTTAATTAATTTTATTGGGCGATATAGTCATGTTGACCTGCCCTCCCTCCCAAAATGGCCAGTGATGGGCCTGGAGGGGGTGGGAAGGGAAGGGGCCACATGTGGGCATGTCCACAGCTCTGCTTCCCCACCCTATTCTGCATGATTGTGCCACTTCTGGGGTATCTCAAAGTCTGAAGGATAGAATCATAGAGTCATAGAATCATAGAGTTGGAAGGGGCCATACAGGCCATCAAGTTCAACCCCCCTGCTCTACGCAAAATCAGCCCTAAGCATCCTAAAGCATCCAAGAAAAGTGTGTATCCAGCCTTTGCTTGAAGACCACCAGTGAGGGGGAGCTCACCACCTCCTTAGGCAGCCTATTCAGGGATGTTTCAGGGATTACTCAACGGTAGAAAAGTTGAGAAAGGCTGGTATACACTGTTTTGAGAATCAGATTGTCACATAAGATGTATGTGAAAACATTAAACATTAGAACTCCGTATTTTTTTAAAGAGTTGTTTTAAAAGAAATTCAATTTTTAATGTCAAATTATTTGAAGGTCAAAATAAAACATTGTCTAGATATGCTCTACAAGGAGAGCTGCCAGATCTCCCACTAGGGTAGGCGTCTTCTCACTGGCAACCCCTCTTCCCACCAACTTTCTGTCTACTGATGGGAGAAAAATGAATTGAAGGATCACCATTGGCCTGATGGCATTATGTCACTTCCAGGGAAAACCAGGCAGTGACATCATGCCATTCTAGGAATCACCAGAAACTCTATGGTTTTACCATAGAGTGTCCAGAAATTCCTAGAGTGGCATGAATCACGTCAAATCCTAGCGGCACATCCCCAGGTCCTCTCTCCCTTGTCCCCCACCAAACGCTAGCCATTGGCTGGCATCTCTCTCTGCCCGCGTTTCTCCATTCATTTGAAAGGAAGAAGACAGTTTGAGAGTTCTCTGTTATTTTATGACCATTTCGCACATGAGCCTTGTGTGCACTGGAGCATACCAAAAGGAAACTGCGTATTATCCACCACTAAATACATCACACACCATACAACTACACCACTGGCACAAATGCTCTAAACTTAAGCATCATGCCCCACCCCCACCCAGAACAGACAGCATGGAAGCCGTCTCTTTGTGCCCTCCTCTGCGTATCAGTGCAAACAAGGTGAAACGAAAGTTCACCAAGCCAAATTTTATGCATAATTACTATGTAAAATTGCTTACCTCCCCTGGGTGCGAATGTCAATATTAATGGTAACAGCATTTCTAATATGGCACATTTCCAATATTTCACCCCTCGTTAACATTCAGATCAGATGCCCCAGTTTCAAGCCGGTTGTGCCTCTTTTCCTTCTGTTAACGCAGCAGGTTCTCTATTCAAAGAAGGAAAGAGGAGATAATTACTGTGTCAGGGAGGGCAATGCCAGGACAAGAGGGCATGGTTCTGGCATGACTCATGCCTTGCAGGAGGCCATTTTGAATCAGCATAATGGCAGCAAAACCCGGGGGTATCTCATCTATTTGAGCCTCTGGGCACATTTGGAATTCTGACGTGCACTGGTGGGTGCAGCCACAAAATGGCTGCCACAAAATGGCTGCCAAGGTAGGCGGAGCAACCACCTGATGATTGCCACAGTTACCTTTAGTAACATAGTATAGATCTTTGTGTTGCAATGGGGATTGTTGCCAAAGTAACATTAAAAAAAAGGAATATGCATAGCCAATCAAATCAACTTAAAGCTTTTAGGCTCTGGCCTTTCCCATTCCCAGCCATGCGTATCTGAGAGATCACCTTTCAGCCTTTACCCCCCCCCCAAAAAAAAAAAATCATAGAATCATAGAGTTGGAAGGGACCTCCAACCGCCAGCACAATGCAGGAACTCACAACTCCCTGCCCTCCCACAGACCGTTTATGCACTGGGAACTTCACTGCCCCAGATCCTGTGCAGGAGCACAAATCGTGTCCGGATGAGGCACACCAGACAAAATGCTCCTCCATGTCGGTGTAGGAATAGGTGAGGCAACCTGCCACAACTAAAACTCTAGTCTGCAGCCCAGCATGAAACCTCCAGTGCATAAACGGTCAAAGTGACCTGCCTATGAAAACTTTTTTAAAACTAATTTCAACCCATTGGTTCTGTTCCATCCTTCTGGTGCCACAGAAAACAACTCTGCTCCATCTTCTCTATGGCATCTCTTCAAGTACCTCTTGGTTGCCTTATCTCTAGGCTAAATAGACCAGATCTTTCCTTGTACGACTTTGTCTTCAAACCCCCCCACCATCTTCTTAGAAGAAGAGTTGGTTTTTATACCCTGATTTCCACTTCCTGAAGGAATCTCCAAGTGGCTTACAATTGCCTTCCCTTCCTCTGTCCACAACAGACACCCTGTGAGGGAGGTGTGGCACTCTCAGCACTGTGACAAGCCCAAGGTCACTCAGCTGGCTGCATGTGGAGGAGAGGGGAATCAAACCTGGCTTGCCAGATTAGAACCAAGATGGCTCTCTCCATACTTCAAATACCAACCAATTGGTGATCCGTGGCCCCCAAGAAGTCCATCTGGCCTCAACCACACCCAGGGCGTTTTCTGTCCTGGCCTCCACCATGAATAAATCTTTGTTGGTCTTAAAGGCGCTCTTGGACTCTATTTTTGTTGTGCTACTTCAGACCCACACGGCTACCCAGTTGAATTTGTTGTCAGGTATGGCCTTCTTCTTTTTTACTGCTGAAGGAAGACTAACACAGCTGCCCATCTTGACCTTCATGATAGACCATAGGTGCACTCTGCACATCTTGGATGATGCACCTTAGAAGTACAGAGGAAAGCGATGAAGGGTACAGAGGAGAGCGATGAAGATGATCTGGGGCCAAGGAACAAGCCCTATGAAGATAGGTTGAGGGACTTGGGAATGTTCAGCCTGGAGAAAAGGAGGTTGAGAGGGGACATGATAGCCCTCTTTAAGTATTTGAAAGGGTGTCACTTGGAGGAGGGCAGGATGCTGTTTCCGTTGGCTGCAGAGGAGAGGACACACAGTAATGGGTTTAAACTACAAGTACAACGATATAGGCTAGATATCAGGAAAAAAAATTTCACAGAGTAGTTCAGCAGTGGAATAGGCTGCCTAAGGAGGTGGTGAGCTCCCCCTCACTGGCAGTCTTCAAGCAAAGGTTGGATACACACTTTTCTTGGATGCTTTAGGATGCTTAGGGCTGATCCTGCGTTGAGCAGGGGGTTGGACTAGATGGCTTGTATGGCCCCTTCCAACTCTATGATTCTATGATTCTATATTTTCCTGTTCTGCACAGGAAAATCCTGCTGCAAGCTGGAAAGCCCACTACCCAATGTGTGCAGAATGGGCTTGTTTCCTCCCAGGAAAGATTAGAATGACCAATAAAAAATGAGCTCCCAGCATCCCCCTGGGCAACCTGGCCACCACATCATCCTGCCCCCCATGGAATGATTTCAGAATGTCCTCAACTTCAGACTGGTGGGAAACGGCTGAGGGGCCCTTATGCAAATCAGACCGGCGCTGTCATCATCATTCCCGGAAGCATCTCTTTGTCTGTTTCATTACAGCTCTTATGGGAGAAAAATAAATAGCTCTTTGCAATACAAGCCCTGTTTTACCAAAATCACTCCCCCCCCCCAGCACTTAAAAGTGTTTTGTTTTCCCTTAATTAAAAACACATCAGGCCTGGGCGAAAGCATTTTGGGGCGGTGGCTGTAGCAGCTTCCCTTTTTACAGGCGGCCAGCAAATTTCTAATAAAATGGTTTTTGAAAGGGCTGTCGCCTTCGTTCAAGCCGCCTATAAAAACCATCCATCCATTTATTCCAATTAATGACACTACAGCGTTTCCGTTAACTCGGGCAGTAATTCTTGGCTAATGGATGATTTTCAACGTGCACCAAAATAAATAAAATAAATAAAAGTTCAGAATCAATGTAACTCCGGACAGGACCCTACAGAATTAATTTACGGGCTTGGAGAGTGTAAATCACTGGGGTTGAAATTCGGGCCCATCTGGAAAAGGCATCAAGGGCTTTTTTAAGCTTTTACGGGGCAACCGCAAATGGCTCACTTCAGACCTGGTTCCTGCCATGCGATGACCCCCCCTGCACCAGGCCAGTTCCTTCCCACCGTGGAGAGATTGAGGTCTTTCAGGATGCTGAAAAGAGCCAGCGAGATCTTACTGGGGTGAGCAAAATCCCCTCGTCCCTTTTCCTTTAGCCTCCTTTGGATACAGCCAGCCCTGCAGCCTACAGTTCATGAATCCTGGTTTAACAGTGAGTTATTTGTATGTTTCTCTTATCTTTTAGTACTGGTGATATTGTGTGCATTAGTAAAAAAAAAAAAAACTATTCTTGTGGGTACTGAGGTTTTTTTTTTTAATGTTTACACGACATGAGCTTTTTGTTTATTTTCCCTGGTTTCTAGGGTTGTGTATGATTTTCATTAGATCTGAACAGTTTGTGTGTTAAGTACCACCAAGTCACTTGCTACTTAATGGCCGCTCTATGAATTAATAACCTCTCAAATGTCTTCTTGTTAACTTGCAATTCAAGGCTTCCTTGACTGACTCAGTCTCCTGTTGGGCCTTCCTCTCTTCCCGCTGCCTCCCACTTTCCCTAGCGTCATGGTCTTCTCCACTGACTCCCGTCCTCTTATAACGTGAACAAATCACAACAGCCTCAGCTCAGCTGTTTTAGTTTCTATGATAAAGTGACCAGATTTTAACATTGGTAACACCATTGACTGGGGGGAGGGTGTGTCTTGATTAAAATTTGGTCTATATGAAGCAACAAAAATTTTCATAGAACGCATAGAACGCAAAAATAGTATTGTAATATATATTTTTTAATTTCAACATAAGTACAATTAGCCAAGTGCCCCCAGATGTCCCTCCAAAAGTGGGACAATGAGGTCACCTTATTCTATGGAGTATTCAGGCTTGATTGAAGTGTTGTGATGATTCTGTTCCATAAATCCAGGCCAGTGTTTTACACTAACGTGGTCCAATCCGGGAATCGATGTGGGCAGAGAGAAAGGAAGTTTTACTCACTGGAGCTTCAGAAGGAGAAAGAACTGGACTTATTGTACTATGCTTCTGCCTGGAACCATGCTGCCTCTTACCTGAGACCAAGCACTAAGAACAGTGGACTATGGATGGCACAATCCTCCACAAATCTGTCTAATGCCCCTTTAAACCAGTGGCCATCAGCACTTGCTGTGAATTCTCAAGTTCATTATTAGAATCCTACGGGATTTCCACACCCTTTGAATGTTGCGTCCTGCCAGTGAAATGTAAACTGAATATTCCAGCCCTTTCACATGACGTCACTCACATCCAGTGTCTGCCCTGCTGACAGCTTGCTTCATCCTCCAGTTTAAAGCACTTCTCTGGAAATCCTCAAAAGTAGATTCATCACCCTAAAAAGGGCTAGCGACTGGAGAACAGCCAGCAGGCAACCAGCGGAAGGAAGGTATGGAGGCTCAAAAATGCTCAGGTCATCTGCAGCATCCCACCAACCCTCCTTCCCTCCTCCCTCTCCCTTGTTCCTGGGGATGAGAATTACCTTTTTTTTTTAATGGGAAATTCCCTGGAGCAACGAATAGGCGGACATGTGTGTAGGTGATGCCAGAAATAATTTTTTTTAATTAAACAAAGCATGCTTTTCAAAGGTATTCTTTAGAATGATATTAATTTACTCATTTATCAAAGGGCTTGGCCGCTTCAGCACCCATGGAAATCAATGGCACCGTAGACTATAATGGGAATGTCAGTGTTCCCACTTTTCCTGGGGAACTGGGGTGGGTGGGATTTGAGGTATAGCCTCCAATCTTTCAGGATAGCTCCGGGAGGCTCTTCCCTGAATCCTCTCCAAATTTCAAAATGATTGGTCCAAGGGGTCCACATCTAGGGGCTCCCAAAGAGGGTGCCCCCATCCCTCCATTATACCCAATGGAAACCCCAGGTTTCCCCTAAACCCTGGTTGAGAATGCGTGGTGTATACAATGGAAAGGAGGGATATACATTTTCATTCCCTGTATCCCCAGCCTGAAAGCTTTCATGACACTTTACAGCTTTACTTTAGAACAGAAGAAATTGACAGTAATTTGCTGATGCGAAATCAATGCAAGACGAATTTAAACGACCAAAAAACAGCCGCCTAACATAAATCCGTGACACAATTAGAAACAGACTGTGTATAAATAGGCTAGATTACTCTAATGCACTCTATATGGGGCTGCCCTTGAAGATGATTTGGAAGTGTCCCTGGCTTCCAGTTCGTTTCTGGAAAGCATTCAAGGGGCCGATGCTGACCTAAAAAACTCTAAATAGTCTGAATTGAGAGTATCTGAAAAGCCATCTTTTCTTGCATGACTTGCACATGAATTAAGTATTTATTTGACTGCTCCACCCTTCATAGTCTGTGTGTAGGGATGAGCAAGAACCACAGTCTTGCACATTCTAGTTTGTGTTTCTGGGCCAAACCACAAATTGATATGAAGCAGGAGGTTGGTTCCTGAACCAAATTTGTTTGTATTGGTTGTGCGACCCTTGCTTTCTGCTCCCTGCTGCTTTCCATAGGGAGCAAAAAGCAGGGGTTCCCCCCACAAAAAGCATCGGGAAGTAGAAAGCAGGGGTTTTGCCATAATTTAACCCCCTGCTTTCTGCTCCCCGCTGCCCAGCTGCTTCTTGTGAAAAGCAGAACATGGCTGATAGTCACAAACTGCCTTAAAATTCATGGAAGTTGGTGGCGGCTCTTCCATTCACCAATTTTGGTTCATGAACCATGAACCAGCCAAAATGTAACATGAACGTAGGTTTGTGAGCTGGTTCATGACCACCCCTATGTGAATGTTAAGTGCTAACAAGTCACTTATAGCAACCTTTTGCATTAATGACCTCCCAAACTTCCTACTGTTAACAGCCTTGCTTATGTCTTGCCAACTGAGGGCCGTGACTTCCTGGATGGAGTCAATCCATCTGATCTTGGCTCGTCCTCTTTTCCTGCAGCCTTCAACTTTTCCTAGCATTGTTGTCTTTTCCAGTGAGTTGTCTTCTTATAATGTGACCAAAGTGGGACAGCCTCAGTCGAGTCATTTGAGATTCTACGGAGAGTTCAGCCTCGATTTGATCCGGAACCCACTTATTTGAGCCTTCAGGGAGGTTGGTATATAAACAAACAAACAAACAAACAAACAAATAAATAATTTGTATTTTTGACAGTCCATGGCATCCGTAACACTGGATTTGGCCTCAGACCCAGTGACTTGTCTTTATTAACAGTCTGTAGCATCTGTTAAACTCTCCTCCAGTTCCACATTTCAAAGCTTGGAGGGGTCTTTGAAAGCTGTGAAGGCTTAAGGGGGTGGCAGGTGACAGTGGATGAGCGATAGGGTTGTGAGTGTCCTGCATAGTGCAGAGGGTTGGACTAGATCAGTGGTCCCCAACCTTTATTAGGTTGGGGACCGGCAGGGCATCGGGCCGCGCCCGCGGGGACCGCGCCCGCGCGGGCCACGCCCACGTTTCGAGCCGCGCCCGCGAGCCACGCCCGAGGATCAGGCCGCGCCCGCGAGCCACGGCCGCAGATCGGGCCGCACCCGCGAGCCGCGCCTGCGGATCGGGCTGCGCGGGCACGGCCTGCACGGGCGCGGCCCGGCCCTGATTCGCTCTCCCCGCCCTCCCGCAGTGAGTAGCTTCCCGGGCCGCAAGCTTGCGGCCTGGGAAGTTTTTTACTGCGGGGGGGGGGGAGAGGGAGCCGCGGCCCGGCGCCATGGCCTTTGCGGCCCGGCGCCAGGCCGCGGCCCGCAGGTTGGGGACCACTGGACTAGATGACCCAGGAGGTACCTCCCAACTCGATTATTCTATGACCCTATAATTCTATCCATACAGATAGCTCACTCCACAGCCTCAGAGTGGTTTGTGGGGAAGAAATTCCCTGATGCACAAGATCAGCTGCTTGGCAAGTCTTTAAATGTTTCTCTCACAAAGCCCTCTGAACCTGCAGGGAGGGCTCTCGCCCAGATTCAGAAAGGTTTGCAAGGAAGAAAGCAAGCATGAGACAGTCCTTGGATGGATGGAGGAAGTGGCGAGGGGGACCCCTGGCTGGAGAGGGAGGCAGCCATCCCTGCAGCAGCAGATGGCTCTGGGAGAGGCCCCTCACTATCCTTATTCCTTTGTTTCTTTGTTTGTCTGTCTGTTTATTTATTTGTTTATATAGGCATTTATATACTGCTGTAGTCTCACGGTGGTTTACAGTGACTGAATAAAATATAATACCCCTAAAACCCTTAAAAATACAACAATAACAGTGGTCCCCAACCTTTTTATCACCGGGGACCAGTCAACGCTTGACAATTTTACTGAGGCCCGGGGGGGGGGGGGGTAGTCTTTTGCCGAGGAACATTGCCGCCTGAGCCCCTGCTACACTTGCTTTCCCGCCGGTGCCCACTGGGGGGCGCTGCCAGCAGCAGCTGAGTAGTGCCCTACTGAAGGGGAGCCCCAGCCATGGCGGCCACCGGAGAGCACCAAAGATGAGCCAGCGGCAGAGTGGCAGGGCAGCCCCCAAGGCAGCAGCTGGGGAGGAGGACGAGAAGGAGCCGTGGCCCAGTACCAACTCATCCATGGACCAGGACCGGTCTCCAGCCTGGGGGTTGGGGACTGCTGATTTTAAACATTCAGATGGCCATATAATCCCAATAACTTTCCCACCTCCTGTTCAGCATAAGGTCAAAAGATCTCATTCAGCAGGAGTGAGGGCAGCTAACCATCTCTAAGGGATCCTTTTGCTGGAGACACCGAGACACCCATCCGGGCGTCAACAGTTCCCAGAATGCCGTGTGTGTGTAGGGGGGACAAAGACAGGCCAGCAGAGAGAACGACAATCTAACTGTGGAGCATGTCCTGTCGTGCCGTCTTTCCCTTCCCCTGCACCTTCAGGAGCTGTTTGCGGTGATTTATTTATTCAATCATGCAACCCAAGTGTGACTGGCGAGTAAAATCCAATCACGCTTCCCGCTTGGTAAGAAAGCAAGGTGGACGGGCATTAACATTCAAAGCCGCATGGGTCAGGGGAGCTCTCGTGTGAGTCAGCTCTTCTCTTTCATGCAAGAGTGGCGGGCGAGGGCAACGCGGCATCGGGGAGATGGGCCCACGCCTCGGCGAAGGACAGTAAGTCAACCAAACAGGAATCCGTTTCCAGATTACGCGGGCCCCTAACCTGTCATTTGCCAAAGGGCTTTATTATAGCGCCCTTCGCCCTGCCAGGCATTGCAAAAGCTATACACCAGTCCCGCCTCTCTCCTGTAAACCGGTTAAATGGATTGAAGAAGAAGAAGAAGAAGAAGAGTTGGTTCTTATATGCCGCTTTTCCCTACCTAAGGAGGCTCAAAGCGGCTTACAGTCGCCTTCCCATTCCTCTCCCCACAACAGACACCCTGTGTGGTGGGTGAGGCTGACAGAGCCCTGATATCACTGCTCGGTCAGAACAATTTTATCAGTGCCGTGGCGAGCCCAAGGTCACCCAGCTGGTTGCATGTGGGGGAGTGGAGAATCGAACCCGGCATGCCAGATTAGAAGTCCGCACTCCTAACCACTACACCAAACTGGCTCTGAAGCCAGTTGCATGCTGGGAGTGGTAATGAGCAAAAGGAAACGGCCTACAAAGAAAAATAATATCAATTTTTACAATTGATAGAGTGGGATGGCCCAGGCTAGCCTGATCTCATCGGATCTTGGAAGCTAAGCAGGGTCAGCCCTGGTCTGTCTTTTGATGGGAGACCGCCAAGGGAGGTCCAGGGTTGCTATGCTGAGCCAGGCAATGGCAAATGTTGGTGTCTTGCCTTGAAAACCCTACAGCATTAGTTTATTTATTCATTATATTTCCAAATATTCCTAACATGCCATAAAATCCCCATAAAATCATAGAATCATAGAGTTGGGAGTGGCCATACAGGCCATCTAGTCCAACCCCCTGCTCAATGCAGGATCAGCCCTAAGCATCCTAAAGCATCCAAGAAAAGTGTGTCTCCAACCTTTGCTTGAAGACTGCCAGTGAGGGGGAGCTCACCACCTCCTTAGGCAGCCTATTCCACTGCTGAACTACTCTGACTGTGAAAAATCTTTTCCTGATATCTAGCCTATATCGTTGTACTTGTAGTTTAAACCCATTACTGCGTGTCCTCTCCTCTGCAGCCAACAGAAACAGCATCCTGCCCTCCTCCAAGTGACAACCTTTCAAATACTTAAAGAGGGCTATCATGTCCCCTCTCAACCTCCTTTTCTCCAGGCTGAACATTCCCAAGTCCCTCAACCTATCTTCATAGGGCTTGGTCCCTTGCTCCTTGCAATCCCCTATAACAACTAAAACAACAATATACTTGGCATTTAAACAATTAAGAAGTAACAAGAGTTGCCATAAATTACATCCAGCTTGACAACACTTGTACGCACACGCGCAGTATTTATGGAATGTTATAGTGCAACCTAACCTATTTTACCATTGAGAAACCCCAGAGACATTCCTCAGGGTTTGAGAAACCCCAGAAGTGGCGCAATCGTGCAGAAGATGGTTGGAAAGCAGAGCTGTGGACACGCCCACCCGGGGCCCCTCCCCTTCCCACCCCCTCCAGGCCCATCATTGGCCAGTTAAGGAGGGGGCGTTGAGTTGACATGACCACATACGGTCATATCCCTCATTAAATGTTTAATAAATTTAAAATATATTTTAAAAATTAATTACCTCCCCGCTATTCGGGAAATCCTTCTAGGGCCATCGAGAAACCTGAGGGTTTCAGGAAATTCTGGGTGAAAAAACCTGGCTTAGATGGATCTTGTTTGGTCTCAGCAGCTAGGGTTGGGACTTGGATGAGGGGCCACCAAAAAAGTCTTTGCAGAGGAATGGCAAACTTCCTCTGTTTGATCGCTGGTCACATCAGATCAGAGTACCTTTATTGGCATAAAATTGCAAAGCATAAAACGAAAATCTCAAACAGCTTCAGATGTAAAATCTATCGTACAAGATTTTAATTTAAAATTGCCAGTAAAAACTCTGCTGCTTTTATAATAGTTGCTGAGTCCCTCACATTTAGTATCTTCTTAATCCAGTGTTTCTCATTAACACAGCTGAATTTCAATTTCTTCAGATAATTAGCTAACGGGCAAGGAAATACTTCAAACTTAGGACACACCAGAAGTATATGGTACAATGTGTCAGGGACACTACATCCATGTAAACAGTATCTCTCCTGAGGAGGGATCTTCAAAAATCTATCCCGGGTGACATTTGAGGGAAAGATGAGGGAAAGATGTTTAAGCAAGCTACTAGAAATGCTCTTCTTAACTGGTGTGTCTCCAAAATTTGGAGATACATTGGCATGGATTTGTATGTTAAGGGAATATCCCAGAAGCGGGGAGAACATACCCTGTTGTTAGAGATTGTCACTACAGTAATCTCTGAATGACCGGATCGCTGGTCTTGAAAACCCGGGGGTTGCCAATTACCCTAAGAACTGGATGGAGCATCAGGTAGCCATCCTATAGAAGATGCTATAGGAAGATCCTATGTGTTCTTTTTCTCTACCCGAAGGAGTCTCCAAGTGGTTTCCAATCCCCTTCCCTTCCTCACCCCACAACAGACACCCTGTGAGGAAGGTGAGGCTGAGAGAGCCCTGATATTACTGCAGAAGAAGACAAGTTGGTTCTTATATACCATTTTTCTCTACCTGAAGGAGTCTCAAAGGTGTCGTGGTTCGGTCCTTGGTGGCTTGGGAACCGGACCGAACCCCGCCATCAGAGGCGCCCGCGATCACGGAGGTAGGGCATGGTGATCATAGGCAAGCCGGCAGCTGGGCGCCCCACCCGATCGTTGAGGTGGCAATGGCCGCTAAAGAACCTCAATGTCCCCCTCCACCTTTTGACAAGGGCCCGGAGATGGCCCTTTGTTCCAGGAAAATGGGCCATCAGGAACCCCGGAAAACCTCGCATATGTGCATGAGTCATGATTGTATCAGCATGTTCCCTCCGCAAGTACTGGGTGGGGCAATACAGCCTAAGGAGGTGGGTTTTGTATAAAAGGGAGCTTCCACCTGGAGTTCGGTGGAAGCTCTTACTCCATACCAGCGGACTCCACGTTGCTGAAATAAAGCTTGTTCCTGTTGTATCGTTCACCAGGCCTGGCGTGACGTTTTCTTCAAAAGGGGCACCCTGTTTTTTCAGTTAGCAAGCGGGTCCCCGACACCGTAAGAGCTTCCCACCGAACTCCAGGGTCGGCATCGCATCCGAGCGCTTATCGGGACGGATCCAGAGATGGCGTTTTCAAGCAACGGGGCGGTCTCGACCCCCACGAACCCCGGGAACATGAGTTTAATGTCCCCGGGAGATTTCCTCCGAAAATCGGGGGGCCAGGAGCAGCTGTCCGGGACCCCGAGACCCTCGGCAGCGGCGGCCAAGGGGAGGCGCCGGGCCATGGGGTTCCCAAGCACGGCGGGGAGCGCGCCGAGGTCTGGGGGGTTGGCCCCAACCTGGGACACCCAGCTGAGGCAGGCGCTTCGCCCGGTAGGACCTGAGGAATCCCTAGAGGACCTGCGGCGGGCCATGGCGGACTTGGCCAGGCGCTTGCAGGCAGCTGAAGCCCGTGAGCAAGCTCGGGCCGGGCCCGGAGGGACTGGTAATACAACGGCGGAGGGGATCGCGTCGAGTGAGGACGTCTCCAGCGACGAGGACGAGCCCGGCACTGGTGAGCGGGCCCCGGACCCCGACCCGGAGCAGTTTTCAGTCCCGAGTAGGCGAGATGGCCAGCGGAGAGGCGAGACAGCAGAGGATCTCGGGGGAGCGGGTGAGCCGACGGGGCGGCGAGAGCCGGACCAACGCAGGAGCGACGTGCAAGGCAGGGAGCGGCACGGCGTCGTTGGGCAAGTTGGTAGCCGGTGGAGCGGAGCAGGACGAGACGGCGGACGCCGAGAATCCCGGATCCGGAGGGGGTCGGACTACTCTCCAAAACGTTCCCCCCCAGAGCTTAAGGCGCGTTTCGACGGGACGCCGGACGACCTCCCGCAGTTCCTCCTCCACGCGCTGACGCATGCCCGGAGGTATGGAGACCGGTATGAGGACTCCGAGGACTTGGTCTGGGGGGTGGCCTCGTGTCTCCAGGGCAAGGCGGGTCAGTGGTACCTAGGGTTGGCCGAGCGCGGCGACCCGGCAACTCGGGACCTGCAGGACTTCGTGGTCGCGCTCCGCCGACGATTCCAGGACCCCCAGGCTGAGGACAAGGCAAAGAGTCGGATCAAGGGACTTCGACAGGGTACTAGGGGGGTTATGGACTATATAGACATTTTCCGGAGGGAAGCAGGCAAGGTGTTCTCCTGGAACGAGGAGACCCAAATCGAGTACTTCCGGGAGGGCCTTAACCCGAAGCTCAGGGAATGGGCCGTGATCAAGGGGACGGAAGAAGATCTGTCTACACTGGAGGGGTGGTGTTTTGTGGTCACCAAGCTGGAAGCCAGCCTGGGTTGGGCCGCCGCACCCCCCCGGGAGGCCAAAGGCGGGTCAGCCGAGGCGCCGAGACCGGGCCCCGACAACTCTCGCCCCAAACGACCCCCGAACCCCGAGCGGGAAAGGAGACGCCGGGAAGGTCTGTGCCTGAAATGCGGGGGGTCAGGACATTTCGCAGCAGCGTGCCAACGGCAAGGGGGGGAGGACCGCGGGCTCTCCCAGGGGGGAGGTGCGACACGCCCCCAGCAGGCACGCCGGGCGGAGGACCTCCGCAACGAACCGGGAAGCGCCCAGGCGACGGGAAAACGGCCAGGACCTGCTGTAGACGGCGCCGGGCAGCAGGTCCCGCGGTGCGAGGGAAAACCCCTACAGCATGAGGCGCGACCTCCGAACGTGGTAATTTTAGAGCTCCGGAACCCGGAGAACGGACTAAGTTGGGTGGGGGAGGCTCTTTTGGACTCTGGATGCGACCACAGCATGGTCCACCCCCAGATAGCCCGGGCTTTGGGGCTACCGAAGCGCATTCGGAAGGTTCCCCTGGTTTTCGTCCAGATGGACGGCAGCCCGATTCAGGGGGGACCTTTCGGGGAGGAGGTGGGTCCTATCGCCATCCACATAGGGGACCACCAAGAGCTGCGGTGGCTGATCCAGGTCCCCGTAGCGGGATATCGGGCGGTGTTGGGCCTGGATTGGCTGAAGGAACACAACCCCGTGGTGGACTGGCGGGCGGGGACCCTGAAGTTCGACTTGACGGTGGGTGCACGGCATCGGGTCCCCCACGAGAATTCCAGCCACAAGAGGACGGCGGCGCGTCCCAGGGGAGCGGCGGCGGCGCAGCAGGAGATACCAGAGCCCGAGGTCCCGCCAGAGTACCGAGACCTCGCAGCCGTTTTCAGCGAGCGGGAAGCGGACGAGCTACCCCCACACCGCCGCACGGACTGCGCTATCAACATCCCAGAGGGGGCGGTACTACCCAAAGGGCGCATCTACAAGATGAGTGAGGGTGAGCTCAAGGACCTCCGGGAGTTTTTGGGTAAAAATCTGGCCCGAGGTTTCATCCGGCCCGCTTCCAGTCCCATGGGAGCTCCAGTCTTGTTCGTCCGGAAAAAGGATGGGTCCCGACGGCTGTGCCAGGACTACCGGGGCCTCAACGCCATCGCAGCGGGGAACGCTTACCCCCTCCCGCTGATCCCGGATTTGCTGGCCCGGCTGGGCAAAGGGACTCTGTTCACTAAGCTGGACCTAAGGGAGGCGTACTACCGGGTACGCATCCGGGAGGGGGATGAGTGGAAAACAGCGTTTAACTGTCAATTGGGACAATTCGAATTTAAAGTGATGCCGTTCGGTTTAAGCGGGGCACCTGGGGTTTTCATGAGTCTAATTAATGAGGTGTTGCAGGACCTTCTGTTTCAGGGGGTGGTTGTTTATTTGGATGACGTCCTGATCTACAGCCAAGATCCCCAAGAGCACGTGACCCTGGTGAGGGAGGTGTTAAAGCGCCTGCTGGCAAACCACCTATACGTGAAGCTGGCTAAGTGCGAATTCCACCGTCCCTCCCTGGACTATTTGGGCTACCGCATCTCAGCCCAGGGCATAGCTATGGACCCCGAGAAGGTGCAGGCGGTGCTGGCCTGGGAAAGGCCCCGCACCCGGAAACAGCTACAAAGCTTCCTGGGGTTTGCTAACTTTTTTAGAGGCTTCATCCCCAGATACTCCTCCGTAGTGGCTCCCCTCACGGACTTGCTAGGTACCAAGGGGAGAGGTCCTCACGCCACGCGGCCCAGCGCAGCGCTCGGCTGGAATGAGAAATCGGAGGCAGCGTTCCTGGCCCTCAAGCAAGCTTTCGCGTCTGAGCCCACGCTACTGCACGTCGACCCAACCCAGCCGATGGTGGTACAAGTCGACGCCAGCGACGCAGCAGCCGGGGCGGTTCTCCTGCAGCGAGACAAGGCGGGACAGCTGAGGCCGGCGGCCTACCTCTCACGAAAATTCGCCGAAACGGAGCGGAACTGGTCTACCTGGGAGAAGGAGGCGTTTGCGATTAAGTTCGCCCTCACCGAATGGCGGCATTGGCTGGAGGAAACAGAGGAGCCGTTCGAGGTCTGGACAGATCACAAGAATCTGGAGGCGCTCCGGCAACCGCGATCCCTGAACGCCAAGCAGATGAGGTGGGCGGAGTTCTTTTCGCGGTACAATTTCAAGCTTGGTCACATCCCCGGCAAAGAGAATTTCCTCGCGGACGCCCTCTCCCGTCTGCCGCATTATGGGGAGGGGTACGCTCCCTGCACCAGGTCCGTGTTTGGTGAGGAGCAGCTGGGACGGGGGGTCGTCACTAGGCGTCGGGCCAGGGAGGAATGGGAGCCCGACCCGGCGACCGCCCCGCTCCGAGACCGCCTAGTGGCAGCCTACGGGACAGACGAGGAGCTGGCTGAGCTCCGGGACTCTTTGATTTTGGACTCCGGTCTCTGGCGGAGGGGGGAGGCTGTCTACGTCCCGGAAGGGCTACGACGGGAAGCCCTCAGCCTCTGCCACGATGCTAAGACCGCCGGGCACTTCGGTTTCGTAAAATCCTGGAAGTTGGCCCGGCGGCGGTTTTGGTGGCCCAGTCTGCGGCGGGACACAAAAGCTTACGTCAGTGGTTGTCCTGTCTGCCTGACCTGCAAGCCGGGGGTTGGCAAGCCGAAAGGTCTGCTGCACCCGCTCGAGGTCCCGACCCGGCCGTGGTCAGTGATCTCCATGGACTTTATAACAGACTTGCCTCCCAGCAAGGGGAAAACGGTGATCTGGGTGGTGGTAGATCTATTTTCCAAACAGGCCCATTTCATTCCTTGCGCCAGTGTCCCCAGTGCTTCACAGTTGGCTCGGATGTTCCTGGATCACGTGTTCCGACTGCACGGGCTGCCGGACAAGGTGATTTCCGATCGGGGCTCACAATTCGTGTCCCGGTTCTGGCAAGCTTTCCTGCGCCTGTTAGACATCGAGCAAGGGCTGAGCTCCGCTTACCACCCCCAGACGGACGGGCAGACCGAGCGGGTTAATCAAGTACTGGAGCAGTACTTGCGGTGTTTCGGTTCCTATCATCAAGACACCTGGGTGCCCCTGCTCCCCCTGGCCGAGTTCGCGTACAACAACGCAGACCACAGCAGCACGGAGATGTCGCCTTTTGCCGTCGTCTACGGGACAGACCTGAGACACTTCCCGGAGCTTGGAGAGGTCCCCGCCCGGGAATCGGCCGACCTTCGCGAGTGGGGGAAGCGTGCCGGGAGCTGCTGGAAGTCGCTGCAGGAGCAGCTCCACAAAGTCAAGGCAGCGCAGAAAGAGGACGCCGACCGGAAGAGACGACCAGCTGAGGAGATCCGACCGGGGGATCGAGTTTACCTTTCCACCCGGAACCTACGGTTGAATTTGCCCAGCAAGAAGCTAGGCCCTCGGTTTTTGGGGCCTTTCGAGGTCTTGGCCCCGATCAACGAAGTTTCGGTCAAGCTCAAGCTCCCCAAGAACCTCCGGCACATCCATCCCGTCTTTCACATGAGCCTTCTAAAAAAAACTCCGGACGGTGACGTTTGGCACCCCGTGTTTTCCCCGCCAGCGCCCGAGGTCCTGCCAGGGGGGGAGCACCACGAGGTGGCGGATATCCTGGACTCTAGACTCCACAGGGGGAAGTTGCAGTACCTCGTGGAATGGAAGGACTTCGCTTTGGGGGACCGGGAATGGGTCTGGGCAGCGGACGTCCTTGCGCCCCGACTCACTGAACGTTTCCACAAGCGGTATCCTGGCCGTCCCGGGGGGTTGGAGAATGGACCTTTGGGGGGGCAGAATGTCGTGGTTCGGTCCTTGGTGGCTTGGGAACCGGACCGAACCCCGCCATCAGAGGCGCCCGCGATCACGGAGGTAGGGCATGGTGATCATAGGCAAGCCGGCAGCTGGGCGCCCCACCCGATCGTTGAGGTGGCAATGGCCGCTAAAGAACCTCAATGTCCCCCTCCACCTTTTGACAAGGGCCCGGAGATGGCCCTTTGTTCCAGGAAAATGGGCCATCAGGAACCCCGGAAAACCTCGCATATGTGCATGAGTCATGATTGTATCAGCATGTTCCCTCCGCAAGTACTGGGTGGGGCAATACAGCCTAAGGAGGTGGGTTTTGTATAAAAGGGAGCTTCCACCTGGAGTTCGGTGGAAGCTCTTACTCCATACCAGCGGACTCCACGTTGCTGAAATAAAGCTTGTTCCTGTTGTATCGTTCACCAGGCCTGGCGTGACGTTTTCTTCAAAAGGGGCACCCTGTTTTTTCAGTTAGCAAGCGGGTCCCCGACAAAAGGGGCTTCCATTCACCTTCCCTTTCCTCTCCCCACAACAGACACCCTGTGAGGGAGGTGAGGGCGAGAGAGCTCTGATATTACTGAAGAAGAAGAAGATTTGGTTCTTATATGCCGCTTTTCTCTACCCGAAGGAGTCTCAAAGCAGCTTACAGCCTCTCTGTGCAAACAGCCTCACCTGTAAGAGTCATGGCTCATTGCAGCCTCACTGATCCAGCCTCCCTGCAGCCTTAGAATCATAGAATTGGAAGGGACCTCCTGGGTCATCTAGTCCATCCCCCTGCACTATGCAGGACACTCACAACCCTCTCGCTCACCCACTGTCACCTGCTACCCCATTAAGCCTTCACAGAATCAGCCTCTCCATCAGATGGCTCCCCAGCCTCTGTTTAAAAATTTCCAAAGATGGAGAACCCACCACCTCTTGAGGAAGCCTGTTCCACTGAGGAACCGCTCTAACTGTCAGGAACTTCTTCTGGATGTTCAGATGGAATTTCTTTTGCATTAATTTCATCCCATTCGTTCTGGCCCATCCCTCCGGGGCAAGAGAGAACAACTCTGCTCCATTCTCTGCATGGCACCCTTTTAAATACTTGAAGATGGTTATCAGATCCCCTCTCAGTCATCCCCTCTCCAGGCTAAACAGACCAAGCTCCCCCAACCTTTCCTTACACGTCTTGGTCTCCAAAGCCCTCACCTTCACACCATAATCGGTGGGTCCCCCGTCCAGTTAGTCAGCCGAGGTCCTGAGAGATGGCTGTCGAAGTGCTCCCTCTGCCATGAGTTAAGAATATCCAATTTCCCAAACAAGACATCTGCCACAGTTCCTCTGTTTCCTATCCAGATTCATATCCTGAGCCCCTTGATTTATTCCTCTTGGTCCCTGTACTAAGAGGGGGGGAGGAACGTCGGCTCCGTCATAAAACTGGATTGAATGGATAAACTGTCAACCCTATTGTGAGCGCCAGGCATGTGAATGATCATGCTCAGAGCCATTGGAATAATAAGGCGCGGGGCTGGAAACTTCCAGAAGCCTGTGTGCTTTTTCTCTCCCTTCCTTTTTCTCTTTCGCTGCAGCCGGGCTTGGTGAGCTGCAAACATCATTCTCACTTCTGGTCCCCCTCCCCACCCGGCTCCTGCATGAGGTTATTCAGGAAATATTGTCGGGGTCACTTTTGACTTGTTAATCGTTTGGGCCCTGATGTTATTCCTTCCCGAAGTGCGCCAAGGAGACCTGGCAGAGATTTCCCTGCCCAAGGTCAGTGGCCAAGATTATTGCTTCAGCGTGGCATTCAGGCTCGATAAATCTTCCCTCCAGATGAACTCTGACAGTCTATTATAAACAATGCTAAGACCGGGCATCCGTATTCTCTTTTCCGCTGGCGCTGACCACGAGTCAATTACACTAAATTATTTTTTCCCAGGCCAGTTTTTCATCCTCTGGAAGAAGCAAAACAATCGGAATGCATATATGATCAGTTACATGGCTTGCGATGTAATCCTATGTAGAGTTATGGAAGTCTAGGTCCATTGATTTAGTGGGCTAAAACTGGAGTGACTCTGTACAGGACTACACTGCTAGTGGACCAGTCTACACTGCTAGCCAGTGGGGTGTTGTGGTTAAGAGCAGCGGCTTCCAATCTGGTGTAAAAGGTAAAGGTAAAGGTATCCCCTGTGCAAGCACCGAGTCATGTCTGACCCTTGGGGTGACGCCCTCCAGCGTTTTCATGGCAGACTCAATACGGGGTGGTTTGCCAGTGCTTTCCCCAGTCACTACCGTTTTACCCCCCAGCAAGCTGGGTACTCATTTTAGCGACCTCGGAAGGATGGAAGGCTGAGTCAACCTTGAGCCGGCTGCTGGGATTGAACTCCCAGCCTTATGGGCAAAGCTTTCAGACGGCTGCCTTACCACTCTGCGCCACAAAAGGCTCGTTCCAATCTGGTGAGCCGGGGTTTATTCCCTGCTCCTCCTCCCCATGCAGCCAGCTGGCTGACCTTGGAAGAAGAAGAAGAAGAAGAAGAAGAAGAAGAAGAAGAAGAAGAAGAAGAAGAAGAAGAAGAAGAAGAAGAAGAAGAAGAAGAAGAAGAAGAAGAAGAAGAGTTGGTTCTTATATGCCGTTTTTCCCTACCTGAAGGAGGCTCAAAGTGGCTTAAAGTCACCTTCCCATTCCTCTCCCCACAACAGACACCCTGTGAGGGAGGTGAGGCTGAGAGAGCCCTGATATCACTGCTTGGTCAGAACAGTTTTATCAGTGCCGTGGCGAGCCCAAGGTCACCCAGCTGGCTGCATGTGGGGGAGCGCAGAATCGAACCCGGCATGCCAGATTAGAAGTCCGCACTCCTAACCACAACACCAAACTGGCTCCTCACTGCACTGAGAAAATTGTTCTGACCGGGCTGCAATAGCACGGCTCTCTCAGCCCCACCTACCTCACAGGGGGTCTGTTGTTCTACTCCCCTTGTACAGCCTACGCCAATCCCAGGGCATGCAGCCCCTCAGTGGGATCAGATGCTTAGTGGGGGTCTGTGGGACTGTTGGGCTCAAGCTGGCAGTTCTGTGGACCCCGTCTGATGGCCAGTTTGTCCTGGATGAAATTTGCTTTGGGGTCCCAAAGTGGCATTTCCCTGGCCATGCAAGAAAGGGCCACAAGAGCCAAGCACCGGCACAATATCTTCTGCCCAACCACTTACAATCTAAGTTCACAGCATTTCTGTCAGAGGGCTATCTAGCTTTTGCTTAAAAACTTCCAAAGAAGGAGAACCCACCACCACCTTCGAGGAAGCCTGTTCCACTGAGGAACCGCTCTAAATGTCCCAGGGATTGCTTGAGCTATATGGGAAAGGCCAGCTTAAGGCTTCTCTCCGTGGCAGGATCAGCCTTCTGGAAGCTCATTCAGTTCAATCAATTCGAGATTTCGAATTGGCCAAACTCAAATCAATTTGCCAAATCAGCAATTCGGGTGATTCAAGTTTTACAGAATCAGGCAAACTTGAATCCATCCAAATCTTGAAAAAAACAAAATGGTGTTTGTGTGTGTGTGTGTGTGTGTGTGTGTGTGTGTGTGTGTGTGTACATCCCTTCTTAGAACTGGGACTGCCGTTGTGTTAATTACCATGTTGCCATCATTTAATTTTGTTTGCAATATCTTTTAAACTATTTTGCAATGCTCCTTGGCTGTATTAATGAGGGTGTACTGCTTCTTGGTTGTATTTTTATTAATTTTTATTTTATTAATTTGATGTCAACTTCTGGAATTCCCCGATATCTGTAACTTTCCTCAAAGCTCAGGGATTCAATGCTGTTGTTTGGCATCTTGATTTCTTCTTTGTCAACAATCTTTCCTCCCTTCAATGCCAATGTTGTGCACCTGTCAAGGTCAAACTCAATCGCTACATCTTAGAGCCATATTTATTATTATTATTATTATTATTATTATTATTATTATTATTATTATTATTATTATTAGATTTATTTCCCGCCTCTCCCGATAGGCTCGAGGCGGGTCACAACAACTAATCCCATTAAAATTCCCATTAAAATATCAATCTACTAACTAACATGGCAGCTAAAAATCCCATCCCTCCCCCAATTATTAAGAGGTGAAGAGGAAAGGATAGGGGAGTAGCGTATACTCCAACTCCTAGGGGGGGAGCGATGTCCCTGATTTGCTGACCCCAGCCCCAACCATAGACCTGGTGGAAGAGCTACGTTTTACAGGCCCTGCGGAAAGCTGACAAATCCCGCAGGGCCCGCAGATCACCCGGGAGCTCATTCCACCAGGTAGGGGCCAGGACTGAAAAAGCCCTGGCCCTGGTCGAGGCTAGGCGCGCTTCCTTCGGGCCGGGAATGACCAACAGGTTCTCACCCGCAGAGCATAAGGCCCTGCGGGGGACATAGAGCGGTAGGCGGTATGTGGGTCCCAACCCGCGTATGGCCTTGAAGGTTAAAACCAAAACCTTGAACCGGATCCGGGCAGCAATTGGCAGCCAATGCAGCTGCCTCAGCACCGGCTGGATGTGGGCCCTCCAAGATGTTCCAGTGAGGACCCTGGCAGCTGCATTTTGTACCAGCTGTAGTTTCCGGATCAGGGACAAGGGTAGGCCTGCGTAGAGCGAGTTACAGAAATCTATTCTGGAGGTGACTGTCGCATGGATCACTGTGGCCAAGTGGTCAGAGGACAGGTAGGGCACTAGTAGACGGGCCTGGCGAAGGTAGAAAAATGCCTACTCTCTTGACCTGAGCCTCCATAGTCAGGGAGGCATCAATGGTCACACCCAAATTCCTAGCACGATGGTAAGTTGCACCCCTGCTAGGGTGGGTAAACGCGTTACCTGTTCCCGCCCCCTTCCCCCCAGCCACAGGACCTCCGTCTTGGAGGGGTTGAGTTTCAGGTGACTCTGTTCGAACCATTCTGTCACCGCTTCCAAACATCTGGCAAATGGTTCCGGGGGGGAGTTCGGGTGACCGTCCATTAAAAGATAGAGCTGGGTGTCATCAGCGTACTGATGGCAACCCAGCCCAAAGCTCCGTACCAGCTGGGCCAGAGGGCGCATAAAGATGTTAAACAATATGGGGGAGAGGACCGCACCCTGAGGGACCCCGCAAGGGAGTCTATAGGGCCGCGAGAGCTCATCCCCCACAGCAACCCTCTGGGACCGGTTCTGGAGGAAGGAGCGTATCCAGCACAAGGCTGTGCCCCGTATCCCCGTACCGGCCAGGCGATGGACCAACAGTTCGTGGTCCAAGATGTCAAAGGCCGCCGATAGGTCTAAAAGGACCAACACGGCTGACCCGCCTCTATCCAGCTGGCGACGGAGGTCATCCAGCAGAGCGACCAAAACCGTCTCCACCCCGTGGCCAGGACGGAAGCCAGACTGATATGGATCGAGTGCTGAAGTTTCCTCCAAGAATGCCAGGAGCTGGTCCGCTGCCGCCCTCTCCACCACCTTGCCCAGGAACGCTAAATGCGACACTGGGAGGTAGTTAACAGGGTCCAGCGGGTCCAGCGATGGTTTCTTCAGGAGAGGGCGGACCACCGCCTCCTTGAGCCGCTCAGGAAACTCTCCCGTACTCAGGGAGGAGTTGATGATGTCTCTGAGCTGGCCTCCTATCTTCTGGCCACCTCCCTTGAGGAGCCAAGAAGGACAGGGGTTGAGGGGGCAGGTGGTCGCCCTGACTGAACCTAGCAACTTGTCCACTTCAGAAGAAGAGAGCCGCCTGAAGCCATCAAACCTCACTACCAAAGGTGGCCAACAGGTCTCCAGTTCATTCACTGTATTAATTGTGGCGAGAAGGTCGCGGCAGAGTGACAAGACTTTATCCGCAAAATAGCTCGCAAATGCCTCGCAGCCGATTTCCAATTGTCTGGTGTTTTGGCGCCCCTCAAGGGCGGTAAGTGATCTAACTATCCTGAATAATTGGGCTGGGCGAGAGCTTGCGGACGCGATTTCCATGGCAAAAAACTCACGTTTAGCCACTTTCATACGCCCTCATAAGCGTGTGATAAGATGTTCTTGTAGCCTCGTCAAGAGTCTTCCGCCACACTTGCTCCAGTCGTCTCAGAAGAATCAATCCTTGAGGGTGATTTTTCCATACAGGTATGACTATATATAGCACCTATACAGACCTCCTGCCAGCCCCACACCCTGTCTCCAAACCCTTCCCTCCCCAGACAGGGATTTCACCCAGGTGGCTGTTCCCACCTGAGCTGGGCCAGAAATCTGAATTCTATTGCCAGTGTGCCTGATTTGCTAGGTAAAAATGTAGGACTGAGCGAATACATAGTAAATCTTAACAGATCCTTTGTTAGATTTTATATGTATCTTGTATTCAGATGTTATTTTATGAAATTATTGTAAGCTGCTCCAAGACCTTTGTAGAGGGGGATGGCTTAAAAGTCTAATTAATTAATTAATTAATTAATTAATTAATTAATTAATTTGTTGTCAAGTCATCAGTACACAATAGGTATGGAATCTGTGGGCCTGTCATTGAAACCTGGTGCCCTGGGCCTCTTCTGTTGAGAATCATGGTGTGTGGTAATAGCCCAGTCTTTCTCAACCAGGGTTTTGGGAAACCCTGGGATTTCTTGATGACCCTGGAAGAGTTTCCCGAATAGGCAGGAGGTAATTAATGTTTATATATTTGTAAAAAATTGTTAAATATTTATCAGGTGATATGACCAGATGTGGTCATGTCGAACCCTCTGCCCCTCCCAAATTGGCCAGTCATGGGCGTGTCCACAGCTATGCTTCCCAACTGTATTCTGCATGATCATGTCATTTCCAAGGTTTCTCAATGATAAAGAAAGGCTGTATTAGAGCAATGATGAAGAACAGTTTTGATAGTTTTGACAGTTTCTTGGATGCTTTAGGATGCTTTGGGCTGATCCTGCGTTGAGCAGGGGGTTGGACTAGATGGCCTGTATGGCCCCTTCCAACTCTATGATTCTATGATTCTATGATTCTATGATTCTAGTGAGCCTTCTTGGATATTATTATCACTCTTATTATTATTAATAATAATATAAAAGCATATAAAATATATAATATAAAAATAAAAATAATATAAAAAACAATAACGCCGCTGCTTAATCCTTTATTAAAAACCATCTCTTAGGAATCGTCCTGAGCCTTTTTGTAATTTAAAATTTGTATTCTATTTCCACCGTATCCTCTTCAAATAAAACACATTTTATTATACCCAGGTAGCTCGCAAAGTGAAATGCACCTTATTATACCGTGGCATCTTTGTATTTATTAGGCAAAAGATAGACAGAGATTTAGAACTGACAAACTCCAGGTGGGGATTACAACACATCTCTGATGAACAGAGATCAATTCTCCTTGAGAAAATGGCTGCCTCGGAGGGCATTATAACTGGGTGAGGTCTCTCCTCACCCCAACTCCTGTCCTCCTCAAGAACTAGAATAGAATCTCCAGGAATTTCTCAACCAGAGTTGGCAACTGTACAAACACATTGAGTGTGGGACATCAAAAGCCAAAATATAAAAACAGTGATCAAGGAATTTCTCAAATAATGCGACGGCGATTTTTTAACTGATCATTTGTAATGCAGGTACACCTTTTTGTTGTTGGTTTCTTGGTGTAGTGGTTAAAAGCGGCGGCTTCTAATCTGGTGAGCTGGGTTTTAATTCCCCACACTTCCACACGCAGCCAGCTGGGTGACCTCGGGCTCATCACAGCCCTGATAGAGCTGTTCTCCCAGGGGAATACGGTCAGAGCTCTCTCAGCCCCACCTACCTTCCAGGGTGTCTGTAGTGGAGAGAGGGAGGGAAGGCGATTGTAAGCCGCTTTGAGACTCCTTGGGGCAGTGGAAAGCGGGGTCTAAAAACCAGCTTTTCTTTTCAGGTAACATCTCTCAGTCCCCCCCATGAAAGCTGCCTTTGGACTGCAACTGAGTTCAAAGAGAGCTGAATGATTTAATAGCTGTTTGGTCACAGCTAACACAGTTGCGCAATTTAATTTTTGTTTAAACATTATTTTATTGCATGTTTATAATGTACGTCATTATGTCTACATGGCGTACAACACCCTGAGTCGGTCTGCTGGGAGGGTGGTATAGCAATAATAATAATAATAATAATAACAACAACAACAACAACAACAACAACAACAACCTCTTGTTTGCACACACTGCTACGCAATTCCCATGCAGTCTGCGGGCTTCTTATTTTTGTGACCCCGATGCAGATCTCTACACTTCTCCTTAATGAATTGAATCATAGAATCATAGAATCATAGAATCATAGAATCATAGAATCATAGAATCCTAGAGTTGGAAGGGGCCATACAGGCCATCTAGAATCATAGAATCATAGAATCCTAGAGTTGGAAGGGGCCATACAGGCCATCTAGAATCATAGAATCATAGAGTTGGAAGGGGCCATACAGGCCATCTAGAATCATAGAATCATAGAATCCTAGAGTTGGAAGGGGCCATACAGGCCATCTAGTCCAACCCCCTGCTTAACGCAGGATCAGCCCTAAGCATCCTAAAGCATCTTGTAATTTGCATCTCATTCTCATCTGCCCCTTGTCCCATTGTGATCAGATCTCATTGAACTCTCTCTCTGTCTACTGGGGGGGTTCACTGTTGCTTGCAATTTGGTGTCATTGGACTGGACGGCCATCCATGGCAGAGACATGGCAGCGCTTGACAGACATAAATGAACAGTATGCAATGATACGTGTTACCTACAAAAATACATCTCCCCATTTTCTTTAATAACCAGCCGCCGGGTCGCCCCACCTCCTGCCCGACTGATCAATGAGGCAGACAAAAATTCCTAGATGATCTATAAATACGCATTGGCAGGGAGAAGAAATTCCGGCTTTTTATCCCCTGATTGACGTGTTGTGACAGGGTGATTAAAAGAAGTGAAGAGGTAATTAACCCTCCTTATGCTCTTGAGTAATCTACCGGTAGTTCTGGAGCACAGACACAGCGTGGATCAGGCCTTGAGAAGCTTTCCTCCTCCACCCCAAAGTTGGGGGGCAGGGCTGAAGTGCCCCCAGGTGTGGCTCTGATACCTCCAGAGGCCTCCCAGGATCATCAGTCAAAGCTCTTTTACGGAGGAGAAAGAGACAGAGGAGGAATGACAGTGATGGATGGGGATCAAGAGCCCTCCCTGCAGACGTTGACACCGCTGGAAATGTTACATGCCTCATGTTATGAAGACGTTATGAAAACAGATGGACTGCAAAGTCCTGTTCCGAGGCAGCCTTTCTTTTGGGGTTGGGGAGTGGGGGTGGGATCTGCAGGTTGATTCTGTAGAATGCAACAAGGACAGATAAAGGCATGGAGAACAGGGCTGATTCTGCACTTACTTTGTTTATTCCGTTGTGGATCCTGATGAATTCAGATTGATTTGAAATCGGGTCTTCCTCTATCCCCCCGCCCCATTGAAACAGAAAAGTGTTCTGCGCTTGATTGGGGAAGCTGAGAAAGGGGGGAAGAAAAGCACAGCAGGAGCCTCTTTCTTTCTTTTCTTGAAGGGAGTGAGGAGGATTGGAGATAGCAGAGGAGGGGGAATAAATCCAAGAGGAAAATCTCTGCCGAGAGAAGTTAGGGCTTCCCCTTTAAGGGAAACCTTGCAAGATGGGAATGAGAAAGCCTTTGAACCCATGCCCTGGCCAACCAGGTCTTTTCTACAGCATTGGAGGCTTGAGGCAGCATGTTAGTTCTGGAAAAGCAGAGAGCTGCACACTTTCTCATGCCTATTTTTCAAACATTGAGGGTTATATACACTCCTGGATATCACGGGAGAATATAAGGTCACTCTGGATCAATCATGCTTGTTCCAGATGAAAAATTTAAATCGCCCCAAATCAAAATGGAATTCACATTCAGTCTCGATGGCAGGGACTCCGTGCAGATTCAGTCCAGGAAGGCTTATAGATACTGCTGTAGGAACCACAGGAAGACATGAAGTTGCCTTATCCTGAATCGGTCAATACAATTCGGTCACCCCGTGGACTTCTACCTTAAGCTTGTGAACTGGTGTGACCATGGGGAATTTTACCCAAAGCATTTGAACCGTGGAAACGGCTTGTACTATCTCCTTTTTAACCTTTACGGACTATGAGCCGGCTGAATTGAACGCGGAGCTTGTAAATGATGAAATCTGTTTGCATCTTCTGATTTGGAAATTTGACAAGCAAGTCAAAGAAAGGCGGGGAGCTTCCATGAAACATCCTTGGCTCCTGTTGGTCTATTCTAATTCACAACGAAGAAGGTTTGAAATCGAAACAGGCTTGTTTGCTGATGATGATTGTCAGGCTGATGTTTGCTGATTGCATATCTATGCTACTGTGTAAGACACAGAAGATTGCTGTAAACAGGTTGAATGTCCATGCTGCCATAAAACGCACAGATGCTTAACGAATATATACTAAAAAGATCACTTCTATGAAGTTATCTCTACTGGGGGCGATGCTCCAGGCTGCTGCCAGTGTGTTGTGGTGGAGCTGTACGCGCCGCTGCTTCTGTGTCCCCATGGGGGACACATTTCGGCAGCGGAACAGGTCCGCTGCTTTTGTGTCCCTGCCGGGGATGCAGCCACAGTGGAAAGGTTCAGCCGAATGGTGGGGCGATGTGGGGAGGGGATTATTTGCAGGAAGATTGGGACTGCATAAGAACGCAATCCCACCTTCCTGCAAAACAAAACAAACAAATACCCCATTCGGCCCTGCAGTGCAACAATGTGCCACGAAGCCAAGTGGGCATTTTTGACCCCTTCCGAGCTTTCCCTGTCCATAGGGGCCTCCTGCTGGACAGACCCCGGTGGGGACAGACTCTATCTTGGGGAGTCACCTCTGTGACATCAGATAGCTTTGGGACTTGCCAGAAATGCTTTGGAAAAACCATAGAGTTTCTGGCAGTTCCTAGAGCTACCTGATGTCAATTTCAAGTTTCCCCTGGAAGTGACATCGTGGTGCAGGCACCACCATTTTTAATTTTAAGTTTTTTCCCCCCTGTTACCCGGTTCTCCAAATTATAGACTACCACTTTTAACCTCTACACCGAGCTGGCTTTCAGCTGGCTTCTCTCCCTTAAGAGGGAGAAAGGATGCCCCTCAAGCAACATGGTTCTCCTTGCGAGTACTGTGGGTCCCCACTTGTAAAAGGTGTTAGTCAATACTCCTGATTATTTAAACCTCTAAAGCTCCCCACACAAGGAGAACATCAAACCCATAAATAAGCAAACTACAGATTCTCACCATGCAAGAGCTAGCAACTCCCCTCTCCAAATAGAAAGCCCCCCCCCCCTCCAGTTACCAATGGCCATTGCTGAAGCTAGAAGGGCGATGAAGAATCAAAGAAAAGCCTCCTGGAATACTTTAAAATAACATTTTATTTATCTTTGCTTTTCACACCGTTGAAGGCCATGTTAAGGAGCCAATTCTGAGCTGAGTAGCAGGTTTTGAAAAGCAATCAATTGAAGTGGGACAAACTTTTGGAAGACCACTATGGAAATCAATTGACTTAGGCCAATTGTGAGTCGGTGGGCAGAGGGGATTGTGTCCATGCTTTTGTGGCCCTTTCTTGCATGCCCAGGGAAATGCTGACTGCCACTTTGGGATGAAGAGGGGAATTTCTTCCAGGGTAGACTGGCCAGGGATTCTGGTATGAGGAGAAGCATCATCTTTTTTTTGTTTTTTTTAAGGTGCTGGTAAACCAGCTTTTATTGAAGTTTGCATAAAACAGAGAAAAAAGAAAATAAGAAAAGATACACAAAACATAGCTTACTGTCCATTATGCCTTGCCATCTTCTAATACAGGGGTAGTCAACCTGTGGTCCTCCAGATGTTCATGGACTACAATTCCCATGAGCCCCTGCCAGCAAACGCCAGTTTGGTGTAGTGGCCAGTTTGGTGTAGTGGTTAGGAGTGCAGACTTCTAATCTGGTATGCCAGGTTCGAATCTGCGCTCCCCCATATGCAACCAGCTGGGTGACCTTGGGCTCGCCAAAGCACTGATAAAACTGTTCTGACCGGGCAGTGATATCAGGGCTCTCTCAGCCTCACCCACCCCACAGGGTGTCTGTTGTGGGGAGAGGAAAGGGAAGGCAACTCTAAGCCGCTTTGAGCCTCCTTCGGGTAGGGAAGAGCGGCATATAAGAACCAACTCTTCTTCTTCTTCTTCTTCTTCTTCTTCTTCTTCTTCTTCTTCTTCTTCTTCTTCTTCTTCTATCCCTGTTCTAATACATTCCTTAACTAACTACCTAGATAGTCGATATAATAGCTCCAGAGTTCTCTTGAGGGGAAGTATCATCTGGGCATGGAATAGGGGTCACTGTGGGTGGGCAGGTAGTCGTGAGTTTCCTGCATTCTGCAGGAGGGTTGGACTAGATGACCCTGGAGGTCCCTTCTATGATTCTATGATTCTATGAATACTGCCCTGCTGAAGGAAACATGCCCCTCCCCTGCCTCCTGTTTTGCACCCTGTGTCCTGGGTTTAAATGTAGTGTCTGAAAGTCCCCTCTGTCCTTCAAAGGGCATCCCCCAAATCTCAGCTCAGAGAGCCGTGCAGCGTAAACAGTGTCAGAGAGCTTTAATGCCACTGTATATTCTCGTCTTGTAAGCACCACTCCTTGTGGGCCGGGCAATCAATGTGAAATGTTTCTACAGGGAAGTACATTTATTAAACTCCTAATGGGATTACAGTGCTCTCACCAATAAGCCAGATGGTTCGCTTTTTTTATGTTATTACTTAATGCAATTTGATAGTCAAAGTTTTGAGGAGCGAAGAGAAACAGTCTCCCCCCCCCCTTTTTTCGTAACACATCCTTCTCTTCCCACCTGACTCGCCACCCGATGAAGATTAATTTTGGCTTAGGAAGAGCCTGCATCTTCAGCTGGAGCAGTTGTGCTCTGCATTCTTGGTCTGTAGGGGGCTTCTGGAGTTCTGGCCCCACTGGTGGACCTCATGGTGGTTCTTGGGTTTTGGCCAAAGTTTGACACAAAGTGTTGGACTGGATGGTCTGCTGGTCTGATCCAACATGGCTTCTCTTGCGTTCTTATGCTCTGTCTTCTTGGTACTTGGGGGGGGGGGGACAGGGGGAGGGTTTTTGGAGTTCTGGGGCTTCTGGTGGACCTCCTAATGACTCCTGGGTTTGGGCCACCGTGGGACACAGAATGTCAGACCAGATGGGCTGTTGGTCTGATCCAACATGGCTTCTCTTGTGTTCTTATGTCTGGGGCAGGGATGCTCTGTGTTTTTGGTGCTGGGGGGGCAACAGCATTCTGGCCCCACTGGTGGACCTCCTGATGGCTACTGGGCTTTGGACACTGCCTGCCACAGAATGTTGGACTGGATGGGACGTTAAAGGTTGCCAGCCTCTGCATATCCGACGGAGATCTCCTGAGATTTCAACTGATCCCCAGCCAACAGAGATCAGGATACCCCTGGCTGCTTCGGAAAGGGAACTCTATGGCATTGTACCCTGCCTGTTAGCAGAGCTCAAATATGTAGAGAGAGAAGCACAGGGATGCTTAAGGAATAAAATAGTTTATATTCCAGAGAGAAACAACTTTGTGTTGAAAGGAGGGAGAGAGAGAGAGAGAGAGAGAGAGAGAGAGAGAGAGAGAGAGGGAGAGAGAGAGGGAGAGAGAGAGAGCTAACTATCTAACTGTTCTGTTTCTGCATTCATTCAGTCTTTCTGTCATACTGGAGGAAAGCAGGGAGGAAATGCGATCAAAAAGCAGGAAGTCTATTGAGCCAATCAGGACACTCGAGGAGATAACTGGAAAATCCTCATGAGTTCCTGCCCTATCTATGCTAAATATGCATCTCTTCTGATGCCCCCTGCAGGACACCCTTTATATTCTGCTCAGCTACGCACCCTGCAGATCGTATATATACCGACACAGCCGGGTCTGCTTCAACCGAAAGATTACCAAATGGATTTGACTAAAAATCTTCTGTGCAGAGTAGTCTTTTCTATATAGATATATAGATTCCAATCTTTATTCCTCAGGGGACCAAATTCATCTTTTGATTTATTTCGTTTTCTATGTGATATCTCTTTAAGAATGATGCAGCAGATTTGAAGCTGAAGGTATTTGAGTTTGATAAGTGCCATCCCCTTTGGCGGACACAAGAGATTTGTAGAGGATACCTCAGTAACTGCTCTGTCCCCCAGATAACCTTTTTTCCTATGCTAAAAACATGTGGTTCTTCTCGAGGTACGTATTTCATACTATGCTTCTGAAAAGTGGAGTTGTAAATGCATTGGGTTGAATGGATGGGTTCTGTAGAGAATGATAAATGGATAAGGTTATTCCTGATTGGGCACACTGTGGAAATTTATAACAAGCATCTTAAGTGAGATGTCATTGGACCATTCTAGCAAATTTGGAACATGTATAGAGCCGGCTTTGTGCAGCGGTTAAGAGCAGCGGCTTGTAAAGTGGCGAGCTGGGGTTGATCCTCCCCATGCAGCCAGCTGGCTGACCTTGGGCCAGTCACAGTCCTGATAGTTCTCACAGACCAGTTCTCTCAGAGCTTACTCCACCTCAAATGCCTCCCAGGGTGCCTGATGTGGTGAGAGGAAGGGAAGGCAATTGTGATTGAGACTCCTGGTAGAGAAAAGTGGGGTATAAGAACCAACTGTTCTGCTAGTGCCGTTTGATGACATTTTATGAAATCATTGTCCTTTGAAATTTTCGTTCTTTGTTATTGGCTATACCACTGAGAAATTTCTTTGAAAATGTGAATAACTGGTTCTCATTTCAGCTGCACTACAAACAATTTTGAATTAAAGACATTTCTTCTGTAGAATCCGACTGTAGCTCTTCTGTCAGCTTCTTTTCCCTTTTCACCTCTTCGCTATCCTGACTAGCAGTTCCTTTTCACTGTAGCCTTTAGGTGGTGGCTGAAGATGACCCCATATTACAACTAATCTCCTGGAGGCAGAGATGAGTTCACCTGGAACAAAATGGCTACCTCAGAAGGCAGACTCTGTATTAAACCCATGGGTTCAGTCCTGGACACTTCAGCTCTGAACAACCAACTGTTTCCTAAGCACGAGAACACTGAACAACAACAAGCAAAAAAGGGGAACTTATCTACATGTTTGATGCCCCTCCCAAGACACGTGATTGGTCCTTAATGGAGGCCCCTGATAGGCCCATTACATTGTCCAATGAACGATTAGAAACAGGGACTCAGCAAATCCCATTCAAGGGTCCAGGATCTTGCTCCAAGTTCCTTGCCTCAGATTATCCACGTACACAACTCTCTATCAGGGGTAGTCAAACTGCGGCCCTCCAGATGTCCATGGACTACAATTCCCAGGAGCCCTTGCCAGCATTCGCTGACGAATGCTGGCAATGGCTCCTGGGAATTGTAGTCCATGGACATCTGGAGGGCCGCAGTTTGACTACCCCTGCTCTAGGTCATTATACCCTATCAGAGCCCCTCCTCAATCCAAATTCCTCAGGTTCTACCCCCTAATTCTACCCTCAGTCTGTTTTTCCGGCCCTTGCAAAATATGCCCCTATTGATTTTAAACAATGCAATATGTAAATCAGGTTAAAGGTTAGGAATGTGACTTTGATCCGGTTTTCAAAATTAGGAGGAGTTGCATGGGTGCCCGTGACATCCTTGGAAAGTGTCAGGCTTCTTTGGACCAGGGGAGTTCCACGGAAGCGTTTGGACCTCAAAAGCCTTCATCTTTTGGGTGGTTTTGCTGCCACGCAAAACCCACGGCAAGGCAGGAGTTGTGGGGCTGGGCATGGAGCAGCCCAAGAGTTTTCAGGTTTGTCACGATGACAGATCTCCTTGTCCGTGATTTGCACCTGTCAAGCGCTGGTGTACGACAAGGCTTTGAAAAGAGATGCCCTTGGTGAGGAACGCTCGGCTGGGCTGACAGATTTGCTCGGTCCCGATCTTTCATTTCATAGACAGGAGTCTTCTGCAGGAAACGGGAAACAGCATTAAAAAATACCATCGATGTAACATCTTTATTAGGAGGTGGGCGGGGGGAAGCAAGACACATTTTACATACATTATATTCAGAATGTAGCAGGGTAGAATGTGTGGATTTTTAGGGCGGAGGGAGTACTTTTGTAATGCTTCCCCAGTTAATTTGTTTTAAAAAAACTGATGGTGTGTAGTACACAGAATACATAAAGTCAGATGGTTTTTAGAGCAGGCTTTCTCAACCAGGGTGACTAGCATTTCTTGATTCATGACTAGGTTGTCAAGAGATTAAAACATCAAGAAGGAAACTAGGTAGGCAAATAAGAGGCAGATCTGTGAATTTAGGCAGATTGTGAGTGTGTGGGCAGAAAGGACTGGTTCCGTGCTTGGCTCTTGTGTCCCTTTCTTGCATGCCCAGGGAAATGCCAATCGCCACTTGGAGGTGGGGAGACAAATTTACTCCAGGGCAGGCTGGCCAGGGATTTTGTTTTTTAAAGGGGAAGAGGATATCATCTGGGCATGGAATTGGGGTCAATGGGATGGGCAGTTAGTTGTGAGTTTTCTGCATTCTGCAGGGTATTGGACTAGATGATCTGGGAGGTCCCTTCCAACTCCATGATTCTATGATTCTCCATAGAATCATGATTCTATGATTCTATGATTCTATGATTCTCCATAGAATCATGATTATATGATTCTCTTGCAAGATCAGTGATCCCAAACTGACATACCTTTGTGCTAACGCTGGAGCACTTCATTTACCAAAACTCTCCAGAAGATCCGAGACAAAATTGAGATTGATGCCCTAAAGAAAAGCAAGAAAATAAAACAAAACAAATCCCCTTTTCTTATTCTTGCTTTGCTCCTCCTGCGCCCCCTGGAATGAAAAGCCATGATTGGCTACTCACAAAAGCAGAATCTGTCTCAGGTCCAATGATGATTCTGAAGAATTAAGTCTGCCTTACAAATAGAATGTTTCAGCATTTGAAAGATGGAGTCACATTGCATTTCGGGCTGCCACTTGGACCTTGTTTGTGGATTCTGTGCTGAACAAACATGGCTGCCTCTTTAAAAAAAAAGATTAAGAAATGGATCAACAGTACAGCTTTTGAAGTGGAAAAGTCACATCTTGAATCTGAGATTCATTTTTTAAAATGAATTGGAAATTTGATGCTGATGATGATAATGATCCAATTCAGTTGATTCCAACTGAATCCTATTCAGTTGATTCCAACTGATCCTATGCCTCTACGGTCACTACGATTTCTGATCTTCTTTTAGTTTTGTAATGTTCTGGCTGGTATCCATTTTGGTCATTTCTATCCACCATGTTCTTGGTCGGGCTTGTTTCCTTTTTCCACTGACCAGTCCTAGCCTAACTGCTCTCTCTGTTGAGTTGGATCGCATGAGACGGGCAAAGTCAATGATTCTGCCTTCCAGTAATATATCAGGCTTTATGCGCCATAGTATTTCCTTGTGTAAGAGCCTCTTGTAGTGCAGAGTGGTAAGGCAGCAGACATGCAGTCTGAAAGCTCTGCCCATGACGCTGGGAGTTCGATCCCAGCAGCCGGCTCAAGGTTGACTCAGCCTTCCATCCTTCTGAAGTCGGTAAAATGAGGACCCAACTTGCTTGCTGGGGGGTAAATGGTAATGACTGGGGAAGGCACTGGCAAATCACCCCGTATTGAGTCTGCCCTGAAAACGCTAGAGGGCGTCACCCCAAGGGTCAGACATGACCTGGTGCTTGCACATGGGATACCTTTACCTTTTATTTCCTCCTGTGTGACTTTGGCCGTCCATGAAATCCGCAGAAGCCAACGAATCGATTCTGCTTTTGTCCGATTTCAACCTCGTAGTTTGTGTTTTGCGAACACAGATGCTATGCTAAATATACATCTTTGCCGATGCCCCCTGCAGGGCACCCTTAATATTCTGCTCAGCTATGCACACTGCAGATCCTGCGTATTCCAACAAGAACCTGGTTCAAGGTCGCCTAGTGAGCTTTGTGACCGAATGGGGATTTGAACCTAGGTCTTCCCATTTGTCATCAAAGCACTAGATCCTCTCGCTCCCTTCCCAGCCACCTCTGCAAATGTTGTTCAACAGCATGGCCTTCCCAGGTGGTGCTACTCTGCAGCTGCCCCGATTTGTCTCCGTCACCGTTGCCCAAATTCAAGAGGCTACAGCAGTCGCCTCGAGCGTCTGATGCTGAACACAGCCTGCCGCGTGAGGAAACAGATCCCAGTCCCCATCTGGTAGAAGTGGTTCACGCAGCATGTGCTTCCGGGAGAGGCCTGTCTGTCTGGTCCATGTCCCTGCTGCTTACCCTTCCATCTGCTGTGACTTATTGGATGGGATAAATTTTAAAGTTGTTTCTGAATGTGTGTGTGTTTGTTTTTTTTAAGCTGCAGCTGCACTGAGAGCCGGTTGATGCCTGCAGCAGAATCAAGCAGTAAAGCAGTTCTTACCTTCCAACACATGCCAAGTGTTTTGGGGAAGTGGGTGGGGCTGAGAGGGGCTTTGAGCCAGCAAAGTTTCTGATTGGTCACTGGAGATTTGGCTGGCTGTGCAGTTTTTCCCCTGGCCACCGCAGCACAGGGCTCTTCATTGTGTGATTTAAGGTCAGGCATGCAGCCATGATGCAGCAGCAAGTGCCCTACGTGGGAATGGGCTGGGATAGGTTTCACGGCCAGCAGCTGAGACAGAACGCCTGCCTGGATTTCAGTAGAAAAAAACACTGTTGTAAACCAGTTGGAACAGGCTTTCTGCTTGACTGGATATGGTCACGGATATTCCACGTTAGCTGGCGAGCGTAAACTCAAACAGGCCACACCCTTGGGACTATCAATGTTCATTCCGGCGCGAGGCTTCCTGAGTCCAGGGTGGCTTCCTCACATGTTCCAGAAGAAAATCATTTGTATGATATATAATAAGGATTCCAGACGCGGCGCTCCCAAGGATGCAAACCGGCCTGAGATGGCCGGCTCAGCAGGGGTGGTCTGGCAATATAAAGAAAATATAAAGAAGGGCTGCCACAAATGTCAGTGGAAGAGCTGGGTCAGTAGGGTCAAGTTTGAGACCACTCTCTTCGGTCTTTGTGGTCTCCGAAAGGGCACACACATGTGAGCGTGCATGCATAAGACAGAGGGAGAGAGACAGAGAGGCAAAGAGGGACAGAGAGACAAAGAGACAGAGATAGAGAGACAGACAGAGAATGAGAGAGAGAGGATGGATGGATGGATGGATGGATGGATGGATGGGAGGAAGGATGGATGGATGGATGGATGGATGGATGGATGGATGGGAGGAAGGATGGACGGATGGATGGAAGAATGGACAGTGGATGGATGGATGGACGGATGGATGGACTGACGGACAGACAGACAGATTTGTATGTGTGTGTGTGTGTGTGTGTGTGTGAGAGAGAGAGAGAGATGATGGATGGATGGATGGGGGGATGGACGGACGGACAGAAGGATGGGTGGACAGATGGATGGATGGATGGATGGATGGATGGATGGATGGATGGATGGAAGGAAGGAAGGAAGGAAGGAAGGAAGGAAGGAAGGAAGGAAGGAAGGAAGGAAGGAAGGAAAGAAGGAAGGAAGGAAGGATGGATGGATGGATGTATGGAAGGAAGGAAGGAAGGAAGAATGGACTGACAGATGGACTGACGGACAGACAGATTTGTGTGTGTGTGTGTGTGTGTGAGAGAGAGAGATAATGGATGGATGGATGGATGGATGGATGGATGGATGGATGGATGGATGGATGGATGGTGAAGGCAGGAAGGAAGGACTGATAGATTTGTGTGTGTGTGCATGAGAGAGAGAGAGAAGAGAGAGAGAGAAGAGAGAGAGAATGTGTACTTCTGTTTTCTTTGAGACTGACAGTAAATGGGTTTGAGCACTGGAAACAAGTCAGTTGAATAGGAGACGTAAAATATACAGGGCATTAGGATCTTTATGACCCCAATGTGGTTGAGCACTCTCATTTAACTATGGGTTAATATATTTATGTGTGCTTTGTGCCAGCATGGTGTACTAGTTAAGAGCAGCAGACACTAATCTGGAGAATGCGGTTTGAGTCCCCACTAGGAGTGTGAATGCAGCTCAGCAAAACTCAAACAGGCCCTCCCATCACTGGCCGATAAACGACTGGTCCACGGAGAGAAGTATCCCCACCAGCTTCACTTGGGTTGTGGGACATGGTGCTGGTGATTTGAACACCTGTTTGTTGAGCTGTAGAGAGGCCAGTTCTAATTGCCTCTCTCTTGCACACCCTGACAAAGAGCTGATTTGCAGAGAGAAGTCTCTTTGTGGATCAGCTCTAAGTCCCTTGGGAGGCTCTAGGTCCCCTTGGAGCTGAAAAATTTGGTTTTTCTGGATCAAGCAGAACCTGAATCCCAGGAATAAAACTGGGATTCGGGTGAATCAGAATATACCAAATCAGGTTCAGATTGAATTGACCTGAGCTCGGAATAAGTTGAATTTTGTTTTGTTTTGCACATTCTTATTCCCCACTCCTCCTCCACCCAAAGCCTGCTAGGTGACTTTGGTCCAGTCACAGTTCTCTCAGAGCTCTCTCAGCCCCACCTGCCTCACAGGGGAGAGGAAGGGAAGGCGATCGTAAGCCTCTTTGAGACTCCTTAAGGTAGAGAAAAGCGGGATATAGAAACCGAGTCTTCTTCTTCTGCAGTGATATCAGAGCTCTCTCAGCCCCACCTCCCTCACAGGGTGTCTGTTGTGGGGAGAGGAAAGGGAAGGCGACTGTAAGCCGCTTTGAGACTCCTCTGGGTAGATAAAAGCGGCATATGAGAACCAACTCTTCTTCTTCTTTCTCTAGAGAAAAGCAGGATATAGGAAAAAACTCTTCTTCTTCTAGTGTTATTTTTAAAATTTAGTTTAAATAATTGTATTCCACCTATTTCAGAAGAAAGTGGCTCATGATAGACTTTAAAATCACAAAGCATAACTTATATAAACAGAGAATAGCAGCTTTACGTAGATGCAGTACTTTAGATATAAAATGACCAATCATTCAGGGTCATGGGAAAAAAAATAACTCCTCCAGGAGATTTGATTTGGTGGACAGGAAAAGAGTGTGTCCTTACAAATTTGTGAGATTTCCAAACAGGAATACTGAATACCGTCTCTATTTAATTGTGATGCTTCAATATGAACCATAATCCTTAATACACATTTTCATATTTTTCTTAGAAATCAGAGTCACTGTCAAACACATCTCTTTGGGATTATTGTAATTACTATTTAAGCTACTCCTCCTTTTGCAGTGCAATACAAAAAAGACGTCCCTGAGAGTAAGCCGTATTGAATAAAATGAGACTTGATTCTGAGTAGGCCTGTTTAGGCTTGTTCTCCTAGAAATAGTGTTAGACCCTTTCATAGGGTTGCTAGCAAATCCTGGAAGATTTTGCGGTAGTTGTCAAACATCTTGGGACATGATCTTACATACTCTGTGATACTCTAGGATTTCCTGCAGTCTCTATAGTAAAGACCACAGAGACTGGGGAAGTTCCAAAAACAGCTCAGGGGGGTGAGCTGACACTTCCTGGTGGAGGTTTAAAGAATGTGATATCACTTACTTGTGACATTCTAGGAATTCCTACTTTTTCTATGGTCTTTACCTGTGGGGGGAGGGGAGGGGTGACTCACACCCCGAGTTACTATTATATATGATGTGAAAAATATATTACTTACTTGGCTACACGTAAGTTTTACAATGGAACCCAGAGTAGGTCCAAGGGGAAATTTGGGGATGTGAAACCAGTTGTGGTGGGGCTTCAACTTGAGTACTGTGGTCACACACTGAAAACATCTCGCTGGTAGATTTCCTGGTGGCACCTCAGTTTGGACCACTGTGTGACACAGAGTGTTGGACTGGAGGGACCATTGGCCTGGTCCAACATGGCTTCTCTTATGTCCTTATCCCTTTTACCTATGTGATACACAGTAATGACTTTCACGAAAGGACAAGGATGATATTTTATGTTACTTATCCCATCAGTTCCATGCCCTTTCTTGTTCCCAAATGCTCCATTTCCTCACTTCTCTAATGAAGCACTTGAATTTCTTATATCATCTCTATTTTTATCACTTGGTTTTCTGGCTTTATTGTTTCCCAACTCTGTTTAATGCGTGTAATATTCTCCAAGTGCTCTATTTTAAATTCTGTAATCTGCCTGGACTCCTAGCCAGAAAGGCATAATAGTAAGAACGGAATTAAAGTAAACCCATCAATACATATAAGGGTGTGGATGGCCTGATGCAGACGGCTCAGGCCAGCCAGATCTCAAGAGATCTCAGAAGCGATGGAGGTCATCTCTAGTTTGGGAGATGAGCCCTGGAAAAAAAAATCAGCATATCTACTGAATTCTGGTATTGAGATTCGGCAAGATTCAAGAAAACAATTTTTCAGCTTTAGGGCATGTAAAGGGACATAGATTCAATAATAATAATAATAATAATAATAATAATAATAATAATAATAATAATAGTTTGTTCCTATAAACTGCTTTTCTCTACCCAAAGGAGTCTCAAAGTGGCTTACAGTTGGCTTCCTTTTCCTTTCCCCACAACAGACACCCTGTGAGAGAGGGGAGGCTGAGAGAGCCCTGATATTACTGAAGAAGAAGAAAAGTCGGTTCTTATATGCTGCTTTTCTCTACCCGAAGGAGGCTCAAAGTGGGTTACAATCTCCTTCCCTTTCCTCTCCCCACAATAGATACCCTGTTTGGGAGGTGAGGCTGAGAGAGCCCTGAGATTCCTGCTCGGTCAGAATGGCTTTATCAGTGCTGTGGTGAGTCCAAGGTCACCCAGCTGGCTGCATGTGGGGGAGCAGGGAATCAAACCTGGCTTGCCAGATTAGAAGTCCACACTCCTAACCGCTACACCAAACTAGTTTTAATTCCTATACTGCCATGGGTTACATGATAGCCCTTTAGGTATTTGAAATGTTGTCACTTGGAGGAGGGCAGGATGCTGTTTCCGTTGGCTGCAGAGGAGAGGACATGCAGTAATGGGTTTAAACTTCAAGTACAATGATATAGGCTAGATATCAGGAAAAAATTTTTCACAGTCAGAGTAGTTCAGCAGTGGAATAGGCTGCCTAAGGAGGTGGTGAGCTCCCCCTCACTGGCAGTCTTCAAGCAAAGGTTGGATACACACTTTTCTTGGATGCTTTAGGATGCTTAGGGCTGATCCTGCGTTGAGCTGGGAGTTGGACTAGATGGCCTGTGTGGCCCCTTCCAACTCTATGATTCTATGATTCTTTAGGATGCTTTGGGCTGATCCTGCATTGAGCAGGTGGTTGGACTAGATGGCCCCTTCCAACTCTATGATTCTGTGATTCCTTCGGGTAGAGAAAAGCGGCATACAAGAATTAACTCTTCTTCTTCTTCTTCTTCTTCTTCTTCTTCTTCTTCTTCTTCTTCTTCTTCTTCTTCTTCTTCTTCTTCTTCTTGCTTTAGGATGCTTAGGCCTGATCCTGTGTTGAGCAGGGGGTTGGACTGTGTGGCCCCTTCCAACTCTATGATTCTGTGATTCTGTGATTCCCTTCATGGGCCCAGATTGCTTCACAGAGCCCATTAAAGAGGTGATTGCACTCTTTCTGCAGGTTGCCTTGGGGGTCTGCTGGGGGTTCCTAGTTTGCACTGCCCCTCCCCCCACAGCCCTACAAACAGCTTCTCTGCAGAGAGAACCTAATCAGCAGAGTTGCCAGCTCAAGCCAGGAAATCCTCGGAAAGTTGGATATGGAGCCTGGAGAAACCTGGACTGGAGGAAGGACTCAGTGGGCCATTGTGTTATTGACTCCGCCCTCCAAAGCAGCCCTTTTCTCCAGTGGACCTGATCTCCGTAGGCCATTTTTAATTCTGGGAGATTGCCGGCCTTCTACTGATTAGGGATATCTGGACACCTGCTGGTTCGGCTCCCATCTGGTTCGCCGGTTGTGATCAGAGTCCTGATATTTTGGACATCATACAATAGTTTGTTGATTTATTGGTCAGTACTTAGCTGGTCAGTCTTCATTCTAGCCAGCCTGGTGTAGTGGTTATGAGCGGCAGCTTCTAATCTGGCGAGCCTGGTTTGATTCCCCACTCCTCCTCCACATGCAGCCAGCTGGTTGACCTTGGTTCAGTCATGCTCCTTTTAGAGCTGTTCTCACGGAGCAGTTCTGTTAGAGCTCTCTCAGGCCCACGTCCCTCACAGAGGGTCTGTTGTGGGGAGAGGAAAGGAAGGTGACTGGAAGTTGCTTTGAGACGCCATCGGCCAGCGAAAAATGGGATATTCAAACCATCTCTTCTTCTTCACCTCCTCCTCTTTCAGAACCCTGAAATACAGTGCTGCAAATGGCTTTTGACACATGTGTCTTCTCCTGCAGCCCAACTGAGCCCTCCTGCCCCTCTGTCCTTGCCGCCTAAGCACTCTGCTGAGCAGGCAATGGATGAAACGGTCCACTGAAACGCTCATGGGATCCCTCACAAATTACATAAATCAGTCATCGATGAACGCTGTGTTTCAATAAAATCCTACTCCCCAGCACTCATCTGTGTAAGTCCTTAGAATCATAGAATCATAGAGTTGGAAGGTGCCATACAGGCCATCTAGTCCAACTCCCAGCTCAATGCAGGATCAGCCCTAAGCATCCTAAAGAATCATAGAATCATAGAGTTGGAAGGGGCCATACAGGCCATCTAGTCCAACTCCCAGCTCAATGCAGGATCAGCCCTAAGCATCCTAAAGAATCATAGAATCATAGAGTTGGAAGGTGCCATACAGGCCATCTAGTCCAACTCCCAGCTCAATGCAGGATCAGCCCTAAGCATCCTAAAGAATCATAGAATCATAGAGTTGGAAGGGGCCATACAGGCCATCTAGTCCAACTCCCAGCTCAATGCAGGATCAGCCCTAAGCATCCTAAAGAATCATAGAATCATAGAGTTGGAAGGGGCCATACAGGCCATCTAGTCCAACTCCCAGCCTAATGCAGGATCAGCCCTAAGCATCCTAAAGAATCATAGAATCATAGAGTTGGAAGGGGCCATACAGGCCATCTAGTCCAGCTCCCAGCTCAATGCAGGATCAGCCCTAAGCATCCTAAAGAATCATAGAATCATAGAGTTGGAAGGGGCCATACAGGCCATCTAGTCCAACTCCCAGCTCAACGCAGGATCAGCCCTAAGCATCCTAAAGAATCATAGAATCATAGAGTTGGAAGGGGCCATACAGGCCATCTAGTCCAACTCCCAGCTCAATGCAGGATCAGCCCTAAGCATCCTAAAGAATCATAGAATCGTAGAGTTGGAAGGGGCCATACAGGCCATCTAGTCCAACTCCCAGCTCAATGCAGGATCAGCCCTAAGCATCCTAAAGAATCATAGAATCATAGAGTTGGAAGGGGCCATACAGGCCATCTAGTCAAACCCCCTGCTCAACGCAGGACCAGCCCAAGGCATCCTAAAGCATCCAAGAAAAGTGTGTATCCAACCTTTGCTTGAAGACTGCCAGTGAGGGGGAGCTCACCACCTCCTTAGGCAGCCTATTCCACTGCTGAACTACTGAACTTAGTGCAGCTCCGTTTAAATGATTGGAACGTGCAAAATCTATAGTAGGTAGAACTGAGCAGAAAATGAAGGTGTCCTGAAGGGGGCATCAGAGGGAGGGGGGGTGTACTCAGCATAGACAGAAGAGGAACTTCTTGGGGATTTTCAAATTATCTCCCCCAATGTCCTGATTGGTTCATCAGGAGATGTTCTGTTTTTGGGGTGCACTACCCCCTTGGTGTAGTGGCTAGGAGTGCTAGGAGCCTCAAGCATCCAGGAGAAGGATCTGTCCAGCCGCTGCTTGAAGACGACCAGTGAGGGGGAGCTCCCCACCTCCTTAGGCAGCCCCTTCCACTGCTGAACTAGACTCTTAGAATCCTAGCATGGGAAGGGACCACAAAGGCCATCTAGTCCCACCCCCTGCTCAATGCAGGATCAGCCTCCAGCATCCAGGAGAAGGATCAGGATCTGTCCAGCTGCTGCTTGAAGACTGCCAGTGAGGGGGAGCTCCCCACCTCCTTAGGCAGCCCATTCCACTGCTGAACTACTCTGACTGTGAACAATTTATTTCCTGATGTCTAGCCAATACCGTTCTACACATAGTTTAAGTGCATTATCGTGAGCCCCTTCCTCTGTTGCCAAAAGAAAATGGAAATTGGGATTTTAGTTCAAAAGGAGGGCAGTATAAAACCAGAATTATTCCTAGGTCCGTAAAACAACCCCCCTTGGACCAATCCCTTTAGAAAGACCCCCCCAAAAGGACGGGGTGGTATCAGAATTTTGCCTGCGTATGGGAAAGAAAAGGCGGACATTGTACTGCAATTTGAGATCAAAAGTACGTTTTCTTATTTTAGGCACCCTTTGTGCAAAAATAGAAAGCAGATAGCAATTTCCCCCCTCCTCCCCCCCATGAAAACAAACCATCTCGGTGCATGGCTTCCCACTTAAGGCCCCTCTCGGTTACGATTTCACCCTCCCACTTAGAGTGTTTCCTGTAAATCAAAAACAATACACAAATTTATTATTTTTTTTAGCAACTTTTAATATTTCTACCAGTAAGACTTGGGCACGGCAGCGAAGAGAACGTAAGGCATCGGCACAGCCATTGGGAAGATGGAAGGGAGGCCGTTTTCACAGTCCCACAATTGCACATTAACATTTCCCAAGGCTCGAGAGGCTTGTGCCGGTGGTGCTCGAGTGCGCCGGAGAGGGACGCTCTCCCATGTGCTCCCCGAGAGATCCCTTTGGCTGCCAAAGCCCTGCCGACTAATAAGTTAGATCAGGGGTAGTCAAACTGCGGCCCTCCAGATGTCCATGGACTACAATTCCCAGAAGCCCCTGCCAGCATTCGCTGGCAGGGGCTTCTGGGAATTGTAGTCCATGGACATCTGGAGGGCCGCAGTTTGACTACCCCTGAGTTAGATTAAACCCGGCCCACGGACAGCCCCGAAGTCTCTCCAGAAAAGCGACCTCACTTTCTATTTTTACAGATTGTGCTGACAGTAAGGACTCACACGTCTGACGAGATACATGGCCTGGGCACATTGCCTCTTATACCCTGACAGTGAAACATGAACACTCCCGCATGCCAGGATCCGTTGATTACCTCTCTGCTGCCTCCTAATTAATGAAAACGTAAGGGAAAGAAACAATAGCCAGGTCTGCTGTTCAGGCCAAAAATTTATTATTGCTGAGATTAAATATATATATAAACACACATACACACACAAACACACACAATTGCCTGCCTGCGGAATGACACAATCAGCAAGGGTCTTTTCTATCTGTGCAATAAAATTGATTGGCTTCTTGATTTCCTGCTATCAGTGTGATAATATGAGTGCCCATGAAGCTGCCCTTGTACTGGAGCACGTTCTTGGGGTTCTGAGCTGGCTAGCCCTGGCAAGTGTGATTTTGACAGATCTTGGAAGCTAAGCAGGGTTGAGCCTGGTTGATATTTGGATGGGAGACCTTCAAGGTTGCTGGACAATCCTGGGATTTCCTGGCTACACTGTAGAAGTAGAAGAAGAAGAGTTGGCTCTTATATGCCGCTTTTCTCTACCCGAAGGAGTCTCAAAGTGGCTTACAACAGACACCTTGTGGGGTGGGTGAGGCTGAGAGAGCCCTGATATCACTGCTCAGCCAGAACAGCTTTATCAGTGCCGTGGTGAGCCCAAGGTCACCCAGCTGCCTGCATGTGGGAGAGCGCAGAATCGAACCTGGTATGCCAGGTTAGAAGTCCTAATCAGCACTCCTGATCACTACACCAAACTGTGCCTATTCAGACCAGCAGCATCTCAGGTGGAGGTTTTTCACAGCACTTGTCACCTGATCTTTTGAACTGGAGGTGCCGAGGATTGAACCTGGGACCTTCTGCATGCAAAGCAGAGGTTCTTCTGGGAGAAGCAAGAAGAAGTGTTGGTTTTTACCTGAAGGAGTCTCAAAGCAGCTTATGATCGTTCCTTCCTCTCCCCACAACAGACCTCCTGTGTGGTACATGAGGCAGAGAGAGCTCTGAGAGAACTGTCAATGCCCCAAAGTTACCTAGCTGGCAGCATGTGGAGGAGTGGGGGACTCAAACCCAGTTCTCCAGATTAGAGGCCACCGCTCTTAATGACTGGGACACAGCTCCTCCCCAGGAAGAACACATGAAGCTTCCTGGCACTGAATCAGGCCACTGGTCCATATAAGTGAGTATTGTCTGCTCAGGCTGGCAGCAGCTCTCCAAGGTCTCAGGCAGTGGTCTCCCCCACTGACTACCACCTAAACCATTTAACAGGAGATGCTGAGGACTGAACTTGGGATCTTCTGCATAGCAAGCAGATGCTCCACCACTGAGCCGTTCCTCTGTACATTTTAATTATCCCAAACAGACCTAGGTGAAGGACATGTTTTTGCTTGTACTTGCTGCCCTCATCTATCTATCTATCTATCTATCTATCTATCTATCTATCTATCTATCTATCTATCTATCTATCTATCTATCTATCTATCTATCTATCTATCTATCTATCTATCTATCTATCTATCTATCTATCTATCTATCTATCTATCTATCCATCCATCCATCCATCCATCCATCCATCCACCCACCCACCCACCCACCCACCCACCCACCCACCCACCCATCCATCCATCCACCCACCCACCCACCCACCCACCCACCCATCCATCCACCCACCCACCCACCCACCCACCCACCCACCCATCCATCCATCCATCCACCCACCCACCCACCCACCCACCCATCCATCCACCCACCCACCCACCCACCCACCCACCCATCCATCCATCCATCCATCCATCCATCCATCCATCCATCCATCCATCCATCCATCCATCCATGACCACTCCCAGCAACGCAGGCTCATGGCGGTTTACATATAATGCATAAAAATTTAACAATAGAGCCCCTGGCCCTAATCATTTCTTCACTTCTCCCTTCTGTCTTCTTCCTTCCTGAAGGAACCAAGAAGACCCGGGTGTGATATAGGCCTACAGAACGGCACTCTAGGAATCCTCCCTGTCTCTATGGTCTTTACTGTAGAGATTGGGGAAAGCCATCGGTCCACCGGGTCCACCAGCCCAAAGCAATCACTGAAAACCGAGACCATTTTCCTCCAGGACTCTCTCAAGGACAATTCCAGCCAGCGCAAAATGCAAACAATTCCTTTTAGTTCTCTTTCACCCGCACTCAGAAAGCGAGCGGCCGGTTTCCTCCTGCCTGCAGGCAAATGGGAAATGAGCAGCCAGCTGCCACAGGGGAGCCACTGAACCAACAGCCCAAATGCCAAGGCCAGCAAGGGAGCTCTACCTTTTTATTAGGGGCAATAGCGATGTAGCACAAAGCACCCTGCAAAAGGCTCTCTTGGTTCCCAGAACCTATAATCAGGTTGGGCGTCAAGTACCAAAACTAAAAATGGATACGAATGGGGAGGATGCAGTGGAGTGTAATGGCTACTCCCAACGTCTGCCTGCTTGCAGTTCTAAATGTGAGTATTTCCACTTAATTTGATTACACGGAGATCCCATAGAGTGGTAAGAGCAGGACTCTCTTAGCCCCACCTCCCTCGCAGGATGTCTGCTGTGGGGAGAGGAAAAGGAAGGTGATTATAAGTCGCTTTGAGACTCCTTAAGGTAGAGAAAAGCGGCATATAAGAACCAACTCTTCTTCTTCTTCAGTAATATCAGGGCTCTCTCAGCCTCACCTCCCTCACAGGGAGTCTGTTGTGGGGAGAGGAAAGGGAAGGCGAATATAAGCCGCTTTTGAGACTCCTTCGAGTAGAGAAAAGCAGCATATAAGAACCAACTCTTCTTCTTCTTCTTCTTCTTCTTCTTCTTCTTCTTCTTCTTCTTCTTCTTCTTCTTCTTCTTCTTCTTCCCCTTCATGAGTAGGGGGCCAGCCAAGAACCACCATGGTGCAGTGGTTGGAATGTTAGACTAGGCTCTGAGAGACCCAGGTTCGAATCCCCGCTCTTTCATGGACGCTCACTGGGTGAATAGCCAGTGATAGCCCAGGCTAGCCCAATCTTGTCAGATCTCATAAGCTAAGCAGGGCTGGGTCAACCCTGGCTAGTATCTGGGAGGTCTCCAAAGAGTACTAGGGCCACAATGTGGAGGCAGGCACAGGCAAACTCACCGTCAAACATCCTATGATAAAGAATAATAATAAATAATAACAGTGGGTTTGCTCCAGTCCCGTTCACTTGTAGCCCAAGCTACCTTACAGGGTTGTTGTGGGGATAAAACAGAGAAGAGGGAGAATGACGTAAGCCAAAGGTGGGCATGAATGAAGCATTTGGTTGAGGCCAGGCTGTGAATAACATTTAACCCCCCCCCCTCCAACACTCTCCACTATAACATCTATATTCTGGCAACCAACTCTAGGAGAGGAGGGAGAGGTCCAGCAGTACGAACCAAATGTTATTTTAGAGATTTCAACTGTTTTATCCAATGTTGTTTTAATGTGGCGTACGAGGCAGCTGGGCTGAGAAGAGTGGTCTTACAAATCAAAATATGACTGACTGACTGACTTCATTTTAATTTAATTTGACTTTAATTTAATTTCATTAACTTCCAGTTGGGTCATGGAGAGCTCCTAGTTTTACAATTTCTCTCTAGACTACGGGGACCAGTTCCCACAGAGAATATGGCAGCTTTGGAGAATCACAGAATCATCATAGAATCACAGAGTTGGAAGGGGCCATACAGGCCATCTAGTCCAACCCCCTGCTCAACGCAGGATCAGCCCAAAGCATCCTAAAGCATCCAAGAAAAGTGTGTATCCAACCTTTGCTTGAAGACTGCCAGTGAGGGGGAGTTCACCACCTCCTTAGGCAACCTATTCCACTGCTGAACTACTCTGAATGTGAAAAATGTTTTCCTGATATCTAGCCTATATTGTTGTACTTGTAGTTTAAACCCATTACTGCGTGTCCTTTCCTCTGCAGCCAACGGGAACAACATCCTGCCCTCCTCCAAGTGACAACCTTTCAAATACTTAAAGAGGGCTATCATGTCCCCTCTCAACCTCCTTTTCTCCAGGCTGAACATTCCCAAGTCCCTCAACCTATCTTCATAGGGCTTGGTCCCTTGGCCCCAGATCATCCTTATGAAGATAGGTTGAGAAGAGACTATGACAGCCTTTCTCAACTTTTTTATTGTTGAGAAACCCCTGAAACATCCCTCAGGCTGTGAGAAACCCCAGAAGCGGTGAGATGGTGCAGAATATGGTTGGGAAGCAGAGCTGTGAACATGCCCACTTGAGGCCCCTCCCCTTCCCGCCCCCTCCAGGCCCATCATTGACCACTTTGGGAGGGAATGGGTGGGTTAACATGACCATATATGGCCACATCACCCAATAATGTTCCCACCCATTCGGGAGACCCTCCAGGGCCATGAAGGAGCCCCAGGGTTTCATGAAACCCTGGTTGAGAGAGCCTGCTCCATTGCTCTGTCCTACCGAGTCCTCCCCTCCCCAGACCCTGCTTTCTCCACGATCTTCCACCAAATCTCTAGGGATTTCCCAACCCACTGTTGGCCAGCAAGCTACTTGGAGATGGATTTGGCACAGGGAGATGGATAGCGAGGGCAAGTTTAAGATCTCCATCTACAAGGAATTTCCCACCCACCCCTCCTCCAACAATGCAGATAACCCCTCTGTAAGCTTTACTCATTTCTTGTTCAAAAAGGGCCATCTGGTCAGGTCATCTTCACGCAAAATCCAGGTCGGTGCCACCTTTTCTTCTCTTAAGGGTCGCCCTTTAGTGATACATAATGCAACAGAAGGTTCTTGGAAAGAAATAAGATTGTCGCCTGTCACAACCAAGTTCTCTCTCTTAAAAGACAGGTGTCACTTCATAAACCAACCGTTTTAATAACAGAATATATTAAAGGGACACCGGCAAAGATATCAGGCCAGACATTTGACCTACAGTTCGGAATCCGTGATGGTTCTTTTCAGACCATCATGAAATCTGAACGAGCCCGATGACGTGGCACCGGAAAAAGGCCACGACTGCAAAATCCAACTCCCACTCTTAAAAAATCTTGTGCTCAAATGCTTTGTATGACTTCATCAAGTGCTTCTTTTCTGCATATTACGATGTGGCCCTGGGATGTGGCCGCTCTGTTCATCTGCTCCATACATTTCATTGATTTAATATATTTATATCCCACTTTTCCACAAATGCCCAAGGGGGGAAATACAATGGTGGACTGTTGGATAATAAATATAGCAAGCAATGCTTTCCAGAATTACCATGAGGGTTTCCTAAATCAGCAGCTGTGAATTTTAGAGAGTAAATAGACTAAGAAGAAAAACAGGTTTTTATACCTGCTTTCGTCTATCCTTAGGAGTCTCAAAGTGGTTTACAATAGCTGTTCCTTTCCTCTCCCCACAACAGGCTTATTGTGAAGTACATCGGGCTGAGAGAGTTCTGAGAGAGCTGTTACTGGCCAAGGTCACACACTAGGCCTCATGTGGCTGACAGCTGCCTTTCCTTCCCCTCCCCACCAAAGTTACCTTGTGAGGCAGGGGGGAGCTAAGAGAGCTCTGAGATTACTGACTGGCCCAAGATCTCCCAACAGGCCTCATGTATCTCAAAGCTGTTGATAATCTCCATTCCCTTCCTTTCCCCTAAACAGGTACCTTGTGAAGCAGGTGGGGCTGAGAGAGCTCTGAGAGATCTGCAACTGCCCAAAAGATATCCAGCAGGCTTTAGGTGGAGGAGGAATGGGGATCCAAGCCTACTGAAATGGAGATCTATGATTCTGTGTTCTGCGTTTGATTCGGAGTCCCTTCCTGTAACCAGCTCTTTGGAGAGGAAAGGGAAAGCGACTGTAAGCCACTTTGAGCCTCCTTCGGGTAGGGAAAAGCGGCATATAAGAACCAACTCTTCTTCTTCTTCAGTAATCTCAGGGCTCTCTCAGCCTCCCCTCCCTCACAGGGTGTCTGTTGTGGGGAGAGGAAAGGGAAGGCGATTGTAAACTGCTCTGAGATTCCTTCGGGTAGGGAAAAGCGGCATATAAGAACCAACTCTTCTTCTTCTTCAGTAATCTCAGGGCTCTCTCAGCCTCCCCTCCCTCACAGGGTGTCTGTTGTGGGGAGAGGAAAGGGAAGGCGATTGTAAACTGCTCTGAGATTCCTTCGGGTAGGGAAAAGCGGCATATAAGAACCAACTCTTCTTCTTCTTCAGTAATCTCAGGGCTCTCTCAGCCTCCCCTCCCTCACAGGGTGTCTGTTGTGGGGAGAGGAAAGGGAAGGCGATTGTAAACTGCTCTGAGATTCCTTCGGGTAGGGAAAAGCGGCATATAAGAACCAACTCTTCTTCTTCTTCAGTAATCTCAGGGCTCTCTCAGCCTCCCCTCCCTCACAGGGTGTCTGTTGTGGGGAGAGGAAAGGGAAGGCGATTGTAAACTGCTCTGAGATTCCTTCGGGTAGGGAAAAGCGGCATATAAGAACCAACTCTTCTTCTTCTTCAGTAATCTCAGGGCTCTCTCAGCCTCCCCTCCCTCACAGGGTGTCTGTTGTGGGGAGAGGAAAGGGAAGGCGATTGTAAACTGCTTTGAGATTCCTTCGGGTAGGGAAAAGCGGCATATAAGAACCAACTCTTCTTCTTCAGTAATCTCAGGGCTCTCTCAGCCTCACCCACCTCGCAGGGTGTCTGTTGTAGGGAGAGGAAAGGGAAGGTGACTGTAAGCCGCTTTGAGCCTCCTTCGGGTAGGGGAAAGCGGCATATAAGAACCAACTCTCCTTCTTCTTCTTTGCGTTCTTTTAAGAGGTGGAGAGTCGGTCTCTGAAGCTCTGTGCTACCATGGAGAGAGGTGTGGATCGGCAGCCTGGCAGTTACATCTGGCTGTCACTCATCGGAGTGTCTCCAGGGCCTTCCGAGGCAGCCCTGGATTTGTATATATTAACATATCCCAACCTGCTGTCATCCTATAGCATGTAATTAAAATCTGATTAAATGGCAAGTCATCTGCATGTCACAGTCTTGGAGTAATAAGACTCAGGATTAATAGAAGGCTTTCAAGCAGGCTTGTGAAGTAGAAGGAGGAGACCAGGAGATAAGGTTCCAAGGGCCCTGGTCACCCAAGGACAAGGGTGGCCAGATTGTGACTCTCCAGATGGTTATGGACTGCAATTCCCATGAGCCCCTGCCAGCAGTGCAGCAGAGACCATCTGGACCATGACCATCTGGAGAGCATGACCATCTGGAGAGCCACAGTCAGGCCACCCCTGCATTGTCTGGAGAACACAGGAGGTTGGCACCAAATTGACCACCATTATCCTGCTGCGATTTCTTCCCAGTGCTGTTTTCTTCCTTATTTGGTCTCACCATTTGACTGTTTTCTAACCGTGTGACTTTCATCCTGTTGGCCCATGTAATTCTGTTCAGAGATCCAGCGTGGCAAGGTGGTTAAGTGTGGCAGCCTCTAATCTGGAGAACCAGGTTCGATTCCCCACTTCTCCTCCACCTCAAGCCCGCTGGGTGACCTTGGGTCAGTCACAGTTCTCTCAGAGCTTTCTCAGCCTCACCTACCCCACAGGCTGTCTGTTGTGGGGAGAGGAAAGGGAAGGCGATTGTAAGCTGCTTTGAGACTCCTTCAGGCAGTGATAAGCGGGGTATGAAAACCAATACTACTTCTTCTGAAACAGCTTGAAGACACAGAACAATCCGCTGAAAATTTAGCGGATCAATCAAAAGGGACGCAACCAGGGAAGGAGAAAATGTTAGCTGTTGTAGCTCACCGTTAGAGATATGTGTTGAATTATGGTTAGAATCATAGAATCCTAGAGTGGAGAGGGCCCATACAGGCCATCTAGTCCAGCCGCCTGCTCAATGCTGGATCAGCCTAAATATCCAGGAGAAGGATCTGTCCAGCTGCTGCTTGAAGACTGCCAGGGAGGGGGAGCTCCCCACCTCCTGAGGTAGCCCTTTCTTCTGCTGAACTACTCAGATGGTGAAAATATTTTTCCCGCTGTCTAGCTGATTTCTACACAGTTTACACAAAGTTCTCTTAGACTCCTTTGTTTCTGGTTGGCAATGGCAAAAGGGAATGAAAAAGACAAAGGAAATAATCTTTTCTTGTGAAATCCAGGGGGAATTTCTCACGAAATATGGGTGGTTTTGCTCATCCAGCGGTGCTGTGGCCATCGCAGGAATTCTGGCCCGCAAGCAGATTCCCTGTTCTAAATTGGCTTCTTTACATTCCATTTTCTCTCCAAATCCGAAATGTTCCACATTGCACCAGCTGGTACCCCAAAGCTCTCAGCTCAGGTTTAATCTATCCTGCAATTATGCAGTAGGTTTTCTTTTTTAAAGTTACTTTTGTTCTTTTCTTACTGAATTGATGCCAGTAGCCAACATCTCTCTCTCTCTCTCTCTCTCTCTCTCTCCTCTGCTTCCACAGCACTTTTACGCCTTGGCTCAGAGGCCAGGTATATTTCATGGAGCTGCACTGCTCTTGCTGGCTGCCTCATTCATTCCAGCCGAGACAGCAGCCTGCAGGAAAGTAGATATGGATAGAGCTGTCCCTTCCATTGAATTAAATGGGTCTTTGTCGTTGGACTGAACACGGCAAACTGCAGGGAATCCTTCTTTAGTCAAAAAGTAATTAACGGGTGGAAAAGGAAAGAGTGGCGGCAAACAGCATAGGGCAGGGGTAGTCAAACTGCGGCCCTCCAGATGCCCATGGACTACAATTCCCAGAAGCCCCTGCCAGCATTCGCTGGCAGGGGCTTCTGGGAATTGTGGTCCATGGGCATCTGGAGGGCCGCAGTTTGACTACCCCTGGCATAGGGGGACTAGATAAATATCTGGAGTAAAGGTCCATCAATGGCTGTTAGCCTAAGGTGACCAGATTTTAACATTGGTAAAGCGGGACACCATTGACCGGGGGGGGGTTCCTGATTAAAAATTTGGTCTACATGGAGCAACAAAAAGTTTCATAGAATGCATAGAACGCAAACATAATATTGTAATATATATATTTTTAATTTCAACATAAGTACAATTTGCCCGGTGCCCCCAGATGTCCCTCCAAAAGTGGGACAATCTGGCCACCTTATATTAGCCTCAAGGTATAGAAGAAGAAGCAGCAGCAGCAGCAGCAGAAGAAGAAGAAGATGATGATGAAGAAGAAGAGCTGGTTCTTTTATGCCACTTTTCTCTATCCAAAGGAGTCTCAAAGGGCTTACAATCGCCTTCCCTTTCCTCTCCCCACAACAGACCCCCTGTGAGGTGGGTGAGGCTGAGAGAGCCCTGATATTATTGAAGAAGAAGAGTTGGTTCTTATATGCCGCTTTTCTCTACCTGAAGGAGTCTCAAAATGGCTTATGATTACCTTCCCTTACTCTCCCCACAGCAGACACCCTGTGAGGGAGGAGAGGCTGAGAGAGCCCTGAGATTACTGAAGAAGAAGAAGAGTTGGTTCTTATATGCCACTTTTCTCTACCCGAAGGAGTCTCAAAGTGGCTTACAATCTTCTTCCCTTTCCTCTCCCCACAACAGACCCCCTGTGAGGTGGGTGAGGCTGAGAGAGCCCTGATATTACTGAAGAAGAAAAAGAAGAGTTGGTTCTTATATGCCGCTTTTCTCTACCCAAAGGAGTCTCAAAGCGGCTTACAGTCACCTTCCTTTTCCTCTCCCCACAACAGACACCCTGTGAGGGAGGTGAGGCTGAGAGAGCCCTGAGATTACTGAAGAAGAAAAAGAAGAGTTGGTTCTTATATGCTGCTTTTCTCTACCCAAAGGAGTCTCAAAGCGGCTTATAATCTCCTTCCCTTCCCTTTCCCCACAACAGACACCCTGTGAGGGAGGTGAGGCTGAGAGAGCCCTGATATTACTGAAGAAGAAGAGCTGGTTCTTATATGCTGCTTTTCTCTACCCGGAGGAGTCTCAAAGAGGCTTACAATCGCCTTCCGTTTCCTCTCCCCACAACAGACAACCTGTGAGGTGGGTGAGGCTGAGAGAGCCCTGATATCACTGCTCGGTCAGAACAGCTTTCTCAATGCTGTGACTAGCCCAAGGTCACCTAGCTGGCTGCATGTGGAGGAGCAGGGAATCAAATCCAGTTCACCAGATTAGAAATCTGCACTCCTAACCACTACACCATGCTAGATGGAACACTCTGTCTGGGGCTGTGATGCCCTCTCTACACTTAGGTCAACAGTGGGTGGGGGCTTCTTGAGTTCTGTCCCTGCTGGTGGACCTCCTGATGGCCCCTGGGTTTTGGCCATGTTGTGATACAGAGTGTTGGACTGGATGAGCCATTAGCCTGATCCAACATGGCTTCTCTTATGTTCTTATGTGTAGGGCAGTGATGCTCTGTATTCTCAGTGCTTGGGAGGCAACAGTGGGAGGGCTTCTGGCCCTGCTGGTGGACCTCCTGATGCCCCCTGGCTTTGGTCCACTGTGTGATGCAGAATGTTGGACTGGATGAGTCATGGACCTGATCCAATAGGGCTTCTCTTACGTTCTTATGTTGAACAGAAGTCCATCAGAGGACTTTGCCAGGGTTTGTGATGCTCTGAATTCTTGGTGGTCGTGGGTCAAGACTTGAAGGGCTCCTGGAGTTCTGGACCTCCTGATGGCACCTGGGTTTTGGGCACTGGGTCACAATGAGTGTTGGGCTCATTGGGCCACTGGCCCGATCCAACAAGGCTTATTGAGTGGAATGCCTTCTTGATGCTTCTAAGAACAATTTCTTGAGGGGGAGGGCCTGCTGAATGTGGCCCTGTGCCATTTAGTGCACCGTTTCATTTTCCTTTCCTGATGTTCTCGAAGGTGGGTGATGTTAACGAACCGTCTTTGCAGAGATGAAACCGTCTCGGCTCGCTTCCCCTTCCCGCGAAAATTAGCATCTCTAATGGGCAGTCCTTGCCGTAAGCCAAGAACGGATTGTAAAACGAACTCCGTCCAAGTAGAGGCTCTTTAAAAAAAAGATTCTGGATACAAGGATCTTTCTGCAGATGGCCTCTCAGAGCTCATCCGCATGGAGACCTGTTTCTTTTTTTTTTTTTAAGAGAGATTCTGCAATGGAGTTATGATTACGGACCAGGGAGCCTCCCCGTCCAATGTCCCCCTCGCTGTGACAACTTACCACATCCCTTAGGAAAGCCCTTCTTTCTGGCCTAAACTCATCATCTGCAAGAGAAGGACAACAATAATGATCTAGCTAGCTTCAAGCAGTGCTGGAAGATGGTGACTCTTAACTGATGGTCCTCATGATGCTGACTTGACCTTGCTTTAGGATGCTTAGGGCTGATCCTGCGTAGAGCAGGGGGTTGGACTAGATGGTCTGTATGGCCCCTTCCAACTCTATGATTCTATGATTCTATGGCCTATATGGCCCCTTCCAACTCTATGATTCTAGGATTCTATGATTCTATGGCCTGTATGGCCCCTTCCAACTCTATGATTCTAGGATTCTAGGATTCTATTACCTGAATCAGATCCCTGTTCCACTCATGTTCATAATGTCTACTCAGACCAGCAGTGGCTCTCCATGATCTACGGCTGAGGTCTTTCACATCACCTCATGCCTGGTCCTTCTAAAACTGGAGATGCTGGGGACTGAACCTGGGACTTTCCACAGGACAAGGAGATGTTCTGCCTCTAAGCCACGGCTTCTCCAGAGGGCCTCTCCCTACGGCCAAGGTTCTAATGCAGAAATGAACCAGGTGGGATTCAGGTTTTACCCTCCCCATGTCCACCTGTAATTATTACATGTCATCTCTTGTTCACAGAGATGCTTATCCCCAGTTGGAATCTGGGGATCCCCTGGACCTACAGGCCATCTCCACACTAAATCAGTTCCCTAGGACAAAAGGGCTGCTTTGGAGGGTGGACTCCATAGCATTCGACTCCACTAGGGCCCCACCCTTCCCCCAAACCCACCCACTCTTGTATTGTTCTTGTTCTTTGTTCCATGTGAACCACCCTGAGCCTAAAGAGGGGGGTGGGCGTGCAGTGGTATTTAAATAAATAAATAAATAAATAAATAAATAAAACTGTGGCTGGAGCTTTTGAGCGTCCAAGATGTGGGGGTAACCAAGGCCTTTCGGCACACATGGGATAATGCACTTTCAATGCGCTTTGGCAGCTGGATTTTCCTGTGCGGAACAGGAGAATCTACTTCTAAAGGGCATTGAAATTGTGTGCGGAATAGGCCCATGTTGGATTATGCTTTGCGGTACACTTTCGAAGTCAATTTCCCTGTTTCGCACTGGAACATCCAGCTGCAAAAGGACCCTGGATTTCATCCTCCAGCGTGTGTGGAACGGTTCCGGGTCTCCTGAGTCTTCCTTCCCTTGGAAAACAACGAATCTGCCTTTGGTGGACCCACCGTATCTCGGCCTGGGAAGTTCTCTTGAAACCAGGCCAAACCACGAGGAAATAAGCAGCGCGGCATTTATTGCGCCGGTGTCTTCTGATGAAAAATGAACGCTTCCCAACACCTGGTGATTTGTTGTATAAATGTTAACATTTGCCCGACTCCCCGATTCGGCTTCCCAGCGGAGGTGTTCATTGCTCATTGTTGCACTGTTGCAACGCTGTATGCGATTCAGGCTCATTAAGTAGCCCCCCCCCTCCCTGCAAGCCCGTCCATAAATCTGAAACAAACCCTTCCCAGCAAGGACTTTAATGGATCTTGCGCGGAAACTCCCCGAGCCAAAATGAAGGGGGGCTTTCTAAGGCAGGGCAGCCTGAAATGGATGCTGGGGAGAGGGAATGCGGGATGCCTCTGTACGCACCCACGGGAAGGGAATGTAGCGATGTGGGAACAGTTGCAGCTCAGCAGCAAAATGTCCTGCCTGTTTGGAAAGTTTGCGCGCTGCTTTTTCGCTTTGAAGGTCCGGGATGGTGTCCAGGAGGATGGGAAGGTGGGGGGAATGCGTAAAGAGCAAAAGCAACAAGAGAACAATTGGGGCAAAAGAGACTTTACAATTGTGTATTCTTGTGATGACGTAATAATATGATTGCTGTTTTGAAATATTTGGAAATATTTTAAACTATTTTTTGAGGAGCACATCGAAGGGTTCATGTTGGCAGCTGAGGAAAGGACCTGCAGTAATCGGTTTGAGCTACTGTGGAATGATACTGGCTAGATATCAGGGGGAAAATGTATACAGTTCAGCATTGGAAGGGACTGTCTAAGGAAGTGGGGAGCTCTCCCTCTCTGGTGGTCTTCAAGCAGCAGCTGGACAGATCCTTCTCCTGGATGCTTGAGGCTGAACCTACAATGAGCAGGGGGTGGGACTAGATGGCCTGTGTGCCCCCTTCCCACTCTAGGATTCTATGAGTCTTGTTCAGCAGTGGGATGGGCTGCCTAAGGAGGTGGGGAGCTCCCCCTCACTGGTGGTCTTCAAGCAGCATCTGGACAGATCCTTTTACTGGATGCTTGAGGCTGATCCTGCATTGAGTAGGGTGTTGGACTAGATGGCCTGTGTAGCCCCTTCCAACTCTAAGATGCTATGATTTTTAAGAAAGATGCTCAATCTATTTGGAAATTACTGTTAGAGAAATTAAAGGGGGGCATGAGAGAGATTTATACCATTATGCATGAGGTAGAGAAAGTTGACACAAATACTTTTTCTCTCCCTCCCCAGATACTCGAACTTGGGGTCATCTAGTGAAGCTGGTGGGTGGTAGGTTCAGGACAGAGAAAAAGACAGACTTCTTTACACAGGGAGGGGCTAAAATGTGAAATTTGCTGCCAGGGAATGTTGTGATGACTCAGACATAGACAGCTCTGAAAGGGGATTGGGCAAGGATAGCTCTATCAGTTGATACTAGCCATGGTAACTAAAGGAAACCTCTGCATTCAGAGGCAGTCCATCTCTGAATCACAGTGCCAGGGGCTAACAGCTCGGGAAGGCCTTGGTTTCTATGCCCAGTTGATGGACCTCCAGAGGAACTGGTTGGGTACTGTGTGAGACAGGATACTGGCCTAGATCAGCCACTGGTTTGATCTAACTTAGTTCTTTTGATATTCTTATGAAGCCCTCAGCCTCAGTGCCCTGTTGTCAGACCTCCTGAGGAACTGGTTGGTCATTGTATGAGACAGGATGTTGATGGAAAATAGGTTTGATCCAGCTGGGCTCTTCTAATGTTCTTATGAAGGTCTCGACCTCTATGCCCTGTTGATGGATCTCTAGAGGAACTGGTTGGCCACTGTGTGAAGCAGGATGCTGGACCAAATGGACAACTGGTCTGATCCAGCAGGGCTCTTCTGATGTTCTCATGAGGGCCTCAATCTCCATATCCTTCTGTTGGCCTTCCAGAGAAACTTCTTGACCACTATGTGAGGCAGGCTGCTGGACCAGATAGGCCAATGTTCTGATCTCATGTTCATATGGGTTAAAAAAAACCAAACATTTCCAGTGCAATCCCGAGCAGAGTGACATCTTCTCAACCCATTGACTCCAATGGACGTAGAAGAACCTAAATCTGCCTTCAACCATGCTGTCAGCTCCCATCCCATAATATGTCTTCATCGGCTGTATGGCATCACTCTGGGACAGAGTGAGCAGAACCGCATAAAGTATGTTAAACTGAAGCAGTCTGCAGATTTATATAATAGCACTAAACGCGAACATAACATTGATTTATTTACGAAATTCTCTGAACAGCTTTCTGGAGTCAGGGAAGTGTCAGGGCACCGCTGAGAAGATACAAAGAAGCAATCTTCTAGAAGCAATGTCTTTAACGCATGTCGATCCAAGAATGATGATCCCGATTGAATCCCGGATCAGGCTTAAGGTCTTGGTAATTACCTTCAAGGCCATACATGGTCTGGGCCCAATGTACCTGAGGGAGCGCCTCTCTGCCTATGCCCCAAGAGTGGAGAAGAACAAAAGTTGGTTCTTATATGCCGCTTTTCTCTACCCAAAGGAGGCTCAAAGCGGCTTACAGTCACCTTCCCTTTCCTCTCCCCACAACAGACACCCTGTGAGGGAGGTGAGGCTGAGAGAGCCTTGATATTCTTCCTTGGTCAGAACAGTTTTATCAGTGCTGTGGCGAGCCCAAGGTCACCCAGCTGGCTGCATGTGGGGGAGTGCATAATCGAACCCAGCATGGCCCAGCATGCACGGAGTGGAAAGTCTGCATTCGGGGTGGAATGGCGGCGGCTAAAATCACCAATTATGCACGCTGCAGGCGGCAACCGGGTGCAGAGTCAACTTATGCCACCGAAAAAGGCTCATTAGCGAGATGCAGAAGAAAGTGGAGCTTCCTGGGACCAGGGCACAACCAGAAGCGGCTCCGGAGTATCTGCGTGCATAATCGGATACTCTGGGTTTTGCCGCCGTTGTGTTCCATCCCGTGCATAATCGTTTTGCTTCGCTTCTTCCTCCTCCTCGTTCTCCATGCCACCGTTTCAGCGGCCGTGCATAATAGGCCCATGTCAGATTAGAAGTCCGCACTCCTAACCACTGCACCAAACTGGCTCTCTCAAGCAATCCTCTTGACCAATTCTAACAAGTTGGCCAGGCCTGGCCCCTGTTATCGTAAACCGTCCTGAGCTGCAAGAGAGGGCAGTATAGGACTGTGATAAAATTAAAATAAATAAATAAAAATAAATAATGGAGATAGCCCAAGCAGAGTCATGAGAGGCCTATGCGAAAACAGATAAGGGAGAAAAAATAATAATAACAGCAATTTGGTTTTGTTTGCATTGTTTGTTTGTATTTCCTATTTATCTTTGGCATCTATCAACCCTCTTCATTGGGCGGTATGTTAATATACCCTCGCGCTTGCCTATAAGTATGAGCTGATGACTTCCATTCCATGGTATTGTACCTGACGAGATGTGTGTGCACACGGAAGCTCACGCCTCGAATAAAACTTTGCGGCCCTTAAAGGTGCCACTGGACTCTCAATTTGTTCTGCCGCCTCAGACCAACACGGCGGCTCACTGGAATCTATTTTGAACCAGTCAGTGGTACTGTAGAATAATTGAGTTGGAAGGGATCTTCTGGGTCATCTAGTCCGACCCCCTGCACTATGCAGGACACACCCAACCCTCTCGCTCATCCACTGTAACCTGCCACCCCCTTGAGCCTTCCCACAATCAGCCTCTCCGTCAGATGGCTCTCCAGCCTCTGTTTAAAAATTCCCAAAGATGGAGAAACCACCACCTCCTGAGGAAGCCTGTTCCACTGAGAAATGACTCTGTCAGGAACTTCTTCCGGATGTTTAGACGGAATTTCTTTTGCATTAATTTAATCCCATTGGATCTGGTCAATTCCTCCGGGTGTCACCAAATGGTTTGTGTAGAGCAGGGGTAGTCATACTGCGGCCCTCCAGATGTCCATGGACTACAATTCCCATGAGCCGCTGACAGTGTTTGCCGGCAGGGGCTCATAGGAATTGTAGTCCATGGACATCTGGAGGGTCGCAATTTGACTACCCCTGAGTTACTGCATTGGTTTGATCAGATGCACTGAAATTCCCAAATTTTGCAGGGCTTCCCGCAGTTTGTTGTGATCCACACCATCAAGGCTTTCCTGTAGTCCAGTGGTCCCCAACCTTTTTTAGGCTGGGGACCGGCAGGGCAACCGCCCCGCCTGCGCATCGCGCATCGCGCATCGCGCATCGCGCACGCGCGACCGCACCCGCGCATCACGCATGCGCAGCTGGGGCCGCGCACGCACACATGCGCCATGCACGGCCGAAATCGTGCATGCGCGGCACTTTCGCGCATGTGCGCATGTGTGAAAGTGCCGCGCATGTGCGATTTCAGCCACACATGGCGCATGTGTGCGTGCGCGGTCCTGATTCCCTCTCCCCCCCTCCCGTAGTAAGAAGCTTCCCGGGCCACAAGTTTGCGGCCTGGGAAGTTTTTTACTGCAGGGGGGGGCGGGGAGAGGGAACCGCGGCCCCGCGCCCTGGCCTTCGCGGCCCGGCACCGGGCTGCGGCCCACAGGTTGGGGACCACTGCTGTAGTCAATAAGATGTAGACTTCAGCAGAGGGGCCTATATGCATATATGCATAGTTAAATATTTGTTTTTCCAAACCAGGCAGGCACTGTAGGATTAACCAAACCCTTTGACTTCCTGATTTACAGCCCTCTGCCTTGAAAGGAATCCCCCACACACCTTGCTTCTCCCCTCCCCCAAATCCCCCCCCCCATCACTTCGACCCTGAAATAATTTATGTCCTCCTTTGATTGTGTTCTCCCACCGACAGAAACTGACATCTCCGGCTTCCAAGCCATGGAGTCCCAGCTCATTGTTGAAGGTCACCAGTAAAAAGATAAATGCCCTCCCGCAAAACAGAGAACAGGGGTTTGGAAAGATCACCCAGATTGAAATACACACTGCCCCCCCCCCCCAACCTCCATTTTATTTGTTAGTTGGCCTTTGTTTCTTATTTTATAGTATGATAGAGTAATAATCTTTTAAGGAGGAACCCTGCAATTCAGTGGCAGGTATATAATGAACGTGCAGAGAGAGATCAGCCCCTTAAAAACCTTACATCCTGCTAATTTTTTTCATGGCTAAGAAGATGGGGTGGCTTTTTTGTACTCCGCTTTTTACTAACCAAAAGAGTCTCAGAGCGGCTTACGATCGCCTTCCCTTCCTTTCCCCACAGCATGCCTCTTGTCGGGTAGGTGGGGCCGAGAGAGCTCTGGAAGAACTGCTCAGTGAGAACAGCCCTCATTGGACTGTGACTAGCCCAAGGTCACCCAGCTGGATGCATGTGGAGGTGTGGGGAATCAAATCTGACTCTCCAGATTAAAGGCCACTGCTCTTAACCACGATACCAAGCTGGCTCTCTATTTCAATTTTATTTTTACACTCATTTTCTATGTCTTACTTTACGGTAAGCCGCTCTGAGCCTCACAAGATGGGCTGGTTAATAATAAGAACAGCAACAACTAGGCCTGGCCCTGCTTGGCAGCTGAGATCTGATGAGGTCAGACTAGCCTGGGCTTAGTTAAGTGACATCAACTGATCCATGGTGACCCTTCCTAGGGTTTTGAAGGCAGGAGATGACCAGGGCATTCCACTGGAAAGGGAACCAGAGGTGGCTGATCATTGCCTTCCTCCGTTTTCTTCCCGGATGGTCTCCTAGTCAAGAACCGACCCTAGCCAACTCGGCTTGGCTTCCTGAGCTCCCAAAAGCTCCAGTTCAGCCAGGATACGCAGCCTGCACATTAGTCTTTTCCAGGGATGAAATGCCAAGCGGGTTGTGCAAAAGCTTGGAACATTTCCAAGCACGGAGACACGCCGCCGTACCATCGCTAAACCTCCAGGCAGGTGCTCCAGAGAGGACAACAAGCACTTCCCCCTTCCCAGTGCTCTCCAAGCTGCAAGCTCAGGCAGGCACCAAGACAGCAGAAAAGTAAAGAAGCAAAAAAACGCGCGTTCTCCAACTGGGGCAGGAGATCGACCAGACATCCATCCCAGCAGCCGGGGCTCGGTTATGACTATTAGGAATATTTACATGATAGAAATCTAACCATTTCGAAGGCTGGGAAGGCCTCTTTATTCACCCGCTGTTCTTAAAAGTCTATAAATATCCTGCACTATATTTGTTTAATGCGCTCTTAAAGCTACCCGAGGAGCTGTTATTGTTTGGCTTGTCAGCTCCAGTGTGCCTTGAAGAAGCATCTGCCGGCTGCTCGCTTCGTCTGCAAGGTTCTGCAGACGGGACTCTGCCTACCTCGGAAGCCTTTGCAATGCCTTGAGACGACCGGAAGGCAAGGGGGGGGTCTCCTGGTCCAGCAAGGCGCAGCCAAATGGGGAGAGGGTGCGCTGAGAGCTGACACCAGCCTTTCTCTACTTGTTTAATTGTTGAAACCCCCTCCTGAAGCATTCTTCAGGCTTCAAGAAACCCCAGAAGTGGCGCAATCATGCGGAATAGGGTTGGGGAGCAGAGCTGTGGTCACGCCCACCTGGGGCCCCTCCCCTTTCCACCCCCTCCAGGCCCATGATTGGCTGTTTTGGGAGGGGGGAGTGGGTCGACATGACCGTATATGGCCGTACATTGGATAAATGTTTAACACAAACACACACTCACATCTGATGATGATTATGACGATGATGATGTCATCTGTTGAGTCGTGTCCGACCCTTGGCGATTCTATAGGAAAGTTTTCGCCATACGTCCCTGTCAGTGACTGCCTTTTTTGGTTAGTTCATGGTCATCCCTGTGTCGGCTTTGATCGTGTCGAGCCAACGGATCCTTTGGCGATCACGTTTCCTTTTGCCACTGACCATGCCGAGCGTTAATGATTTTTCTAGCGAGTTTGATCGCAGGATGTGTCCAAAGTAAGTGAGCTTCAGCCGTAATATCTTGCCTTCTAATGACATAACAGACGCATATATATGACATTAATTCCCCCACCCATTCAGGAAACCTTTCCAGGGCCATCAGGAAACCCCAGGATTTCACAGACTCCTGGTTGAGAGAGCCTGGCTTATATTTATTTATTTATTACTTGTATTTATTAACCGCCACTCCCTGCACAGCTGGCTCGTGGCAGTTTACATCCGTTAAAAACCCCACATAAAACAATACCCAGCTAAGTTTTTAAACGTTCCAGATGGCGGAAAAACACTATTTATGGGATACTCCCTTTCCCACCCCACTCCCCGTCCTCCCATGTGCAACCGTCGGCCCTCCAGGCAATAGCTTCCAAAAGTATCCGTAGGCCCATGCAGGGAGGGAGCCCCCACACGCTGTTGGTTCAGGCTCCTTCGGGGTGTTGACAGAGTTTAAATATGCAAAGGAGCAGAGCACCAACTGCTTATGACCTAAATAGCTTCATTGAGAATTGACTTTGTAAGAAAGAGAAAAAGAGAAGAGACAGAGAGACAATAGTCTTATTGGTCTGATTGACTGTTCTTCATTTGAAGGCTCCAATTGAGCCAATCAGAACATAGAACGAGATTTATGTGTGTGTGTGTGGGGGGGGGGGGGAAACAGCAGGAACTTCCTGATCTAAATACACATCTCCTCTGATGCCCCCTATAAGGTATTCTTCATATAGGCTGTTGAATCAGGCATACTACAGATCTTGCAAAATCCAACACCCCGTCTCAAGTTCATTTTCTTCTGTGCAGCTTGGTGTGGTGGTTAAGAGCGGCTGCTTCCAATCTGTCTTGCTTCTCCACATGCAGCCAGCTGGTCTCTCGGTCCCACCTACCTCACAGGGTGCCTTTTGTGGGAAGAGGAAGGGAAGGTAATTGGAAGCCACTTTGAGACTCCTTGAGCAGTCAAAAGCGGGGTATAATAACCAGCTCTTCTTCTTCTTCTTCTTCTTCTTCTTCTTCTTCTTCTTCTTCTTCTTCTTCTTCTTCTTCTTCTTCTTCTTCTTCTTCTTCATCTGCAAGCACGTCCTCAGTGGGGCAATATTCTAGTTCAATAAGCTCTTCTTTCTACATGTCCTGTGTTGAGCAGGGGGTTGGACTAGATGGCCTGTATGGGCCCTTCCAACTCAAAGATTCTATGATTCTATGATGTCCTTCACAAGGCAATATTTCACATCTATCTACCCAGTTCTTGAATTAACTCAGTCTGTACAAGCCCCCAATAATCCTCAAAACGTTGCAACAGTCTGGGTTCTTCTTGTCCAAATATCTGTATCAATTGTCGTCTCCGCTTCAGTTGCTTGCCCGCCTCTGCTGCCAATACAAATTTTGCTTCAGTGCAGGATACGGCTACAATCTCTTGCTCTCTGCTGGTCCAGCTGACCGCACCGTTTCTGTACAAGAATAAATGTCTGCTGGTCGATTTCCTGTCCTTGGTACCTCCTGCCCGGTCTGCATTCACATCTCCTACCGGTTTCGGATTATTGTTTGCTGGCAATTTGAGTTTTCAACAAAATAAGGCCTCCGAGATTCTTAGCAAGCCTTTTTATGCATTCTAGTCTTTCTTACTTGGCGACTTTACTTTCTGGCATAGTTACGTCCACAGCTGCCGTGATGTCAGAATGGGTAAGCTTGCTTCTATACCAGCCTTTCTCACCTTTTTTACCACTGAGAAACCCCTGAGGTATCCAGGCTTTAAGAAAACCCAGAAGTAGCACGATGGTGCAGAATATGGTTGGGAAGCAGAGCTGTGTATGTGCCCACCTGGGAATCCCTCCCCTTCCCACCTCCTCCAGGACCATCACTGGACAATTTGAGAGGGGAGTGCAGGCCAACATAATCATATATGGTCACTTTACCTGAAAACTGTTCAATAAATGTTTGAAATTAACTCCCACCCATTCGGGAAGAACCTCCAGGGCCGTCAAGAAACCCCAGGGCTTCATGAAACCCTGGCTGAGAAAGCCTGTTCTATACAATAGTCTTTTCATTGCTTCTCTGTCTTGTTTGTTGTTAAGTTGTGTACTGGTTGTGACATTATAAACTGTTCGATACAAGTTCACTGTGAAATATGTTTCTATTTGACTCTAGACGTTTATTGTACTGCATTGCTTGACGGACGTTACAATATAACTGAGCCAAAAGGGTGGGCGGAATATCAATATAATGATAAATAAGCAAAATAATTAGTTAAGTAAAATAAATAGTAAACAATAATATTATTAGTAAATAATAAGTAAAATACTTTGAAGTTCTTCATTCCCTTCTTCATTCCCAGTTTGGTGTAGTGGTTAGGAGTGCGGACTTCTAATCTGGCATGCCAGGTTTGATGCTGCACTTCCCCATGTGCAACCAGCTGGGTGACCTTGGGCTCGCCACGGCACTGATAAAACTATTCTGACCGGGCAGTGATATCAGGGCTCTTTCAGCCTCACCCACCCCACAGGGTGTCTGTTGTGGGGAGAGGAATGGGAAGGCGACTGTAAGCTGCTTTGAGCCTCCTTCGGGTAGGGAAAAGCGGCATATTAGAACCAACTCTTCTTCTTCCTCTTCTTCTTCTTCTTGTTTTAGATCAGCCTTTCTCAACTTTTTTTCCCATTGAGCGACCCCCGAAACATTCTTCAGGCTATGAGACGTCCCAGAAAGGCATTGTGGTGCTATAGTGCTATAGCATGACAACAACACATGGTAACCATGCATTCACTTCCAGATTTTTCCTTCAAAGTGTCTAGAATTTTTGTTTGCAGAGTGAGAATACCATAATGTGCAGTGCGTACATTGCCTCTGACAACTCTACATCCAAAAGCACTAGAAGGGTTTTCTTTTTTAAATGAAAGCCGTGAACTAGTATACTGCTTCAACAGATCAGCATAACATTATATCATTATAGTGCTAGAACTATCACTGATTTTTTTTTAAGCACCCTCCCTAAGCCCTCCAGTGGATTGTAGCAATGGATGCCATTAGCTTAGGCCAGGAAAATGGCACCAAAGTTGGCACAATGTGAAAAAAGAAAGCACTTTTTCTCATCTACAGTATCCAAAGATGCTTCATCTGCAGTCTTTCCCCAAAAGCTGGTCGCAAACCACCTTTGGGAAAGGGGAAGGCAAGGAGACAGGACAATTGGAGGTCAAATGCTGTGGACATCCCCCCAAAACGTGCTGTGGGAAGGAACCCAGCGCAGAAAGGAAATGTCCATGTGGGAAGAGCCTTGGAAACAAATAGGTTATTGCCGCAGTGGTCTGGAAACAGGTGTAATAAGGGCCCTGCAGCTCCATCCTGATTGCCACCGAGCCGCTGCCTTTTGCGCCTCCTGAAACGTGCAAATGGAGCTCCCAAATGTTTTATCCTTACCTAAAGGCAGCTGAAAGGCACGGGCAATTGGCTTAGGCAGCAGGGGGAGGAAAGGGTGCTGTTCTCCTGCTCCAAATTGCCACTTCCAAAGCGACATGTCCTCCGGGTTGCAACCTAGCTGCCTTATAATTTGCTGAAGTTAGTGGCGGGTGAACTCCCCTTGAATCCAGCCTCCTCAGCAAATAAGTTCGGAGGAACTTGTCCAGGGCCGGGCGTTCTCTCCCCGATGGGGAGTGTTGGTTTCGATATGTCCGCGGACCCCTCTGGAAAGGCAATCGCCTCTGATAGCAAATACATAGGGAGGAGGGGGCAAAAGATCTGGAGGTGGACGAACCACATGAGCGGATTTGCAGGGAACCAACGGAATGAAACGACAGACAGAGCAAAACTGTGCCAATTAAAAGGTTGGGTGGTCTGTTCACATCGTCTGCAGCGACCGCAGAGCTTTCTCAGTGAGATGAAAGAAATTCTGGCCAGTAGCTTTGATGCTGCTACGGTTTCACCACCAGCAGTGAGGAGTTTGTTGAGAGTAAAGGGCTGAGAGAGCTCCGACAGGTCGGGTCTGTGAGAACGGGGCTATTAGGACTGTGAATAGTCCAGCCTCACCCTACTGGCTGCACGTGGAGGAGGAGCAGGAGTCAAAGACGGCTCTCCAGCTTAGAAGACGCTGCTCTGGGCTGCTACACCAGGTTCCTCACAGGTCCTACTCCTTGTCAAAGTGAATCTTCCTCCCATTGAGGCATGAGAGTGTTCCTGTCCATATAGGTAGTTGAAAACCTTAGGGGCTTCAGTGGGGACTGGTCTGTGAGTGGTCGTTTCCCTTCTTTTCACTGGATCCATAAGCAAGGGCTTGTTTTTTTTTTAGAAGAAGAAGAAACAGAAGAAGGGTTGGTTCTTATATTCCACTTTTCTCTACCTGAAGGAGTCACAGAGTGGCTTACAATACCCTTCCCTTTCCTCTCCCCACAACAGATAACCCTGTGAAAGAGGTGACACTGAGAGAGCCCTGAGATTACTGAAGAAGAAGAGTTGGTTCTCATATGCTGCTTTTCTCTACCTGAAGGAGTCTCAAAGTGGCTTACATTTACATTCCCTTTCCTCTCCCCACAACAGACACTCTGTGAGGCAGGTGAGGTTGAGAAAACCCTGATATTACAGAAGAAGAAGAGTTGGTTCTTATATGCCACTTTTCTCTACCGGAAGGAGCTTCAAAGCAGCTTACATTTGTGTTTGGGGAACAAATGCAGAGTGGAGTCTACAGGTTCTTATATGCCGCTTTGCTCTACCCGGAGGAGTCTTAAAGTGGCTTACAGTCCCCTTCCCTTTCCTCTCCCCACAACAGACACCCTGTGAGGTGGGTGAGGCTGAGAGAGCCCTGATATTCCTGCTCGGTCAGAACAGATTTATCAGTGCCGTGGTGAGCCCAAGGTCACCTAGCTGGCTGCATGTGGGGGAGCGCAATATCCAACCCAGTTTACCAGATTAGAAGTCCGCACTCTTAACCTCTACACCAAGCTGGCTCTCCTCTTACATAGAAGCTATGTTAGAGGAAGAGAAAGTCTAGTTTGCCATAAGGAGGGAAACATAAAGGTTGATAGCATCCCATTGAGAAATGGGGGGGAAGGAGGTATTCCACTGACTTTCGCATTTCATCTGAAGATGCACATGTTAGCACATTAAAAAACAGATGGCGTGTTAAGTTTGTTTAAAACATTTTGATCCCACACACTTGAAAATCTTCTAAGGGTGTTGGTTTAAAGCCAATGGCTACAAAAAGGGATAAAAACAGCGATGAAAGCTAGCATAAAATGATCATTCACATTCAGGTTTTTTTGGGGAGGGGAAAAGAATTCACAGAGGTATGAAACAGTGCACTTTGAACACTGAGGAACCCGGAAAGAACGGAACATTGCCAGCTTTCTGTGCATAGCGTATTTCAAGCACCGCAGCTCTAGGAGAACTTGATATATACAAATCTACCTTTCCATACAGAAAGCTGCTGTGGGACGAATTCCGCACTGAACTGGAGCATATGGGTGAACGAGGCTAAGTCTTCTCTTCTGCCTACTTGACATTTTCTCCTGACTAGGTTGAGATCTGGGAAGTAGCCATTATGAGAGAAATGCTGAGGGGTGAAAAAGCTTTGGGACAAGGCATGGGGGGTGGGGCTGGCTCGCCTCACCTGGGCATACATTAAAGCCAGCTTGATGTAGTGACTAGGAGTGCAGACTTCTAATATAGTGAGCTGGGTTCGATTCTACAATCCCCCACATGCAACCTGTTGGGTGACCTTGGGCCTTCCTTCCTTCCTTCCTTCCTTCCTTCCTTCCTTCCTTCCTTCCTTCCTTCCTTCCTTCCTTCCTTCCTTCCTTCCTTCCTTCCTTCCATCTAGGCTGACCCGTTTGTACAGTCTCAGGGTGGCTAACAATCTTCAAAGTGTCCAGACATGTATAAATTAAAAAAAATCAAAACATAAATATATAAAAGAACCTGCTAATTAAATTCTTGTCCATGCCACTAAGGTACCAGCCTTATTCAGTAGGTGGGGATGAAAAAAGTTAGGGGGGGAGATGAGTAGTGAGATAGTAAACAGGGCTCTCTCAGCCTCACCTCCCTCACAGGGTGTCTGTTGTAGGGAGAGGAAAGGGAAGGTGAATGTCAGCCGCTTTGGGACTCCTTTGGGTAGAGAAAAGCGGCATATAAGAAACAACCTTCTTCAGTAATATCAGGGCTCTCTCAGCCTCACCTCCCTCACAGGGTGTCTGTTGTAGGGAGAGGAAAGGGAAGGTGACTGTAAGCTGCTTTGAGACTCCTTCAGGTAGAGAAAAGTGGCATATAAGAACCAGCTCTTCTTCTTCTCCTTCAGTAATATCAGGGCTCTCTCAGCCTCGCCTCCCTCACAGGGTGTCTGTTATGGGGAGAGGAAAGGAAAAGTGTTGGCAAGCCGTTCTGGAACTCCTTTGGGTTTTGACAAGCGGGTTATAAAAAACCCAGCTCTTCTTCGTCTCTTCTCAACTCCACATTCATCCTGGCTTATTTGCAAAGCCTGAGCATGCAGCAGCCTCCTTACGAAATCGCCTCTGGTGCACAACTTTCTCGTTGTCCACAGATACTTCCCAGAGCCGCCAGGGGCTGCTTTTGAACGCCGCTAGCCCACGGGGGAAAACATCCGGCCAGCCATTCTGCACCATTACCGTAACAAAGGCACAAGGCTGTCAGCATTCACCACAGTCCTGTTCTAGCTCACAATGGGGCACTTGATCTGAGCCCCTCAGAGAACACACTCAGCAGGGGGCCACAGGAACAACCCAAATCACAAAAGGAAGGAACAAAGTAACATTGAACAGAGGACAAAAAAATAAAGAGGAAAACAGGGTAATCAGTTTTGAACCTAAAAAAGGACAGATGCTGACTGTTTTCTGCTCAACCTCTGTTTGGAAGTCCATAGGATTCATATCCAGTGGCTCTCCTTGCCTACACAAAAGCTAATTTGAATCGGCATGGTTTGAATTGAACCAATGGATAATTTCTTTTATCCATTCCCAGGAGATCTGAGATTCCCAAATCTGTATTCTTTCACACAGACAAGCAGAGATGACCCGTCAGCTAAAGATGAATAAAGAGAAAGAAATTTCCAAGCTGTTGATGTCAAAAAGCTTTATTCCGAACGAGTTCCTTGGTATAAAACCTCGTTTTCGTATTTTACTTCCTCAGTAAACTTATTTCTGAATTAGTTTTTTTTTTCAGGGATACAAACAAAGTCTTCAACCCACTACCTAATTCTTATATTTTATATACCTTATACTTTATATTTTAAGCCATATAATTTGGGTCTATTAGTATCAAAGGTCCATAAAGGTAACTATCTTATTATTTCACACAGAGGCATAAGATCTGCTCTTTCACCATTGCTACACTTTCTGATGTCCCCTAAAGTTATCCACACGTTCAAAATTGCTAGCATCTAGCCTCTGTCTCTATTATCTCCTTTAGTTTATATTCTGCCCTGTCTTCATAAATTTAAGAGCCTCTTGTGGTGCAGAGTAGTAAGGCAGCTGACATGCAGTCTGAAAGCTCTGCCCATGAGGTTGGGAGCTCGATCCCAGCAGCCGGCTCAAGGTTGACTCAGCCTTCCATCCTTCCGAGGTGGGTAAAATGAGTACCCAGCTTGCTGGGGGGTAAACTGTAATGACTGGGAAAGGCACTGGCAAACCACCCCGTATTGAGTCTGCCATGAAAACGCTAGAGGGCGTCACCCCAAGGGTCAGACATGACTCGGTGCTTGCACAGGGGATACCTTTACCTTTACCTTCATAAATTTAGGGCCGATAGAATGGTAAAATAAACATACATTGTTTTAGTAGTCTGTTCTTAGGAGTCTGTACTGATGAATGTCCGGATGTGTTTTAATGGGGTTTTAATTGGGTTTCTAACAGACTATTATAACCCGCCATGAGCCAGTTATGACAGTGGTGTGCAATAAGTTGAAATAACAAATAAAATAAAACATCCATATTTCTTTAGTCTGTAAAACCAACAAAGAACCTGCTAATTAAAGGGATTAGGAGCATTATTGCAGAATCTCTGCCTCTTATTTCATCCCAGTCTTTCCATCCCTCCCTGCCTGCCTGTATATGCAAACAGTGCCCTTGCCATGCAAGGGACTAAAATTTGTCTCCCACTCCAAGTAGTTCAGTAGTGGGATGGGCTGCCTCACTGGCAGGCTTCAAGCAGCAGCTGGACAGATCCTTCTCCTGGATGCTTGAGGCAGGTCTTGCATTGAGCAGGGGGCGGAACTAGATGGCCTGGATGGGCCCTTCCCACTTTAGGATTCTAGGAGTCTAGTTCAGCCGTGGAATAGGCTGCCTAAGGAGGTGGGGAGCTTCCCCTCACTGGCAGTTTCAAGCAGCGGCTGGGCAGATCCTTCTCCTGGATGCTTGAGGCTGATCCTGCACTGAGCAGAGGGTGGGACTAAATGGCCTCTATAGATCCTGCCAACTCTATGATTCTAAGCTCTGACAGTTAGAGTAGCTCAGCAGTGGAATCAACTTCCGAAGGAGGTGGTGAGCTCCACCTCACTGGTGATATTCAAGCAGCAGCTGGACATATACTTATCCTGGAGGCTTGAGGCTGATCCTGCACTGAGCTGAGGCTTTGACTAGATAGACTCTATGGACCCTTCCGAGTCTATGATTTTAATATTTCTAAGTTCTGACAGTGAGAGTAGCTCAGCAGTGGAAGGGGCTGCCTAAGGAGGTGTTGAGCTTCCCCTCACTGGCCGTCTTCAAGCAGCGGCTGAACAGATCCTTCTCCTGGATGCTTGAGGCTGATCCTGCATGGAACAGGGGGTGGGACTAGATGGCCTCTATGGCCCCTCCCAACTCTAGAATTCTACAGCTAACCATGGATTAGCTTAAGTGGCTCTGAATGTTCATCTATTCTTCCCTCTCTGCCTCATATTTCTTCTTGCATGTGTAAGGAAAAGCAGTTGGAAAAGCAGTTGCCCCTGTTTTACAGATTTTGTCCCAGAAAGGAAACAAAGCACAGTTCCCATGCCACAGTCCCACTGATTTCCCCAAAACCATGAGTTTGTGCAATGGTGAAAACCATTCCATCTTTTCATAGTGGAAATGTCAAAATATAAATGCATCATTCTATCCTATGTGGTGGACCTGCCAGAAAGCTAGGAAATATTAGGTTATGAGTCATAGAATCATAGAATCATAGAATTGGAAGGGGCCAAACAGGCCACTTAGTCCCACCCCCTGCTTAATCCAGGATGAGCCTTAAGCCCCCAGGAGAAAGATCTGTCATAGAATCATAGAATCATAGAATCATAGAGTTGGAAGTGGCCTTCCAGTGATATATCAGGCTTTATGCGCCATAGTATTCCCTTGTGTAAGAGCCTCTTGTGGTGCAGAGTGGTAAGGCAGCAGACATGCAGTCTGAAAGCTCTGCCCATGAGGTTGGGAGTTCAATCCCAGCAGCCGGCTCAAGGTTGACTCAGCCTTCTATCCTTCCAAGGTCAGTAAAATGAGTACCCAGCTTGCTGGGGGGTAAATGGTAATGACTGGGGAAGGCACTGGCAAACCACCCCATATTGAGTCTGCCATGAAAACGCTAGAGGGCGTCACCCCAAGGGTCAGACATGACCTGGTGCTTGCACAGGGGATACCTTTACCTTTTACCTACCATGACTCTCCCCTGTGAGGGAAGATTGCTCCCCCACACACACCGCAGATGCAAAAGAGAGATTTTGGCTCAGTGGTAGAACCTCTGCTTGGCATGCAGAAGGTCCCAGGTTCAGTCCCCAGTGTCTCCAGTATAAGGATGAGGGAGGAGATGATGGGAAAGTCCTCTGCCTGGGACACTGGAGAGCCTCTGCCAGTCTGACTAGACAATACTGACTTTGATGGTCATGTGTGTTTATTCATGTTCAACCTAAACCACAAAAGAAGCCCATCTACAAATGCCACGATGTAGCTGGGCTTAGGCTCAGCTTGGTTCTTAAGTTGGGCAGTGAATAGAATCATTGGAATGAGTTGATGTGAAGCTTGGCTGATGACCATTAATGAAGACAGTTAAGGGAATATGGGAAGAGGCTGACGGTGGTAGAGCATCTGCTTGGCATGCAGAAGGTCTCAGGGCCCAGGTTCAATTGTCAGCATCTCCAGTTAAAAAAATCAGGTGGCAGGTGGTGTGAAGGTTTCGGGCACCCCAGCTGAAAAACTGGAACGTGTCCAGAGGAGGGCAACAAAGAGGGTGAGGGGTTTGGAGACCAAGACGTATGAAGAAAGGTTGAGGGAGCTTGGTCTGTTTAGGGAGCATAAGGAGAACAAGCGGGCCCTCAGATATGAGGAACCAAGGCCTCAGATGGCCTTAAAAGTAAGAACCAAAACCTTAGACCTGATCCAGAAGCTAACCGGCAACCAATGCAGCTGCCTCAGAACAGGCTGGATGTGGATCCTCCTGGATGACCTCGTGAGGACCCGAGCAGCTGCATTTTGAAACAATTTTAATTTCTGGGTCAGAGATAAGGGTCTGCCTTTGTACAGAAGCCTAGTTTGGAAGTTACAGAGTTACAGAAGCCTAGTTTGGAAGTGACCATTGCATGGATCACAGTTCTGGAGACAGGTAGGGTGCTGGTAGCTTCGCCTGACACAGATGGTAGAATGCCAATTGGGCTACCCTCATGATCTGAGCCTCCATAGATAGGGAGGAACTGAAGATGACTCACAAGTTCCTGGTGGTAGGTACAGCGATAAGCTGCACCCCATCCAGGGAGGGAAGGCATGCTTCCTGCCCCTGCCCCTTCTACCCAGCTAAAGTACCTCCGTCTTGGAGGGGTTAAGTTTCAGGTGACTCTAGATTATTCTTCCTGAGCCATCCAGACCTTGCTTCCAAAAACCATGTGCTCACTGTGTGTGCCCTGATTGGTTTTCTGCTCACGGTGTGATCCCTGATAGGTTGGGAATCCCCCTTTGCCTTCTACTGAATCAGCCTCTTGGCCCATCAAGGTCTTCTCCAATCAGCAGCAACTCTCCAGAGTCTCAGGTTGAGGTCTTTCACATCACCTACTGCCTGGTCCTTCTATAACTGGAGACATTGGGGATAGAACCTGGGCTCTTCTGCATGCTAACAAGATGCTCAGCCACAGCCCCAACAGAGAGACAAGAAAATGGTATCAGAGAGGAGCAGAGAATCTTCAAGAAATGGGAGTGTGGATTTGAACCTGGGTCTTCCAGATACTCATCTAACACTCTTGATGACTACATTGCCCAGATTCTCCAAACATGTACAAAGGCCTCCTCTGCCAACAACCATGAGAGGAACCTCACTCAGTAAGTGTCATGGTTGAGTGGAGATTCAAATCCTGCTCTTTGTCCAAGACCAGCTGTACACACATAATGTCAGGCAGTCTCTACCCATGTTCCCCTTTGCATGAGGAACGTAGGGGTTAAGGTCCCAACATGGCACTGGCATGGATGGTGAATTTCATGATTACTGATGGCACTAGCACTATCCAATAGGTTCTTGCACGTCTTAAGCAATCTCGACTCCAAGCACATGCCAAATAGCAACAGTGTTAGGAACAAAAGAACGTGTCACTGTTGCCTTGTAATGATATATTGTTCTTTGAGTGGCGTGAAAATGTGATCCCCAACAGCAGTGGTATCTTGAGGAAAGGCATCTGGCTTCTGGATGAGCATCAGTGGTGCTTTATGGGTGCCATATGGAGAGATTATAGACCAAGCCCTAAGAAGATAGGTTGAGGGACTTGGGAATGTTCAGCCTGGAGAAAAGGAGGTTGAGAGGGGACATGATAGCCCTCTTTAAATATTTGAAAGGTTGTCATTTGGAGGAGGGCAGGAGGCTGTTCCCATTGGCTGCAGAGGAGAGGACACGCAGTAATGGGTTTAAACTACAAGTACAACGATATGAGAGCCTCTTGTGGCGCAGAGTGGTAAGGCAGCCGTCTGAAAGCTTTGCCCATAAGGCTGGGAGTTCAATCCCAGCAGCCGGCTCAAGGTTGACTCAGCCTTCCATCCTTCCGAGGTCGGTAAAATGAGTACCCAGCTTGCTGGGGGGTAAACGGTCATGACTGGGGAAGGCACTGGCAAACCACCCCGTATTGAGTCTGCCATGAAAACGCTAGAGGGCGTCACCCCAAGGGTCAGACATGACTCGGTGCTTGCACAGGGGATACCTTTACCTTTACCTTTTTACAACGATATAGGCTAGATATTAGGGAAAAAAATTTCACAGTCAGAGTAGTTCAGCAGTGGAATAGGCTGCCTAAGGAGGTGGTGAGCTCCCCCTCACTGGCAGTCTTCAAGCAAAGGTTGGATACACACTTTTCTTGGATGCTTTAGGATGCTTAGGGCTGATCCTGCGTTGAGCAGGGGGTTGGACTAGATGGCCTGTATGGCCCCTTCCAACTCTATGATTCTATGATTCTAAAAAAGGGGACTGCTCCCCAAAATGTCTGTCCTTCTGCCAACTGGAGGAAGAAGAACCAGTGGCTTTTGGTATTCCACTTTCCACTACCCAAAGGAGTCTCCAAGCGGCTTACAGTTGCCTTCCCTTCCTCATCAGACACCCTGTGAGGAAGGTGAGGCTGAGAGAGCCCTGAGATTACTGAAGGAGAAGAATAGTTGGTTCTAATATGCCACTTTTCTCTACCCGAAGGAGTCTCAAAGCGGCTTCCATTCGCCTTCCCTTTCCTCTCCCCACAACAGACACCCTGTGAGGTGGGTGAGGCTGAGAGAGCCCTGAGATTACTGAAGAAGAAGAAGAGTTGGTTCTTAGATGCCGCTTTTCTCTACCCGAAGGAGTCTCCAAGCGGCTTCCATTCGCCTTCCCTTTCCTCTCCCCACAACAGACACCCTGTGAGGTGGGTGAGGCTGAGAGAGCCCTGAGATTCCTGCTCAGTCAGAACAGCTTTGTCAGTGCCATGGGGAGCCCAAGGTCACCCAACTGGCTGCATGTGGGGGAGCGGGAGCTCAAACCCGGCTCTCCAGATCAGAAGTCCGCGCTCCTAACCACTACACCAAACACCCTTTGCCCGGGCCTGCCTGGAAGTGCCCGAGCAGCCCATACATAGCCAGGCCTGGGCCAAGCCATGAGGCCATCGGGCCTGCAGTAAGCTGAGAGGCCTCTCTCTTTCTGCGAGCTCAAAATAGCTCCGGGGGGAAGAAGGGGGGAGTCTTTCCAAAAAAAAAAAGAAAAAAGGGCAGAGTCAGGCCCCTGCAGGGCTAGTAGTCAATGGGCTGAGAGAAGGGATTGGCCTGCAAACCCCCCCACCACCACCGCCGCCACTCGGCCATCTCCAGCTGACGGCTATTTTTTGCCCTGGGTGACTAAATATGGTCAGGGAGGGAACGGCAGGAGAAGAGGCCCGCTCGGGCCGGGCGCATGTTTCGGATGCTTCGCCGGCTATATAAGCACTGGAAAGGTGGATTCCTTTCCTGACCAGCGGCTTCGCCCGGCACCCCTGGACTCTGTGCGGGTCCCCCCTTCCCCACCTCTCGGACCCCCCCCACCCCACCCCTCCCCTCCCCCTCCCCACCCTGCTCCCGTCCCCCTCTCTTTCTTTTGCTTTAGTTTCCTTCTGACCTTTACCTCTGGCTGACCTTTAGGGGGGGGGAGTACAATTTTGTTTTTTGTTTTTTTAAAGATGGAGGGTGCAAGGTTTTGTAGTAAGACCAGAGAGGGAGAGACGGTGGGATCCGAATTCTGCAAAAATGGGTGTGTGGGGGGGGGGGTGATGGAGAGAGAGAGAGAGAGAGAGAGAGAGAGAGAGAGAGAGAGAGAAGCAGGCTTCTTGCTAAAAGAAGGGGGTCCAGCAGCCTCCTTGCACATGGCAGGTTACTTTGCCTTAACTCCTGCATCGCCCTGCTCTTCCCTGCCCATTCTGCCTCTCTCTCTCTCTCTCTCTCTCTCCAGCCTCCGTGGTGTGCTTGGCGAGCTCCCTTCTCCTCCCCACCTTGAACGAAGATGCTGCAGGAGGCATAGAGATATAGGGATGCCTAGCTGGGGGTGGGGGTGGTGAGGTGGAGCGCATGTGTATCTGTGGGGGGGGGGGATGTATAGGAGGGAGGGATGAAAGCTGGGTGGGGGGGTGGGGTGGGGTTGCCTGAATTCTCTCTCTCTCTCTCTCTCTCTCTCTCTCTCTTTCTCCCGTGCTCTCCCTCCCTCCAAGTAAGGTCTAATACCATTACTGGGGCCTGTTCTCTCTCTCTCTCTCTCTCTCTGTTTCCCCTCCTGCATTAGAGATTAGCTTTAAGGAACAGGCTGACGGGGCTGCTGCATGCAACGCATTATTACCTTGTGATTCTGTGACCCTCTTCTATGCATCCCTAACTCTTGAAAGCTGATTCAGCTTCCAGCTAGCACGCTGGTGACTTCTGCTGCTGCAACTGGGGGAGGAAAAAAAAAATCTTCTAACTGGTATGTCTTTTTTTTTCTCTCTCCACCACCACCTACCCCTCCCTTCCGCTCCCCCTTTACTATCTGCCTCCCCCCCTTCTCTCTCTCTCTCTCTCTCTCTCTCTCTCTCTCTCTCTTTCTCTCTTAACTGCACCAGCTTTGAATTAAAGGGACTTCACTGCAGAACTCTCCTTGTGCATGCAACCAACTTGGTCGTTTGCTTAAAATTGCGTGCTTCTGGATTCGGCGTCTGGCCGTGCATGATCTTGTACATGGGAAGGTTGGGGGGGCGGGGAGGGGGTTTAGTGTTAGGCTATTTGGGATTCTTTTCTTTCTATCCCCCTCCCTCTCCTTTTCTTCTTGTTGTTGCTATTCTAATGCTGTAACCCACTCCGCATTTAAAAAAAAAAACTGCAGAGCAAGCAGTGGGCTAGAATAATCTGAACTGAAATGCTAGAACTTTGACATGCAGTCATTTTGCAAGGTTAAACCAATCTTTGAAATGCCTCGTTCCGATAGGAGCGGGCTAATGACAGCTGTGGATGGGGAGGAGGGGGGGGGAGAGAGAAAGAATCTTTTGGTATTAATAACTGGTGGCCGAAAGCCGGGATGATAGTGAGACCAAGAAAGGCACATGGGAGAGGGAGGGGGGGGGGAAAGGGGGAACCTGGGGGTTTAAACTTAGCCTAACTTGTAGTAATCTCAATGTTGCAGTGATTAACCATTGCAATACCAAGAAGGGGAGCCTTAATGACCTGTGCATGGTTTACGGGTGATCAAAATGGGGGACGGGGGGGGGGACGGGCTGCAGGGGGAGGGGAGAACCAGCCCTGGGAAGATGTCCCTTTGCGAGGCAAAGAAATTGGGATGAGAGTTACAAGTGAGAACATCTCTCCGAGACTTTTCCTCGGCCTTGAATATTTTACTTGGGATTAGACCGAGAGCGCTCCATGTTCATGCTTAGAAAGTTGGATCTAATTGAGGATGCGCTAGATATCGGATGCACGTGTGTATTCTGTAGATCTCCCTCTCTTTCTTTCTCTCTCTGTATATATATTCACATATATATATATATACAGATGTGTATCCCATGTATGCATGTGTGTGTGTCTGTCTCTCTATAGACTCACACAAATCCATATGCATAAATGCTGTTGAATGTTAAATATCCCAGACTCGCTCAAGTTGCTTACAAGGAAGCGATATTTAGATCGCAGTCTGCCTCAATGTCCCCACATATTGCATTGGTAGATTCATGCCTATGTTTCTCCATAAGTTCGAGACGCATGGCTTTCCTACCTGCGAACTGCCTACTTACACGTTACGGCTGCAGCCACTGATTCACGTTCTGTGGAGTAGTTCCATTCATCCCAGCAGGGCTGCTCCGAAGTTGAGGCATCCAGGGTTGCAGCTTCTCCCGCACAGTGGGATCCCCCCCCAGGTGTGTGCCATGCATGTGTGCATCAGGAAGAGTGAATGCCTAACACTCAGCAGGAATGTGCAATTGCATAGCCAGAGAAGTGGTCGTAGGACTTGAGGCATTGCTCCTGAATGGGCTCTGTTGTAACTCTTGCTCAGAATGTCATTACCAATGTTGAGAATTAGTACCCTTCAATAATAATAATAATAATAATAATAATAATAATAATAATAATAATAATAATAATAATAATAATAATAATAATAATAATAATAATAATAATTCGCACCCATTTGCTAGGCAGAATGAGACAGCTTCCCTTGCGCTCCAACTTTTCTCACCAATGGATTCCACTTGCTTTGGCCTTTGCCTTCTGCTCGGATTCTCGGCACGAATGGCCATTTTGCGAATATTCGAGGTCGGCATTTTTCCCAGAAAAGAAGTGCGGCCTAAACATCGTCAGGGTACGGCCTGATGCCTTTCTGCTGCCACACCCACAGGACTGTCCACTTCCTCTCTCCCTCTGGACTTCTCCTTCCTCTTGAGCCTCTTCCTAAGTTAAAAGGGGGAAAAAGGGATGCTTCTTTCTCCAGCATCTGGGTTTCCCCCACACACACACACACACACAAACACACCTTCTTATCATGCACAATTCCACCCTCCTTCCCTCCCTCTCTGCACACCCATTATGAATGAACCAACCGGTCCAGATGAACGTGAAGAGTTTCGGTTGCCCTCTGTTATCCTTGAGGGTGTGAAAATGATAAATAACCCTGACTAAATGTAAAAGCAGCAGCTGAGCTATGTAATTCTGCTGTGCTAAAAGAAGAGAGGAGAGAGAAAGAGAGAGAGAGAGAGAGAGAGAGAGAGAAGACTTTTTGGCAGTCACAAAACCCAGTGCAGGGCAAACGCAACACAAATTATTCATCCTCCTTCTCCAACGCACCTCTCCCACAGCAGCCAATGGCTCCTGGTATTTATCTCATGCCAGACTCAACAAACTTTGAGGTGACTTTCCCCTAAGTCTCTGCTGCTCTAGAAAAAGATGGCCCCAAGTCCCCTGTTCTCTTTATAGGCTCCGGCCTGTCCATTTTGCATCGGAGTCTCTGGAAATTCCCCTGGCCGCCAGTTGAGTGAGTTTTGTGCCGAAGACAGCGGACAATATTCAGGGCTGACGTTGATCAGCGCAGAACATCCTTTAAAAATAATTTTAAAGGTGGAAAAAAAAGGGAAGTTGTTGAGCATTTCTCCCCACTTGTGGCATTTTAATGACCTTTCCCCTCCCTGGAATGAGAGGCAACTAACTGAAGGTCCGGCACTGCATCAGAGATGCTTGGATCGAGGTGTTTGTGGATGACTGCAGAGCCAGGATCCTTTTCAGCCCTTTTCGCATATGTGCTGGCCCCATAACCTGGAGCTGTCCTGCTGAACTGGATCCCACTGGCTTGGGGAAGCCTGAGGAAGCAATGTCTCCTGTCTATTGAACCCAAACCCCTGAAATTTCTGACTTCCCCAAAAAATATATACAAAAGCGAAATGCCGCTGGAATGATGGGATTCGACAATCGCATCCTATTTTTTAAAAAAATGGAAATGAAAAAGTGTGATTTAGTGAACCGACTCAAGAGTGTTGGTTTCGAACGAGACAATCCTTAGAACATTGGAACAGTCCACTTTGTCAAAGGACTGGCACGGTTATTTTTTGACTTGATCGTGGAGATTCGGCGCAAGTCCGGGGGCAGGGGTGGGTTTAAAGAAGGGCGTCTTTGGTTCGCCGTTCCGTTTTTAAACCGCGGCATGGTGGGCCAGAGGGCGGGGTGTCGAGACCCCTCGAGGCCATTAAGCATTCCAAAGTGCTTAGTTTGCCACTTGCTAAGTTTACTTAAACCCTCTTTAAAGGGTTCATTAGAAGACTGTGAGAAATGGTAAAATTCGTTAACATTAAGGCAGCCGTTCTGCATTTGCCTGTAAATTGGTATTGATCTGCATGGCTCAGGCGGGTGGCAAGGAGGGAGGGGAAGAGAGAGAGAGAGAGAGAGAGAGAAAGAGGGAGGGGAGGCAGCCGTCAGCCGGAGCAGGTGAGTGGACAAGCGGCGTGCACACCATTACAGCAATGCTGAACGAGCATTATGCACCCAGTGTGACCTCCTAGTTTGCTGGATGTCTAAATCCGGCTCACAATAGTCTCCTATTCAGTACACTCATCATTCTCCGCGGTGCCATTCGGACCTCATTGTTAGGGGAGCTTTAAAGCTCAGAGCGGGCGTGAGATAGCCCGTGAGAAGAGGGGAGGAAAAGAGAGAGGAGAAGAGAAGAGCAAAGAGAGAAAGAGAGAGAGAGAAAGAGAGAGAGACTGGTGCAAACCGGAGGGAGAGGCAAGGGTCTGACTCACATGGGCACACTCTTACATGCACGCAATGGTGGGGAGTAGTCCACACGACCATCATTCTGGCCTGTGCATCCCCCCGGGGGCCATTTCTATTCTGTCTGTCCTTTTGCCCGTCTGCAGGTCTGTTTCAGGCACCTTCCGAAGTTCAGCCAGAAGATACTTTCGAAAACTCCTGTCTCTTTCCTCCTACCCTCGCCAAAAAGAGGGGGGGACAGACCCAAGGGAAAAAACAAAAAGCCAAGCCATTCCCTCCATGGGTTGTTTTATCCTTCAGGCTGTCTCACTTTCAGTGACCTGGAAAAAAATGGGCGAAATTATGTCATTGGATTGCTGAGGTAAGGTTGAAATCTGTTCCTATCTCTTACGTTTCCTCTCCAAGTTAATTGACCCAACTCTCCTGTTTTAGGGGGATTTTGAAGGGTGGGGCGGGGGGATTTTTGAGATTTGCTGCATGAAACATGTTAATTTAAGTTCATTAAGCGGACGTTCGAGGTTCTCTAAAGAGACGGAGGGGCTGGGTGTCATTGACGGTGGCAAAAGCTGGTTTATAAGGGGAAAGAAGCCATGTCCTTATTGGTGGCTATGCTGAAAGAGGGGCATCTATTTTCCAAAGAGCATGTGCAAAGGAATTACAATCCCCTTGTCACTCTGTCTAATGTATATCGGGAATATTTGTCGTGGCCGAAAGGTCCCATGTTCTGGAGGAAGTGTGTTTTTGTTTTTGTTTTATTTTTTTGTCGTGTGTGTTTTTCAAAGAAGGTCTTGCAACGTGTATTCTGTAGAACGTGTGCTGTCTTCCAAGTTAAATGATCATGGGGGTGACATTACCTGTTCCTGTGAAAATGAAGGGTTTTATTTTGTCCTCTCTGGTTTCACTTTGGGTGCCTGCCTTTTCCTGCATTCTGTGCCCTCCACTTCTGGTGTCCGTGGGAGAGGGAGAGAGGAAGGGAAAAGAACAGTCTGCCCAAGAGCAATACCCGTGAATGGGTCAGAGATTAGACAGAGGCAAGGCAGCTGGGCGTCTCTGCCCTGATCTATATCGGATCGGAGGGACCAGCCAAGAGCCAGGAAAAGCCTGCCTCCCCCCCTATCCCCCCCCCCAGTGGAACCCCAGTGGTCTGTGGATGCTCTGACGGTCCAGCGTCTTAAGGGGCTGGCTCCAAAAACTGCCTGCTTGAGCGACATACTTCTTTATATGCCCATATGAACTTGGCAAACTGTGGAATGTAAAGAAGTATGTATTTCAGGCATGGACCTTCGCGATGGTGCTAACGTGGGACGCGGGGAGGGGAGGGGGAAGGGGGAAAGGGGAAAGGGGGGGCCCGAGAGCAAAGGTTCGTTTCTTCTTTTTAAAAAATTTAATACCTGACCTGGCAGACTGACTGGGGAGTCAATTGATGACCGTGTTCCATCGCATGTATTGTTCTGTCACTTTGGCTGCGTCAGCAGGTGAGAATGCTCATCAGGACATTAAATATTCAATATGCTGACTGCAGTATAGGCTTTGAAAGGCAACGCCAGAGGAAATGTTTGCCGGCCGCTTTTGCGGTTCACTTTCTTTCATATATATATATATATATATATATAAATATTTTTTTGAAAGCAGAGGTGAAGGCCCGGTTGCCTCCCCTTCCCTTTTGCGTGGATGAAAGATGCTGACACGGCATCGCGGGTGGCTCTTGAGATCCTGAGCAAGAGAGGGAAGTGTCCGTGTTTGTGCAAAAGGGAATAAAGGCAGGCGATGAAAGTACATGTGACATTTCAGGGCGAGGGTGGGTTTTTAAAATTTGCCCCTCTCGAGACTTTCGCCGCGTCGAGAAAGGGGTTTATTTATAAAGGCCGCACGATGGACGAGGCCGTTTAAAACAACCAAAACAGATTAATTGCTTTGAAAGGGAGGGCGTGTAGATGCTCAGTCTGTCTGTTTGTCGGAGCGCTTGTGTGTTTTTGATTTCTCCGGCTATTCCATCCATGGGGAAGCAGGACATGGTTAGGGGCCAATACAACCCTGCGTCTTCCTTTAACCCAGCAGTCACTTGTACAGGAGCAGTGGCATGACCAGAGACTTCAGCAAGGATGAATGTTTCTTGACCCACCTCGATAGCATTAATCTCTCGATTGTTTAAAGCCTTTAAAGCCCCAAGAAGGCAAACCTGGGCCTAAACTCCTCAAAGAGACGTATTTTTGAACAAAGTGAAGCTCCAGGTCTTCCACCCTCCCTGCTGTGATTCATCAGCTGTAGTCAGTCAATCAGTCAGTAACCTTTTATTGGCATAAAATGTATAAGACATATAAAAATAGGGTTTAAAACATCAGCTGTACCTTAACGTGTCTAAGCAGCGACATGGGGGCTTCCTCCCACTGGGCTTTCAAGGGGCATACGCTGTGTCTGACATCCAGCAATTCATCCACGCCACCCAGCCGTCTGACAGATCCCCCCTTCCTCAAGGCAGTGATATCTTTATTCCCCTGATTGAGATACTCATCGGGCCCCCAGACAGCGGCTCCATTAGGACACTTTTGGTTCGCTTGTTGTTTGTTGTTTCTAAAGCTTTTCAGGAAGTGAAAAGTCAGATGTTTGAGGGCTTCCCCTCTCCCTTCTATGTCTGCCCCAACTCATCTTCTTCCTCTTCTTCTATGTCCACCCCCCCCCCCCGCAAATTCTTATCTGGATCTCCTCCACACGAGTCCCATCGTCAACTTGTTAGCTGTTACCCGGGCAAGGATTTAACTGGAAAGCAGGGATTGCAAAAGCAGTGTATCACCCTGGCCACATGAAGTTGAGATCATAGGGAATTTGATCTATATTGTATGTGTGTGTGTGTATGTGGGGGGGAGTAATTGGTGTACGTGTGCAAATTCTATAGAGCTGCTGTTGAATGCTGACAAAGGGGTTAGGGGTGGGCAATCCGGTTTGTTTAGAGGGCTCATCCGGAGTTGGGAGCCTACTGCGGAGGTCCAGAAAGTACCATCCAGGGAGGTGGGGGGGCTTGCTGATGCCGCTGTTGCCTGCCCTTTGCTCTTCGGGAGAATCCCACTCATGTGAGCTTCTCTGGAATCTCTAACAGGTGTCCCGGACAGCGGTAGTCTGGGTTAAACTTAAGCTGCCAAAAGGGGTGACCTTCGGCTCGAATAGCAGGACAGTGGAGAGAGAGAGAGGGAGCCAAGATTGGAAGTGCCTGGGGAGGGGGAGGGAGAGGGAAGCTGACTCATGGTCTTCACTCGCGGTTTTGCATTGAGTCTCAGTTCCAGAAGCTTTGGCCATGTCTAAGGGGAATAGCATAAGGCCAAGAAGACAGCCCAATGTGCTTTTTGGGCAAGAAAAACAGGACAGCCTCCCTGTTTGGAAGCCCTGGTGACTAGAGCCGCACCAGAGCTCCTGTGTTTCAGGACACGGAGGGCTCAGTTTCTAAATAAAGCAAAGGACACTCCCAGAGGTCTTCAATGCACTGGGCACTCATCTCTGGAAGTCCCTCTGCAATCGATTGAATCTGCAACCTCACAACTCACCCACGACAGAGGGAACGAAACGGGAATTTCAAACGGGATTTACTGTCCGAGCCTAGCTGCGTTTCGTGTGACTGGGAGGAGCCATTGCACATCTCGTTGAGACCCACCCCCCGAAATGCAGCTGATCATTTGGGTGTAATGCCCTTCTAGGAGCTCAGAACTCTGCTTGCTATAGTCCATGGCCGACTGAAAAAAAAGGGCTTATTAGATTTATTGGCAGGGGCTCATGGGAATTGTAGTCCATGGACACCTGGAGGGCCGCAGTTTGACTACACCTGGTCTAGACTACCCGATCCCCGCAAGCAGGCTAGGGGCAGTTCACAACATATATTCAGACTATTGCATTCAGGAATACAACAGGTGCTACATTGGTGGGGTGGGGTTCAAGAACTCTGTGGATGGCTTCCCTCTCCTCCCAAGACCTGGAAAGGCTGCAGGCAGCTTTTAGGGCAGCATGCCCCTGGCCAAGGCTGTGGCGGGTGGCTTGGACATTTAGGGAGCTGCAGCTTCTGAGCCTCAGAGGGAAGTGGAAGGAAGAGGGGGAAGTCAGGGGTGAGGGACGGAAGGTGATTGGCTGGCCTCTGGACAGACAGGCAAGCCGATTGGAGGAGGAGGAACTCAGGGGCGGGACAACCTCACGGAATTGGTATTAAGCGCTGAGTGGCACTTGGTTTATGAGACCAGCTCCTCCTCCAAACCCTCACCAGAATTATATTATGTGGTAAAGATAAAAACCATAATAAACTCCACCTCCATCACAGGGAGCTTGTTGTGGGGAGAGGAAAGGGAAGGCTTCTTTGGGTAGGGAAAAGTGGCATATAAGAACCAACTCTTCTTCTTCTTCTTCCTCCTCCTCCTCTTCAGGCTCCTCCCTCAACATTTGCAGGTATTTCCCAGCCCAGAGCTGGCAATATAGGCATGGCTCAGTGGCTGTGCCTTTGCTTGGCATGCAGAAGATCCCAGGTTCAACTCCCAGCATCGCCAGTTAAAAGTATCAGATAGTAGGTGACATGAAAGACATCTACCATGGAAAGCTGCTGCTGGTCAGAGTAGACAGTAGACCAATATTATGACTCAGGATAACGCATATAAATTAAGTTCTGGGATGTTTGACTTTCTTCCTAATATGCATGCGTAGAGTTAAAAGCTTATTTAGGATTTCCGCTTTATTTTTTTTTTCAGAGCATGTACTATGTTGTGGGAAACCTAATAGACAAGAAATAAAAATGAAATAAAACCTGACAAGCGTCCTATAACACTGGTCGGTTTTAATATTATCCCGAGATTGTAGACGGCAGTGAAAGTGGAGGCTTAGAGTGAGCAGCTTGCCTGGTGCCTCAGAGGGTCTTTCTGATCTGCCACTTAATCTCCTTGTTGCTAGACTAATAGTCCGGGCTCAACCGTAGCCAGCAACAGGAGTCTGGGATCAATCCATCTCAAGCTCCGCACGGACTAAACATGACTCCATTTTGTGGGATGACTCCCTCTTCAAAAATATCATCCCCCCCCCCAGCTCCCACCATGGTGGTAGCAACTGATGGCGGACTAGACTTCCAGGTCCACTGAACTATTTCCGCATGATGCAAGACCCCCAAACTCCCCTTTGAAAGTGAACATTTTATGGGATGCGGCGGAGTTTAGAATAAACGCATTAGTGTTTTTGGAATTAGCCTTGGCAGAGCCGTAAAATGATATTTCTAAAGGTTTGCATGTGTAGCTTTCCCGGGATTGTAAATCACCCGCATTCCTGCACTAAATTGAAAAGAGGGGACACAGATCTTCGCTGCCTGGGATATGAAACGAGATTCATCTCTGCCGGCCACGCCTTTCTTTCTGCCCATCTGTCTATTGTTGTAAGAGTTATAGATTCCAAATTGGGGGGCAGGGGGGGGGAGAAGGGGATCTGCAGAGATCTGGGGATGTTCAGAGTAGACCAACCTGGTGCCCTTGCTTTCTAGAATCAATCTGTATTTATTCTAGACCAAGGGATCTGTATTTGTTCTAGAACAAGGGACGATCCACTCAGGGGCCTCAACAGCCCTAGCTGAGGCTGTTTTCTTTTTTTTAGCTGGGATTCCACGGTTGCTTTTCCTAATTTTTATTTATTTATTATCAGGCTTGCGAGATTCCAGTGCTGATTTTAATGCACAAGTGGCATCTCTAATGCCTTAAAAAAAAAATCCTCCCTCACTAGGAATTAATAGGCTCGTTAATCAACTGAAATTACATTAGGAAGTAACTAAAGCATGCGGCTTTAAATTTTATGTAAATATTTGGGAAGGTATACTTTTGGGCATTGCCCTTTACGACGTTAGCGGCTCAGATCCAACCGTACTGGAGAGGAGGGAGAGAGAAGACAGAATGGAAGAACAGCAGGAAGGTGGGCCTGAAAGGAAATGCCCCTGTACCAGAGAGGGACTAGATGACCCAGGAGGTCCCAGCTCTATTATTCTATGATTCTAAATTCCATCTAAACCTCTGGAAGAAGTTCCTGACAGTTAGAGCGGTTCCTCAGTGGATCAGGCTTCCTCGGGAGGTGGTGCATTCTCCATCTTTGGAGATTTTTAAGCAGAGGCTGGAGAGCCATCTGATGGAGAGGCTGATTCTGTGATGGATCAAGGGGGTAGCAGGTGACAGTGGATGAGTGAGAGGGTTGGGAGTGTCCTACATAGCTTTCTGCGTTCCACAGGGCCTGTAAAACCGAGCTCTTCCACCAGGTCTTTGGTTGAGGCTGGGGCAGTGAGGAAGATCACGCCCCCACTCCCAGGCCTGGTGTTAGCACCTGGATTGTTGCCAGCTAAGCCCCTTCTCCCTCTCTAATAGTGGGTGTATCAGTCTTTTGGGAGTGGGGATAGAGTTATTTATTGCCTTGTTTGCTGTGGTTTTTCTGTATTGCATTGTATGTCCTTTTAATGGAGGTTTTAATGGGTTTCTAATGAGGACTTTGTGACCCGCCATGAGCCATTGTATGGGAGTGGTGGGATATAAATCACATAAATAAATACATTAAATTAAATAAAGCATGAGGTTGGACTAGATGACCCATGAGGACCCTTCCAGCTTTATTATTCTATGATTCTGTGATTTGGTGACAGATCCTCGGGCAGGGGCCATAGATTCCCCCTTCCAAAGCATCCATTTTCTCCAGAAGGACTGATCTTGGGAGTCTGGAGATCAGCTGTAATTCCAGGGGATCTGAAAGCTGGCATTCCTAATGGTGTTTGGGGAGAACCCAGTCGGGACGGGAGACAGCCTATGAGAAATGGGTAATATAGCATTCACTGTTCAAAACGCCTCAAATACTCGAACTCACATCCAATGAAGCTGATGGGCCGTAGGTTCAGGAGGGACAAAAAGAAATACTGCTCTACATGGAGGGTGATTAAAATGTGGGCTTTGCTGCCAGAGGATGTAGTGATGGCCACAGCAATAAACAGCTTTAAAAGAGGGTTAGAGAGATTCGTGGGGGAGACATCGATCAATGTGTACTAGTTACGGTGACTAAGGATAACCTCTGCATCCAGGAGGCACTAAGCCAAGAGGAAACATCAGGGGAAGGCTGTTGATGATAGGATGTTTTGATGGACATTAATGTATAGGGCGGCCATAAGTCCAAGGGGACTTGTTATGGATGCCAGCCTTCGGTTGGACCTGGGGCTTCCTTGGAGTTATAGCTCATCTCCGAACACAAAGAGCAATTCCACCGGAGAAAATGGCTGCTTTGAAGGTTGGGCCTCACTGAGGTCTTTCCCTGCCCCAAATCCCACCCACTCCCAGCCCCACCCCAAAGACTCCTGGTATTTCCCATCCCAGAGCTGGCAACTGTAGACCTGACACGCTAAGCCAGAGCAACACAAGAGAAGGCCTTGGCTTCTGTGCCCTGTTGCTGATCATCCAGGGGTTGGCCACTGTATGCTGGGCTTGATGGACCACTTGTCTGGTCTGTGTGAGACAGGATGCTGGGCTAGATGGACCACTGGTCTGATCCAGCAGGGCTCTTCTTAGGTTCCTATGAAGGCCTCAACCTGTATGCCCTGTTGTTGACCATTCAGAGGAACTGGTTGGCCACTGTGTGAGACAGGATGCTGGACTAGACGGACCACTGGTCTGATTCAGCAAAGCTGTTCTTATTTTCTCTATGGGAGCTGATATCTGTAGTCTGGAGTTCCAATGCTGGGACAATCCAGGCCTCAACTTGGAGGCTGGCAACCCAACTAGTAGCAGTGAATGCAAGGCTGAGCCCACAATCCAGTGGGGATTTTATTTTTGTCCTGTGATAACACAGCTTTTGAAGAGCCTCTTGTGGCGCAGAGTGGTAAGGCAGCCGTCTGAAAGCTTTGCCCATGAGGCTGGGAGTTCGATCCCAGCAGCCGGCTCAAGGTCGACTCAGCCTTCCATCCTTCCGAGGTCGGTCAAATGAGTACCCAGCTTGCTGGGGGGTAAACGGTAATGACTGGGGAAGGCACTGGCAAACCACCCCGTATTGAGTCTGCCATGAAAACGCTGAAGGGCGTCACCCCAAGGGTCAGACATGACTTGGTGCTTGCACGGGGGATACCTTTACCTTTAACACAGCTTTTTCTTTGTTTTTGGAAAGTGAATTAATGGGATGAAAGCGATTTCTTAACATATAGTTATAGGATTGACTCTACGGTCCTGGGTTTGTAAAAACCTGAGCTGTTAATGATAGGCTGTTTTGATGGACATTAATCCGTAGGGTGGCCATAACTTCCAAGTAACATTGTGGTTCTTAACAAATACGCACATAGTATAGTGAAAAGAATCCATCCAAATGGATCAATTTTAAGGACAGTTCTATCCCCGGCTTTCATGGTCTCGTTGGGGGTTTCTGACTTCTTCGGCATGACCTCCTTCGCTGTGGGAAGGGTTGCGCTGATCTCATCCCCAATCGACATGCCTTTTCTTGCCCCGAAAGCGAGGTGAAGCCACTCCAAATTGACCGGGGCCGTCTCACTTTTTCCAATCCCTCCTCGGCGTTATTACGGCCCACGTTTCCTGCTGGCGACTCAGTCACGCGAGGCAAGTCATTCCGTCAGGAAAAGATTCAAGAGCTGCCATCCGAACGGCAAAGCAAGGATTTGTTTTAAGAGGCGGTGGTGGAAAAAGTAGCTCTGAGGATTGTAAAAGCCATAAATCCAGTCAACCAAATTAGTTACATTTTCCTATTCTATGCCCCACAAAATCCAACGTTCTTTCTTTTTTCTTTTTTTTTAAGTTAGATGCCTTGTACGTCCGTGTGGGGGAAGGGAGGGAAGAGCAGTTCCCGAATTTGCAGAGCCTATTTTGCATAGACAAATTGGTGCCGGTAGCGGTGGTGGGCAGACCAAAAGGCTAGGCCCGCGTTTCGTAACGGGAAACTTCTGGAGCGATTTTGTTTGCTCCGGCTGATGACATATTACGGGAACATCGATCCCTCTCCAGCCGCCGCAAATCGGAAGGCCAAATAAATACACTTCCACACCCCGTTTCTAAATAAATAATAATAAAAAAGGAAGATGGCTGTTTGCAATTCGCGTTTAATAGTGCATTCATCAAGAGCAATAAAGCATTTTACTGCGCGACGTTTCCTGTGCACGGGCCAGCCCTGCTTGGTTGGTTGAGTATTTTTTTTTTTTAAAGTGCATAGGAAAGGAAAGCATCAGCAGCCACACTTAAAACTGTCGGCCCAATGTTAAAAATGTGGCGTTGAGGAATACGCTGCTATTAAGCATGATTAGATTGACCTGCAGGACAGATATTTGAACAGCCGTAGCATCATAGAGAGAGCATGGCTTGGATTGTGCACGCATACACCTATACACCCACAGTCACAGGGACTCAAATTAAAAACGAAGCTCAAAATCTTACGGGTGTCGGGTCTGAGGGAAGATGTGTGTTTTTCTTCAAAGGGGAAAATCGTAATTTTATTTTTGTTTGAGGGGAGTTATTGGCTGGGGTGACGGTGGCATGCCTTGCTGCCACTTTAGCACAAACAGAGAGCACGTGACTCGGATCGACCAATCCCCCCAAAAGTGCTGACTCAAGGTTTGGGCTGGCGTGCACGTTTGAGTGCAGAGTTGATCTGCACTGCAGTGCAGTGTCTCTTCCCTCTTTGGATTCCGACTCATTGGCCAGGGCTTCCCTTGCATTCTCCGGGACAGGCTGAGGCCTACACGGAGGAGCTAGGGTGAAAATTTCACCCGCCATTCGCGCCAATTCGTTCCACTGAGTTAGACGAGATTTCAGCTTTGAAGTTGCCAATTGGTGGGGCGAAAAGGATTAAGAACAGAATTCTTTTGGCTGTTGTATTTAAAATAGGGTTGCCAACCTCCAAATGGCAAAGACTGAAAGTAAGGTCCAAGGTTATGGCACAAGGTGACCAGATTTTAACATTGGTAAAGCGGGACACCATTGACCGGGGGGGGGGGATTTCTTGATTAAAATTTGTTCTATATGGAGTGACAAAAATTTTCATACAACGCATAGAACGCAAAAATAGTATTGTAATATATATATTTTTAATTTCAACATAAGTACAATTTGCCAGGTGCCCCCAGATGTCCCTCCGAAAGTGGGACAATGAGGTTACCTTATTATGGCATAATTAATACTTTTAAACTTCATCGTCCAAGTCTCCTTCTTTCTTTATTGTGTGTATAATATGCTCAAAACAATAATGCCAAAACAGAGTTCTGGATTTAACACTCATTTTCACTGTTCACACCTTCCTTAAATATTAAAAAAGTTGGCATTCCTTAAATATATATATTTATAAATTTGTGTGCCATACTTTCTACACAATAAAGAAAGAGGCTTAGGCTGTGAAGTTTAGTAATTTTGCCATGTCCTTGGACCTAATCTTCAGTCTCCACTTCATGAGTTTGAGTGGACTTCTTGATTGGTGGTGGTTAAAGATCTCCTGCCATTACAACTGATTTCCAGGGGACAGGGATCAGTTCATGGGGAGGAAATAGCAGCTTTGGAAAGGCATTTTTACCCCTTGAACAGCCTCCTCTCCCCAAATTTGGCCCCATCAGACTTCACTCGAAATCCCAAGGGATGCCTATCCCCCAGAATCTCCAGGAACTTTTAACCTGGAGCAAACAACCTTTTTAAAGTAGGCTGGTTGGTTGTTTCCTCTTTCCTCGCGCTACAGGTTTTTGTGTTCTTGGCTGCTGTGCTTCTTCAAAACGTCCAACCTCCACCCTCAAACCAGTCGAGATGTGATATTTAACTATGAAGTTAGCTTGCCTTGTTGCACTGGGCTGTGGAATTTCCTTTCAAATAATTCAGGTTTTCTCAACCCGGGTTTTGTGAAACCCTGGGGTTTCTTGATAGCCCTGGAAGAGTTTCCTGAATGGGTAGGAATGTATTAAATGTTTAATATATATATATATATATATATTTGATTGTTAAACATTTATTGGGTGATATAAGCATATATGGTCATGTCAACCCACCCAGCCCTCCCAAAATTGCCCATGCAAGTTCTGGGAGGTGGGAAGGGGAGGAACGCCAGGTGGGCATGTACACAGCTACCCTTCTCAGCAATATTCTGCATGATCACGGCATTTCTGGGGTTTCTCAGTCTCAACAATGTTTAAGGGGTTTCTCAACTGTAAAAAAGCTAACCCATTTCACAGAAGTCGCAACTGAGGTTGCCTTCCTCGACTCACTCAGTAACCGGTGGCTTTGAAGATGGATGCCTTTTAGGAATTCGCATACATGTGACAGGACAAATGGCTGTATCACCCTTTCCTTCTTAAGATGTGAGTGCATGATAACAGCTTCTATTGGATTTTTAAAATATATGTTTATCCTTTCCACTGTTAAATAAGCTGGGGGAAATTCAAGACTAACCACGCACAAAAGTTCATCAAGTTCATATGACTTATTATACATTCTTCAGGCTCTGAGAAACCCCAGAAGTGACACGATCGTGCAGAGAATGGTTGGGAAGCAGAGCTGTGGACACACCCACCTAGGGCCCCTCCCCTTCCCACCCCCTCCAGGCCCATCATTGGCCAGTTTGGAAGGGGAGGCGGGTCGACATGACCATATATGGTCACATCACCCAATAAACATTTAACAATTTTTAAAATATATATATATTAAAAATGAATGAACTCCCACCCATTCAGGAAACCTTTCCAGGGCCATCAAGAAACCCCAGGGTTTCGTGAAACCCTGATTAAAGAAGCCTGGGTTAGGGGTTTGTACATGTGCATAGAAGGTGACCTTTAGAACGATTAAGAGCCAATGTTTAAATTAAAAGGAATCCTGTTCAGCGCTTAATTCTATTTCAGCCAATGCTTTGATGCACGACATATGCGGGCTGTCATTGGGTGAACTGCTCCCTTAGACCGGCAAGTCCCTCTCTCAGTGCTGTAAGGAAGGAGCCCTATTGCCCAGAGATAAATCGCTGCGTCACCAATTAAACAAGAATGCGGCAGCGGGATTTGAAACAATTAAGCCCCGTGCAAATTCACAGTGGCTTGCCTCAGTCGGTAAAGGACCCATCCAACTCAAATGGACTTTGGGTATATTGTCTTGGATCTTACTCCTGCAATCACGTTTGTAAAAATAGTTTTGCTTCTGTTTTAAGAATATGGACATAATCGATCCTGGACCATTATTCCCGAAAGCAGCCTGGCAGACCCACCTTAACGAACTGTCGGCAGAATCTTGTCTCAAAGCAGAGTTTTCTGCCTTTGCCATGTCCTTCCTGCTGTAACTGCAGGATTTCTCCGTTTGTGTGTGAGCATCTTGTTTCTGCTTTCTTGATTCCCCTCCCGGGTTCCCGTTCCTTTACAGTCCCTCCCCCGCTTTGCAAAAAAAAAAAAATTCTCAATATATTTCATGTACTTCTGCGCTGACAGTGTTAGCTACTTTCAAGATAAATGTGGATTTTCAGGCTCAGGACGAAATCCCATGGCAAACACGTACCTGCTGCGAAAACCAGCAGCCGTGAGGCTATCTGTGCATTTAGAACGTTAGGAGCTTTTCTACTAAGGGTGGATTTTCAGCCCCAAACCAAATGCTATGGCAAACTTGTGAGCTGCTGCAGAAAACAGTCCCACGGCAAACGTGTCTGCTACAGAAACCTGCAACCATGAGGCTGGTTGTGCCCTGACGATGTTAGCTACTTTCCTGATATTTATGGCTGTTCAGGCTCAGAACAAAATACCATGGCAAACACAGGTCTGCCAAAGAAAACAGCAGTCCTGAGGCTAGTTCCCTTTCTTCTGACTGTGATACAAGGAAATGAATGATGCAATGATGAATGATTCAATGAATGATTCAAGTACAACGATATAGGCTAGATATCAGGAAAAAATTTTCACAGTCAGAGTAGTTCAGCAGTGGAATAGGCTGCCTAAGGAGGTGGTGAGCTCCCCCTCACTGGCAGTCTTCAAGCAAAGGTTGGATACACACTTTTCTTGGACGCTTTAGGATGCTTTGGGCTGATCCTGCGTTGAGCAGGGGGTTGGACTAGATGGCCTGTATGGCCCCTTCCAACTCTATGATTCTATGATTCTATGATTCTATGCGATGCCTCAATCTTGAAGAGGATGGAGGATATGTTCTCCACATTGGTGCCACTTCAGTATGTTTCCTTGTCTCTTTACTGATGATGATGATGATGATATTAGCCATTCAGTTCAGTCCAACTTTTAGCAGTCCTATGGCTCAGCTGTCACCATGCTTTTCGAGCTTGCACCACTTCTTTGAGTTGTCTAATGCTCTGGTCAGTGTTCATTTTGACCATATTTAACCACTGTGTGCTTGGTTGGCCTGGTTTCCTTTTACCACTGACCAGTCCTAGCATAACTGCTCTGTCCATTGAGTTGGATCGCATGAGACGGCCAAAGTAAGTGAGACAGAGTGTTGTGATTTTGCCTATGGTTGATAGATCAGGCATTATGTGCTGAGTGCTTCCTTGTTTATGACTTTTGCTGTCCATGGAAGTCTGGTTATTACAAGGATAGAAAGAGGAGGAACTGCACACATGGAATTATGCACATGGACATTACCTGTATTATCTGGCAGTCTTCAAGCAAAGGTTGGATACACACTTTTCTTGGATGCTTTAGGATGCTTAGGGCTGATCCTGCATTGAGCAGGGGGTTGGACTAGATGGCCTGTATGCCCCCTTCCAACTCTATGATTCTATGATTCTATGGCCTGTATGGCCCCTTCCAACTCTATGATTCTATGATTCTATGATCTATGCCGGGCCTCTTCTGTGGTGGCAGCAAAGCCAGGGAATTCCCTTCCCAGAGATGCTCATCTGATGCCCACCCTTTTTGTCTTTGGGGCAGAGTGCAAAAATTATTTTGCTTGATCCTGTGCTCGGAGAGGAAGGAGGATGCAGACTATTAGGAGTATGGCTTTGGTGCTTTGTGACTTGGCACTGTAGTTGTTTGATTAGTACCCTTGTTGCTTTAGATTACTTCTAGGAGCCCACTTGGTATTTTATTAAAACATGAATTAAAAATCAATAGAAAAAGGCCTCAGAATATTTGTTAGTGTGAGCGGCTCCTGCTGGCAGTAATGGTAGTAGTAGCAGTGGCAGATACGTCGACTCCTATAAGTGCAATGTGAAATGTAATAATTCTGTCTAGAACAGTCTTTCTAAACTTTTTTGCCATTGACAACTGATTGAGACCTTCGTCAGGCTTCGAGAAAGCCCAGAAGTGGCATGATCCTGCAGAATATGGTAGGGAAGCAGAGCTATGGACACGCCCACCCCAGGCCCCTCCCCTTCCCACCCCCTCCAGGCCCATAATTGGCTATTTTGGGAGGGGGGTGGGTCGACAACACCTTATATGGTCACATCAACCAATAAATGTTTAACAAATTTTAAAAATCTATAAAAACACCCAATTAACTCCCAGCCATTCGGGAAACCCTTCCAAGGCCATCAAGAAACCCCAGGATTTCACAAAACTCTGGTTGAGAAAGACTGGGTTAGGAATGCAGTAAAGTTTTTGAGGCATCCTTTAGTTTCCGGCCATAATTTAATTACATGTTTGGCTGTATAATTTATGGGTTTTTTGGTCATTTATTTTAGCTTATGAAATAGCTTTAAATAGGCTTGTCATAAGACAATGAAAGAGGGCAGAATAGAAAGCAAAGGGTTATATCTGACAGAAGAAACATGAGGTTTTCCCACATTCCTCTCAGTTTCTTTAGTCACTTCTGACCCAGAGAAAGACAATACCGATGGTTGTGGCATATAGAGGAACGACCTCTCTGCGTCTTGCCACGGATGATTATAATATTATGTCACCGAATGACTGTAACCATTTCAACTTGATCCAGTTTTTAGAATTAATATTGCAGCTTCTGGAACCAGGGTGCAATTAATGTATGTGACCACTGAAGAAGGCAGTTTGGCTGAAATGCATATGGCCAGGGTCGCATTAGATCTATTCGAGATACAATTGCATGTTTAAATAGGGTTGCCAGCTCTTGGATGGGAAATACCTGTGGATTTTGGGGAGGGGGAGGGCAGGGATTGAGAACAGGATAGGTCCCTGCAGGGCACAATGCCAGAGAATCCATCGCCTGAAGCTGCCAGATTCCATTGCCTGGAGATCCAGCGTTATTCCAGGAGGTTTCCAGCCACCACCTGGAGATTGCACAAACAAACAGACAAAAATGCACTGGGTCAAGACAACACAACTAAGTATGAAGATCAGCCCCTCTGTCCCCCCTGAGGTTTATTAGTAGAATTGGGTTGCTTGCTGCTGAGCACTGGAGGGTTTTTAAGGTTGATTGGTTGGTTTTTCGATGGTTTTTAATTGTTTTATGGGTTTTACTGGGGTTTTTATGTCTGTTGTTGGCCACCATGAGCCTTTGTGGGAGTGGCTGGATAAAAATATAATAGATAGATAGATAGATAGATAGATAGATAGATAGATAGATAGATAGATAGATAGATAGATAGATAGATAGATAGATAGATAGATAGATAGATATGATCTAGAGAAAAGCTTTTATCCAGTGCTTTGAAAGCACAAACCAAACAAGAGTCATTGAGTAGCTGTAGGAATTCCACTGGATTTGTGCATTTCTTGCTTTCTGCAGGGGGTTGCACTAGATGACCCCGGAGGCCCCTTCCCACTCTATTCTTCTATGAAAATCCAGATCCAAACGAGGCACCGGTGAATCCTGCGTCTCACTCATGAATGCTTCCGCAGTGGACCCAAAAAATTGCAATGTAGATTCAGAAAGACAAGCAATGCAGAATGATGGCAATCAAATTTGCATTGGTGCTCCGTATGAATAGCAAACATATGAAGATGGAGATTACCCAACAAAAACTTTTCTTCGGAAGAGCCTTGAGGCCTCTAGATGATATTCATATCCTAATGAGTTTTCTCTGAATGTATAGGTTTAGTTGTGCTGTCTTTACACAAAGGACCTTTTTTTTTTCTTGTGTGCAACTGCAATACACCGGGTATCCCATTTTTGTACTTTTTGGTTTCCACCTGGAGATTGGCAAGCCTGTTTACAGAGCAAATCCTAAACAGAGCGGCAGCCTGCTAAGGCTATGGACTTCCATAGGCTGACGGCCCATTCTGCACCCAAGAGTTAATGCACCTTCAATGCAACTTCAATGTAGATTTTCTCGTTCTGCACAGGAAAATCCAGCTGCAAAAGCGCATTGAAAGTGCATTGTCCCCCATGTGCAAAATGAGTCCTTTTTAAGGCTGCAGACAGGTGTAACTCTAGTTTGAATTGTGTGTGTGTGTGTGTGTTTATAAAGTGTCATCCAGTCCTAGCCAATTTATGCCAGTCCCTGCAAGGGGCTGTTGAGGCAAGCATGAAGCAGAGGACAATTAGCCATTCTCTTCCTGCTCTCTTCCTTGGAGATTGGCCATTCAAGCACTAACCAGGGCCGACCCTGCTTAGCTTGAAGGAGAAGAAGAGTCCGTTTTTATACCCTGCTTTGCCCTGCCCGAAGTTGTCTCAAAGTGGCTTGTAATTGCCCTCCCTTCCTCTCCCCAAACCAGACAACGTTGGAGGTAGGTGAGGCTGAGAGAGCTCTGAGAGAACTGCTCTATCAGGGCTGTGGCAAGCTCAAGGTCACCCCGATGGCTGCGTGTGCAGGAGCGGGGCATCAAACCCGGATCGCCACATTAGAAGCTGACGCTTTTAACCCCCACGCCAAGTGGGCTTCTGAGATGTGAAATGATCGAGCTATCCTGTGTCTCCTTCCCCTTTCCTAGTTTGGATTGCCCTATCATGGACACCAAACTACAGCAGCTTTTCCGTACTGCTCTGCTGGGACGGCTGGGGTGGATCCTCGCTGTACTGTGCGCGGTCCCACCCTTTGAAACCCAGGCATTGCCCTGTTGGCCCAGATGCAAACCGACCCAAATTGAGAATCACACCTGGCCTTTCTGACGTCAAGAAGATCTGTTCCTCCAGTCTTTAATAACCGAAAAAAACCTGTCTCCTGTCGGATGTCATAAAGTTCAACCCGGGGGCGGGAATTAATATTGGGCCTGAATGTCCAGTGCCTTTTTCGCTGAACTTTTGCAAAGCAGGTGGATAATCGAGCCAGGGAATAAGAATGCTCTTGTAGCTCCAGTGGTCAGCAGGTTGCAGGCCAGCTTCTATCGTCCACTGTACAGTTATCGGTTTTTCACTTACTGTGGCCAGCCCCCCACCCCACCCTGCCCGGCCACCAGTCAGGAGCCAAAGATTGTCAGGTCCATGTCGGGAAATTCCTGGAGATTTGGGGATGGAATTTGGGGAGGGGACAGACCTCACTGGGGTACAATGCCATAGAGTCCACCCTCCAAAATGTCCAGCTTAGCTCTTATCTCTGTGAATTTAGGAAGATTGTAAGTGGGTGGGAAGAAGGGACTGTGTCTGAGCTTGACTCTTGCAGCCCTTTCTTGCATGCCCGATTGTCACGTTGGGATCGGGAAGTGAATTTCTGCCAGGCCAGGCTGGCCAGGGATTCTGGTTTGGGGAGGGGCAGGAATTGGGATATGCTCTGGGTGGGCAGTATGAATTTATATAGAGAAAAGAAAAGCTTTATCCAGTGTTCTGAAAGCACAAAGCAGACATAGGGGTGCTACAAAGCCGTTAAGTCACTGTAGGAACGCCAGCATAGTTGTGAATTCAATGCATTCTGCAGGGGGCTGGACTAGATGACCCTGGAGGTACCTTCTAACTCTATGACTCTATCATCTGGAAACGAGGTGTAATTCTGGGGGATCCCCTTGTCTCACCCGGAGGTTGGCATCTTGGCTTTCGCGTCGTGCCATTCCTAAAAGTGAGAATAATTGCATAATCTAGGATCTTGCCGTATATAGCGACACAACTGGATCTGGTCTTTCAAAGAGGCTTTCAGATCCATGCTTTCTTTTTCATCTGGTTGCTTCCTTTCCAACCCAAGCCTTTAGAATAATAGAATCATAGAATCATAGAGTTGGAAGGGGTCATACAGGCCATAGAATCACAGAATCATAGAGTTGGAAGGGGCCATACAGGCCATAGAATCATAGAATCATAGAACCATAGAGTTGGAAGGGGCCATACAGGCCATCTAGTCCAACCCCCTGCTCAACACAGGATCAGCCCAGAGCATCCTAAAGCATCCAAGAAAAGTGTGTATCCAACCTTTGCTTGAAGACTGCCAGTGAGGGGGAACTCACCACCTCCTTAGGCAGCCTATTCCACTGCTGAACTACTCTGACTGTGAAGAACTTTTCCCTGATATCTAGCCTATATCGTTGTACTTGAAGTTTAAACCCATTACTGCGCAATCCAACGCACACATCCAACGCTCCCTTCGGAACCCAATCGGGGCTTTCGAGCTCTTTCTTAGCTCCCGCTAAAAAGAGCTACTTGCGGCACGCTTCGTTAAATAGGCGTGCCGATATTGCACACGAACGCCTCCGATTGATTGACGGGCATGTATTTAAACGGGGCGGGGGGGCCTGGGGGAGGCGCAGCGCATGGCTTTCGAATCAACCCTGCAGTGGGAAGTGTTTTATTATGGCTCTTCGCAAGCCGGCAGAGCCTCTCCCGATAATGGCCGGCGTGCAGGAAATGCATATATGTTTCAGAGGGATCCATATATCATCTGAATCATCGAGACAACTGGCATACAGAACAGATGCATGTCTCCCCCCCCCCCCATAAACCCGCTGCTGGATTTGCAAGCCGCTCGGCATGCCCAGATAAGGCCAGCCTTGGAAAGAAGGCCTGGCCCCCGCTAAAAAAGCCCAGAGACCCCCTCGGCCAAGTCCAAAGAGGACCCGGGGAACAGCTGATAAAAATAGTCTTCATTCTCAGCTGCCCTTCTCGTGAAACCGTATTCGGGAGGCATCCCGGCGAGCGAGGAGCGCGCGGCCGTCCCTTGATAACCAAGAGCAGGGGCGTGCAACGTGATCGGTGGGGCGACAGCTGCAGGGGGCCGGAGCCACTGCTGCCGAGGCCTTACATAGGCAGATCGGGCCGAGAGGCATTTCAGGGCCGGAGGAATCCGGTGAGCTAAGAGCCCCTGAGAATAAAGCGCCTTTCCAAAAGGACAGGACACCAGAGCCTGGTGGGGGAAGTCACACGTTCTCCTGTGCAGGCGGGCGGTCGGGTGACCCGCCGTTCTTTTTTTAACTCGCTTGGGTTCAGTGAGAAGTTAAGGGTGGACTTCGTCTTTTCTTTTATTTTTGGAGGGGGGAGAAAAGACCAGAACTCTAACCGATTAGGAAGAGACAGGGAAAGAACACTGCAGCAATTTAGCTGGCAAAGGAACCCGCGGCACCGTCCAAGCCAGGGGTAGTCAAACTGTGGCCCTCCAGATGTCCGTGGACTACAATTCCCAGGAGCCCCTGCCAGCGAATGCTGGCAGGGGCTCCTGGGAATTGTAGTCCACGGACATCTGGAGGGCCGCAGTTTGACTACCCCTGGTCCAAGCCTTGGTTCAGGAGTGAATTGCAGCAGTTTTCCGAAAGGATGTTGGCGTCGCCCTGCGGCCTACCCCACCGACTTGCTCCTTCAGCCCCCTTCCTTTTTGCTGAGCTTCCGGGTTAGAACTGTCGACTTCCAGGGCCTAGTCTGCACACAATAGATAATGCACTTTCAGTGCACTTTAGAAGTAGATTTTCCTGTTCTGCACAGGAAAATCCAGCTGCCGAAGCACATGGAAAGGGCATTATACTATGTGTGCAGACTAGGCCCAGGAATTAGCCAGCTGGGTGTGGTGGTTAGGAGTGGCGGTTTCTAATCCTGCGAGCAGGGTTTGATCCCCCCGCCCTCCTCCTCCACATGCAGCCGGCTGGGTGACCTTGGGCTCATCGCAGCCCTGATAGTGCTGTTCTCATAGAGCAGTAACATCGGGGCTCTCTTGGCCTCACCTCCCTCACAGGGTGTCTGTTGTGGGGAGAGGAAAGGGAGGGCGATTGTAAGACACATTGAGACTCCTTCGGGTAGAGAAAAGCAGAGTATGAAATCCAAATCTTCTTCTTCTCTCTAGACTACAGAGATCGGTTCCCCTGGGGAATGGGGCTGCTTTGGAAGGTGGGTTAAATCCAGGTTTGGTGAGATTTAAGGCTAGAGCATTGTCCCAGTGTGATGATGTCATTTCCGGGTTGCACCCGAAGTGTTGTTGCCACCTTGCTGGCAACCTCATGTGGGTACTCCCCAAGGCCCCCGCCCAAGAGCCAGCTTCTAATCTGGTGAGCCGGGTTTGATTCACATGCAGCCAGCTGGGTGACTTTGGGCCAGTCACAGCCCTGAGAGAGCTGTGTTTAAATAATGCATTTAAACTATGTGTAGAATGGTATTGGATAGATATCAGGAAATTGTTCACAGTCAGAGTAGTTCAGCAGTGGAAGGGGATGGCCAAGGAGGTAGGGAGCTCCCCCTCACTGGCCGTCTTCAAGCAGCGGCTGGACAGATCCTTCTCCTGGATGCTTGAGGCTGATCATGGACTGAGCAGGGGGTGGAACTAGATGGCCAGCATGACTCCCTCCCACTCTAGGAGTCTAGTTCAGCAGTGGAGTGGGCTGCCTAAGGAGGTGTTGAGCTCCCCCTCCCTGGCAGACTCCAAGCAGCGGCTGAACAGATCCTTCTCCTGGATGCTTGAGGCTGATCCTGCATTGAGCAGGGGGTTGGTCTGTATGGCCCCTTCCAACGTCATGACTTTATGGTTCTACAGATGCAGAGACTAGGCTTGAGAGGGAGAGGTGAGTTTATGCAGCCGGGGAATTTAGCATCAATGGGGCATTGACTGACTGATCCCTGCACCTGCTCTCCATTGATGGCTGGAAAATTTGGGGTTTTCAGGGCCAACAGAAGGAAGTCTCTGCAGGGCCAAGGAGTAAGCGAGACCTCGAAAGCCCTAGGCAATTGTTGTAGATGGAATGAGTGGGCAGGCTGGAGTGTCCTACTGATATTACTCATAGATACAGCAGCGTCTTTGGCTGCAAAGATTTCCAAATCAGCCCTTCAGATCTGATGCTTGAGTTTTAAATCCCAATCGAATGCTTGGCTGTTCAGGAAAGATTTCAGGCTTTATGAGTTACAGGTTGCATTGCTGAGGATGTCTACCAACTTATTAGTAAAGACGTTGAAGACAAGGCATTTTGCTTCGTTTTTAATGTAGATTTCGACTTGGAACACGTGGATAGGTCGATTTGCAGCCTTCAGCATCGAGGCACTGAATCCCACGTACCTTTTAAACCAGAAATTGCCTTGTGCATCTTTCATTGTGACCCGACTGCTGTGCCCCTTCCTGCAATACTAAATCAAGTGAAGTTGTGGCAGTCTCTCTTTTCTTAAATTCTAATGGCTTCGCTTTGTGCCAGGGATGGCCGTTATCCTGTCTTGGGATCTATTTTGCCATTCTGCAAGGAATAGCCATCCTCCACCCTCCCCCCGCCCCCCCGCCAAGCCACCTGGTAAGGCCCCGCTATTACCCGCTCCACGTTCCTCGTCCGCCCGGTCTGTTTGAAATGGAATTTATTCCTCAGGAAGGCCCCCAATCTATTCGCTTTGGCCTTTTGCAGACACGTTTATTAAAAAAAGCCCAGCATCTCAGTATTAAAGTTTTATCAGCATCAAGGAATAATATGCCACCCGAACAGACTCAAGAGTTATGGGTCAAGCCTTCGCTCGTCTTGCGTGGATCGGCTGAGTCAGCGTTAAAACAGCCGACTCGGGTCTCTCTTCCTCTCTGCTTCTCTTCCGGACATTTGTCCATAAGCAAAAGCAGGTAAACATGCGTTCCTTTGATTTGAATGGCTCCATCTAGGTTGGCAGTGGGAACATGTCACACGGGGAGGGAGGAGATTCTCTCTGGGCAGCAGCTCTAAGGAAATTGGGCAGGATTGCATGGAAGATGACTTCCAGGTAAGGCCCGGGATTCTCCTGGAATGACATCGAATCTCCAGACTACAGGGAGCAGTTCCACGGGAGAAAATGGCTTTTCGGACAGTGAACTGTATGGCATTTTGCTGTGCTGGGGGGGGGATGTCTCCCCTCCCCAAAGCCCACCCTCTTCAGGGTAACCGCCTAAAGAGCCAGCTTGGTGTAGTGGTTAGGAGTGCGGATTTCTAATTTAGTGAGCCGGGTTTAAATCTGCACTCCCCCACATGCAGCCAGCTGGGTGACCTTGGGCTCGCCACGGCGCTGATAAAACTGTTCTGACCAAGCAGGAATCTCAGGGCTCTGCCAGCCTCACCCACCCCACAGGGTGTCTGTTGTGGGGAGGGGAAGGGAAGGTGAATGGAAGCCACTTTGAGACTCCTTCAGGTAGAGAAAAGCGGCATATAAGAACCCACTCTTCTCCTTCTCCTTCTCCTTCTCCTTCTCCTTCTCCTTAAATATTCAGGTGTTTCCCAACCCAGGGCTAGCGGCCCTAGCTAGGAATCCGAAGTCCTGTTCGTAGAGAGGCCCTGTTTTATTTCGAATGAGGGAACCATCCTGCATGTTCAAAGAAAGGCCCTGATTATCTTTACTCATTGAAAAGAAAGGGAAAGTTGCCATGAGTGAAAGAATTCAAAGTGCACATCAAAAGTCATGCACCTGGCCGACACTGTGGTATTGGAGCACTAGTCTAGCGTAGATGGCTCACACGAGCATCTTTTCTCCACAATTTCGCTCGCCCATCTCTGCACAGCTATGATTAGACCAAGGGTGCATTATGCACCGTGGGCAGCGGTGTGGCTGTTGTTAATGCGTCACATGACTGGCTCCTCCGCTAATGGCACGAGCCCTTTGTAGGATCAGGCTGTTAGTCAAAGTGGTTAAGTCAAAACCTCTTTCTTTTATGGACCGAGATATTTATTCGTTTGAACGTTATCCGTTCGTGTTATTCATTTTAATAATTAACTAAAAGATGGGATTAAAAATTCATCAGGTGGCAAATCACCGCTTCTTAAGGCATTTGGGTGGTAATCAGCAGGAAGGTGTTTTAAAAAAGGAGAAACCTACCGATAATTGCCGTTGAGCACTCAAAGCTCGGAAAGGGACCGTAGAAATGGTCATAATCGTTTCAGAAAAGACATCTGCAGTGAGCATCTATCAGGGGTAGTCAAACTGCGGCCCTCCAGATGTCCACGGACTACAATTCCCATGAGCCCCTGCCAGCGAACGCTGGCAGGGGCTCATGGGAATTGTAGTCCATGGACATCTGGAGGGCCACAGATTGACTGCCTCTGACAATGCAAAAGGTTGCTGAATTAACTGTTTGGTGGAGTCACGGTTAACTTGTGATGAATCAAGAAGCACCAAGCCACTTTGAAGATCGAAATAAGAAAAAAGTCTCTGCCCCAAGGAAACTGGACAATCTAAATTTTGAATGTAGAGTGGCGCCAGGAAGGCATAAAGAAGATCTGTACAACCCCGCCTTTCAGGATAGAGCTATGTGTTTCATCTGCCCCCTCTTCCCTCCTCCCTTTATGAGACTGTATCAGGGGGGAATGGGATTGAATTAGTATGCAATTGAGGTTTTTTATTTATTTTATCTTATCTTTTTAAATTGTATTTTATGTCTGGGGCTTTAAGGGGAGTTTTATTGGGGGTTTTACGTAGACTTTGTAACCAGCCACGAGGCATTTGGGAGGGGCAGGTAAGAAATTTAAGCGATAGATAGATAGATAGATAGATAGATAGATAGATAGATAGATAGATAGATAGATAGATAGATAGATAGATGATAGATAGATAGATAGATAGATAGATAGATAGATAGATAGATAGATAGATAGATAGATAGATAGATAGATAGATATCAAGGGGAAATGTGTATTATGGCCCCAAATATTTATTTATATCATGTCTTTTATACCCTGTTTTTCCCTTCTCGCTTCCTCTGCTTTATCCTCACAACAGCCCTGCAAGGAAGATCAGGCTGAGACAATCAAGGACCGAATGAGATTCCAGGGCAGAACAAGGATTCTAAACTGGGTATGCTAGATGCTAGTCAGCTATTGATCGTACTCACAGCCTAACATCTAGCAGGACTCTGGGGAGGAACAAGGGGTGTATGTGAATTATAGAATCATAGAGTTGGAAGGGGCCATACAGGCCATCTAGTCCAACCCCCTGCTCTACGCAGGATCAGCCCAGAGCATCCTAAAGCATCCAAGAAAAGTGTGTATCCAACCTTTGCTTGAAGACTGCCAGTGAGGGGGAGCTCACCACCTCCTTAGGCAGCCTATTCCACTGCTGAACTACTCTGACTGTGAACATTTATTTCCTGATATCTAGCCTATATCGTTGTACTTGAAGTTTAAACCCATTACTGCTTGTCCTCTCCTCTGCAGCCAATAGCTCAGCTTCAAACTGTACTGATCAGTCCCTCTGGAGAAAATGGCTGCTTTGGGGGGGGGGACTCCCTGGCATAATACTCCACTGAGGTCCCTTCCTGCCCCAAATCCCGCCCACTCCCAGCTCCACTCCCAATATCTCTAGATCTATCCCAACCCAAAGCTGAAAATTTGGGAAGTGGGGACAGGGAGGACAGAGACCCCAGTGGAATCTAATTCCTAAAGTAATCATGTTCCCCAGGAGGGGATGGTCTCTGTATTCTGGAAATGAACTGTACTCCCGGGGAGATCTCCAGGCCCCACCTGGAGGCTGGCAACCATCCTCAAAAGCAACCACAGCAGCGGGATGCCCTCTTCTGCATGCTTCCTTTGCGGCTGCATTTCTGAACCCCCCTCTCCCCCCCCACACTGTGATACTTTTCATCTCCCCCCCCCTCCGTTTTTGATTTTTTTTTTAAGCCAAGGTACCATAAAAAGCCAGAGTCGCCTGCGACTACAGTTTGTGCATTTGATAAAGCAAACAATTAAATGGGTTTTCAAACATCTGCTGACTGCATAATCCCATCCAGGGGAATGTACTCAGCATTTTCAAGCCGCGACTGATACCAGATACCCCTCTCTTCGACAAAACACCAGCCGCCCCGTTGAAATCAATAGAAAATTAGATGCTAGGAAAATGCAATATGTGTCCAATTAGTTATAATTGGAGCAAATGTTGATGTAGATAAAGCCCGTGAGAAAGATGTATTTTCGTGCCCGGCTCCCTGCTTCTCCCGTGCCCCCCTTTCGTAATGGCAGATTTCCTGGGCCTTGATGGATCCGGCTCCCGTTAAGAGATGGCCCCCACAATACACACACGTTAAGCTTTATCTAATTATGTAGGGGCGCAGGGCCCTCCGGATCGCTTTGGCGCGCTCCCGTGCTTTTCGTAAAAAATGGTTCTGCACCATGCAGCAGTTCCCGGTTGGACGTGACAGATTATGCTGGCAAACCTGTTTTAAGAGCTTTTTTTTTAATAAAAAAAAGGGAAAAGAAATCCTTGAGCACAGTGACGGCTTGAGAAATGAAAGCAAGAGGGGTCTTTTATTGTTTGTTTGTTTGGAAAAAAAATCTGGATTCCAGGGAACGCACAGATTTACTTTCTCCATGTGTTGTGAAGCATAGGTCTATCAGCGGCTACTAGCGATGGTGACTAAATGGTAAAACCTCATTGAAGAGGCAGGCAGCAATTGAATCCTAGAGTTAGGAGGCAGCATCAGGGGAAGGCCTCAGCCTCTCTGCTTTGCTATTGGCCCTCCAGAGGAACTGGGTGGCCCCTGTGTGAGGCAGGATGCTGGACTGGATCGACCCCTGGTCTGACCCAGCGGAGCTCTTCTAATGTTTTTGTAAAGACCCTGGCCTCTATGCGCTGTGGTTGGCCCTCCAGAAGAACTGGCTGGCCCCTGTGTGAGACAGGATGGTGGAATAGAGGGACCTCTGGTCTGATCCAGCAGGGCTCTTCTGATGTTCTTATGAAGACCTCAGCCTCTATGCCCTGTTGCTGCCCCTCCAGAGGAACTGGTTGGCCACTTTGGGCTGTTATGCACGGCCGCTGAAACGCCGGCATGGAGAATGTGAAGGAGGAAGAAGCCAAGCAAACTGCTTACTCACGGGATGGAACACAACGGCGGCAAAACCCAGAATATCCGATTATGCACGCAGCTACTCCGGAGCCGCTTCTGGTTGCACCCTGGTCCCGGGAAGCTCCACTTTCTTCCGCATCTCACTAACGCGTCTTTTTCGGCGGCCTACGTTGACTCTGCGCCCGGTTGCTGCCTGCAGCGTGCATAATTGGTGATTTTAGCTGCCAACCTTCCACTCCGTGCATAATGGGCCTTTGAGAGACAGGACGCTGGACAGGATGGAACCCTGGTGTGTTCTATCAGGACTCTTCTGATGTTCTGATGAAGGCCAGCACAGTTTTCTTTTTTAATTTTGAAGCATTCATTTTATTAATCTTATTAAAGTTTTCAAGTTGTGCATCCATTCACTCTGGATCAGCAGCAGAACCTTCAGCATTCAAACCTGCCCCTGCCGTTGAAGTGAATGGGACACTCAGGAAGGCCCATTCACCAGCCATGGCTAGCAGCTCCCTCTTATTCCCCAAAACAGAGAGGCAAGATTAGTGGTGGTCTGTTCCAGGGCCTTTTCGGTGGTAGCTCCAACACGGGCTGCAAATAGATGTCGGAATCAAACCCTCCCTGATCTCTTGTAGGAAGTGCTGTAAGACAAGCTTATGTCACAGGCATTTTTTGTTAACGGGCTACTATGACATCATGAAGTAGGTATGCCAGCGTCCAGGTGGGACCTGGGGAATCTCCTGGAATTACAAATCATCGCCGGACTAGAGAGATCAGTTCCCCTGGAGCAAAAGGATACCTCGGAGGGTAAATTCTATGGGACTGTATCCCACAAAGACCCCTCTCAGACTCTACCTCCACATTTCCAGGAGACTCCCAGCCTGGAGATGGCAACCCCATCTTCCAGCGGAGTAGTGGAATGTTCTGTTTTGGATTCTGGCTGGTAGATGTCTTTGATTTTTGAGGCTTAGAATCTGATTGATACATTTAACATGCAATGTCCCAAATCTTCCTAATCTTGGATGCTTTAGGATGCTTAGGGCTGATCCTGCGTTGAGCAGGGGGTTGGACTAGATGGCCTGTATGGCCCCTTCCAACTCTATGATTCTATGATTCTAGTCATCTGCTTGCTGGCCTCTTTGAAACATCGCATTGAAAGTTGCATTGGCAAACTGGTTCTTTGAACCAAGGCACAGCAAGAGAGTTCCTCGGTGAACAAAGAACTCCCCCCCCCCCCAGTGTCCTTCCAGTTCAGCAAACTGAAACATGACGTTCCCTCCAAGGAAACTTCGGGGAGCTAATTACGGAAAGGCGCACTTCATTAAGATAAAGGCGTGAAAAAAGATCGATATTTCACATTGTCACCATCACTGGGGGGACCTGCTCCAAGGTGCGAACGGGTTTATTCCAGAATGATGTCTTTATGCAGACAATGATCAACAGAGCCCCAGATTTTATCCATAGAACCATAGAGTTGGAAGGGACTTTTGTCAGATATTACAAACAGCATATCCCCTAGAAAATACTGCTTGTTCTTTAGGATGCTGAGCTGGAATTTATTTAGGGTGGCATTCAGTTACGATAGTTCATCGGCTTATCGGGATTCTTTATACAGCGGATTGAATTTGCTCCCTGCTTATGCGTCGTTTTCATTGGAAGCCACCTTGAGTTCCATAAGTCTGAAAGGCAGCTAAGGCGTGTTTGAAAGAAATAAAACAAATAAAGACAGAACCCCCCCCCCTGAAATTCTCTGAGCATGCCAGGGCTCACCCTACGAAGCCCTTTCAAGTGAACAGAGTTGATTGTAGTCATGAGTGTCCTTCCTTGTGCAGGGGGTTGGACTAGATGAACCTGGAGGTCCCCTCCAACTCTATGAGCCTATGATTCTATGACTTTATTTAATATTTAATTATATTTTGATTGACGTACCACCTCCTCCCCGCCAGGTCTTCTCCGGGCGGCGTACAACAATTTAATAATTTGCCGGTTTGGCGATAAAGTGACCAAACCAAGTAAATTAAAGTCATACTTCAGCATGGAAGTGTCAGCATCAAATGCTGTCATCCAGTTTGAAGGGAGAATTAAGCCAGCGGCAAAATAAAACGGGGAGATGGGAAAAATAGAAAACCGGAATGGAGTGGAATGGAACGGGGGAGGTTGGAACTAGATGATAGTTCTGGAGGTGATTCCCCCGTCGGCCTCAACCGTAGGCTTGGAGGAAGAGCTACGTCTTACAGGCCCTGCGGAACTCAGTGAGTTTGGATGGGGCCCTGATCTCTCCGGGGAGCTCATTCCACCAAGCCGGGGCCACGGCCAAAAAGGCCCTGACCTGGGTAAAGGCCAGGCACCCCTTCTTGGGGCAGAAGATTCTCAGTTTGTTGCCCCTCTCCTTAATAAATAGTAACAGGTTTTAAATATTTTTAGGAACATTTGTATTTGGTTTTAATGAAGCTAGCCTCCCCGAGATCATTGTGGGAGAGGGCGGCCGGAGAATCTCCAAAATAAAACGCCAAAGAAAATAAGATTTCGCTGCAGATTGGTTTGCAGTGAAGTGAGCTATTGGTTATGCGACCAAACCACTGCGATGCGATTGAGTTTCCTAGCACATTAAGGCTTCTTGGGAGGCTGCATTTCCCCGAAACAAGTCCTCGGCTGAGCATCTACTTTAAAAAAAAGACAAAAACACTTACAAATTGATTTTTTTTGTGGTTTTTCTGTTTTTGTTTGGCCATTGAGTCACAGCTGACTTTTGCCAGCCCTGCGGGGATAGCAAGGCGGGAGACCTTCCGGGGCAATTTGCCCTGCCTGCCTTGGTGTAGTGACCCCAAGCTTCCACGGTGGTCTGCCATCCAAATATTAACCAGGGCCGACCCTGCGTAGCTTCTGAGATCTGATAAGAGTGGGCCAGCCCCAGCGAATCAGAGCCATTAATAACAAGTGTCATGACATGTAACGAGGGTAGAACAACAGCCCCCCTCCAAGCAGGAATGCAAAGCTTGAAGAGGTCAGAAAACATGCCAAAAATCAAATAAGGGTGAAACAAAGCTGCGGATTGGGTAGGCGGCACGGAACAGACGGAGTTTGTCAGATCTTGGAAGCTCAGTGGCATCCAGACTTGGAGGGGAGACCTCAAAAGAAGGCTCTGCAGAGGAAGGAAATCATAGAGTTGGAAGGGGCCATAGAGGCCATCTAGTCCAACCCCCTGCTCTACGCAGGATCAGCCCTAAGCATCCTAAAGCACCCAAGAAAAGTGTGTATCCAACCTTTGCTTGAAGACTGCCGGTGAGGGGGAGCTCCCCACCTCCTTGGGCAGCCTATTCCACTGCTGAACTACTCTGATTGTGAAATGACCAATCACCTCTGCTTCTCCCTTCCCCGGAAAACCCCATAAATTTCCACTGCTTTAACAGCACTGTCCTCGCACACAAAGTGTTGGATTGAACATATAAAAGATTCTCGAGATCATTTTTAAAACCCTGGGAAATCAGAAGCACAGAGGCTTTCCAGAGCCGTCTGGAAAGCATATTCTGCAGATGGGGGGGCCGCCACCTAAAAGGCCTGTTGTTCCCCCAGCTAATCCCCCAAACCCCTCTCCGGACTGACGGGGAAAGCGGTCAAAGGGCTCACGTCCCACCTACGGCTCCATTATCAAAAGAAACAGCAGCCATCTGGAACGTGCTGTATGGGAAGAATGATCCTGTCATCGGAGAGCCAGAGAGGGGCTCCGGAGGGGTGACCATCCCAGCCGATTGCAAATTGTGCATTTTGCGAGCGGCAGCGGACGGATTTTGTAGCATAAGCACAATGCGCTCCCGAACGGTCGCTCGGCATGTGCTGTGTTTGTGCAAGCGGCGTGCAAATTCTGCTGACTGCACACGGCTCCAATGTGCAAATCTGGGGGCGGCCATCGAGCCCTTTATGGATTTTCGATGAGGCCCCTTGGAGCCAGCAAAAATCGTCCTCCTCGGTGCGCGGACGGGCTGTTGCATCGGTCTGGGGGGAGGAAAAGTGGCAAAAGCAGTCGAGGCGGCAACATTTTTTATTCTCCTGACCGTTGCGGGCACAGAATCACACAAGATGTCAAGTGGGGGAATTTTTTTTTGGCTGTTTTTCACAGAGAGTTCAAGGGGGGGGGGGTTGTTTTCCTTTTGAAGCATCTGCTGTGAATGTTTTAGCTGCAGGTTCCGGAAGGATCGCTGGGCAGGCTGCAGCACTGCAAAGACCAAAAACGCTGCGAGGAAATTGCTGAGCTGGAGTTTGCCAGCCGCTTTTAACTTCCGGGTGGGGCCTGGCATTCTCCCGGAATTGCAACCGAACTCCGGTCTTCAGAGGTTAGATGCCCTGTGGAAGATGGCTGCTTTGGAGGGTGAATTCCGCGGCGTTGAGCCCCCTCCCCTCTTCAGATTTTGTCCTCTCCCAGGGCTCTAATCTGGAGAACCGGGTTGGATTCCCCACTCCTCCTCATGCAGCCAGCTGGATGACCTTGAGCCAGACACAGTTCTCTCAGGGCTCTCATGGTCCTACCTACCTCACAAGGTGCCTGCTGTGGGGAGAAGAAGAGAATCGTGGCTGCCTGCCGCTTTGAGACTCTAGAGAAAATCAGCAAACTAATCTGGAATGCTGGATTGGGTTATCCTCTCTCCTGTGCCATGAAGCCTACTGGGTGACCTCGGCCCAGTCACAGTTCTCTCAGAACTTTCAGGCCCACCTACCTCGCAAGGTGCCTGTAGGTAGTTGTAAGGCCCTTTGAGACACATGAGGCCTGCTGAGTAACCTTTGGCCAGTCACAATTCTCTCAGAACTCTTTCAGCCCCAAATTCCTTACAAGCTGCCTGTCACGGGGAGAGGAAGGGAAGGCAATTGTCAGCCGTTGACAGACACAGGAGGCCTGTTGGGTGACCTTGGGGCAGTTCTCTCAGAACTCTCTCAGCCCCATCTCCCTCACAAGGTGCCTGTTACGGGGAAAGGAAAGGAATAGCCACCATTTTCTCCTGGGGAACTGATCACTGTAGTCCAATTGTAAAAACGGGACAGCTCCTGGTTTGCCCGGGAGGTTGGCAACCTTAGGAACAACATAGCCTAGGAGTGGGGAGGTGGGAATTGATGAGCCCCCTCCCCTGGGGGGTACATCCTCCACTCTTACTGCCAGGCCAAACGGGGATCGTGCCCTAGACGTTTGCCAACAAATTCCCCTCCGAGCCTTTTGCAAGCTGGTTGTTTGCAGCTTTGCTACGAAGGTATTTCTGGTAGGAAAAGCATTATTATTTTTGATTAATGGTGAACAGCGAGGAAAAACTGCTTTTCCCAAAAAGGAAACCTCCGGCCATAACTCACGGCAGATAGCGCAACAAATGTGAACAACTCGGGCGCATATACTGCCTCGTTCTCTCTCTCTCTCTCTTGGTCATTGATTTCAAATCCGTTCCAGGGGTTCTTCTCCAAACAAATGGATATTATTGGGGGTTTGGGGGCGGAGCCTGTGGAGGGCGGGGCTTAGGGAAGGGAGGGACCTGGAGGGGGAGGGTATAATGCCATCAAATCAGGTTAGCGGTGGGGGATTACTGATCTCCGGGCAATAGAGATGGGTTCCCCTGGAGAAAACGACCCCTTTACAATTGGACTGTAAGGCCTAGTGCCCCATCGAAACCCCTCCCCTCCCCAAACCCCACCCTCCTCAGGTTTCACCCCCAAAATCTCCAGAAATTTCCCAGCCCAGAGCTGGCAACCCTACCATATTCGCCATCCGAATAGCCATGTTCCACAAGGTTTATAACATTCTCCGCAGATATAGGTGGGTCGAGATAACTTTTTGTCCATCTGTCTAAGTATTAGAACTTGGAACTCACAAAGAAGAAGAGTTGGATTTCATGCTTTGTTTTTCACTCCCTGAAGGAGTCTCAAAGCAGCTTACAATCGCCTTCCCTCCATCTTCCCACAACAGACACCTTGTGAGGGAGGTGAGGCTGAGAGAGCTGTGAGAGAACTGTCGTGTGAGAACAACTATAACAGGGCTGTGACTGGCCACAATGTCACAAGGCTTACAGTTGCCTTCCTTTCCTGTCCCCACAACAGGCACCCTGTGAGGAGGCTGGGGCTGAAAGAGACTGCTCCATGAGAACAGCCCTACCAGGACTGTGACTAGCCCAAGGTGGCCCAGTTTGCTGCATGTGAAGGAGAGGGTAATCTCTGATTTACAGTTAGGGTAGCTCCCCCTCACTGGCAGATCTCAAGCAGTGGCCAGACAGACTTGTCAGGGATCCTTTAGGCTGATCTTGCACAGAGCATAGGGTTGGACTAGATGGCCTCTGAGATCCCTTTCCAGTATGTTGATTCTATGACAGTTCAGTCCAGCTTTGTGAACGCCATTGCGACAATACAGTCTTCAGCTAACTCTGCCTGCATTGAGCACTTTTTTCCTTTCTTTCTTTTTAAAAAAATCTTTTCCGATTGTTTTATGAGACGTCGTTGACAGTTCCGGATAAAATAAGTCTGCTTTTAATTGAACGCAGCAGCCGGAGTGATGGAATGCGGGCTTCTTTCTTTCTTTCTCGCTGGGGTGTGTGTGTGTGTGTGTGTGTGTGTGTGTGTGTCTGTATGGGGGGAGGGAGAGGGGGAGGTCTCTGAAACAACGGCAGAACCATTTATTTCCAGTAATGGGGTTTAACTCAGTAGAGCTCTGGGAACGCGGCTGTTCCCAGGTAGCCGGGAAGGAAATTGCCGTAGCTGCAGTTTAAGCAACCGGTGTTCAGCAATGCGCCTTGTATCGTATTCTGCTTAGGACAGCTTCTGCTTCTTCCTTTCAAACTTCTTTCTTAAAAAAAAAAATTGCGATTGATCGCATCTTGCTTCCCTTCTCCCCCACGTTGACAAATCAGAGACGCAGGTATCAAAATGCAAGTGACCCCTCCCTCCAGCAACTGCTTCTTCACTCGCTTTTCATAGAATCATAGAGTGGGAAGGGACCTCCGGGGTCATCTAGCCCAACCCCCTACATAAAGCAGGCAATTCACAACTCCCTGCCTACCCACAGTGACCCCAATTCGATCCCCTTCCCCCAAAAAGTCCAGAATCCATGGCCAGCCTGGCCTGGAGGAAATTTGTCTCTGGACCCCAAAGTGAAAAAGGAGAACCCATCACCTCCTGAGGAAGCTGTTCCACTGAGGAACCGCTCTAGCTGACAGCTACTTCTTCCGGATGTTAAGCTCAAAATTATTTTTGAATTAATTTCATCCTGTTGGTTCTGTTGCTCTCCTTCATCTTGTTAGATAGGGCAAAGTCTACAGTTGCCAACAGGCCTGGGGGAAAATTATCGTTCCCTTAACTGTGTGGAAATGGGCAGTTGAGGCTTTTTTAATGGCTCCGTGGTTAATAACATGATCTGGGAAATTACCCATTGAGCCCCTCTTAAAGGGAGATGGATATTTAGTCCTTTGGGCAGTTGGCACCCACAAGCCCCTTCCCGTTCATAGGAATTGACTGGGAAATGTGTCTGTAAATGTAGCAGAGTTACATCAGTATAGAAGGAATGCTATGTGTGGGGCAGGGATGCTCTGCATTCTTGGTGCTTGGGGAGCTCCAGTGGGACGCCTTCTGGAGTTCCGGCCCTGCTGGTGGACCTCCTGGGCACATTCTGCACACGTTGGATAATGCACTTTCAATGTAGATTATCCTGTTCTGCACAGGAAAACCCAGCTGCAAAAGCACTTTGAAAGTGCATTATCTAATGTGTGCAGAATGGGCCCCGATGGCCCCTGGGTTTTGGCCACTGTGATACATAATGTTGGACTGGATGGGCCACTGAGTTGATCCAACACGGCTTCTCTTATATTCTTAAGTGGATCAGAGGACCATGAGTGGCTATTAGCTACAAGGTAATAGACAACCCTCTATCTGAGGCAGTGATGCTCTGTCTTCTTGGTGCTTGGGGGAGGCATGAGTGGGAGGGCTTCTGGAGTTCTGGCCCTGCTGGTGGACCTCCTGATGGCAGCTGGGTTTTGGCCACTGTGTGACACAAAGTCTTGGAGTGGACGGGCCGTTGGCCTGATCCAGCATGGCTTCTCTGAAACTTTAAAGCTTTCCTCTGTGTGGCCCCAGGGCCTTCAAGGGGCAGAGCACAAGTCCGTGTTGCCTTCCTCCTGACCGCAACACTGGATAACTTCTGTGTTTTTATAGTGTGAGGTAGTAGTTAGAGCAGGGGTAGTCAAACTGCGGCCCTCCAGATGTCCGTGGACTACAATTCCCAGGAGCCCCTGCCAGCATTTGCTGGCAGGGGCTCCTGGGAATTGTAGTCCACGGACATCTGGAGGGCCACAGTTTGACTACCCCTGAGTTAGAAGGTTGGACTAAACCCAGGAGACTCATGTTCAAATTTCCACTCTGCCGTAAAAGCTGGCTGAGTGATCTTGGCCCAGTCGCTTGCAACCTGGTTTTCTTTTTTAAGTCGGGTCACCAACTTGGGATGGAACGATTCCCAGGGAGTCTGAGGGAGGCAGATCCGGGAAGGGGAGGGACCTCGGTAATCCAGGAAGGGGAGGGACCTCCGGGAAGGGGAGGGACCTCAGGGACCATCTTATCGAATCTACCCTCCAGAACAAGGGGGCTGCTCTCTGGATTTTCATCAGAATGATGGGAGAACTCCCAGGCCTCACCTGGAAGCTGGGACCCCTAAGCCCTAGGCCGCCATTTTTGACCTGTGTGGAAGCAGCAACGAGGCTGCCAAAGAACAAAGCTTGGCGTGACGTCAGCGTGTCCACAGCGGCCACGAAGAGACGAGACTACGGCCCCGCCCCTCCTAGCACTCCGCCCGCCCCGACGAGGCCCAGAATGCTTTGCTAAAGCTGGTAAAATGGAACCAAATCAACTGTTCAATGGATTTGGTCCCCTTCAACCAGCTGTAGCTGTGCATTGATCACCCTCTCGAAGGATAAAGTGCTCTGGGCGGACCGAGACGGCGGGAAGACGAACGGCCTCGCGGACCCTGTCGATAAGGAAATTATGATGAGTGGCACCGGCAGATCCATCAGCCACGCTCTCAAACAGGTGGGCCGGGCTCAGAGTGATTATGTGGCTGCCAGTCCATGGCGTGCAAGTGAGGCCGCTCCGAGATGGATAATCTCCATCTCCCTACCGTTATCGATCCGAGCGGTAATTTTGAACTGTATATTTTAACGGCAGAGGCTCATGGGTCTCTCTCTCTCTCTCTCTCTCTTTCTCTCTCTCTCTCCCCAAGTGCAGCATGCTTTGGTCTTTCTGTTTCCTGCTGTGATGAATAAAGAATTATTTGTGACACACTACCTTTTTCCCATGTGAAGGTTTTTCCGGCATGACGCGGGGTGGAAGAATTGGACAGGGGGCGGAACTGGCTAGGTCCTGACAAGGAAGGAGATTATTAGTAATAATAATAATTTTAAAAATAATTGTAAAATGCATTTATCTCCCGTCCGTCCGACACTCAAAGCAGATACAAAGGTTACATTTAAAAAAAATTAGAATGTATACATTATAATTTATGTCCCGGACTAAATTGGAAGCCACGGTGGAAACCTTCCTGGAAAATCAACACACTATGGGGGAAAAGGTAAAATCCATGGTAGGAAGTCAGAGAAGCCTAGAGTGGGAAGGGGCCGTACAAGCCATCTTGTCTAACCTCCTGCTCAATGCAGGATCAGAATCAAGTGCCCCGTGAAATTAGGAAACAGCTACCTTCATTGAGGGGAAGGGTCAGCGGCTCAGTGGAACAGCCTCTGCTTTGCATCCAGAAGGTCCCAGGTTCAATCCCCCACCCCTCCAATTAAAAGGAAAAGGTAGAAGAGCTGCTTCAAAGTCTAGTGATATTTTGAAGACTTATAAGGTCCAAGATCTACATTCGAGTCCATTAACACCTTAGAGAGCAACCAAGATTTTGAGGGGGGAGGACGCATAAGCTTTCTAGACTCAAAGCTCCACTCATTTTCAAGAACCAAGGAGTATGTGATGAGGAAGACCTCATCTGGATACCTTGGAAGAGCTAGGAGCCACTTCCCATCTGATTGGACAGCATTGACCTCAATGGACCAATAGATTCACGTGTATCATCATACTTTATGTAGACTTAGGGCATGCCTGCATTTGGAATACCATGTACATCTGTGGCCACTTCACCTCAAAACAACCACGATGACAACAAAAAGGATAGCATAAAACTGAGGAAGTGCAGAAAAAGACAATTAAACTCTGACCCCTCATGGTAGCCATGAGTACTACACAGCTGCCCCAAGAGGCGGGGCCAGCCACGAGAGGCGGGGCCAGCCACAAGGCGATTGCTGTCGCTTTATTTCAATCACATAATGAAGAACCTTGTGCTGTGGTGGCAGCTGCTGCCAAGGCGAGGTTTTGAAAAATCTGCCCTGCCAATCAAATCTCCACTAGCCAATCAGAAGCCTGGCTGGGCAAAAGCCCTATGTGGCCCCTCCTCCTCCCCAAAAGCCTCGTCAGGCTGCAGAAAAGGTATTGATGAGTGACACAGTGCTCACGGGGAACAGTTGAGGTAGAGCTTTAAGAGCAGCCTAAACCGGACACTGAGAGTAACCCCTCCCTGGTAGTGTCAGGACATAAGGCTGACAGTAGAACCAGAAAAACATCCACCCTTCAAAGAATCTACCCCTCCGTTTTCTCCAGGAGAAATTATCTCCATCATCTGGAGATAAGCTGCAATTCCAGGGGATCTCCAGGTCTCACCGGGAGGCTGGCAACCTATTTCAAAATGCTATAAATGTACACATGCGAGCTTGCCATTTAGAGACTTGGGGAGCATCCTGTACGGCTTGCCTGTTGGATTGCGGAACATAGAAAAGCTGCAGGAATGCATATGCCAGGTGTGTATAAAATGAAAGGACTGCGCTGTTAAAAAAAAACATAATAAAACACATTGCAAGCCTCTTGTGGCTAGGTGGAAAGCAGACTACATGCCTGCACTTCAGAAGAAAGCCTTAACGGAGGATGCTGCATTTAAGCTTTTGTACTCTGTTTCAGTAAGGAGGCTGAAGCAGATTAATATGAAGTATTTTCATGTATAATTTCAATAAAGATTATCCCTCTTTTAAACCACAAAAAATGCATAAATAAAAATGCTGGATTGTATCCAGAGACAGAACTGTTGACCAAATTCCAAAAGCTGCACATGGGGTGAAAGTAATTTAAATAAAATCTCACAATTGAAGAAAGGGCTGGTACATGGACCTTAGAGAGGTCACGGATATTCATTTGTCCTCTAAGCTGCACACAAACCTTTGTTCTCCAACCCAGTATCCTCCCAGCATCTTTACCCACTTTGTGGGGGGAGGGGCAGGGGGAACTGGGTGGGGGGAAAAAACCCTGAATTAAATTTGCCTGCTTATCTGAAGTTCCATGGAATGGGATTCAATTCAAAGAGCACTCCAAGGGAAGGTACACCATGATCAGAATCTCCACATCCAGATGCAGGATACCTGTAAGCAGCGACAGACAACCCAGGATGGAGATTTTGGGAGTGGAGCCCGATGAGGGCAGGGTTTGGGGAGAGGAGGGACAGGGTATCCATTTGCTCCCCGTGAACAGATCTCTGTTGGTTGTGTAAGCAGGAGGTCTCCAGCTACTCCCTGGAGGTTGGCAACCCTATGCCAGCACTTTATTCTGTGGGGTTCTGGAGGCACAGGTGGAAGCAGGATGCACGCCATGATGGATCCTTCGGAGCTGATCTTCTGCTCTGCAAGAGAGTTTGCAAACATCTCAGGCTGCTTTCAGAAGATTCATATCATGCCCAGTCAATGGATCCGTGTGTTGAAAGGGACAATCTACAGCAGGGGTAGTCAAACTGCGGCCCTCCAGATGTCCATGGACTACAATTCCCAGGAGCCCCCTGCCAGCATTCGCTGGCTGGGGGCTCCTGGGAATTGTAGTCCATGGACATCTGGAGGGCCGCAGTTTGACTACCCCTGATCTACAGCATATCTCAAGGAGAGGAAAAGAAATCTTGGGGGGAGGGGGGAATCATCCTCTTGTTTTCTCCACCTTTCCCCTTAAACGGACACTGCGCTCACCAGGGATCAGCGGAAGGTGGAAAACCCCATCTGGTTGTTGTAAGCATTGATGTTGTGTTAATGGTTTAAAGAAAATCACTCCCTTCCTCATGATGTAATGATTGGGGGAGAGTAAACCAAGTGTCATCTCTCCCCAACTCTATCGTAAATCCATGTGACTATCACAAGCTACAAATGCCGCAGGTAAAAGAGACCGTCCGGATGCAAACGACGGAAGCCTGAGTGTATTTCTCTTCCCACTGCTTGGGATTGGTGGGCTAGGGTTGAGTCTTCCGTCAGATCACTTTATCTAGCTGGGAAAGGAGGAAGAGAGCTCTAGGTGGTAATGCTCCCAACGATGCTCACATAGGGGGAGTGGCTCAGGAAAGCTCCTCCCCTTCCCACAAGTTTTGTCTGTCTTGAAGAAACTCCTGGACTCTTGTTCTTTTCATTTATTTAAGCTGGGATCCTTGCTACTGGCTAGGAATTTTTCTAAAGCTCCCCCCAAAAAGGACATTTACATCCATTTTTAAAATAAGAGAACAAAAGAGGAAGGACACCCCCTAAAGCAGGGGTAGTCAAATGCTGGCAGGGGCTCATGGGAATTGTAGTCCATGAATATCTGGAGGACCACAGGTGGACCACTGGTGGACCACAGGTTAACTACCCCAGGAATAGTTTGGGATCAGCCATGATAGAAAGAAATTAGTGAAAATTCCATGAGGCTTCATGTTGAACTAGGGCACAGCCTGGAAAAGCACCAAAAGACCAGGGCGAGGGGGCAGGGACACAGGGAATGTCAGCAGTGATGTGACATCTTTTCCAAGAAAATGCAGAAGTGATCTCACACAACTCTAGCTACCAACAAACGCTCTAGGGTAAAACCATGAGGTTTCTCCTGTGGCTACTCCAGCGGGCATGAAGGGTGAAGAATTACCCCCTCTTCCATGCTGGCTCAGGCTATAGTTCAGAGGCATCAGGTTACACCAGGAGTAGCTGGCTGAACAGAGCAGAGCTGGTCCAGAGGATAGCAGAGTCAGAGAAAGCCAAGAGCCTGGAGTTCAAGGACTTTAGGCAGGGGCAGTCCAAGAATCAAAGTCCAACAGAACCAGGATGAGGTCAGCCGTTCCAGGAGTCAAGCAAGGTAAGTGGATCAGAATCACACAGAGCTGAAAGATACCACCAAGATCCCATCCATCTGGCCCCCTATCTTCTCAGAGACTTAAAAAACACACCTTCTGCAACAGAGACTTAAAAAAACACACTGTCTGCCCAGCAGCCCTTAAATAGTTTCTCCTGCAGACACTAGCTCTTATCCTGAAAGGACTCATCCATCCCCAGCAGGTGGCGACGGGCCAGTAACCGTGCACTGTGCCTTTTAGTCTGCAGCTCACTCCTCGGCCCTTGCCTGAGTTGCTCTGCAAGTCTCTTTGGTGAGCTGAGGATCTTCAGCTGGTTCTAGGCTACGGGTAGAGGGTCAGACTGCAAGGTTGAGGTGCTCCAGTAGGCATGTGAGTTTTGAGCAGCTTGCCCTTCTGTCTCACCCTGCAGGGGTTTTGCCTGGGAAGATCTCACTGCTCAGTTCTTCTGAGGAGTCCCCCACAGGCATGAGGCTGGCTCACAACACACTGGGGAGGTAGCAAGCCTAGACTGGGAAGGCCTGGGTTCAAATCCCCATTCTGCCATGAAAATTACTATACTTTGAGCTACTCATTCTCATTCAGCCTAAGCTATCTCAGAGAGTTGCTGTAAGGATAGTTTTGCCTAAGGGAATGGGGGAAGCCACCAGGTTCCCAAAAGGACAGAATACAAATCTAGCAATTAACTAAGTTCCTGCATTTTCCACAATCGGTCCCAAATCCAGGGAACTCTTCTCATTGCCATGGAACAGGAGATGTTTGCTGTTTTGAACTGCTAAAATCCTTCATATAGAGGAAGAGTTGGTTTTTATACCCCACTTTTCACTGCCAATAGGTGTCTCAGAGCAGCTGATAATTGCCTTCCCCTTCCTTTCCCCACAACAGACACTCTGTGGGGCTGAGAGAGCTCTGACAGAATTGCTCTGTGAGAACAGCTCTAACAGAATTGTGGCTAGCAAAAGGTCACTCAGCTGGCTGCATGTGAAGGAGTAGTGGGGAATCAAACCCAGTTTTCCAGATTAGAAGCCACTACAGTACACTCTTGGAGCCTAAATTCATCAAAGCATTGATTGTGCCTTTTTACGTTGGCCAGTGATCCAAAGCAAAGCACAGCTACTTTTTGGAGCTTTGGGTTCTAGCAAAATGCCCCTTTAAACATTTTCCCCTGTGAATCAATATATACACAGTTTAGCTATAACCTTCCCTAGTTCACTATCACTACTGACGGTTATTCAGGCAATGAAGAAGAGTTGGTTCTTATATGCCGCTTTAGTCTACCCAGAGGAATCTCAAAGTGGCTTACATTTGCCTTCCCTTTCCTCTCCCCACAACAGACACCCTGTGAGGGAGGGGAGGCTGAGAGACTCCTGATATTACTGAAGGAGAAGAGTTGGTTCTTACATGCCGCTTTTCTCTACCCGAAGGAGGCTCAAAGCGGCTTCCATTCGCCTTCCCTTTCCTCTCCCCACAACAGACACCCTGTGAGGTGGGTGAGGCTGAGAGAGCCCTGATATTATTGAAGAAGAGTTGGTTCTTATATGCCGCTTTTCTCTACCCGAAGGAGTCTCAAAGTGTCTTACATTCACCTTCCCTTTCCTCTCCCCACAACAGAGAGCCCTGATATTATTGTTGGGTCAAAACAGCTTCATCACAGCTGTGACTAGCCAAGCTGTGGAGGAGCAGGGAATCAAACCCAGCTCAGGGGACTAGAAGCTGTCGCTCTTAACCACAACACTGAAGCTAGTGTGATGATGTCACGTCCTGTGCTACCTTGGCAACGAGTCCTGGGACTTCCTTTTTCTCTTAATTCATTGTAACCTGCCTTAAGCTACCAGTAAGAGTGGGAATGAGAATAAAGATTATTATTAGTAGTAGTAGTAGTAGTAGTAGCAGCAGTAGCAGTAGCAGCAGCAGCAGCAGCAGTAGTAGTAGTAGTAAGGCCCCCATCCCCCTCCAGTTGCCTGGAGCGACCTGGCAACACAGCTCTTATGGCTCCACCTCCTAGCCTCCTGCCAGTTAAAAGTTATTGCATTGTAGTCGAACTTCCATCTTTAGGATTTTCAAACAAGGCCTTATGAGCAGAAACTAAAATGGCTAACCTGGAGCTATTGTGCTTTGGTCACATGATGAGAAGATAAGAGTCCCTGGAAAAGACACTTCAGAGAAAAGAAGAAAACGAGGAAGACAACAGGACGCTATCTGGCCTTCAGTCTGCAAGAACTGAGCAATGCTAATAATAATAGGAAGTGTGCACACAGCCCCTCCTCTCACTTCCCACCCCTTCCAGGTCCATCACTGGCATTTTGGAAGGGGTGTCGGCTTGACATGACCATATACGGCCATATGACCTGATAAATGTTTAACACATTTTAAAAAATATATAAAAATTAACTCCCACCCATTTGGGAAACCAAATGGCTGTCAAGAAACCACAGGGTTTCATGAAGCCCTGGTTGAGGAAGCTTGGGTTATGACGTTGGACCAGAACTGGGCAGATAAAGGTTCAAATTGCTGGTTGCTCCTATAACTGACAAAGTGACCTGCTGGCAGGGGCTCTTGGGAATTGTAGTCCTTGGACAACTGGAGGGCCACAGTTTGACTACCCCTGCATGTTGGAACAATTGGGCTGCCAACCTCCAGTAGGGTTTGGAGATGTTCTGTAATTATAACCGATCTCCAGGCTACAGAGATCTGGAGAAAATGGTTTCCTTGCTGGGTAGACCAGGGCATTCCCTTCCACTTTGGTCCCTCCCCTCTTCAAAGCATTCCTCCCCAGGCTTGACCCCTAAATCTCCAGGAATTTTCCATCCTAGAGTTGGTACCTTTCCTGACAGAGCTGCTGTAAAACTAAACTGGAAGTGGAGAAGCATCGTGTACCAAGGTGGCCAAAGCCCAAGGTGGCCAAAGCCCACAATTCCCACGAGTCCCTGCTGCCAGTATGATGAAATTGTAGTCCATGGACATCTGGAGAACCACACTTTGGCCACGCCTTTGTCATATACCAAGCTTTGAATTCCTTACTGGAAGAGCAAGATACAAAAAGAAAGATTTACCTTCCCCACCCCACATGTCATCTTGATTTTTTCCTCTAATTCTTTATTTTTTCTTCGTGGCTTCCTTATTCTTTTCCATCTCGTGGCTCCTTCTGCCAAAAGATGGGGACCACAGCAGCCAGGCGCCACCCCCAATATTCTATGGGGACATTCCATCCGGCGGCCGAAACAGATTTTCCTCTCTCTCCCAGCTGAGCTATGGCACTGGCCCAAACATACGTTCCTTCTCCTCCTCTCGCAGATTGCCGGAAGGGGCCATCAGCCTCCCAAGCCGAAGATGGTTAAAGACATTAAAAATTATACCATCGACGCTCGGCGCATGATCGGAGAGAAAGACGCATTGTGATGCATCGGGCAAAAGAGAGTTTTCGCTGACGTGACATATTGCGGCTCTCTGGCCAAAGACGGTTTTTTTAACGGGCCATGAAAAATATATAAGCCGACGGGCTGCGAGGACTGTACAGCCGCCCTGGCCATAACAGACGTACCGGTTGCAGAATGCAACCCTAGCCAGAACATGTCTCTTCTGTTTGGTTCTTATTAACATCCCTGTTTGGAAAGGGGGGGGATAATGGGCTCTTTGGTCTTGCAGGATGAATTGTAGCTCCTTTGGGAGCGTCCCTCTCCGAATGTGATGATAAAGCAGATCAGGGGTGCGATCTTCCTCAGCCTTTGACTCTTCCAATTCCCACAACTGGACTGGACGTACCTCCGGGGTCTGCAGACTGCCGAGATCTGCAGGGACCCTCCGTGGGTTCCGTTGGGCTAAATAATAAATGTCCCACTTAGAGGGAGGTTGTAAATCTTGCCACAAGGCCGGGGAGAATTAGCATTTTTCGCACTGGGCGACACCGGGGGCTTCCGAAAGTCCATAATTTACTTGTGGCGGGAGGAAATGGACTCCCGTGCTAACAAAATGCTTTAATAAGGTATTGGGTTATTTGTTATGGATCAGATGTGGTGATGGACCACAGAGCGGGCGAGGTTACCATAGCTTCCCAGGGGATGATTTAGAGCCGAGAGCCCTAGAACTGGGGGGCTGTAGTCGAGTTTCTGTCTCCTGTGGTGTGTCGGCAGGTTTCTTTACCCCTTCTCAGAGCATGTCGCAGAAGCTTGATTCACACAAGATGGTTTTCTGAGATGGCTTTTCATATAGAATCATGGAGTGGGAAGGGACCATACAGGCCATCTAGTCCAACCCCCCTGAAGTATCCAGGAGAAGGATCTGCCCAGTCCCACCACTTGCTCAGTGCAGGATCAGCCTCAAGCATCCAGGAGAAGGATCTGCCCAGCTGCTGCTTGAAGACAGCCAGTGAGGGGGAGCTCACCACCTCTTCAAGCAGCCCATTCAACTGCTGAACTAGACTCCTAGAATCCTAGAGTGGGAAGGGGCCACACAGGCCATCTAGTCCCACCCCCTCCTCAATGCGGGATCAGCTTCAAGCATCCAGGAGAAGTCTCTGTCCAGCCTCTGCTTGAAGACCACCAGTGGAGGGGAGCTCCCCACCTCCTTAGGCAGCCCATTCCACTGCTGAACTAGACTCCTAGAATCCTAGAGTGAGAAGGGGCCACACAGACCATCTAGTCCCACCTCCTGCTCAATGCAGGATCAGCAATCAGGATAAGTACCTGTCCAGCTGCTGCTTGAAGAGGGCCACTGAGTGGGAGCTCACCCCCTCTTTAGGTAGCCAATCCCACTGCTGAACTACTCTGTGAAAAAAAAATATTGATATCTAGCCTGTACCATTCTACACATAGTTTAAACCAGGGGTAGTCAAACTGCGGCCCTCCAGATGTCCATGGACTACAATCCCCAGGAGCCCCCTGCCAGCGTTCGCTGGCAGGGAGCTCCTGGGAATTGTAGTCCATGGACATCTGGAGGGCCGCAGTTTGACTACCCCTGGATTACTGCGTGTCAGAGAATGAAGTGGCTGGATGGAGTCACTGAAGCAGCCGGTGTGAGCTTAAATGGTCTCCAGGGAATGGTAGATGGCAGGAAGGCCTGGAGGTTCGTTGTCCTGGAGGATCATTGTCAGACACGACTTCGCAACTAACAACAATAACAAAAACATCTAAGTGCACGCACCAGTTTTTTGACCTTGACCTTATTTGGCATTATTGCTGTTCACACTTAGATGTTTCATGCGTGTCAAATAGATATTCTTTTATGTTTTTTTAAACATTCGAGCTTCTCTGATAAACTGTTTATATTTTTTCTAAACTTGAATTTATCCCTGACCCCTTTTGTATCCTCGCCTGTATTTCAGGCTGGTTTTCGTTTCCCTTTTTGTTACTTGTTAGGAAAAATCACAACCTGCTTCAACCTTCGTGATGACTATCCTTGGAGAAGCATATTGGAGTAAAACCAGGATTTCCAGCAATAGATTGTGAATGGAAAACATGTATGCTCTGGAAAATATTCTGTGGAACCCGGACAAAATCTAGCTTCTGACTGTACGCCCACTGCATGCTTAGAGACACAGAGGTCATTCATATTTTATATGGCTGTGACTGATGTTACTGCAACACGCACAGTTTTAGCGGAAGGTAGAAAAAGCTCTTGGGAAGGATGGCAGCAGGATATAACCCAAACGCATCAGATCTCAGAAGCTAAGCAAAGTGAGTAAAACCTAGAAATGTAGAACTGGACGGGACCAACAAGGGTCATCTAGTCCACAATGCAGGATGCCTGTTGTGATGAGAGGAAAGGGATTGTGATTGTTAAGCCACTTCTGGTAGAGAAAAGCGGCATATAAGACCCAAAAACTCCTCCTGCTCCTCCTCCTCCTCCTTCTGTTTAGCTTTTTTTTTTTTTGCATTTAATTTCCATCTATTTGTACAGGTCCAACCTTCTGGGGCTACAGAAAAGAACTCTCCTCCATCCCCTATATCAGTGGTCGCCAACCCCCGGTCCAGGGACCAGTACTGGTCCGTGGATCAGTCGGTACCGGGCCGCGGCTTCTCCTCGTCCTCCTCCCTGTCTCCTGCCTCGGGGGCTGCCCTGCCACTCTGCTGCCGGCTCACCGTTGGTATTCTCCAGCAGCCACCATGGCGAGCAGTGGGAATTCAGGGGTGCCAGCAGGAAAGCAAGTGGAGCAGGGGCTCAGGTGGCAGCATTGATGTCCCTCGGCAAAATACTACCCCCCCCCCACACACTGGGCCTTAGTAAAATTGTCAAGCATTGACCGGTCCCCGGTGATAAAAAGGTTGGGGACCACTGCTCTATATGACAGCCCTGGAAATACTTGAGGATGGCTATCATATCACCTCTCAATCCTCTATTTCTTGGAAGGGAGACCACCAAGGAAGGCTCTGTAGAGGAAGGCAACGGCAAACCACCTCTGCTTCTCGCTTGCCTTGAAATCTCCTTGCCGAGGATTGGTTGTGAATTCTCAGCTCTTACATACGTAGACAGCTCCACGGTGAGGTCAGGAGGACAAGAAAGGGTAACCAGCAAAAGGTCATCCCATAAGCTTCATGGCAATATGGAGACTCGAACCCACTTCTCCCAGATTCGAGGCCAAGACTGTAACCGCAGTGCTCCTAAGAGACATACCATGGTAACCGCTACTACCAGGATGATAGTTTATACAACCAAAAGGACTTGTTCAGTTCGAATGACGCCGAGTCTGGAATGGCAATATTTCTTAAGGCAGAATGGGAAGAGAAAGGGAGACAACTTCCAAGCAAGTGGAATGGGCTGCCTAAGGAGGTGGGGGGGCTACCCCTCACTGGCCGTCTTCAAGCAGCAGCTGGACAAATGCTTCCCATGGAGGCTTTAGACCACCTTTGCTCAACCTCTTTGCCATTGAGAACCCGCTGAAACATTCCTCAGGCTTCGACAAACTGCAGAACTGGTGTGATCGTGCAGAATATGATTGGAAAGCAGAGCTGTGGACATGCCCACCTAGGGCTCTTCCCTTTCCCATCCCCTCCAGGCCCATTATTGACCTTTTTGGGAGGGGGGGCAGGTCAACATGACCCATATCCGGTCATATCACCTGAAAAATGTTTAACAAATTTCTAAAAATATAGTAAAAATTAATTAACTCCCACCCATTCAGGAAACCCTTCCAAGGCTGTCAGGAAACCCCAGAGTTTCACCAAACCCTAGGCTGATCCTGCATTTAGCAGGGGATGGACTAGATGGCCTGGATGGCCCCTTCCAACTCTAGGATTCTATGACTCTTATCCTGGATGCTTGAGGCTGATCCTGCTTTGAGCAAGGGGTGGACTAGATGGCCTGGATGGCCCCTTCCAACTCTAGGATTCTATGACTCTTATCCTGGATGCTTGAGGCTGATCCTGCGTTGAGCAAGGGGTGGACTAGATGCCTGGATGGACCCTACCAACTCTAGGATTCTATGACTCTTATCCTGGATGCTTGAGGCTGATCCTGCTTTGAGCAAGGGGTGGACTAGATGGCCTGGATGGCCCCTTTCAACTCTAGGATTCTATGACTCTTATCCTGGATGCTTGAGGCTGATCCTGCTTTGAGCAAGGGGTGGACTAGATGGCCTGGATGGACCTTAACAACTCTAGAATTCTGCGATTCTAAGTTCCACACCTGAATTACAGACGCAGGGAAGTAGGAGGTGATTCTTAGGCAAACAGCCTCGGTATGTTTATGGAGTTTGCTATTACTGCAGTTTAAGACAATAAAATGGCAACTATCATAAAAATCAGCTGCTCGAACTTCCTTTGTCTAATGAGGGGGGGGGAAAGAGCACCCATCAAACATCTTGTACGTTTTAGTGCTTTTGTCATTTTGGATTTAAAAGGCGGAACAGAACAGGATGTTTCCTATAAAAATCAAACAAATGTTAGAAGCTGTTGGCATAAACTGCCGGGGGAATGGGGGAGGCGAACATGCGGGAATTCAGGATGAGTATTAAAAACTGAGATTTAAAAAGTCATTATCTTGGGGTTGTCATTCGGTATTTAAAAAACAAAAAGTCCTCCCCGCCCATTTGTTGTTGACTGTTTTGTGGTGTTCAAATAGGCAGCCATTCCCTCCCGTCTGCACACGAGAGATACCAATTTATTTTGTTCCCGCTAGTAGCGTGAGCTACATTTCAGTGCCATCTTGCAATACTTCCAGGGTTGCCGGCCCAGCTCCATGTAGAAGCAGGAACAGTTAGAGGGCACCGACTGGTAAAAAGATATGGTGCAACACCCATGCCATCATTGCTCACAGGGAACCTGGAAGTGACATCACTGTGCTATGCTACATTTCCCCTTGAACTCTATGGTAAAAACCATAGAGAGCAGTTTCAAATCCTAGAATGGCATGTAACTTTACAAACCAACTAAGGCGCTCCTTGACTTTTACAAATTATTTACTCAGCTTCATATAGTGAAGCAGAAATCCAGTAACGACACCTATTTCAGCATGGGCTTTTGTGAATCAGCACTTGCTTCTGCAGATGCATCGGAATCTATTTGCCCAGAAGGTCCTAAAAGCTGTTAGTTTCAAGCTCTGTCACACCAAGACCCATGAGATTTTTGAGGTATCGGGGCATTTCTGTACATCTTAAAGAATAAGCGTTATACCAGCTTAATGGCGTAGCGCTAAAAATTATTGCGCCTCTGGCCATTCTTCACCTTCTTTCTCTCTCGCTTCTGTCTGCTGTCTTTTCGCACTCCTTGCACTCTGCATGCCTGCTTGAAATGGTAGAAGAGAGCAACGCGCTTTACATGCAACTCTCTTCTGCCTGTCAATCAAGCCAAGCAACCAATCTCCTTTCTCAAGCTTTTAAAGGGCCTGCAATGCCTGCTAATTTTTTTTTTAATCCAAACCTTCTCCATTGAAATGCCTATCTATGTAATCATAGATGCATAGTGTTTTTTGAATGCCACCCATTATGGAATCATGAGTCTTGGTACTGAAAAAAAAAATCTTGTTCCTGATTTTGGGGGGGGGGCAGGTCTTTAGAGAGGCATGCTTTGTGTGACTACTTGGGGATTTTTTTTTCTTTTTGCTTTGCTTGCATGCTTGTATGCCTATTCGTTGCTCCAGGCAGTTTGCTTAAAAAAAAGAACAAACTCGAACCTGGGAGAAGGGAGAGGGAGGTGGGTGTGAGGGTGGGACATTGGAGGCGGAGATAACACTTCTTTGGCTCCACACATGTCTTTAGCGTGCGGCCTGCTGGTTGCTCTCCTATAGCTTACGCTTTTTAGGTTGGGGAATCCACTTTATGCGATTCCCCAGCAAGGTCTTTAAAATGAAGGATGTAGCTAGCGGTTTGCTGCTGGGATGCTGGATGTTGGCGACGTCATGCGAAATCGCAAAAATGAAGCATCTTCCCCCAGTAAGCATTTCACTATATTTATGGTGTGTGGAAAAGAGACCCCTACCTTCATGCTAGTTGCCAGATTGGCATTCCTAGGCCATGCATGACAATCCAGGTTTGTCATGGATTCTGTCCCTGCAGGAAGCTGCTTGAAATCCAGCTGAACTAGTAGTGTTGATTCTGAAAAGAGGGACCTTAAAGGCTATGAAAACCAGAGGTGAGAAAAAGAAAGCAGATTTAACAGGCGGCACCCCCATTCTTCCAGGTTTCCTCCCTTAACCGTGAGGTCTAGACATTCCAAAGGCGAGAAAATGGGTGTTCTGAATCAGTGGCATAATTGGGAGTCCGTAACAGACAATCTGGCGGGCGCCTCCAAAGCTTATTCAGCTCTCTTGGCAGCTTCTAAATCAGGACTCTTGAGGACGGGCCTCACGCTGGTGATGTTTAATCATGACCAAATTGAGTCAATAGGCTAAATAAAGATCGTCCATCTTTTAAATGGGAAACTGACATGATTTTCCATCGGATAGCCATTAATAAAGCCGACTTCGTCCGCTAATTCAGTCTTCGGTTGCAAAGTGGCCCTTATGGTGTATAAAAATATCGAATCGATAGCAAAATGGTATGTAAAAAACGAGGAGGAACTCTTGGAAATGGAGAATAGACAGCTGCAAATGTCTTTAAAAAAAACAAAACCCGACAACACCCGAAGCCAAATTTCTGTAAATCACAACCTATAAGGAAGTTATTTTTTAAAAAGCAGAACAAAATTTGGAGTCCAGTGGCACCTTTAAGATGAACAAAGTTGTATTTTCAAGGGGTGAGCTAAGGTGAATTCTTGATGATGGAGCTCCTCAGTCAAAATGCCTTCTTGTGACCCTCAATTGCCTTTCTCCTTCATCACTTATCTCACTGTGTTTTCCGTATTCTGCTTTGGCATCCTGTCTCACAGAGTGGCCAGTCACGCCCTCTGGAGGGCCTGCCACAGGGCACAGAGGCTGCCGCCCTCATTGGAACATTCTAAAAGCCCTGCTGGATCAGACCAGTGGTCCTTCTGGAACAGCATCATGTCTCATACAGTTCTTCTGGAGGGCCAACAACAGAGCAGAGAGGCTGAGACCTTCATGAGAACATCAGAAGAGCCCTGCTGGATCAGAGCAGAGGTCCATCTAGAGAGGCTGCCTAAGGGGGTGGTGAGCTCCTACACAGATCCTTTCCGAACGCAAGAGAGAAACCCGCCTTCCATGCCTGCCTGTGCTGTTTTTCAACAAGACACTGCCTTCTTCCAATCAATTCCATTTAACAAAATTGTCGCTTTGAAGGCTCTGGAGAATTTACCCTCTTCCCTAACGATCCCGGTCATTTGGTTAACTTCCCCAAACGGTAGACAACAGCCCCTGTTAGAAAGGATGCACAGAATTGTCAATGATACCTTCGCATTCTGTTTAGAAGACAAAACGTGAATTCTGGCAAACAAGAGCTTCTTCAGGGGAGGACAAAGGTACGTGTTTTTTGGAAACCGTTGTATCGCTCTGGTCTCTCATCCAGGATTTAGGGTTCATCTTCCAGAAGTGACAATCCTATTCATTCTGCAGGGAAGGGGCTACAGGTAGATTTAGCTACCTTTATTCTCTCTCTGTTTCTGATTTTGTCTCTGTGTGTTGCTTTCTTTCTTGCACAAGCATGCACAACAGCCACAAGCAACATGTGTGTAAAGTGCCATCAAGTCCTAGCTGATTCATGGCAATCTCAGCAAAGGGCGTTCAAGGCAAAGGAGGAGCAGAAGTGGCTGGCCGTTGCATTTCTCTGAAGAGTCTTCCATGGGGATCTCCTATTCAAGTGACAACCCAGCTTAGCTTTCAATTTATGATGATCCCAGCAAGGGGCCTTCGAGGCAAGTGAGGAGCAGAGGTGGTGGGCCATGTACTTCCTCTGCAGAGTCTTCCTTGGTGGTCTCCCTTCCAAGTCTTGATCCTACTCAGCAGCCCTTTTCTCCAGGAGAACTGACCACTGTCATGGAAATTAGCTGTGATAGTGGAAGATCTCCAGACACCACCTGGAGATTGGCAGTCCTAGACCTAGGTCAGGAGTAGTCAAACTGCGGCCCTCCAGATGTCCATGGACTACAATTCCCATGAGACCCTGCCAGTGCTGGCAGGGGCTCATGGGAATTGTAGTCCATGGACATCTGGAGGGCCACAGTTTGACTACCCCTGACCTAGGTCATGCTTACATGGGGCAGCCCAAAATTTAAATAAGCCACTCTGCCTCCATTCCACAGCATGACATCTCAACTGGAAAGAAAGTAGGCTTGAAAAACCCCTGGAGAACCTTCAGAGCCAACAGGTGAATACCTAGGTAAGGATCCAAAACCATATATGGAACCAACAGGAGTAAGTTGGGGTTTCCTGCCCCTAGTTGGCATGTGGAGGCCTTACAGAGCTAGAACTCATTTGCAGATGACAGGGATTGGTTCTCCCGCCGAAAATGGCTGCTTTGAGGGGCAGACTGTATGGGATTATATGAAGTCCTTCCTGTCCTCAGACCCAGCCATCCTCTGACATAACCTTTATATCACCAGGAATTTCCTCTCTTGGAGCTGGTAATCCTAGAGTAAAACATAGACCCATAGAGCTAGAAGGGACCTCAAGGGTCATCTACTCCAATCCCAGGTGGACTGGAATAAATTATCCTTGAGGTCCATTTTAGCTCTATGGTTGTGATTTGCACTAGGATTACCAACTCCAGGTGAGGAAATCCCTGGTGATATAGGACCATAGAGCTAAAAGGAACCTCAATGGTCATCTGTTCCAATCCCAAATGGACTAGAACAGATGACCCTTGAGTTCAGTTCTAGCTCTATGGTTCTATGTTTTACCCTAGGATTACAAACTCCAGGTAAGGAAATCCCTGGTGATATAGGACCATAGTGCTAGAAGGGACCTCAAGGGTCATCTACTCCAATCCCAGGTGGACTGGAATAGATGACCCTTGAGGTCCATTTTAACTCTATGGTTGTGATTTACCCTCGGATTAGCATCTCAAGGGTCATCAATCCCAGGTGGATTCATTGGTGGATCAATGTTGGAACCTGTTACCCCACCACAGCCTCAAATCGCATGCTATGGAGAAGAAAGGAATGATGGTTAGGAAGTCCTTGCCAGTTTGGTGTAGTGGTTAGGAGTGCGGACTTCTAATCTGGCATGCCAGGTTCGATTCCCCACTCCCCCACATGCAGCCAGCTGGGTGACCTTGGGCTTGCCAGGGCACTGATAAAATTGTTCTGACCGGGCAGTGATATCAGGGCTCTCTCAGCCTCACCCACCCCACAGGGTGTCTGTTGTGGGGAGAGGAATGGGAAGGCGATTGGAAGCCGCTTTGAGACTCCTTTGGGTAGGGAAAAGCCGCATATAAGAACCAACTCTTCTTTTTCTTCTTCGTCCTATTTGCTCCTGCCCTGATTGGCAAGGGAGTCGCTGTCTTCACCTCGCAACCCCGTTTGAGTCTTCCAAAGCAAGGAGGAGTTGATTAAGTGGATGCTACTCTGGTAGAAGGCTGCATGAGACAGCCCAAGCCCAATAAGGCAGAGAATAGGGAACAAGAAAGTTTGATTGATTCAGGTTTCCGGGAAGGGAAGCAAAACATAATTGGCTGCTTCCAGCCTTGGGTGATTTAACAGTCAAGGAACATGGATCAAGCTGGGAAACACCAACCCTGTACGGCACCATAAAGCAGAAACATTGCAGAGCATATCCACGAAGGTCAGCTTTGCGCAGAAGACAGAGCGTCTGGCACATCCTTTACCAGGGGCTGCAGGATTATTAATTTGGTGCCAAGATGGAGACAATTTGACACCTGGCTTTCTTGGCTTAGGCTGTCCAGAAAGATCAGCAACTAGAAGGAGCCCTGTGATCTGTTAGAAGTTGTGTCCTGAGATGTCTCTTGCCTCAGCCGGCAGGAGGGGAGATTTGCTATGACAGAGGCAATGAGAAACAGCAACACGGACCACTCACCTTTCTGATCTCTCTGACATTGTCCCATTAAGGCTAGACCACGATTTTTTCAACCAGGGTTTTATGAAACCCTGGGGTTTCTTGATGGCCCTGGAAGAATTCCCTGAATGGGTTGGACTTCATTAATTGTTAAACATTTATCTGGTGATGGGACCATATATGGACTTGTTGACCTGCCCACCCTCCAAAAATGGCCAATGATGGGCTTGGAGGGGCTCCTGGTGGGCGTGTCCACAGCTCTGCTTCCCAACCACATTCTACATGATCACATCTCTTCTGGGGTTTCTTGAAGCCTGAAGAATGTTTCAGGGGTTTCTCAATGGTCAAAAGGTTGACTGTGGCTAGGCTAGACTGAGTCTCATAGGGACAACTTCCTGTCTCCTGCTTTTTCTCCAGAAATCTCTCTCCATCTTGCTGCCACGCATATGGTGGGCGTAGAGTTGCCTCCTGCATCTCTCCCCATTCAACTCACCGGATTAGGTTAGGGACTATCTTCTTCCCTTTCCTGTCTAAAATGGAGTTTTCTGATAAATACTTGTTATGTTTAAAGCACAACCATAGTCTGTGCTTTCTTTCGTTGTTGCTTTGGTCCTATATATTTGTGAATCAGAAGTCAGAAGGTCCAAAGTCCAGATGGTCTCAAGATGGTGTGAAGCAGGGTTGCCAGATCTGATCTGGGAAACACCTGGAGATTTGGGGGATGGTTTGGGGTTGGGGGGAAGGGTAGTGTAGCTCAGAATCACCAACATAAGAGCAGTCATTTTTGAAAAACACACTGGGAAAGAAGAGAGGGAGAGAGAAGGAACCCCACACTATTTTGCCAGCTGTCACCCAAATAATGTTCTTTTAATCTGCCCAGTCAGGGATGACAGCCTCCAGGAGAGACCTGGGGATCCACCAGTTTTACAACACATTGCATAGCAGCAGAGATCAGTTTCCCCGGAGTCAATGGCCACTGACGGTGGGCTCCATAGCATTCTACTCCATTGAGGGTCCTTCCCACCCCAAATCCCACCCACTCTGGACTCTACTCTCCAGGTATTTCCGAACCCAGAGCTGGCAACTCTATACCCAGCCCATCTGACCTCCAGTGGCCAGTCAGCAGAACTGCTGGGCAGGGGCCCTCTTGGTGCCACCCACTTCCTAAAAACATTTGATGGGCACCAGGAAAGTTGCCAGAGTTGCCCATGAGCCCCGTGTCGGGGACCCCCTCCTGCTGCCTGTGTGTACGTGTTTGCAGCATTACAAAGCCATGCCTCTGCGGCTGTCCTCTGCCCTCATCCCTTCCCAAGCTTTCAGGAGAGGAAGCAGGGGGAAGCAGCCGCGAGATATATTATTTCAATAAGGAGGATGTAAAACCAGCATTAGGTGATAGACGATACAATTTGGGGGGGGAAGCTTCGTTCAGCCGGCTTTTATTTTCTAATGTTTTGACTCATTGATTTGATGCCTCTCCATTATGCACATGCCTCTGCAGATGTTTCCGGCAATGATTATGCCTTGCATGGAGCGAGGGTGTAAAGCCCCTGCAGAAACTGCCATCAGAGATCGCAGGATCGTTTGGAAATCATTGTCTTTCCAATTGAGGGGATTCTATAGAGAAAGTTGCCGATTTTTCTCCTCTCTCTTTTGCCCATGTGCAGCCCTGCTGCTGTTCTTGAATGAGTCTTTTAACTGGAACACCGTTTGTGTAGCAGTCAGGAGAGGATCCGGAATCTGGCATCCCAGCTGTGTCAAGCTGAAAAAAAAACTCAGTTTCATTGTTGCTTTCCCCTTGCGTGAATCGAACTCCCTATCTGATATGGGCGTACCTGTGTGTCCATAGCCATGTTTAGTGAACTTGTCAAGTATCTGTTCTATATAATATATTTCTGGTAAGACCTTGGAGGAGGAGTGTGTCTCTTAAGCCACTCAGCGCTTAACACCCACTCAGGGAGGTTGTCCCGCCCCTGAGTGCCTCCTCCAACCGGCTTGCCTGTCTATGCAGCAGCCAGCCAATCACCTTCCATCCCCCACCCCTGACTGCCCCCTCCTCCTTCCACTTCCCTTTGAGGCTCGGAGGCTGCAGATCCCTGCCGCGTGAGAGCTGCCCTTGCTGGTGGGTCCCCTAACAGCTGCCTACAGCCTATCTTGGTCCCTGGGGAAGGGGGAGGCCATCTGCAGAGTTCTTCACCCCCCTAACCTAGCACCTGTTGTATTCCTGAATGCAACGGGCTTGGCTCCTAGTATGGTAATAGAGACATGGTTTCTATATGCATCAAGATGGGAAAAAAGGCACTCCACCAGATCTTACGGACTGATCAAACAGAACGGCTGAATACAATGGCAAAACATCCATATCCGATGGGTGACAAACATCAGACTTCAGAAGAAAATGCAGTCCTATCTTAGGCTATATTGATCAGTAAAACAAGATGGAAAGGAATAACCGAGTTCTAAAATGTAAATTGTAATTTTATAAACCTTTTCTTCCCTCTCCTTTCTTCTAGAAAAAAAAGATTTCTCCTCTTTGTTTTGAATTATAAAACAGTAGCATTTTTTAATGAAATAACAGTCTTGTGATATGCAGTGTATTACTTTTAAATTTTAAAAAGTTTATATAATTTTGAAAACCCGTGTTAGGCAAGATAACTGTCCCCTTTACTTACTGTACGATGTCCTAGCCATCTTGTTATATTCTCAACCTGGGGGTCAGACACTTATGGTGGTCTAACAACCCTTTCGCAGGGGCCGCAGCAGGGCAAGCGACTGAGGGGGGGGGCATCTACACAACAGCCTTGCAGTGTAGATCGAGTGTTAGTCTGTCTGGAGCAGTGGAAAAGAGCTTCTCTCTTTTTCCAAATACATGGCCAAGTTATCATGTCCACTTATGCTCAGGACGAGCCAGAAGTCATCCCAGTACACCGTGTTCGCCTGCCGTGTCAGCAGCCCGTCCGTTTCCCCCTGCTCTTTGGAAAACTGCAAAACACAGCCATATTCCTCCGAATCTCCACGGTCCCACGTAGCAAGCCGAGGTCTCATTAGTTAGCTTCCGAATCCATTAGTTAGCTTCCAAATCCACCGTGGCACTGCCCCTCATTCATCACTTTGTTTGTCTGGCTCATTCAGGGAGGGACCGAGTCTCAGGATAGAGTGCATCTTCTGAACCTGCAGACGTGGCTTAGAGCTGATGGAGAGGTTCTCCGGGGCCAGCTCTGAAAGTTAGGCTGACCAGCACTCAGAGGAGGAAATGAAATTACCAGGAGGACCGGAGCCAGGATTGGACCAAAGCCAGTCCAGAAGCAGAGACAAGTGCAGGATGCCAGTCCCCAGGTGGGACCTGGGGATCCTTCTTACAGCTCATCACCAGGTGACAGGGATCAGTTCCCCTGGAGAAAATGGATGTTTTGGTGAGAGAGGATAAAAGGGAGAGGAAGGCAGTTCCCAGGTTAAGACCAAAAGAGGCATCCTATACAAGGAGGTAGCACGTAGACATTCTTAGAGTGATGTGGCATTTCTCACTGCCCAGGCATTGCTGAGTTTGAGAACAAGCCTTCACAAACCACACAAACCAGCCAGAAATTGGTGATGCGCTCAGTACATCAGCTTTGCACCCATGATTATGAAGCTGCCTGATAACGACTCCAAGCATCAGTCTGTGAAGATCAGTATTGTCCACTCAGGCTGGCAGCAGTTTTCCGGGTCTCAGGCAGAGATCTTTCACATGACCTCCCACCAGTTCCCTTTAAGCTGGAGATGCTGGGGATAGACCCGGGGCCTTCTGCATGCAAAGCGGAGGCTCTTCCATGAAGCCACAGCCCCTGACTTTTCTCTTATGTCTTCTTTTTCTGCCTTTTGCAAAGATTGTGTGGATTTTCCACCCCCACCTCCACTGCTCCATCTTCTGGCAATCATGAAACCAATTCATGCTTGCAGGCCTATTTAAAAAAAACACACACACACACACTGTCACTGGCAAGATACCCAATCCCATCCTCTTGCCCCCACTTGTACTGTCTAACCAGCATTAACACAAACCAATAGATTGCCTTTGCATTCTTAAGCATGCCTGCTCTGTCGTTCATTCATCAGCAAGCCGATGTTTCCGAACAGGTAATTAAAGTGTTTCATTGTTGATCAACAACGGAACCCCCTCCCCCACCCCCCAAAAAATGATTAGCAATATCCCTGCAAGCGCTCTGATTCTCATGGCAATTTAGAGAAATTAAGACAGCTCCGTACATTAAATTCCACATCAGTGAGGGAGCGCAATGCGCCTTAGACGGCTCTGTTTGCTCAGAGTCACAATTGTGATGTATGTCGACCGAAGTGCATTTACTTCAGCCGTAGATCATGCGGACGAGGGGCCGTTTTCCTTGGCAGCAGAATCCCTACAGTGGTTGGCTGCATATTCTGGGCCAACTCCTAGAGCAACCTGTCTCAACTTTTTTTTTTTTACCCTTGAGAAAGCCCTGAAACATTCTTCAGGTTCCCCCAGCAATTCAGCTCTGCAAGTTTCCCTGGCACGCACGGATGCACAGGAAGCTACCGACTACTGGAAATTGTCCGTCTCAAGGTCTGCCTTCCATTTTAACTCTGAAGCGCAACCCTTCAAAGATGGAGGTCCTATGGCTGGGCAGGAAGGATCCAAGCAAGGAAGTGCATTTACCCAACCTGGACAGGGTGCGGTTATCGATAGCTCACTCAGCCAGAAACATGGGTGTGATCTTTGATCACTTGATCTCTGTGGAGGCCCAGGTCATGAGAGTAGTGTGGCAGGACAGGACGGGACAAGACGGATAGACAGACATTCTCACTGTACAAGGAGGGTTCCTTCCCTGTGAGGCCATCAAGAGTGGTGGCCAAGGTCAGCAAAGTTGTATCTTTGACCCATGCTAGTTGGATGGGTCTTTTCTCGTCAGTCTGCTGTTAGGAAACGTCCCATTAACTCCTCATTTTCTCCCTCTGTTCCAATCAGGAACTGAATAAGGGCCAGTAAACGTATTGGTGGACATTGTGCAACCTACTGGAGCTGCACTGGAGATTGCTGCTCTTCCGCTAATGAAGCTAGCTTATTAAACGGGTTTACAAAGCCTGTGTCATTAATGAGTCTCCTCCATTGGCCAAGTAAAAAAAAATAACAGCAGGAACGCGGGAGGCATTCAAGACTGTAGTGGGGTCTTCATAGTTGGTGGAGAAGATGACACCCCACGAGCTTAGAGAATGTCCCATCTCTAGGACTGGCATAAGTCTCCCTCGGGTTCCCAACTTCTAGGTGGTAACACTGGGAAAAGCTGGAAACAGGGTAAATTGGAGATTAGAAAGCAATCCCATGCAAGGCAAAAACATATATACATATACATATACATATACATATACATATACATATACATATACATATACATATACATATACATATACATATACATATACATATACATCCACTTGAAATACTTTATGGAGACTAAAAATACTTGAAACAATAACTACAGGTTCTTCTTGAACTGAAAACTGTACGCTTTTCAAGAAGATGTTTTTGTTGAGATAATAATGCATTACTTGGGAGTAACAAAATGTTTTCCTTAGGTAGTAATACAATACTCAGGAGTACCAAAATGTTTTCCTTGAGTAGCTTGTCAGCTAGATGCTGTTTTACAATCCCTTCCTAAGAAGTATAATATCGTACCTCTGAGACCGTTTCCACATTCAGAGGAATATTTTGTTCTAGCCTCCCTTTGGATATCCTTTGGATGCTGCAAGTTGATTCTAGCGTTTCTGCATTTGGGCTTCCCTCCCCTTATTTCCCAGCCTGAAATTCACAACAGGCTTTTAGCACTGAGGCAGCCTCCCATCATGCTTTGCTCCCTTCCCCTTTTCAAAAAATTGTGGGTTTTTTTTTTTGCAAAATGGTGCCTTTGTTTTCATTGTGCTCCTTAATCCCACCATTCTACACTCTTGATTGCCTCCCCGCTTCCCCCCAAAGTGTCCTGAATTTTTTTAAAAAAATACTTGGGTTATAATGTTATAACGCTACTATGCAAGACTGCTTTTTAAACTTAGAAATGGTGTTGTAACACAATCACCCATCTTTAGTTTTTTTAAAGGCAGATGTTTTGGAACAGAGTGAGAGAGAGGGAGGGAGGATGGCAACAAGGAATGGAATGTTCCCAAATGACTCAACATGGTGTCAGGAACCAAGTAGTTGAACCCCAGCGTACTCACTCCACAGACATAAATCTCGGGCTTCAGGATGTATCTTTAAGTAGAAAATCTTTATTTGGAAAAGTCAGCAAACGGAGTCCATACTTTGCATATGCTCACAGACAGGAAACATTGACAGAGACACCAGGGTAGGGGGGTGGCAGGACCTATATACCTGCGCTGTGGGAAAGGGATTGGCAAGACTGGGGAATGGGGCAAGACTAGGGATTGGCAAGACTAGCAATTGAGCGTTCACACAGGAAAGTAAGATCAGACTGCTCTTTGATATAGCTAGGTGTAGAACAAGTTCATGCATCTGTTGTTTTGGATATCCGGGAAAGACAGCCTTGAAGGGGAGATGGCGAGGTGCCACGGATACGGGATGGGATCTTTGAAAGGCAAGCGAGTGAAAACCCCAAATGCATGCATGTCCACACTGAACAGCCCCAAATTAGACCCTGTTAGACCTGGCTTGAAAATATGAAATCGGGTTTTCTTGGGATTCGTTTGCTGCAGGGCAAGGGAGTTGGCATTTTGGGTCTGTTCCTTTGAGAAGCTGATTTCAGTACATAAACAGACGCAAAAGTCAACCCTTTAGAAACGCAAATCCAAACGATACCCCTAGTGCAGAAACATTCTGAGTCAAATGCAAAAGACAAAGCTCTTCCCCCCAACCCCCTCTCCAGGTGTTGGTATCTTTCTGTGACTTAAGGAAACCATTTTGCGACTTCCAAGTCTTGCATTACTATCAGAAGACAAACATCTCATTACCCTTTCTTGAAAAGCATTTGGTTTTCAGTTCAAGAAGAAACTTTTGTTATCGTTTCCAGTATTTTTGGTCTCAATAAAGTCCTTCAAGTGGATATATGTGTAGTTTTTGCCTTGCATGGGATCGCTTTTTAACCTCCAGGCAGTGGCTGGCTGGAAACCTCCTACAATTAAAACTGGTCTCCAGATGACAGAGGTCAGTTCCCCTGGAGAAAATGGTGGCTTTGGAAGGCGGAATCTATGACATTATGGCCCCTCCCCTACATGAACTCCACCTTCTCCAGGCTCCACCCCCAAAAAACGTCCAGGCATTTCCCAACTCAGAGATGGCAGCACCCACCTCCACGTTTGTGAATCACTTTTTCCTCCTTTTGGTGTTCACACCCATTTGGAAAGGCTCATCATTTTATTTCTTCAGAGCTAGGCCTTTGACGACAAGCCCCATCATTTCCCTAATCCTCAAATTTTATCCCTTCATTCATATTTTGTTTATAGCATTTCCAGTCCACTTGTCTCATAGGACCATTCAATGAACAAGGGATTCTGATTTGAAGAGTCGGGAACAGGATTCGAGAAGTCTCCATTGGCTCTTCCTGATCAGATCTGGCCTTGAACAGATGGAACTGCCTTTTCCTCTTTTTTGTCAAGCGCAGACAAACTCACAAACAAACTTCTATAAAAAGAAAGCTTTAATTGGCAGTAGATCTGGTCACTATAATGCTCGAAGTCAAGACTGTTCGATACCAGGACAGCAAGCACTTATCAATACATTTCTCCAGCCTAAACCCAAGCATTCCCAAGGGAGGGGAGAGCCCCTCACCCAGGTGCCATCCCAGGCAAGGTGTTGAAGTTAGCACGGCCTTGGTCAGGCCGGCACCTCGGGCTAGCAGATAAGATGTTTACAGGAACTCGGCAACATTGTATCACAGCGGGGAGACTATGCGGTGTGAAAATGCAAGGATCAAAGCAGGGGGGGGAATCAAAGGAAAAACACCAGCATAGGCATTATGGTTACATGGGAAGGTTTCTGCAAATGCACATCACTACAAGATGGAGTCTCTTAGGATCACTGCAAACGTAAGCATGGCAGAGAACAGGGACTGATCCTGACATTTTTGACCATCGGTCTATCAGGAGGGATAACCCTACTAGTCCGCTCATAGCAGTGGAAAAGAGCAAGTGCCCAGGAGCACCCTAAGGACACACCATGCTGGTGGCAGGGGAGAAGCTTTTGTGAGCCCCCGATCCATTCAGGAGGTAGATCAGGATGGATAGCCGTGTTAGGCTGTCCAGAGCAGCAGAAAATAGTAATAAGAATCCAGCAGCACCTTAAATATTCACAACTTTTTGGGCGGGGAGGAGCTCTTGTGAGTCACTGCTCCCTTCAGGAGATGGGGAGCCGTGTGAATCTGTCCGTAGCAGTGAAAAAGAACCAGAGTCCTGCAGCCCCTGGAAGGCCAGCAATAGTCGTGAGTTACATGCTCACTTCTGCAGGTATAGCTAGGATCTGAAGAAATGAGCAGTGACTCAAGAAAGCTCTTCGCCTGCCACAAAGTGTGATAAAGAAGAGCTGGTTTTATATCCCGCTTTTCACTACCCAAAGGAGTCTCAAAGTGGCTGACAATCGCCTTCCCTTCCTCTACCCACAGCAGACACCTGGCGAGGTAGGTGGAGCTGAGTGAGCTCGGAGAGGACTGCTCTGTGAGAACAGCACTCTCAGGACTGTGACTGGCCCAAGCTGGCTGCAGGTGGGGGACGAGCGGAGATTCAAACCAGCTGGCCAGATTAGAGGCTGCCACTCTTAGCCACGGCACACGCTGACACCCTGTGGTAGTCTTGAAGGTTCTGCTGGACACTGACTCTTCTCTCCTGCTACAGACTGGCTAACCCGGCTCCCCATCTGGATCTGCCTCCACGGAAGGAGCCACATTTAGGCGTGCAGAACGAAAATCCATTCTGTGAAGTGACTTGCACTGAGTTCTCTCAGGGTTATTTTTTCCCATTCAGACTGGTTTCACGCAGAGGTCATGCCCATCCCCTGCAGAGGCCAAGGATCCAAGCTGGGACCTTCCGCATGCCAATCGGGGTCTCTACCAATGAGGCACAGGCCTGCCGACTGCAGAAAAAGCTCCAGGTTTCGCATGTAAAGGACGAGAGCCAAACGCAAGTGGACGCCTTTCCCGATTAAAAATGCAACCTTCGCGGAGACTATGGCTGCAGTGTGCGGAGAGGAAAGTCATTGGCATTCCCAGAGGAGAGCCTCTTTAGAAATTCGGGACCGACGTCCCTTGGATTTATTGTCCCCGGCTCGGTACAGCTTCGGAATATGATAATGCATCTTTAGAAGAAATAAAAAAAGGCCAACCCAACCACAAGTGCATGATGCAGAGTTATCCTGGAAGGCAGAGCTGCACGGGCGACCGACGTGACGGCGACCTTTCCTTGCTCTTCCTGCGGTCCAATCGCAAATGCCAGGTAAGGACAGCACATCTAAATTAAAAACCCGAAAGGTCAGCAAAACCACACCAGGAAAATGCCCAGAGGAAGCAGGAGGCTGAGCAAACCGAGGCGTCTCATGAGCCAAAGAGGCCGAGGAGCTCCGAACGACAAACTTAGCATGCGGCGATGCCGAACCAAAGGCAGTCCGGAGCCGGAGAAGTGCGCCTTGTGCCGGCGCATCATGTTGTTTTATGATCTGGAGCTCCCACTCGGCTCCCCCAGAACGGCGCAATAAAGTTCCATTACCGGAAGCATCGCTTATCGACGTAAAACTGATTGACTGCAGGCTCCCCCGAGTTCGCCAACACATCCCTCCCCCCCTCTCCGGAAAAAGAAATGCATAAAATTCATATGGAACCGCTGGCCGTATAATGCCCCTCCCTGAGAGATGAGGGAGATCCACCCTCCTGTGTCAAATGGCAAAGCCAGCCAGGGAAGGGGAACCAGGGGATACAGTCACAGATCAGGCTTCTGGCCATTTACGATTTTCTTCTGTGCTGCCCGGTTTAATGGCCTCGAACTTGCATCGAACATAATGGAATCAGCTTCAGATAGCTGCCAGCATCCTTTTCCGCACTGATCTTCCAGCGAGACTGAAAGAATAAAGGGGAGGGGGGGAGGACAGAACTTGGACAGGGATTGCGCAGTAGGAAAGGGGGGTTGCTGTTCGGTGGCTGGCTAGTTCTGGGGTCCCCAATACGGTGCCCGCGGGTGCCACAGTGCCCGTCAGAGAGCCCCGAGTGCCTGCCAAGGGTTTTTGGAAAGTTGTGGGGCTCCTCCCCAGCGGGGCCTCTGACTGGCCATTGCAGGTCTGATTGGCTGTGCGGAATTGAGAGCCAGCTTGGTGTAAGTGGTTAAAAGCGGCGGCTGGTTGTTTGGTGAGCTGGGTTTGATTCCCCATTCCTCCTCCACATGCCCCCAGCTGGGTGTTATAAGCTGTTCTCATTGAGCAGTCTCTCTGACAGCTCTCTCAGCCTCAACGGGGTATCTGTTGTGGGGAGAGGAAAAGAAGGCGATTGTAAATCCTAACTCTCCTTCCTTCCTTCCTTCCTTCCTTCCTTCCTTCCTTCCTTCCTTCCTTCCTTCCTTCCTTCCTTCCTTCCTTCCTTCCTTCCTTCCCTCCCTCCCTCCCTCCCTCCCTTCTTTCCTGACAGTCAGAGCGGTTTCTCAGTGGAACAGGCTTCCTCGGGAGGTGGTGGGTTCTCCATCTTTGGAGATTTTTAAACAGAGGCTGGAGAGCCATCTGACAGAGAGGGTGATTCTGTGAAGGTTCAAGGGGGTGGAAGGTTGCAGTGGATGAGCAAGAGGGTTGTGAGTGTCCTGCATAGTGCAGGGGGTTGGACTAGATGACCCAGGAGGCCCCTTCCAACTCTGTTATTCTATGATTCCATGATTCCTTCCTTCCTTTCCTCCTTCCAGAAGCCAGGCACTTCCACTCTTTTGGAATCCTGTGTCTGCCAGGGATTCAAGACAGAGCATTTGGATTAAACTCTTGGCTGGGATTAATCTTTCCAGGCCCAAGATGGTTTATTTGTTCTGGGGAAATGGATTTCTTTCTCCTTCTGAGGACGCGACAAAATTGCATCTCGGTTAATGCTTCTTTCCGCAGAGACTTCTGGCAGTTGCGTTGATGGTGGAAGCACGGCAAGCCGGATGGATTGGAGGGAGGGGGCTTACATTTGCAATGACTGGTCCTCTTCTTCTCCACCCCCCCTTTTTTTTTGCTCGTGGCCATGCAAACTTGGCTGGTGCTCTTGGACTGCAGCGTGATGCCTGCTGAAGTGTAAGAGGGACTAGCACTCAAGAACATTGGGCACAATCTGCTTAATGGGCTTTAAAGGCTGCCAGGTTTCTCCTCTGCCCAAAAACAGCTTCTTTGTTTTTTGACCTGGGCCTTAGAACAAGACGCATGAGCATCCCGTTGCGCCACTCATTCGAAATCTGGGAGAGCCTCCAGAAATCTGCATGGTGCAGCAAGGTCCTGGGGGGACATCCCTTGCTTTTTGGAAAGCCAAACCGGACTGGGCTTTATTTCAGGACGGGACGCCGGTGCCAGGTTTGTTTAGAACGAGGGTCTCCAGGGTTAATGTTAGAAAAGGAAGGAATTTATCCTTTCTGCTTCCAGTGGTTCTTGGCCATGAGGTCTTTGAAAGCCAACCTGGCTTTTGTCGGCTGAAGCGGGGCATCGGCCAGGGCCCATTCTGGCAGGCCCCCTGGGCAGCAACCTCCCCACCTCCTCTGCCCAACTCGCCTAGTCGCCAACCTCCTGCCTTGATTATTTGGTATTGTTGTTTGCCAATGCCCCTCGCCATTCTGCATTCTGTGAATTTCCATCCACCCGTGGGGAGTGGGTCTGAGAAAGTTACCTGATTGGAACTGGGGCTCTTTTTGCATTGCATCGCTTGCTTGTTGGTGTCTCATTGCCAGTTTTCTTTTGGGAGGACGGAGCTCTGGGCGACAGGAGCTGGGACATTATCGGTGAGGCCAGCCTCGAGTCAGCCTTGCAAGAATGTTAACCTGTGCACCTGGGTGTAGAACTGTTCTGTAGGCTTTTTTGGGGGAACAGGGGAAGCCCACCTGTCGTTAGTCCGGGATAATACTGATCAGTGTACTGCCTATCTAGTCAGGTTCAGCAAGAATACCCATGAGCTTTGTGTTGTGCCCTCAGTAAACTGCCTTGGTTGCTAACGTCAACTGTGTTCATAGAAAAAGTCAACAGGGACCTGATATGTGCACCCTTTCTTCATGACTACCAGGGAGGTAGGTGAGGCTGAGAGAGCCCTGAGTGAACTGCTCAGTCAGGACTATAAGGTCTGTGACTGGCCCAAGGTCACACAGCTGACTGCATGTGGAGGAGTCTTCTCATGAGATTACAAGCCGCTGATTCTATGATTCCAATCACAGATCAGAACAAACTCTTCTTCTTCTTCTTCTTCTTCTTCTTCTTCTTCTTCTTCTTCTTCTTCTTCTTCTTCTTCTTCTTCTTCTTCTTCTTCTTCTTCTTCTTCTTCTTCTTCTTCTTCTTCTTCTTCTTCTTCTTCTTCTTCCTCCTCTTCTTCCTCTTCTTCTTATTTCAATTTATTCCCACCACTCCCAAGTGCTCATGGCGGGTTAAAATAGTCTGAATAAAATCCCGATGAAACCCCCATTAAAACCCCCAGACATAAAAACATACACAGATCCAACTAATTGCAGTAACGAAAAAGAAGGTACGGCGCAAAAAAAAAAAAAAAACCCAACTTGAAGCACTATCCATTCCTCCAATAAAAATCTCATAGAGGAGGGTGGGAAGAGGGGTGCAGATGAAACCCTCAAGCCGCCATTCACATTGCTCCATCCTGGGAGGGGGCCATACAGATCTTCCTTGCCGCGCTGGCCTCAACCATAGACCTGGTGGAAGAGCTCTGTTTTGCAGGCCCTGCGGAACGCCGGAAGCTCCCAGCATAAATTCAAGTGGGCAGCTGTGTTGGTCTGAAGTAGCCCAACAAAATTTGAGTCCAGGGGCACCTTTAAGACCAGCAAAGATTTATTCAAGGCGTGAGCTTTCGTGGTCATACACGAGGAAGCGTGCCTGCACACAGAAGCTCACGCCTTGAATAAATCTTTGCTTGTCTTAAAAGTGACCCTGGACTCCATTCTTTTTGTTTCTGAGCAGGCCTGGTAGCCACGCACAGGAGAAATCCTGGTTTGTCCCCTATTTGCCCTGCACCTTTTGCTTTGGCCCTCTAACTCTTTTGCTCGCCCCTCCCAGGCCTAGCTCCCAAGGGAATCGCATGGCCAGGATTGCTTTTACTTATTTAAATTGTTTTATTCGGCTTCTCCAGAAAAGCTGCCCCAAACGGCTAAGGACCAAAACAATTCTCTCGGATTCATTAAAACACTAGTCACCGTGTAATGAAACCACGGAGAATACTAGCCCCGTAAAAATGCAACTTCAGCAAGAATTAAAAGTGTGATAAAAACACCTTGGCCATAAAAGAAAGCCAACTGTTCCAATGCCAACAGGCTTTTGAAATTAATTGTTCTTGTTAAAAGGTGGGCAGAGCTTGGGGTTGGAGCTCTGGGTTGGGAAATCCCTGATGATTTGAGGATGGAAATTGGGGAAGAGGAGGGACCTAAGTGGGGTATAATGCCAAACAGTTATTGCTCCCTCCTAACCATGCAGTGCAGAGACAGCTTGGTAGAGAAAAGCGGCATATAAGAACCAACTCTTCTTCTTCAGTAACATCAGGGCTCTCAGCCTCACCCACCTCACAGGGTGTCTGTTGTGGGGAGAGGAAAGGGAAGGTGACTGTAAGCTGCTTTGAGACTCCTTCGGGCAAAGAAAAGTGGCATATAAGAACCAACTCTTCTTCTTATCCATAAATGCACATTGCAGATTGGAACCAGCATGCACACAACTCCCATGTGCTTCTATTTCCCCCTGTCCGACGTTCATGTATGCATAAGACTCTGATGTGCAAAACAACAGAGAAGGAGGAAAATCAGGTTTCTTCTCTCTTGTCTGCCATTAAAGGGCACTGGGTCACCCTGGGCCAGTCTCAGTTTTCTCAGAGCTCTCTCAGCCCCATCTACCCCACAAAGTGCCTTTTGTGCGGAGAGGAAGGGTAGGCAATTGAAAGCCACCTGAGGTTCCTTAAGATAGAAAAAAGTGGGATATCAAAACCTATTCGTTTTCTTCCTCTTCAACAACTGCCCTGCAAGGTAGACTTTCCTGTTTCATAGAAAAGAGATTGGAGTTAGGACCCATTGCCTTGAAAACGCTGTGATGAGTCCCAGGAGCTGCCTGCAAGTTGATGGTACTTTACTTACAGTCACAGCAAGTTCCAAGCACAAGGAATTGGGAGGGAGAAATACCCAGTCCCTCACAGCAGCCTTCCAGGCCAAAGGAAGATTCCGGTTTTTCAGCACCTCGGACAGCTCTCAGGAAGACTAAGGGCTTTTTGCACACCATAATTTTAGTGTCATACTTACCTGCTAAAGACGCTATATTCTAGGTGCTCCATGTGACGTCGCCAACCTCCCGCGTCGGGCCAACAAACCGCTTGCTATATCTGCCATTTTAAAGTGCTAGCTGGGGAATCGCATAAAGTGGATTCCCCAAAATAAAAAGCACGAGCTACAGGAGAGCAGCCAGCAGGCCACACGCTAAAGAAATGTATGGAGGTGTAGAAGCACTATCTCCACCTCCAATGCCCTGCCCTAGCATCCACTTCCCTCTCCCTTCTCCTGGGGACAGTTTTTTTTTTAAAGTAAACTGCCTGGAGCAACGAATAGATGTTGGGAGGGAGGTGGGGCTGAGAGAGTACTGACAGAACTGCTCTGCATGAACAGATCTAAGAGAACTGTGACTACCACAAGTTCACTCAGCTGGCTCCATGTAGAGGAATGGGGATTCAAACCCTGATTAGAAGCTGCCGCTCTTCACCGCTATACGATGTCTCTGCAGGTCCACTGTGCCAGCAAAAATAATCAACTTGATAAACCCTTTGTTCAATGGCATTAAATTTGATTTTTTTTAAAAAAAATCAATATCCTTGTGAGCAATTATGGAGTATAAGCAGGAAAAGCTGCATATGAATCGAAGGAGCTGAAATCTGGGGCAAACTGCCCACAATCCTCTTCCTAAATTAATTTTAATCAGATTTAAGGTGCTGGTCTTAACGTTCAAGGCCTTATGCAGAGTCCTGTGTAGATGACGGACTGTCTCTCAGTGTCTATCCCCTGAAGAGTGCTGTACTCTGCAAATTCTAACCTGTCCAAAAGATGTGCAATTGACTTCAATCAGTGCCAGCCCCTGACCCCAGCCAGAGCTGCTAGCAGAGATAGAATCATAGAATCATAGAGTTGGAAGGGGCCTATGGTCATCTAGTCCAACCCCCTGCACTAGGCAGGACACTCACAACCATATCGCTCATCCACTGTAAACTGCCACCCCCTTGAGCCTTCACAAAATCAGCCTCTCCATCAGCCTCTGTTTAAAAATCTCCAAAGATGGAGAACCCACCACCTCCCGAGGAAGCCTGTTCCACTGAGGAACCAATGTAACTGTTAGGAACTTCTTCCAGATGTTGAGACAGAATTTCTTTTGAATTAATTTCATCCCATGCGTTCTGGTCTGTTCCTCCGGGGCAAGAGAGAACAATTCTGCTCCATCCTCCATATGGCACCCTTTTAAATACTTGAAGATGGTGATCAGATCCCCTCTCAGTCGTCTCCTCTCCAGGCTCAATGCACCAAGCTCCCCCAACCTTTCCTCATATGTCTTAGTCTCCAAACCTCGCACCATCTTTGTTGCCCTCCTCTGGATACCCTCCAGTTTGATAGATCTGGGACCTATCTGAGCTATCAAAGTTCCAAAGGGTCTGTACAATCCCTATCCTGCCAGATAAATTGTGGAGGCTAATGCTGACACCTAGTGACATCAAAATAGCACCCCTCCTCTCCTCTCCATCCCCTCCCCCAGCCAGCTGGGTGATCTTGGGCTAGTCACAGTCCTGATAGAGCTGTTTCACAGAGAGCTCTTTCAGCCCCACCTGCCTCCCCGGTGTGTCTGTTGTGGGGAGAGGAAGGAGAAGGCTAGGACCTCTTTGAGGCTGCAAAAAGCAGGGTATGAAAAAGCCAGCTCTTCGTCTCGTCTTCAAATGAGGCCAGCGTTGATGTCACTCCGCCAGCTCCTGAGCCTGACTTCTCCTCTGCCAGCGTCAACAGTGCCACAATGTCCCAGTGGACTCGATGCAGCTGCAGAAAAGGACCTCGGTACAGAACCAGACAAGGGAACAGAGCTGCCAGCCTCTGCTCTGGCCAAACGTCTGCCAAGGTCATGTCCTTTCCTCTTACTCCTCACCCGCAGCACAGCAAAAGAGTCTCTGGAGTGTGAAATGTAGGTCTCAGTGCCTGGGCTCCAAACAGGGCTTTCTTTCCACGTGAACTGGTGTCTACCCTGGGAGAGGATCGGTGACAACCTTCAAGCCACCAGACGGATTTCTCTCACAGATCTTGGGAACGAGGGCCCTCCCCCTTCCTAACCTCAAAACAGCTCTGAGTTGCACATCTCTTGACTCATCTGGAGAACCAGGTTTGATTGCCCACTCTTCCACATATAGACAGTCACAGTTCTCTTAGAGCTGTTCTCACAGGACAGGTTCTCCCAGGGCTCTCTCAGCCCCATCTCCTTCCCAGGGTGTCTGTTGTGGGAAGAGGAAGGGAAGGCAATTGAAAGCCGCTTTGAGACTCCTTCAGGGAGAGAAAAGCGGCATATAAGAACCAACTCTTCTTCTTCTTCTTCAGTAATCTCAGGGCTCCCTCAGCCTCCCCTCCCTCACAGGGTGTCTGTTGTGGGGACAGCAAAGGCGATTGGAAGCCACTTTGAGACTCCTTCAGCGGCCAACGTGACCTGCCGATCCTCCATTCTACTCCTCTCCCCTCTCCAAATCCCAAGCTCTCCAAGCTCCACCCCTTCCCCTTCAGGAATGTCCTAACCCAGAGCTGGCAACATCAAGTTGGCCAATAAAGACAAGGCCACCCTGGCTGTGCTTCCCTTTTGTGGCAGGCCTCTTCACGGCTCCTCCATGTCAGATCCTGTTCCCTGAAGGGTCCATCTGAGCTCAGACTACCCAAGTGCAGCTGCAATCGAACCCGCCAAACTCTCTTTTCTCAGGACAGCCTTCCAATGGATAAAGGACTTCACTGGTATTTTCTATTAGACCCCAGAGAGTAGATCTGGGGTATTCCCTGCCTTCCTCAGAGTTTCATGCCTCACCGGGGGACAGAGTTCAAAGGAAGAGGGACCAACCAAGGAGTTAAAAGAAGAAAATTAAAGGAAGATCTTTGCAGTCAGCAGTGTGCTGTTTGCTTAGCATCATCCAATCACCCTCCTTTTGCTCCCCCCCCCATCTTCTTCTGTGGGGGCTTCAGCAGGAGACGTGAATTTGATTCTTCTCCTTGTGAAATCCTTACATCGCCTGCATAGCATTTAGGGGGGGGGGAGGGCTGGACACTTTAATCGGTTTAATCAGCAGATTCACCGGCTAAATCCAGTTTTAATTGGGGAAAGGCTCCTTTTAATCAGCGAGGCTGGAATTACGACCACACTGATTTTTGCAGGCAATTTTAGGGTGTTTAAAAAAACAAAACAAAACAAAAAGAGCCCTTCTTGTTTTAATGGCACTTTCCTTGTAAAAGAGAGAGGGGAAGAGGGAAACAACAGGGGCCTGGAGTCAGTGTTGGGGATGTGGATCCGCCAAGGAAGAAGAAGAGTTGGTTCTTATATGCCGCTTTTCTCTACCCGAAGGAGGCTCAAAGCGGTTTACAGTCACCTTCCCTTTCCTCTCCCCACAACAGACACCCTGTGAGGTAGGTGAGGCTGAGAGAGCCCTGAGATTACTGAAGAAGAAGAAGAGTTGGTTCTTATATGCCGCTTTTCTCTACCTGAAGGAAGCTCAAAGCGGCTTACAATCGCCTTCCCTTTCCTCTCCCCACAACAGACACCCTGTGAGGTGGGTGAGGCTGAGAGAGCCCTGATATTCCTGCTCAGCCAGAACAGTTTTATCAGTGCCGTGGCGAGCCCAAGGTCACCCAGCTGGCTGCATGTGGGGGAATGCAGAATCGAACCCAGCATGCCAGATTAGAAATCTGCACTCCTGACCACTACACCAAGCTAGCTCTGGACCAGAGGTTGGCAATGAACTGAGGTGCTCATCACACATTGTCTTTGACAAATAAAAATATCTGCAGAGCCCTGCTGGATCAGACCAATGTTCCATCCAATCCAGCCTCCTGTCTCACACAGTGGCCAACCAGTTCCTCTGGAGGGCCAACAACAGGACATAGAATCTGAGGTCTTCATAAAAATGCAAGCAGAGATCTGTTGGACCAGACCAGGGGTCCATCTAGTTTAGCATCCTGTCTCACACAGTGGCCAACCCGTTCCCCTGGAGGGCTAACAACAGGACATAGAGGCCTATGGGGAAATCTACCAACACATCAATAAAATGCCTACCCTTAAAGTTGGGTGCTTTGAAAGTTAACTTGGGGGGGGGAAGCAGTATTAAATTACATCTTCACCTCCAATTTACATTGAAAGATCCATAAAGTATTGGCTGCTCTGGAGGGATGAAATGGCAATTTCTCCTCCCGCTAATTATAAAAATGCCTGGCTAGAAAGGTGGGGGTGGGGGAGGAGAGAGCCAGGTTATGATTTCTTGCATTAAACAAATTTTATCGCTGCAAAGAGTTTTAGTGGTTCTATTTCCAGCTCTGGACTGGTGCCAATTCGCTGTCGTTAAATCTGCAGATCTCGAGCCTCAACTGCACTTACTCCAAGTGTTAAAGCTTCAAAGCCTGTTAAAGAAGTCGGCGTACAGCAAGGAGGCCTTAACAATAACTCATGGGGGGAGTTTCTTCTTCCGCTAGGATCAGCAGGCACTCAAACCATTGTCAATCTCTGGGTTTTGCTGTTCTCTGGTAAGAAAAGTCAAGGGGCACTAAAGATGCCAGTCTGGGGATCCCACAGTTTTACAGCTCATCTCCAGGGGACAGAGATCAGTTCCCCTGGAGAAAATGTCTGCTTTGGAGGGGGGACTCCATAGCATTATAGCTCATCTCCAGGGACAGAGATCTGTTCCCCTGGAGAAGATGGCTCCTTTGGAGGGGGGACTCCATTATAGTATTGTACTCTATTGTACTCCCTGCCCCAATTCCTGCCCACTCCTGGCTCCCCCCCCCCCAAAGTCTCGAGGTGTTTCTCCACCCAGAACTGGCAACCCTAGGCACTTCTGAATGGTGGATTTGGACAATCCCATTAGTCAAACAAGATCTGCATCAGTAGTAGGAATGGCCATCACAATGATATAACAAGAGCTAATAAGAGTTAAAATGGAAAATGATGGAAATGTCAAGATGTAAATGCATCATTTCACCATAAGTGGTGGACCTGTCAGAAGGCAAAAAAATACTGCATCATGACTCATAATGAAGTGGAAAAGATTTGCATTAGATCCATAATGCATGCTATTAAACATGGCACCAGATAATATAATATATAGTGATCTTGTAAAGTATAGAGTTAGCTGCAGCCAGGATTTTATACATATCATGATGGAAAAAAGAACCCTTACCAGATCTTATGGAATGGTCAATCAAAATAACCAACCGCGCAATAGTGGCAAAACATTCATATTTGATGCAGAATAAAATCAATACGAGACATGAGAAGAAAATGGAGCCTAATTTTAGATTATATTGATCAGTAAAAATGAAATGGAAAGAAACCACGGACTCATAAACTGAGTGGGGGTGGGGAGGAATAGATTACGTCATGTGTGAAATAGTCTAACCTGTATGTTTCTCTGTCTCACTTTCCCCCAGAAATTAAATGACAGAATATGACGTTTTCCCCACGGTATTGTAAAACAGAAGCTCAATGTGGTTTTTAAAGTTTTCCTGATGATGATGATGATGATGATGATGATGATGATGATGATGCAGCAGCAGCTCAGGGCGGTGTACAACATCCAGGCGGTGTACAACAATAAAATTCCGGGCGATGTACAACAGCTCAGGGCGGTGTACAGCAATAAAACACAGATATTAAGAACCTTAAAAACAATAAATCACAATATGAAAACCTCAACACCAAGCTGTTTTCCAGGCAATAGGGGGGGGGGTGTCGAGGGGAGGCCCATTTGACATTCCTGCGATCACTGGCCCTAACCAAATGCTTGGCGGAAGCGCTGTGTCTTGCAGGCCCTGCAAAACTGTTGCAGTTCTGTAATAGGCAGCGTATTTTAAATACATATTTTTTAAAGTAGTAGGAACGGCCTGTTTGAGGAAGGCAGGGATGGCCCAGGATGACCTAATCTTATCCCATCTCAAAAGCTACGCAGGGTCTGCCTTGGTTAGTAGTTGGACAGGAGACATCCAGGGAATATCAGGCCCATGAGGAAGAGGCAAACCCCCTCTGATCATCTCTTGCTTCAAAGAGCCCCTCCCTATGGGACCGCTTGTCTGCTTATGCCCCCCACAGGGCTCTCCGCTCTGTGGGTAGGAATCTATGGTTGTCACGGGCCCCCAGGAAATCCACCTGGCCTCGACCAGGGCCAGGGATGTCTAGGCCTTGGCCCCCACCTGGTGGAACGAGCTCCTGGAAGAGCTCAGGGCCCTGAACCAGTTTGGTGTAGTGGTTAGGAGTGAGGACTTCTAATCTGGCATACCGGGTATGATTCTGCGCTCACCCACAGGCAGCCAGCTGGGTGACCTTGGGCTCGCCACGGCACTGATAAAACTGTTCTGACCGGGCAGTGATATCAGGGCTCTCTCAGCCACACCCACCCCACAGGGTGTCTGTTGTGGGGAGAGGAATGGGAAGGTGATTGTAAGCCGCTTTGAGCCTCCTTCGGGTAGAGAAAAGTGGCATATAAGAACCGACTTTTCTTCTTCTGACAAAGCTGTCTATGTTCTGCAGGGCCTGGTTGAGGGCCACCAGACATTTGGTTGAGACCTGGGGGTTGACCGGAGTCTCAATTAGAGGTCCCATCCTAGCCTAGCATCCCTGTAATATAATAACTAGTGCTGATTTTGTTTGGCTGGACTGAGTAGATTGAATTGGACCAAAGGAAAACCACCCCTGTTCCTCTCTCACCTTGAAAATCCCATGACAGGCCTTTCTGACTGTGGAAGAGCCCCTGAAATATTTTTCAGGCTTTGGGAAGCTCCGGAATTGAGCCGTTGGCCACACCTCTCGATGTCAGTTGAACACACCTCCCTGCCACATCCAGTGGGGATCGGGGTAGGGGGAAAGAAAGGAGGTCGGATTAGGCTCCATCCCCTTTCTCAGGTGTGATAACTACACGAGAACGCCACCTCCAGGTCAATAGAATGAGCCGGTTCCCTGCTTTTATGCCAGTTCTGGACGTCGCTTGTGGGCAAGTCCATCAAGAGAGGAAAGAGGGGAGATGCCAGGGAGCTCTCAAGGAGCTCTAGGACTCCACGGCATCCTGCTTGGGGATCCCTGCCCTATAGGGCTGCCCAAAGTCTGCTGGGAATTGACGTCATTTTCCACCAGAATCACAGAATCACAGAGTTGGAAGGGGCCATACAGGCCATCTAGTCCAACCCCCTGCTCAACGCAGGATCAGCCCAAAGCATCCTAAAGCATCCAAGAGAAGTGTGTATCCAACCTTTGCTTGAAGACTGCCAGTGATACCACTGTGTCATGGTGCCAACCCCACCAATGAGAACCGAAACAACCAGCAGCACTTAGTCATTGATACCTGAACAGGTGAACACTGCTTGCTTTGCCGTGATTTATTCTTTAAAAAACCACAAAATCACTGAATGGGGGTCTTGTCAATGCTGACGAATGTATTCACGAAAATCCACTCTCCTCCCCCCCCCCCCTGGCACGGGCCTAGCTGTAATAGTTAAAGTGTTTTGCTGTCATGGTGCCAACTGTGAGGCAAGGACTGCTTGGGTGACGGGAGAAGAATTGATGACCCGGTTACCACAGGCTTCCTGAGACGAAGCCAGGAATCTGTTTCAATGCCGAGTAATGGAATATATAAAGTTTTAAATACAGGGAAACTCATGACCAACTTAGGGCCGCCTTCAAGATAGAATCTGCAGTGAGTCTCCATCAGAATGGTGGACTACAAATGAAGTCAATAAAATTTAAAAAATAGCGCATCTGTTTACTGAACCAGGGTATATGGATCATCAGTGTTCAGTAATATGAGAAACAGGTCTCTGCCCCAGGATCGTACAATCATCTGAAAGCCATTTTCCCATGTGTAACATCCTTAATCGTTTTTATTAGATGTGAAGTTGAAAAGGTCATAGGAACATCAGAAGAGCCCTGCTAGAGCAGACCAGCTGTCCATCGAGTCCAGCATCCTGTTTCACCCAGTGGCCAACCAGTTCCTCTGGAGGGCCAACCACAGGGTAGGGCTAAGACCTTGAGAAGAACATTAGAAGAGCCAAGCTGGATCAGACCAGTGGTCCATCTAGTACAGCATCCTGTCTCTCAAAGTGGCCAACTAGTTCCTCTGGAGGGTCAACAACAGGGCAGAGTGGCTAACCAGTTACTACTGGAAGCCACCAACAGGACATAGAGTCTGAGGCCTTAATAAGAACATCAGAAGAGCCCTGCTGGGTCAGACCAGTAGTCCATCTAATCAAACATCCTGTGTCACTCAGCAGCCAACCAGTTCCTCCAGAGATTCATCAACAGGGCATGGAGGCCGAGGCCTTCCCCTGACGTTGCCTCCTGGCACTGGGATTCAAAGGTTGACTGCCTCTGAACATGGAAGATCCTTTCACTCAGCATGGCTAGTAGCCTCTGGCAGATGTATCCTCCATGAGTATAATCTAATCCCCTTTTAAAGCTCTCTCTGCCTGTGACCCTCACTGCATCCTCTGACACCAATTTCCACAAATTAATCATTCTTTGTGTAACTGAGTATTTCCTTTTGTTAGTCCTGAATCTACTGTCCATCAGATTGATTGGATGGATACCTGAGTTCTGGTATTTGGGGAGAAGAAAATATATATTTTTGTTAACTGTCCCCACCCCATGCATCGTTTTCTAAGCCTCTTAGTTGTCTCTTCAACTTGTCCTCCTAGGGAAGGTGCTCCAACCCCTTCATCATCTTGGTTGCCCTCCTCTACTTTCCCCCCCAGCCCTGTGATGTCCTCTTTTGAGGTAGAGTGTTCACCCTCCAAAGCAGCTACTTCCTCCAGGGGAACTCATCTCTGTCATCCAGAGATCAACTGAAATATTGAGAGAACTGGAGCTTAGCAACCATAGGGGAAAGGATCTGAAACAGGGGTGGGCAAATTGTGCCCCTCCATATGTCCATGAACTACAGTTCCCATGCATTTGCTGGCAAGGGCTCATGGGAATTGTAGTCCATGGGCCACAGTTTGCCCACCCCTGATCTGAAAAAAAACAGTTCAAGTTGCACATGTGAATTCCACCTGCATGATCTCCAGTTCATGAGAAACTCATCCCATCCCATCCCATCCTCCTCCTCATTAATTCCTGCTCTTCTGTCAAAAGGAAGCCAAAGGGAACCATGCCCTTTGACCCAACCTTTGTTTTTCAGAGAATCTCTAGAGCTTTTCCTAAAGATTCTGTGATCAGGAGAGAAAAAAAATCATTGTTCAACCAAGATTGATCATGTTCTCTTGACTCCTTTTCAGCCCAGGAAAGTGATCGATGATCTATAGAACCGGTTTCTCTCAGAGGAGCTTGGAGGATTTCTCATTTCCAGATTGAGCGACCATCTCTCAGCCTTACAGGGTCTTCAGGCCCTTAATGAGGCATGGCCTCAACATTGCCTCTGAGCGTGGGCAAAATGCAAATTCAGATGTATACATCAGGCAGATGGAAATTCGAGCACAGGTGTTGTTAGAATGTAAAGAGGACAAAATGTCAGATATTGGATGAAAATTGGTATAAAATGGTTTATAGGTGTCATTTAACTTCCACAGCTCTGCAGGGCCTGGGGTAGGGAGCTCTTCTGCCAGGCTTTTGGCTGAATCAACAGCATCTACTAGACTCCACAGAAGAAATCCCCTGCCCATGTACTGAGTCCCAAACCGAGCTACCTATGGAATTATGCTTAGCAAGATAACGTTGTCAACAGTAGCATAAGAATTGTTATATGGAAATGTTACAGGAAGTGTTATAGAAATTGTTACCATCAGTTATTGAAACCAGTGTTACCATTGTGTTGTACTTGACATTGCTAATTATTAAGAAAACAACTCTGCTCCATCCTTGATATGACAGCCCTTCAAGTGTTTGAATATGGTGATCATATCACTTCTGCTTTGCCTTCTGTCCAGGCTAAACAAACCAAGCTCCCTCAAACTTCCTCATACTTCTTGGTCTCCAAACCCAACACAATCTTTGTAGACCTCATCTGGATGCACCTACGTCCTTCTGAGAGCCAGTTTGCTGTAGTGGTTAGGAGTGGGGACTTCTAATCTGGCGAGCCAGATTTAGCTCCCCACTCCTCCCCCACATGCAACCAGCTGGGCTCACCAAAGCTATTCTGACTGATCAGATTGGAAGCTGCTTTGAGACTCCTTCAGATAGAGAAAAGCGGCATATAAGAACCAATTCTTCTTCTTCTTCTTCTTCTTCTTCTTCTTCTTCTTCTTCTTCTTCTTCTTCTTCTTCTTCTTCTTCTTCTTCTTCTTCTTCTTCTTCTTCTTCTTCTTCTTCTTCTTCTTCTTCTTCTTCTCAGGGCTCTCTCAGCCTCCCCTCCCTCACAGGGTGTCTGTTGTGGGGAGAGGAAAGGGAAGGCAACTGTAAGCCGCTTTGAGACTCCTTTGGGTAGAGAAAAGCAGCATATAAGAACCAACACTTCTTCTTCTTCTTCAGTAATCTCAGGGCTCTCTCAGCCTCACCTCCCTCACAGGGTGTCTGTTGTGAGGAGAGGAATGGGAAGGGGATTGTAAGCCACTTTGATTCTCATTTGGATAGAGAAAAGTGGCATATAAGAACCAGATATTATTATTATTATTATTATTATTATTATTATTATTATTATTATTATTATTATTATTATTATTATTATTATTATTATTATTATTATTATTCTGGAGGCCATTCCTTATCTACTTTTGCAACAACCCAGTATTTTGCCAGAAGAAGTCTCAGTTTATTGTTTTAGTACAATTATGTTAATGTGGTTTAAGAACATTTCCCAACTCTAACATATTAGGTGGCATGACTGCTCCTAATTGAAATTTGCCTAAGACAGTGTTTTTGTTTTGTTTTTTGATTGTATGGCATTATAGTCATTCATTCATTCATTCATTCATTCATTCATTCATTCATTCATTCATTCATTCATTCATTCATTCATTCATTCATTGGGTTTACAGCCCGCCACTCTCAGGAACTGGCTCACAGCGGGTTACAAAACAATCCATACAGCATAATACAATAAAATTCCTTAAAAGCCCCATTAAAAACCCCATTTCTAAATATAACAATACAAACTTCCATAGATGGCAACTGTAGTCTCACATTAAGACAAACCCTGACAAAGGTAGTATACCCCACTAAGGTCACTCCCCTCCCCAAACCCCACTCTCCCCAGGCTCTCCCCCCAAAATCTCCAGGTATCCCCCAACCCAGAACTAGCAACCCTATCCAGATCATAGAATCATAGAATCCTAGAGTTGGAAGGGGCCATCCAGGCCATAGAATCATAGACTCATAGAATCCTAGAGTGGGAAGGGGCCATCCAGGCCATCCAACCCCCTGCTCAACACAGGATCAGCCCAAGGCATCGCATTCTGACACTCACACGGTTAGTCTCCCTGTTTTGCAGCTGCCCGTGACCCCTAACATTGGCTGGATCGTGCCCAGTTTTATAGAGGTCTTTGTAATAACAGGCTTTATGGCCACAACTTCACTGCTTAATTAAGGGAGTATTTTACTGGCTGGCTCATGGTGTTTATGGGCAAACTTGCCCGCCAGAAGGCAGATGCTTTCTCACATACACAGGCTTGAAGGGCATTAAATCACTGGCACACTGATGACTGGCTTCATTTCTTTAAGCAGGGGAGTCAATCTAAGGCGAAGCCCTGTCCATTCCAGGAGAAGACTACCTGTACTGTTAGCAGCATCAGACTCTGGAGGCACTTTTGATCTGGCAGAGGGATTCGCTGCCAAGGTGGTCCTTCCCATTCTGGTTTAGGGCCTTGTGATGGGATGGAACCGGCCAGTCACAAGGGTTGCCAAACTCCAGGTGGCACCTGGAGATGTCCTGTGGTTCCAACTGGTCTCTAGGTGGCCACTTCCTCCAAGTGATCTGTTGTCATTTGTAAGAATTTAGAAGACATGGAATCCTAGAGTTGGAAGGGTCATACAAGCCATCTAGCCCAACCCCCTGCTCAGTGCAGGATCAGCCTCAAGCATCCAGGATAAGGATCTGTCCAGCCTCTGCTTGAAGATGGCCAGTGAGGGGGAGCTCCCCACCTCCTGAGGCAGCCCATCCCACTGCTGAACTAGACTCATAAAATACTAGACTGGGAAGGGGCCACACAGGCCATCTAGTCCCACCCCCTGCTCAGGGCAGGATCAGCCCCAAGCACCCAAGAGAAGGATGTGTCCAGCCACTGCTTGGGGAAAGCTCCCCACCTCCTTAGGCAGCTGATTCCACTGCTGATCTACTCTGTGAAAAAAGAATTCTCTAGTATCTAGTCGGTACCATTCTCCATGTAGCTTAAACCCATTACTGTGGGTTGTATCCTCTGCTGTCAACACAAACCTTTCCCTGCCCTCCTCCCAGTGACAACCTTTCCAATACTTAAAGAGGGCAACCATGTCTCCCTTCAACCTACTCTTCACCAGGCAAAATATTCCCAAGTTCCTCAGCCGTTGAACACATGCTGTTGAACAACATGCTGTATTAGGCCAATGGCCCATCCAGTTCAATACTCTGAACCCAACAGAGGCCAATACAATGTTGGACTCCGGATGGCACTTGGGGTTGGGGGGACTATGCAACACACGGAGACGCACTGATCCAACATGGCTTCTCTTATGTTCTCATTGCCCCACTGGAAGACCTCCTTCTGACGCAAGAGGCTCCCGTTGTATGTTTATAAAATAAACATAAAATAACATACATTAAGAGCCTCTTGTGGCGCAGAGTGGTAAGGCAGCAGTCTGAAACCTTTGCCCATGAGGCTGGGAGTTCGATCCCAGCAGCCGGCTCAAGGTTGACTCAGCCTTCCATCCTTCTGAAGTCGGTAAAATGAGTACCCAGCTTGCTGGGGGGTAAACGGTCATGACAGGGGAAGGCACTGGCAAACCACCCCGTATTGAGTCTGCCATGAAAACGCTGGAGGGCGTCACCCCAAGGGTCAGGCATGACTCGGTGCTTGCACAGGGGATACCTTTACCTTTACCTTTAACATACATTGCAAAATAACATTTTGCTGAATAAAATAACATACACTGCAAAACCTTACAAAACGGTTTAATCGACCAATGCAGATGCATCGGTAACAGGCTCGGGAGAAGACACGAATGTCCTCAAGGAACAAGGATGGGAGAGAGAGAAAATGTGCATGTACAGCACGCCGCTCTGCCCAAAATTCATCCCTTTCAAAATGGGACCAGAGAATCTTCCCATCTGGAAACCAGAGCAGGTAATTGGTAGCTCCCCAGTCCAGAGAGAAATGCAGAGGATTAGGAAATTTGGGGAGCATCCCAATGCTCCTAATGACCGAACGGGTAGGAAGAAATGATGTGTTGCACAAACATGTAGTTTAAGGGCCGTCTGGGATCCTGTTTGGCTGCCTGTGTTTTGAAAGAGCGCACTAAAAGTGGGACATTTGAGGAACAGTATTCATTGTCAAGAGAGCGCACCAGACGTTATTAATAAAACATTCGCCTGCTTTGTAGGTTCTGGCAGAATCTATGAGGAAAGCAAATGTCCTGGCTGGGGGAGGGCAACGAGACAATAAGATGGGCCCGGGGGGGGGGGGCGTGATATATCTCCATGGAGTGACTCATAGGTTCCAAATGGAGACGGAGTAGATAATGGGAATGAGGACTTCTTTTTGAGACTTTGCACATCATCACTCAGCTAGCCTCAACCCTCCTAATATTCCAGTGGTATACACATGCTGGCAGGGGCTCATGGGAAATGTAGTTTGTGGACATCTGGACACGCAGTTTGGCCACTGTAGCAACTGTCAGGAGGTGGTGGGTTCTCCATCTTTGGAGATTTTTAAACAGAGGCTGGAGAGCCATCTGACGGAGAGGCTGATTCTGTGAAGGTTCAAGGGGGTGGCAGGTGACAGTGGATGAGCAATAGGCTTGTGAGTGTCCTGCATAGTGCAGGGGGTTGGACTAGATGACTTAGGAGGTCCCTTCCAACTCTATGATTCTATGATTTTAGGTGAACCCTCCTTTACCAACAGCCAGCCTGGTGTTTTGGCTAACAGCGGCCGTCTCTAATCTGGTGAGCCAACCTTGATTCCCCGCTTCTCCATCTGAAGCCAGCTGAGTGACCTTGAGCTAGTCACAGATCTCTTACTTCTGTTTCAGCAAAGCAGTTCTCTTATAGCTCTCACAGCCTCACCTACCTCACCTACCTCTATTGTAGGGAAATGAAGGGAAAGGCTGTAAGCCGCTTTGAAACTTCTTTGGGTCGTGAAAAGGAAGGGGTTTTAAAAACTCTGCGTTTCTTCTTCTTCATCTTCCATCTTCTCCTCTCAAGCTAATATTTAGCGTAATAAAAACATCTCCTCTTTCTTTCTAAGAGGCACTTGTAGTAATTATTTGCATAAGGAGAAGACCAAGGGTCTTTTGGGGAGAGTTACTGCTTGAGGCCCAAATAAGGGGTCAGTAACGAAAACCAGCATTTAATTTTTCAGCACCCTGGACAGGGCACATGAACCTCCCTCTGCCTCCCTCCAGTCCAACCTCCTGCTCAATGCAAGAACGGTCTAAAGATCCCTGGCAGTTGTTTGGTCAGCTTGGGTGTCGTGGTGAAGGGCGGCAGCCTCTAATCTGGAGAACGGCGTTCGATTCCCCACTTTTCGCCCACATGCAGCCAGCTGGGTGACCTTGGGCCAGGCACAGATCTCTCAGAGCTCCCTCAGCCCCACCTCCCTCACAGGGTGCCTGTTGTGGAGACAGGAAGGGAACGGAGATTGTAATATGCTTTGAGACTGCTTCATAAGAAGCAGAGTTCAAAAAACCCAGCTCTTCTTCTCTTCTCAGCTGGTGCTTGAACATGATCAGTGACAGGGAGCTCACTACCTCCCCGGGCTGTAGATTCCACTGCTGAATTATTCTTGTGGTAATTTTTAAAAATTCCTAATATCTAGCCTGTACCTTTCCACCCAGAATTTAAACTGAGCTTCTAAACGGCAGCCTTTCTAATACTTCCTGAGAGCACTCCTGCCCTCCCCAACCTCTTCTCCAGAGTAAAAATTTCCAGGTCCCTCCACTGTTCATCATACGGCTTGATCTCCAGGCCCTGGATCACTTTTGTAGGCTCATCTGCACCCCGTCCCTTCTGTCCACATTCATTTTTTGAAGCGAGGCATCCAGAACGACTCACAGGACTTCCAAGTGAGGCCTGCCCCATGCGCTGTGCAGTGAGGCTATTACATCTGGCGATTTGGAGGCCATGCCTCTGAGACACGCATCCCCGTCCCTGCCTTTCCGTGTCCTTTCCTGGATCTGATCAATGCTTAAGTCCCTTGGTCATCCTCCTTGGCTTTGAGGACCTGGCCTTTCAGGGGCATTTCCCCAGGGCTTTCACTTATGGGGTGTCAAACCCCTCTGGTTCCCAGTGGCTTTGGAACAGGACCATGAAGTCAGGATACTCATTTGCAGGACAAATGTCTCTCCCAGGCTCCCTTGGTGCGCAGTAATGAGATGAGCGCATAAAGAGCAGAAGGAAAGCCAGTGATAGGTTGCCGTCCGAACTTCATCTCTCTAAGCGTTAGGAGGCAGGCCGAAAGAAAGGCAATTACAGGCCTCGCTGCAAATTCAGGCCACTTTGGCCTAGTAAATAAATACATGAACAAACAGGGTTTTGATAGTTTCTGTAAGACTGCGTAATCTGCGGGAAGCCTCTTTAACCGGAGTCAGTGGCGGGAAATGCGCACAACATGAATAGAGAGTGTTGAGTGTAGTAAAAGGGGTCAAAGAGCAGCAGACCCTGATCTGGAGAGCCGGGTTTGATTCTCTGGTCCTCCACATGCAGCCGGCTGAGTGATCTTGGGCTAGTCACAGTTCCCTTAGAGCTGTTCTTGTGGAACAGTTCTCTCAGGGTTTTCTCAGCCCCACCTTCTTCGCAGGGTGTCTGCTGTGGGGAAAGGAAGGGAAAGGGGTTTGTAAGCCACTTTGAGGCTTCCTTGGGTGGTGAAAAGCAGGGTATGAAACACTAGCTCTTCTTCTTCTTTCCAGATTCAGGCCTTAAGGAGGTGGGGAGCTGCCCCTCACTGGCCGTCTTCAAGCAGGGGCTGGACAGATCCTTCTCCTGGATGCTTGAGGCTGATCCTGCACTGAGCAGGGGGTGGGACTAGATGGCCTTTATGGGACCTTCCAACTCTAGGATTCTAGGATTCTATGGATCGGATTTGATTTCCCACTCCTCCACATGCAGTCTTCTTCTTCTTCTTCTTCTTCTTCTTCTTCTTCTTCTTCTTCTTCTTCTTCTTCTTCTTCTTCTTCTTCTTCTTCTTCTTCTTCTCCTTCTCCTTTCTCCTTCTCCTTCTCCTTCTCCTTCTCCTTCTCCTTTCTCCTTCTCCTTCTCCTTCTCCTTCTTCTTTCCCGATTCAGCTCTTTACAAAAAGCTCGGCTTGCCTGCAGCGGAAACATCATGTATAAAAACACCCATCTGGCCTGCCTAAGCACCTGCTGCCTTCGAAGGTCCAGATGAGTTCAAAGGGATTTATTCCCAAGAAAGGGCACCTGGGATGGCAGCCTCATCTCGACAGACCGGTCCCATCCATCCCGGAGGAGAGGATGCGCTTGAAAGTCATCCATTTATCTTCTCCCTCAAGCTGTCTGCCCATAAGCCTTGGGGGAAAAATGCAATAAATTGACCTATAAAGCTTGGAATGCCGCCTTTATGCCACTTATTTTAGAAAAGCCCCATTGACTGCTCTGAGATAAGTCATCAGAAAGCCGCCGTGTTCAGGGGAAGAGTGGGGGGTGAACAGCAGACCCTCATGACCTCTCCTGCCTGCAACACTCAGAAGGTGTTCTCCGGTGCACAAAGCATCCTGGATGAGCGCCAGAACTGAAGAAGAAGGAGGAGGAGGAGGAGGAGGAGAAGAAGATGATGATGATGGAGGAGGAGGAGGAGGAGAAGATGATGATGATGATGATGATGATGATGATGATGATGATGATGGAGGACGAGGAGGAGGAGGAGTAGAAGAAGAAGAAGAAGAAGAAGAAGAAGAAGAAGAAGAAGAAGAAGAGTTGGTTTGTATACCCTGCTTTTCACTACCCAAGGAAGTCTTAAAGGGGCTTTCAATCACTTTTTCTCTCTCTCCCCACAACAGGCACCCTTTGAGAACTGCTCAGTCCGAACAGCACCATCAGGGCTGTGACTAGCCCAAGGTCACCCAGCTGGCTGCTTGTGGGGGAGAAGGGAAGCAAACCCAGCTCGCCAAATTAGAAGCCACCGCTCTTAAGAACTACACCGGGATGGCTGGCGGTGGGGAAAGAAATGACACCCTCCCTCCTAGGGCAGCACCTGCAAGAGAAAGGGCCATGAAGTGGGAAGAACTCCCACCTGGAGGACCTCTGATGCCCCTGATGTTACTCTGGCAATGAGGGACAGATTCATAGGCACAGCCCCTGGGCCAGAAAGACATCCATTCTGTCAGGAGTGGGCAGAAATATCCTTGGCGGACCAGGAGGTTGGACTAGATGGCCTCCAAGACTTCCATCCAGAGATCTTTGGACAATCTCCCCAGGTTATTTACTAATTATGTACTTTGTGCCCACCCCTCCTTTTCTCCCCAAGGGAGATCCAAATTCTTTCCATGGTTACCTTCCCACCCATGAGATCCTCACGACAACCTGATGAGGTAGGGTAGGTGGAGAATGTGTGACTGGCCCGAGTTCACCCAGACAGTTTCTCCTGTAGAGTGAGGATTCGAACTTGGGTCTCATGTATCCTTTATCCAATGCTCTAACCACTACACACACTTTTTCTTTCTTTCTTTCTTTCTTTCTTTCTTTCTTTCTTTCTTTCTTTCTTTCTTTCTTTCTTTCTTTCTTTCTTTCTTTCTTTGTGTAGTTGTTAAGACCAATGTCCTCTAATCTGAAAAGGGAACATGATTCCTCTCTTGAATTATTTGAAAGGTTGTCCCTTTTGGGTAGTGAATTGTATAAAAAGCCCCAGCTCTTCTTCACAGGAGTTGAAAAAGGAGACTGTCTCTAGACAGTACCCTTTCCCCTAGAGCAGGGGTAGTCAACCTGTGGTCCTCCAGATGTCCATGGACTACAATTCCTATGAGCCCCTGCCAGCATTTGCTGCATATGAGCCCCTGCCAGCCCCTGCATTTGCTGGCAGGGGCTCATGGGAATTGTAGTCCATGGACATCTGGAGGACCACAGGTTGACTACCCCTTCCCTAGAGGGCCGCCTTTGATCCGAAAACACCTTTCTGAAGACTGACGGAGGAGCCTCGCTTCAGAAGAAGGGAGGCTGCAGCAGTTCAAAGGACAGAAGAACTGGACCCAAAAGAGATCCATTCTCTTTCAGCTGAAATTAGATATCAGAAGGTTTTCTCCAGCCAGGTCTGCAGAGACAAAGCAAGGAAGATGCCTGGACGGGAATGGGAGGGGGGGGTCATTTTGCTCACACTGTGCTGAGCTGGACAACTCGGAGTTTAATTATTCATACCTCATCCCTCCAGTGCTCAGCCACTGAAGAGACTATTGGTGTCTGTGCAGAAATGGAATGGATTCCTCCATTGGGGGAGGAGGGCAGGAGCAGCAATGGGGAGGACCCCGAGAATGGGAGAGCACCCTGGGAGGAGGAGGAGGAATAGATTTGGGAGTGGCGGGAAATAAACAATAACAATAACAATAACAATAACAACAACAACAACAATAGCAATAACAATAACAGCAATAACAGCAATAACAACAATAACAACAATAACAACAATAACAACAATAACAACAATAACAACAATAACAACAATAACAATAATAGATGGTTGTTATTTTTAATACTCAATTGTTCACTCCTTGAAGGTGTCCCCTCCCACTCCCCATAACAAACACCAGAGAGCTCTCTCCGAGAGCTCTGAGAGAACTGGGAATGGCCCAAGGTCACCCAGATGGCTGCCGGTGGAGAAGTGGGGAATCAAAACCAGTTCTCCAGTTGAGAGGCCTCTACTCTTAACCATGACACCATGGTGGCTTTCAAGAGGTTTGACTAAAATGGGGGGGGGCACAGATGTCTCCCAACACTGTTACAATATGCTAGCTGTACTTCGAGTTGCCTGTGATATTTTCTATGATCACTTTGGGCTGGTGGGTGAATTTCCCTCAGGCCAGGCTGGATTCTGGAGATTTTTAGTGGAAGGATCACTTGAGCATGAAATGGGGGTCACTGCAGGTGGGCAGGTAATTGTGAGTTCCTGCAATGTGCAGGGGGTTGGACTAGATGACCTTGGAGGTACCTTCCAACTCTATGATTCTATGAGTCCATAAAGCTGTGAGGTTTATGTCAGTGTAGAATCATACAATCATAGAGCTGGAAAGGGCCATACAGGCCATCTAGTCCAGCCCCCTGCTCAACGCAGGCTCAACCTAAAGCATCCAGGATAAAAAAGAAGAATTGGTATCTATATGCCACTTTTCTCTACCCGAAGGAGTCTCAAAGCGGCTTACAATCTCCTCCCCTTTCCTCTCCCCACAGCAGACACCCTGTGAGAGAGTTAGGGCTGAGAATGCCCTGATGTAACTGCTCAGTTAGAACAGCTTATAGCATGGAAGATCTGTAGGAGGCTTATAGTTGCCAGCTCTGGGTTGGGACAGAACTGGAGATTATGAGGGTGAGAGCTTGGTGTAGTGGTCAAGAGCAGTGGCTTGTGATCTGGTGAGCCAGGTTTGATTCCCTGCTCCACCTCCACATGCAGCAGCGGGGAATGAAACCAATTTCACCAGATCACATCACCGTTCTTGACCACTACACCAAGCTCTCACCCTCATAATCTCCAGTTCTCTCCCAGCCCAGAGCTGGCAACCATAAGCCTCCTACAGGTATTCCATGCTCTAACACTCTCTCCCTACACCATTTTAATCTCCAGAGGTGAGATGGCTCTCATGGCAAATCAGTCTTTCCTCCACAATCCTCTCCGATCAACATTTGCAACTCGGGTTGCCCGTTCTGCATTAGGAAAAATCTGGAGATTTTGGGGGCTGCAGCCTGGGGATGGAGGGCTTTGAAGAAAGGCAAGACCTCAGCAGGGTCCAAAACCATCCAGTCCCTCCTCCAGATCAATTAGTTGCAGTTCTCTTCAAGTTGTTCTCGCAAAGCTGTTCTCTTAGAGCTGTCTCAGCCCCACCTCCCTCCCAGGGCATCTGTTGCGGGGAGAGGAAGGGAAAGGTGTGCAGAAGCCACTTTGGTACTCCTTCTGGTAGTGTAAAGCGGGGTATAAAAAACCAGTTCTGCTGCTGCTAGCCAGTGTAAGTGCACAAGACAGATCTTGAAGGGCCAAAGGTCTCATTCAGTAGAAGGCAATGTGGGAATCAGCCCTCAGACCAGCAAAACAATGTGGCGAGTTTTGCTCCCAAGAATTTGGAGATGAACCGGTGAGCGCACCTGTGACACGGCACTCACCACGGGCACATCTGGCCTGGCAGTGATTCTTCACCGGCGCACCGAGTCTCGGATGCATCCTGCGTTTGCATGCGGCCACCTGTTCCACCGCTGACGCCCAAGGACAGACGTTCCGTGCGTTTCCCTCGACATGATGTAATGCTTGGAACGGATGCAGCTCCGTATATCACTGGCCAGAAAGTGTAACGTCAGCTGAAAAATTTGAAAACATTGTCTTGTTTTAAAAGGACAGGCTGTCTTCTCCGGAGCCCGCTCCCTCTCGCCGGCACTCTCTCCCCCTTCCCTCCCGCCTTTCTCCTGGTACTTAAGAGGTGATTCATAGACCACCGATCTTGGCACTGTCAAGGGATGTCACGGATCCAGCTTCTCATTTCTGAACCCTGTTAACTTCCAGCTGCCTGCCGTCCGGCCTCGGGAGAGTCATTAGGAAGGATGAGAATGGCTCCTTCCGACGCTGAACTCCTCGCTTACCCGTTTGGCTTTCAGGACGGATTCTCCGGTGCCCCTAAGTTCACGCACGAACTCTGCTCGCCAGTTGTGAACCAAATGCCGAATGTTCGCCGGGATGTTCGCCTGCTTGCAAACAGTTTGAGTTTCGTCAGCGGGGAACTTCCCATGCATTCAAAGAGTACAATCCTATGCCATGGGGCAGGGGTAGTCAAACTGCGGCCCTCCAGATGTCCATGGACTACAATTCCTAGGAGTCCCTGCCAGCATTCGCTGGAAGGGGGCTCCTGGGGATTGTAATCCATGGACATCTGGAGGGACGCAGTTTGACTACCCCTGCCATGGGGAGTATGGCACACAAGCACCCAGCCCAATGGAAGTCCTGGATCCTGCCCCATGGATATTTATGTTAACAACATGGAAGGTCAATGAGGACCAGAAAAATACCTCCCATAGCCACTGAGTAGTATTCTACAGGGGAAATAACTTCTAAAATATTACTCAAATATAGATAGTAATTATCATCCAACCTTGGTTATAGATGTACAGGTGAGGCACAAGTCATTGTGAATCAGGTGCCACTGTGAGCTTCTGTCCTGACTGGGTGAGTTTCATCTATGCATGTCTTTTATGGATAATAAAGGTTATTTGTATTCTCTGGTGCCCCCAAGTTCACGCATGATCTCTGCTCGCCAATTACGAACCGAATGGCGAATGTTCGCCGGGATGTTCACTTGCTTGCGAGCAGCTTGAGTGTCATAACGGGGAACTTCCCGTGCATTCAAAGAGTACAATCCAATGCCATGGGGAGCATGGCACACAAGCACCCAACCCAATGGAAGTCCTGAATCCTGCCCCATGGGTTTTCTTGTTAACAACATGAGGCTGAGAGAGCTCTGATATTACTGAAGAAGAAGAATTGGTTCTTATATGCCACTTTTCTCTATCTGAAGGAGAAAGCGGCTTACATTCGCCTTCCCTTTCCTCTCCCCACAACAGACACCCTGTGAGGTGAGTGAGCCTGATATTCCTGCTCGGTCAGAACAGCTTTATCAAGGCTGTGGCAAGCCCAAGGTCACCCAGCTGGCTGCAGAATCAAACTCGGCTCGCCAGATTAGAAGTCCACACTCCTAACCACTACACCAAGATGGCTCTTAAGAGGAGAGGGTGTTTCTATGGTCACCAGGTGAGTTTCACACCAGAAGAGGGCTTTGAACCAAGGTCTCTCCACTCCATCCAACACTCTAGCTGCATCGCCCAACCATAAAGTGAGCAATTGAATCTCCAGGTTGGTGCTTCTCTCTTTAAAATATGGATTTTTCTCCACAACACTGATTGTTCTTTTCCACACACTCCTTCGCGATGCCTGCAGAGTTACTATCCCCAAACCACATTACATCAAAACACAGCAGATCTATCTCCAGTCACCTGAAAGTATCTGTCATTATGTTCTCTGCTCTATCATGTATAATAACCCCAGAGTAAGATATATTTCGGGAGATTTCAGCTGGTTTGGTTAATACCGATGCTCTTGACAAGATGGTTTATTTGCTGTCCGGTGACAATGCATTTGTTCCTTGGGGAGCTGCAAAATGGGACGGGACAGCTCCGAAATCAAGAGGGCATTTTGTCGCTGGGCAGTTTGTTAACTCCGACAACTTTTCATCTCCGCAGCCTCCTACAATGGTAGCCTCCAGGCTCAACGCTGTTCCATTGCTCTCTGCACGAGTTTGGTGGTGATCTCGTGCAACTTTTTGCAATGGTTTGATCATGGGGGAACCCTTAAATATTTTTCAGGCTTTGAGGAACCCCAGAAGTGGTGCCATGCTCCTTCACAGAAGTGGGCGTGGAAGGATGAAGGGGGAGCCAGCCGATCATTCAAGTCGATCAGTTACCATTTCTATTACGGAGAAAGAGACTGGGGATCAACAGGGGAAATGGGTTCGAGTGAGATCTTGTGATGTCAGCAGCCATCCGAACTTCTGGGCAAGGCCGCATAGCTCCTGGGGAGTAGCCCCTGTCCCGCTTCCATGCAACCACACGTGTATTGATGCTAGGTGAGCAATATTTGCGCACCAGTGTGTAAGAGTCCTCGATGAACTGAACCGGAAAACTTCTTTCAAAGCAAGTTTCTTTATTCAGAGACGTAGACATCATTACAAGGCATAGACAGGAATGGCGGATTGAGGGAAAGACTCCTCTGATAAACCCAAGCTCACCTCATTCCCCCTTCTATTGGGAAGGGGGTGAACTGCATTTCATAGAATCATAGAATCATTGAATCATAGAGTTGGAAGGGGCCATACAGGCCATCTTGTCCAACCCCCTGCTCAACGCAGGATTTCCAAGGAGCCTAAACATTTGGTGCAATCTAACACTACCAAGGTGTGGGAGACAGGGAGGCTGGGGAGGAAGAACTAGGCTATGGGAACTGAAAGCATGTTTGTCCTTGGGGTACCAGGCAGCTTATGAACTGGAATACATCACAGGGTGACCGGGCAGGGGAATAAATGGTTAATCACAATGATCATGGCAGAATACTGGGATGTTCTGACAAGGTGGAATGCCTACATGGGCACAGTGGAATGCCCATGTACTGGGGAATTCTGACACAGTGGAATGCCTACTCTAGTGTTCTCACATGATACATGCCTATGTTTGCTAATGTCCCAACGGGCCTTGAAGGTCTCCTGGAAATACATCTGACATCCAGACTACAAGAAGCACTTCCCTTGGAGGAAATGGCTGCTTGGGATGGTGAAGTCTACAGCCTGATACTCCACTGGGGTTCCCTCACCTCTTTGCATCTCCTCTCCCCAGGTTCCATCCCCAGGTCTCCAGGAATTACCCAACCTGGAGATGGCAACCTGACACACATTGTGGCTTAGGGACAAAAGCAGCCTTGAGCTACATTAACAAAGGCATCACATCAAAATCACAAGATGTCCCAGTCCCACTGGATTCAGCATTGGTCAGAGGCAGAACATTGCATAGGTAGGTTGAGAAATTCCTGGAGATCTGGGGGTGGGGCCTCTGGAGGGTGGGGTTTAGGGAGGGGAGGGGCCTCAGCAGCTTGACGATGCTAGCCATTGGGTCATGTCCGACTCTTGATGATCCCTTGGGTCAACTGTCGCCATGTTTTTCAATCTTGCACTACTTTTTAAATTTGCATCATGGTCTGGCCGGTGTCCATTCTGATGGCATCCAACCACCATGCTCTTTGTCAGCCTGGTTTCCTTTTAACACTGACCAGCTCTAGCATAATGGCTCTCTCCATTGAGTTGGATCGCATGAAACGGCCAAAGTAAGTGAGCCGGAGTTTCGTGGTTTTGCTTCCAGTGATAGATCAGCTTTATGAGCTCTAGTGTTTCCTTGTTTTGGACTTTTGCTGTCCACGGACTCCTCAGAAGCCTTCTCCGCCACCTGAGTTCAAACGAATTCACTCTCCCCCTGTCTGATTTGTTCATCATCCAACTTTTACGGCGACTGGAAATATGATAGATCGAGCTAATCTACATCTGGTGACCAAGCTTATGTCTTTGCTTTCCCAGGCTCGGTTTAAGCTTATCGTTGCTGAGTGACCCAGAGCAATTTGACATTTCATTTCCATACTTCAGCCACCACTTGGTTCCATTGGGGACCCAAGAAAAATGAAATCTTGGAATGCATTCGATCTCTTCACCTTCAATCTCTATTGTGACCTGTCTGTTTTTGTTTTTTTTTTGCAGTGGCCCATGGCTTATAAACACCTTTCCCTTCCTCTCCCTGCAACAGACCCCCACCCATGGGAGAGAGTTCTGAGAGAACGGGGTGGAGAGAGTTCTGAGAGAACTGTTCTGTGAGCTCTGGGAGAGCTGCGACTAGCCCAAGGTCAAACCAAAAAGGGAACGAAAACCCAACCTTAACAAAATCAGGAACTCAAAATTTGAGTTCCTGACTTTGTTAAGGTTGGGGTTTTGTTCCCTTTTTGGTTTGATGTTGTATGTTTCAGGACTAGCAAGACAAAACTTTGGGACGTTACGTGAAAGAGTGGAGACAGAGTGCGTCCTACCGTTCAATGAGGATCCCATACCCTCAGAGTCCGTATTGCCCCACAAGTGTAGGAAGGTTGAGCATCGTCCCCTAGACAGAGCCAATAATTATATCAGCAGGAGACGCCATCCCTTTTCAAGGAAGGGAAAGGGTGGGTGGGGAGAGGGAGGGAGGGAGGGTGGAAAGCCAATGACTGCAGCGGGCTGCCAATAAAATGTATGAAGGCAATTTCTGCGTTTAAGGCCTTTCCTGGCGGAGGCCACTTCAGTGCATTGGTTTCTTGTCACAGTCCATAGCGAAGATGACAAATCTGACTAATTCATGTTCCCCCAGTCAAACGACTTGTCAGTGTTCTCATAATAATATATAAGCCACCGGACCGACATCCATCAGCATCTCCCGGCTTCCGTCTCAATCTTTCTTCTTGCAGGGCGGGCGGGCGGGGGGGGGGGGGAGAGGAGGAAATACAGCCGGAGACCGACCGTGTAGCGGGGACCGGAGGGAGTTCCGGAAACAACCGGTTGGGCGTTGCGAGGCGAGGAGGAGAAAGTCATCCATAAGTGACAGCGGAGGAAAGAGAGGTCTAGGGAGGGAGAAGAAGGATCTCTTGACTTCTGGATTTATTATATGAAGTGTTGGGGTCCCTCCCAGATAATCATAAACCCACTTAGATAGATCAGGAAATGGCAGTGGTTGTTTTTGTGCAACCTCTTTGCTCTCTATGCAAGGGAGATGGGGTGAATGTTTTCTCTTTGTCCATCAGAGTGGAGGGAGGTGAGCAGTGGGGTGCCACAGGGCTCAGGATTGGGTCTGCTACCTTTCAAGATTTTAATGAATGATCTGGATCATAGAATCATAGAGTTGGAAGGGGCCATACAGGCCATAGAATCATAGAATCATAGAGTTGGAAGGGGCCATACAGGTCATAGAATCATAGAATCATAGAGTTGGAAGGGGCCATACAGGCCATAGATTCATAGAATCATAGAGTTGGAAGGGGCCATACAGGCCATAGAATCATAGAATCATAGAGTTGGAAGGGGCCATACAGGCCATAGAATCATAGAATCATAGAGTTGGAAGGGGCCATACAGGTCATAGAATCATAGAATCATAGAGTTGGAAGGGGCCATACAGGCCATAGAATCATAGAGTTGGAAGGGGCCATACAGGCCATAGAATCATAGAATCATAGAGTTGGAAGGGGCCATACAGGCCATAGAATCATAGAATCATAGAGTTGGAAGGGGCCATACAGGCCATCTAGTCCAACCCCCTGCTCAACGCAGGATCAGCCCTAAGCATCCTAAAGCATCCAAGGAAAGTGTGTATCCAACCTTTGCTTGAAGACTGCCAGTGAGGAGGGGGGAGGGACACCTCATTAACTTTGCAGATGACACCAGTAGCGAACATCCCAGAAGACAGAGATAGAGTTCAACAAGGTCTGAAAAGACTGGAAAACAGGGCAAAAAAGATGCAATTCTGTAAAGAGAAGCATAGAGTTCTACATCTGGGGGACAGCAAATGAGAAGCATTCATGCTGGATGAGAGATATGCTTCTGGGTAGCAGGTTGTGTGAACGTGAGCTTGGGGTACTTGTGGACTGGGTGATGTGGTGGTTAAGAAGGCAAAAAGCAATCTTGGGTTGCATCAACAGTGGCATCACATCGAAATCACAAGATGTCATAGTCCTGCTGTGTTCGGCATTGGTCAGACCCCATCTGACTCATAGAGTTGGAAGGGGCCATACAGGCCATCTAGTCCAACCCCCTGCTCACAGGTCTAGAGTCCTGTGGGCAGTTCTGGAGGCCTCACTTCCAAAAGGACATGGACAAAATGGAGAGGGGGCAGAGGAGAGTGACAAGGATGATCTGGGGCCAGGAACCAAGCCCTCTGGGGAAAGTCTGGGGGACTTGGGAATGTTCAGCCTGGAGAAGAGGAGGTTGGGAGCGGACAGGATGGCTCCCTTGAAGTATGTAAAAGGTTTTCACTTAGAGGAGGTCTGGGAAAGGTTCCTGTTGGCAGCGGAGAATAGGACCTGCAGTAATGGGTTAAACTACGTGCAGAACTATACAGACTAGATATCGGGGGGGGGGGGAATTTCACAGTCAGAGTAGTTCAGCAGTGGAATGGGCTGCCTAAGGCTACCCCTCACTGTCTGTCTTTAAGCAGCGGCTGGACAGATCATAGAATCATAGAGTTGGAAGAGACCTCCATGGCCATCTAGTCCAACTCTCTGCACAATGCAGGAACTCACAGTGACCTGCCCACTCAAATTGACCCCAATTTCATGCCCAAATGATTCCCACTCACCCACCCTCCCCTAACAAATTGTACTTATGTTGAAATTTAAAATATATATATATATTACAATACTATTTCTGCATTCTATGTGCTCTATGAAACTTTCTGTAGCTCCATATAGACCAAATTTTTAATCAAGAACCCCCCGGTCAATGGTGTCCCACTTTACCAATGTTAAAATCTGGTCACCTTAGGCTACGCCGTATGTAAATATCGTGACAAAAAATGCCACTGTCCCCCTTTGGAAATCTACCATATCTTCAGCACTTGCTGGTGTGAATTCCTTTCGGTTCTATTTATGTTTGTTTTGTTTATTACTTTTATATACTGCCCTCCCCTGAGTCTCAGGGCGGCTATGAGTTTGGTGTATATAAAATTTCCAGGTAAGACTTCAATGAAAGGAATGGAAAATCCACGAGTTCCTCATAACGAAGAGACAGCAAACTCATACGGAGAGAGCCTTATCGCCAGAGATGTGCATCATGAATCCAACCTGTTCTTTCTAAGTTCACGTGGGCTTTTTTTTTTTACCTGCCTGTATTGAATAACTAAAGAGCCTCTTGTGGCACAGAGTGGTAAGGCAGCAGACATGCAGTCTGAAAGCTCTGCCCATGAGGCTGGGAGTTCAATCCCAGCAGCCAGCGCAAGGTTGACTCAGCCTCCCATCCTTCCGAGGTTGGTAAAATGAGTACCCAGCTTGCTGGAAGGTAAACGGTAATGACTGGGGAAGGCACTGGCAAACCACCCCGTATTGAGTCTGCCATGAAAACGCTGGAGGGCATCACCCCAAGGGTCAAACATGACCCGGTGCTTGCACAGGGGATACCTTTACCTTTACCTATTGAATAACTACCTTCAATTATCCCCCGACCATTTTAGGAAACAATCGTGTCTGCAGTCATAGCATATAAAAGAAGGCTTATGCAAAAAAAAGACCATTTAAGCATAAATGTAATCATGATTTTGTTTTTAAACAATCACCTTCAAGCATAAGGGAATACTGGCTGTAAAGTGCCGGACGATCAAGTGGGTGGAGTTAGGAACATGGCCAGTTTTGGAAGGTAATGACTGTTCTTAGTGGGAAAGAAAACTGGATCCTAGAAAGAGAAGCTCCTCTGTTAGAATCATAGAGTTGGAAGGGACCTCCTGGGTCATCTAGTCCAACCCCCTGCACTATGCAGGACACTCACAACCCTCTCGCTCACCCACTGTCACCTGCCACCCCCTTGAGCCTTCACAGAATCAGCCTCTCCGTCAGATGGCTCTCCAGCCTCTGCTTAAAAATCTCCAAAGATGGAGAACCCACCACCTCCCGAGGAAGCCTGTTCCATTGAGAAACCGCTCTCACTGTCAGGAACTTCTTCCGGATGTTTAGATGGAATTTCTTTTGAATTAAAAGGGCAGGTGTCGGGGAAGGGGGGTTGGGGGGTTGGGGGGAGGTATGAGCCCACAGGCAAGGCAGGCCAAAGAACTTCCAGTTCCCCCATGGGATTTATGCCCCCCCCCACACACACACACACCCAATCAATATGGAAAAACATGTTTTGAATCTGTCTGTCACATTGGGCCCGGGCTATTCTCCTGAAACTCACATAGAGGACCTTGGAGGGACCTGTATATCTGAGGAATCGCCTCTCCCCATGTGTCCCCCTAGAATGCTCTGTTGTGCAAATACTATCTTGGTGGCAATCCCCAGCCCTGGAGAGTTGCAAATAGCCTCGAGCAGAGAAGGGGCCATTTCTGCCTTGGCTCCTGCCCGGTGGAATGAGCTGCCAGTGGAGATCCAGGCCCTGAGGGAGCCATCAAATTTCTACCAGATTAGAAGTCCACACTCCTAACCAATGCACCAATCTGGCAGAAGACCACGGTTGCTAGCAAGTATAATGGGCCTCCTATTCTTTCCGTGTTCGACCTACTCTAGGCTTCCTCTCTCCGTGGCATTCCACCACTAACAGTGTAAAATTGCCAACTAGATTCCTGTGGTTGATGCAATGGCGGAGCACTTATATAATTTTTACTTCTGTTTTGTTATGCTTTGATTTATTTTATTGTGCTATGGTTTTAGAAGTTAAATTTGCTGTTGTGAATCGCCCCAAGCTCATTCTTGGGAGGGGAGATCCAGAAATTATAAATAAAGAAAGAATCATAGAATCACAGAGTTGGAAAGGGCCAAACAGGCCACTTAGTCCCACCCCCTGCTTAATCCAGGATGAGCCTTAAGCCCCCAGGAGAAAGATCTGTCATAGAATCATATAATCATAGAGTTGGAAGGGGCCATACAGGCCATCTAGTCCAACCCCCTGCTCAACGCAGGATTAGCCCTAAGCATCCTAAAGCATCCAAGAAAAGTGTGTATCCAACCTTTGCTTGAAGACTGCCAGTGAGGGGGAGCTCACCACCTCCTTAGGCAGCCTATTCCACTGCTGAACTACTCTGACTGTGAACATTTTTTTCCTGATATCTAGCCTATATCGTTGTACTTGAAGTTTAAACCCATTACTGCGTGTCCTCTCCTCTGCAGCCAACAGAAACAGCATCCTGCCCTCCTCCAAGTGACAACCTTTCAAATACTTAAAGAGAGCTATCATGTCCCCTCTTAACCTTCTCTTCTCCAGGTTGAACATTCCCAAGTCCCTCAACCTATCTTCATAGGGCTTGGTCCCTTGGCCCCAGATCATCCTCATTGCTCTCCTCTGCCCCCTCTCCATTTTGTCCACATCCTTCTTGAAGTGAGGCCTCCAGAACTGCACACAGGACTTCAGGAGGGGTCTCACCAATACGGTCTACAGTGGGACTAAATAAATGAATAAATACATTTCCTTTATTGCTATGGTGAAAGGAGGTGGGAAACTCTGCCTTTATTTCCAAGAGGGAAGAGAGAGATTGATAACCCACCACCCCTTCTATTCAGTTCCCCTCCCTGGCCAGCTAACCAAACGAATCCCAACCTGCTTTGGGAATGATTTAAAAAATTAAACTCAAGCCCGATGTTAATGATGTCCGCATTTGCAAACATTTTGTGTCCTTGGCATTGGGTTTCAGCCACTCCCTTCTCCAAACCGCTATCACTTTACGTGCTCTGCATCTTCCCAAGGATAGAATCGATGCCAGGGCTGTGGCCTAATGCATTTTGCCGTCGAGTTGTCCTAGCATGAGTCGAGGAGAACGTTCCTCCGCTCGGAGAGAGATGAAAAATGTGTCTGCGTCCAGGAATAATTCCATTAATTATGAATAAAGCAGTTACGAAGGACACCCTTATTTAAAAACGGCAATGAACTCATTGGGTGTTAATGCAAAAGGCAATATGTAATTTGCAGCCCCCCCCCCTCTGTTGGAAGCGTTGTTTGCAGAATGAGGCCAAGACGGTTTATGAGCGTTTCTACCATTAGGGGAAAAATATATATATCACTAGATGAGGATGGGGAGGGTAGTGAACAACTGGCAGCAAAAACCAAGCCAGTCATGTTCAGGTGCGGGGACAGAAAGCTGTGCTGTTTAAAGCTTTCTGAAGGATCACAGAAGGCCCCTGCCTGTCCCAGTGAGTGGCCTTAAAGCTGGGACAGTGGCCAATAAAGCACTATCCCATCCATGCTTAAATGAGGGGCTTGTTTCCATGTGTGCAGTGTGGCCAGGGGATCCAATGCTCATCTGGCAGCCAGATGTTCTTGGGTAGCCCCACTGTAGTTAAGATTAGCGGCTACTAATCTGGTGAGCCAGGTTGGATTCCATGCTCCTCTACATGCATCCATTTGGGTGACCTTGGGCCAGTCACAGTGCTGATAGTGCTGTTCTGATAGTGCTGTTCTGGCCAAGCAGTCCTTTCAGGGTTCTCTCATCCCCACCTGCCTCACAGGGTGTCTATTGTGGGGAAAGGATGGGAAGCTGCTTTTCTTCTTCTTCTTCTTCTTCTTCTTCTTCTTCTTCTTCTTCTTCTTCTTCTTCTTCTTCTTCTTCTTCTTCTTCCTCTTCTTCTTCCTCTTCTTCTTCTTCTTCTTCTTCTTCTTCTTCTTCTTCTTCTTCTTCTTCTTCTTCTTCTTCTTCTTCTTCTTCTTCTTCTTCTGTGTTATTCAGGTGCACCCTGAGGAGGGAAGCAAGAATTGCATCTCAGCAGAGCTGCAGACCTGTGGTTGAAATGGAGCAAAATACCAGGACCCAAATGTACTAGTTGTACAGCCCACCATGCAATTTTCCATCTGTCCCAGAGATGTGAGCGTTGTGCTTGCCAGGGAGATGTGACGGAGCTCTTTGAACTCTCCCCAGTTGCGACTGAGTCGGTTGAAAATGTAGAGATTTAGGGAGATTGCCATCTTGGTCTGCATACCTATGGGGCTGTTACTAACCAGGTCCATTGAGGCCTATGAATCAGGTTTTAAAGGGCTTTAATTGTTTACTTGAATATTTACATTCTTTTACTGTTTGTGATGATCACGTAACGATGCATATTCTTGAAGGCTGCACCCCACCCCAAGCTTACTTCCTCAAGGGGAGGCGGGGTATAGAAGTTAAATAAATAAATGAATTATTCTATTTTTTTTTGGATCTCTCTTCATTCCCCCAAACAAGGCCTACCCACCCCATGCCCTCCTTCACTCTTTCTTGGCAACCCACCCAGTTAAGCCAGGTATCTACCGACCTCAGTGACCCCAAAACGCACGTGATTATGCCAGCTGGTAAAGAGAGCCAACTTGGAGTTGTGGTTAAGAGGAACAGCCTCTAATCTGGAGAAGAAGGAGAAGAAAATAGTTGGTTTTCTCTACCCTGCTTCCTGCAGCGCTTTATAGGCTGTTCTATAGAGAGGAATGGGAAGGCGACTGTAAGCCGCTTTGAGCCTCCTTCGGGTAGGGAAAAGCGGCATATAAGAACCAACTCTTCTTCTTCTTCTTCTTCTTCTTCTTCTTCTTCTTCTTCTTCTTCTTCTTCTTCTTCTTCTTTTGGGTTCATTCAACACTCGAACAGAACATAGAAAATGGATATCCCCTTTAAAAACAACAACAAATCGAAAATACCAGCAAATGCAGCCGGGAATGTTAATATTATTTGGGGGTGAATATTTTGGGCCCTTTCTCCCCTTCCGAGCTGAGCGTAGGGAAACATTAGTGCAATTCGAAATCGCCTTTTGGCCCGAGACCTCTTCGTAATTCAAGACATTCCCGTAAGCAGGGAGCAAGCTGTTTTCCTGGTTGCTGCAGGCCCAGGATTTATTTCTCAAGGTTTCTGAGTCCCTGGCAGAAGAAGTACCCGACCGGCAGCCATTCCGTGGGGGTCATAAACCTTCTATTTCCTTCCTCCGTCCAAAGTGAAGCATAAACCATCCGTTTGAAAAGTGGGGTATAACCATTTACATTTTAATCTCGTGAAAACGATTTAGTCTCTGACAGACTGAGTCCTCTGTGGTGTATGTCAGGGTGGGGGAGATTGGAGGGAGGGGGGAAAGGTGACCATTTGGACGGTAGGAGGGAAACAAACTTGACGGGGAAGAGGTGGGAAAGCAGGTAAAAATAATATGGGCTGTGAGACTCTAAACATGACATGGTTTTTTTTGGAGGGGGGTTGGTGGCTGCAGGACCAAGTGGAGAAGTTATTGTGGCCAGTTCAATGCACTTCCATTTATTCCAATGGCTATTGGTTTATTTATTCAGGCCATTTATCAGCGACTTTTGGGCTTTAAGGAAACTGCTTGTAGCCGCTCCCAAATATCAGCGTGAACAGGACCATTCCAAACACATCTCAACAGAGGCAAATATTGAACAGGTTTCAGAACTTTCTGATTGTATTTAAAAGTGAAGTGGTCAAAAATTGATCATGGGCAGGTGAGAGGGGGGTGTCCCAAAATTAAAGGCAGCTTTCTAAGAGGGTCCCCGTAAGATTCCCCACTTGAATTGTCAGCTCCAGTTGGTCAATTCCTCATGGTTGGAGCCAGGTTGAGGGAAGTAGTGGACCTCACTGAGGCCCAGTGTTATAGACTCCACCTTCCAAAGCAGCCATCTCCTCCTGGGGATTTGATCTCTGCAGTGTGAAGATGAGATGTCCCAACTCATAACATTATTTCTGTCTTTGTAAGTTCCCATGGGAGAGTGTCCTTTCATGAGGTCAAAAGAGTTGGCAGTGTTCAAAGGAGAGGCAAGGCCCTGACAGCTTATATAATGAAGTTTTGTTGAAAAGAGAGATCATCCTAACAGACTGATTAACTGTTGTTCTGAAGGCCATCAGTGAGGAAGTATGCTCAAAGGAGGAGGAAGAGGATAGCCCTCTTTAAGTATTTGAAAGGTTGTCACTTGGAGGAGGGCAGGATGCTGTTTCCGTTGGCTGCAGAGGAGAGGACACGCAGTAATGGGTTTAAACTACAAGTACAACGATATAGGCTAGATATCAGGAAAAAAATGCTCACAGTCAAAGTAGTTCAGCAGTGGAATAGGCTGCCTAAGGAGGTGGTGAGCTTCCCCTCACTGGCAGTCTTCAAGCAAAGGTTGGATACACACTTTTCTTGGATGCTTTAGGATGCTTAGGGCTGATCCTGCGTTGAGCAGGGGGTTGGACTAGATGGCCTGTATGGCCCCTTCCAACTCTATGATTCTATGATTCTATGATTCTATTCTAAGTCTCCAGTTGAGCCAATCAGGGAACAGGAGCAAGTCATTTGAAAAATACCAGTGAATTCTTGATCTAAATATCCATCCATCCATCCACCCATTCATTGTTTGGATTTCTATGATCACCACTCCTAGAAAGCCCACTCAGGGCAGTTAACAACAGGATAAATAAAACATAGAAATATGAAATCACAGATTTGGAAGGGACCTCCAGGGTCATCTAGTCCAACCCCCCCCCCCCCAGAATGCAGGAAATTCACAAATACCTGCCCACTCACAGTGACCCCAATTCCAAGACAAGCCGGTGAGGAAGGGGTCGAAATAATTCCTCTGTGTTCTTCAAGCACCATTTATTTTGATGCAAGAGGTGGCTTCATTTGGCATTGTTTAGCATTATATTTAAATGCGGATGGCGTAATTGTATCCATTTGTTGAAAATTGCTGGTCAAAGGACTGTCAACAAATGAACTGAAAAAATTGCAGGAGGCCCTCATTTCTCCGTTCTGCAGGTCCCTGAGCTTTGGGGCTGTTTGCTCAGTCTTCCATGTGGGACCCTGAAGATTTCCTGGAGTTACAACTAAATACAGAGATCAGTTTCCTTGGAGGAAATGGCTAATTTGGAGGATTGACTCTATGGCATTGAATCCTAATGAGGTCCTTTAACTGAATAGTATGCATGAGGAAGCCTGAAGTGTAGGTTATTGGGCATGGAATTACAAAATCTTAGTGAGTCAGCTAGAGCAGGGGTAGTCAACCTGTGGTCCTCCAGATGTTCATGGGACTACAATTCCCATGAGCCCCTGCCAGCAAATGCTGGCAGGGGCTCATGGGAATTGTAGTCCATGAACATCTGGAGGACCACAGGTTGACTACCACTGAGCTAGAGGACCATGTTCTCCTTTGAGTTTTGGTCTTTTGCCAAGCCAAGCAATGGTCCTTTAACTCATATTTTCACCATTTAACAGACCCACAATCTCTGTGATCTTTGATATTAATGAGATTGAACTGCTGTTTCCAAGGGAGATTTTTTTTTTAATGCCTTTCTCTGAAAGAATATGCCCCAGTGATTCTGGCTGCGTTGAAACCATCTTACATGTGTTTTTCAATTGTCCACTCCTTGCCATTATTCATGGATCAACCATCAACCATCTTTATTTACTTATTCATTCATTCATTCGTTTGTTTGTTTGTTGGTTTATTTGTTTGTTTGTTGCATTTATATGCCGCTGCTCTTGATCTGGCCAGCTTGTGGAGGCTCACAATTAGAAAATAGGCTACAACCTCCCAATCCCTTCAACAATCCCTCCCCCCCAGCTGCCTACCACATGACCAGAAGGATGTAGATGGATATAGTCAGAGAACATCAGAGGAGGGAATAAACGACGTCGAGCTGATTTTGAGATCATCATCTTAGGCAACAAAATCTCTAGTAATTGAATTGGCTTCCAAGTTTCTACAGCTGGCTAAGAAGTCATGAAAAATTACATTTTATGATGTTTTTGTTTCTCTTCTTTTTGTATGCCAATAAAGGTCTTCTGATTCGGATCAGTTCCCCTACAGGAAATGGCTGCTTGGGAGGGTGAACATCAGGGCAATGCACTCTGATGAGGTCCATTTCTAAACCCAACCTTCTCTAGCCTACACGTCATATGCCCAGGAACTTCCTAACTTTAACTTGGCAACCCTCCTTTAGTCCGTGTAGGTCCAAGGACCCTGGGGATCAAATTTCATGGAGTAAGCTAGGACTGCTTGAAACAGGACCCTCTATTCACACAACTGTCTTCATCTGTTCTGACAGTTTTGTTTAAACTGGAGCGTCTTCATTTTAAGTATGTGATCCCAGCTAATTGAGGAACAAATAACAAATATGGTGAATGTTAGGACTGGCACAGCATTGAATGTAGCCAATCTTAAGTGAACTTTTCATGATGACATAAAGCCAGTTTGGGGTAAGGGTTGGGCGTCCCATCCTCACTGTACATGGAGGGTGGCATAATCCATCATGTCCTATCAGAAAGCCAGTTCAGAGGGAGTGTTATTCAAATTTGAGTCTCTCCTGAATTTTAGAAGGGGGAATTAGCAAATTAAATGGAGACTCAGTGATAGGAGGATAACTGCAGGATCCCCACCTGTATATACTAGGTTTCCCTTAGAAACTCTCTCAGAAACCAGTTGGAAATAAAGAATCCTGGCCTTTCAAAATAAAACTAGACAACTTGCAGAGAAATTAAACTAAGCTAACACATACATGAGGAAAAGCAGTGGTAAGATGGTGTGATAGGGAGTATGGGGGGGGGAGAAAGGTATAGCTACATGTGTGATGTGAAAAAGTCTAAGCAGAAACAGCCAGAGCTTTGGAGAAGTGAAGAGCCTACAAGTGTGCAGGGATGTGCTTATTGGATCCAAGAACACACACACATACAGCCACCCTGGCATATGCTTTAAATAGTCAGATTCAGATCTGAAGGCTAAATTTGGGCACTGTAGCCCCTAAAACAATAAGCATGATGGGAAACCTAGAAAGCAAGTGATATTCTTGTCCAGAGTGCATAAAATATGGGGCTTTCCAAGGACATAGATAATACCTGTAATTGCCCTGGGTGGACCCTTGACAAGAGTCCCAGGGAAAGAAACAATGACATTACATAGACTGAAGTAAGCAAAAATGCAAATATTGCCAGTCACAGTTCTCACACAGCTTTCTCAGTTCCAACTCCTTCCCAAGATGTCTGTTGTAGGAAGAGGAATGGAAGGCAATTGTAAGCCACTTTGAGACTTATTACTTTCCTCATGAGCAGAACTTTATTTGTTTGCATAACAGGAATCCAGTACGGAAAAAGTAAGCAATAACTCCTGTATGTCCTGAAAGTGACTCCTCCCCTGCCACAAATTTTGTTAGTGCTTAAGCTGCTGCTGGACTCTTGCTTTTTTCTACTGCTTTAGACAGAGAAACATGGCTACCTATCTTGATTTGTTTGCGGAACTCCCGTAGAAATCACAGAAATGGGGTGCTATTTGTAATTTGCACAAGTTTCTTGGGGAAAGTACTCCTCAAGGTTTCTTTGGGGGGGTTTCTTTGCTTTGTTTTCTGTGCACAGCCATAGATGAAACTCTGGCCAATTAAATTCAGAAGCAATCACACACCCTTGTATAAAACATCTCAACAGTCCCGTCAGAGTCACAGGAAAAAAAAACTGGTTTAATTGTGCAGGAATTCGCGCTCCATTGAGAAACGATAGCCCAGAAAATTTAATGTTACTAATTTGCACGCAACGTCCTTTCCAGACTTGGAGAAAAGGTTGATTCCTGCGCTCCCGTTTGAGCTATTCCATTTCCAGCTGAAGGGTCTGTACCAGCTCAGTGGAACAGCCTGCTGCAAACTATGAATTATGCATGAAATGGGGGAGGGGAAAAAAAAACTACTCCCAGGCACAGAAAGAATATGCAAGCCCCCAAAAGCAATCTTATCTTTGGTTGTACTATGCAACACTACACAATACCCAAACAACACACTGCTCGGTCATAGGCAGTTAAACCTCCCTAATCCCACACAGAGCCATAAAGAGCCTGGCAAAACATATCCCCGGCAGCAAAAAGAAAACACTGGAAATAATCCGGTTCGGCCCCTTCCAAAGAAGGGGGGACGGAAAAATCTCGTTCCTTTCCCTTGGTAGCTGGCTTCACAGAAGCTCTCCTATCAAAAGGCCAGAAGTTTGCTTACTCTCCTTTTCCTGACCTATCCGCATATCGGGCTGCCAACCTCCAGGTGACAGCTGGAGATCTCCTAAAATTAATGCTCCCCATATGACAGAGAGCCGTATCTTTAGAGAAAATGGCTGCTGGGGGGTGGGTGGGACGATGACTCATTGTGGGATAGGGTTAGCACTTTGGTGCTTCTCCAATCAAGACTATGGGCTATCGTGAAGCTTGGAATGTCTGAATGACCTCTCATGAACTCAGCATCCCTGCATCCATGGGAAACAGACACATTGCCTGCGATCCAAAAGAGCATCCCCCAGTTATTCACTGTAGTCCTAACATGGGAAACGGCAGATCTCAGAAGTCACTTTTCTCACCTCTGAATCTCCTTCTCCATCACTACAGCCATGCTAACCTGCCAAGAACTTTATTGGTCTATGTATTCACTCTAGGCATTAGAACAGGGGTAGTCAAACTGCGGCCCTCTAGATGTCCATGGACTACAATTCCCAGGAGCCCCTGCCAGCATTCGCTGGCAGGGGCTTATGGGAATTGTAGTCCATGGACATCTGGAGGGCCGCAGTTTGACTACCCCTGCATTAGAATATCAACTAGGTCCCAAGTCTCCCCGGATCATTTTCTTTGATCCCCTTGATCCTTGCCATTCTGGCTCAAGCAACCTTTTGGATACCACATCAAAAGGGAAACTGTTACCCGAATAGCCCGCCTCCTGGTTAGGTTACTTTTTATCATGTATCTGGCTAAGGAGAGGGTATATAAATACTTCAGTTGTGATCCCAAGGCACACTCCCTTCTAGTGACTCCCGATTTAGATGCCGGGTCATTTGGGTTGCCTCCATCCCTCAACACACCCAATTCTTTCATCAATGTGCACTATTCCTAGATAAAGGTAAAGGTAAAGGTATCCCCTGTGCAAGCACCGAGTCATGTCTGACCCTTGGGGTCTAGCGTTTTCATGGCAGACTCAATACGGGGTGGTTTGCCAGTGCCTTCCCCAGTCATGACCGTTTACCCCCCCCCCCCCCAGCAGCAAGCTGGGTCCTCATTTTACCGACCTCGGAAGGATGGAAGGCTGCGTCAACCTTGAGCCGGCTGCTGGGATTGAACTCCCAGCCTCATGGGCAGAGCTTTCAGACTGCATGGCTACTGCCTTACCACTCTGCGCCACAAGAGGCTCGTTTTCCTAGATAGGTAATTGTATAAGCCCTCTTCCCCAAACATGGCCATTTCCTACCTGATTTCCTTCTGCTGTATGTGTTAGTGTAATTTTTCAATGTTTGTCTTGTGTCTTATTCTTCAATATAGCTACATTCTTATTTTAAAAAGTATTTGCTCTCTTCCTTGGATTCTTGAAGGGCTGAATCAACTTGTAAACTGTGCAGAAAGATCCTTGCTAGTTATCCCCAGTTTTGAAAAACTAATTCCCCATTTCTCTCAAAGCCTTTTGGGATAACACGCGGTCTTCTCTGACAAGCTCTATTTAAGGAGCTGGTAATCTGTGGCCTTGCCCTTAAAAAACCACATGAACTTAGTTAGTTCTAGAGCAAAGAATTAGTAGTAGTAGTAGTAGTAGTAGTAGTAGTAGTGGTTCTTATATGCCACTTTTCTCTACCAGATGGTGAGTGCTGTACAAAATTCCTTAGTTGTTTCTCATAATTAACTCATTTTAAGCCAGATTCCCAATGAGGGGATTTTATTTGTGGATCCAGAACTATGAAACCCTGGACCAAAGGTCTCTAACATGGTGTCTGTGAGCACCAAGCTCCCCACCTGCACCTTTCTTGGTGCCTACCAAATGGTTTAGAAAATAGACAAGAGTGGGTGGGACTTTTCTCCTGCAAGGTTTCTGATTGGCCACTGGAGACTGGATGGTCTGCACAGATTTTTAAAAACATTGTTCCAGTAGTGGCTGCTAACCCAGTCCACGGATCCTCGCTGCATGACTGAAGGGAAGCCATTTTGCAGCTGGCTCCACCTCCAGAGGCAGCCATTTTGTAACTGTGCTCTCCACACTGTGTGAGACTTCCAAAGGTGTCCTCAAGCTCTAAATCAGGGGTAGTCAAACTGCGGCCCTCCAGATGTCCATGGACTACAATTCCCAGGAGCCCCCTGCCAGCATTCGCTGGCAGGGGGCTCCTGGGAATTGTAGTCCATGGACATCTGGAGGGCCGCAGTTTGACTACCCCTGCTCTAAATGTTTAGGGGCTCCTTTCCTGAACATTACTCTTTATTGCTACAACAACTCTCAGTGGCTGGTTCCAACAGGATTCTCAATTTGTACTTCAGTATTTCGGGACAGTTTGGTTGCTGTGTGTAAAACCGGGCAAGAGTGATGACTCTTCACCATAGCCATGTTTCCAGTGTCATACACGAGATCCCTGAAATCCCCTTTCCCTTCCTGTCTGTTCGAACATGGCTCTTTCCCTTCAGGCAAGATGCCTCAGTGCCCTCATGCCTCCTCCGTGGAAGGTCAGCCCTGTCCTTTCATTGGCCTGGAAAGGATTTGACCCCAGACACTCATGTTTCGTTATGGTCGCCACACAGCCCAGGCCTAAAGGCGCTTTGATGCGAGACCAGGAGGAAGCAGAGGGGCCATTTGTTATAATAGGTTGCAATGATGCTAAACAGAAGGAGATAACTTCCCTGGAAAAACACCAACGTGCAGAACTGACTTCAACGGGGGGGGGGGGGGGGTGGAGGAGAAAGACAACAAAGCGTGCAGGTCTCTATCATGTCTAAATAGCAGTTTACACTCCACAACCTGAAGAGCCCAGGCAAACCTGATCCTGTCAGATTTCAGAGGCTAAGCAGGGATGGTCCTGGGCTGATTCTGCACTTACTTTGTTTATTCTGTTGTGGATCCTGCTGAATTCAGATCGATTTGAACTCGCGTCTTCCTCTATCCTCTCCCTATTGAAAAGGAGAGTGTTCTGCACTTCTGTGAAAGCTCAGAAGGGGGGGGGCCAAGTGCAGCAGGAGCCTCTTTCTTTTCTTGAAGGGGGGGAGATTGGAGACAGCAGAGGAGGGGAAATAAATGCAAGAGGCAAATCTCTGCTGAGAGAAGTTAGGGCTTCTGGAGTTTCTGCTGAGAGAAGTTAGGGCTTCCCCTTTAAGGCAAGGCAAAGCCCCTTTAAGGGAAGCCTTGCAACCTGGAAAACAGGAACTGGTGCCCTGGCCAACCTGGGTTTTTTACAGCATTGGAGGGTTGGCAGGAAGTTATTTCAGGGAAAGCAGACAGCTGCACTCTTCCTCGTGCCGATTTTTCAAATATTGAGGGTTATATCCACTCCAGGATATTACGGGAGAAAGGTAGGGTCACTCAGGATCAATCATGCTTGCTGCAGAGGGAAAATTTAAATCAACTAAAATCAAAATGGAAATTGCATTCAGTGGAGACGGCATGGATTGAATCGATCTGGGATTGGAATAAAAGCTCCGTGCAGATTCAGCCCTTGCTAGGATTTGGATGGAAGACCTTCAAGAGTTTGGGTGGCAGTTCCCCCAAGGAACACTAGGGATCATGACATAGAGCCAGGAAATGGGAAACCACTTCCCAGTATCCCTTGCCTGGTTACCAGACAATCCTCAAATCTCCTGGCTCCACACGATAAATAAATACATTACACCAATCGATAATATCTCTTTCGGACCAGAGCTTATTCAATTCTGAGCCCTCAGAACTAAAGTTGTCATGATTTAGAAGATAACACTACCACCCCTTCACGATATGCCTCAAGAATCCGTAGGCTCGGTATTTTTAAAACTATATTCCCAGTCAGAGAACGCCAGATTAGTGTGGTAGTTAAGAGCGGCAACCTCTCCTCCATATGCAGCCAGCTGGGTGACCTTGAGCTAGTCACAATCCTGTTACAGCTGTTCTCACAGGGTGTCTGTTCTGGAGAGAGGAAAGGAAGGTGATTGTAAGCCGCTTTGAGATTTCTTTGGGTAGAGAAAAGCAGCATATAAGTACCAACTTTTCTTCTTCAGTAATATCAGGGCTCTCTCAGCCTCCTCTCCCTCACAGGGTGTCTGTTCTGGGGAGAGGAAGGGAAGGTGATTGTAAGCTGCTTTGAGAGTCTTTCAGGTAAAAGAAGGGTATAAAAGCCAACTCTTCTTCTAGGGTTGCCAATCACGACCTGGCAGCCATTAACAATGGCATGACATCACTGCTGTAAAAAAAAACAGAAACGATGCAAGACCTCTTTAGTAATCAGCAGAAACGTTAAGATAAAACAATTGCTTCTGAAAATTCCTAAACTCATTGACATCACTCCTGGGTTTTGCCCAGAAGTAATCCCACACCTCTGTAGGAATTCCTAAAAACTCTATGGTTTTCTCAGAGAGTCCCAGAGATTCCTAGAGAGGCATGACAAAGACAACATCTGCATTCTACCTAGTAATTATGTTATAGCACTTTGCTCCCCCCTCCCTCCTATCAGAGAGAAGGTGAGGGTTCCCAGGTGGGTCATGCATGTCAATATTTTTGCCAAAATATCCCACTGACCCTTTTAAATCATCATTTTTTTAAAACAGTCATGTTTTCCTGCAAGGATTATGCACTTGAAAGAGATTTACAATGGCACATAGTGTGTTTGTGAGGGGGGGGGCAATACCTCTGTTCTGCTAGATGCTCATTGGCCCGCCACGGTCAGGTGCAATGTCACATGACTGCCACTCTGGCACATGCCCCCCTGTCTGCAGGAACAGAACAAGGTTGTTAATTTGCAGCCTTGCCATAAATTGAATGCAACTCTTCTCCACCCCACCCCAAACTTCGCAGTTTGAAAACCCCCTCCAGCTTTGGGTGGCCCTTCTAAGGACAAATTTTTAAAGGAGGCCTTTTAAAAATGGTTTCATTGTTGTAAAAATATTTTATTCCGATTGTTTGAAACCGGGTTTCAAACTCCGAGCCACCAGGAAAGGGCACGAGAGAAATAAAAATATTTATGTATTATTTATTTCTAGCCCTTAACACACCCACACACCGCTTCAGGTCCTGGAAGCCTTAAAGGCACATCATGGGCAGGATACACCATCTCGTTTCCCTCGCTGTAATGAAAAAAGGACATGACGAATTTGTTTCCTCCCTGGCGATTTTCCCTTCATTTACTTCCGTCCTTCTTGGTAAACTCAGCCCTTGAATCATTTCCCAGCCCCCTCGCCAATGCTGCGTTGTTTAAGCCAAACATTCTTACGCTCCACCTCCCTTTTATGTATTTCTAATTATTTTCCACTCCTCTGATTGTACCAATTAGGAAACAGCTTCCCGGGGGCTCCGCAGTAGATGGGGGTCCTCATTCGTCGCGGCGTTTGCTCTGCCTAGTTAAACGCCACGATGTCTTTTGCGTTCGGATTTGAAATGATTCCACACCCGAGACACCTGAAGAGGGCGAGAATCGGTAAGGGGAGACATTGGATTAGCGGGACTGTTGAGCAGCTGCCCTTTCTGCTTTGGAAGGTTTGACCGAAGGAAGAGAGGTCAAGGTAAAGGTGTCCCCTGTGCAAGCACCGGGTCATGTCTGACCCTTGGGGTGATGCCCTCTAGCGTTTTCATGGCAGACTCAATACGGGGTGGTTTGCCAGTGCCTTCCCCAGTCATGACCATTTACCCCCCAGCAAGCTGGGTACTCATTTTACCGACCTCAGAAGGATGGAAGCCTGAGTCAACCTTGAGCCGGCTGCTGGGATCGAACTCCCAGCCTCATGGGCAGAGCTTTCAGACTGCATGTCTGCTGCCATACCGCTCTGCGCCACAAGAGGCTCATCGTAGGAAGAGAAGCTAGTCACTAAAGTCGCTGCTGTAATTAGGGGTACCCTGGGAACTCCAATTACAAATGTGAAGCTGGTCCCAAGGGTCAGGGGAGCATTTGACCTTTTGACCTTCCCACTTTCATGAGCACTCCACAAGGCAGAGGAGAGCAGCACGGAATATTCATAAGCTTTCAGCCTTAGGATCTCCTTGCCCATTTTTTTTTTGAAACTTGGGGTTTCTCTTGAGGAGAGAACTGGCAGCTATGCAGCAGGTTTGGTGTCTCTAACTCAAACGCCCACTCCACTAGGCTCGGGAAAGACGAAAAGGGGGAAATCCCCTTAGACTTGGAGGGTGTTCTTGCTTTCTTGAAAGCCAGCTTGGTGCAGTGGTTGGGAGCATGCACTTCTAATCTGGCAAGCCGGGTTTGATTCCCGCTCCTCCCACACATGCAACCAGCTGGGTGACCTTGGTTTCACCACAGCACTGATAAAGGTGTTCTGATTTAGCAGTAATATCAGGGCTCTCAACCTCACCTCCCTCACAGGGTGTCTGTTGTGGGGAGAGGAAAGGGAAAGCGATTGGAAGCCGCTCTGAGACTCCTTCAGGTAGAGAAAAGCGGCATATAAGAACCTTCTTCTTCTTCAGTAATCTCAGGGCTCTCTCAGCCTCACCCACCTCACAGGGTGTCTGTTGTGGGGAGAGGAAAGGGAAGGAGAATGTAAGTCACTTTGGGCCTCCTCCGGGTAGAGAAAAGTGGCATATAAGAACCAACACTTTGAGACTCCTTTGGGTAACAAACACACAATTACGAACCAACTCTTCTTATTATTCTTTCAATGGTACCAAATGGATTCAGATTCAGCCCAATCAATTGGGCTGAATCCAGAAAACTAAGGGGGATTTGGCCTATTCAGATTTGGCACAAACCAGTTTGGGGTGGATTGGAAAAGCTCCATTTTTTTTTCTTGCACATGCCTAATAGAAACATTTCAAATGAAAGACAGTTGCTTATCAGAAGCTGACAGGTGACTCCCGCTTGGATATTTACTGAAGCATGATAAGCACACCTTCTCTTTACTTTCTTAGGATGGCAGTTTTACTTGCCTTCATGGATGCTTGGCTGGAAGGTTTGTATCAGGGGTAGTCAAACTGTGGCCCTCCAGATGTCCATGGACTACAATTCCCAGGAGCGAATGCTGGCAGGGGCTCCTGGGAATTGTAGTCCATGGACATCTGGAGGGCTGCAGTTTGACTAACCCTGGTTTGTATGTTAAGTGCCGTCAAGTTGCTTCTGATTTATGGCAACCCTATGGATTTATGCCCTACCAAACATCCCTTCCTTAACGACCTTGGTCAGGTCATGCAGACTGAGGGTCAGGGCTTCCCTTATGGAATTAGTCAATCTCACATTGACTTTTCTTCTTTTCCTGATGCCTTCCGCTTGTAGAGTTACTGTGCAGAGTTCTACATCGGAATCACACAAATGAGAAGCATGCATACTGGATGGGAGATGCTCTCCTGAGTACTAGTGTGTGTGAACAAGATCCTGGGGTACTTGTGGACTGTAAGCTAAACATAAGCAGACAGTGTGATGTGGTGATAAAAAAGGTGAATGCAGTCCTGGGCTCTACCAAGAAGAAGAAGAAGAAGAAGAAGAAGAAGAAGAAGAAGAAGAAGAAGAAGAAGAAGAAGAAGAAGAAGAAGAAGAAGAAGAAGAAGAAGAAGAAGAAGAGTTGGTTCTTATATGCTGCTTTTCTCTACCCGAAGGAGTCTCAAAGTGGCTTGCATTTGCCCTCCCTTTCCTCTCCCCACAACAGACATCCTGTGAGGGAGATGAAGCTGAGGGAGCCCTGATATTACTGAAGAAGAGTTGGTTCTTATATGCTGCTTTTCTCTCCTCAAAGGACTCTCAAAGCGGCTTACAGTCACCTTCCCTCTCCTCTCCCCACAACAGACACCCTGTGAGGGAGGTGAGAGAGCCCTGTGAGAAAGCCCTGATATTCCTACTCGGTCAAAACAGCTTTATCAGTGCCGTGGCGAGCCCAAGGTCACCCAGCTGGCTGCATGTGGGGGAGCACAGAATCGAACCTGGCTCTCCAGATTAGAAGTCCGCACTCCTAACCGCTACACCAAACTGGCTCTCAACCGATTGCATCACATTGAAATGGCAAGATGCCGTACTCTCACTGTATATCACATGGGTCAAACCCCACCAGCAGTCCTTGGTGCAGTTCCTTTGGCCTCACTTCCAAAAGGAGGTGGGGTGATCAGTCGCTCCTCCCCTGCATGCCCCTTGGGAGTTTTAACATCAGACCCTTCAACTCCTGCTGTCTATATGATGGAAGAAATTACGCATATAGCCAGGCCTCTGGAGAAATTCCATGTACAGCGTTGCCTCTGTCTCGTGCGTTTGTCCTGATACTTACCCTCTTTGCAACTCATCTCTGTCCTCCCTGTGTCCTTGAGGCACAGTCTATGCTCAGCTGCAGCGTTTTGCTCTGTCTGCGGTCAAGCGTGCCCTCTTCTGGAACTCTGTGATATTTCAGGTCTCCTTCTGAGCACGGTGGAAACTTCATCCAGAGGTGAAAGGAAATGAACCGTCAGAAGGGGACCTTAAGGATCAGCCCTTGAAAAGATTTATCTTCTGGCCCAGGGTCTGTTTTGTTGCACTTCAGTAAGGAGGGCGAGAGATCCGACGTGAGAAAAAGCTTTATCGCCTGTGAGAGTGTTCTGTCGGAGAGCTGCCGGGCTCAAACGGCAGGTGTCGTCACAGGCATGCCGATTCATGTTACAGGACTCACGGAACTAGACTACTGCTATGTGCTGTACATGGGGTGACCCTTGGAGACATCTTTTCAGTCGCCTCCTCTCCAGGCTAAACAGACCCAGCTCCCCCAAACTTTCTCCATACATCTTGGTCTCCAAACCCCTCACCATCTTTGTTGCCCTCCTCTGGACACGTTCCAGTTTGTCAACATCCCTCTTCAATTGCGGTACCCAAAACTGAACACAGGACTCCAAGTGAGGCCGAACCAAAGCAGAGTAAAGCAGTACCATCACCTCCCGTGATCTGGACACGATACTCCGTTTGATACAGCCCAAAATCCCATTTGCTTTTTTAACCACTGAGTCACACTGCTGACTCATGTTCAATGTATGGTCTACTCTTAGATCCTTTTCGCACATGCTACTGCCAAGACAAGTCTCTCCCATCTTATATTTGTGTATTTGGTTTTTCCTACCTAAATGCAGAACTTTACATGTGTCCCTATTGAACTTCATTTTATTCAGTTTAGCCCACTTCTCGAGCCTATCAAGATCATGTTGTATTCTGTTGCTGTCTTCAGTTGTGTTTGCGACCCCTCCCTTGTGTCACCTACACTTGTAAGGGGCGTTAACGCTCAATACAGACATTATATATTTGTCATCCTGATTTTTTGGAAGTGTTTGCAGTTCAGAGATTTCCCGTCCCCCTTTTTATTCTGGATCCCAAAAATTCAGGGCCTTTATTTTTACCGTTCTCCCTCACCTCTAGCAAAAATAAATGCTGACTAAGAACTGTTTCCCAGATGGGCTTGCTCTATTTTCCTCTTAAAGTTTCCCTAAGCCCCAGCAAAACAACTTTTACACCTCCTAGAAAATTTGGAGTATTATTTATCATTTTGCTTATCCCCAAGCCAACCTGAATGAGCGGTTTCTGGGTTTAACTAAGCTGGAGGGGTCCATCCAAACCATCTAGTCCCACCCCCTGCTCAATGCAGGATCAGCCTCAAGCATCCAGGAGAAGGATCTGTCAAGGCACTGCTTGGGCTAGTCACAGCACTGATAAAGCTGTTCTGACCAAGCAGTAATGTCAGGGCTCTCTCAGCCTTACCCACCTCACAGGATGTCTGTTGTGGGGAGAGGAAAGGGAAGGCGAATGGAAGCCACTTTGAGTCTCCTTCGAGTAGGGAAATTAAGATGAAACTCAAATGAAGATGAAACTCAAATATTTTGGTCACCTCATGACTTCCTGGAGGACTTCCTGGAGAAGAGCCTAATGCTGGGAGTGATCGAGGGCAAAAGAAGAAGGGGACGACAGAGAATGAGGTGGCTGGATGGAGTCACTGAAGCAGTCGGTGCAAACTTAAATGGACTCCGGGGAATGGCAGAGGACAGGAAGGCCTGGAGGATCATTGTCCATGGGGTTGCGATGGGCCGGACACGACTTCACACTTAACAACAACAACAACAGATAGGGAAAAGCAACGTATAAGAACAAACTCTTCTTCTTCTTGGTGGTCTCCCCTCCAAGTACCAGCCTGGCCCTGCTTTGCTTCCAGAGCTGTTCAGCCTGCTTCTGCCCCGGAGAGTCACAATCTTGTTGTTTATGGGAAGGGGATGCAGTGAAAGAGAGACTTTGACCTGAGAAAGAGCCAGAAGGGAAAATATTCAGCAGACTTTCCTGGCCCTGTTTGTCTTGGCTGTTTCCGGTTTGAAAATGGCCCAAAGGAAAAGAGAAGGAGAATTCTATAAGGGATCATTTCAGCCAAAGGCATCTGCTAGATGATGCACAAGAGATCCATTCTTCTGATCTGCAGGATGGTTTGAAAATCATATTAATTAGTCTCCCCTGGGTGGCTGCTTTGAAGACTGCCTCTACCTGCTACATCCCGCCCCCCCCCCCCATGGAGCTTACTGATGCTTGAGGAAAAGGATATTCGTAGAATGAAGTGTTGGAAGGGGCCATGCAGGTCATCAAGTATAACCTCCTGCTCAGTGCAGGATCAGTCTAAAGCAGCGGTCCGAGGACCGAGGTCTGAGGACCAGGACTGGTCCGTGGATCAATCAGTAGCAGGCCGTGGCTTCTCCTCGTCCTCCTCCCCAGCTGCGTTGACCAGTCCCCCATGAAAAAAAGGTTGGGGACCACTGGTCTAAAGCATCCAGGAGAAGGATCTGTCCAGCCGCTGATGGAAGGCTGCCAGTGAGGGGGAGCTCCGCACTTCCTTAGGCAGCCCATTCCACTGCTGGACTAGACTCCTAGAATCCTAGATAGGGAAGGGATCACACAGGCCATCGAGTCCCACCCCCTGCTCAATGCAGGATCAGCCTCAAGCATCCAGGAGAAGGATCTGTCCAGCTGCTGCTTAAAGACCACCAGTGAGGGGGAGCTCCCCACCTCCTTAGGCAGCCCCTTCCACTGCTGAACTAGAATCCTAGAGTGGGAAGGGGCCACGCAGGCCATCCTGTCCCACCCCCTGCTCAGTGCAGGATCCGCCTCAAGCATCCAGGATATGGATCTGTCCAGCCACTGCTTGAAGATCCCTTGTGGGTAACAAAGGGTTAACCCCCCCCCCTTCTTCAGCCCCACTTCCCACTCTTCAAAGCAACCGTGTAAGGCTGCTAATTATTACTGTTTCAAAGGGGGAACGTTGAGGTGGGAAGCAAAGGATTCTATCTTGGACAGGTCTGCAGAAAATAGCAAAGGCAAAATTAACCATTTATTGGTGGGCTGAAGGCTTCCTGGGGCAAGGGGAAGGGAATCCCCCCCAGCCCCCCCCCCCAGTTACTGCTTGCCTGGGGTGGCCAGGAGGGCAGTGGCAGCAAGTTCACTAGAGCGCTCCTGGCAGGGATGGTGGGGGCGGGCCCTGCCCAGACTGTGGCCCAATCGGGAAGGGATCCGTCTGCTCGCTGCCCAACTCCTCGGCGGGGAAAAAGGGTGGGACGAAGCTGCTCATGCCTTAATTAGGCACTTCCAAGCACACGAGCATCGCCCTCCCTCATGCACGGTTTCCCGTGTTGCCCAGCCCCTCCCAGTTGCAAGGACGCCAAACGTCCCCTCCCAGCCCACCCTGCTGCCTCATCAATAGTGGCTTTAGGGTTAGGTAAGTCCCCAGCCCCATTTATGCTGCTAGCACAGTTCCTCAGGGCCTGCAAATTGGAGCTCGTCCGCCAAGCCTTCGCTGGGGCCGATCAACTGGTAACATCAGACCCCCCCCCCCCCTCCCACCAGATATGCCCACTAAAAACATCATAAGGCATCATCAGTCCTAGCAATAGTTACAATATGGCTATCTGGTTAGCAGCTTGAATGTTTATAATGTTAAGGTAAGTTACGGAGTTCCATTTCTTAACTTCCTGGGTATTGTACCACACATTGTCATGGAATCTATGCTGTGTACTGGCCCAAGCCGCAAAAGAGGGTGGCAAAAAAAAAAAAATGCAACAATGAATTAATTAAATGAAAATAAAAATTTAAAATAGTATAATATTGATATTGCATGGGTCTCCCAGATAGATCCTATAGCTGGGATTATTTCTTTAGGATGCTTTGGGCTGATCCTGCGTTCAGCAGGGGGTTGGACTAGATGGCCTGTATGGCCCCTTCCAACTCTATGAGTCTGTGATTCTATGATTTCCTTGTCCAGTAGGTGGCACTCATAGAATTTCTGAGGGTCACCAAGGAAAGAATTCCAGTTTCTTTCAAAGCTCTCTTCTGTGAGGCCCGGATCCAGACGAACTACCTCCCGGCTTCCAGTTTTTAGTGGTTAGCTGGCCTCTACGCTGTTGGTCCTTGCTGGGAGAGGAGGATGCTAAGGGTTACCAGCCTTCTGGAGAAAAAGCACCCTGTCCTTTAATAACAACAACAATAATAACTTTATTCTTGAAGTAAATAAATGATAATAAAATATTCATTCTGTAGATTAATTGGCTTTTGAAAATTAGTTAATTAGCTGGGTTGCCCTCAGGACACTTTTGCTGTCGATGGGCAGCCATCTGTCCATACCCCCAGAGTCTTTGGCCAAGTGCCTGGAGACCATGGTGGGATGGCTCAAGCAAAGTCCACTGGAGTTAAATCCATCTGAGAAGAAGAAGAAGAAGAAGAAGAAGAAGAAGAAGAAGAAGAAGAAGAAGAAGAAGAAGAAGAAGAAGAAGAAGAAGAAGAAGAAGAGTTGGTTCTTATATTCTGCTTTTCTCTACCTGAAGGAGGCTCAAAGCAGCTTCCAGTCACCTTTCCTTTCCTCTCCCCACAACAGACACCCTGTGAGGGAGGTGCGGCTGAGAGCACCCTAACATTACTGCTCTGTGAGAACAGCACTTTCAGACCCCTGACAAGCCCTAGGTCACCTAGCTGGCTGAATGTGAAGGAGCAGTGGACCAATCCTGGCTCGCCAGATTAGAACCCGCTCCTCTTAACCATTGCATCAAGCTGGGCCTAATTGTTACATAGGTATCATATTTGTATTTTTTTTAATCTTTTGTTATCTGTCCTGAGTCAACAGAGAACAGCAGGACAGAAAAATAAACCTGCTTTTATTGTTGGCGTTGTTGATAGAAGAGTGTGAGATCCTTTCCTCTCCACTAGAGGGAGTAATGAGTCATCTAGAAAAACTACCCAGTTCTTTGCTTGATTACTAGAAACCGTTTGGACCTCCTTTTCCTTCGGCCTCCCTTCTGCCAAGTGACTTCTGTTTATCCAGAGGGCTTGAAGCTGGGCATGCAGCCCAGTGCCGGCAAGGACGTCCAACAGGTGCTAGAAAGGAAGGCAGGCCTCTGAACACCCCGGGGGGAGATTACAGAGGAATTCGGTTAAGCTGCACCGATTTTATTAGCCACCAGTACAGGAAATGGAATGGCCAATGCAGAAAACGCAAGCAGATAGAAAGACTGCTGCCATCCACATGTTTTGTGCTGCATGCAAAGAGCTTCTTCGATTAGCCTTCTGCTTCTGTTCTGCACACCTAGAATGAGGACCAAACTATCTGTTAATGCAAGCAAGTCTTGATTTCCTGGCAGATGGAGCCAGCTGGGTCGCCGTGGCGGTCTCAAGTGGCAGAACGGAATTTGAGTCCAGTGGCCCCTTGAAGACCATGCAAGGGTATAAGCTGGCCAGGGGACAGAAGTGATACATTGCATAGCCAAGCACAGAATCCCAGAGTAGGAGGGATACAGACCATCTAGTCTATCCCCCTGTTCAATGCTAGATCAGCCTCAAGCATCCAGGAGAAGGATCTGCCCAGCCGCTGCTTGAAGACAGCCAGTGAGGGGGAGCTCAACACCTCCTTAGGCAGCCCATCCCACTGCTGAACTAAACTCCTAAAACCCTATAGTGGGAAGAGGCCATGCAGGCCATCTAGTCCCACCCCCTGCTCAGTGCAGGATCAGCCTCAAGCATCCAGGAGAAGGATCTGTCCAGCCTCTGCTTGAAGACGGCCAGTGAGGGGGAGCTCCCCACCTCCTTAGGCAGCCCCTTCCACTGCTGAACTATGCAGACTGTGAAAATATCTTTCCTAAAATCTAAACAGTATCATTTGACATGTAATTTAAACTCACTTCAAAGCTCCTATAAGGGCACCACCACACATGAGAGGAAATAGATGGGGCACAATGGCAGGGTCTCAGGTAATTAATCTCAGGATTCTGTAATTAAGAAAAATACATCTGCTCATCAATTTCAAATTTTGATATATTTATTTCCTTTGCTGTGTTTCCCCCTGGAATTAAAGCCAAACAAACCGTGACCATGTAAACACAGGAGGCTGTCGAGATCACCAGATATATCCTTTCAAAAGGTACTGTACACTAACTCAAGTTAGTAACTTCAATATACAAAATCACATATTCTGTTAAAAATACAATTACTAGTCATATTCTGAGTCCTACTCAAGGTGGAATTGTACAAATATAATTTATCAATGTAAAAAACCCAACACATTAAAAAAAAAGCCAGGACATCAAATGAGCACAAAACAACCATTAAACTCTTCAGAGAAGAAGAGAGTTGTTTTGGGTATACTGCTTTTTACTACCCGAAGGAATCTCAAAGCAGCTTACAATGACCATTCCGCTCCTCTCCCCACAACAGGCACCCTGTGAGGGAGGCGAGGCTGAGAAAGCTCTGAGAGAACTGTGATTGCACCAAGGTCACCTGGCCAGCTGCAGGTGGAGGAGGAGTGGCATATCTAACCCGGTTCTCCAAATTAGAAGTTGCCATTGGTAACATATCCTCACAACAGAGTGCAGACCAGAATCATACCACATACCAATCATGTTGCCAACTCCTGGCTGGAGATTTGGGGGTGGAGCATGGAGAAGGTGGAGTCTAGGGAGGAGAAGACACTCAGCAGGGTAGAATGGCATTGATTTCACCCTCCTAAGCTGTCTATCTCTGTTGTCTATACAGAAGTTGTGATTCTGAGATATCTCCAGGGCCCACCTGGAGGCCCTGGCAACCCTATGACTAAGGCCACCCAGCAAGCTTCATGACAGGATTGTAATTTTCACCTAGGTCTCTCTTCTAACCAAAGAAAAACCGAAAGGGGGGAGGGAACTAGAACTGGAACCAAAAAACCCCCAACTGGTAACAGGGAGGACCTACAAAGATTGACTGTCTGTATTGTTGTTAAAATTCTATTATTTTTATTGTGCACAATTTAAAAAGCAACATTAGGAATTAAAAACATATATCCAGCCCATGGGCTATTGCAAACCAGTATACTATGCATTAGAGCCTCTTGTGGCGCAGAGTGGTAAGGCAGCAGACATGCAGTCTGAAAGCTCTGCCCATGAGGCTGGGAGTTCAATCCCAGCAGCCGGCTCAAGGTTGACTCAGCCTTCCATCCTTCCGAGGTGGGTAAAATGAGTACCCAGCTTGCTGGGGGGTAAACGGTAATGACTGGGGAAGGCACTGGCAAACCACCCCGTATTGAGTCTGCCAAGAAAACGCTAGAGGGCGTCACCCCAAGGGTCGGGCATGACCCGGTGCTTGCACAGGGGATACCTTTACCTTTACCTTTATACTATGCATTATGCAAACCAATTTCTAGTTCTTCCTTCCTGTTTTAGAAGAGTTGGTTTTTATACCCCACTTTGTATGACCTGAAGAAGTCTCAAAGCGGCTTACAATCGCCTTCCCTTCCTCTCCTCACAACAGACACCCTGTGAGGTAGATGGGGCTGAGAGTGCTCTGACAGAACTCCTGTGTGAGAACAGCTCTAAGGAGTCTATGAGCAGCCCATGGTCACCCAGCGGGCGGCATATGGAAGAGCGGATAATCAAACCTGGTTTACCAGATTAGAGGCCACCTCTCTTAACCACGACACTGAGATGGCTGTCAATTTGTCGTTTTAATTGGCCCCTTGGCGTCATCTCGAAATAATAATGCTGTCCCAGCTCAGACTGCAGAATCAGTTCGAAACCCATCTGGCGGTGAATGCTCTGTTTAAAACAGCGACAAATGCATCTTGTAGCGTGCAACGCATCTGATTCAAGGCACGCTTCTTCTTTTTTCAGTCACACCTGCCTGCTGAGCTGGAGATGCGGCACAATTTGGGAGCCTGTTCCAGCCATATAAGGAAGCAGCTGCTCCTGGGCCAAGTGAATGTGGCGAACGAGCAACAGGGACCGATCGGTTTTGGTGTATGACAAACCTGCACAGAAGGAAGGAAGGAAGCAACAGCGTCTGAGGTCGACTGACCACAGACGGTGGAGGGCTGATGTCGACTGTAGCTAGGAGGTAGGAGGACTGAAGCAAAACGTCAGAACAAAGGTATGGATAATCCTCGTTCTTGAATTGATTTCCCTCCATTTCGTCCTGCCGTTTGGGGCAGGCTAGACCAGGGGTAGTCAAACTGCGGCCCTCCAGATGTCCATGGACTACAATTCCCAGGAGCCCTTGCCAGCATTCGCTGGCAGGGGCTCCTGGGAATTGTAGTCCATGGACATCTGGAGGGCCACAGTTTGACTACCCCTGGGCTAGACTGAGTTAAGGGCCGCCAATTCACATTTGGGATCTGGGGATCCCCTGGTTTTACAGGTCAACACGAGGCGAAAGAGATCAATTCCCCAGAGCTCTCTCAGCCCCAACTATATCACATGGAAGGCCATGTGGAGAAGGGAGAGGACAAAGTCTCCTTGGAAGGCCATGTGAAATGAAGAGAGGGAGAGGATAAGAAAAAAATTGAAACAGGAGGGGTCAGAAGACAGCTCCCAGGTTAACACAAAATCCTCATGCGTGGACATTGGGGTCATGAGATTTCTCTACAAGTATAGGTGTTAGCCCCTTGAATGGAATTCCATTCAAGGGGCTAACACCTATACTTGTAGAGAAATCTCATGACCCCAATGTCCAGGCATGAGGATTTGCTCACTCCAACATGCATGACTGTGGAGAAGAACATCCAATAGAGATGGGCAAAGTGCCTTTTTCTTCTTCAGACACCCTGTGAGTTAGGTGGGGCTGAGAGAGCTCTGAGAGAACTGGGACTAACCCGAGGTCACCCAGCTGGCTGCATGTGGAGGAGGAGCGGGGAATCAAACCCGGTTCTCTGGATTAGAGGCTGCCACTCTTAACCACTACAGCAAGCTGCCTCTCTGCTACTGAAAACACAGAATTCCAAACCGCTGAGTCTCCGAGAAAACAGTTTATTCAGAGATATTTCTGATGACTGTGGGAGGGGAGGGGGGATGAAACCTCCCCTGTTTGTCATAACTGGTTTGAACAAACAGGAAAGGCGATGAATTCGATGCAGCTGGTGGGAAAGAATCTGGCTCCCCCGTTCATCTTCCCCTGGGCCTTGGACACCAAGCATTTCAGTGAAACTTGGGAAATGTAGTCCTCGTGATCCTTGAAGTGGGACTCCTTGAAATAGATGGAAGCAAAACATGCTTTTAATACAGAAAAGGCTATTGCCCTTTGAGGCTGACTTCACCATATTACCTACTGATAGCAATTCCAACATTTGTACTACCCAAAGGAGTCTCAAAGTGGCTTACAATCACCTACCCTTCCTCTCCCCAAAAGAGACACATTGTGAGGTAGGTGAGGCTGAGAGAGCTCTGGGAGAACTGGGACTAGTCCAAGGTCACACAGCTGGCTGTAGGTGCAGGAGGAGTGGGGGAATCAAGCTCAGTTCTCCAACTTAGAGGCTACCACTGCACCATGCTGGCTCTCTTCAAGGTAATATATCCACAAAACTGACTTAGATTAGAGACCACTGTGCTTAACCATTCCCCCAAGCCACGTTTTGAGTCCCCTGAGTCTGGCGAAAATTGGCTGGGATAATTGGTTGGCAAAGTGGGAAAAAAAGTTTATTTCCTGTCATTTCTAACAAAGCCAGCCTCCAGGTAGTTGCCAGAGATCTCCTGGGGTAATAACCGATCTCCAGGTGACAGAGATCATTTCTGTTGGCAACGTGATTGCACAAACTTATTAAAAAATAGATAAGTTTTTATTCAGGAATTACCATACTTGATCATGCAGTGTGGAGACAGAGATAGGTGGAGACAGAGAGAGAGACTGAGCTTCCAGGAAGGAGGAAATTGCCCCTAAGAATAGCCAACCGGGAGACAGACCAGGAGGGACAACAGGAGAGAAGGCCCTGACTTCACCATCCCATCTAATCATCTTCTTGCTGCCCCCTTCAAGGTCCTTTTCTTCTTTGTACACCAGACATTGCCAATTCCAACAAGTTCACCTAGATAAAAGGGCTGCTCTGGAATGTGGACTCTGTGGCATTAAAACACTTTGAAGTCTCTCCCTTCCCCTAACCCGGCTCTCCTCATGCTCCACCCCTCCCCAAATAATCTCCGGATATTTCTAGGAGCTGGCAATTCTGCTTCATGGCTGCATTTGCCTTACCAGGAGAATGTGAGTTTGGGAACCCCGTTTTCTCCTTGTAGCACGTCATTCCACCCTACAAACCAATTTCTTTCTAAATTTTAATCATCCCCCCAAAAGCAGCTGACGTCATTAATCTCTGTAGCTCAGGCTTTTTCAACCAGGGTTTCATGAAACCCTGGGGTTTTGTGATGGCCCTGGAAGGGTTTCGCCAGTTGGATGGGGGTGAATTATTTTACATTAATTTTTTTAAAAGTTATCAGTTGATATGACCATATATGTACATGTCAGCCTACCCACCCCTCTCAAAATGGCCAATGAGGGGGCTGGAGGTGGTGGGACGTGGATGGGCTCCAGCCATACAAATCCTGGATGATATTACTTCTGGTGACATGTGACTTCTGAGGGTGTGGCAGGAAGTTGTGGCCTGCTGACATCACTTCCAGGTTTTCTTGAAACCTGAAGTTTGTTTCAGGAGTTTCTCAATGGTAAAAAAGTTGAGAAAGGCTTCTGTAGATGGACAACCTGGAGGGGAAAAAAATCTCACAAGGAATAACTTTTTGTAATGGGGCGGGATTTAGGACCCAGGCAGCGAGGGAAACTAATGAGGTCAGCCCTCGGAATTGGCAGGCCTTTGATCAGATTGCATTGTGACTGGCTCAGGGTTGTACTTTCTCACAATAGTTATTGTAGGTTTGGTTTTTTTAGGGCAGATTTTATGAATTGGGTCACGTCAGGTCATGGGCCTGCCTAACTTTCATGAACGTTCCCAGAGTAGACACCAGCAAAATGAACTGTCTGCTCCTGAAAGATTTCTTTCTTGCCACCTTTGTGATAAGGCAAACACACAAACACGTATTATTATTATTATTATTATTATTATTATTATTATTATTGCTGCTGCTGCTGCTGCTGCTGCTGCTGCTGCTGCTACTACTTATGTTTTTATCCTGTCTTCTTTTACTATTGATGCATTGTGTTGATTTTTTTAATTTACTGTTAATTTTAACCCATTTTGTACATTGCTCTAAGCCATATTGGGAAGGTGGTATAAAAATGTAATAAATTATTGTTGTTGTTATTGTTATTTTAGATTTATTGGCTACTCCTCACAACATAGGCTCAGGGCAGCTAACATCAATAAAAGATGTATACAAAGTAAATATAAAACAGTTAGTGAAGCCAAAACAAGATGGAGACCTGGCCTGGTTTCCTAGGTTTCTTAAGGGGCCCTATTGACTCCATGGTCAGTCTCTGCCAGGCTGGTTTCTCCATATACCACCCTGCTCAGAGTACAGTCATGGGCTTCTGTGTGTGAAGTTGTCTCTGTGGCCTATTATGCACGGCCGCTGAAACGGCAGCATGGAAAACGCGGAGGAGGAAGAGGCGAAGCAAACCGCTTACGCACGGGACGGAATGCAATGGCGGCAAAACCCAGAGTATCCGATTATGCACGCGGCTACTCCGGAGCCGCTTGTGGTTGTGCCCTGGTCCCGGGAATCTCCACGTTCTTCCGCATCTAGCTCACGCGGCTTTTTTGGCGGCATACGTTGACTCTGCTCCCGGTTGCCACCTGCAGCATGCGTAATTGGTGATGTTAGCCGCCGCCATTCCACCCCAAATGCAGACCTTCCACTCCGTGCATAATGTTCCTGTGTGAGGCACCCTTCCATTATGGGTTACCTTTATGATAACAGTTCTTATGCCACCTTTCCTCCAAGGAGTGGCATATACTTTCTCCCCCCCCCCCTCATCGTTCTATCCTCACAACAACCCTGTGAGATGAATTGGAATGAGAGTGGATTGACTGGCCTAATGTCAACCACTGAGTGGGATTTGCACCTGGAACTCCCCAACAGTGTAAACACAGAGCCACAGAGCCAAACATGAATTCATATCAAAACAGTGTTATGATTTCTCTTTCTAATTATTTTTTTAAATAATAGTTCATAAATGTTACCGAGTTACAGAAATAAAAAAGAATTATAAATATTTCAGATATTCATCCCAGTGTTTTTGAAACATTGTCACTTGGAGGAGGGCAGGATGCTGTTTCTGTTGGCTGCAGAGGAGAGGACACGCAGTAATGGGTTTAAACTTCAAGTGTAACGATATAGGCTAGATATTAGGAAAAAGTTTTTCACAGTCAGAGTAGTTCAGCAGTGGAATAGGCTGCCTAAGGAGGTGGTGAGCTCCCCCTCACTGGCAGTCTTCAAGCAAAGGTTGGATACACACTTTTCTTGGATGCTTTAGGATGCTTAGGGCTGATCCTGCGTTGAGCAGGGGGTTGGACTAGATGGCCTGGGTGACCCCTTCCAACTCTATGATTCTGTGAAAGTCTCCTGGCAGTCTGTGGTTAACCGAATCTGTTAGTTAGCTGTTACTGCTAGTTGTCTAAGTTTTGTGAGCCATGAGTCTACGTGGGGAGTATGCTGTGGATTCCAACCAGTGGCAGTGATGAGTCTTGTTGCTTTTGTTGCGTGGAAGAAGAATTCAGCACCCTGTTCAGAGAGCCAGTTTGGTGTAGTGGTTAGGAGTGCGGACTTCTAATCTGGCATGCCAGGTTTGATTCTGTGCTCTTCCCCCACATGCAGCCAGCTGGGTGACCTTGGGCTCGCCATGGCACTGATAAAACTGTTCTGACCGGGCAGTGATATCAGGGCTCTCTCAGCCTCACCCACCTCACAGGGTGTCTGTTGTGGGGAGAGGAATGGGAAGACGACTGTAAGCCGCTTTGAGCCTCTTTCGGGTAGGGAAAAGCGGCATATAAGAACCAACTCTTCTTCTTCTTCTTCTTCTTCTTCTTCTTCTTAAATCCAGTTTGCAATTTGTCATGAACTTTTATCCCAAACTTTCTGATCAATGTACAGTTCCACCACCTATGGAAAAAGCGCATCTTTACATTTCCAGCATTTACCACCAGTGTGTTTGGACATTATTTATTTATTTATTTATTTATTTATTTATTTATTTATTATATTTCTATACCGCCCTCCCCGGAGGCTCAGGGTGGTTTACATTAAACATATAAATAATACATGGAACACTCTTCATTAATACTCACACATAATAATAATAATAACAGTGGTTATTATTCTACTTAAGTGTCCAACACTACCTATAAAACATCTTCTACCAATTTTCGCGCTGTCCTTGGCATTTCATCAGTTTCACATTTTCACACCAGAGTTGTTCCCGTTCCCCCATAGTAAAAGTCACACCCAAGTTTTGCATCTACTTTATCATGCACGTTTTCACTTGTTCTGACTCAGTTTCATATTGGAGGAAAAGTTTATCCTTCCTGCCCAAAAGTTACGGTTTATCTTGCAATATCTACGTTTCAAATTCAGATTGCTCCCTCAAAATTCCCTGGGATTCTTTAAATTCTTCTGAAGCAGCGTTATGTATTCAAAGTGTATGTGTTCATCTTTGAAACCCGCAGGTGGGGCCGGGAGATCCTTTGCAATTAAAAACTGATCTCCCAGTGACAGATACCGGTTCCCTGAAGCAAATGGGTCCTTCAGAAAGGAGGCTGTCTTGCATTATACCCTCTCTCCAACCCAAACCCCAAGTTGTCATCCCTGCTGTTAACCCAGGCTGACCTGTTTTCAATTGGCATGGTCATCTTCTATGCACACTCTTTTGCATTGCCAATGTGGCATCGGCCCAGACCCCTGGGAAAGGGGGCTGGGGAGCAGGTGGCAGGCCATCTAATGGGTCTTTAGGGGAGGGGGCTGTTCCCAGATTGCTATTTGCCAGTGAACTCCCCCAAGGCCCCAAATTACAGCCTGTCCCTTTCTCAGCCTTGGATGATAATACCGTTATGTGCGTGTTTTCTCCCCTCTCCCCCTTCCCCCAGCTGGCTGGAATGGAGGACAGCAGCTGCAGAGTTTACCCCCGCCCCACCCCACCCCACCCCTGAATTCTGGTGCCCTTGGGCACATTCAGTTTTGTTCTCGGCTAGAACGGGAAATTAGTATCCATTCAGCCTCCTTCCTCCCCTGCCTGTTACAGAAAGAAAAGAATAGGAAAGCTCAAGCATGGGAAAGGCTGGAGGGGGGCAGTGGGGAGGGTAGAAAACCCTCAACAAGGATGCAGAAATGAGGCTGGGTCTATGTGGGAGCAGGCACAGGAACGAACATGGGTGTGGTGGTGTCATGTCCTTGTGTCTAAGAGCCGAGAGCTGGGCCTAGTGCAGAGTAACAGATCTGCAATGTGGATCCGGTCCAGGATTCCAATTACAGTCCTAAAAATCCAAAGGGAATCAACCCCCCACCATTTAAAAATATGTACTATTTGTATGCGTGGTAAGGAGCTAACGTCCCAAGACACCTTAAAGCAGGGTTTCCCAACCACAGTACTGTGGTACCATAGGGAACCACGAAAGACCCTTGATGGTATGTCGACATGGGGGTTTCCAAAATGGCGCCTGCTGTTTCCAGCTCCAAGCAAAGAAGAACTGGTTGGCCACTGTGTGAGAGAGGATCCTGGACTAGATGAACCCCTAGTCTGATCCAACAGGGCTCTTGCAATGTTGTCATGATCTTTAGAATCAGCGGACAGCCAGTCTACAGAAGACAGCTAGTCTTTTAATATATATTTATTTAAACAAATTCAATTCATTTCAAGCCTGCTTTTCTCCCTAGTTGGAACTTAAAGTAGCTTCCATCCTTCTCCTCGCCTTAATTTAACCTCACAACAGTCTTGCGACTCAAGGTAGGCTTAGCTCAGGAAGAGTGCCTGGCCCAGGGTCTCCTAGTGAGCTCTCCTGGCATGAGTGGGGATTTGAACCCACATCTCCCATTACTAGCCCACCAGCACTTTGAACCACTCTGCCATGCAGGCTCTTCCTCAACACCAGGGGATGCTTCCCGGCCTTTTCTCTGGATCCGAGCAGCTCTCCCATTCCTTAGTTCTTTCCCCACCAAGATAAGGCCCTCCCTGGATGGGCCAACCTCGCCCAGCCATGTCAGATCTTGGAAGCCAAGCAGTTTTGGCCCTGATCCGTCCTTGAATGGGAAACCACCAAGGAAATCCTGGGTCTCTAGGCAGAGGCCTACAGTGGCCAACCACCTCTGTTCATCTCTGGCCTTGGAAACCTTATGGGGTCACCACCAATCAGCTAGACTTGGTAGAACTTTCCATCCCCGTTAGAGGCTTCCTGGGTCTCTGGATAGCTCAGGGTAGACCAGCAGGGTCATCTCTGGTTAGTACTTGGATGGAAGACCATTGAAGAAGTCTCTGCTCAGAGGCCAACCAACTCTGTCTCTGACCTTGAAACCCTTACAGTCAGCTGTGACTGGATGGCTCCACTCCCATGAAAGGCTTCCCTGCTCTGGATAGCTCCGGTTAGCCCTATACGGTCAGACCTGTTAGCACTTCCATGAGAGACCTCACAGGAAGTCCCGGTCCCTACACAGAGGCAGCCAATGGCCAACCACCTCTGTTTCTCTTTTATCCTGACCTGGATGGCCCAAGCAGGCCAGATCTCATTGGATCAGGGGTAGTCAAACTGCGGCCCTCCAGATGTCCATGGACTACAGTTCCCATGAGCCCCTGTCAGCAAACACTCATGGGGATTGTAGTCCATGGACATCTGGAGAGCCGCAGTTTGACTACCCCTGCTAGATCTTGGAAGCTGAAGCAGGGTCAGCCTGACTTAGTACTTGTATGCAAGACTGGAAGTCCCGTTTCTTGGCAGAGGCAGGCAACAGCTGACAAACTTGGGTTCGCCAACCACCTTTGGTTTGTCTCTTGCCTAAGGGGACATCTTAAGTCGGCTGCAACCTGAAGCCAATTTGCATCCAGCCCAAGTCATGCTGCCCTGCTGACCATGGCCATTGAAAACAATGCCTTGTCCCGGATACTCCAAAGCAGGGGTAGTCAACCTGTGGTCCTCCAGATGTTCATGGACTACAATTCCCATGAGCCCCTGCCAGCATTTGCTGGCAGGGGCTCATGGGAATTGTAGTCCATGAACATCTGGAGGACCACAGGTTGACAAAGCACCCGCTCTATTCCTCCCCTCCCCCTCCCCCTCCCCCTCCCCCTCCCCCTCCCCCTCCCCACCTGCCTTTTCTCTCCTTTCATTCCCTTCCATCCTCTCCCCCTTGTCCTTCTCAGCCCCTCCACCTCCCCTCCTCCCTCTGTGGCTCTCCTCCTTAACCCTTTTCTCTCTCCCGGCTACTCTGCCCTCCTCTCCCCCCCCCCCCCCACCGTTTTCCGGCTCCCTCCGCGGCCTCCCCCCTCCAGCCGGCTCTACTTGTCACTCAGGCTGTCTGTCACCGGCGGTCGCAAGGTGTGCGCCGGTCCTCCGCCGATTGGCTCGTCCGCGATAAGGCCACCACCTTAGAGGCGCCTGGGTTGGCTTAATGAGAGATCACTCACGCCAGGTGGGTGGGACCACAGAGGAGCTGAATGAGAGGGAGGGGCGGAGGAGGAGAAGAAGAGAGAGAAGGGGGGGAAAACTGATTGAAGAAGCAAGAAGCGGCATCTCTAGAAGTCCCTCCCCAAAAAACAGGTACCTGCCGGTCGGGGAGGGGTGCAATCCGAAATTTTGGGGGAGAGACACGTGTTGCGAGAGTCTTTTGTCTCTTGCAGGGGGCCACAGTCGCGGCGCTTCCATATTTAAGGGGCTATTGGGGTGGGGTGGGTGAAAATGTAGCCGCGTGGGCATCCACCTGGCCTGCTTAAATGGGAAGGATCGCAGCTGGGGCTCTCCCTCTGCCCTCTTCAGAGGCACCTGCATTTCGGGACCCGGGGAAAGGTGCGCGCTGGAGGGGATCCGAGAGAGGCGAGACACAGGCAGGTGTCCGAGGGAGAGGGGGATTCTCTCGGCCAGGGCGAGGCGGAGCGACAGAGCTGAGCAATCCACGGTGTCTGTCTTTTGCACGGGGGACAGGCGCGTGGGGAAGGTGGCCCTGGAGAGCCGGGGCATCCCCGCCGCCTTCTTTTGAGCATGCAATGACTGCACCGTGGTGGGAAGCGGCGCTGTCTGGGAAGGCACCGAGTTCTAGAGAGGACACAGCGGGGGCTCTACAAGCCGCACGGCTGTGCATGAAACCCCCCCCCACACACACACACACACAAAACCCTCAAGGCGGCTGGAAATGATTCAGCACCGAAGACAAGGAGCCGGTACGGTTGGAAATGTGGTCGAAACGGGACGCAGGAGGAAGCCGGGCGAGTTTCCGCTTATCGGCAAGACCCCAGGCCGGTCTTTCTTGCTTTGGTGCACCAAACCGGGAGCCGGAGGGCTCGATCGACTGATGGGGTGGCTTTTTCTCGAGTCAGAGATCTGAGGTTTTTTTTGCTTGGAACTCTAGGGCTGGGGGGGGGGGGCTGGAAACCCAGAGAGAGAGAGAGAGAGAGTCGCCCCTAGGCCTTCCTTCTGCCCATGCTCAGAGAGGGGCGGCCCGGTTCCGAGAGACGCGTGCTGCTGGGTCCCCCAGAAATGACCCCCCTTTTTTAAAAAAATCGCGCATTCCTTCAGTCGTTCCAAGGCTCAGGCGACAAAAGAGAAATAAGGATTGGGAGGGGGTGTTTGAAACTCCTGAGAATCCGTCCGCAGACTCCACCCTTGTCTGTCCGGGCGGGGGGGGGGGTGTTTATTATAAAAAGAGGCTCGTGTATTTCTTCGGTGGGCGCCGGACCACGCGTTGCAAGGCGGGCCTGTCAAAATCAAAGGGAGAGCTCGTGAAATGCCGGGAGAGCGAATGCTGAAATTGACACGGAAATTGACAAAGGTCGCGATCGTGCGGACGAAGCCGATTTCCAGCTAGGCTCGGCCACATAACGGCCTGGCCACTGGCGGGGGAGGGAGGGAGCGGTTTTCGGATCCAGGCTGGAGATCTCCTGGAGATCTGGGGATGGAGCGAGGCCACGCCAAAGAGGCCGCCCTCCGAAGCTTCCATTTTCTCCAGGGAGGAGGGGGACGCCTGATCTCTGTCGCCTGGAGAGAAGCGGGGATCCCAGGACATCTCCAGGCCCCACCTGGAGGTTGGCAGCCCTATATCCGACCCAGGGCCGGGCTGGGGAAGGCGCCACCGTCCTCCGAACGCTGCTTTGGGCTCCAGGGCGGATCCGCCACCCTGACGCTCCGCATCCACTGCGGCTGCGGTTGAGTCCGCGTGGGAAGCCGGCACGACTCGCCGGGCGCGTTTCCGAAGCAGAAAAGGCGCTTTCCTCGGCCTGGGAACGGGGACGCGAGCGTGGCGATTCTCGAATCGGAGGGGCTAGAGCGAGGGCTTAAGTGCTTCACAATCCGGTGCGCGGCCCTCGCCCTTCTGCGTGCTTGTTTGCTTGCTTGGGAGTCATTTTCGGTCAGGCACCTGCAGTCGGCTCTCTTCCCCCAGCTCGGCGGCATTCAGAGTGGAAACCTCTTTTATGGTGGGCGGCCTGCTGTTGGGAAGAAAGGGCCGTCTGGCAGGGGCGATCCCCCGCCCTCAGGCACCGAGGGAGCGTCAGGAGTTTCCTGGGGAGCTGCAAAGGGCCAGGTGTGGGCGAGGGACTGGGGAGGAAGCCCCAAGGCAGGGGAGGGACCCGCCTCTGAGTCCACCTGCCTAGGAGGACCCCCCAAGGAAACAACCGCACCAGACGTGGATGCCCTTTCAGACACATTTGGATTCATGTGCTTTCCCACGGTGCACTCAATACACTTCCGTGATCGTTTGCAAGTGGCGTTTACCGTTTCACATGTGCTGAATAAGGCCTCCCTTTCTTGTGTGCAATTTGTCATGGGCAGCCCTGAGTCCTTGTATCTCAATCGCAAGGAGGGAGGGATGTTGCCATGAAGAGAATGGGGGGAAAGGCAATCAGTTACCTCAAAGCATTTCTCCCCAATGATGATGAAGATTTGACATTGTATCTTTGCAGCCCCATTAGAATCTTGCACACAACTCCCTCCATTGCATTCTCACAACCACCCTGCAAGGTAGGTTACCCTGGAAGAACAGGTTCAAACAGTGAGCTTCCAGGGCAATGTGCGTGCCCTAACTTCCAGGCGTACTCCTTGCCAATGGGCAACAGGGGCAGCTCTGTGAGGCCCAGCACTTGGGGGGCAACAGGGAAGAGAGCCACCCTCTGGAAGGAGGAGGGGAAAAAAGAAGGAAAAGCACTTGCTCCCCCTGGAACCTGCCCCATTTGAGTCTTGGGCAGACGATAGCCCTATGAAGATAGGTTGAGGGACTTGGGAATGTTCAGCCTGGAGAAGAGGAGGTTGAGAGGGGACATGATAGCCCTCTTTAAGTATTTGAAAGGTTGTCACTTGGAGGAGGGCAGGATGCTGTTCCCGTTGGCTGCAGAGGAGAGGACACGCAGTAATGGGTTTAAACTACAAGTACAACGATATAGGCTAGATATCAGGAAAATATTTTTCACAGTCAGAGTAGTTCAGCAGTGGAATAGGCTGCCTAAGGAGGTGGTGCGCTCCCCCTCACTGGCCGTCTTCAAGCAAAGGTTGGATACACACTTTTCTTGGATGCTTTAGGATGCTTAGGGCTGATCCTACGTTGAGCAGGGGGTTGGACTAGATGGCCTGTATGGCCCCTTCCAACTCTATGATTCTATGATTCTATATTGATAGCATCCAATTAACTTGATGGATAGTAGATTCAGGATGGACAGCAAGAAAAAGGTCTCTTTACTCACCAAGGGATTAAAATGTGGGGTTGGCTGTCAGAAGATGCTACAGACAGCATGAAAGAGGACTAGGCAGATTCATGGAGGAGAGGTCTACCAGGGACTGCGAGTCATGTGGGCTAAAGGGAACCTCCATGTTCAGGGGCAGTCCCACTCTGAATTCCAATGCCAGGAGGCCTCATCGGACCGCATCTTTGCCCTGTTTTTGGTCCTCTGGAGCAGGGGTAGTCAACCTGTGGTCATCCAGATGTTCATGGACTACAATTCCCATGAGCCCCTGCCAGTGAATGCTGGCAGGGGCTCATCGGAATTGTAGTCCATGAACATCTGGAGGACCACAGGTTGACTACCCCTGCTCCAGAGGAACTGGTTTGCTATTGTGAGAGGCAGAATGCTGGACTAGATGGACCATTAGTTTGATCCCACAGGGCTCTTCTGATGTTCTTGCGAAGGCCTCAGCCTCTCTGCCCTGTTGTTGGACATCCTGTAGTAACTGGTTGGCTGCTATGTAAGTCAGAATGTTGAATGAGACCACAGACCTGCTCTATCAGGGCTCTTCTGATGTTCTTAAGCAAGCCCCATCCTCTCTGTTGGACCTTCAGAGACACTGATGGGCTATTGAATGAGACAGAATGCAGGACTAGATGGACCATTGTTCTGATCCAACTGGACCATTGTTCTGATCCATAGAATCCTAGAGTGGGAAGGGGCCACACAGGCCATCTAGTCCCACCCCCTGCTGAATGGAGATCAGCCTCAAGCATCCAGGAGAAGGATCTGTCCAGCTTGAAGACTGCCTGTGAGGGGGAGCGGTCTTCTTATGTTCTTGTGAAGGCCTCAGCCTCTCTGCCCTGTTGTTGGCCCTCCAGATGAACGGGCCACTGTGGGAGACAGGATGCTGGACTAGATGGACCCCTGGTCTGATCCAGCAGGGCTCTTGTTATGTTCTTTTGAAGGCCTCAGCTTCTCTGTCCTGTTGTTGGCCCTCCAGAGGAACTGGGTGGGCTCTGAGTGAGATCAGAGGCTACACTAGATGGACCACTGGGCTGATCCATATTCTTATGCACAGAGTGAGGGCCCTGGTGTGTGTGTGTGGGGGGGGGTGTTGTGCAGGGGGTCAGTGATTCTGGAGCCCCAGGACCCAGAAATCCTAAGACCACCCCTGTCAACAGCTATACCTCCCTAGCCCGGCCCAGTGAAGCAAAGACTCTGAGGGCACATTCAGCCCTGAGTGGGGTTAATCTGGGGGCCACCAGCTAAGTAGGAAAAGTCTAATCACACTTCGTTGCCCAGCCCTTATGGGGTCTCTCTCCCCAGTTCACGACCTTTCTTATATTACTACCAATTACTTCAAGGCAGGTGGGCGTCTGAGATGACTCATTCAAGCCCTCCTTTCGGTTCAGGTTGACTTCAGCAGGGGACTTCGCTCCAGCGTTGGCAGATGAGGAAATGAGTAATTCCAGTGTGGGCAGGATCACGTTCGAGGCAGGCCCCGACAGCAGTGAGTGGAACAGGCAGAGCATTAATTGCACTCAGGATGTGATGGTCAGGAGGTTAATGGATGCTGCCGTGGATGTGCAGAAAGTGTTCTCTGGAGCACCCTGCCCGTGTTCGCACAATCTTTAATTGGGAACTGTGCCAGGCTGTGCATAACACAGTTAAGGACATTCCTCTCTCTGTCTGTCTGTCTCTCTCTGTCTCTCTCTGTCTGTCTCTCTCTCTTTAGTAGCCTGGGACTCCCCCTCCCCTAATTAATCCAAGCCTTTCAGCATTTCAGTTCTGAGTAAGGATTCTGGGCTCTTGTTTAATAAGTGAGTCAGTGAGAGATTTCATTTCAGACAATTTTTTCCCCATAGAGTTCTGCTGGATCAAACCAGTAGTCCATCTAGTCCGGCCTCCTGTCTCACACAGTAGCCAGCCAGTTCCTCTGGAGGGCCAACAAAACGGCATAGAGGCCAAGGCCTTCATAAGAACATTAGAAGAGCCCTGTTGGATCAGACCAGAGGTCCATCTAGTCCAGCATCCTGTCTCACTCAGTGGCCAGCCAGTTCCTCTGGAGGGCCAGCAAGAGGGCATAGAGGCTGAGGCCTTCCTAAGAACATCAGGAGAGCCCTGCTGGATCAGACCAGGGGTCCATCCAGTCGAGCCTCCTGTCTCACACAGTGGCCAACCAGTTCCCCAGGAGGTCCAACAAAATGGCATAGAGGCCAAGGCCTTCCCCAATATTGCCTTCTGGCTCTGAGATTCAGAGGCCAGCAGAGCCATTGAAAATGGAGGTTTTAAGTCCAAGTTAAGTCAAATCTCCACTCTGTCATGGATGCTCACTGAGTGACCTTGGGCCAGCCACACACCCTGTGCCTTATCTACCTCACAAGGTCGTTGTGCAGACAAAATGGAGGAGAATGTTGCAAGCTATTTTGGGTCCTTTTGGGGGAGAAAGGTGGGGATATAAATGAATTCCTCCCTATGTCAGCCCACCATTTTCTTCTCCAGTTCTTCAAGGCTTGAAGTCTCCTACAACGGCCAACTAAATCTGCACTCGTTGAGAAAATGGGGAGAGGGAAGTGAGAATATCTGTAGAGTGAATCGGCGGGTTCATATTTTGGCCCCTGTCTGCCTGCTCTCCCTTGCCAAGCTGCTTGCCCCCATGTTCAATTATGCATCGTTTGCATGTGGATTTTCCTGTTTCCTGAAGGCAAATCTGCTGGGCAAAGATTGCCAAAGTGGATCGAAAGTGGATTATCCTGGTGAGTGTGGAAGGAGGTCATCCATCGGTCAGCCCAGCTTTCAGGTCAGGCTTTTTTCCAGTCTCGGGGCCTGACTGGGGAGGGGGAAGTGAATTATGATGATAAGAGGGCCATTGTGGGGGAGAATTGGTCGGTGAAAGGCCCCCTGCCTGCCCAGCAATTCTCTTCTGCACATGGTCCCCGTCCCCCTTAGCATTAGGAACCCAGCGCTTGACAGAGAATCTCTTGTCCCCATGATAAAACTGTTCTGATCGAGCAGCGATATCAGGGCTCTCTCAGCCTCACCCACCCCACAGGGTGTCTGTTGTGGGGGGAGGAAAGGGAAAGCCACTTTGAGACTCCTTTGGGTAGGGAAAAGCGACATATAAGAACCAACTCTTCTTCTTCTTCTTCTCACCCACTATGTCAGACTTTTCTCAACCAGGGTTTCATCTAGCTGGCCTTCCTACTAAAATGAAGAACGTAAACAAAAAAAATCTGCATACAGCTGGAAACAAAGGGGATAAGCAGTCTATGTAGCCAGTTTAGTGTAGTGGTTAGGAGTGGGGACTTCTAATCTGGCATGCCAGGTTCGATTCTGCACTTCCCCACATGCAGCCAGCTGGGTGACCTTGGGCTTGTCACAGCACTGATAAAACTGTTCTGACCGAGCAGGAATATCAGGGCTCTCTCAGCCTCACCCACTCCATAGGGTGTCTGTTGTGGGGAGAGGAATGGGAAGGCGACTGTAAGCCACTTTGAGCCTCCTTCGGGTAGGGAAAAGTGGCATATAAGAACCAACTCTTCTTCTTCTATACTAACAAAGCTCTTGAAGTCCCTTCCTCTATGACAGAGACAGTCAGAGAGGTTTCTCAGTGGAACAGGCTTCCTCGGGAGGTGGTGGGTTCTCCATCTTTGGAGATTTTTAAACAGAGGCTGGAGAGCCATCTGAGGGAGAGGCTGATTCTGTGAAGGTTCAAGGGGGTGGCAGGTGACAGTGGATGAGCGAGAGGGATGTGAGTGTCCTGCATAGTGCAGGAGGGTGGACCATAAGAACCAACTCTTCTTCTTCTCTTGAGTGATGAGAGGTAGGCAATGGAGCTTTCTAAATCCTTCTTTGGCACTTTTTAGGCCGAATTTTTAGGGAACACACAAAAATGTCTGATATTGAATCATTACCAAGAAGAAGAACTGTTTTTTTTTTTGTACCCCACTTTTCACTACCCAGGAGTCCCAAAGTGGTGTTTCTTTCCTCTCCCCATAAGAGATACTCTGTGAGGTAGGAGGCGCTCTGAGAGCTCTAAGAGAACTGCTCTGTGAGAATAACTCTAAGAGAACTGCGACTAGCCCAGGGTCACCCAGCTGGCTGCATGTGGAGGAGTGGGGAATCAAATCTGGTTCTCCTGATCAGAATCCATTGCTCTTAGCCACCACGCCACGTTGGCTTCTGGTTCATCAGATTGACAGCTCAAGCTGCTGGCAGCTCTCCATGGTCTCAGGCAGACGTCCTTCATATCACGTACTGCAGGGATACTCAACCTGTGGTCCTCCAGATGTTCATGGACTACAATTCCCATGAGCCCCTGCCAGCATTGGCTGGCAGGGGCTCATGGGAATTGTAGTCCATGAACATCTGGAGGACCACAGGTTGACTACCCCTGATTCGTACTGCCTGGCCCTTTTTCACTGGATTGAACCCAGGACTTTCTGCATGCCAAGCAGAGACTCCTCCACTGTGCCGTGCCACCCCCCAACCCCCCAGGACTGTCACTAGAGATTCCTTTAGCACCTTTACAGACTCACACTATTCCTACTTCACCTTTTTGCAACAGAGACAACACCGACGCTGAGATATGTGTTGGTTTTAACAAGGGAAAGTCAGCCCAAACTGGGTGTGAAAATATATGCGCGGGTGTTTGTACTCACAAAAGAGAAACAAAACAGGAATGGGAATACAGATCAGACCAGGCGGTTTCCAAAATTTCATCTCATTTCCTCCTCCGCCTCCTGCTTTCACTCAGTGGAGGAGCAGGAGCAAAAAATGGCTTTTGGGGGGATGATGGGGTGCAGTGCTGTGACGAAATGCCCCATTGCTACTTAAAAGGACAGTTTTTATCTCTGGGCTGGGGAGAGAGGGGGAAGGGCTGCTAAGCCCCTGCTCAACTTCCCTTTCTCCTGTTAATTGAAATGTCCAGGAAGCAGGAACCTGGAATAGGGGGAGGGAGGGGGGGGCTTCTTCTTCCCAGAACTCTCAGGGGAGGGGCTTCCTGTGGGAGGGCACTGGAAAAGTATATAGGATTGTGACCAGAGCGGTCTTTTCAGGGGGCTTGTGGTTCTTGGTCGTTCGCCTGCTGGTCATCAGGGAAGGAGTCTGATCTTGGAAGAAGGGGTGGGCCATCTTGGACATGTGAGCAAGGCAATGAGATGTTGGGACCTCTTTAAGCCAAGGTGCCTGCCCTGTATTTAACATCAGATAGGACAGGGGTAGTCAAACTGTGGCCCTCCAGATGTCCATGGACTACAATTCCCAGGAGCCCCTGCCAGCAAATGCTGGCAGGGGCTCCTGGGAATTGTAGTCCATGGACATCTGGAGGGCCGCAGTTTGACTACCCCCCAGATAGGGTATGTTTAGCAGAGGGACAGGAGGACTGCGTTTCATCCAGTTTCTTTTGTCCTCTTTTGTGTAACTCTGTGCTGAAGATCTGCTTTTTAAGCCTTGTTCTTTGAATAAATCTTTCAGATATTGGAAGTGGGCCATGGTTACCTGATCCACATAGCGCTCCCCCACCTCAGAAACACTAATGGAAGTATAAAGGGAAGACCCAGAGGGGTGGACCCTTGCAGTATCTCAACCCCCCCAATGCTCAGGAGCCAGGGCTGTGGGAGACCACAGAGGCAAGACTTCAGGTGTGAAAGGGGATGCTAAGGGTCCTGGCTCTTCCAGATGCGACCTTGTACTTTAGCCAGGTGGTGGTGGCAATCACCCAGAGATTTCATTTTGCCACCTGTCTGGAGTTGGCAACTAACCAGAACAGGGGACAAGCAAGGACAGAACTGAGCAAAAGCAGGCTGGTTTTATCACAAGTGTCATGATGTAACTTCTGTGCAAGCAGCTAGGAGTGATGTCACAGTATCCATGACACTCTAGGAATTTCCCTGATCTCTATGGCTTTTACCATAGAGACTGGGGAAATCCCTACAGCATTTCTGATGTTGTGATGCGTGCAATCACTTCCCCCATTCTCTGTTCCTCAAATGCTCCTATTAATCACCCTATGCCTCACACTGACCCTCTAATCTGGGCCAGGATCTAGGGCACAACTGTATCATCAGCTGCAATAAAGGAGAAGGTGCATTTGTAGCTACAGCTTGGAGGTTTAAGTACTGGAGATTCCAGAGGCTCTCAGATTTGCTGAAAATCTCTCTCTCATACAGACTGGCATCAAACTATCAGTTTGTCACATATTTTAAATTCCATTTATATGCATGAATGTAAGGTTGTGTGATCCCTGGTTTGATAGTAGTCCATGTGAAAGGGACTTAGGAGTTCTGGTGGACAATAAGTCGAATGTGAGCCCACAGTGTGATACGGCAGCTAAGAAGGCGAATGCGATCTTAGGCTGCATTGCAAGGAGCATAGAATCTAGAGCAAGGGGACTTATAACATCACTCTCTTCCGCATTGGTTAAGCCTCATTTGGAACAGTGTGTCCAGTTCTGGGTGCTGCAGTCCAAGAAGGATGTTGACAAGTTGGACTCTGTCCAGAGGAGGGTGACTGGGAGGGTGGAGGGGCTGGAACCCATCCCTTCTGAGGAGAGGTCGAGGGAGCTGGGCCTGTGTCGCTCGGAGAAGAGGAGGGCCAGGGGGCGAGAGGATCGCTGTGTTCAACCACATAAAAGGCAGGCATGTTGAAGAGGGGGCCAACTTGTTTCATGTGGCTTTAGAGGCAAGGACTAGGAGACCTGGGTTCCAACGATGGGAAAGGAGGTTCCCCTGAAATATTAGGAAGCCTTTGCAGATGGTGAGAGCAGTTCATAGATGGAATAGGCTGCCTCGCAGGGTGGTGGGGTCTACTTCGCTGGATGTTTTGAGGAGGAGACTGGTTGAACACCTGTTGGGAGTGTGTGATTTTTAAGTCCCCAAGAAGGTGGCAGGCTGGGCTGATCCCTTCCAGCTCTGTGTGTGATTCTGATTTATTCTTTCTCTGAGAATCGCAAAATGGAGGCTACATTTGTCCCCATCCTCTGTTTTGCCCTGGCAACCTTCCTGCAAGGCATGCTAGGCTGGGACTAAATGTCAAGACTGACATTGGAGCTTCATGGCAGAAGACCCAGATTCGAATCCCCACTCTTGTCACAGAAGGTGGCTGGGTGACCTTAGGCCAATCACGCCCTCCCAATCTAACCTACCTCAAAGGGTTGATGTGAGGATAAAAGTTGAGGAAAGGAGACTGACGTAAGTCACCTTGGATCCCCACTGGGGAGGAAGGAGGAGTATAAATGAATTAAATAAATATTGTGGGGAGAGGAATGGGAAGGCGACTGTAAGCCACTTTGAGCCTCCTTCGGGTAGGGAAAAGCGGCATAAAAGAACCAACTCTTCTTCTTCTTCAGTAATCTCAGGGCTCTCTCAGCCTCACCCACCTCACAGGGTGTCTGTTGTGGGGAGAGGAATGGGAAGGCGACTGTAAGCCGCTTTGAGCCTCCTTTAGGTAGGGAAAAGCGGCATAAAAGAACCAACTCTTCTTCTTCTTCTTCTTCTTCTTCTTCTTCTTCTTCTTCTTCTTCTTCTTCTTCTTCTTCTTCTTCTTCTTCTTCTTCTTCTTCTTCTTCTTCTTCTTCTTCTATTTGCGCCTGGCTCTCCCAGGTCTTTGCCTGGCGCTCTAGCCTCCGTGCCACGTTGCCCCTCTGCAGTCCAAAAGCTTCCTCCTCGGAGAGTAGCGGCCTAATGTGATTCTGAATTGAGGTCATGAATAAAAAGCGTCATCGGGGCTGGCTTGCAATGGAAACAGGCCCGAGGCTTTGGAGAAATCACTACCCGTTCTCGGCCGGAGTCCCATGATCTCTCCACTCGGCCGGGCGTATGAATGCCGGCTGCAAGGTCAGAGGTTTGACCCCAGCAGTTCCCAAACTTTCCTGAGCTGCCACCCGCTTGGCTCCCAGGCCACATCCCTAGTGCTCCCCCCCTCCTCCTCCCACACACATACGAACACACACCACTTTCCTGGTGGTAGGTCTACTGCAGATTCAGAGCACAGTATGTTACCTACATTTCCTTTTTGGTGGTTGTCTAGTGGCCGTGTTTTAGTCCGTGAAAAAAAAATATATATATAAGTTCTTTGTAAAAGTCATTTTTAAGAGCCACTTTGAATCTCCATTGGGGAGAGAGAGAGAGAGAGACAGTGACAGAGAGAGACAGAGAGACAGAGACAGAGAGAAACAGAGACAGAGAGACAGAGACAGAGAAAGAAAGAGACAGTGACAGAGAGAGACAGAGACAGAGAAGCAAGCAGTGGAAGATCCCAGGGCCAGGAGCAAGCAAGAGAAGGATTTTCCAGCCTCCCAAAGATGGAGACTTTTGGGGAATGGTAGCCAACCCTGGGTTACGAAATTCCTGGAGATCTGGGGTGGAGCCTGGGAAGGAAGTCTGAGGAGGGGAAGGAGCTACGCAGGAACGTGACCCCATCCAGCCTACCTTTTGGAGCTGTCGTTTCCTTCCTTACAACCCCATCTCTCGGAATGGGAGACGGATGAGGCAGATTGTTTAGTAGATAATACCAGCTTTGACGGACCAAAAGTCTGGCCCGGTAGAAAGCTGCTTCGTGTGCTTGTAGGGTAAAGCAGATAACAATAAGAGGATTCCACAGCAAAGTGGCGGTGGGGGAACCTTGAAATGTAGTCGTGTCTGCTGAATTGAAATCTCATTCCGCCTTGGTCAAGTGGATACATTCTAGCAACGCTTTGTTCTGGGGGCAGAGCTGTTTTCCTGGGAACAATGAGGCCAAATCGACACGATGGTTGAGAACCAACGTGACGCATCTTCTCCTCTTCTTCTCCTTTCTCTTCTTCTCCTTTCACTGTTGACTTGGAGAGGAAGGCAGAAGGTGGCCCTTGAATGTTGGTAATGAGAGGCAACACTAGGGGAAGGCCTTGGCCTCTATGCCCTGTTATTGGCCCTCCAGAGCAAGTGGCTGGCTCAGGTGTAAAAACAGGACGCAGGGCTTGATGGACTACACCTGTGATCCAGCAGGGTTCTCTTCAGGTTCTCATGAAATTAGCCTGCAATAGTTGGCCAGCTGCATAAGTGTACAGTCTATGCCAGGGGTAGTCAAACTGCGGCCCTCCAAATGTCCATGGACTACAATTCCCATGAGCCCCTGCCAGCAAATGCTGGCAGGGGCTCATGGGAATTCTAGTCCATAAACATCTGGAGGGCTGCAGTTTGACTACCCCTGGTCTATGCTCTCCTGCATCTTCTTTCTCAAAACAGGTAGCCAGATGCTTTTGGGCATGAGAGGTTCAATCTCCTGGAGCAGTGGTCCTCAACCTGCGGGCCGCGGCCCGGCGCCGGGCCGCAAAGGCCATGGCGCCGGGCCGCGGCTCCCTCTCCCCGCCCCCCCCCGCAGTAAAAAACTTCCCAGGCCGCAAGCTTGCGGCCCGGGAAGCTACTTACTGCGGGAGGGCGGGGAGAGGGAATCAGGGCCGGCCCGCGCCCGTGCAGGCCGCGCCTGCGCGGCCCGCGGGTGCGGCCCGACCCACGGGTGCGGCTCGCGGGCGCGGCCGGGCGCGGCTCGATCCGCGGGTGTGGCCCGCGGGCGCGGCCGGGCGCGGCTCGCGGGCGCGGCTCGATCTGCGGGTGCGGCCCGCGGGCGCGGCTCGATCCGCGGGCGCGGCCCGCGGGCGCAGCCCGAAGCGTGGGCGTGGCCCGCACGGGCGCGGTCCCTGCGGGCGCGGCCCGATGCCCTGCCGGTCCCCAGCCTAATAAAGGTTGGGGACCACTGTCCTGGAGGAACATCATGATGGATGTTAGAACATCAGAAGAGCCCTGCTGGATCAGACCAGTGGTCCATCTAGTCTAGCATCCTATCTCACACAGTGGCCAGCCAGTTCCTCTGGAGGGCCAGCAACAGAGGTTGAGGCCTTCATAAGAACATCCAGAACCCTGCTGGATGGCCTCCTGAATGGCCAACAACAGGGCATAAAGGCCATGACATTCCCTTGATGTTACCTCCTGGGATTCATCCCCTGATTATGGAGGTTCCCATCATTCACCATGGCTAATGGCTGCCACTTATCCTCTGTGAATCAATCTAATCCCCCTTTGAAGCTGACTATTCCTGCAGCCATCACTACATCCTTTGGCACTATATTTCACATTTTACTCACTCTTTGTGTAAAGTAGTGTTCCCTTGTGTTCATCCTGAACCTACTGCCCATCAGTTTCATGGGATGACCTCAAGTTCTAGCAGTTAAGAGAACAGGAGAAAAATGTCTCATCGTCCATTCCCCCCACCCCATGTATCACTCTTAGAAACCTCTATCATGCCTCCTCGGAGTTGTCTCTTTTCTGCACTGAAAAGCCCCAGACTATTCCCCTGCCAAGGTTATTTGTACATCAGTTAATCAGTATTACCAGTCGGATGCCTATAACAGATCTAAATGACATCCATGGTGTGTATCAGCGACCATGCATAAAAATTACAGGGCATGCATGGACAAAGCAGTCTGGAAAGCCAGATCCGTAAAGGGTAGGGGGTGATAAAATGTCTGTACAGATTATTTTCCCACTCCCACCCCCAACCAGAACTGCTCCAACTCCGAGCTGGATTCTCACCAGACCAGGACAGAGCAAAGCAAGGGAATGCGGGAGTTTCGTGGTCTGCAAGTTCCTTTTGAGGAAGGATTTGTGATTTCCGAGGAACCCAATCCGCCGTGACAGCTGTCCCACAACCCTTTGCCGTTTCTCAGGAGTGAGAGCCAAGTTCTCTGCAAAGGCCGACTTTCCCAGTGCTGGAAAACGAGCTGCCCAGAGTGCCAACAGATGTTTGCATCTGACAATGGAAACATTATATACTTTTATTTCTCCTTTATCTCGGGGAGGAACAGGGCATCCGTTTGGCGGCAGTTTCCGGCTCTTTGGCATGGGAAAGGAGGTCTGATCAGGCTCCTTTGTCACCGAGGAAAGCACTGCGGGGAGGTGGGAGGGTGACAGGCCTGGACTTGTCTCTGGTCCGAGGAAAGGCAAAGGACATAATAATGGTGATGATAATTCTATAATGTAATGTATTGTTGTTCATAGAATCAGAGTAGGAAGGGACCTCCTGGGTCATCTAGTCCAGGGGTAGTCAACCTGTGGTCCTCCAGATGTTCATGGACTACAATTCCTATGAGCCCCTGCCAGCGTTTGCTGGCAGAGGCTCATGGGAATTGTAGTCCATGAACATCTGGAGGACCACAGGTTGACTACCCCTGATCTAGTCCAACTCCCTACACTATGCAGGACACCCGCTTTCCAAATTAAATTATTAGTTAAATTATAATGAATTATATTATTAACTGATTGGACCACCTCTATTAGGGTCTTGTGAAAGGTTGGGGGATTCATTCATTCATTAATTCATTTATTACATTTATATACCTCCCCTCCCAGCGTCCTGGCTCATGGCAGTTTACATCCAATAAAAAAACCATAAAATCATCATAAAACCACATAAAACCATCAAAATTACATACATTGCAAACATCAAACCCCAAAACGCCCTGCAAGAAGCATCAGAGATGTGTAGTTAGCACATTAAAATTGCTCACCGAAGCACGCCAGAGCATGCAACCCTAATATGGCCTCTCTCCTGTGTGAACTCTTCAGCTTCGATTCAGATCACTTATCACCTTAAAGCTTTTCCCACAGTCTGCACATTTCTGTTAGTCTGAACTCCCCTTCCTTCCTCAAACTCGTCTTGGATAAAGGACTACCAGCCCTCCACCAGGGCAAACAGTACACCGACCAGATGCCCAAGTTTTAAATTTTCAGGACACTCAGTTGCCGACCTAAAAGTAGTGCTTCTCTTACAAAGAAATTTCAAAGGGTGATCAGAAAGAGAGACGGCTGAATTGCAGCTGCTAAAGACACTCAAGACAAGGTGTCCTCCTGGACTGAATCAAGACCTAGGTTTCCTTTCTCATTATAAATGCTGATTTCTCCATGCCTACTAACCATCTGCATATCACACCCTATTCAATTACCTACTTTGTTCATCTGGCTTCTGAAATCACTCCACTCTCCAAGATATAAGGACAGGTGGACTCATATTCTAGCTGTTCTCTGAAGAAGTGAGAAGTGACTCACAAAAGCTCACCCCTGCCACAAAGGTTAGCCTTGATGATGCTACTAGACACTTGCTCTTTTCTACTGCAGACAAACTAACGTGACTACCCATTCTTGACCTACTATGCTAGCAGTCTTCTCCTAGACAAGGTGAGTAAAAATCTGAAAGCCACCAGAAGTTGTGGTTTTGACAGAGCTCTTTTGAAGGGCACGCAGACTTCTTGGAACCTCGGCTTGTGACACATCTGACTTCCTGTTGTTTGCGTCTTCTGTGCTCAATCGTGGAAAATGCCTGAATGCCGTGCAGTTAGGCTCCACCTTCTGTGTAGTTGCCTGAATTGTTGTCTTCAGAGGGCACCCACTGTGGTCGCAATGCAAAGAGGGAGATCAGTCAGACAGGGGGACGTCCCATGAGTCTGGTGCCGTGCTTTCGGACAGCAGCTACTAATCTGGAGAGCCGAGCTTGATTCCCTGCGTCCAGCCAGCTGTGGGGGGGGGGGCTAGTCACAGTCCTGATAGTGCTGTTCTCACAGAGCAGTCCTGTCAGAGCTCTCTCAGCTCCATCTCCCTCACTGGGGTGAGAAAGGGAAGGACTATGTAAGTTGCTTTGGGACTCCAGGTAGTGAAAAGTGGGGTTTAAAAACAAACTCTTCTACTACTACTACTAGTACTTTACAATGGAACACTCTGGCATTTTGCAGTCTACAACCTGGATCTCAGTGACGATACCATTGCTGAGCACAGGGACATGCCCAGAAAGTGCTGTGGCATCTAGGCCATACGTAACATCTTCCATCACCATCCCACTCTGTGTTCGTGGATGGGAAGGTCGGAAGAACTGGAGTCATAATGTGGATGCATCTGGCCCCAGGAGTGGCTTTGATGCTCATATGTATGTTGCGCGGTAGACCATGCGAAGAAATATTAACCCCAATGCACTGGGTGGGGGGAGGGGGTGTGTGAAGGAACTCAATCTGTAAAGGATTCTGCAAATGTTGTTGCTGAAAGTTCGATTTACATAAAAGGTTGGAGGTTGGCCACCCCCTCACCTTCTTTCTAGTCTGCAGGGGATCTGTTCAGACATTGCACAACAAACCGTGGTTTGAAATAGCTGACTTCTGTAAAGCTCAACAGTAACTCTTGCGCCTTCAAACAGAGAGGTGAACTGTCATTCAGAGCTGCTCGTCTTCTCTCCGTTTCCACCTGCTCTAAATTCGGGAGCCTCCAGAAGCAGAGAAGTTGCTGCAAATCTGGTTTGACTATTCAGATCTCATAGCAAACTGTGGTTCGTTGCAAACCATGGCTCAAAAGCCACATCTGGCCATGGTTTCTGATTCTGTTTTGCTAGTTGATTGCAAAAGGAAGAAGACGAAGAGGAGGAGGAGAGGGTTTTCGGTTCAGAACAGATATATCTAGCCATAGTAACACTTCTTTCACCTTGTTTTGTCAAGCTGTCTCACCTGAGATAGCATCGGTATCATTTTTTTAAAGTTTACCTATTTTAATCTGGCAGCTCTTGAAATGCATGCAAATGTTTCCTGAAAAGCCAGTGCTTTGTTTACACAGAATAGGTGAATGATTACCCTTTTTGCTCGCTTCTCCTGGGAGCATAGCCAAAAGGAATGCGATTTGAACGTCAGTCCTTTAACCATGTTTTCAAATACGCAATAAGCTTTCTTATGAATCATAGAATCCTAGAGTTGGAAGGGACCTCCTGGGTCATCTAGTCCAACCCCCTGCACCATGCAGGACACTCACAACCCTATCGCTCATCCACTGTCACCTGCCACCCCCTTGAGCCTTCACAGAATCAGCCTCTCCGTCAGATGGCTCTCCAGCCTCTGTTTAAAAATCTCCAAAGATGGAGAACTCACCATTATAGATATGAGATGGAGTCTTCAAGCAATGACTGGACAGATCCTTCTCTTGGATGCTTGAGGCTGATCCTGCATTGAGAAGGGGGCTGGACTAGATGTCCTGCATGGCTCCTTCCAGCTCTATAATCCCATGATTCCAGTTCATAAGCCATGGCAACTAAATGGAGCCTCTATGATTAGAGGCAGTATACCTTGGACTACCAAGGCACAACACAAGATGATGATAATGATGATGATGATGATGATTTTCTTTTTGTATTCTTCTGACTTTCCCTAGCCAACTCAGGGAAGATAACATCAAATATCAAACCAATCAGTACAATTAGTCTATGGGGGAGCTTACGGTGCCTTCTTGGGGTTTGTGGTATGGCCACCCTATGAAACAGGCTTCTGGAGCATGGCCATGTTGGTCTGCAGTGAGATTTGAGTCCAAGAGGACCTTCACGACCAACAAGACTTTCGAGAGATAGACGTCTGAGAGTCCAGACTCCCTTTGTCGGACCCAGTGGTGTAGAAATGCACGCCTTTTATCCCAGAAGATGTGTGAGTGTGTAGGGGTGTGGGTGTTATTGTTGTTGTCGTAAAGGAAGCCTGTAAAGGGTGCCGAGCTACACTGGAGACTGTAATCAGCTTATCGAGAGCAGAGAGGGCACGCTTGGGGGCAGGAAATTAGCAACCGTGGTGAGATCAAAATCCTCCATTCCTGTTCAGCCCTGGGCGGCGGGGCGGGGTCTATTGTTCTGAACTTGTGAATTTGAGGGATTATGGATTAGACAAAACATCTATCTCGTCTTCCACAAGTGCTGCTGCTTTCAACCTTGGGACATTTCTGTCCCGAGAGCCAGCATTGTGTCGTGGTTAAGAGTGGCGGGGTGTAATCTGGAGAACTCCTCCTGAACATGCTGCCAGCTGGGTGGCCTTGGGCCAGTCACAGTTCTCTTATAGCTCTATCAGCCCCACCCACCTCACCAGGTATCTGTTTTGGGGAGAGGAAGACAAGAGCCTCTTGTGGCGCAGGGTGGTAAGGCAGCAGACATGCAGTCTGAAAGCTCTGCCCATGAGGCTGGGAGTTCAATCCCAGCAGCTGGCTCAGGGTTGACTCAGCCTTCCATCCTTCCGAGGTCGGTAAAATGAGTACCCAGCTTGCTGGGGGGTAAACGGTAATGACTGGGGAAGGCACTGGCAAACCACCCCGTATTTAGTCTGCCATGAAAACGCTAGAGGGCATCACCCCAAGGGTCAGACATGTCCCGGTGCTTGCACAGAGGATACCTTTACCTTTACCTAGACAAGTTCATTGTGAGCAGCTCTGAGACTCTTTAAGCTGTCCAGTGCAACTTCTGCAGCCTGACACCCTTCCAGGATCTGCCTGTCCTTGAGTTGTGCAGTCCAGTGGCCTGGTCAGTTGTCCGCTGGGTGACCCACAATCCATTCAGGCCTGCAGCAAATGGGGATTTAATGGTGGGCTTACACTCATTGGTCAGCTGGATCTCTGGGGTTTGTCCCAAACCGGAATCCAAGTATAAATAGATCGAGCACGGAGGTGGTGACGTTCGCCCTGCCACCTCCCTCGCGGAGAGAGGAGCCTAGAATGGATTCCGAATCCTTTCCAGTTACAGCCGGCCGAGATAAATCTATAGGTCACGGATCGGAAACCAAATAAAGAACAAGCCTGACGTGGCCAGTTCGTTCGATTGGGTGACGTGGCCTACAAAACATCGTTGTTGTTGCGTTTTAGCACAAGATGACTGCTAAAAATAACAACAATTTTTCCCCTGATATTTTTTGGACTTGCTCGGATAGGAATGTGTCGTATTTCTGCGTCGTATTGGCTGCAACGGAAACATTCACTCATGTTCGATTGGGCCATCTTGGCAGCTGTTTGGTTAGAATCATGGGATCACAGAGCTGAAAGGGACCTCCAGGGTCATCTAGGCCACCCCCCTGCGCAATGCAGGACACTCACAAAGACTCTGAATAAAATCTGGTGCGGAGTCGTTAACAGGGTACCCATTGGTTCCCACGGACACCTTTCCTGGTGCCCACCAACACTTCTTCTTTTTCACCGGCCAAATAAAAGGGAGAAGGGGACTTTTGACAGCTGAAATGTTTACATCAGGGATCATGGGATCCAGCCGCAGTGAGGGTCTACAGTGGAAAGGGGGTCTAGACAGGACTGGGCAGAAGCTGGTCGCATAAGGGCCATGCAGTGGAAACCTCCCATGAAAGAAACTGGACTACCTACAATGTACCTACAGAAGGTGGTTGAAGTCAGTTTGGATTGCCAGCTCTGGGGTGGGAAATACCTGAAGACCTTGGGGAATGGAGCCAGGAGTGGGCAGGATTTGGGGCAGGGAGGGACCTGGGTGGAGTATAATGCTATGGAGTCCACCTTATGAAATAGCCATTTTCTCCAGGAGAACTGATCTCTGTCCCCTGGAGAGGAGCTATACTTCCAGGGGATCCACAGCTCCCACCTTGGGGCAGTGGTGCTAGTTCTGGGTTGGGAAGTGTCTGGACATGTTGGGGGTGGAGCCAAGGGTGGGTGAGATTTGGGGTGCGGAGGGACCTCACTGGAATAAACTGATCAGGAGTCCCCCCTCCAGAGCAGCCATTTTCTCTGGGGGGACTGATCTCCATCGCCCAGAGATGAGCTGTAATTCCAGAGGATCCCCTGGTCCCACCTGGGGGCTGGCATCCCTAACACGCCAGCCTCCTGGTAGGGGCCAGAGATAGAATTTACAACCACTCTCCAGGTGGCAGAGACTGGTGCCTCTGGGGGTTGGATTGCCAGCCTCTAGGTAGTGGCTGGAGATCAGTTCAGCTTGGGGAAATGGCCATTTTGGAGGATAAATGCTATGGCAACTTAACCCATTGAAGTCCCTGCCCCCTAATCCTGCCCTCTTCAGGCTCACCCCACCCTTCCTGAAATCTCCAGAGATTTCCCAAGCTGGCCCTAGAGCAGGGGTAGTCAACTTGTGGTCCTCCAGATGTCCATGGACTACAATTCCCATCAGATTTTGAAATTATAAATACTGTCCTAAGCCTATAAATCCCCCCCCCCAAAAAAAAACACATCCGTTTTTTATTGCTCTGAAGAACTCGAAGATGGGCCAGTTCCAGGTCTACTTATGTCAAACAGAGTCAAGGTCACAGCGTCCTGCTTCATGAGAAGATACGGGGGACAGTTCAGCCTGTAGAACTGCAACCCTAAAGCCAAAGAGCCACGGAGACTCACTTGTATGATGAGCCAACAACCTTGTAGGCACCTCCGTGTGGCGATAAAGATGGAGCGGTCAGAGCAAAGCTTTCCTTTGAGAAGAGCGGTGAGCAAGGAAGGGAGTTTCCTGGGAAGAGATCAGTCAGAAAGCCCCAAAGAAAATAATAATGAGATAATAAAGTGGCATCGTTGGATAAGCAAAAGAAAAAAAGCAAGCAAGCAATTAATGACACAAGCAAGCAATTAATGACACTTCCAAGGAAGGAGAACTCACCACCTCCCGAGGAAGCTAATTCCACTGCCCCATTGAAGATGGGGCAGTGGAATTAGCTTCCTCGGGAGGTGGTGAGTTCTCCTTCCTTGGAAGTTTTTAAGCAGAGGCTGGATAATCATCTGCCAGAAATGCTGATTCTGTGAACTTGGGCAGATGGTGAGTAGGTGGGCAGAAGGGACTGTGTCCGAGCTTGGCTCTTGAGGCCCTTTCTTTCCTGCCCAGGGAAATGCCAATCACCACTTTGGGATCAAAAGGCGAATTTCTTCCAGGCCAGACTGACCAGGGATTCTGTTTTTGGGGTGCATCATCTGGGCACAGAATTGGCACCACTGTGGGTGGACATGTGGTTGTGATTGTTCTGCATTCTGCAGGGAGTTAGACTAGCTGGCCCTGGAGGTCCTTTCCAACTCTATGATTCTGTCGCTGGATGTAAAAAGAGAGAATCCGATGCACTTTAACGGCACTGAGAAGTACGAAAGGGATACATTTGATCCCCCTGGCTGATGGAGATAAGAGCAATAAAAGGGCACTCAAGGGTAGTTTCCTGGTTACAGACTGCCCAGATGTTGAATGTGTTCCAGACAAGAAGCATCTGCTACCCAGGTTGGCTTGAGGGAACCCGTTCATTTCCCACAGCTATTAGCCTAGCACGACAAGCAGAGAACTATGGAGTCGGAAATTCGGGTCACTTCTGAAAACGCTGAACTCAATAATACTTAACCAGCAGGCTTGCAATGATAATTTCCGTCATAGATAAGCATATGGCAGTCTTGTGGTTTCCCTTTAATTTAGGCCATCGAGGCAAGACAGGCACAAGAAATTACTTCTTCACACATTTGTAAATTAAATTGTAGAATCATAGAATCATACAGTTGGAAGGTTCCATATAGGCCATCTAGTCCCACCCCCTGCTCAATGATGGGTCAGCCTCAAGCATCCAGGAGAAGGATCTGTCCAGCTGCTGCTTGAAGACTGCCAGTGAGGGGGAGCTCCCCAACTCCTTAGGCAGCCCATCCCACTGCTGAACTGGACTCCTAGAATCCTAGAGCGGGAAGGGGGCACATAGGCCATCAAGTCCCACCCCCTGCTCAGTGCAGGATCAGCCTCAAGCATCCAGGAGAAGGATCTGTCCAGCCGCTGCTTGAAGACCGCACCCCCCTGATTTCTACTCGTGACTGTTTTATGTATAGCTACTGCAGGTTCTATCATCTGTTGCCAACCTGGTTGACATTGGATGTATGGCAACTTCTGGTTTAAAGAAGGGATATCAACTTCTAGGTGGCCCTGGGAGGTCTCTTGGACCTACCATGATTCCCCATAGTACAGACCATAGTTTCCTGGAGAAAACAGCTGGTTTGGAAGGTGGACCTTATGGCATTATGCCTGGCTGAGGTCCAATCCCCCCAAATTGTGTCCTCCTCCAGTTCCACCCCCAAAATCTCCAGGAATTCTCCAACCCAGATCTGGGACCCCTGCTTAAAAGGCCACAAAACAGGACTAGACAAATTCATGGGGGATAGATCTCGTAAGAGCCGTTAGTCACTGTAGCTAAAAAGAACCTCCACATTTAGAGGCAGTATACCTCAGAATAATGTCAACAAGGGAAGTCTGCTTGCAAATCTGATTGGCCATGGTGGGAAAAGAAACATGGGACTGGGTGAATCATTAATCTGATTTCATAGGCATGCCAACCTCCAGATGGGTATTCATTTGGACTCTGGTGTTGTAGAAGGCTTCTGTGGGTTCCATGGACAGCAAAATTCTGACTTTATGGATTTAGGCAGACTGTGAGTGGGTGGGCAGGAAGGGATGTACCAGGGTTTGTCTCTTGTGGCCCTTCCTTGCATGCCCAGGGAATTGCCATTGTGAGATGGTAGGTGAATTTCCACTAGGCCAGGCTGTATTCTGGAGATTTATGGTGGGGGGGGATCACTTGGGCATGGAATTGGGGTCATCGTGGGTAGGCATAATGTGAGTTCCTGCATTCTGCAGGGGGTTGGACTAGATGACCCTGGAGGTCCTTTCCAATTTTATGATTCTATGAAATGAAGAAGAAATGAAGATGAAAGGCAATGAAATTCACCAACATTCTTCTTTATTAAGACAGAGTAGGCTTTCTTAATAGAGCCTCTTTTGGCGCAGAGTGGTAAGGCAGCGACATGCAGTCTGAAGCTCTGCTCATGAGGCTGGGTGTTCAATCCCAGCAGCTGGCTCAAGGTTGACTCAGCCTTCCATCCTTCCGAGGTCAGTGAAATGAATACCCAGGATGCTAGGGGGTAAACGGTAATGACTGGGGAAGGCACTGGCAAACCACCCCATATTGAGTCTGCCATGAAAACGCTAGAGGGCGTCACCCCAAGGGTCAGACATGACTCGGTGCTTGCACAGGGGATACCTTTACCTTTTAGGCTTTATTAACCCTAGGGTTTCTTCACAGCCCTGGGAGGGTTTCCCAGATGGGTAGGAGTTAATTGGTTTTATATATTTTTTTAAAAAATTGTTAATTATTTATGCATGATATGATCATGTCAGTCTCTCCCTTCCCAGAACGGCTAATGCTGGGCATGGAGGGGGTTGGAAGGGGAGGGGTCTCAGGTGGGTGTGTCCACAGCTCTGCTCCCCAACCATATTCTGCACTTCTGGGGTTTCTTGAAGCCTGAAGAATGTTTCAGGGGTTTCTCAATGGTAAAAATGCTGAGAAAGGCTGAGCCAGATCCGGAACAAGTTCTGGTTATACATCTGTTTTTGAAACAAAATTTTCTTCTGTGGCTTTTAGCATCCATACAAAGGAAACCTTCAAGCAAAGGTTGGATACACACTTTTCTTGGATGCTTTAGGATGCTTAGGACTGATCCTGCGTTGAGCAGGGGGTTGGACTAGATGGCCTGTGTGGCCCCTTCCAACTCTATGATTCTATGAAAAATATCATCCAAAGATTTGTCTCTTATTATGCCTCTCCCAGTTAAAATAATACATGGTGCATGTAATATAGAATACCTCTAGACAACTTCCAAACGGTGCTACACATTAGTTCCGGCAAATGGTAAATCGATGCAACGGTCAATACAAAAAGAACACAGTTAATAAAAAAGATACGTGCAAGAATAATGATTATGCAGAAGATCCCGACGCAGGGATAATTCAGACGCTACATAAACTGACATAATGTCACAGTAGTAGAGTAAAATAAATAGTTTGAATTACCCCTGTGTAGAAGAAGAAGAATTCTGGTGGATATCATAGCCTTTCATCAGCTGCTTCTTCTCTAGGGAGCTGATGGTTTGTTTCTTACCACCCTCCAGGTGGGGTCTGGAGATCTCCTGGAATTACATTTGATCTCCAGACTACAGGGATCAGTTCCTCTGGAATAAAAGATTGCTTCAGGCGTGGTACCCTGGCTCTAAGGCGTGGTACCCTGGCTGACTTCCCTTCTCTGCCTAAACCAAATCCTCTCCACAGTCCACCACCCCCACCACCCTATCTCCAGAAATTTCCGAACCCAGAGTTGGCAACCTCCCTGATTTCGCAGGTTATTTTGAAATGTGGAGCGATATTTTTTTTTTTTAAGAAAATAGAATTCCTTTGAGCATGTGCAGAGTGTCCTTCCTTACCTAGTGAGCAACTACAAACAGCCTCAGGAATCTAGGGCTAAGGAGAAGATCTTGCAGGTCATCCCAATGGATTGTCAAGAAAGGCCAAAAGCAGAGGTTCTCCACCTTCCTAATGCCGTGACCCTTTAATCCAGTTCCTCGTGTCGTGGTGACCCCCAACCATAAAACTATGCAAGGGTTCTTTCACAGAAATTAAACCGAAACTGAGCAATGGCATGAAGATCCATGGTTCAGGATGGCATATAAATTGGGTATTTTTTCCGGGGTTTCTCTGTTCAGCTCTGCCTCTTGTCCCCTTATGCCGACCTCGCTCTTTCCCGCTGCTCTAGATAGACGAACTCTATCTCGATCTACCCCGCAAGGCTGTTGTGTGGATGATGTCCCTGCCCAGCCAAGCTACTCGCCAGCTAAAGTCCAGCTTAGCCAGAGGTCGTCAGTACTTGGAAGCAAAGCAGGGTTACTGCTAGGGAGGAAGATCACCAAGGGAGACAAAATTCACGTCTCAGGGGAAGACAATGGCCAACTGCCCATGCTTGTCTCTTGCTTGGAACATCCAAGCCTGGGATCGCTGTCAGCTGGTTGCTACTCAGCAGTTTGTTCTTCTTCTCGGCACAATCGTAGGTAACCCCCGTTTTAGAAAATAAGCTAAGCGGTCATCTCTTGTTAGCCCAAGCACGTGCTCTTCGGTGGAGCTTGCCGAAAGGGGGCAAATCTTTAGCCTGCTGATCGGGATTATTGGAAGGCCGTCCTCCTTTCAGGGCCGGCTTCTGATTAGCGGGGATTAAAGTTTCTACCTAAAATAAACAAAGAGCCTTTAAGCCCGTTTTAAAGAGAGCCATCCGTCCCCATCTCCTGGCATGCGGCTGAGCAATTAATTAGGTGGGCAAAAGGACCTCAGGTCGCCCCCCCCCCCCCCCGACGGGTTCTGATGAACCAAACCCGGTCACTGAAGGGAACAGGAAAAAGCTGGGCGAGGAGGCTAGAAAGAACCACTGGTCTTGCAAAGAAATCTTTGAAGGCATATCCAGAAGTAGCACCCTTGGCATCGTTTCTAAGGAGCAGCTTTGGAATCCTGCAACAGGGAAGGAAGGAAGGAAGGAAGGAAGGAAGGAAGGAAGGAAGGAAGGAAGGAAGGAAGGAAGGAAGGAAGGAAGGAGGAAGGAGGGAGGGAGCGTGGGAGGGAGGGAGCGTGGGAGGGAGGGAGGGAGGGAGCGAGGGAGGGAGGGAGGGAGGGAGGAAGGAAGGACGGAAGGAAGGACGGAAGGAAGGAAGGAAGGAAGGAAGGAGGGAGGGAGGGAGGGAGGGAGGGAGGAAGGAGGGAGGGAGGGAGGGAGGGAGGGAGGGAGGACGGAAGGAAGGAAGGAAGGAAGGAGGGAGGGAGGGAGGGAGGGAGGGAGCGAGGGAGGAAGGAAGGAAGGAAGGAAGGAAGGAGGGAGGGAGGGAGCGAGGGAGGGAGGGAGGGAGGGAGCGAGGGAGGAAAGAAGGAAGGAAGGAAGGAAGGAAGGAGGGAAGGAAGGAAGGAGGGAGGGAGGGAGGGAGGAAGGAAGGAAGGAAGGAAGGAAGGAAGGAAGGAAGGAAGGAAGGAAGGAAGGAGCGAGGGAGGGAGCGAGGGAGGAAGGAAGGAAGGAAGGAAGGAGCGAGGGAGGGAGCAAGGGAGGGAGCGAGGGAGGAAGGAAGGAAGGAGGGAGGGAGGGAGGAAGGAAGGAAGGAAGGAAGGAAGGAAGGAAGGAAGGAAGGAAGGAAGGAAGGAGGGAGGGAGGGAGGGAGGGAGCGAGGAAGGAAGGAAGGAAGGAAGGAAGGAAGGAAGGAGGGAGGAAGGAAGGAAGGAAGGAAGGAAGGAAGGAAGGAAGGAAGGAAGGAAGGAAGGAAGGAAGGAAGGAAGAGGGGGAAGATAGATGAAGAACTACTGCAAGATGAATAGATGAATTATCTTCTGTGCAGGAACACATATCCTCCCTCCTGCCCTGCTGCATGCTCTAAAGCAGGGGTGGCCAAACTGAGGCTCTCCACATGTCCTCTGACGAAGCCAGATTTCCACGAAGCTACAATTCCACATGTCTTCTGAAGTGAAAGCATCTTAATTTTTGAAAATTTAGCCTAATAATAAAATATATTTTAACCTGATTTTGCACCATCAACCTTGGCCTCACTTTACTTTGCCCTCTTGGCAACAGGAAGAGAAGAGATCGCCACCATGGTAACTTCATTAATCTGCAAACCTTTTGAATTCCCAGAACTCTGGAAGGAATCGGTCAGCTTTGGCATCTCCTCTTTTGACTGCTTATCATAGAAGCCCCCCACAAGACAAGAAAGGAACTCTGTTAGATTCTGTGGTCTTCTTTGTTGTTGTTGTAGGCTGCAGATAGGGGAGTATATTATTAAGAGACCTGAAAAAAAATAACGAAATCAAAACCCACAAACGGCCAGTCCTGAACTCTAAACAACCTAGGACAAAGCTGAGAGTCCAGAGACGCCTTTAAGACCAACAAGTTTAATTCTGGTTCATAGCTTTCATATGCGTGCTTATACCCTCAGATTTAAACTTCTTGGTCACAAAAGTGCAGCTCGACTTGTACTGTGTTCTTCAGACCAATGCAGCTACGCACCTGAACCTCAACAACCTGGACTTCAAAACATGTCCTGTCTTGACACTGGCAAGCAGCCATTCTTGACAACTTTGGCAAAATTCTTCCAGCCTATCAGCGCCTCTTATTAATTAATTAATTAATTAAGACAATACAAGAGCCTCTTGTGGCGCAGAGTGGTAAGGCAGCTGTCTGAAAGCTTTGCCCATGAGGCTGGGAGTTCGATCCCAGCAGGCGGCTCAAGGTTGACTCAGCCTTCCATCCTTCCGAGGTCGGTAAAATGAGGACCCAGCTTGCTGGGGGGTAAACGGTAATGACTGGGGAAGGGAATGGCAAACCACCCCGTATTGAGTCTGCCATGAAAACGCTGGAGGGCGTCACCCCAAGGGTCAGACATGACTCGGTGCTTGCACAGGGGATACCTTTACCTTTACCTTTAAGACTTAATACACGTCACTCTTGAACTGTCCTTATAACCCCCCTGTAAAAACCCCATTAAAACAATTCTGGACACACATACAATAAAACAGACTTTTAAGAACCATGGCGGTCTTCAGCCCACTTACCCCTTCCCCCCCCCCCAATTCTATATTGAGGAGTGGAGTGGGAAGATGGAGCGTGGATGACAATGCTAAAGGATGACCCTCTTAGCACGGGGGGTCGGGGGGGACATCAGATCTACCTCGCCACGCCAGCCTCAACCATAACCCTGGAGAAAGAGCTCCATTTTGCAGGGCGTGCGGAATGGTTTTCTGGCACTGCTTATAGAGGTAATGTATCAAATTCTTCCATAGGCTAAGAGGATTGTCCGTAATCTTTCTGCTACGGAGGAGGAATTCCGTATGGAGAGATGTAATCCCATCTTTCGTTCCTGAACCAGGAGGGGGTGGATTTCCCAGGAACGACCAAGGTCCATGGACAATTTGGCATCTGGAAGTTTTACATCCAGGTCTTCGGGAGAGTAGAGGAAAGGTTTAAAATAACTGAAAAGTGTGTATGTATTCATGTGGGTAATACGTAAACTGTTATTACACCAGAATGAGATTTCCATAAATGTTTCTTCATATTTTGCAAAGCCAGGTGTTAATTAGGCAGAAAATAAGCAAGGAAGCTTTTAGAGCAGGGGTAGTCAAACTGCGGCCCTCCAGGTGTCCATGGACTACAATTCCCAGGAGCCCTTGCCAGCATTCGCCAGCGAATGCTGGCAAGGGCTCCTGGGAATTGTAGTCCATGGACATCTGGAGGTCCGCAGTTTGACTACCCCTGTTTTAGAGAGTCACAGCCAAGCACACATCTTGGTTTAGGATTCCCAGGGTCCTCCTGACTGCCAGCAGGGAAAGGGGGGTATGGAATTCCAGAGTGGGGAAGTTCTTAAAATTTGGAGATTGAGGCTGGTGAGGAAAGGGAACTCTATGGTAGAAATATGGTTGTACAGGTAACAATTGTTATAGGATGGGGGGGGGACTTTTCTTGGCAGTAGTAGGCGAAGACGAAGACGAAGACGAAGACGAGTTGGTTCTTATATGCCGCTTTTAGTCTTAGCCTATCCCAGTGGCAATATGATAAAATATAAATCAAAAGTAAAGAGTGTCCTTTTAGTGCACTTTTCTTTGTCTTTTAATCGGCAGGACTTCTGCCAGAACGGCATCCGGATAATATCCTTTTTCAGTGAAAACAGCTTCCTCAGTAACAGCCCTCCAATTCTTCATCATTCAAATCAATGTTTAAAGGTATCACTTGACACATGTCACTCTAGACTGGTAACTCTGTGCTATTGTGAGCCTGTGGCCAAGATTATACTGTCACCATATGGAGGGCTCCCCTTTTCTTCTTGGTTAAACATATAGACCAGGGGTAGTCAAACTGCGGCCCTCCAGATGTCCATGGACTACAATTCCCAGGAGCCCCTGCCAGCATTTGCTGGCAGGGGCTCCTGGGAATTGTAGTCCATGGACATCTAGAGGGCCGCAGTTTGACTACCCCTGATATAGACCATCCTACGTTGGCAGCAGCATGTGCGAAAAGGATCTAGGAGTCTTAGTAGACCATACATTGAACATGAGTCAACAGTGTTACTCAGTGGCTAAAAAGCCAAATGGGATTTTAGGCTGTATCAAACGGAGTATCGTGTCCAAATCACAGGAGGTGATGGTACCACTTTACTCTGCTCTGGTTCGGCCTCACTCGGAGTCCTGTGTTCAGTTTTGGGCACCCCAGTTGAAGAGGGAGATAGACAAAAAGGAGTGTGTCCAGAGGAGGGCAACAAAGATGGTGAGGGGCCTCTAGGTATTTCCCAACCCTATTTGAGGCCTGCCCACTGAAAAGCCTGGCTTCTGCTTCTGTCCAGCAAAATCGCTTTCTATGTCTGCTCAGGTGACCAGATTCCTTAAGCAGCCATGGAAGACCCTGAGATACCACCTGGTGGAAGAAGGGCTGCTCACACTTCCTCTGTTAGGTGGGATGAATTAAGGCAGAAGAGCATCCTTCGGAAACTCCCCATCAGCATTTGCACCTGGATAGCAGACAGAGGGGACACGAAGGCAGCTGGCCTCTCAGGTGGAGGGTGGAGATCTCCTGGATTTGCAGCTGACCTCCAGGTGGCAGTGATCAGTTCCTCTGAAGGAGGGCTTTCTGCTATTATGCCCAACTGAGGCCCTTCCCCTCTCCAAATCCCACCCACTCCTGGCTCCGCCCCCAAAGTTTCTGGGTCTTTCCGAACTCAGAGCTGGCAGCCCTAGTTGTACGTCCATTTAAATTTAGTGATTATATGTAAATCTGCATCTAGCAGGGTATGCAATATTCATTCCCTTTAGCAAATATATTTTTCATCCCTTGTATGCCTAATTTAACTTACTCCCCAGCATGTGTTAGAGCAGAAATCACTCTGCATAACTGGGAAATAAAAGGGCTTCCCCATAAGGGGACATGTTGTCTCCAGGTCTTTCTTCCTTTCTTGGTTTTAAAGATTGCCCCTCCCTGCAAGTGGGCTTGGGGAATATGTCATATACGCCATATATTCATTTATTGATTAGGTGCTTCTCTTCTGACAGAGCTCAAGACGGCTTGTAGCATTAAGAAGAGGCATTAAAAATGAAAAAAAAACATTGGGTCACAAATTTTGGGCTCCTTTAATTAAACTCTGTCCTAAATAGAACAGGCTTCAGCTGCCACCCGACATTTATTTATTTTATTTATTTAGATTTCTGTACCGCCCATTTCTTTGCAGCTCTGGGCGGTTTACACTGAACATTCTATAACTTACATGGAACGTTATACAAACTGTAACATCGAAACAACTTTCAATAAAGCATCAAAAGATTCCAAAACCACATTTATAATATAAATAACAATTGTAACATTGGGAGGTTAATTCTCAGGGGGGTATCTGGGGGGCCCAGCAGGTGTTCTCAGTAGGTCATAGAATCCTAGAATCCTAACATCATAGAGTTGGAAGGGGCCATACAGGCCATCTAGTCCAACCCCCTGCTCAACACAGGATCAGCCCAAAGCATCCTAAAGCAAGGTCGCCCTCAAGCGAATTCCTGCTGGAAGAGCTCCCTCTTGCAGGCCCTGCGGAACTGTGGAAGTTCAGGCATTGAATAAGAAGAAGAAGAAGAAGGAGGAGGAGGAGGAGGAGGAGGAGGAGGAGGAGGAGGAGGAGGAGGAGGAGGAGGAGGAGGAGGAGGAGGAGGAGAAGAAGAAGAAGAAGAAGAAGAAGAAGAAGAAGAAGAAGAAGAAGAAGAAGAAGAAGAAGAAGAAGAAGAAGAAGAAGAAGAAGAAGAAGAAGAGAGTTGGTTTTTATATGCCGCTTTTCCCTACCCGAAGGAGGCTCAAAGCGGCTTACAGTCGCCTTCCCATTCCTCTCCCCACAACAGACACCCTGTGGGGTGGGTGAGGCTGAAAGAGCCCTGATATCAAAGCTCTGTCAGAACAGCTTTATCAGTGCCATGGCGAGCCCAAGGTCACCCAGCTGGTTGCATGTGGAGGAGCGCAGAATCGATCCCGGCATGCCAGATTAGAAGTCCGCACTCCTAACCACTACACCAAACTGGCGTATTTTATTATATTTACATTTGGGTTAATTTCATCCCCCTTTTATTGTGATTATGTGCCTCATCAAACCTGAGGAGCTGAGCTGATCAAGCATCAGCTGTTAAGGATATAAACCTCTACAGACTAAATAATTTCTTGGAAAGCTGATTTCCTTCCTTCCTTCAATCCACTTGGCTTGGGGTCCATGGTGTTCTCCAGATGATACTTCAGAAGCCAGTTATGTGGCTATTGGACTGTTCAATGGAGTCAACACGTAGGTCCATTCCGCACAAGTTTAATGTAGCAGGAGTGTGGCAAATTGTAATCGCTACTAATATGCAGTTATGCACGACATCGTGCACAATCTGCCACACTCCTGAAACAGTCCCATGAAAAGCACTTCGTTGTTGTGCTTCCAGGGAAATCCCAAAAAGTGGATTCACTTGAAAACAATCGGCAGCTCACTTGCAAACAATCGGCAGCTCACAGGCCAGCTGCCAGCTAGCTGGGTCTCTACGTTAGGAGGAAGCAAGGAATCAAGGCATATTCGTTGCAACGTGTGTTTTTACTTTTTTAAAAAAAACCTGTTCTTAAAGGCAAAGGGGCTTTTCCGGAGCATGGTAACAACCGCCCATTGGCTGCTCGTTTGATTGACGGCCAGGGGCAGGACAAAGCACGGAAAAAATCGCTTCCTTTCTAGCAATTTTTGGCAAGACCGGAAACCTGTGGGAAACGATTGAAACGCAACTGGATTCCACTACAAAGGCAGGTATGCGTTACGCCGAATTCCACTATTTAAAATTCCGGTTTTTCTTTCCGAAAGCAATTTGCCACATTGAACCTTGTGCGGAATGGGCCGTAGGGTTGACAACCTGTAGGTGGAGGCTGGAGATCTCTTGTCATTACAGCTAGTCTCCACACTACAGAGATCAGATCCCCTGGAGATAGGGATGCTGAGATTCGCCAAGTCCAGGCAGGGAAATCCCTGGTGATTTCTGGGTGGAGTTTTGAGAGGGAAGGGAATTCAGGTGGGACATGATGTCATAGAGTCGGTCCTTCCTGAGCTGCCATTCTCTCCAGATGATCTCAGGCCCCACCTGGAGGTTGGCCGCCCCTCATTAACACCTGGATCTCTGCTCTCTCTGCAGACGGCTTGCTTCCTTTTCCCAGCGTCCCTTTTTAAATATCCTGCCGTATGATACAATCCAGTCATTTCCATTTTTCCATGGCCTAAGCCTCTCCCAGCAATGAGAAAACACCGGATAAGAGTGAATCTCATCTCATTTGCTCCGGTAATTCCTTATCAAAATCACAAAGCCAGCGAGAGTGAAAGAGAAGATTACCTACCGCTGAGCAAGGGCTGGGGAAATAGGCTTACTCAGAGTGCCGTTTGACAGCTCAGTCTTAGCATTCGGAGACTCAGAGGCTGAGTTACCCCTTTTAATTGGCCCTGCGGCTCATTAGGCTGATTAAAATGATAAGCTGGTGAAAAGCTTTTGTCATCCCGCTTGTTAAAACCTTGGTTGGGAGCCAGGAGCTGTGTGGATGGGAGCACTGAGTCAGACTTTGAGGGGGGAAGTCATGCTCAGCTTGGGGGATTTAAAGGACTCAGCTGTCTATCATTAGTTGTGCAATGAGGGGCCTTGTTAGCTTGAGTCTGCTGGTCCGTAGCAGTGTAGTGAGTTTAGTGAAGTGTAGCCTTTTTTTTTTAGGTAAAAGGTAAAGGTAAAGGTATCCCCTGTGCAAGCACCGGGTCATGTCTGACCCTTGGGGTGACGCCCTCCAGCGTTTTCCTGGCAGACTCAATACGGGGTGGTTTGCCAGTGCCTTCCCCAGTCATTACCGTTTACCCCCCAGCAAGCAAGCTGGGTACTCATTCTACCGACCTCGGAAGGATGGAAGGCTGAGTCGACCTTGAGCCGGCTGCTGGGATCGAACTCCCAGCCTCATGGGCAGACGGCTTCAGACTGTATGTCAGCTGCCTTACCTCTCTGTGCCACAAGAGGCTCTCTTTTTGCCTTTTTAGCCTTTAAAAAAAAAGATAGATAAATACCCTTGATGTTGTTGTTAGGTGCGAAGTCGTGTCCGACCCATCGCAACCCCATGGACAATGATCCTCCAGGCCTTCCTGTCCTCTACCATTCCCCGGAGTCCATTTAAGTTTGCACCTACTGCTTCAGTGACTCCATCCAGCCACCTCATTCTCTGTCGTCCCCTTCTTCTTTTGCCCTCGATCGCTCCTTAATACCCTTAATGGCATAAAACTCAACCTTTTCACTGTTGAGAAAGCCCTGAAACATTCTTCAGGCTTCGAGAAATCCCAGAAGTGGCGCAATCATGCAGAATATGGTAGGGAAGCAGAGCTGTATATCTGGGCTCAGCCGCCAATCTGCTGGTTAGTGCAGGGGACTTCCTTGGAGAAAGAGGACAGCCAGCGATCCATAACAGTCTGGTATTGGGACAAAAACTCTATTGTCGAAGCTATTTTTACCATAGAGTTTTTGCCCCAAATACCAGATTGTCACCCAGATATTGCTGGTGCAATGACATCACTTCCTGTGTGATTCTGGCAAAGTGGCCAGGGCTTTCCTCTTTCTCCTGGGAAGCTTCCCCCATCACCCTCAGGTTGCTAGGCAAGACCTGGTCACCCTAACCCTACCCTCTAAAGCCTCCCCCTTCAAAAAATGATCTCTAACTTGGGACTGGCAACCCGACTCTAAGTAAGAAGGAAGTAGATAGAATTCAAAGGGTACAGAGGAGAGCAACGAGGATGATCTGGGGCCAAGGGACCAAGCCCTATGAAGATAGGTTGAGGGACTTGGGAATGTTCAGCTTGGAGAAAAGGAGGTTGAGAGGGGACATGATAGCCCTCTTTAAGTATTTGAAGGGTTGTCACTTGGAGGAGGGCAGGAGGCTGTTTCTGTTGGCTGCAGAGGAGAGGACACGCAGTAATGGGTTTAAACTACAAGTACAATGATGTAGGCTAGATATCAAGAAAAAAAATCACAGTCAGAGTAGTTCAGCAGTGGAATAGGCTGCCTAAGGAGGTGGTGAGCTCCCCCTCACTGGCAGTCTTCAAGCAAAGGTTGGATACACACTTTTCTTGGATGCTTTAGGATGCTTTGGGCTGATCCTGTGTTGAGCAGGGGGTTGGACTAGATGGCCTGTATGGCCCCTTCCAACTCTATGATTCTAATTCTTATTGCCAATGGAAGCTTTTGGAGAGCACGTTAAAAGCAGGGGAACACTTTGGCATGCCTTAAGAATGTCCTCTAAACGTTATTTAAGAATTCATAGGCAGCCAGCCACTCTTGTTGTGAAATCCGGCCTTTCATGTAATTGGCTTTGGGATGGGCGTTCGTTCCAACGGCATGGCAAAGCGGCCGGGCATCGAAATGTCTGGATACCATTTTGGAACCTGCTGACGCTCCTGCATGTAGCTGTGCTTGGATTGGGATTGAAGCACCTGACATCCTGCACCCCACCCCATTTTTTTTTGGGGTACAGTTCCAAGTCTTGGTATTTTAAAATGGTCGCCTTCTCTTGATTGGGAAATATTTGGAGATTTGGGGGGGGGACTCATGGGGAGGGCAAGTTTTGAGGAGGAGAGGGACCTCAGCTGTGTACAAGGCCATAGAAGGCATCTACCCAAGCAGCCATTTTCTCTAGGGAAACTGATCTGGCTTGTTTATTGACCACTTGTAATACTGAGAGTTCTTCGGGTGCTGCCCGCTGGTTGGCAATCCTATATTTGCAAGACCACAACTGTCCTTATCAACTGTAACAAAAGTCCTGACCCACCTGCCCTGCCTTCAGAGGTCATGTGATTGGGGCTGAGACCCGATTTTGAAAGCCGTGTGGTTTGATTGGCATGGGTGGCAAGGACTTTGCGTGGCCAGGCTTCTCCACCCTCCATGGGCAGCAAGGAGGAGAAGAAGAGTTGGTTCTTATATGCCACTTTTCCCTACCCGAAGGTGGCTCAAAGCGGCTTACAATCACCTTCCCTTTCCTCTCCCCACAACAGACACCCTGTGGGGTGGGTGAGGCTGAGAGAGCCCTGATATTCTTGCCCGATCAGAACAGTTTTATCAGTGCCGTGGCGAGCTTAAGGTCACCCAGCTGGTTGCATGTGGGGGAGCGCAGAATCGAACCTGGCATGCCAGATTAGAAGTCCGCACTCCTAACCACTACACCAAGCTGGCAAGGAAGAGTAGGGTGGCGACTTTGGAGCATGTGAGGTGAACCTTCCCCATCTTCCCCCAGCAGCCAGAAAGCCAGGAGAAGGAGGGGTGGTCACGGAGGGAGGGTGGAAGGGATTTTGTGGCCTTTACCCCGCAGCCAGAAAGAGCAGCACAGCCAATGCAGAGGGGGTAGAAAGCTGGCCAGAGCTACCTCCTGCTGGCTCCCCGGAAGGAGCACGGAAGAAGAAAGAGAGAGTGAGGAAGAGCTTCTGATTGGCCCTCACCTGAAGTCAGGTAGTACCCAATACTTTTTATTAGGTATGTCCAACAAAGTGCACCCAGGAGTTGATCCTGTGGGGAGAACTGCAGGTTTACCTGATATTCTGCTGAAGCAAAAATAATGAACTGGGACCCAGTGAAGAAAATAGAGATAGATGCACTGGGGAACCAACAAGGCAATAAAATATCCAAAACTGACTTATATAGAGTCTTCTATCTTCAGTAATTCTTTATTCTTTATAATTTCACACAAGTCCCGATGCGTTTCACCTTACAGCTTTTTCAAGGGACAATGGTTTTTATATTAAAGGACCAACTTCAACTTTATAAAGGATTCTCTTGACAGAGTAGAAGGTCATACTAACAATAGCGAAATGTAGCTCGTGGCGCTGCAGATGCATTCAGGAAGCCGAAATATCCCCGGAAAGTACTGATAAGATTCTGTTTTCATTATATTTTTCAGTTCAGGTAAACTTGAATTAACACCCCCACATTCAAGGGCTAACCAGCGGGGCTGACCCTTCTTAGCTTCTGAGATCTGTCAAGACCACCCAGGTCCCGGATTCTCAGCATTAGCGTTAGGCCTATCTGCAGATTAAGTTTCTGTCGAAGCCCCTGAGCAGAGGCTGGGAAAGTTTTAAAAAAAATGGCAGCTCTTGCATAGGACACCATGCATCGGCTAACTCCCCTCGATGTTCTCTCCACAGAATGAAGCGATCCCAGATCTCTCGTTCGCCGCTCCTCCCGCCTGCGCTGTTATCCCAGGATCGTTCCTTTTGAAAGCCAAGGTCTCGAGACGACACTGCGAGAATCCAAACCAGTCTGGGGAGGGGGGGGATAAAAGCCAGCCCCCTCTGATGGAAATGCCTCACAAGTTGTCCGGCGAAAATGGCTTCGACTTTACCCAGAAACTGATTTTTTCCTGCCCCTCGGGCCCGGTGGAGAATAGCCTTAGTTTTGATCTCCCTACTCCCAAGGAGTCTTGCTCGACCCCTCTGAGCAGCTGCACTTTGTACTCCAACGCCAACAGCCCCTCGGACTCCTGCGCAAAACCCCTCTGCCAGGCCCGATCCGAAAGCAAAACCCCGTACGGCACAGGGATCAAATATGTCTCCTCCGAAGAAGAGGGCCTTGAGTGCGGGTGGGGGGCGTTCACGCCCGGTTGTTTACAGTTCTGCAATACGCCCAAGGGGGTCCTCTTCTTCCTCTGCGCGGCCTCCTTCCTCCAAGGCATGACGGTCAACGGCTTCATCAACACGGTCATCACGTCCATCGAGCGGAGGTTCGACCTCCGCAGTTACGAGAGTGGGCTAATCGCCAGCTCATACGACATCGCGGCCTGCGTGTGCTTGACGTTCGTCAGCTACTTTGGGGGGAACGGGCACAAGCCGCGGTGGCTCGGGTGGGGCGTGTTCGTCATGGGGATCGGGTCCCTGGTCTTCGCGCTGCCCCAGTTCACCACCAGCCGGTATGAGGTCCATTTCTTGCAGGACACGGACATGTGCTCCTCCAACCAGAGCGTGCGGTGCTCGGGAAGCATGTCCAGCCTCTCGAATTACCGGTTCGTCTTCATGCTGGGACAGTTTCTGCACGGGATTGGAGCGACTCCTCTCTATACCCTTGGGGTGACCTATCTGGATGAAAACGTCAAGTCTAACTATTCGCCTGTATATATTGGTAATCAATATGTTTAAAGTAGTTCTGCTCTTTTCTCTCTCTTTCTTTTGGCCTTTTCACCTCCCCAAAGAGCTATCCGTTGATTCTAGTTGCGTAGATGCACGGTACTCGCTCGACAGCTTGAAGAGAGCCACATTCCCAATTTCCCTCAACCAGAAGAAGCACATAAGTACTACATGCCTGTGTGTCTCCTCCTCAAGCACACCCGTGTTGGTGGAAAGTGCTGAAGACATCTGTCTTGTGTTACCTGCTAGTATTGGCAGCTCAATATTTAGGGCTCTCCCAATTCTTTGCCAGAGTTCCAGTGTGGGAGGTTGTGAGATGCAAGTACAGTTGCCAACTTTGGGATGGAGATTTGGGGGTAGGGTCTGAGGGGGATAGGGTTTGGGAAGGGGAAAGACCGCCTATGGGGAGAATGCCTTTGTCTGCCCCCCTAAGCAGCCATCTTCTCCACGGGAACTGATCTCTGTTGTCTGGAGATTGGTTGTAATTCTGGGAGATCTCTAGGTCCCACCTAGAGGCTAGCAACTCTAGATGGAATCCCCTCTCAGTCAGCAGCTGGCAGAAGGTCAGAAAGTCTGAAATGAGACCTTCCACAAACCAAAAATTCAGTAAAGTTTTAGAATGGGGAGGGGGGACTTGAAACATTTGTGCTTCTGATACCTCTCTCTTTTTTTCCTCTCCCTCCAGCAATTTTTTACACTGCTGCCATTTTGGGGCCTGCGGCTGGCTATCTGATTGGAGGACTCTTCCTAAATATTTATACTGAAATAGGCCAGAAGTAAGTTAGTAAAACACAGTTGTTTCTTACCCACTGCATATCTGATCCTTGTTTCATCTCTCTCTTCCTCTCTCCCTCTCTCTCTCTCTGGATGCATGGGGTGACCAAACTGACTCTTCAAAGTTTCATGGACTTCAATTCCCATGAGCTCCTGCCAACATGGCCAGTTGGCAGGAGCTCATGGCAATGGTAGTCCATGAAACTCTGGAGAGCCAAAGTTTGGCCCCCTGTTCTAGAGGAACTTCAGCATGTTCACCGGCCTGAGACCCAAGCAACATAATAAGATTGCCATATCTCTAGACCAGGGGTAGTCAAACTGCAGCCCTCCAGATGTCCATGGACTACAATTCCCAGGAGCCCCCTGCCAGCATTCGCTGGCAGGGGGCTCCTGGGAATTGTAGTCCATGGACATCTGGAGGGCCGCAGTTTGACTACCCCTGCTCTAGACAGGCCATTTACCACATTTGCTTTTCACCTCGTCATTTTAGAAGAATACTTCAAAGCATCTTAGCATAGGTCTCACAATTGTTACACTTACCAGGCATCAAGAGAATAAAGGCTTGGAAGATTAAAAAATAGGAACTTGGCTGCCCAGTCAGTGTAAAGTAAGGGGAAGGCCGATGGTGCAAAATCAGGTTAGAATATATTTCATTACTTGGTTAAATTTCCAAAAACGTCCTTTGTGTTTCACCAATCGGCCTCATCAGGGGACATCTGGAGAGCCACAGTTTGGCCACCCGTGCTTTAGAGCATGTAGTAGGACAGGAGGGAGGATATGGGTTCCTGCACAGAAGATAATCCATAAACAGAAGATAATTCATCTTGCAGTAGTTTCATCTATCGTTCTCTCCCGCCCTCGTTCTTTCTTTCTTTCTTTCTTTCTTTCTTTCTTTCTTTCTTTCTTTCTTTCTTTCTTTCTTTCTTTCTTTCTTTCTTTCTTTCTTTCTTTCTTTCTCTCTGAGTGAGTGAGTGAGTGAGTGAGTGAGTGAGTGAGTGAGTGAGTGAGTGTCCGGTGGAACAAGATGCCAGCAAAGATTCGAGCTATCTCAGAACTGTCTTTCAGAATGGCACTCTTCCACAGAGCTTATTTATTGACATCTGCATGGGCCACCCGCCCCCCTCTATCTGAAGTTCTCTTCCTTTTTTACTTATTCCATTTACACCCCATCTTTCTCCCCAAACAGGGACTCAACATGGCTTCTACTCTTCTCCAGATGGCACCTGGAGTCTGGCCTCTTTCTTCCTTCCTTCCTTCCTTCCTTCCTTCCTTCCTTCCTTCCTTCCTTCCTTCCTTCCTTCCTTCCTTCCTTCCTTCCTTCCTTCCTTCCTTCCTTCCTTTCTTTCTTTCTTTCTTTCTTTCTTTCTTTCTTTCTTTCTTTCTTTCTGTTAATAGGCAGGGAATGTGTGTTCCTCCATGGCCACTGGAAGACCCTATTTGTGGCTGATATGATCCATACCTCTAGCTCTGGTGCTGTGCTTGCAATAGGAACATTGTTCCCAGACATGCGATTACTAACTAGAAAGCTCTGAGGCTGTCCTTTCGCCTTCTCTTGGAGCAAAATAAACATTTGAATGGACTTTCTCGGGGGGGGGTGTACAATTTGTATTGATTAGTCCTCTGCAAATGGTGACGCCCCTCCCCCCATCCATCCTGCCACTAGAGTCATGGTCTACTGGCTGAGATAGTTAGGAAAGTTGGTCGTGCCCTTTCATGGAGAGCCAGCGTGGTGTAGTGGTTAAGAGTGGTGGCTTCTAATCTGGCCAGCCGGGTTTGATTCCCCGCTCCTCCACATGCAGCCAGCTGGGTGACCTTGGTCTTGTTACTGCCCTGATAGTGCTGTTCTCACAGAGCAGGCCTGTCAGAGCTCTCTCAGCTCTACATACCTACCAGGGTGTCTGTTGTAGGAAGAGGAAGGGAAGGCAATTGTAAGCCTTTTTGAGATTCCTTTGGGCAGTGAGAAGCAGAGTATAGAAAGCAGCTTTTCATCTTCATTTTGGGAAATAATAGTCCCTTTCTCCTCATTTCTTCCACTCACAGAGTTGATCTCACGCCAGACAATACTCTGTGGGTTGGAGCATGGTGGATCGGTTTTATCGGTGCTGGTGCTGCTGCCCTTTTGACTGCCATCCCTATCTTGGGTTACCCTCACCGCCTGCCAGGTATGTCAGGAGTCAAGAGTTCAAATCCTGTCCTTCCTGAGAAACTGGTGGGCCGACCAGAGGCTTGAAGGTATCTGCCTTTTCTTGCTTCCCCTTGCTTTCCGAACACAAACAGAAGTGCTCCTTTGTTGAAGTCATGGAAAACATTTTTATGCCGCCTTTCCACTCAATCAAGATCTGTGAGATGGTAGACATTTTAAAAATGCCAAAGATATAAACAGTTAAAATACAAAAAGAAAGAATGCTAAATTGCAACTGATTCTGAAGTGTAAGACAATGCATCCTCCTGGACCAACTAGAGATCTGGGTTTCCTGTTTCATTACCAGTGTTGATTTCTCCATACCTAGCACCCTTCTGCATATCACACCTAATCCAATCACATCTGCCATTGTCATTCACTTGATACTGTCATTTGGCACCTGAAATCACTATGTTCTCTAAGATACAAGGACAGATGGACTCACATTCTAGCTGTATCTGACAAAATGAGCATTGGCTCATGAAAGTTCATATCCATGGACCATCATTGGCCATTTTGGGAGGGGGGGGGTGGAGTCATTAATTCAGAGGGTCGCCATAAGTCAGAAGCACATAATGCAAGGGATTTTCAAAGGACTCAAGAAGCAGAGGCAATTTGTCATTGCCTTTCTCTGCAGAGCCTTCCTTGGTGGTCTCCCTTCCAGATCCTGGTTAGCTTCTGAGATCTGATGAGATCAAGCAACACTCTATCATTCTGCATCCCCGGACTGCCTTGCCAGGTACAATGACCACAAGGTGTAATGGTGACCACTAGACCCAGATAAGAGATAGAATACAATGAGGTCAGAACATGCTATAAAAATGAGCAAATAAGAACAAGATGCAATTTGATAAGGAGAAGTGCAGAGGCACTCACAGTGCTTTGATGTTTAAAAGAGAGTAATCTTTACTGGAAAAGATTATTTACAAATACATGTCATATTCATCTGCTTCAGTCTCCCTACTGGAGCAGAGTACAAAAGTGTCAATAGGAGTTACAAAAGCATCATATTGCAAGCTTAGATGGATAGAACTGAGACTAATGGAGGATTCCCTTCCTTCTTGCTAGCAGAAGAGCTTCTCTTTCTGTAGAGACAGGAAGTGGGTGGGAGCCCACCTTAACCAAAGGAATTCCCAGAGCACTGTAATCTCACCAGTGACCACTTGATGCCACTATTGAGTAAACAGGTACAGTTTAGGAGTTTAACCGCTGAATATTAGCCCCTTTAAGCCTGACTTTACCAAATTACTTGCTGATTGCAATTCCAACACTTCTCAAAATCCTAAAAGTGCCAGAGGCTCAGTGAGATTGGGGACCCTTTATTTAGTCAATTCATTTGTACATTGTGTGATAGTCCCTTGTGAGGAAATCAATAAACCAGTAAGAAACTGAGGCAAATGGTGCATTAAATTAACTCTATGAATTTACTTCAAATTAAACTGGGTGGCTGGCAGAGTCCAGTTAGAATTCAATCAACTCCTCAACTAGAATGTCTAAAAGTGACATTCTGCTTATGACAAATATCAGTGTACCATTGAATAAAGTTGTGGTCTCAGAGGTGGAAATGGCCCGGCAGTGCTGTGGTTAGATCCACTGGCCACACAACATGGATTGACTCTCAGTGAAAATGTCTCCTCTTCAGGATCCCAGCGCTACGTGGTCATGAGGGTTTCGGAAGTCCATCAACTGAAAGACGGCAGCCACAAAACAGCCTCAGATCCCGATTTTGGAAAGAGTATGAAAGACCTTCCCCGGTAAGATCTTCTACTCGTTCCTGTCCCTAAGGAAAACTCATTTGAGTTAGTACAGAAATAAATTTCCTAACCTTATGCTTATTCAATGGCAGCCATCAGGGGCCATGAGTAAAGTTACTGTGGTCAGAAATGGGTGTAGACACAGCTAGTGGGACCTGCTCACAGATTCTCTCTTTCCCTCCTCTCCCACTTCCCCTTGCACAAGGAACAAGAATGGAAATTGTTCTAGTGTGAGATGCCTTCACGTTCCAGTTTGTCAACTAGTTTCATTATGAGACTTCTTCAGCTTTCTCTCAGGGTAAAAATAGATTGGTAATTCCTGGCCCATGGGAAGTTTGTCTGACCTTGACCAGGGCCAGGGACTTTTTGACCTTGGCCCCTGTCCCTTGGAATGAGCTCCTGGAAGAGCTAAGGGCCCTGTCAGAGCTGACTCAGTTCTGCAGGACCTGTAGGACAGAGCTCTTCCACTGGGCTTTTAGTTGAGGTCAGGTAGACAGGAGACTTTGCCCTCCTCTGGAGTTTGGAGTTTAGATTCCCTCATTTGTAACATTACCCCCTGGGCAGACTGGGGGGAGGGATCAGTTGCAGGTTAGGGGGTCTGGGGAGTGATGGTGATTGCATTATATGGTTTTCTTTTATTGTGTGTTTTTACTGCTGTGATCTGCCATGAGACAGCAGTCCTGGGAGTGGCAGCATACAAATATAACAAGCAAACAAACAAATAAATAATGGTTGCACACAGCCAAAAAATTTCAAACAGAGCACAAGGTCTCTTGGGAACAGAACAGAAGTTGCATGCAGTTATTACTACAAAGCTGAAAAAGTTTCACAATGAAACTAGACGTTGTCTAGAAGTCGAGTCTTGTTTTGATTATATTAAAGGCTCCAAAAATACGTTTTCAAGACAAGAGACAAGGTTAGTTTGCCCTTGTCTGCCTCTGCTGAGCAACCCTTAGTTTCCATGGTGGTCTCCCATCCAACTGCCAACCAGGGCTGATTCTGCTTAGCTTCTGAGATTTGATGATAGCAGCCTAGTTTGGGCCATCCAAGTCAGAGAACCCCCAATAAAACAACATTGTATACGGCACTGGTCAGACCACACCTGGAGTCCTGTGTGCAGTTCTGGAGGCCTCACTTCAAGAAGGACGTGGATAAAATTGAAAGGGTACAGAGGAGAGCGACGAGGATGATCTGGGGCCAAGGGAGCAAGCCCTATGAAGATAGGTTGAGGGACTTGGGAATGTTCAGCCTGGAGAAAAGGGGGTTGAGAGGGGACATGATAGCCCTCTTTAAGTATTTGAAAGGTTGTCACTTGGAGGAGGGCAGGATGCTGTTCCCATTGGCTGCAGAGGAAAGGACGTGCAGTAATAGGTTTAAACTACAACGATATAGGCTAGATATCAGGAAAAAAATTTCACAGAGTAGTTCAGCAGTGGAATAGGCTGCCTAAGGAGGTGGTGAGCTCCCCCTCACTGGCAGTCTTCAAGCACAGGTTGGATACACACTTTTCTTGGATGCTTTAGGATGCTTAGGGCTGATCCTGCGTTGAGCAGGGGGTTGGACTAGATGGCCTGTATGGCCCCTTCCACCTCTATGATTCTATGGTTCTATGATTCTATGGCCTATATGGCCCCTTCCAACTCTATGATTCTATGATTCTATTTACTTTTAATTCTTATTGCCAATGGAAGCTTTTGGAGAGCACGTTAAAAGCAGGGAAACACTTTGGCATGCCTTGAGAATGTCCTCTAAAAGTTATTTAAGAATTCTTAGGGTTTGGCAGCCAGCCACTGTTGTTGTGAAATCCGGCCTTTCATGTAATAGGCTTTGGGATGAGCGTTCGTTTCCAACGGCATGGCAAAGCGGCCGAGCATCGAAATGTCTGGATACCATTTTGGAACCTGCTGACGCTCCTGCGTGTAGCTGTGCTTGGATTGGGGTTTGAAGCACATGACATCCTATAGGCTATGATTCTATGACAGTCTCATATTTATGGCTGAGATGAGCACCAGTAGCATTGCAAAGAGAGAGGGAGAGGTGGACTAAAAACTACAGCAAATTGTCAGCGCCCCAGTTCTAGATTTCTTTTTAAACATTCTCCTAACTGCAATGCGGGAGTTTTTCACAAAAGGTGGAATGACATCCTATAGCGCGGTGTAAATGGTGCAAGAAAAATGCCTTCCTCCCGACAGATAACGAAACGGCCTCACCCCGCAGTAGAGGTTTTTGAAAAGATCCATCAATTGGAGTTTTGCAATCGAGTTGAGGTTCTTTGAGGTCACAACATGAGCTCTGTTGCACCCTTTGGCTCACTTAGATTCTTGCTCCCGGCAGCCACCAAGGCTTGAGTGACCCACTTATCCTGGTTGCCAGGGGAGTTGCTTTGGGGGGGGGGGGGCATTTATTGCAAAAATATTATCCTGGAGAATTTTCCGCCGGGCTATTCAGGGACATTCTTGATTTTGTGCCACTTTCTGAGATTATGACCCGGCTCTCCTTCCTCGCAAGGAAATTAAATTCAAAAATAGCCTTTAAGTGCTGATCAAGCTAGAAACCTAAGCAGGGCAGATATGAAAAATGCTGAGCATATGTATAGTGTTTAATTCAGGATTTTCCCAGCACCATAGTGAAACCTTTTTCAAATTTCTGACTATGGAGGAACCCCTGAAATACTTTTCAGATCATGAGGAATCCCGGAAGTAGAAGAAGAAGAGTTGGTTCTTATATGCCGCTTTTCTCTACCCGAAGGAGTCTCAAACCGGCTTACATTCACCTTCCCTTTCCTCTCCCCACAACAGACACCCTGTGGGGTGGGTGAGGCTGAGAGAGCCCTGATATCACTGCTTGGTCAGAACAGTTTTATCAGTGCCGTGGCAAGCCCAAGGTCACCCAGCTGGCTGCATGAGGGGAAGTGCAGAATTGAACCTGGCATGCCAGATTAGAAATCCGCACTCCTAACCACTACACCAAACTGGCCAGTAGTCACATGCCCCTTCAGAGAGTAATATGTAGATGCCAGCCAACCGATCTATCATTTACCATTTGTGAAGGCTTTCTCCCATCCCCAATCCCCACCTGCTTGGTCTCCACACCCAAATCCCCAACCCAGAGCTGTCAGCCCTCCTTTCGTGGGACCTTCTGGCCCAGCAGTGGTGAATCAGCCTTAGCATTAATAAGTAATGCAGTAAGGGCTTTAAATTAGGTATAGAATGGGACTGGCTGGATGGGGTGGGGAATTTGACAGTCTGAGATGTCCATGGGCTATGATTATCATGAGCCCCTGGGGTTCATGGGAATCGTAGTTCATGGACATTTGGAGAGCCACCATTTGGCCCCCTCTGCAGGCGTGCATTTCAGAAAGGTAAAGTTAAAGGTAAAGGTATCCCCTGTGCAAGCACCGAGTCATGTCTGGCCCTTGGGGTGACGCCCTCTAGCGTTTTCATGGCAGACTCAATACGGGGTGGTTTGCCAGTGCCTTCCCCAGTCATGACCGTTTACCCCCCAGCAAGCTGGGCACTCATTTTACCGACCTCGGAAGGATGGAAGGCTGAGTCAACCTTGAGCCAGCTGCTGGGATCAAACTTCCAGCCTCAGAGCTTTCAGACTGCATGTCTGCTGCCTTACCACTCTGCGCCACAAGAAGCTGTAGAGGCCCGCAAACCTTCTCACCTTGTTCAGGCCACAGAGCCCTGCTGGAGTGACCCTATGCTGCTAGTTCTGTTTCTGCGTTAGCCGGACATGGGCAGCAGTTTGCAGAGAATTGTACCAGAAGAGGCTTCAGTGTGGTCACAGAGTCATTATTAGCATGCCGTTGAGTCAGCATAAATTCGACCGGCCTTAATAACGGAGGGAAAGAAAGATAATTGGGACCATCTTGTGCTCCCCCAAGGCCCTTTCAGTACGCAGAAGAAAGAGCCACAGCTGGAATTGCTTTCTGAGGAGAAATTCATAATCGCCTCATCAGATATCCTGAAGTCTCCAAGGGCTGATGGATGTAATATGCTTCTGGGTCTGCTCAGCTCTTTGGGACATTTTACTCAAGTCTGGTTGGTTACAGAGTGTAGAGAGCCGGGTTTGATCTGGAGAGTCAGGTTTAGTTCCCCACTCTTCTGCATACAGCCAACCGAGTTTGTCACAGAGCAGTTCTGTCAGAGCTCTCTCAGACCCACCTACCTCACAGGGTGTCTGTTGTGGGGAGATGAAAGGGAAGGCGACTGTAAGCTGCTTTGAGACTCCTTTGGGCAGAGAAAAGCAGCATATAAGAACCAATTCTTCTTCTTCTTCAGTAATCTCAGGGCTCTCTCAGCCTCACCTCCCTCGCAGGGTGTCTGTTGTGGGGAGAGGAAAGGGAAGACGACTGTAAACTGCTTTGAGACTCCTTTGGGTAGAGAAAAGTGGCATATAAGAACCAACTCTTCTTCTTCGTCTCCAGCTGGCTGAACATGTGCAGTTAATATATAACGACAAATAAAAATAAATAAAACACCAATCGCTCTAGTGCTTGGTCCTCCAGAGGACCTGGCTGGTCATTGGGTGAGATGGGCTTTTGTACTCCATGGACCACTAGTCTGATCCAGTAGGCTTCTTCTTAAGGTATTAAACCCTTACGATTTCATAGAAACTCCATGTTCATTGCCTTGAATTTCATGATGGAAGAAAAGTGGGCCAGAGCAAGCAATGAGTAGATAAGGAGGGGAAGACCAGGGGCTTAGAATAAGAAATCAGGTGGCCATGAATGAACCAGTCGCGATTCCAGTGATGCACAACAGGAAAACACTGATGCAGAGATCACCATCAATTAGCACAAAGCTTCAAGAGGACTTGTGACATGCTTCTGAATGGATTTTTCTGAAGGGTCCCCCCTATGTTTTCTGGACTTGCAGGTCGGCACTGCTGCTGCTGAAGAACCCAACCTTCATCTTCCTCTGCTTAGCTGGAGCAACGGAGGCCACACTCATTGCTGGGATGTCCACCTTTGGTCCGAAGTTTCTGGAATCCCAGTTTAGTTTAAGTGCTTCGGAAGCGGCCACCTTGTTCGGTAAGAGAGCTTCTTGTGAAGTCCTGGTTATGATGCTAGTTCCATGTTTCGGAAGGCCGTAGGGTTAGATTGCCCAGGGAGCTGGTCCCCTTCTGCCCACCACCAGGACTCCTCATGCTTTCCTTTCCACCAAAGCACCTGTGTGTCCCCCACCTGGGTGTGCATCCTTCCCCCCCTCACAGTTCCTTCCACTGTTCTTTCCTAGAATCATAGAATCATAGAGTTGGGAGGGACCTCCTGGGTCATCTAGTCCAACCCTCTGCACTAATCAGGACACTCACAACCCTCTCGCTCATCCACTGTCACCTGCCACCCCCTTGAGCCTTCACAGAACCAGCCTCTTCGTCAGATGGTCTTTCCAGCCTCTGTTTAAAAATCTCCAAAGATGGAGAACCCACCACTTCCCGAGGAAGCCTGTTCCACTGAGGAACCGCTCTGACTGTCAGGAACTTCTTCCAGAGGTTTAGGTGGAATTTAGAATCATAGAACAATGGAAGGGACCTCCTGGGTCATCTAGTCCAACCCTCTGCACTATGCAGGGCACTCCCAACCCTCTCACTCATCCACTGTCACCTGCCACCCCCTTGAGCCTTCACAGAATCAGCCTCGCTCTTAGATGGATATCCACCTTCTAATCTAACTGATCATTCCATTATAGGAAATTGACTGACCTGTCATGAGCCTGATGCAGCAGCATACAGGGAACACCCTGTAGGGGGCATCAGAGGAGATACATAGTTAGCATATTCAGAGACCGCCTTTCTATACCCGCTGAAGAGCGCTTCGCTCTTCCAATATCAACCAGCTGGTGGCCCCTGGCCCCAAGGAGATATGTCTGGCCTCCACTAGGGCCTGGACAATTTCTGTCCTGGCCCGTACCTGGTGTAATGAGCTCCTATGCATAAAATGACATTATATCCTCTGAACACTATGGACCTTAGGCAATTCCGTGAACCATAAGGTCAGATAAAACACACGGAGGCCTCTAATGTTTCAAAAACAGGCCCTGGTCGAGGTAAGCACTTTCTGCATCCAGTAAATATCATGTAAGACAGGGGTAGTCAACCTGCGGTCCTCCAGATGTTCATGGACTACAATTCCCATGAGCCCCTGCCAGTAAATTCTGGCAGGGGCTCATGGTAATTGAAGTCCATGAACATCTGGAGGACCACAGGTTGACTACCCCTGATGTAAGAGACAACCTTCATCCAAAGAACGCTGCAGGTTTGTTCATGCAGGGAACCCCCACAACATGGCATTTTTCTACGTATACTGTTCTCAGGGTCCTCTAAGCACGATAGGGTGTTTTTCTTTTTTAAACCAACCTGGAGATTGTAAAGAGGGAGATAAGCTTTGACACCACACACGGGCGTGGGTCTTTCTTTCTTTCTTTGGAAGGTTACCTGGTGGTTCCGGCTGGAGGAGGAGGCACCTTCCTCGGCGGCTTCATTGTGAACAAATTTAAGCTCCGTTGTTCGGGGATCATCAAGTTCTGCTTGTTCTGCACCCTGTCGAGCCTGCTGGCCATCTTCGTCTTTTTCGTCGATTGCCCCAACATGCCCATGGCCGGAGTCACCGAGATGTACGACCGAAGGTAAGCCTCGCCATAACACCGCCCCCTGGGTGATGCCTGGAGAGGATGCCAAGCTTAGCTGACACTAGAATTTGTTTTTTAAAAGACTGTCCAGGGCCATGCTGTCTAGATCAGGCTTGCTCAAGCAGGATTTTGTGAAACTCAGGGACTTCTTGACGGCCCTGGAAGGGTTTCCCAAATGGGTGGGCATTAACTAATTTTTAATGGTCTTTTAAAATAGTTAAACATTTATGGGGGTGATGTTGTTGTTGTTGTTGTTGTTATTGTTATTGTTATTTATTCCTCTCCACTCCCGGAGCTGGATCATGGCGGGTTACAGATATCCGATAAAAACTCATGAAAACCCCCCATTAAAAGGACACAAACCCCCCAAACATAAAATCACAATGGAAAAGAGAACATGGCAGAGTGACCTATATGGCCATATAAGGTTGTGTTGAGCCACCTACCCCTCCCAAAATGGCCAATGATGTAGGGGGTAAGGAGGGGAGGGGCTTTGGGTGGGTGTATCCACAGCTCTGCTCCCCAACCGTATTCTGCACGATCGCCCCAGTAGTATGTTTTGGGGATTTCTCAGTGGTAAAAAAGTTGAGAAAGGCTGAGATAGATCCTTACATCACCGCAGACATTTCCTTGTTGACCAGCATTAGATTTTGTTGATTCATATTTGTTGGATATTGTGACTCTTCATGTGTGTGTGTATGTGTGAAGTGCCTTCAAGCCACATCTGGCTTGTGGAAACTATGAAATAACAATCTTATTATTATTATTATTATTATTATTATTATTATTATTATTATTATTATTATTATTATTATTATTATTATTATTATTATTATTATTATTATTATATTTATTTCCTGCCTCTCCCGACAAGCTCGAGGCGGGTCACAACAAATAACCCCATTAAAATCCCCATTAAAACATCAATCTATTAACATGATGGCTAAAAATCCCATCCCTCCCCCAATTATCAAGGAGGTGAAGAGGAAAGGATAGGGGAGTAGCCTCAACCATAGACCTGGTGGAAGAGCTCCGTTTTACAGGCCCTGCAGAAAGCTGACAAATCTCGCAGGGCCCGCATATCTCCCGGGAGCTCATTCCACCAGGTAGGGGCCAGGACCGAAAAGGCCCTGGCCCTGGTTGAGGCTAGGCGTGCTTCCTTTGGCCCGGAAGCGTCTCCATAAACGTCCTCTTGTTAACAGCCTCGTTCAGGAGTTGCAAACCAAAGGCTTCCTTAATCGAGTCTTCCTTGGCTCTTCCTCTTTTCCTGCCACCTTCCCACTTTTCCTAGTCTTATTGTCTTTTCTCATGAGTCGTAATGTGACCAAAGTATGACCTCAGCAGGGTCATTTTAGCTTCTAGGGCAGGGCTGGCCAAACTGTGGCTCTCCAGGTGTCCGTGGACTACAATTCCCACGAGCCCCTGCCAGTTGGGCACCGAGCCGGGCTGGGAGTCGTCAAGAGTCTCCATCTAAGAGATGATCCGTCTGCTCTCTGTGTCCCGTTGCCTCCAGCCTCCTTCCCGAAGGCCGCCTCAACCTGTCCGCCCCCTGCAACGCGGAGTGCGGCTGCCTGCGAGAAACGTACAGCCCCGTGTGCGGGAGCGATGGGATCATGTACTACTCCCCCTGCCATGCCGGATGCAAGAGAGTGTCGACCAGTCAGAACAACGGGAAAAAGGTATGTCCCGAAAAAGGGGAGGCTCAATTTGCATCTCGAACGGTGGCCATTTTGCATGAGGCTGCAACAGTTAAATCCATCTTGACATTTAGCCAGGCTTGGAACAGAGCGCAAACACACCGGGAAGGGAGAGAAATCCTGAAGCCAACACTCTCTCAAATTGTGGATAAAAAGTTCCTTGACGCGATCTTTCCCAGTTTAGTTTTTATTTGCGGGATTTGCGGAAGCTGTTGGAGGTGAAACGCTCAAGGGATGATCCTGGTGGCATATGGGGTGGGTTGAATGCCTTTGGGCGTACAGATGAGCACGCAAGAAGCACCCTTATCTTGAATAAGACCCGTGGTCCCTCAAGGTCAGTATTGACACTTTTCAAGGTCTCAGGCAAAGGACTTTCACGTCACCTCCTGCCTGGAAATTTTAACTGGCTACGTTGGGGATCGAACCGGGGACCTTCTGCATGCCAAGCAGAGGCTCTTCCACTATGCCACAACCCCAATACATATGAAGCTGCCTTATCCTGAATCAAACCCTTGGTCCCTCAAGGCCAGTATTGTCTACTCAGACAGGTAGCAGCTTGTGGGCTGGTCCGGCTAACCAGAAGAGACCCCCGTCGCAGAGAACTGCTTTATACACATGTGGTACAAAGAAGTCAGTCTTTATCGAAGGTTTCCATAAGTCAAAGTGAGACGAAGCATGGCAAGAACAGGAACATTAACAGAGACAAACAGGTCAAAATAAGGGGGGGGGATAGTTTAAGCAGGAGATCCAGTTCCCAAAGAGAAGGCTTTTGATCTAAAAGGTGCAAATCCGGTCTGTTTCCTCTGCCATCCCTGGCAGTAAATCTCCAACCCCAACAATGCGAACCAAGGACTTTGCAGAGGGGGAGAGAGTCTCTACAGGTCATAAGCCGTGGGATGGAGGTGAGAGGGAAGGCACAGAAAAAATGAAAGGAACGTGGAGGTAGGGAGAGGTGGAGGGCTCTCAGGCTGATTAAACCTCTAAGTCAGCACTCCCAAGGAAATCGGGAGGGTGATCATGACATTCTGTTTGTGTACAGTCGTAGGGATGCCAGTCCCCAGGTGGGACCGGGGGACCCTCCAGCTTTGCAGCTCATCTGCAGGTGACATCAGGAAAAAAAAATTCACAGTCAGATTAGTTCAGCAGTGGAATGGGCTGCCTAAGGAGGTGGGGAGCTCCCCCTCACTGGCAGTCTTCAAGCAAAGGTTGGATACACACTTTTCTTAGATGCTTTAGGTTGCTTTGGGCTGATCCTGCGTTGAGCACAGGGTTTGACTAGATGGCCTGTGTGGCCCCTTCCAACTCTATGATTCTATGATTCTATGATATAGATCAGTCCACCTGGATAAAAGGGCTGCTTTGGGGGGTGGACTTTTAGAGCATTACATCCCACCCCTTCCCACCCCAAATCCCAACTGCTCCTGGCTCCTCCCCTGATGTCTCCAGGTGCTTTCCGAGCTGGATCTGGCAACCCTAAATCCACTCCTCTGCCTAAGAGTTTCCACTCCTGAGCTGCATTATCTACTTTTGACTCTGGAGCTTAAAACCTCTAAGCTATTTGTCCTGGCTTGGCTTCCTTATCCGTGTGAAGCAGCAGCCAAGAAGAGGGGGCACCGAAGGACTGCGTGATCATGAGAGAACAGTGCCGTACAGAAGCTGGGGGTAAGGTGGGGCTAGGGGGTGCATCCGGAGAAGGTCAGGATTAGCCCACTGGCATGGGAAAGTATTGAGTTTTTACACTTGGTACTTCATGACTTCAAAAGGAAGGGAGGGGATCTAAAAATTATGGCTTTCAGTTGGACAAGGGATATTGCTAAAGAAGTTGGTTCTTATACCCTGCATTTCTCTACCTGAAGGAGTCTCAAAGTGGCTTCCAATCTCCTTCCCTTTCCTCTCCCCACAACAGACACCCTGTGAGGGAGGGGAGCCTGAGAGAGCACTGTCAGGACTGCTCTGTGAGAACAGCACTATCAGGGCTGTGATGAGCCCAAGGTCACCCAGCCGGCTGCACGTGGGGGAGTGGGGAATCAAACCCAACTCGCCAGATTAGAAGTCACTTCTCTTAACCAGGACACCACACTGGCTCTTCCTTTCTTCCTGTATCAGACTGGAAGGGACCTTCGCCTCTTCAGTTTAGACTTGCCAGGCTCTAAGAGGGGCCTGGAGTTCTCCTGGAATGGCAATTGGTCTCCAGACTACAGAGATCAGCTCTCCTGGAGAAAGCTCTCTCAAAGACGGTACACTGTGAAGATATAAAAAAACCAAAATCCATCATGCATATGCCAATAATATATTCACAGGAGAGCTCCCCCTCACTGGCAATCTTCAAGCAGTGGCTGGACAGATCCTTCTCCTGGATGCTTGCGGCTGATCCTGCACTGAGCAGGGGGTGCGACTAGATGGCCTCTGTGGGTCCTTCCCACTCTATGATTCTCTAAAGGCAGGGAGGCCAGCTGATATGTTAGACACAGGCAAAGCATCACTACAGCACTTCCAGTTTTCCAGGAAGGCATTCTAAGACAGCTCTAGGCAGCCTTTTTGTTTGTCTCTCACCACCTCTATCCCTTTCCCCACTAGGGAGCTGGGGACCCTACAACTTGGGGAAACCCCCAGGCAAGTTCATTCCCCTTGCGGAGGGTGGCCAGGTTCCGAAAGACCCAGGGCAGGAGACTCCAGAAGCAGGGAGGTGGGTGGAAACGGTGTCAGCCCAGAGCGACATCTGCTGAACGAATCAATTGCTTGTTATGGACTTCCGATGTGTTTTGTTTCCCACCAAGGTCTACCACGAGTGCAGCTGCATTCTGGGAAGCCCTTCCATGATCCCCGGCTTGGCGACTGCAGGGAAGTGCTCCTCATCTTGCGAGAAGCGGGCCCTCCTCTTACTTTTTGTGTTCGTCGTCATCATCTTCACATTCCTCAGTAGTATTCCTGCCCTGACTGCTACTTTACGGTAAGCGAGAGGAAGCACGGCTTCATGTTGATGTGCGGAACAGGGTTATTGCAAAATAATCACACTCTGTGAGCTGCATTGGTTGCTGGTGGGGTTCCAGATCAAGTTCAAGGTGTTGGGACTAACTTTTAAGGCAGTGGTTCTCAACCTGGGGGTGGGGACCCCCTTTGGGGGTCGAATGACCTTTTCACAGGGGTTGTGGCAGGGCAAGCAGCTTGGCTGTGGGGGGGGGTGGCGCCATCTACACAACAGCCTTGCGGGGTAGATCGAGATAGAGCGTTCGTCTGTCTGGAGCAGCGGAAAAGAGCGAGATCGGCATGGTGGGACAAGAGGCAGAAATGAACTGAGAAACCCCGGGGAAAAAACCCAATTTATATGCCATCCTGAACCATGGATCTTCACGCCATTGCTCAGTTTCAGTTTAATTTCTGTAAAAGAACCCTTGCATAGTTTTATGGTTGGGGATCACCATGACAGGAGGAACGGTATTAAGGGGCTGCAGCAGTAGGAAGGTTGAGAATCACTGCTTAAAGCCTTACGTGGTTTGGGCCTTGTGTATCAACACTCTGAAGCAGTACACCATGGTGCCTCTATCCACTTTCTCTGTTATGAGCATCTAGCATGCTCCCCGTTAGTCATCTTGCTCTGCAGAGGTGGCCAAATTGTAACTCTCACCATGGTGGCAAAGGCTTATGGGAATTGTAGTCCATGGACATCTGGAGAGCCACAGTTTGGCCATTCCTGCTCTCAAGTAAACACACGCACAAAGCCACAAAACTCTCCTGCCTTTCCTTATAGGAAGGTGTTTTCAGTCCCCTCAGCCAGGTTGGTTGCCTTTCTCTGTACCTCCTGTTACTCCACAGGGTTGTGATGAGGTTCAAATGAACATGAGAGAAGCCATGTTAGATCAGGCCAATGGCTCACCTTATTCAACACTGTGGGGGGGGGAGCGGGGAATCAAACCCAGCTCGCCAGATTAGAAGTCTGCCCTCATAACCACTACACCAAGCTGGCTCTAATAATAAGAATAATAAGAATAATAAGAATAAAACGACTTCCCAAAGATGCTGTTTTTTTGTTTCTTCATAGGTTAATTTTGGTCGGAGATTCTCAAAATTCAGATAAAAGTTTCCAGCAAGCAGACAACGGACCAACCTGTAGCCACATTGGGAACGGGAGTCAGATTTGCCCGGGATTAGGAACGTGCTGTGTGACCTGTACTGCAGATTGTTTATGTGAAAAGAGATTTTAAGAAATGTCCACCGATGCACGTTTATTTTATCCAAACAGTTATTTGAATTTTGAGAATCTTCTGTCCAAATTAAGAAGAAACAAAGCATCAATGTCTTTGGGGTTTAATTGAGTGGTTTATTGAACTTGGCCCGACACGGTTGCATTTCTCTTTTTAATACGCCACTGAGACTGTGCAGCCTTGCTTTTGTGTTAACGACTCTGCCACCGTGCAATATTTCTTTTGTCTTTCCTAGGTGCGTCTCAGACCGGCAGCGATCCTTCGCTCTGGGAATCCAGTGGATTGTCGTGAGGACGCTAGGTAACACACACAGCCACTAACAAGCTGTTTTTTTCCATGCATGCAGTGAGTGAGGCTATCGCTCTTTTAAACTGTCAATCCATGTCACTGCGGGGTAAGACAGCCACAGCACTGCAAAGAAAAACATGTTCGGCCCTTAAGGACCCAGTGGCGTCTTGTGGCTGGGAGTGCATTTTTTTAAGCATCTTTGGACTTTGTGCCAACACAGGGACGGCTCCATGGAGTCCTCAGTTCACCTGAGAGGGTTTTGCACATGGCCTGGCTACAAGCCGTTAATGCAGTGATTAAATGCGTGTTTGTGCAGCGTGAACATCTGAGGCTGGGTGATATTGAATGTTCACAGTCAGAGTAGTTCAGCAGTGGAATAGGCTGCCTAAGGAGGTGGTGAGCTCCCCCTCCCTGGCAGTCTTCAAGCAAAGGTTGGATGCACACTTTTCTTGGATGCTTTAGGATGCTTTGGGCTGATCCTGCGTTGAGCAGGGGGTTGGACTAGATGGCCTCTATGGCCCCTTCCAACTCTAGGATTCTGTGATTCTATGGAGAGCAGTGTTAAAGGGTCGTGGCATTAGGAAGGTTGAGAACCACTGGGTTAAAGAATGACACTTCCATTCACCCCAAGAGTACAAATCATGCTGTTATTCAAGGGAGGATCCTTGTGTTAATATATAAAACATTGACCTTGGAATGTGTATTTTTTTAAAGATATTATGAAGGATATCATCACCAAAGTTAACATTGTCTGATTCTTCCCAAATAATAAATTCTGGTTAATGGTTGAAATGGGCCCAATAGCCAATGGGGGATATTTTCAGAGCTCTAAGAAATACAACGGAAAATATCGCACTGAGAGTTATGTGGAACTGGAATTTCTCTTGGGCGGGAAGCTTTTGTCACGAGATGTCTTTTTGGCAGCTGACGGGTCTCAATTCTGTCACCCTGCAGGCGGCATTCCAGGCCCGATCGCTTTTGGGTCGATGATTGACACTCAATTCTGTCACCCTGCAGGCGGCATTCCAGGCCCGATCGCTTTTGGGTCGATGATTGACAAGTCGTGTCTCCTCTGGCAGAAACAGTGTGGGGATCAAGGTTCATGCTACGTCTACCAGAACTTTGCCATGAGCCGATATACCTTGATTGCCGGTCTTATTTACAAGGTAATCCCGAATGATGGTGCGTTTGCTCCTTTGGCGTGTCACTGTTCCACCCTCCTTTCTTAAGACCTCCATCCATGGGGCACACCAACAGACAAATTAGAACCTGTTTCTCACTGAAGGGGTAACCTGGTATAAGAACATGAGAGGAGACCTGCTGGACCAGACCAGGGGTCCATCTAGTCCAGCATCCTGTCTCACAGAGTGGCCAACCAGTTCCTCTGGAGGGCCAACAAAAAGCAGAGAGGCCAAGGCCCTCATAAGGACCTCTGAAGAGCCCTGCTGAATCAGACCAGTGGTCCATCTAGTCCAGCATCCTGTCTCACAGAGTGGCCAATCAATTCCTCTGGAGGGCCAACAACAGGGCAGAGAGGCCGAGGCCTTCATAAGAACCTCAGAAGAGCCCTGCTGAACCAGACCAGTGAGGGTCCATCTAGTCCAGCCTCCTGTCTCACACACTGGCTAACCAGTTCCTCTGGAGGGCCAACAACAGGGCAGAGAGCCTGAGGCCTTCATAAGGACATCGGAGGAGACCTGTTGGATCAGACCAGCAGTCATCTACACACAAAGTAGGCATGTTGAAGAGGGGACCAACTCATTTATTGCAGCTTTAGAGACAAGGACTAGGAGCCATTTAATTAATAATACTAATACCAATACTTTGTTGTTGTTGTTATGTGCGAAGTCGTGTCCGACCCATCGCGACCCCATGGACAATGATCCTCCAGGCCTTCCTGTCCTCTACCATTCCCTACTACTAATAAAAATAATGATGATGATGAGAAAGGAGAAGAAGAAGAAGAAGTTGGTTCTTAGATGCTGCTTTTCTCTACCCGAAGGAGGCTCTGCATGCCTAACCATTACACCAAACTGGCTCCCCACTTAAATATGAGAAAGCATTTTCTGATGTCAAGGGCTGTTCATAGATGTTGCCTCAGAGGGTGGTGGAGTCCCATGAGCCCTGTAGTCTATGGTGACCTGGAGAACCACAGTTTCGCCATCCCTGCTCTACAGTGTCCCAGACTGAGCATGTGGTATGGAGAAATATGCTTCTTCTAAGCTAGTAGTAATGAACATGAAGATGGACAAAGCCTCTGTAAACTTGGACAGATGGGAGCACTGACGATAGCCTAAGTATCTACCAGAAAGTCAGACAGGTAGAGATGGAGGAATAAGTGGAATGCTGGAGAGTGGTTGGAAGAAAGTAAGGGAGAGACACGAAATAGTCTGTTGCCCAGATGACTATTCAAACTTGATTTGCAAGCATTTATAATGATGCTGGGGGAATCAGTGGGTTTAGGGTCGCCAGCTGTGGATTGGGAAATACCTGGAGATTTTGGGGGTGGAGCCAGGTGTGGGTGGGAATTTGGGTGGGGCGGGACCCCAGTAGAGTATAATGCTACAAAGTCCACCCTCCAAAGCAGCCATTTTCTCCAGAGGAACTAATCTCTTTAGTCTGGAGATAAGTTATAACCCTTGGGGACTCGTATCCCTAAGTGGGCATCCTGGATGGATAAGGCTGACAGGCGTGCAAGTGCTTGGTCAAATGGGCAGCACCCTCAGGAGAAAAATTAACAAGAAAAATAAGGCCTCATCTATTTACAGGAAGTTCTTACCATAGAGGTCCTGGGAATTCCTAGAGCTACTCAGAAGGAACAAAGGGTAGCTCTAGGAATCACTAGGAACTCTGTGGTATGCATGTTCTCCACGGCCCTGAGCCACTTGCAGGAGGGTGGTATGCAAATTCAATAAATAATAAATAATAAAACTGGAAGCTCTTATAGCAGTGGTGGGCCTGGAAGTGAGGGACCTGGAAGTGAGGGATCCCACATCCACAATGGGGGCTTTCCAGCCCTGGTGGGTGGCATCCTAGAGATTATACAATAGAGCCAGTTTGGTGTAGTGGTTAGGAGTGCGGACTTCTAATCTGGCATGCCAGGTTCGATTCTGTGCTCCCCCACATGCAACCAGCTGGGTGACCTTGGGCTCGCCACGGCTCTGATAAAGCTGTTCTGACTGGGCAGTGATATCAGGGCTCTCTCAGCCTCACCCACCCCACAGGGTGTCTGTTGTGGGGAGAGGAATGGGAAGGCAACTGTAAGCCGCTTTGAGCCTCCTTCGGGTAGGGGAAAAGCGGCATATAAGAACCAACTCTTCTTCTTCTTCTTCTTCTTCTTCTTCTTCTCTTTGAAAGCTCCGGTGTATCACTAGACAGAACAAAAAAATCACCATTTTGATGACTGATTTTTGTCCTGTTCTGAGGGAGACAGGGAAAACAATTCCCACGTCTCAAAGGCTCACAAGCGCCCATCTTAGAATCATAGAGTTGGAATGAACCCTGGGTCATCTAGTCCAGGGGTAGTCAACCTGTGGTCCTCCAGATGTTCATGGACTACAATTCCCATCTGTGGTCCTCCAGATGTTCATGGACTACAATTCCCAGGAGCCCCTGCCAGCGTTTGCTGGCAGGGGCTCCTGGGAATTGTAGTCCATGAACATCTGGAGGACCACAGGTTGACTACCCCCGATCTAGTCCAACCCCCTGCACCATGCAGGACACCCACTACCCTATCGCTGACACTGTTGTTCTTCTCTTCCAGGTGATTGGAACATTCTTCTTCCTCCTCGCCTGCTTCCTCTACAAGCCGCCTCCCGCGGAATCCCTCCCAGGCAGTTCCGACGCCTCGGACAACGGCAACTGCGACCTCAGCGAGAACAAATGTCCTCTCCAGTCTCCGGACAGCTTATAGCACTGCGGTCACGACAAGTGACTTGTCCACACCGTCTCAAAGAGGCTGCGTCAGACGAAAATGTTCCTTGTTATTAATTATTGATATTATTTTTATGCTTTCTTTCTCGTTTTCCCCCTCTCTTCCCCCTTCGGGGAAGAATAATTTAAGGAAATCCTTGTCTAAGTTAGCGTTTTACGAGCAGCGAAAGCACATCGCAAATTCCATGCGCTTGTCCTTCCACCTCCAAAGTAGGGGCTCGCCAGCTCATTGGGACATCTTGGAGGGTGGCTTGGAGGCGCATGGAGCTCAGAAAACTTGGATTTTTGTTCCCCTTGCTGGCGCCACCGCTTTGAAACAGGGGCGCCATCAAGATGCGTTTTTTCCCTGCTTGGTCCAAGCAAGAGATCCTCCTCGCGGGAGGTGGTTCGAGCTTGTCTTTCGACATCTGTCCGGTGAGTCTGCAGATGTTTGCGATACTGTTTTTAACCGACATCCCCAGTGTTAATTTAATATATTTAAAGAAGGGCTAAACATAGCTTCAGACCATTCCGGTATCAAAGCACTTAAGAATGCTGCACATGGAGGGCCACCTATGGGTGCTAGGTTGTGTGAATCGTACGGCCCATTGCGGCTCCCAGGGAGAAAGTTCTGAGGTCTTGGACCCTCCGTCTGCTGACCCATCACTCGATAGCTGCAACAATGCGGTGCCTCAAACTCAGCCATAAAATCCAGGTGTGAACCTCTCATCTCACCTCACACAACCTCAAACTCAATAACTTCCGGCGGAAAGCATTCTCGTGGTCAGCCGGGACTTGTGGAGTGATGTCATCAAACGAGGACGCCTGGAGCGACGCGTGAGCAAATCAGCCGAAGACAGAGGCAAGCTTCTTGCCCGGATGCCTCTGGACCCTTTTTACTTTTTCTGACCTCTTCCATGTCTTTGTCTTGTTAGGTTGCTCTGTTAGGTCTTGTTCGGACGATAGCTTCCTGCCCTGTCCTGTGCATTCTGAAGCACTGGAAGTTCTCCATGGGAAACAGGTCCTCAGAATTGCATCTTTAAAAAAAAAAGGTTCTGTATTTTCTGTTGCTACATTGCCTAAGACAGTTGGAGCTAAGAGTACCAAGTTGAGAAATACCAGGAGATCTTAGTGGTGGGACCTGAGGGTTTTGGGGAGGGCGTATAATACCATAGAGTCAGTGAATGTAGGAGGATCATGAGAGGGTGGGCAGAAGGGACTGTGTCTGAGCTTGGCTCTTGTGGCCCTTTCTTGCAAGCCCAGGGAAACGCCAATTGCCACTTTGGGATCAGAAGGTGAATTTCCTCCAGGCCAGACTGGCCAGGGATTCTGGTTTGGGGAGAGGGTGTCATCTGGGTATGGAATTGGGGTCACTGTGCTCGGCAAGTAGTGGTGAATTTCCTGCATTCTGCGCGGGTTGGTCTAGATGACCCTGGGTATCCCCTTCCAACTCTATGATTCGATGACTCCCACTTCCAAGGTGGCCGTATTCTGCAGGGGAACCAGTCCATCTCCTGGAGATCAGTTGTGCTAGCGAGACACCTCCAGCCACCCCCTGGAGGTTGGCAACCCTAGCTGGACGCCACGTGCCAGCACAAGGCCTTTACTGCTTCTGCCCCCGCCCCCACCAGGGACACCAAATGTCACTTCGTCAGATGACGGAAGCTTTGACTCTTGAGAGCTTCTACCTTCAAAACCTTGTTCGTCTCTAAGGTTAGTATTGGATTCAAATCGAACTGGGTTTTGTCTTGGACACAATGGCGGTGGGCAGCCCGGAACAAAAGGTGAGGCTGAGAGTTTGACTGGCCCAAGGCCACCCAGAGAGCTTCCGGGCCAGTGTCAGGATTCGAACTCGTGTCTCCCGGCTCCTAGTCCGGCACTCTGGCTGCTCCATCAAGAAAACCTGTACGGCATCATGATTGGACAAGACCAGGGAAGACCGGGATTCAAATATCCAGTCAACCATGAAGATTACTGGGTGGCCTTGGGCCAGTCACTATCACTTGGCCTAGCCTACCTCACAGGGGTGTTGTGAGAACAAAGGGAGAGGGAGAACCATGTGTGTGTCTCTGAACGCTTTGGAAGAAGGCCAGGATTGAAAAATAAACAGACAAAACTATGTTAAGTAGACCATAGATTCAATTCCCTGATTTGGGTCTCCTGATGACTTACAACAAGGGCCCCCAATGAGGCGCCTGGGGGCACCCTAGTGACCACCAACACCTTTCCTGGTGTCCTCCAAGTGCTTTTAGAAAACGGGTGGGACTAGATGGGGTTTTTGCCCAGCTAGGCCTCTGATTGGCCACTGGAGATTTCATTTTAACATGTGCTGCTTTGGCAGCAGCTTCTGTTACAGCACATGTGTTTGAAGGTAAGCTGCGGCAGCCATTTTGTGACAGGCTCCACCTCCTGGTGGACGTCATTTTGTGTGCCAGAATTCCAAAGGAGTCCAGAAGCTCAAAAACATCAGGGGACCCCCAACCTGGTTCCCAAACTGAATTGCATAGCACCTGCGATACACAGAGGGAAGCCTAAAACCACCTGTCAGGTCTTCTTCTCCACTACAGACCCGTTGGAGGTTTTTCTTTTTTCAGCGCACCAATCGCTCCTTTCGACTTGCCACCGAAGCGCCGTCCTCCGGCCCAGTTTCTTCCCCGGTACGCGGCCCCAAACCCGCTTTCGTCCTTCTTTTCTGAAGATGGATGCTTTTCTCTCTCTCATTTTTTATCTGTACTGTAACCAAGGTCTGACTGATCCATGGTGTTTGTGCTGTAGCCTCTGCGGATGCTTGGACACGGGAAACGTGTAAAAAGAAAATGGATCTATGCAATGTTTTGCTTGCTGTACTCTGTAAAGAAACCGTTTTTAGATACATGAGGGAGGAAAGAGTGATCCCTCGTGAGATTGTGTGTGTTATTTTTTTTGGGGGGGGGGGGTTGGGCTCATTAATGCACAGAGAGGGGCTTTGAGGGGCAACAAAGATGTTGAACAAGCAAACCGGCATGTATACTTGTCCTGATAGCAACTTACCTGGCTTTAAAAGAGAATTAGACACACAGGGGAGGGGCCCATTCATAGCAATTCGCCACGATGACTAATTTGAAAGGTGGTGTTGGAAGAGAGTTTAGTGAATACCTCGAACTGCCCAAAAGACTAATGATTGGGTTCTAGATCCAATTGAGCCTGAACAATGGAGCAGTGGACCATCAGTGGCTCTTAGCCACAAGGCATGGAGGGAATACTCTGTCCGGGGCAGGGATGCTCTGTCTTCTTGGTGCTTGGGGGGCAACGGTGGGAGGGCTTCTAGAATTCTGGCCCTGCTGATGGACCTCCTGATGGCCCCTGAGTTTGGGCCACTGTGTGAGACAGAGTGTTGGACTGGATGGTCCATTGGCCTGATCCAACATGGATTCTTTTTTTGTTCTTACAGTGGACCTCCTGATCGCCATGGGGTTTGGGGCACTGTGTGACACAGAGTGTTGGACTGGATGGTCTATTGGCCTGATCCAACATGGCTTCTTTTTTTGTTCCTACGGTGGACCTCCAGAGGGCCCTGGGGTTTGGACCGCAGAGTGACACAGTGTTGGACTGGATGGTCCATTGGCCTGACCCAAAATGGCTTCTCTTATGTTCTTCGCTCTTCTTAGAAGCTAAAATGACTAAGTTCAGGCTGTCATACTTGAGTCCCGTGATGAGAAGATAGGAGTGCCTGGAAAAGACAAAAGGACACTTGAAGGCAGCAGAAAAGAGGGAGAGCCAGCATGAGATGGGTTGACTCCATCCGGGAAATCACAGGAACGTGACCGGGGACCCTGGCAAGCCCAACACACACAGGATGGATAAGCGGGACCCCCATCTATTCAAAGGCAGTGCTGGGAGCAGGACTTCCAAAAGCTGGTGATTTGCCACTCTGTGAAACACAAGGCTAGACTCTATGGCCCATTGTTCTTGAGGGGGGGGGCGACATCCGATTCTCCAAAGTGTTCCCTTGCACACCTGCTTCACACTGTGGCCCATTTTTCCTCATTTTCTTTGCCCCCCTCATTTCCCACCGCCCAGAAATGCAGCGTGTCTGAGGTGCAACTGTTGGAAGACAGATTCAGGTGGGTCTCCATGTCAGTTTGAAGCGACAGACCAAAGGCGATTGGCTGGCTGCTGGACAGACAGGCAAGCCGGTTGGAGGAGGAGGTACTTAGGGGTGGGACAGCCGCCCTGATTGGGTGTTAAGCGCTGAGTGGCACTTAAGCTATGAGACCAGCTCTTCCTCCAAGCCCTTACCAGAAATATTAAGTGGAACAGATTCCTTAAGGGAATAAATAACATTTTGACTTAAAAGTATTTGCCGAAATGTGAGCTAATTTGTTACATCAGTGGTACTTTTTCTGAGGGCACATCGCCTGCTTGATGAAAGAAGAAAATCCAACCCCATCTGGTATTTTCCATTTACTGCATACCCTGGTTTTCGGTTGTTGTATTCCCACCTGGAGGTTGGCAGCCCGGCAGGTTCTCCCTTTTTTGCTACTGCTGCGGTTGGAATTTCAGATCCCTGAGACTAGATCCTAAAAACCTAGTGGTTTACCCAATGCAATGGAGGAGGAAGCACAGAGGATTGTAGGGGACGATTCCAAATCCCCTCCAATAGAATCATAGAATCATAGAGTTGGAAGGGGCCATGGAGGCCATCCAGTCCAACCCCCTGCTCAATGTCGGATCGATGCAATAATACAGCACAAGAGTACTGCTCAGTTTTGGGTATTCTGCAAGGCCCTCTCTGCTCACCCCACCTCAATAAGGTTGCCAGCTCCGGGTCGGGAAATCCCTGGAGATTTTGGGGGTGGAGCCTGAGGAGGGGGGGTTGGAGAGGGGCGGGGCTTCAACAGGACACGACGCCTTTCAAAGTGGCTGTTTTCTTCAGGGGAGCTGACCTCTCACTTGAAGATCATTTCTAATCCCAAGAGATCTCCAGCGACACCTCAAGCCTCAGAACTTGGTTGCTCCATCACCCTGTGTCCCTGACCCAGGAGGAAGCAGATCGCTAATTTACTGGTGCTGAGACTCAAAGCAGATTACGCAAGGTAGGTCGATGCCATCAATAGCATGAGGCACGGGATAAGCCATGCGCCAGGATTAGGGTCACAGAAGCCCTGTCGCTCCTGCTTTTCATGCTCTGTGCAAAACCCTTAGGACAAATCTTCTGTAGCTTCAGGGTCGATGGTCACCCCTGTGCAGACAATACCCAGCTCTTTCCATCTCTCCCCAAGGCCCAGTCACAACACCTCTGCTTGTTTCTTTCTTTATAGGACTTTTAGTGCTTCCTCCCCCATGTTCTTTGTCAGCCTGGGGAGAGTCTGCACTTTCTTTATTCGATTGTCAATCCTGTTGAATTCAGATTGCTTTGAACTCGGGTCTTCCTCTCCCCCCCCCCTTCCCCATTGAAACAGGAAAGTCTTCTGCATGTGGTTAGGGTAGTTCAGAAGGGGGGGGGGAGCAAGCCTCTTTCTTTCTTTTCTTGAAGGGGGGGGGGGGAGAAGCCAAGCAGGAAGCCTCTTTCTTTTCTTGGAGGGGGGATGGTGGAGAGGATCGAAAAAGGCAGAGGAGGGAGGAAAAATCCAGGGACCGACAGAAGTTGAGAGAAATTAGGGGCTTCTCCTTTAAGGCAAGCATGTCACGTGACCAGGTGTAGCCTATCAGAGGTTCTCTACCACGGAGCTTTCTTTCCCAATCCGGATATTGAGGATTAAAAGCAGTCTAAGATATCGCACAATAAAGGTAGGGTCCCTCCGGATCAATCCTTCTTGCTGCAGAAGGAAAATTTAAATCGCCCCAAATCCAAACGGAAATCACATTCTGTGTAGAGGGCAGGGACTGAATCGACCTGGGGTTGGAATAAAAGCTCCGTGCAGTTTACACCCTGGTTTCCTTTTACCTCTGACCAGTCCAAACACGATAGCTCTCTCTGTTGAGCTGGATTGCATGCTATGGCCAAAATCGGACATTCCTGACTTTGCCTTCCAGTGATACAACAAGCTTCAGCGATCTTGCCTTTCCTTGTTTGGGACTTTTGCTGTCCAGGAGACCCACAGAAGCCTTCTCCAGCATCAGAGCTCAAACGAATCAACTCTCTTCCTGTCCGATTTCTTCATCATCCAACTTTCACAGCCATGAGCAGCCATCGGAAATACGATAGAACTAAGCGACATTTGGTAGTCAGGTTGATGTCCTTGCTTTTCCACGCTCGATTCAAGCTTATCATGGCTGAGCGATCCAGGGCAATCTGATGTTTCATTTCCATAAAAGTTTGGGGGGGGGAAACAGGTGTAAACTGGATTCAATTCAATTTAAATTTGCTTCTTCACGCTAAATCCTTTATGAAAAATGAAAAGAAGGGGGGGGGAGCAATAGATGAAATATAGTCCCCAGAACATGTGAGCAGGGCGTTCTTCACAAGCCAACCTGCAGAGGGGCTAAATCCTCAACTGCCAGCATATGTGCCTTCTCTGTGGTGGCCCCTGCTTTACAGATCGGCGTCCCTGAAGTGACTTCAGTTCTCCAGGCTTCCCACAAAGGATGCCAAACTGAATTGCTCCATAGGTCCTTTATACTCAGGCGACAGACTCACACTGTGCTAAAGGACTCACAAAGTTACTTGAATAAATTATCAGGGACTAAGATCTATATCACTGGGTAAAGCTGACTGAGCCTCAGGGGAGGGCAGTATATAAATATAAACAAACAAACAAATATAATACAGTCCTACGATGAGATGTTTGCATTGTATAAGCAAAGGGCTGGTTTTTATACCCCACTTTTCACTACCCAAAGGAGTCTCCGAGAGGCTTACCGTTGCTTTCCTTATCTCTCCCCACAGTAGACACCCTGTGAGACAGGTAGGGCTGAGAGAGCTCTGAAAGAACTGCGACTGGTCCAAGATCACCCAGCCAGCTTCGTGTGTCTCAGAGGGACTTACAATCGCCTTCCCTTCCTCTCCCCCAACTGACACCCCACGAGGTAGGTGGGGCTGAGAGAGCTCTGACAGAACTGTGACCGGTCCAAGATCACCTAGCTGGCTTCATGTGTCTCCAAGCGGCTTCCATTCACCTTCCCTTTCCTCTCCCCACAACAGACACCCTGTGGGGTGGGTGAGGCTGAGAGAGCCCTGATATTCCTGCTCGGTCAGAACAGCTTTATCAGTGCCGTGGCGAGTCCAAGGTCACCCAGCTGGCTGCATGTGGGGGAGCGGGGAATCAAACCCGGCTCACCAGATTAGACGTCCGTGCTCTTATCCACTCCACCAAGCCGCCTCTCAAACTTTGTCGTTCTTCAAGGTGCCCCAGACTCGAACTTTGTCCTGCTGTTACAGAGCAACCCGGCGACTCACCTGACTCCATCTAACTTAATACCTTGTGGGATTTTCCACCACCTCCCCTCATCTAACTTAGCATGAAGGTATTAAGTCAGCCACGAGGGGATCCACTGTCTGAACATTCCTTTAAAGGTCAGGCGGAGAATTTGGAAGAAAACAACCTCCTGCAGTGCTTCTCTGATGCCACTAGATGGCAGGCAAGACAAAGCTGTCTGATATGGGAACTGGAAATTATCCACATGAGTTTCTCTTGAGTTGGAGAAGACAGCCCTGCTCTGGAGAGCTCTGCCTACCCCCTTCTCATCAGGGCTTGGACCGTAAGCAGGGTCAGCCCTGTTCAGTATTTGGAGAGGAAACCACCAGGAACACGAGACAGGAAACAACGGCAAATCTGCAGTGTGCATGATTCAAGAGCGTATGAAGACTATCCTAGAGGGGGCATCAGAGGAAATGTGTAGTTTAGCACAGGGGTCGCCAACCAACCCCTGGTCTGCTGCCCGGTACCGGGCCGCCAGCAACTGAGTGCTGCAAGAAGATTTCGGGATGGAGCTGCGAGAAGCTCGCCAGGCCCCGAGTGAAGCAGCCACCAAAGTGGCCGCTTCACTCACAGCCTGGCTAGCTTCTTGCTGTGAGAGTGGGGGGGAAGAGGCAGGCGCGGCCTCCAGCATGCCAGCGGACGCTAACGTGCACGCGCGGAGCTGCCGCGCATGAACGTTAGCGCCCCCTGCTGGAGAAAACGTGCATGTGTGGCTATTCTGCGCATGCGCATTAGCGCCTCCTGCTGGCGAAAACGTGCGTGTGCATGGCCAGGCCGGCAGATTTCCCTCAACCCCAGAAAAAGGTTGGGGACCGCTAGTTTACCATAGTTAGATTGGGATTTTTCAAACAATCTCGTCCTGTGTCCTGATTGGCTCTATATGACAGCCCTTCAAGTATTGGAAGATGGTGATCAGATCCCCTCTCAGTCGTCTCCTCTCCAGGCTAAACAGACCAAGCTCCCTCAACCTTTCTTCACACGACTTGGTCTCCAAACCCTTCACCATCTTCATTGCCCTCCTCTGGACACGCTCCAGTTCCTCTGGATAAAGCAGCTGCTTTGGAGGTTGGACCTTTCAGGTTCCATCCTGAAATCTCTAGAAGTCTCCCAACTAGGATCTGGCCACCCTACCCAACCAACTCCCGCCCGTGGCCAGGGGAAACCCGTCAACCCTATCATGCAAACAACTTCCAACAGTCACATAAAAGGTAAAGGTAAAGGTATCCCCTGTGCAAGCACCGAGTCATGTCTGACCCTTGGGGTGACGCCCTCTAGCGTTTTCATGGCAGACTCAATACGGGGTGGTTTGCCAGTGCCTTCCCCAGTCATTACCGTTTACCCCCCAGCAAGCTGGGTACTCATTTTACCGACCTCGGAAGGATGGAAGGCTGAGTCAACCTTGAGCCGGCTGCTGGGATTGAACTCCCAGCCTCATGGGCAAAGCTTTCAGATGGCTGCCTTACCACTCTGCGCCACAAGAGGCTCTCAACAGTCACATACACATGGCTAAAGATCCAGATGAGGACGGGAGACTTGATGTACATAGAATCATAGAATCATAGAATCATAGAATCACAGAGTTGGAAGGAGCCATAGAGGCCATCTAGCCCAACCCCCTGCTCAACACAGGATCAGCCCAAAGCATCTTAAAGCATCCAAGAAAAGTGTGTATCCAACCTTTGCTTGAAGACTGCCTACATGCAGAAGGACGATTAACAGTGCTCCCATCATGGTATGCATTTGACAGAGGAAACATGGGAGAAACACCAATATTCCCTGCCCTGATTTGTATTCTATGCGGCTGCCCAAACTGGTGTGCAAAGATGACTTCTGTCCCCCGAGTTTCTCCGCCAGTAATAATTCTTTCATTACTTCCATGCTAAGTCCCCTCTCTAAACTTTAATCCAAACAAACCGCGAGAACAAATCGTGTCTGTGTTCAATTGGCCGGGCTTCGAGAGCTTAATTTTCTTCGTTCGACACCATCGATGGAGGACCGGAATAATTCTCGCCTCGCCGATCGGGAGAGGGAGGGGTCTGGTCTTTCGTTTCCCGCTATGTCTTTCTAGAGGAATGCACTCCCCCCTCCCCACCCAAGGGACCCATCAAGATAAAATCTGCATTGGCTCCTGAGAACGTTGAAATCCAGCATACAAAAGGTAACAGGTGGGGGTATTGATTTTCCAATCTTCTAATTCAGCAGTAAAAGAGGGTTTGATTTAAGAAGCCTTTGAATTTCATTTGGTAGAGTGGTCAGGGATGGGTTATAAAACGGTCGCCGGGAACAGTAGCAAGGCAAATCATTTTGGTGTCGAATGTAACGGCTTCGGCTGTGTGCTTATTACACTTGCATTGATCTGTTTCTGTCTTGCCTCTCTGCCCTGCTGGAATTCCAAAACGATGCTAGAACATTGTTCTCCTCCTCCACTTTTTCTCACGATGGCTGTGTGAGGGAGGCCGGGCTGCGATTTTGTGACAGGCCCAATGCAACCCTGCATACTTCCGAGGCAGAAGCAGGGATTCGAAGATGAGTTGCCCAGATCCTCCACTCTATTTGCCACAAAACAGTAGCTCTTGTGAACACACAATTAAAGTCCTCCCTTTAGACCAACCTTTCTCAACATTTTTTACCATTGAGAGACCCCTGAAACATTCTTCAGGTTATGAGAAACATCAGTACGGGCACAATCCGATCGTGCAGAATATGGTTGGGAAGCACAGCTGTGGACACGCCCACTCGAGGCCCCTCCCCTTTCCACTCCCCCCAGGCCCATCATTGGACATTTTGGAAGTGGGTGGGTCAACATGACCATATATGGTTGTATCATCTGGTACATGTTTAACATTATTTTAAAAATGGGGGGAAAATTTAACTCCCAGGCATTTGGGAAACTCCTCCAGGGCCTTCAAGAAACCCCCAAGGTTTTATGAAACCCTGGTTGAGAAAGACTGCAAGAGTTATTGTGAGGCAAAGCATTCCTAACTTCCCCCCTCAAGGGTTAATGTTTGCAATGGCTAACATGTTCCATTTTGCAAGTGTCATTAATCGGGCCTTTTGTTTGCAGAGTTTAAATGTTCAAAAAAGGGGCCAAGCACCAGTCTGCTTTAAAAAAAATAAAATAGTTTTTATTAATAAGAGAAACCAACTTTGTGAATAAGAGAGGAGAGAGAGAGGTGGTCCTAACTGCCTAACTGATTTTCATTCTGTCTGTTCTGGAGTCAAGCAGGGAGAAAGTCTCCAAGGAGCCAATCAGAACGCTGGAGAAAATTATTTGAAAAAGATAGGAAGTTCCTAATCTAACCACACTAACTAGACATCTCCCCCTGTACGATATTCTTTTGACTCAAGCATACTACAGATCTTGCTTCTTACCCTGAAGTCCTTTTACCCTTTCCAAGGCCAAAGCAGGGACAGGCGGTATAAATATAATAAATCAATAAAAATAAAATAAATATAAATCAGATAAATACAGAAATAAATGGATTCTTTTTGAGAATTTGTGAGGGGGAGAATCGGAAGGGGTGTGGTGATTTTTTCTAGAGAGTTCCAGTCAGGATGCGTCCTGATGGGCTCACGGTCACTGCTTAATCCTGGGGAGCCAAAATTTATCATTGGCTTCCATCCAACCACCATTGTTGATGTGGAACATCTACTGGTGCGGTCCCTCCAACGGAGGTCTACGGACATGATGTCCGTATTCTCGCCCCCAGGGTCCTTGCTATTAGATGGACTGCAGCAGTGGCGCCAGAGCACTGAGGTGCACTCTATGGTCTGGCATCACCACCATGCTGCCTCAGGAGACTGGCGGGGCAGGGCCAGCACAGCGACGCATGGCGTTGTGTCGTGCTGGCCTGGCCCCTTCCCTGCCTGCAGACATCCCAGCAGGTGAGGAGGGAGAGGGGGGAAGTGAACAAGGATTCTCACTCCTCATATGGATGTTGCACATAAGGGGCGAGAATCCTTGTCTGTTGATTCTTTCCCCAATGGCAAGACAGTTCCCTCGCCATTGGAAACAACGGAGGTCAGATGGGGGTACCCTCTTTGGGAGGCCATGCTTATCTATGTATGTATTGATGGTTAGGGATATGAAACTAATTTACAAATCATTAGCCAACTGAGACGCCAAGATCACAGAGGCAGCTGGACCGAGAAGGTCAGTCTTATAAATCAAATTATGAATAAGCTCCCCCTCACTGGCAGTCTTCAAGCAAAGGCTGGATACACACTTTTCTTGGATGCTTTAAGATGCTTAGGGCTGATCCTGTGTTGAGCAGGGGGTTGGACTAGATGGCCTGTATTGCCCCTTCCAACTGTCATGAACCCCGATTCATGCCATCCAGGTTTTCACTTCCCAAACCCTTCAGATCTCACCAGTCGTTTCTGGCCAAGGCCATAAAGCAATAAACCTGTCGGCTGGTCTTCTGCCTCCCTTCCTTTCCCAGCGGGAGAGGCTCCATGCGAATGTATCAATCTTTCTGTAAGTGTCCTTGCGGAGACAACCCAAAGTCTCAACAAAGCGCCAACTGCTTGATAAGATTCCCGGCCATCTGGCCATTTGGGAATCAACCTACCTCTGCTGTTCTCTTGCTCTCCCGCCGAAATACCTACGTGTCCCCCTCCCTTATTTGGTGGGCACTATAACTGCCTTGCTTGGTCTTTTGTACTTTGTTATTATCAAGATCTTTGCTTAGGAAGATCTTGGCTTGCTTTAGCGTTCTGTGGACTCTGTCTAATAAAGCTCTTTTGAAATCTACAACTGATTGTTGGGTTTCGGATGCGCCTTTATCTCGGACTCCGCCAGCTGGGCTCAGCCTGATTCCTGACACCAACTCTATGATTCTATGATTCTAAGTAAAATTAATAAAAGGTGGCAATGTTTTTTGGTGACAGTATCCAAACAATGGAAATCTAGCTGGAGAGGGGGGGAACTTTGAGGAACTTTGCATGTTGAGGTTTTCCCCATAGAAAGACCATTTCCCCCTGTTTAATTCTGAAAAAAACTGGTCAGGTTGTTTACATTCACTTGGTGTCTTTCTTTTACTCAAGGATTTATACTAATTTGCACAGAGCTGGTCTACGCCTTGAAGAAGCCTGATGTGGGGAGAAATGCACATTGGGCATGACGTCTCCTTGAATACTGCCTCTTTATGAGAAGATAAGAAAGAGAATCTGGGGTCTGTAGAACGCCAGCAAGATTTTGTTGCTGCGTTAACAGCCTGTGAGGTTTTTTTTCTGGGCGGTTTATATTGGCACGATCTGTTCACTACATTTTACTGGCTTGGAGGAGCCATGCTGGCGGTTCATAAATCCTTGCCCTTGTAACAGTCGCTTTGTGACATTAATTATAATTCTTGTTCACAAATACACTGTCTGTCTAAATTATTTTGTTAGGTTGCTGAGTTTACTTCTGGGTATTTATTTGCTCAGTGCATGGTCTCTGGTCCCTTTGTAGCTTGTTTTGTTAACCTCCAGACGTTGGCTGGGGTTCTCCTGCTTTTACCACTGATCTCTGGCCAACAAGGGATCATTTCACCTGGAGAAAGTCATAGAATCCTAGAGTTGGAAGGGGGCATCAAGGCCATCTAGTCCCACCCCCTTGGTCCATTCAGGATCGGCCTCAAGCATCCAGGAGAAGGATCTGTCCAGCCACTGCTTGAAGTCCACCAGTGAAGGGGAGCTCCCCACCTCCTTAGCTTATTCCACTGCTGAATTACTCGGACTGTGAAATTTTTTCCCCTAATATCTAGTCGATACCATTCTATATGTAGTTTAAATCCATTACTGTGGTTCCTATTCTCCCTAGCCCACAGGAAACTTTCCTTGCCCTCCTCCCAAAGTGACAACCTTTCAGATACTTCAAGAGAGCCATCCTGTCCCTTCTCAGCCTCCTCTTCTCCAGGCTGAACATTCCCAAGTGCCTCAGCCTTTCCTCACAGGGCTTGGTCCCCAGGCCCCCTGGGTCAATCTCATTGCTCTCCTCTGCCCCCTCTCCATTCTGTCCATGCCCTTTTTGAAGCGAGGCCTCCAGAACTGCACACAGGACTCCAGGCGGGGTCTGACCAATGCGGTATACAGAGGGACTATGACATCTAGCCATTCTGATATGATGCCCCTGTTGATACAGCCCAAGACTGTGTTGGCTTTCTTTAGCACCACATCACACAGTCTGCTCATATTTACCTTGCAGTCCACAAGTACCCCAAGATCATGTTACCCTGCCACCCAGAAGGGTCTCTCCCGTCCGATATTACTGCTTCTCAATTTTGTGAATCAGATGTCGAACTCTGCCCTTCTCCTTATTGAAATGCATCTTGTTCTCATTTGCCCACTTTTCCAGCCTGTTCAGATCTTGCTGAACTCTACACCCCTATCTTCTGGCGTGTTTCCTTCTCCTCACAATTTGGGGTCATCTGCAAATTTAGAAGTTCCTCTACTGCCTCGTCCAGATCATTGATTACCCGCTTTGGGAGCTGGACTCTACTGCAGTATTCCCCAAACCCTGCCCTCCTCAGCCCCCCATCCCCTGATGTTTCTAAACAGGGAGTTCATAACCACTGCGAAAGCAGCCCCCGTGCCCGGCATTGAGAGCCAGTTTGGTGTAGTGGTTAGGAGTGCGGACTTCTAATCTGGCATGCCGGGTTCGATTCTGCGCTCCCCCACATGCAGCCAGCTGGGTGACCTTGGGCTCCCCACAGCACTGATAAAGCTGTTCTGACCGAGCAGTGATATCAGGGCTCTCTCAGCCTCATCCACCCCACAGGGTGTCTGTTGTGGGGAGAGGAATGGGAAGGCGACTGTAAGCCGCTTTGAGCCTCCTTCGGGTAGGGAAAAGCGGCATATAAAAACCAACTCATTGTGGTGAATATTTCAGAGACGTGTTCGATTTCATTCAAGACGGCTGTTTTGTGGAAGAACATTTTGCCTGTGTCCTACTCAAAGGCACGCTTGGCTTCCTAACTGGTGGTTATCATGGTTGGCAAAGGACACTTTCCCAACAATGTCTCAGTTTGGACCAGGCCTGAATACTAAACAGGGAAGCCGAGCAATGGAGCAGACCAATCTCTTGCTCCTTGGACTAGGGTCAGGTTGTCCCTGCCAGGAACATCCATTTACATTTGTAAGGGACAAACAGACAAACCAGAGCAGACCGGTCTTTTATTTTAGTTTATTCCCTTGGCCATTTTTTTGTGCTTTACTTGAGGGATAAGAAATGTCACTCCCATCTTCCCCCATCCCTTAAATCAGGGATCCTCAACCTGTGGTCCTCCAGATGTTCATGGACTACAATTCCCATGAGCCCCTGCCAGCAAATGCTGGCAGGGGCTCATGGGAATTGTAGTCCATGAACATCTGGAGGACCACAGGTTGATTCCCCCTGCCTTAAATGCTTCAATATTCATATGCTGGAGAATGGTGGAAAGAGATGCTTAACACAGACCGTTTACACACTGGAGGTTTCATGCCAGGCTGTAGCCTGGAGTTTTAGTCGTGGCAGGTTGCCCCACTTCTTCCTGTATCCACAAGGGGGATCATTTGGCCTGGTTCACCTGATCCGCCCCTGATTTGTGCTCCTGCACGGGAGCTGGGCTGGTGAAGTTCCCAGTGCAGAAACGGTCACAGAGGGATTGGGGCCTACTTGGAGGGTTGCACTTAGCTCGTGAGCTGGCTGGATTGAAAGCATTATAAACTCAGAAAAAGAAACCTTTCCAAAGGCAATACAATAGACTTAATACGATCAAAAACGTAGGGGAACTTAGTCATTCACATGTTTCTCCCCACACTTCTTAGAGCTGGTGGGCGTTCGCATATTATTACTGGTTTAAAATAAGCTATTGCAGGGGTAGTCAACCTGTGGTCTTCCAGATGTCCATGGACTACAATTCCCATGAGCCCCTGCCAGCAACCGTTGTCTTTGAAAATTGACTAACTGGAAGACTTCCCACTGAGGAAAGCTGTTTTCCATTGAAAAAGGACATTCCCAGGATGCCCTTCTGGTAGAAGTCTTGACCAATAAAGGAATAAGAAAAGAAAGAACATATAAGGAGAGACTATTCTTGTTTTTGGTAGTATTACATTTATTGCATTGCCTTTTTTCTTTTTCCTGTATTCATTTTGAAGCCGTCCTATTTGTCTTGTTATACCTTTGGCTTGGGCCGCTTGTGGCGCAGAGTGGTAAGGCAGCCGTCTGAAAGCTTTGCCCATGAGGCTGGGAGTTCAATCCCAGCAGCCGGCTCAAGGTTGACTCAGCCTTCCATCCTTACGAGGTCGGTAAAATGAGTACCCAGCTTGCTGGGGGGTAAACGGTAATGACTGGGGAAGGCACTGGCAAAGCACCCCGTATTGAGTCTGCCATGGAAATGCTAGAGGGCGTCACCCCAAGGGTCAGACATGACTCGGTGCTTGCACAGGGGATACCTTTACCTTTACCTTTGGCTTGAAAGCATTGCCTGATGGGTGTTCGTGTCCTTCCTTTGGATAGCGAAAAAGGTGCCACCCATTTTGAGGGAGTGGCCTTTAAGGAAGCGATCACCACCTTCTAACCCAGGGGTAGTCAAACTGCGGCCCTCCAGATGCCCATGGACTACAATTCCCATGAGCCCCTGCCAGCAAACGCTGGCAGGGGCTCCTGGGAATTGTGGTCCATGGACATCTGGAGGGCCGCAGTTTGACTACCCCTGTTCTGATGGTTCCATTATAGGAAATTGACTGACCTGTTGGGTGCATGATGCAGCAGCATATGGAGAACACCCTGTAGGGGGCATCAGAGCAGATACGTAGTTTGAGTTGTAAATCATCAGACCTCCTTCTCCACTAGTAGTGGGGGTGGGGGGTGGGGAGTGGGTTTTCCGCCATGTTGTCGGTTTTTATGTCTTTTAATGGGGTTTTTATAAGACGCTGTAACCCGCCACGAGCCAGCCAGTGGCGGGGAATAAATCGAAAAATAAAAATAAAATATAATTCGCATATTCAGAGACCGCCTTACTATACCTGCTGAAGAGTGCTTTGCTCCTCCAATACCAACCAGCTGATGGTCCCTGGCCTCAAGGAGATACGTGTGACCTCAACTACAGCCTAGACATTTTCTGTCCTGCCCTGTATTTGGTGGAATGAGCTTCCGGAGCACATCCAGGCCCTGCCGAAACGGCCACAGTTCCGCAGGGCCTGCAAGACAGAGCTCTTCCACCAGGTTTCTGGGTTGGGGCCAGTGAAGCAGGGACATCTGCCAGGCCCTCCCGATCAAAACCCCCAGAACACACTCTACGTCCGGAAGATCAGGAGGCATCTTGAAATGATCAGCGCTGCTATTTCATTTTGACTGCCAGGCGAAAAATCAAGCTGCCATTCCATTTTTAAACTGATTTGTTCCAGTTTTTATAATCCTCCTCTGTCCTGGCTGGCTCCACTGGGGACTTCCTGCTCCTTTGAGCACACTTCCTCTCCGCTTGCCTCCAGAACAACACTTGGTGAATTGTCCAGCAGTCAGTTGGACTGTTAGGGGGGGTCACCACAAGGCAGTGGCAACTTGATTGGGGTGGGAGGGGAGATTCTTAGGAATATCAGTCCCCAGGTAGGACCTGGGTCTCCTGCAATTATAGCTCATCTGCAGACTAAAGAGATCAGTTCCCTGGAGAAAAGGGCTGCTTCGGAGGGTGGACTCCACAGTATCATATTCCACTGAGGCCCATCCCCACCTCAAATCCCGCCCACTCCCAGCTCCGCAGACAAAGTCTCCAGGTATTTCCCGACCCAGAGATGGCAACCCTAGAAAAGCCCCCCCCCTCCCCATGACATGATCCCCCAAGAATGAGAGATTGTTCCCTGGGACAATTGGTTATCTCTTTGGAGTGAGACATGCCCATGTCCTCAGCTTTCAAATAAGTTTTCATTTTCTCTCCTTTTTAACGCTTTTCTTCTGGAAGGACAGCATTGCCACCTTGAAAGACTGAATATGACAGTAGCATTCCTGCAAAAGAAGATGAATTCAAAGACAAACAAAGGAACGAGAATTCTGCCAGGCTACGAGTTGTTGGCTCTGCACATAAAACAGCTTCAATTTAATTGCACCCACCCGCCGGACCACCTTGTCAAATTCACCTGAAGGAAATGTAGAAAGACATTTGACTCACAAGACACAAAGCAGTGCAGGGACAGGATATTTTATCTGGCCGTTTGTAAGGGCCAAGACAGACGCAGGAACAATAAAGACAGAAGAGGAGCATTTGTGTAGTCCAGTGGTTTCCAGAATGTTCTTCAGAACTGCATCATCCTTCAGAAGCATTCAATGGCTCCTGTAGCTGGTTCGAAGTCTTTTGTTTCCCTCAAATGAGAGATATCCCTGGCCTCCTTCCACAGTGACACTGGCATACAGCTTGGATGTTAGGCTGATCCTGCCCTGAAGAAGAAGAAGAGTTGGTTTTTACACTCTGCTTTTCACCTCTCGAAAGAGTCTCAAAGCAGCTTCCAATCTCCTTCCCTTCCTCTCCTCACAACAGACACTCTGTGAGGTAGATGAGGCTGAGAGAGCTCTGACAGGACTCCTCGGTCGGAACAGCAGTATCAGGACTGGGACTAGCCCAAGGTCACTCGTCTGGCTGCATGTGGGGCAGTGGGGAATCAAGCCCAGCTTGCCAGGGCTCAACCTGTAGCTTCCAGATACTGATGGTCTCCAGTTCTCTGATCTGACAAGCCCGGTTTGATTCCTCACTCTTCCATATGCAGCCAGCTGGTTGACATTGGGGCGGTCTCAGTTCTCTCGGAGCTCTCTCAGTATCGCCAACCTCACAGGGTGTCTGTTGCGGGGAGAGGAAGGAAACCCGAAGAAGAGCTGGTTTTTATAGCCCGATTCTCACTACCCAAAGGAGTCTCAAAGCGGCTTATAATCGCCTTCCCTTCCTCTCTCTCCCGAGGTAGGTGGGGCTGAGAGCACCCTGACATTACTGCTCCGTAAGAACCGCTCTATCAAGACTTTTACTAGGCCAAGGTTGCCCAGCTCGCCAGTTTAGAAGGCACCACTCTTAACCCCCACGCAGAGAGGTTAGTAAGCTACTCTAGGACTCCTTCAGGTAGTAAAAAGGCTGGGTACAAAAAACAAAACACAGCCAAAACAAGCTCCTTCTCTTTGAAGAGGACAATAAACAGCCAGACATGCAAAAGAACAGCTCCAGTTGTTTGTCTAGTCAAATTAACTGAAGACAAATGCAGTCCTTTCTCTTCCCTCCCCTGCTCTGATCCATATGGCTCCAGAAGGCTCCCTCGAGACAGGCTCTGTCCCTGCGTACCAACAATATAGCAGCTCTTCCTGCTAGTCCCGCTGGTGTGTTCTCTGGGGACGGGATGCTTGCTAGCAGGGACACGCTTCTGCACTTCTCCCAGATGGCTGTGTCATGTGCAACGCCCGGCTCACGCCAGCTTGCCTGTTTCTCCGTCTGAGGCTTTTCCTAAGCAGCCCCCCTTCTCCTTGCTTCACACTACGGAGAGACTCCTTGTGTTCCTCTCTGCGTTCCCTCGTGCTATGCATGACAATCCTCTCACGGAGCCAGAGCCTGTGGGTTAGATAGGCCGCCTGTCTCCTCTTTTGGCACCCTTTTGGGTCAAACGTAGTTACTGTGAGAAAGCGCACTTCCTGCCTAAATTTGGGTTCAGGGGGATGCAGGGTCGAAGGGTATAACCGGCTTTGCGCTGTTCAGTTCTTGGTCTTTGACGATGGCTGATTTCGTGGGGATTCTGCCTGACTTTCGATAAAGTAGCATAAGGTTTTCCCAATGCTTGGGACTCCTGTGTATTCGTCTTGAAGGGCTTGTGGGACTGCACCGCAGGGTCGTGACAGGCCGCCCCAAGACGACACAGCACATCTGCAGTCCCATATTCTCAGTTTACCGCCTCAGCAATAAAGAATGCTATTTTCAAACATGCCTGTCCCCCCTTTTGGTTCCATTCTTTGGCCAGCTGCATGGAATGGGCTGATAGGATCCGCATCGGATTTTGTAGCAGTGCACCCCACTTTCTGGCATCCCACCCCACTGCGGTCCCTGTCCATTCCAGGCTTCATCCCCTAATCTCCAGGACTTTCTTAACCTGGCCCAGGTAAAGCACTGGTGGCCAGGAGGGACATGGGAACCCTAGCTGTGGGACACATTTCTGCTATCAATATCTAGAAGAATAAAAAATTCTCACAATTTAGGGGGAGAGAAACCTCATCAAGGTACAGGGCCTTAGAAAGCCTGCCTGGTGTGGTGATTAAGAGTGGTGCCTTCTAATCTGGTGAGCCAGGTTTGTTTCCCTGCTTCTCCACGTGCAGCCAACTGGGTGACCTTGGGCCAGTCACAGTCCTATTAGAGCTGTTCTCCCAGAGCTCTCTCAGCTCTACTGACATCACAGGGTGTCTACTGTGAGGAGAGGAAGGGAAGGAGATTGTAAGCCATTTTGAGATACATTCAGGAGGTGAAAAGTGGGTTATAAAAATAAACTCTGCTTCTATTCCCCAAATACCCTTTTTCTCCCGGGGGGGGGGGGGTGAGCCCTGTACTCTGGGGAAGGGGGAGAGCTGAATTTTTGTACCCTGCTTTTCTCTATCCGAAAGAGTCTCAAAGCAGCTTACAATCACCTTCCCTTCCTCTCTCCACAACAGAGCTGAGAGCTCTGAGAGAACCGTGATGGACCTAAGGTCACACAGTTGGTTGCTTGGGGAGGAGGAGTGGAGAATCAAACCCAGTTTTCCAGACTAGCTGCCATTGCTCTTAGCCACACAATGCATGTGATCACTTGGCCTCACTTGGAGTCCTGTGTTCAGTTTTGGGCACCCCAGTTGAAGAGGGATGTAAACAAACTGGAGCATGATCAGAGGAGGGCAACAAAGATGGTGAGGGGTTTGGAGACCAAGACGTATGAAGAAAGGTTGGGGGAGCTTGGTCTGTTTAGCCTGGAGAGGAGATGACTGAGAGGGGATCTGATAACCATCTTCAAGTATTTAAAAGGGTGCCATATGAAGGATGGAGCAGAGTTGTTCTCTCTTGCCCCGCAGGGACAGACCAGAACCAATGGGATGAAATTAATGCAAAAGAAATTCCATCTGAACATCCGGAAGAAGTTCCTGACAGTCAGAGCAGTTTCTCGGTGGAACAGGCTTTCTCGGGAGGTGGTGGGTTCTCCATCTTTGGAAATTTTTAGACAGAGGCTGGATAGCCATCTGACGGAGAGGCCGATTCTGTGAAGGCTTAAAGGGGTGGCAGGTTACAATGGATGTGAGTGTCCTGCATGGTGCAGGGGGTTGGACTAGATGACCCATGAGGTCCCTTCCATGGCTATTATTCTATGATTCTATCAGGCATAATTTTGGGAGATCCTCTGGTTCCACCCAAATGCAGGCAACAGGACTGCCAGGGCAGCCGCTATTTCAGTGGAGCGGATATTGAAAAAGAGATAAATGATAAAGCCAGAGGGAAGAATAAAAAATGGGGAAAAAACCCAGAATCTCATGCATTCCGTTGCATTAGGCTGGCCTCCCAGACAAATTCCGGGTTCTGATGTACGGTGCAAACAAAGCCACGCATTAACGAAGCGATAAATGTGGCATCATGCGCATGATGAATGGCTGGGAGAAAAGCGCACAAGAGCCCTCAAAGGTGCTTTGCAGTTTTTCAATTTACATCAGGGGCAGTTCGTTTGGCTGCCTCTTTGTCAGCGGGGACTCTGAGCTGTTTGTTTGTCAGCAGCTTGGGCCAGCGTGGTGTGGTAGTTAAGAGCAGCAGCTTCTAATCTGTCAAGCTGGGCTTAATGCCACATGCAGCCAGCTGGGCGACCTTGGGCTAGTCGCAGTCCTGATAGAGCTGTTCTCACAGAGCAGTAACACCAGGGCTGTCTTAACCCCACCTACCTTACAGGGTGTCTGTTGTGGGGAGAGGAAAGGAAAGGTGATTGGAAGCTGCTTGGAGATGCCTTTGGGCGGTGAAAAGTGGTTATAAAATCCAACTCTTCTGCTTCCTTTCTGCATAGGTAAAGGTAAAGGTATCCCCTGTGCAAGCACCGAGTCATGTCTGACCCTTGGGGTGACGCCCTCCAGCGTTTTCATGGCAGACTCAATACGGGGTGGTTTGCCAGTGCCTTCCCCAGTCATGACCGTTTACCCCCCAGCAGCAAGCTGGGTACTCATTTTACCGACCTCGGAAGGATGGAAGGCTGAGTCAACCTTGAGCTGGCTGCTGGGATTGAACTCCCAGCCTTATGGGCAAAGCTTTCAGACGGCTGCCTTACCACTCTGCGCCACAAGAGGCTCTTTCCTTTCTGCATACACAGCTTAATTTGCATACACAGCTTTAATCCCTGAACTGGAGCCAGTTTTCCTTTCATCTGCATCCTGTTCCTACAGTCTTCACATTTCTTCTTTCTCCTGTTACCTGGGGACCGGCATCCCTAATCCTCTCTGTTCCCTTGACGGGCTTTGCAGGTTCAGATGGGGAAAGGAAACCCTGGCTGCTTCCTTCCAGCAAGCACTTTGCTTGGATGGTTAAGGATGTTGAAGTTCACCCATTCTTGTGCTCCAGTCATAGGGAATGACAAAACGGAGTGAAAATTCAATAGATTAGATCCGGCTTTCTCAACTTTCTTATCACCGAGAAACCCCTAAGACATTCTTCTGTCTTAGAGGAACCCCAGAAGGTGCACGATCATGCTGAAGATGGTTGGGAAGCAGAGCTGTGGACACGCCCACTACCCAGGGCCCCTCCCCTTCCCACCCCCTCCAGGCCCATCACTGGCCATTTCGGGAGGGCCTGGGTAGGTCGACATGACCATATATAGTCATAACATACAATAAATATTTAACAATTTTCTAAACATATAAAAAAATAATTTCCGCCCATTCAGGAAACCCTTCCAGGACAGTCAAGAAACCTCGGGATTTCATGAAAACCTGGTTTAGACCAGAGCTGCAAAAGCAAGCAACTGCTGTAAACATTCTCTGTCTTTCTCTCTCTCCAAAGCTCACTTCAAGATCTTGCTAAATAGTGAAATTGCCTGCCTAATCTCTCCAGGGAACTGATTGCTTCAGGCAGGTGCAGTCATTAAAGGCTCTTCCCCACATCACAGGCCCCGCAAACCCTAGGAGGAGACCACCAATAAAGACCGCTGGGCTGCTCTTGAAAAACGGATTTTATTGGGGGCATTTGGGTAATCTAGCAGTGTTTGCTAGGTCATAGAAGTGTGATACGGAGTGCAGTAAATAAATGTCCTGAGAAGTATATTGCAGAGAGAGAGAGAGAGAGAGAGAGAGACTTGCATTCATTCCAGTAGATGCAGTTCATATTCAGGTTTCAATCAAAAGAAGGGAAAGAAGCCTAATCAAAAGAGTCCCTTCCCAATCACAAATGGCCTGCTGGTCCAGCATCATGTGTGTGGGAGTATGAGGGCATTGCGTCTACAGGAGACTAAGGATTGCTTCAGGATGCTCTGGGCTAATCCTGCGTTGAGCAGGGGGTTGGACTAGATGGCCTGTATGGCCCCTTCCAACTCTATGATTCTATGATTCTATGGCCTGTATGGCCCCTTCCAACTCTATGATTCTAGGATTCTATGATACTTATCTTGGTGATAAGTATTTGAAGATGGTTATCATATCACCTCTTAGTCATCTCTCCAAGCTAAACAGACCAAACTTCCTCAACCTTTCTTCATACGTCTTGGTCTCCAAACACCTCACCATCTCCATAACCCTCCTCTGGACACACTCCAGTTTCTCTACCTCTTTCTTCAGTTGTGGTGCCTAAATCTAAACACATTATTCCACGTGAGGTCTTCCGAGAGCGGTAACATCACCTTGCGTCATTTGGACACTCTGCTTCTCTTAATACAGCCCACAGTCCCATTTGCCTTTTTAGCCACCGAGTCACACAGCTGACCCATGTTCAGTGCCTGGTCTACTAAGACCCCCAGATCCTTTTCACACATGCTACTGCCAAGACACATCTCCCCCATCCTATATTGGTGTATATAGTTTTTCCTATCTAAATGAAGAGCTTTAAATTTTTCACTATTAAAATTCATTTTACTCATTTTAGTCCAGTTTTCCAGCCTGGGTGTAAACTGCACGGAGCTTTTATTCCAACCCCAGATCGATTCAGTCCCTGCCCTCTACACAGAATGCGATTTCTGTTTTGATTTGGGGCGATTTAAAATTTCTTTCTGCAGCAAGAAGGATTGATCCGGAGTAACCCTACCGTTATTGTGCGATATCTCAGACTGCTTTTAATCCTCAATATCCATTTGGGAAAGAAAGCTCCGTGGTAGAGAACCTCTGATAGGCTACACCTGGTCATGTGACATGCTTGCCTTAAAGGAGAAGCCCCTAATTTCTCTCAATTTCTGTCGGTCCTGGATTTTTCCTCCCTCCTCTGCCTTTTTCTATCCTCTCCCCCTCCCCTCCAAGAAAATAAAGAGGCTCCCTGCCTGGCTCCTTCCCCCCCCCCTTCAAGAAAAGAAAGAAAGAGGCTTGGCTCCCCCCCCCCTTCTGAACCACCCTAACCATGTGCAGAAGACTTTCCTGTTTCAATGGGGGGGGGAGAGAGCAAGAATCGAGTTCAAAGGAATTTGAATTACACATGATTGACAATGGAATAAAGAAAGTAAGTGCAGACTCTGCCCTGGTGTGTTTGATTCCCCCCCTCTCCCAGTTTAGCGTCATCTGCAAGAATGCTAGATTATTTATTTATTCCCATTTATATACCGCCCTCCCCGAAGGCTCACGGCGGTTTACATAGAACTGAGAACTGTACAAAGAACTATACATATAAATAACTGTGACATTAATAATACTAACTGATAACAGGGTAACAGAACAACATTATACAGTAATAATACAACAGGTCCAAAAGCAGAATGCCTTGCTGGATTTCTGGGGGTGGGGAGAGGGAGGGGGCAGGGGCCCTGTAGATGTTGTTGGTCATGCCTAGTCTCGGCCAAATTAGCATTGATTAGCATGCCTTCTGACAAATAGTTGATGTAGGACCAAGGGCTTGATGATCTGGGACACCTGGGAGAGCCAATTTGTTAGAGCAACCTTTCACTCACGCAGCCCTGTTCTCAAAGTCTTTTGGTAAACAGGGTCTTCCCTGTGCCTTACTGTTAACCTTGTGTTTGTTTTCCAGAGACAGAGAGATCCTTGTATCCCGATACCCTTCTTTGCCTGTGGACCTCGAACTCGGGTCCTCCCTGCTACTATGGGTAGCACAGCTGGCTCCAGAGTTCTTTATGGACTGGTTTCCTAAGGTTAGAATCATAGAATCATAGAGTTGGAAGGGGCCATACAAGCCATCTAGTCCAACCCCCTGCTCAACGCAGGATCAGCCCTAAGCATCCTAAAGCATCCAAGAAAAGTGTGTATCCAACCTTTGCTTGAAGACTGCCCGTGAGGGGGAGCTCACCACCTCCTTAGGCAGCCTATTCCACTGCTGAACTACTCTGACTGTGAACATTTTTTTTCCTGATATCTAGCCTATATCGTTGTACTTGAAGTTTAAACCCATTACTGCGTGTCCTCTCCTCTGCAGCCAACAGAAACAGCATCCTGCCCTCCTCCAAGTGACAACCTTTCAAATACATAAAGAGGGCTATCATGTCCCCTCTCTACCTCCTTTTCTCCAGGCTGAACATTCCCAAGTCCCTCAACCTATCTTCATAGGGCTTGGTCCCTTGGCCCCGGATCATCCTCGTCGCTCTCCTCCGTACCCTTTCAATTTTATCTACGTCCTTCTTGAAGTGAGAACTCCAGAACTGCACACAGTACTCCAGGTAAATAAATAAGATTGCATCATTTGTTGCCTTAATACCTTGTAATTGTCTCTGGAAGCTCCCAGGAAGAGTAAAAGCATCAGCCTCTGGCTTGGATGCGACATCTGATTTATTACCCTTGTCTGGTTGCCTACCGAAGACTGTGTCACCAAACACCCGACCTAGCATTAGACGCAACTCAAGAGTATGCAAGAGAACGTACAAAGACACTTGGGAGGTGAGCAAAATGCTGATGCGGGCACACGTACTGCAGGAAGATAAAAAGAGCCGGCAAAGTCAACAACAGATGGGGAAATATATCAACAAGATGGGAAAAGACAAAGGCTGAATTTAATTTACTTTGGCCGCACATGTAAGAAATGGATGTCAGCATGCTGGATCCAAAGGGGGTACAATCCTGGCCCTTTTTCCTCCTGATATTTAATATTTGCCTTAGCAATTGCCCAGAGAAATATAAAGATGTGCTTACAGGCAGGCTTGATAATCTCCAGGTGGGCGTAGATGTCATACTATGTAAAGAGCGAAACCAAAAAGAGGAAACTGAAACCTAACCTGAACGGAAGTTGGGAAACTAAAAGCTGAGCTGCAAAACAATATTAAAAAATCATTACAAATATTTATTCAACAAAGTGCACTGATGCCATGCATTAAAAACAAAGTAAAAAGAACACATACCTAACTGCACATGACATAATAGACCAGGGGTAGTCAAACTGCGGCCCTCCAAATGTCCGTGGACTACAATTCCCAGGAGCCCCTGCCAGCGAATGCATTCGCTGGCAGGGGCTCCTGGGAATTGTAGTCCACGGACATCTGGAGGGCCGCAGTTTGACTACCCCTGTAATAGACCAAACATGTTTAGACCCCCAGGGGGGTCTTCCTCAATGATCCAATTATTGTTCAGAATGCTCTTTTGTATAAGATCAAAATCTAAAGCAGGGGTAGTCAAACTGCGGCCCTCCAGATGTCCATGGACTACAATTCCCAGGAGCCCCTGCCAGTAGTCCATGGACATCTGGAGGGCCGCAGTTTGACTACCCCTGATCTAAAGGCTCGCTGGGTGGTGTTATGTGTAGCCCCAACTAGTGTTTTGAAAGTATCTGGTTTGGAGCCCACCTTCTAAAATATGTATTAGCTCAGATAGCATGCAGCCAACTCACTCCCTTACTTTATAGCACTCCCTAGGGCTGTGTTGCCAATAGGGAGAGATTACTCTGCCAATGAGGCCCAATCAGTTCAATTTGTGCTCTGTCAATGAGGGCTAATCAGTTCAAATTGCATGCAGGCAACTGACTCCCTACCTGAGGAGTCCCACCAATAGGGAGAGAGCTTCCAGTGAGAGCCAATTGTGGGGTTTATCTGTCCTTTTCTTGCTGCTTGCTATGTGGAAGAGATGATGGCCATTCAGAGAGGCCCTGCTACTGATAACTTGCTCTATCTTCAACCTCTTCCCACCCTCCATCTTCTCCAGGCAAGGGAGGGAAGCCATCTGCTTACTTTGCCTCCTGTGTTGGTCTCAGGTTTCAGCTCTCTGCTGGAAGGCAGCACAGATGAGCTGTCAGAGAGGAAGAAAGAATGCAATGAATGTCTTAACTCAGTCCAGTAAGTCTAGGGTTCCTTCAGGCAGTCCAAGGACTTCAGCAGAAGAAGCAGGTCACAGGTTGTGCTCACAACCCAGCCGTCCCTGCCTCAAGTTAATACAGATTGTCAGTAGCCTGTGATGACTTGCCATCTTCTGCAGGACTGCAGCAACTGCCTTGCTAACATGGTGTGGTGCCTTTTAGACTGGAGCTCTCTTCCACCACATAGCTGCCTTTGCTTAATTGTCTCAGGTGAGCCAGGTTTGCTGACAAGGCAGGGAGCTGCAGCTGGAGGCTGGGCAGAAGAATGAGGAGCTCCTGGAAGGAGGACCTTATAACCAAGGAGGAATATAAGGAGGTAAAGCGGGACACCATTGACTGGGGGTTCTTGATTAAAAATTTGGTCTGTATGGAGCAACAAAAAGTTTAATAGAATGCAAAAATACTATTGTAATATATATATATTTAATTTCAACATAAGTACAATTTGCCAGGCACCCCCAGATGTCCCTCCAAAAGTGGGACAATCTGGTCACCTTAATTTAGGGACAGTGTTAGAAAAGCAAAGGTCAGTATGAGCTTAGGCTAGAAAGAAATGCTAAAAACAACAAGGAAGGGTTCTTTAGTTATATTCAAAGTAAGAAAAAGAATAGAGAAATGGTAGGACTATTGCACAGTCAAGAATGTGAAATTGTAACAGGTGATGAAGGGAGGGCTGAACTGCTCAATTCCTCCTTCTCCTCAGTCTTTTCTTGTGAGGGGAATTATGCTCAATGTGACAAAATCATTTAATGTGATGAGGGATGGGGGTTGTGGCCTAGGATCACTGTAGAGGTAGCTCATAAACATCTAGTTTCTGTAAATGAAATTAAATCTACTGGGCCAGATCAATTGCAAGCAAGGGTCCTAAAAGAACTTGCAGATGTAGTTTCTGTCCATTATTTTTTACAATTCTTGGAGAACAGGTGTAGTGCTAGAAGACTGGAAGTGGGCAAATGTTGTCCCCATCTTCAAAAAGTGGGAAAAGAAGGATCCAGGTAACTACCGATTCAGATTGAGGTCTATAGCAGGCAAACTTTTAGAACCAATCATCAAACAGTTGGTCCTTGAGCAGCTAGAGCAGATGGCTGTAATTACTAAGAGTCAGCATGGCTTTCTCAAGATCAAGTCACGTCAGACTAAATTTATGTCTTCTTTTTTTTAAGTTTGTGGGGTGGATCGAGATTGGTTGATGGATCATACCCAAAGTTGGGGGGGGATAATTTGGGCATGAAACTGGGGTCACTGTGGGTGGGCAGGTAGTTGTGAGTTCCTGCATTGTGCAAGGGGTTGGACAAGATGACCCTTCCAACTCTATGATTTTGAGATTGTCTGATCCACTATAAGGCAGCTTCATGTGTCTTTATGTACGTATCTGGACTCCACAACCAGCCAGTCCACAAAACACGATGCCAGTTGCAAAGAGTCGCTTTGGGGAAGAGTAAGAAAAGGAAATAATCTTCTCAGTTTTCACGGAGCTTGTAAGACCTTCTAATTTGACTACATTTTAATTAATAATCCTGGTGTTCTTTTTAAATGGCAGACTTCTGAAAGGAGTTGATTACCGAGATGTCTTTATGAGCCTGTTTTAAATTGTAAATTATTATGATTTGAATTTTGAAATGGCTTGTTGTTTGACAACCTTATATTTGTAGATTGAGGTTAATCTGTTGCCTTGAGCTACCGGAAAGGCAAAATAGAAACTCCTCCTACGAACCAATCACTCAACATTTCCAAATTATCTCTCTATTTTTTTTTATTTATATTTGAGCATTTATTCCGCCCTATCTGAGCGGAGCACTCTCAAAACATTCTTCATCAAGCTCAAATGATGCGTGACTCGATTTGCCCCCAAGTGAGAATGTCCTTTTCTTCTTGAGACAGCTGCATCTAAGTGACCACGAGGTTGCCTTGGATGAAGAAGATGTAATAATCAGAACTCAGAGAGCCAGGCTGGTGGCGTGGTTAGTGCATCCAAGGAGGACTTGTGAAGCCTGATTAATCTTGGGCCACTCTTTGACAGTTTCTGCACTAGCAATGTCATTCAGATCTGCATTTGGAAAGGGCCAGCTTTTCAGTCTGTTTCCACATTAAACTTTGTCTGTCCAGGCACAGTCAAAATCTGCTATCTGACTTACCATGTGTTCTGTGGATTCCCAGTTACAGCAATCTCATCAGTCGAGGCAGAGTGTCATGAACCGTAGGCGGGGCTGGCTGAAAATAGAAGACCCCCTTGTAGACCCCCTTACTCCATACATATGTGGTGCAAAGAAATCAGCCTTTATTGAGGGATTCCATGGGGTGAAGCGGGACAAAGCTTGGCATGAACAGGAACCTTGACAGAGACAAGCACAGGTATCCCCCTCGGGTCTATATACAGGGGGCTAGTTTAAGCAGGAAAAATCGTTCTCATAGAGAAGGCTTTTGATCTAAAAGGCACGAATCCAGGAGACATTCAGTCTGTGCCATCTGCCATCCCTGGCAGTAAATTTCCAGCCCAAGGACAAGGATAAATAAGGGAGAGCTCTTCGCAGTGGGGGGCCATAAACCGTGGGATGGAGGAGGGGAGGGGAGGTACAGAAAAATAATAGGAATGGGGGGAAGGGGAGGTGGGGTGACCAAGAGTACAGAACGGTGGGATTAAGGGTCACAAAGAAAACAAACGTGCAAGTTGGCACCATTTTGCAAAAAAACAAGCGTTTTTTTGAAAAGGTTAAAGAAGCAAAGCATGACGGCACTGATAAAGCTGTTCTGACCGGGCAGGAATATCAGGGCTCTCTCAGCCTCACCCACCTCACAGGGTGTCTGTTGTGGGGAGAGGAAAGGGAAGGTGACTGTAAGCTGCTTTGAGACTCCTTTGGGTAGAGAAAACAGGCACATAAGAACTAACTCTTCTTCTTCTGTATTATCAGGCTCTCTCAGCCTCACCTCTCTCATATGGTGTCTGTTGTGGGGAGAGGAAAAGGAAAGTTATTGTAAGCCGCTTTGAGACTCCGAGTACAGAAAAGCAGCATATAAGAACCAACTCTTCTTCTTCTGTAATATCAGAGCTCTCTCAGCCTCACCCACCTCACAGGGTGTCTGTTGTGGGGAGAGGAAAGGGAAAGGGAGAGCAAGGGAGGACGAATGTAAGCCACTTTGAGCCTCCTTTGGGTAGAGAAAAGCAGCATATAAGAACTTCTTCTTCTTCTTCTTCTTCTTCTTCTTCTTCGTCTTCTTCTCCTTCTTGCCTTTGATACCATTTTTGCACAACCACTTCCCGCTACCCACCAAGACCCTCATTCAAAAATGTGCCAGGACTCTTTTGACTCCCGTCAGATCCCAGGGGAGAACCAGAGCGATGTCATCACGACACACCAGGACAGCGCCACATCTCAGCGCCACATCTCAGCGCCTCTCCTTGGTCTTCTGTTCCGGGGAGTCTTTGTGCCGTGGTTTCATTAAGGTGAAAAGATGAATTGGAGCTCTTTCCCATTAGGGAACAATTAGAGAGACACTCCAACGTAATTGTGTTCGGCAGCGTCAACGGAAAGGCCCTTGAAAGAATGACTGAGAATTGGGTGCATAAAAACCTGAGATGAGATTTTTTTTTAGGGGACGTCATGAGAGACTCGAGAGAACAAATTGCCAACATTTCCCTTCCCATCTTAAAGGATAAACCGGTACACTTGGACAAATTTAGGGTGCAGGGAAGGGATATTACAAGGCAATTCACCACGAGTTCCGCACGCACCGCAGGAGTCCCCCTGCCCCCCCCCCAGCATCACAGCTTGAATAACAATCATGCGCGCTTTCAAGTCGAATGCCGGATCCGCCCTCGCTCTGGTTTCTGTAATCGTGCAAAATAGCCCATTTGCTTTTGCAAAGGCTTCAGGCTGATGACGAGCAGACACAAGTGAAACCCAGACAGAAGAAAAGGTCCTCAGCTGACAGAAATGGCTTTCAAGTCTTCAGGACCGCCTCTTCCCTTAGACCAGGGGTAGTCAACTTGTGGTCCTCCAGATGTTCATGGACTACAATCCCCATGAGGATCATGGGATTTGTACTCCATGAACATCTGGAGGACCACAGGTTAGAATCATAGAATCATAGAGTTGGAAGGGGCCATAGAGGCCATCTAGTCCAACCCCCTGCTCAATGCAGGATCAGCCCTAAGCATCCTAAAGCATCCAAGAAAAGTGTGTATCCAACCTTTGCTTGAAGACTGCCAGTGAGGGGGAGCTCACCACCTCCTTAGGCAGCCTATTCCACTGCTGAACTACTCTGACTGTGAACATTTTTTCCCTGATATCTAGCCTATATTGTTGTACTTGAAGTTTAAACCCATTACTGCGTGTCCTTTCCTCTGCAGCCAACAGAAACAGCATCCTGCCCTCCTCCAAGTGACAACCTTTCAAATAGTTGAAGAGGGCTATCATATCCCCTCTCAACCTCCTTTTCTCCAGGCTGAACATTCCCAAGTCCCTCAACCTATCTTCATAGGGCTTGGTCCCTTGGCCCCAGATCATCCTCGTCGCTCTCCTCTGTACCCTTTCAATTTTATCTACGTCTAGGTTGACAACCCCTGCCTTAGACCCCCTCCCCACCAAAAAGAATTTTAAGATTAGGCAGCTTAAGCCTGCATAGGATCCCTGGCCCAGAGAGATAACACTGGCCTCAAACAGGGCCGTGGCCTTTTCAGCTTTGTTCCCAACCTGGTGGAACACTTTTCTGGTGGAGATCAGGGCCCTCTGAAATCTCACAAATTTCCAGAGGACCTGTGAAATAGAGCTATGGTTGAGGCGGTGGGATGACATCATGAAATGTTGGCCTCCCCACTCAAAACATCCACCAATAGAGACTCTCTCCAAACTCTGTAGGGAGGCAACAATAAGAGGAGGTCTTTAAAGAAGGGGATCTGATAGCCATCTTCAAGTATTTAAAAGGCTGCCATGTAGAGGATGGAGCAGAGTTGTTCTCTCTTGCCCTGGAGGGACGGACCAGAATCAATGGGATGAAATTAATGCAAACGAAATTCCATCTAAACATCCGGAAGAAGTTCCTGACTAGATGACCGAGGAGGCCCCTTCCAACTCTGTGATTCTATGATTCTATGGATTGCTCTTTTATTGTTTACTAGTAGCATTTTCAGCCTCGCTGAGCTCACTGGGGCTCATTCTGCACATGTTGGATAATGCACTTTCAATGTTCTTTTGCAGCTGGGTTTTTCTATGCAGAACAGGAAAATCTGCTTCTAAAGTGCATTGAAAGTATATTGTCCAATATGTGCGGAATAGGTCTGGGTATCTTTTGTGGGGAGAGGAAGGGGAAGGTGTTTGTAAGCGGCAGATAGTGAAAAGCAGGGTATTAAAAACCAGCTCTTCTTTTCTTCTTCTCCAAGGCCCCACAGCTGGCAAGAGTCAAAGCGTCCATTGGAAGATATCTTGAAAGGTGATAGCCTGGAAATCTAGTCAGTCTTGAAGGTGTAAATCTTGCTCTTTACTGCGAACCAACATGGCTACCCACCTGGTTTATAAATGAGGATGCATACTCAGGATTGAACCTTGGCCCTGGTCAGAATGGTGGTTCTTGACTCCTTTGATTTTTTACTGTGAGCTCCATGTCTGAAAATATTATTAGGATGAAGAAGAGTTGGTTTTAGTGCTCCACTTTTCACTACCGGAGGGAGTACCAAATTGGCTTACAATCACCTTTCCCTTCCTTTCCCCACAACAGACAGCCTGTGAGGTAGTTGAGGCTGAGAGAGCTCTGAGAGAACTGAGACTGGTCCAAGGTGGGCATCTGGCTGGGTGCATGTGGAGGATGCGTGGGGAACTCAAACCCAGTTCTCTGGACTACAGCCCACTGCTCTTAACCACTATAACATGTTGCCTCTCATATTCACAGAATTATAGAGTGGGAAGGGACCTCGAGGGTCATCTAGTCCAACCCCATGCACAATGCAGGACACTCACAACTACCTGACCATCCACTCACAATTTTCCTAAGTTCATAAAATCAGCATTTCTAGTTTCTGCTTAAAAACTTCCAGCAGAGGCTAGATAGTCATCTGACAGAAATGCTGATGTTATCAATTTAGGCAGATTGTGAGTGTGTCATGTTTTATGATTCTTATGCCACCAACCGGATCTTATTATTATACTATTTTATTATATGCCTGTTTATAGTTTATTTGACCACTGATGAAGAGCCTGTGGGCTGAAACACCTGCAGAGATGGCCAAACTGTGGCTCTCCAGACACTCATGGACTACAGTTCCCATGAGCACCTGCCAGCAGCATTAAAAACAACATTAAAATATATGAATCACCATCTGTGCAATATTGCAGCATGCCGGCAGGGGCTCATGGGAATTGTAGTCCACTGACATCTAGAGAGCCCCAGTTTGGCCACGCCTGTTCTATGATCGTGCTATGGTACAACCACTGAGATTGAACGTGCAACATTGCACAGACACAAATTAATATGTTTTAATGTTGTTTTTAATCTGCTTAATATGTATTTAAAAAGAAGTATTAGTATATTAGTCTTAATATGTATTTATCGCTCCTTCTTCTGGTTCCTGACCCATCAGTTGGTGTCTTCTCCAGCTGGCTTTGAGTACAAATGGGCAAAATTGCGTTTTCTGCCCCAGGGGCTTGGAGAGAAGAAGTCTGTTGACTTGTCAAGGAGAGATGGTGTGTTTGAAGAATCCCCCCCCCTTCTTAAAACGTTACATCTGTCTTTGCCTTCTCTCCTATTCTCTCTGTCCAGACAGGCATGCAAAGGTCCCCACACCCACACCCACACCCACACCCCCACACCCACGAAGAGGGAAAAATTCAGATTGCAGAGCGCGAAGGAGTGCATTGTGAATCCGAGATAACAGAAATGTAATTACGCAGAAGGCAGCTGAGAACATCTCAAGCCTAAAATGGATTAAGTTCAAAGTACTCATTAAAACAAGCGTGATCACTTTTGGGTTTCAGATACCCTGTTCGTGGAGATAAATCTACGCGCAAATTGCAGTTTCGGAGTGGAAAGGGCTCTTCCCCCCCCCTGCCGCCCGCCTTCCCTCCCTCCGCGAAAAATCGTTTTGATTTGAGATGCTCCGTCTGCAACACATATAATTAAAACTCGGGAGCAGCTGTTTGCCAGGGAGGGAAATAAAGCCATCATTCTGATGTTCTTCAGCCACCCGTCACATGCTGATGGGGAAAGGAGGCGTTTAGCAGAACGCGGGAGAACGATTGCTCATGGAAGGCTGGCACAGCACCATTCGTGCAACAGACAGATTTCTTTAAATGCCCATGCATGTCCCGCCTGCATCCTTCTCTGCCACCTGCAGGCCCCCTCGCGGGCAAACCAGATGCAATGGGGGAAACAAACCTTCTGTCCCTTCAGTAGCTGTGCAAGAGAAGGGAATCTGGCTACAGCGGGTTGTCAGGCAAAGGTGGGAAGAGATGAAAACTCCTTTGTAGGATTAGCAGGAGAGGAACCCAGGCAGTCTTCAAGCAAAGGTTGGAGACACACTTTTCTTGGATGCTTTAGGATGCTTTGGGCTGATCCTGCGTTGAGCAGGGGGTTGGACTGGATGGCCTGTGTGGCCCCTTCCAACTCTATGATTCTATGGCCTGTGTGGCCCCTTCCAACTCTATGATTCTATGATTCTATGATTCTATGGCCTGTGTGGCCCCTTCCAACTCTATGATTCTATGGCCTGTGTGGCCCCTTCCGACTCTATGATTCTATGATTCTATGATTCTATGGCCTGTGTGGCCCCTTCCGACTCTATGATTCTATGATTCTATGGCCTGTGTGGCCCCTTCTGACTCTATGATTCTAACCCGATAAAAACACAGAACCAAAAGGTGTTAGATAGATTCATGGAGGGCAAGTCTATCTGTGGATCCTAGCCATGGTGGCTGAAGGAAATCATCACATGAAGAATAGGGTTGGCAGATCAGAACAACATGGGGAGGTCATATCCAGCCTGCACTGAGGCATCTGCATTGGTTGCCGGTTGAATTCCAGATCCAGATCCCAGAAAGCACAAACACCCTGGCAACCCAAAGCCTCTGGATCCCAGAGCCAGGAGGCAACATCAGGGAAAGCCCTTGACCTCCAGGCCCTGTTTTTGGCCTTCTGGAGGAACTGGTTGGCCGCCGTGTGAGACAAGATGCTGGACTAGATGGACAAGTGGTCTGTTCTAGCAGCAAAACATTTCTCAAAGTCTCAGGTGCATTGAAGGGAAGAACAATTCGGTTTCACGCACCCCTTTGCATTGTTCCTTAGGGAGGTCAGTATCTGGCAGGCCGGTTTCCAATCAGCCATGAATTGCTTGAAGTTATGAGGAGTCACATCCCTCATTATTGCTCTCCTTTTGTTAATTACCTCCAGCCGTGATCAAGGAAGATGAACATTAAGGAGAGGGAAGCCTGTGGAATCTTATCATGAATGGAACACTGGGGTTGCTTGCTTCATCACACACACACACTTTCCTGTTCCAGCATATTGCAATGGTTAAGAGTGGTGGACTCTAATCTGGAGAACTGGGTTTGATGGCCCACGCCTTCACATGAGGCCAACTTGGTGACCTGTGGTCAGTCCAGGTTCTCTCAGATCTTTCCGAGCCTCACCTATGTCACTAGTAAGGGTGGGCATGAAGCAGCTCGCAAATGAAAGTTCACGATGGATTTTGCATGGTTTGGGGTTTGTGACTTGAAGTTCGTGGCAGGTCTGTAGGCGCCAACTTTCTATGAATGTTCAAGCTGTCCCTGGTGGTTCGTGAATGGATACGGTTCCAGAGAGACTGTCTCCGCTCAATCTAAATGCATAACAAACTTGAAAGCAACGGGGTGGGCAGAACTTGGAGGACATACTGAGGAGCATATGAGCCCCTGTGAGTTTGATCTATACACCCCTCAACCTGTGCCTCTAATTTCCTCAGAAAGTACTTTCCTGCAGCCCCATAAATCCAGTCCTCACCGAACTTTGGTAGCAGGTACGGAAGAGTCAGCCAGAGATCTCATGTGATTTTAGGGTCACTAACTTATGGGGGGGGGTTCTATCCATCGTGAACCTCATTAACTGAACTGTTTCATTTGGCAGCTAAAAGTTCAAAACAGTTTGTGGTTCACAAAGCAAGGCACCCTGTGAATTACAAACAGAACTGCACTTTCCTGGACCTAGTCTGCACAAATAGATAATGCACTTTCAATATACTTTTGAAGTAGATTTTACTGTTCCGCACAGGAAAATCCAGCTGCCAAAGCACATTGAAAGTGCATTATCCTGTATGTGCAGACTAAGCCGTAGTTTGTGCCCATCCCTCCTCACAAGGTGCCTTTTGGGGGGTGCAGAAGGGAAGGAGAGGTAAGGCACTCTGAGACTCCTTCAGGTACACAAAAGCAAGGTATCAAAACTGTTTTTTCCACACCAGCCCCTTGAATTCCAGTGCTATCCCTGAAAAAGTATAAAGTAGGCTTTTTCAACGAGGGTTTCATGACAGCCCTGGAAGGGTTTCCCGAATGGGTGGGAATTAATTATTTTTTTATATACTTCTAAAATTTGTTAAACATTTATCCAGTGATATGACCATCTAGAAAACGAAGATCATGGCATCCAGCCCTCTCAATTCCTTGCAAATAGACGGGGAAGAAATGGAGGTAGAGACAGATTTTATTTTCCTGGGCTCTAAGATCACTGCAGATGGGGACTGCAGCAAATAAATTAAAAGACGCTTGCTCCTGGGGAGGAAAGCTATGGCAAATCTAGACAGCATCCTAAAAAGCAGAGACATCACCCTGCTAACAAAAGTGTGTCTAGTCAAGGCTATGGTATTCCCAGTTGCAATGTATGGCTGCAAAAGTTGGACCATAAGGAAGGCTGAGCGTCAAAGAATTGAGGCTTTTGAACTCTGGTGCTGGAGAAGACTCTTGCGAGTCTCTTGGACTACAAGGCAAACAAACCGGTCAGTCCTAGAGGAGATCAGCCCTGACTGCTCCTTAGAAGGCCAGATCCTGAAGATGAAACTCAAATACTTTGGCCACCTCATGAGAAGGAAGGACTCCCTGGAGCCTAATGCTGGGAGAGATTGAGGGCAAAAGAAGAAGGGGACGACAGAGAATGAGGTGGCTGGATGGAGTCACTGAAGCAGTCAGTGCAAACTTAAATAGACTCTGGGGAATGGTAGAGGACAAGAAGGCCTGGAGGATCATTGTCCATGGGGTCGCAATGGATCGGACATGACTTCACACCTAACAACAACAACATGACCATCTATGGTCATGTCGACCCAACCTCCTGCCCCAAATGGCCAATGACGGGCCTGGAGGGGTGAAAGGGGAGGAGCCTCAAGTGGGCGTGTCCACAGCTCTGCTTCCCAAGCGTATTCTGCACGATCGCACCACTTCTGGGCTTTCTTGAAGCCTGAAGAATGTTTCAGGGGTTTCTCAACAGTAACAAAAGAAACTTGAGAAAGGCTGGAATAAAACCTCTTTTCCCTTTTCCTGCCTTCTGATGCACAGATAGTGACATACCTTCTTCAAGAAATCCTCGAGGGACCCACTGTGACAAATAGTGTCATTAATGTTCCTCAGCTCTAATTCCCAGCAGTGGTTTCCCCCCCAATGTCCTTTATCAAGATGTCCTCTTTCGCTATGGATAGCCCAGCGGGTCCTTAATTCCTGCTTATCTGTCTCCGGCATATTTGCACCGGGTGATAAATATTACAAGAGGGGTGAAAAATCGACAAAGAGCTACATGAAGCCTGGTTCGGTTAAGTGAACAAAGAAAGATCTCTGTTGGGGAGTGTGACAATCGAGGTATGATCCGGGGAGCTTATTTAGTCATCAGCGCTGACAGTTCTGAAAAGCTCACTCCAAAGAAGTAATCTGTTTCAGGGGCCACTTTCTCTTCTCTCCCTTCACGCGTCTGCCAAGAAAGCACACAGCGGGACCCAGTTCTGTCTCGATTCTGCTTCTAGAAGCAGAAGCAGGAAAAGGGAATAATGTCAAGGGAGCATGGGGAGCACAACCCATCTACCTCGCAGGGTGTCCATTGTGGGAGGAGGAAATTTAGACAACTGGAAGCTTTATATTAATAATAATTATTATTAATGGTGAGCTCCCCCTCACTGGCAGTCTTCAAGCAAAGGTTGGACACACACTTTTCTTGGATGCTTTAGGATCATAGAATCATAGAATCATAGAGTTGGAAGGGGCCATACAGGCCATGTAGTCCAACCCCCTGCTCAACGCAGGATCAGCCCAAAGCATCCTAAAGCATCCAAGAAAAGTGTGTATCCAACCTTTGCTTGAAGACTGCCAGTGAGGGGGAGCTCACCACCTCCTTAGGCAGCCTATTCCACTGCTGAACTACTCTGACTGTGAAAATTTGTTTCCTGATCTCTAGCCTATATCGTTGTACTTGAAGTTTAAACCCATTACTGCGTGTCCTCTCCTCTGCAGCCAACGGGAACAGCATCCTGCCCTCCTCCAAGTGACAACCTTTCAAATACTTAAAGAGGGCTATCATGTCCCCTCTCAACCTCCTTTTCTTCAGGCTGAACATTCCCAAGTCCCTCAACCTATCTTCATAGGGCTTGGTCCCTTGGCCCCAGATCATCTTCATCGCTCTCCTCTGTACCCTTTCAATTTTATCTACGTCCTTCTTGAAGTGAGGCCTCCAGAACTGCACACAGTACTCCAGGTGTGGTCTGACCAGTGCCGTATACAATGGGACGATGACATCTTGTGATTTTGATGTGATGCCCCTGTTGATACAGCCCAAAATGGCATTCGCCTTTTTTACCGCTGCATCACACTGCCTGCTCATGTTTAGTTTACAATCCACATGCGTTGAGCAGGGGGTTGGACTAGATGGCCCGTGTGGGCCCTTCCTACTCTATGATTCTGTGATTCTGAGTAGAAATCCATCAAACTCATTATAAAAAATAACCTGTACAGGAACAAGCAACAGGCTCGATAGGGACAGTCTATAAATTAATTGTCATTGCTCTTCCAATTCCAAAAGACTGGATATTTGGGGCACAAAAGCATACACCCTGAAACTCTTGTTGGTTTCTGAAAATGCTCCTGGATTCAAATCACACCACTGAATCGGGGAAATTCTATCCATGATTCCGTGATTCTATGAAATGCACCTGCCTCTCTCCCTAGTAGAAGCTGGAAGGAAACAGCCAATATCTGTAGCTTGATTTGAAACCCATGGTTGTCGCTGCCACTTTGGTGTAGTGGTTAGGAGTAGTGGAGAGCCAGTTTGGTGTAGTGGTTAAGAGTGCGGACTTCTAATCTGGCATGCCAGGTTCGATTCTGCGCTCCCCCACATGTATCCAGCTGGGTGACCTTGGGCTCATCACGGCACTGATAAAACTGTTCTGACCGAGCAGTGATATCAAGGCTCTCTCAGCCTCACCCACCCCACAGGGTGTCTATTGTGGGGAGAGGAATGGGAAGACGATTGTAAGCCACTTTGAGCCTCCTTCGGGTAGGGAAAAGCGGCATATAAGAGCCAACTCTTCTTCTTCTTCTTCTACTTGCCACGTCCGTTCTGAAGAAAGTTTGCATGGCACATTCTCCCTCTCCTCTCCCCCTCCTCAGTGCACAAGAACTGTTCCCGGCGTTATTTTGACTTCTCTGTTCTCCCGCTCAGAGCTGACGATGCTTTTGTCTTCCGTTCAAGGGGGACAATGCGCACCTGCCAGGCACTTCCCCACAAGGTAAGAAATGATCATCGGTGGGAAGCTTTTCTTTTCATGTCCCATTATCCCTTCGGCAAAAAGAAATCATGCAGAGGGAGGGGCCTCCCATCACATCCCTTTTGTCCCTTGATAATCTATTCTCCCTCTTTCAGTTCATACGTGCCTGTTATTACAGTAGAGAGATCTGATTACATGGAGGACTTGCTAACTGTTACAATTTGCAGGTAGAGAAAAGCCAGCCTTAACTCTTGCGTATCTTTTTCAGGGACGCAGCAAGAATGCAATCGAGAAAAGGGGGTGCTTGATTAAATAACAGGATTTTGTCCTGACCTGGATAGTCCAGGCTAAATTGAGCACATCAGAGCTCGGAAGCTAAGCAGGGTCGACTCTGGATATTATTTGGATGGGAGACCTCAAAGCGTTTGGGTGGCAGTTCCTTCAAGGGACTCTAGGGGGCATTATGTAGAGGCAGGTAAGGGCAAAGCTACCTCCAAATGCCACCAGTTCCTTGGCAGCTCACTGCATATGTACATGAGCTAATACAGGCTCAAAAATAAATCACTTCGGTAAAACCTCACCTGCTGGAGAATCATGGGGCCTGAGACTTGAAAGCTCCATGATACTGAATCAGTGGTGATTCATTCGCACGGGCAAATGACCCCCTTCTATGCACTCCCTCTGTCTCTAGTTCTCAACAGTTCCTCACAAAGGCCAACATGGAGACCTTGGAGGTCCCAGAATTACAGCTTATCTCAAGACCACAGAGATCAGTTTTCCTAGAGGGGGGAGGGGAATGGCAGCTGTCAAAGGTGGTCTGTGGGGTATTCTATTCAGCTAAGGACCCTCCTTTCCCTAATCATTGACCTCCCCAGGATCCACAAGTATGTGCCAAGTTCCTACTTAGAAACGGTAGCCTGGGAGACTGAGGAAAACAAAATGGCGCCCTTGTGTTGGATTTCTGCCCTCTGTAGCAAGCCGCTCAACTGAGCCCTTGGCCTGAGGTTGTGCCAATACTCTTTTTCTTCTCTCCAGCGATGCAGAGGACAAGCCAGCGGGAAAATATCCACTGCTGTGACCTCCTGCCATGTGGTACATAACCCTTCCAAGGAAGTGCAGAGTATTAGGAGATGCAGGTAATATTTGGAAGGGGAAGGGGAAGGAGAAGGAGAAGGAGAAGGAGAAGGAGAAGGAGAAGGAGAAGGAGAAGGAGTTGGTTTTCATACCCAGCCTTTCCCTACCTGAAGGAGTTCCAGAGCAGCAGGCACCCTGTGAGGTAGGTGGGGGTGAAACAGCTTTGACAGAACATCTCTGTAACTAGCCCAAGTCGCTCAGCTGGCTGCAAGGGGAAGAGCGGGGAATCAGACCCAGGTCTCCAGATTAGAGACTGTCCCTCTTAACCACTGCACCAATATTTACATTATTACATAAGGAGAGCTTTTGAGCCTCAGCATCTCCCCTTATCTGTCCCTTTTCTCCTCTTCTCGGTTCAGAGCACGGCTTTATACACAGTCGTAAGAAGCTTATCTCGATTTTTCCCCCCAAGAAGCATTCCCTTACAACCAGACACTTTTGAGCTTTGAAAGAGAATTCGCAGTCAAAAGAAGAGGGGAGGGGGGGGGATATTTCTTAGCTAAGCTAAGGAATGAAAATAACTCATACATAACAATGGCCATCACAGGGCGAGAACAGTCTGTTCCAAAGGTCATCAGGCATCCGTTCCATTACAGTCCAATTCGGCAGGTCTACAAGGACCAATCTCCATGGGGCAGGGTGACCTGCACTTTGTGGATGTCAAGGGGGGAAGTAGTTGTCTTAATTTAGAAAACAAGACAGCCATGTCAAGGGGACACAAAGAAACAGGGAGGAGGAGACATAACAAATTAGATATATCGCAAAATCATTGTTGTTGTTATGTGCGAAGTCGTGTCCGACCCATCGCGACCCCCTGGACAATGATCCTCCAGGCCTTCCTGTCCTCTACCATTCCCCAGAGTCCATTTAAGTTTGCACCGACTGCTTCAGTGACTCCATCCAGCCACCTCATTCTCTGTCTTCCCCTTCTTCTTTTGCCCTCGATTGCTCCCAGCATTAGGCAAAATCATTATAGACTATCAAATATAGAACAAGAAGAGAATCTTCTCTCCAGCATGCCCTTGAGTATAACCCTCAAAACATTCTCTATGAAATAAAATATTATTTCTTCAGACATTTTCAATTTCAAATTTCAAATTCTAAATTCATAATTAATAGATTTGCAGCTATTATTTTTTATTTCATCATTTCTCCATATTCCATTTGACATATTTCTTCTTCTGTGTATTTGCCACGCACTCCAAATCTACCCAGTTTTTTTGAAAGACTCTATTATTGACCTCACCTTGAATATAAAGATACCAGGCAGCTGTTTAGAGGAGACTTTCTCAACTTTTTTACCGTTGAGAAACCCCTGAAATGTTAGAATCATGGAATCATAGAGTTGGAAGGAACCTCATGGGTCATCTAGTCCAACCCCCTGCACTATTTTGAGAAACCCCAGAAGTGGAACAAAGGTACAGTATATGCTGGGGAAGCATAACCATGAACACACCCACCTGAAGCCCCTCCCACCCCATCAGCCATTTTGGGAGGGATGGGTGGGTCAACATGACTGTTTGTTTTAAAACTCCACAGAGATAAAATTTAAAAATTTAAAACCGCGCAATTACCAATCTTCCTGTTCTTTCTATCTTCACCCTGATTCCCATTATGTTTTTTGGAAGATAGATTCCAGTGGGCCATCAACTCCACCCTCCAAAATAAACATTTTCTCCAGAAGAATGAATCTCTGTATTGTTGGGAGTCAGTTCTAATCCCGAGATAACTCTTGGTCTAATTTATATGTTGAGGATCTGAGAGTAGAGTCTGGAGAGGGTGAGGTTTGGGGAGGCGATGGAGCCCAGGTGCAATGTGAGGTCATTGAGTCCACTTTCCAAAGCTGCCGCTTTATCCAGGGGGAATTGGTCTCTGTAACCTGGATTCCACTTAGAATCATAGAATCATAGAGTTGGAAGGGACCTCATGGGTCATCTAGTCCAACCCCCTGCACTATGCTGGACACTTTCATTCTGGAAGATCTCCAGGCCACACCTGGAGGTTGGCAGCCCGACAAAGCCAGTCTAACTCATCTAAAGACAGCATTCCATGAAGGCATGAACAGCACATGCCAAGCGGCCAAACCTCACCAATTTCATACAAACCTTCAAACATTAAATATCCTCCCCATCAGAGGAATGAAATCCTGGTTCCTTAGTAGGGCAGGGAAGATGCTTAAAGTTCCAGAAATTGATCCTTCGACCTATCTAAAATTCTTAAAGTTTCTTTTACTATTTTCAGAATATTTCTTTCAGTTTAAACTTTAACACATTACCGACTGATCGTTTACCCTAAAGTACCATCAGCTTTTTATTTCTTATATTCTTGTATTTGGGTCGATGACTGTACAAATGAATTTGGTTGTCGTGGTTGTTGTTGGTTCGTTGGGAAGGCAGAGGCCCCAATACACCTTGAGCGATCCATATTTGATCTCACTGTTCTCATACTATAATAACAAACCTTTATTGGCCTAAAACAATAAGAGGCAAATACAGCCAAGCAGGGTAAAATAAGCTAATATTAAAAATTAGAGTAAAATTGGTTGATTGAAACATTTTAGTTCTGGCTCACTGATCTTGTACGAATCAGAGAATCACATTTGCTCCCCTAATGGTATCCTCCTGCAGTTGTCCCTTGTTGGAGATTCTTAAGAAGAAGAAGAAGAAGAAGAAGAAGAAGAAGAAGAGAAGAAGAAGAAGAAGAAGAAGAAGAAGAAGAAGAAGAAGAAGAAGAAGAAGAAGAAGAAGAAGAAGAAGAAGAAGAAGAAGAAGAAGAAGAAGAAGAAGAAGAAGAAGAAGAAGAAGAAGAAGAAGAAGAAGAAGAAGAAGAAGAAGAAGAAGAAGAAGAAGAAGAAGAAGAAGAAGAAGAAGAAGAAGAAGAAGAAGAAGAAGAAGAAGAGAAGAAGAAGAAGAAGAAGAGAAGAAGAAGAAGAAGAAGAAGAAGAAGAGTTGGTTCTTATATGCCGCTTTTCCCTACCCAAAGGAGGCTCAAAGCGGCTTACAGTCGCCTTCCCTTTCCTCTCCCCACAACAGACACCCTGTGGGGTGGGTGAGGCTGAGAGAGCCCTGATATCACTGCTCGGTCAGAACAGTTTTATCAGTGCTGTGGTGAGCCCAAGGTCACCCAGCTGGTTGCATGTGGGGGAGTGCAAAATCGAACCTGGCATGCCAGATTAGAAGTCTGCACTCCTAACCACTACACCAAACTGGCTCTCATTAATTGATACTTTGACGGGCATCCAAGTTCACCATCCAATATATTCTTCCCCCTTTCTCCCCAAAAAGACAAAGAAAACAAAATTGATAAAAGGCTGGTGGGACGTGGCTACCAAAAGCAACTGCACTAGAGCTCTTGCGCTGTTTGATTGACTCCACGTGAACTCAAAATGAGCTACTTTCAAAGATGAAGGTGAAGAATCCCCGGGCAGGTTGGGGGGCAGCAGTGATGGCTGTATATTTGAGCTGACAGGGTAAAGTGGGTTTGGCAACCATTTTCTCTTCTGCTTACATTCTCCTTGACTTTGGAGCCCATTCACTTTAAATGGCTGCCTATGTTCCAGCCGCCATTGGCCTTCGTGGAAAATATTTTAGACGGCTGACCCAAGAAAGGCTCCTGAAAATAAAAACAATACAGCCACGCGAACATTGATATAGTCCTAACTCTAAGGGGAGTCTGTTTTCTCTTCTAAACAGCATTTCCCCCCCCTTCCTTCTGCTTCACCCAGCTGGCTGCATGAGGGGGAGCGGGGAATCAAAGATTAGTAATCTGTGTTCCTAACCACTACACCACGCTGGCTCTTTCAAGGTGGGGAGACCTGTTAGTCGGTCTGTAGCAGCAGGAAAGAGCCAAAACCCAGCGGACAATGTATGTGGCAGGAAAGAAGCTTTCCTGCGTCACTGCACACTTCAGGAGACAGATCGAGATGGGAAGCCATGTTCAACTGTAGTAGCTGAAAAGAACCTGCTTTTCTCTACCAGGAGTCTCAAAGTGGCTTGCAATCACCTTCCCTTCCTCCCTCCACAGCAGACACCCTGTGAGGGAGGTGAGGCTGAGAGAGCTCTGGGAGAATTATGACTGGCCCAAGGTCACCCAGCTGGCTGCATGTGAAAGACTGGGAATGAAACCTGTCTCTCTAGATTAGAAGCCACCAAGCTGGTTCTCATAAGAATAATAACAGCAATAGTGATCATAATAAATGGTTAGGCTGAGCCACAGTAAACAGCACACGGCAGGCCGAGCTCGGAGCAATTTGTAAGGGCGGAGTGAGGAGGAGGGTGTTCATTCTCTGACCTCTGATGTGTGAATCTAGGTGCTGCCAGACTCCAAGTGTCCCAGATTCCGGCTACGAAGTGCGGGAAGGCATGCAACTGTTCATCTATAATGCAGCTGGTGATGCTGGAGCATCGTGCTGAAATAGAAAACCTCGCCTGCACATCACATTTATGACAAATTAACGTCAAGCACACACCCGCGGAAGCCTGAGCATGTGGACGCGAGGCCTAGAACCAGCCCCTAACCACCGTTCTATTACACCGATGCAGGGAGAGATTACAGCTTCGGAGCAGGGTTGCATTTCTCCCTGCGCTTTCCCTTTTGTGTACAACATGACCCAGCAGTGTTTTGGAAACTGGTGGCCAGGCCTAACCAAGAATGCTGCTGTGTTTCTTGTGTTTTTATTGGAGCGCTCCCGGCTAGATTTGCCAGCTCCAGGTTGGGAAACACCTGGGGATTTAGCGATAGGCAGGGTTTGAGGAAGAGAAGGACAAGAACTGGGTATAGTTGTTAGTGAGCAACTAAGCATGCCTGGACATTGGGGCAGGGCAGTACATCACTCTGGGTGTATATATATGTGTGTTAGCTCGCTAGCAGCGTCAAGTGTTCACTGGTGAGGTTGCAATAATAAATAAAAAACAGCATATGCTCTGTGGATTCCATTGTTTAAGATGGGCTCCCACCCAAGCAAGCAGCCATCATGAGGCTCAGCTCTCTCCATCTGCTAATGTGTGACATGTAGTCCTGCGTACAGCCTAGCCATAGAGGATTGCAATGTGCTGCTTTTGTAACAACTCATTAAATTTTTGTACTTTGTTTCAGGAAGGAGACTGAAGCAGATGAATATGATAGGTCGTTTGTAAATAATCTTTCCGGTAAAGATTACTCTCTCTTCAGCCTCAAAGCACTATGAGTCTGAATCTGTGCCTCGTCCACAAAGGTAACTAATAACTGCATTCTTTTAAAATGCTCTGTTATTCTGCAGCTCTGTTTCTCTGGAGGAACAAGCCAAGTCCCAAAATCCTTTTACTCCCCATCCACATGGCCTCCCATGGACCGATTATGCACTGGGAACTTTACTGCCCCAGCTCCCATGCAGGAGCACAAATCGGGGCTGGATGAGGTGCACCAGGCCAAATGCTCCCCCGTGTAGGTGCAGGAAGAGGTAGAGCAACCTGACACGACTAAAACTCCAGCCTGCAGCCCGGCATGAAACCTCCAGTGCATAAACGGTCATGGTCCTGTAGAGACAATGCCCTCATACTCCGGCAAACATAATGCCAGACAAGCTGGTTATTGGTGGTAGGGAAAGCAATCTTTCTTTCTCTCTTTTTGACTGCAACCTGAATGTAGACTGTAGCTAGCTGAATGAATGTAAGTTTCCTTTTTTTGCAGTATGCGGCACGCTTTTGTGACTGGGCAAAACTCTGCTATATTAACTAATTATTCTTAATCTATTTTTTTTAATTGTTAAACATTTATCTGATAATATGAACACGAACTATCATGTCGACGCATCGAAGGGTCATTGGGATGCAAAGGACGAAAGGGACCTGGAGTAATAAAGTGCCAACTAAGACAAGTGATCTCAGATAAGGCCCCAGGAAGGCGGCTGGAGGTTTCAGCTAAATCCTTTTATTGCCACTTTGTCTCAGCAATTTTCCCATCAGCCTCTTTATTGGGCCGTGGAGCATTTATAAGATAACCTTTATGGACCTTTGCTACTAATAGACCCAAGTTATAGGACTTAAGATATAAAATATAAGGTATATAAAATATAAGAATTAGGTAGTGGGTTGAAGACTTTGTTGGTATCCCTGGGGGGAAAAAAACAATTCAGAATTAAGTTTACTGAGGAAGTAAAATACGTTACTCCATTAGATTACTAATGGAGTAAAATTAGGCTGCTTCATGCCGTGATCCTGCCTTCGGCCCCGGCGACCGTATTACTGCACCTGAATGCTCAGCAGCTCGAATTTTCAGCACAGAAAAAATTTGAGGTGAATACGATTCCGCCTCGGGAGTTCCTTTCAGGTGGCCTGAGAAAACAAACAGGAGTCACGATCAAACAAACGTCCAGACCAAATAGCTAAACTTGCAAGAACGTTTTCTTCTCAGCCACTGGGCCCTTCTTTTGGCATTCACTCTTGCGGAATTGACACATTGTTTTTCTTTCATTCCTCATTTTGTTCTTCGGTTATTTGTTCTCCGAGCTGCTTTCATGTTGACTCGACTCAGAAATTTGCCTTGTTCAATAATGTCGGAGCGAGAAGAGCCAGAGTTGTGAAGAGAGGTTGTTTGCTCACTTCTCCAGTCTAGTCCTTGCCGAACGTCTGGCAGCTGAAGAGTACTCTTTTCAAAGAGCAGGTGGAGGTGCATTTCATTCTCTCATCCCTCCCCCCAAAAAACAGTTTCAAAATGTATCTGTGCCAGCCTGCAATAGAAGAGTTAGATTTGAGTCCAGTAGTGCCTCAGAGATGTTGGCAGAGGAGGAGCAGAGCAGTGGCTGCTTAAAGAGCAAATATTTCGCCGAGAAGGGAAACAATTATGTAAAGAGAGAGGAAAGAGATACTGCCAACCGTCTAACCCAGGGGGAGTCAACCTGTGGTCCTCCAAATGTTCATGGACTACAATTCATAGAATCATAGAGTTGGAAGGGGCCATACAGGCCATCTAGTCCAACCCCCTGCTCAACGCAGGATCAGCCCTAAGCATCCTAAAGCATCCAAGAAAAGTGTGTATCCAACCTTTGCTTGAAGACGGCCAGTGAGGGGGAGCTCACCACCTCCTTAGGCAGCCTATTCCACGGCTGAACTACTCTGACTGTGAAAATTTTTTTCCTGATATCAAGCCTATATCGTTGTACTTGTAGTTTAAACCCATTACTGCGTGTCCTCTCCTCTGCAGCCAATGGGAACAGCCTCCAGCCCTCCTCCAAATGAAAACCTTTCAAATACTGAAAGAGGGCTATCATGTCCCCTCTCAACCTCCTTTTCTCCTAGCTGAACATTCCCAAGTCCCTCAACCTATCTTCATAGGGCTTGGTCCCTTGGCCCCAGATCATCTTCGTCGCTCTCCTCTGTACCCTTTCAATTTTATCAACATCCTTCTTGAAGTGAGGCCTCCAGAACTGCACACAGTACTCCAAGTGTGGTCTGACCAGTGCCGTATACAATGGGACTATGACATCTTGTGATTTTGATGCGATGCCCCTGTTGATACAGCCCAAAATGGCATTCGCCTTTTTTACCGCTGCATCACACTGCCTGCTCATGTTTAGTTTACGATCCACAAGTACCCCAAGGTCTCGTTCACACACAGTGTTACCTAGAAGCGTATCCCCCATCCAGTAGGCATGCTTTTCATTTTTCTGACCCAGATACAGAACTTTACACTGGCAGGGGCTTTACCTTTGCTGGCAGGGGCTCGTGGGAATTGCAGTCCATGGACATCTGGAGGACCACAGGGTGACTACCCCTGATCTAACCGACTAATGTTCTTCTAGAGGCAATCGGGGTTAAAAGTGTGCTCAAAGAAGCAGGAAGTCTCCAACTGAGCCAAGCAAGAAATGATCTGAAAAATACCAGGAAGTTCGTAATCTAAATATGCTAACTCCACATCTCCTCCAATTCCCCCTTTATGATCTTCTTCACAAGCTCCTGAATCATGAACGCTACAGATCTTGCATAGTCCAACAAGATGCCAACAAGGTTTTGGAGTATAAGCTTTCAGAGCTTTCTGGACGAGATTTTGGTCAAGGGCCGACTGACCCAACTTGCAGTCTCATAAGGAGACTCACCAGAGAAAGTACCACATCACGCTGACCGCCAGGGTGGCACAGTGGTTAAGAATGTTGGACTCGTAGCTGGGAGACCTGGGTTCAAATTCTCACTGCTGCCTTGGAAGCTCACTGGGCGACCTTAGACCAATCAGACTCTCTCTGCTTGGCCTACTTCACAGGACTGTTGTGGAGGAAAATGGGGGAGAAGAGAATGCTGTCAGCTCAGGGCAGTGTACATCATTAGGCTCCACGTCATACAATCATACACTATAGTCAAAACAGTGAATTCAATTTAAAATTAAAAAAAAATCATTTGCATTAAAACAGATCGGACAAAGTATCAGGATTGGCAGTCCCGGAACTAGACCACAATTTGGGGGTATCTCCTATAGGGGGGGCCCATAGATTGGTTGTGAACCGCCCCAAGACAGCAAAGTCTGAGAGAGGCGGTATAGGAATGAATGAATGAATGAATGAATGAATGAATGAATGAATGAATGAATGAATGAATGAATGAATGAATGAATGAATGAATGTTGATCATTTCACTGGTCCCAACCAAAACCTGGCGAAAGAGCTCCACCTTCCAAGCCCTGAAGAACTGTGCCAGCTCTGTCAGGGCCTATGTCTACTCTGAGAGCTCATTCCACCAGGCAGGGGCTGGGAAAGAAAACATCCTGGCCCTGGTTGAGACTAGACATGCTTCCTCAGTTGGGGACCCCTGCTCTAGATCAGACAATTCCTATCCCCATTACACAGACGGCAAACCGAAAGCCATTCTGTTATCTGGCAATAAGACGCTAGTCTTGAGGATAAGCAATGAGCTCCGCGGAGAGGCACGAGTAGCAACCGCGACGCAAAAAAAATGGGTTTAGCAATTAGCCGGCATGCGCCTGTCTTGTCTCTGGCTGGGATTTGCAAGGGTGAACAGCCTGCTCATTAGGAGAATGAAGAATGTGCAGCAAGGTGGGGTGGGGGGGAGACACACATGCTACTTTCGAAAGCCCCAGAAGAGGTGCAAGAAAAGAGCAGCTGGAGCAAATTCTCAGTTGCCTGTTTGTACTCCAGAAGCAGCTGAAGACAGTAACCAAGGCCCAGAGTCAACCAGCCGAGCATCTGTCTACAAAACAAAGGAGCAGTGGATTCTTGTCTAATCTGGAGATGGGGGACTCTCGGCCTTTTCTAAGCGTAGCAGGTGAAGAAACAGAGAGCGAGAAGGCTTCAGCCAAAATAGACAGTCTTCACTTAGCAAGAGGAGGTTGTGCGGGAGGACGGGCAACCAGTTTCTCCTCCTATGTATATGGGGATCTTAGAATCATAGAGTTGGAAGGGGCCACACAGGCCATCCAGTCCAAGCCCCTGCTCAACGCAGGTTCCTTCAAAAGCATCCGTGACCATAGTTGTCTGGAGGAAGCACAGTTCCAAAGGCCTGCAAGACAGAGGTCTTCCGGCAAGCTTTTGGGTGGGGCCAATGAGCTGATAACATCTACCGGGCCCCCCCAAACTCTCCCTGATACACCCATTAGATATATCACAAGGTAATCTCCGGTCCAGCCAATCCATCAAGCAAATATTTACATTGCTGCCATGCAGAGTTGTTCTCTCTTGCCCTGGAAGGATGGACCAGAACCAATGGGATGAAATTAATTCAAAAGAAATTCCTTCTAAACATCCGGAAGAAGTTCCTGACAGTCAGAGTGGTTTCTCAGTGGGACAGGCTTCCTCTGGACATGGTGGGTTCTCCATCTTTGGAGATTTTTAAACAGAGGCTGGAGAGCCATCTGATGGAGAGGCTGATTCTGTGAAGGTTCAAGGGGGTAGCAGGTGACAGTGGGTGAGCAAGAGGGTTGTGAGTGTCCTGCCTAGTGCAGGGGGTTGGACTAGATGACCCATGAGGTCCCTTCCAACTTTATGATTCTATGATTCTAAAGGTCATCTGCTTAACATTTTAAACATTCATTAACGTTGATGCAAGTCACTGAATTATAATGTTGATACAAGTCGCTGAGTTTAATTTCTGGAGTACTCTTCCACATATTACAATGGAACTTTTGAACTTGTGAATCTATTCTGAGAACTGCTCTGAGCCACAAGGGAGGGTGGTATAAAAATGGAAGGAAGGAAGGAAGGAAGGAAGGAAGGAAGGCACAGATGGACGGACGAACAAATTGAATGAATGAATGAATGAATGAATGAATGAATGAATGAATGAATGAATGAATGAATTTTAATAGTAAGAGGTACCCCCTGGTACCTAGGTACCCCCTGGAGTTTGTCAACCCTAAAAATGAAGAGAAAGAATTCCTTCCCCCTCAGAAAAATAATAATTTTGCTCTCCATTCTAATCGTATTCATAGAATCACAGAATCATAGAGTTGGAAGGGGCCATACAGGCCATCTAGTCCAACCTCCTGCTCAACTCAGGATCAGCCCAAAGCATCCTAAAGCAATTGATAAGGAACATTTCTCCCCATCCTCTTTCCTTCGTGTCGGAGTTACCTATTGGAGGCGGGTGGCTAAAGAAAACTTTTCTGGATGACACAAAAAGTGAACATCCTCGGAAGACTAGATAATATATTCTTTTCCCCCCATGTGACATCAGGGCTGCCATTCTTGATGCGGAGAATACCGTCAACAACACTTTTTCTCTCTCTCCGGGCCCAACTTTTTGTAAGCCTCTAATAAAAACTTCTCCTATCGCCGGCATCTCGAGTCTGGAGGAAGCCGGTCTATTAAAGCTGCCTTTTCTTTGCACAGATGGCAAATACACAAAGCCGAATCCAGTCCAGAGGCCGGGCGGAGAAGGCAGACGTGAGTTTAATGGAATGCAGAGCAATTTAATAAAACCTGCCTTTGCTTTCTCGGCCCTTTAAAAAGGCAAGGCAGGGATGGAGACATCGTGGGCTCATTTGTGTGCAAATGAGGAATTTCGACTTAGGAGTGTTGTGAATGGCTGGGTGACGGGAGGCTCCCGGAGTCCAAGGAGAGCAATGTTTTTGCATTTGCGTAGCCCCATTGCTGGGAAAACATCAAAATCAGGGGGGAGAAATTTAACCATGAGCAGACCACGCTTATGGACAGCTTAGATACCAAACGGCTTGAGGACTGAATGTACCGTCTTGTGAATTACATATGACTGGCAAGCCTAATACAAAATTCTTCAAGTCTGGTTTATGGTAGAGACCCCAAAAGTCAAGCAGACCACCTTTTGCCTTTTGCTTTCGAGCTCTCACCTGGCGTTATACCTATCATCCCAGGGCTTCAGCAATCCCTAGGGCTAGCATTTCCCAACAAGGGTTTCACATAACCCCAGGGTTCCTCCAGAGTCCCAAAGGGGTTATGCTGGTGGTGGGGGGGGGGACTATTCTTTTTAAATCTATGTTTTACACAAGGGGCCAAGCCTGTTGCATTCAGGAATCCAACAATTGCTAAATTAGGGGATGGAGTGGAAGAACTCTGTGGATGGTCTCCCGCTTTCCCCAGGACCTGGGAAGGCTGCAGGCAGCTGTTAGGGAACTCACTGGCAGGGGCAGCTCTCACGCAGCAGGGATCTGCAGCCTCCGAGCCTCAGAGGGAAGTGGAATCAGGGGTGGGGGACGGAAGGTGATTGGTTGGTTGCTGGTCAGATCGGCAAGCAGGTTGGAGGAGGAGGCACTCAGAGGCGGGACAGCCACCCTGACTGGGTGTTAAGCGCTGAGTGGCACTTAAGCCATGAGACCAGCTCCTCCTCCAAGCCCTTACCAGAAATATTAAGTGGAACAGATTTTTAAAAATTTACCCAAGGTGTTTTTTTTTTCTTATTTGGGCAGGTCGACTGGCCCCCTCCCAGAATTGTAAATGAAGGGCGAGGAGGGGGTAGGAAGGAGAGGAGCCCTGTCCATACAAAACTTTGCTGGCCAAGGCTCCTCTCATGCCGTCAACCTGTTGCTGTTGGCTGGAGTCCAGGTCCTCCTGAACTGGTGGTCTTCAGCCTCTTCCTCTAAGAACTCCTAGGCTGATTCTGCACTTACTTTGTTTATTCCATTGTGAATCCTGCTGAATTCAGATTGATTTGAACTCAGGTCTTCCTCTATTCCCCCCCCCCCACACACCATTGAAACAGAAAGCGTTCTGCACTTGATTGTGGAAACTCAGAAAAGGGGGGAGCCAAGTGCAGCAGGAATCTTTCTTTTCTTGAACAGTGGGGGGGGGATTGGAGACAGCAGAGGAGGGGCAGGGAACCAAGAGGCAAATTTCTGCTGAGAGAAGTTAGATCTTCTGGAGCACAGTCACTTTAAGACAAGCCTTGCAACCGGGAACCAGGAAGATTTTGAACTGACGCCCTGGCCAATCAGGGAAGACTGCTATACTACAGCATTGGAGGCACGAGGGATGAGGCAGAGTTATTTCACAAACAGCAGAGATCTGCACATTTACTCATGGCAGTTTTTGAAATATTAAGGCTTGTATCCACTCCAAGATATCGCGGCAGAAAGGTAGGGTCACCATGAATTAACCATGCTTTTTGCAGAGGGAAAATTTAAAGCACCCCAAATCAAAATGCTAATCAAATGCAGTGTACACGGGAGGGATTCATTCGAACTGGGACTGGGTAAAAAGCCCCGTGCAGACTACACCCTAATCTGAGCTGCTAGACAGGGCCCTTTCAGTGGTGGCACCAAGGTAACAGAATGTCCCAGTTTCAGAGGCTCTTCCCAAACTCTCCTTGTCAGGTTTTTAGGAAGGCAGTCAAAGTATACTTATTTTCCCTGCTCTTTATGCTTGCTTTAAGAGTTGGTTCTAACTTCTAAGGAGTTTTCATCTGCGGGCTATATCATTTTTATTGCGGCTTCATGGAGTTTTGTATGTGTGTTTTTATACATCGTAGGATGCCTCGAAGGAATGTTTGCGCCCAAAGTTGGAGAAGCAGCATTTTCATAACTCAATTAGATAGAGGAGCAATAAATCATCCAGGGGGGGGGGGAGGAAAGCTGCCAGTCCAAACTGCATACATTCCAACCCGTTTCAATTTACCAGAGGGAATCCTGTTCTTTCCGGGACTTGCTGCTGGTAAATTACTATTTAAATGTTTGAAATTATTTTCAGGCTGCCTTTAGACATCTTCATTGGGGTTGCCTAGGCTGCATCAGCCTCCACTGAGTTTCAAGAAATTAACTCTCTTAGGGGAAATATAGATGTATCTTTTGGGCCAGAACATAAGAACGTAAGAAGAGCCCCGCTGGATCAGACCAGAGGTCCATCTAGTCTAGCATCTCATCTCACACAGGGGCCAACCAGTTCCTCTGGAGGGCCAACAGCAGGGCAGAGAGGCCGAGGCCTTCATGAGAACATCAGAAGAGCCCTGCTGGATCAGACCAGGGGTCCATCTAGTCCAGCCTCCTGTCTCACACAGTGGCCAACCAGTTCCTCGGGAGGGCCAACAACAGGGCAGAGAGTCCGAGGCCTTTATAAGAACCTCAGAAGAGTCCTGCTGGATCAGACCAGTGGTCCATCTAGTCCAGCATCTCATCTCACACAGTGGCCAACCAGTTCCTTGGTAGGGCCAACAGCAGGGCAGAGAGGCCGAGGCCTTCATGAGAACATCAGAAGAGTCCTGCTGGATCAGGCCTGGGGTCCGTTTAGTCTAGCATCTTATCTTACACAGTGGCCACCCAGTTCTTCTGGAGGTCCAACAATTGGGCACAAAGGCTGATGCCTTCCCTAATGTTGCCACCTGGCACTGGAATTCAAATTTGGGGATTCCCTTTAGTCACCATGACTGGTAGTTCTTGATGGGTCCATCCTCTGTGAATTAAAGTTGTCCTACATTTTAATCATTCAGTATGTTAAGAAGTATTTGCCAGTCCTGTGTCAGGGGCATAACTAATGTTTTGCCTGCAGAAGGTCCAACTCTTATATGTTTCTATGAGAACCACAATAGGACTGACAACACCCCTGGACCTTCCCCTGAGGGACTTGGAGGGGGTAGATGGAGATAGGGGGAAGAGGTTTGGGTTTGAATTTTGCTGCTGTGCAGTGTCATGGGGGGCGGATCGAGACTGCTTTTTTAATTTTTCTGTGGCGTTTTATCTTTCTATCGGTGAAACCCACCGTGAGGCGGTTCTCCGATCGCGCTGGGAAATAAATCAAACACAAAAATAAATAATAAATAAAGAACAGCATCGTGTTAACCGCGCTAGGACATTGGAGAAAGCCTTTAAAAAGATAATCGCACAGCGCATGCTGCAAATCAGGCACCAAGGCAAGATTTCCTCAACTGGCCCAGAATATTTAAACGATAGTATAATATGTATGGAGCTAAAACGGCAAAATATACTGCATATGACAAATTGGGTGCTAAAACAGAAGTGCAAAACAGGAAGACAATGGGATAAAAACCAGCAGAGTACATGCTATAAACAGCGTAATAAAGATGAGATGCTAAGGAAGCAGCAATGCATCACAGGCCCTACAAAATGTGCAATAAACTGCAATGCCTATTTCCCGTGATTTTTTTCATAGGAATTTAAACAGCATCCCATTATAAAAACGCCCTTCAGAAGAGTTTCATGTTGCAATTATGTGGAATAAGAGGTTGGCCGCTTTCTGGTCCTCATTAGGATGGCAATTCCACCTGGTGGGGGACTTCAAGAGAGAAAGGTCAGGTATAGGCAGTCGGGTCCTGATCCTGAGATCCCCAGCGTGGTTTCTGAGGGTCCCATGATGCCCACTAATACTGTTCCTGGTGCCCGCCATGTGTTTGGAGGGGATAGGAGGGGCCAAGTGGAGATTTTTCCCAGCAAGGCTTCTGATTGGTCATTGCGGCTTTGATTGGCTGTGCAGATTTTTTTTTTTAATTGTCCCTTCGGCAGCTTCTGGCACCACCACACCAGGATCTTTGCTTTTTGATGGAAAATACATTGAGGCAGCCATTTTGTGGCTGGCTCCACCTCCAATGGTCGCCATTTTGTGGCTGTACCCGCCATGTCGTGTGAGCATTCCAAAAGGGCCCACAGGTTCAAAAAGATCCAGGAGCTCAGTTCTGACCTATTTACAGGAACCTATTCCTTCAGAAGTAGAGAGTAGTAGTAGTAGTAGTAGTAGTAGTAGTAGTAGTAGTAGTAGTAGTAGTAGTAGTAGTAGTAATTCTGCTCCAGTAGTAGCTGTCATTCTGGTCCAGCAACATCACAGTTAACTCAAGTCTCCTTCATATACTGTGCTGGCCATTTCCCCAAGTGGAGCAGTCCCACACTGCTAAAAGACCCTGTGGAATAAATTGGCCCACAAAGGACTCTGTTAAAATCTTCATTCAATTGTCAAGCTCACCAGGTGACCTCAGGCCAATCAACATGGTAGGAATGTGTGAAATAGGAATGGGCTGCCTAAAGAGGTGGGGAGCTCTCCCTCATGGACAGTCTTCAAGCAGCAGCTGGACAGATACCATCAGGGCCCGGTTATCCATGTAGAACATGTAGCATGCGCTATGAGCCTAGTGTTTCCAGGGGCCCTGCATGGTGCCTTCTTCAGATGAACCATAGCCTCTCTCCTCCCCCCTTTCCCCTCTTTAAGGACAATTGGAGTGACACCCCTTTCCACTGTGCAGGGGTCCTCGGCCCCCAGCCTAGATGCTTCTGCTACAATTATACTCTTCTAAGGCCCTGCGAATCCTTGCCAGATGGCCAGAATGCTATGGGTCCTGAGAATCCTTTAACTATTCCTGCTTAGCATGGATGCCTTAGGTTGATGCTGCATGGAGCAGGGGGTTGGACTAGATGGCCTAGATCAGGGGTAGTCAAACTGCGGCCCTCCAGATGTCCATGGACTACAATTCCCAGGAGCCCCTGCCAGCGAATGCTGGCAGGGGCTCCTGGGAATTGTAGTCCATGGACATCTGGAGGGCCGCAGTTTGACTACCCCTGGCCTAGATGGACCCTCCCAACTCTATGGTTCTATGATCATAGAATCATAGAATCATAGAGTTCGAAGGGGCCATACAGCCCATCTAGTCCAACCCCCTGCTCAATGCAGGATCAGCCCTAAGCATCCTAAAGCATCCAAGGAAAGTGTGTATCCAACCTTTGCTTGAAGACTGCCAGTGAGGGGGAGCTCACCACCTCCTTAGGCAGCCTATTCCACTGCTGAACTACTCTGACTGTGAACATCTTTTTTCCTGATATCTAGCCTATATCGTTGTACTTGAAGTTTAAACCCATTACTGCATGTCCTTTCCTCTGCAGCCAACAGAAACAGTATCCTGTCCTCCTCCAAGTGACAACCTTTCAAATACTTAAAGAGGGCTATCATGTCCCCTCTTATCCTCCTTTTCTCCAGGCTGAACATTCCCAAGTTCCTCAACCTATCTTCATAGGACTTGGTCCCTTGGTTCCATGATTCTATGACAAGAACATTCCATCCGCATGGGTGGGCCCAATTACTCTGATCGAATCAATTCCCTTTGACACACCAAAAAAGCTGGTGCTATCAATTCTGTACACAGGGCTAGTGCATTTGGACAGACGAGCACACACCACTATATGGAGATGTGTTTGAAGACATTTTGAAGTTCAGGAGGGCAATCTTATGCTATGGGGGGTGGAGAAAAATCCACAGAAAGATTCCTTGTGGTTTCATGATTTCATGACATCAAAATAGAGTAACCCTGCATTGGACTGGACTGTTGGTGTGGGTTAATTTTAACTGGGTTATACTTATTGAATTACTAGTAGAAGAAGAAGAAGACTTGGTTCTTATATGCCGCTTTTCCCTACCCGAAGGAGGCTCAAAGCGGCTTACAGTCGCCTTCCCTTTCCTCTCCCCACAACAGACACCCTGTGAGGGAGGGGAGGCTGAGAGAGCCCTGAGATTACTGAAGAAGAAGAAGAGCTGGTTCTTATATGCTGCTTTTCTCTACCTGAAGGAGTCTCAAAGCGGCTTATAGTCACCTTCCCTTTCCTCTCCCCACAACAGACACCCTGTGGGGTGGGTGAGGCTGAGAGATCGCTGATATCACTGCCCGGTCAGAACAGTTTTATCAGTGCCGTGGTGAGCCCAAGGTCACCCAGCTGGTTGCATGTGGGGGAGTGCAGAATAGAACCTGTCATGCCAGATTAGAAGTCTGCACTCCTAACCACTACACCAAACTGGCTCTCTAGTAATAAAGCCCATTTTTTAAAAATGGGCAGGGGGCTGGGGGCATCCCTCAGCATGCAGGATGTAGGGGAGGGTGGCACATAGGGCATCCAGGTGCCACTTCCCCTGTCCCGCTGGCAGGGGGGCAGGGAGAATGGTGGTGTCTTCTAAGGAGCATGGGGCACACCTGCTCAGCTCTGCTCCTGTTGTAAGTGGCCAGGAAGAGCAGTGCAACTGGGGTGGAGAGGGGAGGACGGTGCTTGGGGGGCAACTCACAGCTCCCCAGCTTGCTCTTCCTCCTCTGGGAAGTGGAACAGAGTAGGAGCAGGGTGGAAAAGAGGCTCTGATTGGCCCACAGTGGGAGAGAGCACTCAGCCTATTGGAGGAATGCTCCCCAGTGAAGGCCACTCAGAGGCACACGTCATCAGAAGGACAGTATGGTTTGTATGTTTAAAGATAAGCCTAAGGCCCATTCCACGCAAGTTAAATGTAGCAGGAGTGTGGCAAATTGTAAACGCTACTAATTTGCAGTTATGCACGACATCGCACACAATCTGCCACACTGATCCGCAAAAAGCGATTCATTGTAGCGCTCAAAGGGATATCCAGAAAAGTGGATTCACCCTCCGAAAAGCGCTACACTCTTGCAAGCAATCTGCAACAGTTTTGAAAAAGTTCTGTGCGGAATGGGCCTAAGTATCAAACTCTGTAACGCAGGGGTAGTCAAACTGCGGCCCTCCAGATGTCCATGGACTACAATTCCCAGAAGCCCCTGCCAGCGAATGCTGGCAGGGGCTCCTGGGAATTGTAGTCCATGGACATCTGGAGGGCCGCAGTTTGATTACCCCTGCTTAACGTTTCCAGGCTGCAAATCTGGAGGCTCTGACCACTAGGTGGTGCTGTTGGCAGTCTTCAGCCCAACATGTAATCCAAACTCTCAAGCAATGTCAGAGAGAAATCTGAAATGGCATTTCAGGAGAGATAACAAAAATAAAAAATGCACTGACATTATAAGGAATGTTTCCTGTACCACTGAGGGATATAAATCAACAACCCAGGCCAGCACAAAACCATGCTCAGTTCTTATGCCTGTCTGTCCCTCATGCATGCAAATATACAGAGTCCTATGGAGTGGTTAGAATTCATCTGAGCCCTTATGGGGGGGGGGGAGGTGGTATAAAAATCCAATAATAATATTAGTAATAGGCTTGCAGCCGTAAACAATGGGCAGGATAAAAATCCAAGTCAATAAATAAACAAAATAAAATAAGTAAATAAACTGCAAGGCGAACAAACCGGTCAGTCCTAGAGGAGATCAGCTCTGCCTGCTCCTGAAGATGAAACTCAAATACTTTGGCCACCTCATGAGAAGGAAGGACTCCCTGGAGAAGAGCCTAATACTGGGAGTGATTGAGGGCAAAAGAAGAAGGGGACGACAGAGAATGAGGTGGCTGGATGGAGTCACTGAAGCAGTCGGTGCAAACTTAAATGGACTCCGGGGAAAGGTAGAGGACAGGAAGGCCTGGAGGATCATTGTCCATGGGGTCGCGATGGGTCGGACACCGCACCTATCAACAACAACAACAACAACAACAACAAAGTAAATAAACCTAAAAGATAGTCAGCAGACTGTCTGAACCCCATAACTGAACTGGACAAAAGCCTGGGAAATATTTCAGAGAAGTGCCAGCCATGAAATAGGCCAAGTTTGTTTTAATTTCTTTTAAAATCAGAAGAAGAAAAATGAACTTTTAGGGTCAAAGACAATGTTTTCCCCGCACACCAGGAAAAAATGAAGGTTTGAGGCCCACAAAAATGTCTTAATTTTTTCTTAAAACAGAACTTTTGGGGGAAAGTATTTAAAGTTCACTCAAAAATAACTTTGAATAGTGATATTACCGGGTGAGAAGCCCATAAAGTCAAAAGTTCCTCAGACCCGTGGAAGTCATAATGCAGCCCTGGAGTTACTCCTTGCGCTTTCTGCTCTAATGACTCAAAAATAGTTGTGCAAGATTTTGCACAAATGGTAACACAACCAGTCTTTCCAATTGAAAATCATGGGGACTGAAGCAGGGGCCTTCCATGTACAAAACAGAGGGTCTGCTTAATCCCTTACTTTGAAAACCCCACACTGGGGTGTGACTTGCCTGCATTTTACAGATACATAACGCTGTAGGGAAGGTTCTGTCAGGAATCAGGCTGAGCCCAATCTGCAGAGTCCGTGATAAAGGCACATCCGAGATCCAACAGTCAGTTGAAATCCAAAGAGAGCTTTATTGAACAGAGTCTACAGAATCCTAAAGCGAGCCAAGATCTTCCTAAGCAAAGATCTTGATAATAACAATAAGCAATAGTCAGTGCAGAACAGATATAGGGTTCTCTCCATAAGGGAGGGGCACAAAGGCATTTTGGCGGGAGAACGAGAGGGCACCTAAAGCAGTGGTCCCCAACCTTTTTATCACCGGGGACCACTCAACGCTTGACAATTTTACTGAGGCCCGGTGGTGGGGGGGGTAGTTTACTCCTCTACTCTCAACCACTGCCCTAACGCTCTCTGATCACTATGGTAATGTTTAAACATCCCTTCAAAATAAGATACAGACACGCTACAACAATGAACATAAGAAACATTTTATTTTCATGGAAATTTTAACTCATGACAATAACAAAATGGGAACCCTGAGCTTATTTCTCTGCAACGAGGTAGTCCCATCTGGGAGTGATGGGAGACAATGACACCCGAAGTGTGTTGTAAAGGGCCGGGGGGGGGGGTGAAGTAAAGGGCCGGGGGGGGGAGAAGGCGTCCTTCGCAGCCCACCTCCAATTAGTCGACGGACCACATGTGGTCCGCAGCCCACAGGTTGGGGATCGCTAACCTAAAGTGCCAGGGTTCACATGATTGCCAGATGGCCAGAATCTAATCTATACAGTTACAGCTTTGTTGAGACTAGGCTGTCTAAGCAAGGCCTCTAAAGGGAGATTGATAAAGCAACTCCCACTGGGAAAGAAGGGGAGTCTTGGAGCCTGAGAATAGATTTACAGGTTTACTACCCTCAGCCTTTCCAGAGCCCCCACTGGGAATGCAAGGGGGGCCCCTCGCTGGGAATGGAAGGGGAGTCTTGGCGCCAAAGGACAGATTTGCAGGTTTATGACGGCTGGCCTTGCCAAAGCCCAGGAAATGAAGAAATCAAGAATCGGGGTTCATGACAGGGTCAGATTGCACACTTGTGATGAGATGTCTTGGTGGACTTCGCCAGCAACTGTGGTTCCTTCCAAGCGATCGCATTCATTCGGAAAGCTCGTGACAGTTGAGCATGCAACGGAAATATTATTTGGGAAGTATGCAAGACGTCTGCCAAGTGATTTGTTGGAAGGGAAAGGTAAAGGTATCCCCTGTGCAAGCACTGGGTCATGTCTGACCCTTGGGGTGACGCCCTCCAGCGTTTTCATGGCAGACTGAATACGGGGTGGTTTGCCAGTGCCTTCCCCAGTCATTACCGTCTACCCCCCAGCAAGCTGGGTACTCATTTTACCGACCTCGTAAGGATGGAAGGCTGAGTCAACCTTGAGCGGGCTGCTGGGATCGAACTCCCAGCCTCATGGGCAGACAGCTTCAGACAGCATGCCGCTGCCTTACCACTCTGCGCCACAAGAGGCTCTTTGATTTGTTGGAACAAGAAGAAAAATAGCTCAATGGGGGATTAGGAAATTGGTCACGGGCCTGTTTGCTGGCCTACAGGTGGGCGCTTCTGCAGAGACGGTTGTGCTTCTTAGGGCTTAGTTTTCATCTCAGGGTTTCCGGATCTCGTGCGGTCACCCTGTCAAGGGAATTCAAAGGCTGGTTGCCTTAACTGGAATCAAATATCCCTCATGGCACAGCCCAAGGGCCTAACGCAGGTAGGTTTTACTGGCATCCGGTAAGCTTTCCCTTCCGGTCCCAAAGCAAATCTTCAATTCAAGCCCTGTAAGTTTTAATAGGGCAGGCCTTTGGGGTGACATTTTCCTAGAGGATTTTGAGTCCATGTAACATTTGAGGTGGTCTTACTCTCCGCCGTGGAGATTCTTTTCTTAAAGCTCCTGTTAAATATGCATCTGGAAAGTCAAGCTTGAACGCAAAGGTCAGGTAAGTTAGAAAGAAATCGGGTGGATTGTGGTGGAAGGGGAAGGGGGATGAACTGTTCCTTGATTATGTTTTCTCAGGCTTGACTGTGGCCGTGGCCTCGTGGCTCGGAGGGTTAAGTGGAGGAGAGACCTTTGACATTCCTGAATCCCTCAAGCGAAGCAAAGTCTAGAAACTATTCATGAGATCATACTTTTTCTGTCTCATTGTGGCAAAAGGTACGGGTTCACCATCCTAACATAGTTAAAAAACAATCCATTGTGCAGTAAAATCAGCATACAATCCATAAAACATTTTATAAATTACAATAACCCCAAACTAATTTGAACTGGGGGAGGATTCAGGATCTTTGGAGGGCAGATTTTCTTTCTGTTTCACCAGCGCTTCTGAATGGATTATTTGGACCTTGACCAGAGACCTGGTGGGGCAGCTCTGTCTTACTGGCCCTGCGGAACTGGCTAAGGTGAGGAGAAAGTTTTAACAGGGAAGGACAGAGTTCGAGTCTCAGGGCTCCTTTAAGATCAACAGTTTCCCACAAGATATAAGCTTTTCTGCAGAAGCGCACTTCTCTGGACAAATGGAAACAGAAGTTACCAGTCCGTGTAAAAGAAGAAAAGGAAGAGTTGGTTCTTATATGCCGCTTTTCTCTACCCGAAGGAGTCTCAAAGCGGCTTACAGTCGCCTTTCCTTTCCTCTCCCCACAACAGACACCCTGTGAGGGAGGTGGGGTTGAGAGAGCCCTGATATTACTGAAGAAGAAGAGTTGGTTCTTATATGCCGCTTTTCTCTACCCGAAGGAGGCTCAAAGCGGTTTATAGTCGCCTTCCCTTTCCTCTCCCCACAACAGACACCCTGTGAGGGAGGTGGGGCTGAAAGAGCCCTGAGATTCCTGCTCGGTCAGAACAGCTTTATCAGTGCCGTGGGGAGCCCAAGGTCACCCAGCTGGCTGCATGTTGGGGAGTGCAGAATTGAACCCGGCTTGCCAGATTAGAAGTCCGTACTCCTAACCACTACACCAAACTGGCTGTACACCAAATGGGTAGAAGGTTAGCAAACAATTTAAGTATTGTTGATTTATTTATCATACGTTGCGTGTAATACAGCCTTAGTGGCTGCCAGGCAAGAGACATTTGAAGGTAGAGGGATCACTTAGAGATGGATCACTTGGGCATGAAATTGGGGTCACTGTGGGCAGTTGTGAGTTCCTGCATAGTGCTGGGGGTTGGACTAGATGGCCCTGGAGGTCCCTTCCAACTCGATGATTCTATAGGTGGCTGAAGGTGTTTAACATAAGCAAGCCTAGTTGATATAGTCACCAATCATTATGAAGCATGCTAATCTGATCCGTACCTGTTGGCCCTGGGCCAAGAGTCCTTGCCTAGTGTGAGTTATCCAAATATACGCCAGACTGGAAAACTTTTAAATGAATTTTTTTATTTCAGCTGCAGCTGGGGGGGGGGGGGGGATTCACAGGGGAACTCCTGTTCATCAGAAACCTGTGCAAATAATAGAAGGTTACATAGAGTTTTAGACGTCTGCATCATGCCTACCCCACAGGGCTGGCTTGGAGGCCTGGACCAATTCGATAAAGATGCTTCTTCTTTCCTTTTCCAGGACCATCCCCAAAGTCTCCAGGCCAGCCCTGGAGCCCCTGACACGGCACGGCGTCACTGGATCAGCACTTATCGGTTCAAGCTTATAAATAATCAAAACGTATTCCCTGAACAACTCTGGTGCCTGCTTGTATCAGACCTTGTTCCGTCAAGGATACGCCTCAAATTCTCCAGCGAGGAAAGAACCTCAGCTCTGAACATCGTCTTCCTTCCAGATTCTCTGCATGTCGGGAGCTGCATCAGGGATGCCAAAGCACAGTCTGGGGAGAAAACCAAACACCCTGGCAGTCAGAGGGGCAAGAGGGTAAGCCCGGCTCATGTACAGGATATTTGGGGGTGGGGAGGTGTCCCCATACATTCCAGAACCTTCATGAAACTTCTCCATTCGTTCTCTCTGGCTTTTCCTTCACTTGTTAAACTCGTTTTCTGTTACTTTCCTACCTCGTGCCAGTTAATAGGCTTTCGTCGCTTCCATTAGTAGCTTGTTGTATTTTTGAAGTTAATCTTTTTCGAGGGGTTAACCCCCCCCCAAAAAAACACCCTTGTGCGTGGCCTTAAGGGTAAGTAGAATGTGAAAGACTCCGTGGCAGGGGCTCGTTTACCCAAAGCGCCGGGAGATGTACGCAGACCCTTCGAGGCGGCTCAGGCGGGAGGCAGCCTTGGCAATCAGGCCCAACCAGACGTGCCTTCCCTTGCTGGCTCGGTCTCAAGGCCAAGGGTTTTCTGCCAAGTGCTCGGGGATAGGCCCGGGCAGCCATGTTGGTTATTTACACACCTTCTGCTGAAGTGTTTGAACTGGCACGGCTGGAATAAAGGATTTGTTGATGTCGACGCAGGAAAAGCCGGCAGATTTTCTGCTGCCCTCCTTCCTTTCTCACGACCCTGATCGCTTTCTGGGTTTCATTACAGGATCATCGTTTCCCAGCCTGCTAAACTGAGGTTTGATAAATAGTTTTTCGAACTCCAAATTCCTGGAGAATTTGGGGGTGGAGCGCACAGTGTGGTGGGGATCGAGGAGAGGGGGAGGGGGAGGGGAGGGGAGGGGAGGGGAGGGGAGGGGAGGGGAGAGGAGAGGAGAGGAGAGGAGAGGAGAGGAGAGGAGAGGAGAGGAGAGGAGAGGAGAGGAGAGGAGAGGAGAGGAGAGGAGAGGAGAGGAGAGGAGAGGAGAGGAGAGGAGAGGAGAGGGACTTCCGTGGGGTATAATACCATAGGATCCATCTTCCAGACTGATTACTGTCAAATAAATAAAATAGTAATTTGCCCCTTTAATAACCCCCCATTCTGCACATGTTGGATAATGTGCTTTCAATGCACTTGAGAAGTAGATTATCCTGTTCTGCACGGGAAAACCCAGCTGCAAAAGCACACTGGAAGTGCATTATCCGACATGTGCAGAATGCTGCCCAACCCTGCCAATAGCCCAGGCAAGACCAATCCCAAAAGAACTTAGAAGCTAAGCAGGGTTGGCCCTGGCGAGCACTTGGAAAGGGGGACCTCTAAGGCAGTGGTCCCCAACCTTTTTATCACCGGGGACCACTCAACGCATGACAATTTTACTGAGGCCCGGTGTGTGTGTGTGGGGGGGGGGGGGTAGTTTACTCCTCTACTCTCAACCACTGCCCTAACGCTCTCTGATCGCTATGGTAATGTTTAAACCTCCCTTCAAAATAAGATACAGACACGCCACAACAATGAACATAAGGAACATTTTATCTTCATGGAAATTTTAACTCATGACAATGACAAATCAATGGGAACCTTGAGCTTGTTTCTCTGCAACGAGATAGTCCCATCTGGGAGTGATGGGAGTCAAGGACACCCGAAGTGTGTTGTAAAGGGCCGGGGGGGGAGAAGGTGTCCTTCGTGGCCCACCTCCAATTAGTCAGCGGACCACATGTGGTCCACGGCCCACAGGTTGGGGATCGCTACTCTACCAGAGGGCAGAAAACGGCAAGCCACTTCCAGACATCTCCTGCCTGGCAGCCAGACAAATTTAGGCTCTAGGGTGGGAAGAAGGAGGAGGAGGAGAAGAAATGATGCATAGGAAAATGCAGCTGCAAAAGCGCGTTGAACGTGCATTGTCCTCCGTGTATCGGGATGCAATTCCATGCCCTCACCATCCTATTCACCAGCTCCACTTTGGAAAATCCCTAGAGATTTGGGGGGTGTAGTCTGCGGAAGGGAAACATTTATTTTATTTATTATTTGGATTTATGTGCTGCCGGCTCAGGGCGGTTAATAACATAGTAGGTAATTGTATACAAGTTACAGCATTAAATACAATTGCAATATTAATCGAAACCAATTAAAAGGCCTCTTTAAGGTTCCATTGCCGTAAAAGTCTCCGAACAGTTGCCTGCAGACATTTCTCATTTCCAGGGGAGGTTTGTGGCAGGAGGGGGACAATTCTAAGATCTTACTGGCGATTGTCCCCAACCAAATGCCCAGCGGAAGAGCTCCATCTTGCAGGCCCTTGGAAACTCAGCTGAATCTTGAAGGGCCGACAGCTCTTTGGAGAGCTCATTTCACCTGTTGGAGGCCACAGCCGAGAAGGTCCTGGCCCTGCATGAGGCCAAACGTACCTCCTGAGGGCAAGCAGGGTTATAATGACAAAAAGCCCCTAAAGAAGTCATTTTTTTCTCCAGAGGAACTGAACTCTGTAGTCTGGGAGATCTCCAGGCCCCACCTGGAATTTAAGGAGTACAGCAGAGAGTACAGGTAAAGGTAAAGGTATCCCCTGTGCAAGCACTGGGTCTTGTCTGACCCTTGGGGTGATGCCCTCCAGCATTTTCATGGCAGACTCAATACGGGGTGGTTTGCCAGTGTCTTCCCCAGTCATTACCCTTTACCCCCCAGCAAGCTGGGAACTCATTTTACCGACCCCGGAAGGATGGAAGGCTGAGTCAACCTTGAGCCGGCTGCTGGGATCGAACTCCCAGCCTCATGGGCAGAGCTTCAGACAGCATGTCTGCTGCCTTACCACCCTGCACCACGAGAGGCTCTTGCAGAGAGTACAACAGCCCAGTAAATTGCTAAGCAGCCAAGGGAAAGAAGGCTGCAAAGGACTGATACGCATTATGGAAGGTGACTCCCACCAGCGGAAGTTTGGTCCCCCAAGAGTTTATCTTAAACACTATTATTCCTGTGAGAATGTCTGCTACAATATTATGAATGGGTTGTGTTTGCACGGTATCCTGTTAGTGTGCTTTATTGAGTCTTTTCCACTGAGGAAGAATTCCTGGAAAAATGATGAAAGAATCCAGAGTTTGTGCTGGTTGGACCTGGCTGGACTGGGAAAGAATAATGGTCTCTTTGGTGATGACAATGTAGGTTGATTGCCTCTGTCCTCAGGGCGGAGAGGAGACAGGGAGAGGGGAGAAAGAGGAGAGAGGGAGGAGAGAAAAGGGGAGAAAGAGGGGGGAGAGGGGGGAGAGAAAGTGGGGAGAGAGGAGAAGGGAGAGTGATAGAGGGGAAAGAGGGGAGAGGGGGAAGAGCGAGGAGAGAGAGAGGAGAAGGGGAGACAGAGGGGGGAAGCTAGGAGAGAGAGGGAGGAGGGAGGAAGGGGAGAGAGGGGAGGGGAGAGGGGGAAAAGAGGGGGAGAGAAGAGAGGGGAGAAAGAGAGAGGGGGAGAGGGGAGATAGAAAGTGGGGAGAGAGGAGAAGGGAGAGAGATAGAGGGGAAAAGAGGGGAGAGGGGGAAGAGCGAGGAGAGAGAGAGGAGAAGGGGAGACAGAGGGGGAAGAGCTAGGAGAGATAGGGAGGAGGGAGGAGGTGAGGGGGAGAGAGGGAAGGGGAGAGGGGGGGAGACTAGATAGAGGGGAGAAAGAGGAGAGGGGGAGAGAGGAGATACAAAGAGGGGAGAAAGAGAGGAGGGGGAGAGAAGGGGGAAGAACTAGGAAAGAGGAGGAGGCAGGAGGAGAGGTGGGACAAAGAGACGAGGGGGAAACAGAGAGGGAAGAGCAAGGGGAGGGAGAGAGAGGAGCGCGGGGGAGGAGGAGGAGAGAGAGAGGCAGATTACTGCCCCGCTAAGCCACATTAGCGCTCTTCACATCTGGAGAGCGCCGGAGCCGAAAGCAGGAGGCGCGCTGGGGAGGAGGGAAGCCCCCGCGGCAAGATGCGGGCGGCGGCGGCGGCCGTCGGAACCGTCGGGGCGCTTGGGGGGCTGCAGAGGCGTCGGGGTCCGGCGCCTGGGCCATGACTCGAGCGCGCCAGGGAGGGAGCCCCACAGAGCCGGAGCAGCAGCAGCAGCAGGCGGCCGGCCGTCTGGCTCCTCCCCTCCCCTCCCCTCCTCCCCGCCCGTCGGCCAAGCAGCCAAGTTCGCGCTCTCCCTGCAGCCGCTGCTGGCGTCTCCTCCGACGGCGGGTGCCCATCGGAGCGGCCGCCGCCTCGTCGCCGGAGCCTCGTTGGCCGCCTGCGTCCGTCCCGGCGGAGGAGAGCGGCCGGGAGGCGCCATGCCGCGGACGGCCGCGCCGTCGCTGCCGCCGCCGCCCGAGTACCTGATGGGCCAGTTCTACTTCCAGCCCAGCGCGTCGGCTCAGCCGGCAGCGGCCGGCGCCAACGCGTCCAACGGCTCGTCGCGGCCGCCCGACGAGGAGGACCTGGACGTGAACACGGACATCTACTCCAAGGTGGCCGTCACCGTGGTGTACCTGGCGCTCTTCGCCGTGGGCACGGTGGGCAACTCCATCACCGCCTACACCCTGGTGCGCAAGAAGTCGCTGCAGAACCTGCAGAGCACCGTCCACTACCACCTGGCCAGCCTGGCCGCCTCCGACCTGCTCATCTTCGTCCTGTGCCTGCCCATCGAGCTGTACAACTTCATCTGGGTGCACCACCCGTGGGCCTTCGGGCGGGACGTGTGCAAGGGCTACTACTTCCTGCGCGACGCCTGCACCTACGCCACGGCCCTCAACGTGGCCAGCCTGAGCGTGGAGCGCTACATGGCCATCTGCCACCCGTTCAAGGCCAAGAGCATCATGTCCCGCAGCCGCACCAAGAAGTTCATCAGCGGCATCTGGGTGGCCTCCTTCCTCCTCGCCATCCCCATGCTCTTCACCATGGACGAGGTCTACAAGGTGGCGCAGGATCCCGACTCGCTCATCTGCACCAACGTGGTGGACACGCCGACGCTGAAGAGCATTATCCAGGTCGGTCGGGCCGTCCGTCCAGGCGCCGTCGCCTCGCCTTGAATGCGAGCAGTGGCAGCTGGGTGGAAGGCGCCCTGGAGCCACGCTTAATGCCTCGGGATGGGGGATTAGCAGGCGCGCGTCTTCCCCGTTCCCCCGCCCTCCCTCCCTCCCTCCAGGCCGGACCTCCGCGGCCATAAGCTTTCTGCTGCCACGGCAGACGGCCATACGGACCGTCTCCGGAGCGCCGTCTCTCCCTCCTCCTCCTCCGCCTCCTCCTGCTTCTCGCGCGCCTCTGCTCCCCGAGGAACCGGGGCCGGCTTGAATGTTGCAAAGGAACGTTTGCGCGCGTCTTCTCCGGCACGTTGCAATCCTTTGGAGCTTTGGGGAGCGACTGGGGCACAGGGCGCCTCGGGTGACCTCCGAGGGGGGCTGAGGGTCGTATTGATGAGTGGGCCAGAGGGCAGCCCCGCTGGGTTGTCTCCAGGGCGTGTTCCGGGAAGACCGGTGGTGAAGAGGGGCCGTCTCTGATCTGGAGAACCCCGGTTGGATTCTCCACTCCTCCTCCTTGACAGTTCTCCCAGGGCTCTCACGGTTTTACATACCCCATCGGAGTTTGGTTGTAGAGAGAGGAAGGGAAGGGGATTTGAAGTGGCTTGGAGACTCATGTAGCCAGCAGGGTGACTTTGGGCCAGTTACAGTTCTCTCAGAGCTCTCTCAGCCCCACCTGCCTCACAGGGTGTCTGTTGTGGGAAGAGCCAGTGTGGTGAAGGGCAGCGGCCTCTGATCTGGAGAGCTGGGTTTGATTTCCCCGCTCCTCCTCCTCCTCCTCCTCCTCCTCCAAATGCAGCCAGCTGAGTGACCTTGACCCAATACTCTTAGGGTTATTCCCCTGTTGCAGTTCTCTCAGAGCTCTCTCAGCCCCACCTACCTCGCAGGGTGTTTGTTGTGGGGAGAGGAAGGGAAAGGCCATTGTAAGCTGCTTTAAGTTTCCTCGGCCAGTGAAACGCACAGGGTATTTAAAAAAACAGCTCTTCTTGTTTTGTGGTGAGCGAAATGGCTCTTGGGGTCATAGACAAGGATGGGTTTTATGCATGTTAAAAGAGATTGGAGTATGGCAGTGGAGAAAAATTGAATCCTGCAGTCCGTGGGTACAGTCCATATTCAGCAGGGTGGCCTGCGTGTTTTCCCTTCTTCAGTGTGAATCCCTAATTGAGACTTAATTTGCATCACATGCACTGTTTTTGCTGGTCAAGGGTGCGGGCTGAAATGTGGAGAGACAGAGAGGGAAGGGACCTCGGGGCCATCTAGTCCAACCCCCTGCACAATGCAGGAATTTCAAAACAAATCAGTCCACGATCTCTGAGCCAGCCTGCCCAGCGGGGAAATTCCTTCCTGAACCCAAAGTGATCATTGGCATCACCCTGGGCATGTAGGAAAGGGCCACCGGAGTTGAGTGCTGGCTCATCCCTTCCTTCCCTCCCTCTCACTATCTGCCTAACTCCCCAGACACAGCATTGCAGTGAGAGGGACATTCGTCCCTAATTTAAAACCTCCAAAGGAATTATGCAGGATCCTGTATTCGAATCCCGCTTTCTGACTCTATGAGTAATCTCATTCAAGTGCCTGAGCATTCCCCAGGCTCCTGGGTAGAATATCTTGCTCATCATGAGACTGACTTTCTAAACAGAAGATTGTCAAGCACTTGCCCCTTGTTCCTAAAATCACACTGTTTTTTATGTGCTGGAGTCGAAGCAATGCAAATGTACAAATCCTGGTTAAAAATCCTGGTTATTGTTCCCAAGCCCTCGAGGAACAGATTATTGTCGCATGGCACACCACCTCTCTGCCTCTCTTGCCTTGGAAACTCTGCAGGATCACCCTACCGCTGCTGCAGGGTGACAGCAATAACGACAAGCAGGACAGACAACTTAACGGGAGGTGGGAAAGCTCAGCGGTTTGACTTGTTATTAGGAACCAAGATCAGTAGTCAAGAATATCAGCAGTGCATAATGCACACTGGATGCATAAAAATGGCGTGGCACATCCCGATCCCGTCAGATTTCAGAACCGAGGCACACACAGGGTTTGCAGGGGAAGGCGACGGCATGCAACCTCTGCTTAAGAGAGCTGGTTTGGTGTAGTGGTTAAGAGCAGTGGCTTCTAATCTGGAGTGGCTTCTAATCTGGGTTGGATTCCTCGCTCCTCCTCCACGTGCAGCCAGCTGGGTGACCTGGGCCCGATCACAGTCTTGTTAGAGTTGTTCTCACAGAGCAGTTCTGTAAGGGCTCTCTCAGCCTCACCTCCCTCACAGGGTGTCTGTTGTGTGGAGAGGAAAGGGAAAGGCGACTGTAAGCTGCTTTGAGGCGCCTTCGGGCAGAGAAAAGCGGCATATAAGAACCAACTCTCCTTCTTCTTAAACCACCTCTGAGCAGGACAGTCTTAGGATCTCTTGGCTACCTTACACTCATGCCCTACGATAGGTAAATAAACAGTCACACCTTAAGGGCCAGCCATGGGAGAAGCTTTCAAGAGGACCAGTTTCCTCTGTCAGCTACAAGTAGGAATAGTCGCTTACCGCTTGTATCTAAAGGAATCTGGGAGACTCAAAAACGTGTACCTTTGTTGGCCTTTTCAGTGCCCCTGGATTCGAATCCTGCAGTCCAACAAAGCTACCTGCCCTAAACTTTCACAGATCTGGCCTCTCAGGCCAACCGAGGCACGCGTGGAGGGGTCATCTCTAGTCACACTGTGAAATTCTATGCTGGCACTTTGCTCCAGCATTGCTGCTCAGTAATGCGCCTAATGCTAAGTGACAGGCACGCACCCAAATGCACGGCTTACCTCGACAAACTGCAGGCTTTGGACTGAGCAGCAAACAAAAGTCTGGATCTGGTTTACACCCACAAACTTTACTGGGGGTGGGGTGGTGGTAAGCGACCTCAAGCCACACAGCCGGCTTGCGGGGAAGGCTGTCCAGTTTTCCAAGGCAAGAGGTGGTGATGTTGGGGCCTGCTTCCAGAGGTGGTCTCCCATGCAAATGTTAACCAGGGCTAACCCTGCTTAGCTTCTGAGATCAGGCCAGCCTGGGCCATCCACAACAAAGGAGATGATCAGAAATGGTTAGCCATTCCCTGCCTATGCATCTCCCAGGACTACCGACTAGATAGCAAGGATTGTTTTTCCCAGTCAGAGTAGTTCGGCAGTGGAAGGGGCTGCCTAAAGAGACCACCCCTCACTGGTGGTCTTCAAGCAGCAACTGGACAGATCCTTCTCCTGGGTGCTTGAGGCTGATCCTGCACTGAGCAGGGGGCAGGACTAGATGGCCTTCATGGCCCCTTCCCTCTCTAGGATTCTATGAGTCTAGTTCAGCAGTGGGATGGGCTGCCTGAGGAGGTGGGGAGCTCCCCCTCGCTGGCCGTCTTCAAACAGTGGCTGGTCAGATCCTTCTCCTGGATGCTTGAGGCTGATCCTGCACTGAGCAGGGGGCAGGACTAGATGGCCTGCATGGCCCCTTCCCACTCTAGGATTCTATGAGTCTAGTTCAGCAGTGGGATGGGCTGCCTGAGGAGGTGGGGAGCTCCCCCTCACTAGCCGTCTTCAAACACCGGGTGGACAGATCGAGGCTGATCCTGCACTGAGCAGGGGGCTGGACTAGATGGCCTGTATGGCTTCTTCCAGCTCTAAGATTCTATTATTCTTATCCTGGTTGCTTTAGGCTGATCCTGCCTTGAGCAGGGGGCGGACTAGATGGCCAGCATGACCCCTCCCACTCTAGGATTCTAGGGGTCTAGTTCAGCAGTGGAATGGGCTGCCTAAGGAGGTGTTGAGCTCCCCCTCACTGGCCGTCTTCAAGCAGCGGCTGGACAGATCCTTCTCCTGGGTGCTTGAGGCTGATCCTGCACTGAGGTGGGGAGGGGGTGTGTGGAAAAGATGGTCTGTGTGGCCCCTTCCATCTCTGTGGTTCTGTGGCTTTCTTTGTGGTCTCCCCTCTGAATGCTAACCAAGGCTGACTCTTCTTCGCTTCTAAGACTGGACGAGATGAAGCTAGCTTTACTATGGGAGTTAAAACTCAGTGTGCCCCGATCAGATGTAGGCAGACCTTCCAGGCAAGGCACACAGAATTCAGTGGCACTGTTATTAATTATTATTTAGCATGTGGCAGAGTGCACAGAGTTACTCCTTAGGCAGCCGATCCCACTGCTGAACTACTCGCACTGAAAAATTGCTGCGAACAGGAACTGGTCCCTGCCCTCCTCCATGGACTACCTTTCAGATACTTCAAGAAAGCCATCCTGTCCCCTCTCTGCCTCCTCTTCTCCAGGCTGAGCATTCCCAAGTCCCTCAGCCTTTCCTCACAGAGCTTGGTCCCCTGACCCTGGAGCATCCTCGTCACTCCCCTCGGCACCCTCTCCATTTTGTCCACATCCTTTCCCTCCCACGTATCTCCGCACACCTCAACCAGTTTGGCTCTAGGTTCCCTTTCATTCCCCCCTTCAGTTTACTCCCAGGCAAGTGGAACCGGACCTTTCCAGTCTCATTCAGTGCAAAAGCAAGCCAGGAAGCATGCATCGTCTTGTAAGCTTGGCCCTGTGGCTACCAATCTAGCGTCTGTTCCCTGGGCTGCACATCCAACTAGACTCAAGCGGTTTGTGGATCGTGCCATGCCCCCAAGCTTCTCGGCACGGTGTGTTTTATTTTACTGAACACTGATCGGTCCCCACAGCAAACACATCTCATCGGTCTGCATGACACACCAGGCATGTGCGCGCACACGCAAAAAGAATTGGACCGTTTGGAATTCTCTTTTCTTGTCTTTTTCCCCTCTCCGTTGGAAACAATCGAGGTCAGATGGGGACACCCTCTTTGGTTGCCTGTAAAATTGGTCTCCCTGGTCCGATCTTTTTGAAACTTGGGGGTTCTTTTGAGGACAGGTTCCAGCAGCTGCGCTGCAAATATGGTGCCTCTACCTCAAACCTCCACTTCCCCAGACCATAGAATAAGCAGAAAAGCAAAATTGTGGTCCCTTTAAACTGGCCGAACCATGCCCGAATTACAGTTCGGCGATTCAGCTAAAGTTGATTGAGGCAGTTTAACAAGTGGAAGTGCGATTTGAACCAGGTTTGTCCCTAAAGTGTCCCAATCGACATTGATTCAGGTACTTTCTGGACAATCCGAAAGGAATCGTGCATGCCTACGGCACACTTTAGTCCCCTGCAGAGCTGTTGCAGAAGAAACATATGGCTTGATCTGCTAAGCCTTTGAACCGCGGTTCTGTCGGACCAAAGACCGTTGAATCTCACAGAAGAGCTGCTCTTAGATCAATTTGGGGTGTGGGCCACAAGGAGGGGATTCGTGACCGTCTTCAGAGGTCATGCTTGGTGGAAGGGACAAATCCCGCAGACGTTGTCTGGTGTTGTTAAAGTTTACTGAGGCGTGAACTGAAAGCGCAAGTAAAGTTTGAATCGATATCAGTGTCAGATGAGTGGAATCGCTTTTAGCTAGCTGCAAAAAAAAAACTGAAGAGGCAGTCGCTGTCTCTAACAGGAAGCTCTTTAGAGCTAAATGCTGGCAGATCAGTGGGAAACAAAGATATTCCCCTAGTCTAGCAAGATACTCACAGCCCAGGAGAGATGCCAGAGCACAGGAGGGGGCAAAATCCCCCTCTTCAGTTGCAGGGAACCAGACTGTCCCCACACAGCCAGCTACACAAGGAGTGAGAATTTACCATTCCTGAATCTACACACCACTGGCAAATTGTGTTATTGTTGTGCTAGAAAATAATTTTCCCCGTGCGTGCAAGACAATCCAGTTGCCGGGAATTGCTTTGAAGCATGAGCCAGTGGTCTGCACATGTAGCCTAGATCAGGGGTAGTCAACCTGTGGTCCTCCCGATGTCCATGGACTACAATTTCCATGAGCCCCCGCCAGCAAACGCCCCCTGTAGGACATCTTCATATGCTGTTTCATCATGCACGGTACAGCTCTTGCATATTCAAATGCTATCCTCAGGTATCCAGCAAAAAGGATCCACAAAGAAGTGATACTAAAGTTGCCTAAGACCTTGGTGAGTGGCTGCAGCTCTGAGGGCCAGTTTGGTGTAGTGGTTAGGAGTGCAGACTTCTAATCTGGCATGCCAGGTTCGATTCTGCACTCCCCCACATGCAACCAGCTGGGTGACCTTGGGCTCACCACAGCACTGATAAAACTGTTCTGACCGGGCAGTGATATCAGGGCTCTCTCAGCCTCACCCACCCCACAGGGTGTCTGTTGTGGGGAGAGGAATGGGAAGGCGACTGTAAGCCGCTTTGAGCCTCCTTCGGGTAGAGAAAAGCGGCATATAAGAACCAACTTCTTCTTCTTCTGAGTGGACTATACCGACCTTTTGAACCGAGGGTCTAATGCAGCTTCATGCATTACCACACTGTTCAAGCCCTGCAGATAGTTCTGTCTACTACACACAACTAAGAGCTGATTGCCCTTTGCAAGAGAATGAGATGTCACAGCTACAGGTAAAAGAAACGGAGGGTCCAAGTTGGGCCTGTAAGGGGAGGTCCACATTTCCCTGAGTGGCAGAAAATGATGTCAAGTCTCAACCAACTTATGGTGACACAACAGGTTTGTCAAAGCAAGAGATATTCCCAGGGGGTTTACCATTGCCTGCCTCTGCAATGCAGCCTTGGCCTTCCTCAGCTATTTTCCATGCAAATACTAGCCAGGAGTGACCTTGCTTAATTTCCGAGAAGTGATGAAACCGGGCTAATTATGGTTAAAGTGTACGGTAACATTTAGCCGCCAGTTATTCTGCCTGGATATACTGGGCTATAATTCTCAGAGTGCTATGTTGTGGCACGCTTCCCTTCCCATAGAAGAACACTATTAAAGGCAACATATATAGTAATTAATTTAAAAATTTTATTTGTGCATGTTTTTAGAATGTACGTATCTCGATGACATTGTAATCTACCCGCAACATATATAGTAATTAATTTAAAAATTTTATTTGTGCATGTTTTTAGAATGTACGTATCTCGATGACATTGTAATCTACCCGGCGTCTTTTTGAGGAAGGGTGGAACAGGAATCAAAATGTAAATAAATACACCCCCCAAAATAGAAAAACAGCCCAATGAGCTGTTTACTTGAGTAAACATTGGTGGCAGATTTACCCCAAGAGGAAGCACATTGACATTCATCCTGCAGTTAAATCCCCTTGGGAACTTGAAAAGACATTCAGCAGGAAACATTTTCAATGCTTCCGGGATTGCTTGACTGCAGAAGGTGGCCAAACAAACCCGACCCAAAGATATTTTGCGCAGATAAATGCTTCCACTGGAATGAGTTGCGGCATGTGGTTTTCCTGGGTGACCCTTTCTGAGATGCCCCTCTCTCTCCCTCCTTCTCCTTTCTTCCTCTTTAGCTTGGAAAGTTTTCATGTCACACTTTCGGGTTGATGCTGCTCAGAGCACCATGATCCTTCTGCTTCTGTTTGTTGCTTTCGTTACCCAGAGCGTCCTGGAGAAGGCCGCTAGTGTGTGAGTGAGTGAGTGTGTGTGTGTTGGGAGACAAAAGGCACACAGAGAATGGCTGCTTAACCCTGTTCTCTCTGGTTCTTTCACAGCTCGATGCCATCTCCTTCAAGGTGCTTTCTCCCTCTCCCAAACAAGGCAGGTGAAAAGGACCACTGAGAAAGAGTCATTATGACCTGGGAAATGATAGGGGAAGAGAGGCCCCTCCAGGCTCTCCTGATGTTGTCTTCTGCTTTAAACAGCCTTTCCCAACTTTCTTCCCATTGAAAACCCCCTGAAACATTCTTCAGGCTTGAAGAAAGCCCAGAAGTGGCACTATCAGGCAGATTATGGTTGGGAAGCAGAGCTGTGGACACGCCTACCACCCAGGGCTCCTCCCCTTCCCACCTCCTCCAGGCCCATCATTGGCCATTGTGGGAGTGGGTGGGTGAGTCCACATGGCCACATATCATCATATCACTCAAAAAATGTTTAACAAATTTTAAAAACTCCCATCCATAGAATCCTAGAGTTGGGAGGGACCTCCTGGGTCAACCCCCTGCACTATGTAGGACACTCACAACCCTCTCGCTCATCCACTGTCACCTGCCACCCCCTTGAGCCTTCACAGAATCAGCCTCTCCGTGAGATGGCTCTCCAGCCTCTGTTTAAAACTTAAAAACCCATTAAGGGAACCTTTCCAGGCCAGTCAAGAAACCCCAGGGTTTCTCGAAACCCTGGCTGGAAATGCCTGGCTTAAAATTTTGGCACAGAAAGATCTACATCGGCTAACCATCTGTTCCTGGGCACTATTCACAGTCCTGTTTCCCTCTGAAGGCCTTAAGGAGGTTGGGCTTGGTGCCTAAAGGACCATCTTAGGGCTGACAACTGGTGAACTCCTGCAATTCCATCTGGTCACCCCTGGAGAAACCAGCTGCTTTGGATGGTAGACTCCATAGCACACCACACTGAAGAGCCTACCCTCTCAAAAGCCCACCTCCCCCAGGCTCCACCCCCAAATCCCCAGGTATTTCCCAACCCAGAGCTGAATCTGTACCCATACTATCCAGCCTGCCACTCAAGACCTACCTCTCAAGCCTTGCTCTGGATACCTTCACAGACATGGCCGGTGGCAACAAGAGACATGGTCCTTTCCGTTGTGGCCCCTCATTGAGAAAGCTACGCTGCTGCATTTCATTGCTGGCCAAAGCCTTTCACTTTACCAGGCTTTGGATTAGGGTGGTTTTAACCCATCCAGCTCCTCCCACTCCTCTTAGCTTCTTGAGGGGCTAGCAGGTTGTTGACCACCATAGTTTTTAATTTTTTTAAGGAGTCTGTTATTTTAAGACACTGCATCGATGAATGTCCAGATTGCTTTTAATCGGGGTTTTAAAGAACTGTTGTAACCTGCCACGAGCCAGTTATGCAAGTGGAGGGTAATAAGTCAAATTAATTAATTAATAAGTAATATAAATAAAAGCATCTCGGGGGAGGGGCTTTACTTCTGTCCGACTTCTCGAATGTCGCAAGATGCAGAATTTTTGCTGCGAGGGAGTTAGAAGCTGCAAGGAAACCCACCTGTTCCCCCCCTACGCCCACACTCCTCCATCTTCCTTCTGTTTCAAAAATGTCAAGAGATCTCAGGTTATAACAAGTTCGCTTCCTTCCTTCCCATCTTGGAGGGCGGGGGGGGGGGTTCTCTGCTTTCCTTTGTTAGCTTCCTTCTCTATGGCAACAGACCCCCATTTCACAAAGCCAAAAAAAAAATCCTTATTAGTTAGAGCAGGCAGTGTTAAGTTTGAAATCAACCAAGTGAAGAATTACTCATAGATACAAAAAGCTGACTTCATCACCGGAGCTCTTTTCAAAGAGAATTCATCATATCTGGCAGTTCACATCTGTTTTACCTTCAAGAGAATCTGAAAAGTGGGAATCGTAGAAACAAATCGCTTATGCTGGTTGCTGAGAGTTTTCTGGGCTGTGTCTGGTAGTTTTAATCCCTGATGTTTCGCCTGAAACTGTGGGTAGCATCTTCAGAGGTAGGCCATTGCAGGATGGGAATCCGTCCATGCTAAAGTGTAGTGTGTGTCAATAGTTGCTTGGCATTTTATTTACTTCTTGGGGTGGGATGGACGGGAACATTCACTTTTCCTGTGAATGGATGGAGTTCATTAGCGAGTCCATCAGGACGTGTTCATTAGCAAGTCTATTCGGAACTTTGCCTACTTTCCTTTCTGTTCCCTTTCACGCAATGAACTGATGTTAAACTACAAAGATTTAAATGGAAGGTGCTTGCTAGATGCAACTGCATAAGAGTGATAGGGCAATTGTGTAAATTTCTTTTGGAAAATGTGGGCAGACATGCCATGTGACATTCCACCTTGATTTAGAAAAATGTGTTTCTTAAATTGCAGAATAAATAGACTGGAGGAAAAGGAGTGGTGTGTAAGGCAGGCACAGAAGGCTTGCTCCTCTGAAAACCTGCAGTAAGATGTGGGTGTTTAACAGACCAAGGATTCTGGGCTTTTTGACTTTTGATACATTCCATGCTCTCTGCCAAAGCAGTTAATGAAAACAGCACAGACTTTGTCCAAGGCTGAAGTGAATCTGCTGTCCAATCAGGTTGTCAGTGATAAAACCATCAAAGCTAATGAGTATAGTGTGAATTTCAATTGACCCTCATGAATTTTCAGAGACAGATAATTTTTCAGTAATCTACAGACTCTCTTTCAATACCTGATGATGAGCAAATCACAAAGAGCTTCAGGCTTTCATCCCAGAAGTTTTGCGTTTTTCTAGCCTTGTAGAGGTGCACATTCAGCTAATCCAAGCTGGAAAAATACCCAGAAAATGCTTTTTTTGGTATTTGGGGGATATTAATTCCTCTGAATATCAATTTTGATATTTTTCAGCTACCGAAATGGCAGAGCACCGGATAGCCACTGCTGAAGTGCATTTAAAGGGTTCTCAGTCCCTTTAAACGCCTCCGGGGTGAACTCTTAGCTTGGCGATGGGATTTAAAGGGATTTCGAGCTCTTTAAATGCCTTCAGAGTTCATTTGCACCCAGCACTGTTTGCAAAATCGTTTGCAAAGAGCCTCTTGTGGCGCAGAGTGGTAAGGCAGCCGTCTGAAAGCTTTGCCCATGAGGCTGGGAGTTCAATCCCGGCAGCCGGCTCAAGGTTGACTCAGCCTTCCAAACGAACGGTCGGTAAAATGAGTACCCAGCTTGCTGGGGGGTAAAACAGTAATGACTGGGGAAGGCACTGGCAAACCATCCCGTATTGAGTCTGCCGAGAAAACGCTAGAGGGTGTCACCCCAAGGGTCAGACATGACCTGGTGCTTGCACAGGGGATACCTTTACCTTTACCTTTACCTTACTGTTTGCAAAAGGCATTTAAATGTTAAAGGAACTGGATTTAAATGCCTTTTCCTCCATTGGAAACCATGGAGGATGGGGGCAACATCCTAGGGGCCCAGAGAATTTGAACTATAATACTCCCCGATTTAAGGGAGTTGCAAAAATTTGGCACTCCTGAATATTTACCGTGTCCAAATACCAGACCAGGATTGGGAATCAAAAGTATTCAATATAGTGGAACCAAAATTACAAGGATGTTGGGTTTCTTCACACTCCCCTAGAACCTGTCCTTCCACAATTACTTGCTCTTTGACAAAAACCCTTACGAGCAGGAGATGTCATCTGATAATCAGAAAGGCAAATTTCAGCAATTTAGCTGTCCCGTTGATGGATATTCAAATACTAATGTAATCATCGTGAAGTCAGCTAATCAAGCATGGATACGGACTTTGCAAAGATTTTTTAAATGACTTTACTGTATTCTACTTATGTTGTGAACCAGCTCAAGCCAATTTCTGAAGAGGTGGTGGATTCATTTTCTGAGTAAATAAATATGAAGTGATGCGCTTCAACAGAGCCTAACTTTGTAGGAAAGAAAGAAATGTGTTCCTGTCTAATTTCCCTTGAAGCGAATTGAGTTTAGTTCATACCTCAGCCCTAATTACAGGGATTCGTACCAACCAAGACATAAAGACTGCTGAATTTTCATTGGAAACTCGCTTTTTGAGTGCCGTTCGTTTGATTGTTTGCCTTTTTTATGGCGGGGGAGAGGGGATGCGGATTCGTGTGGCTATTTCCTCATTCTCCTGGTCCAGCCTTTCCAGTTCCTCCATGCTTTTTCTATCCAAGCTTAAACCGGAGGGGTCCTGCACGGTCCTCCACTTGCTCAAAGGAGGCATCTTGCAGTCGCCCCAGGAGGAACCGGAAATAAAGCTTCCGTTGACTGACGCTCACGTCGATGTTCCTTCAGCGCTGAACAGAGGATCCACGATTTTGCCATGGCTTCCAGGGGTCCCCCGTGGCTGTGGGTCTGTTGTGTTGGTGAGCGCTGTCAGCCATCTGGAGCATTTGGAGAGGGAGGAGAGAAAATGCAGTAATGACCCTTCATGCCTGGTGAGTTGATGCAGAAGGAGCAAAGCAGAGGCCGGCCCTTCAGGCAAAGACGAGTGAGACGTCACCTGGACATTCTGGGCCTCCTTGTCATAAGGGAGGAAGGAAATCAACGCAGAGATGTTTTTAAGTTGTAACAGCAGATTTCCAGAATAATCTCTGCTCAGGCAGGTTAGATCTGGCCTGTTCTTGTAGGAGGTCCTCATATGCGACTGGGTTGAAGGACCGTCTCCTTCCGTGTGTACCAGCCCTTTGTTTATTTGTGTATAGGCCACTTCTCCTTGTAGCCTCAGGGCGGCTTGCATAATAAATTACAAGCAATACAACAAATCAGATTTCTAAATACATTAAATCAAGCTGTCCACGTCGCTCCCTCGATGTGCCTGGAAGTAAGATGGTTACAGTTAGTCAACCAGGCACAAAACAGAGAGGGAACCCCTGAGACACGGGGAGAGGGGTTCTAGCTGGGGGCCAGACTTGATGGTGGCGGTGGTCCTTGACCTCAACCAAATGCTGAGTGGAAGAGAGACTTCATGCAAGCAGGCGGGATATGCAGAGGGGCAGTAAGTGTGGAGAAATCAGTATTGGTAATGAGAAAGGAAACCTAGGTCTTGATTTAGTCCAGGATGCAGCATTGTCTTGAGACCTAGCTTTCCTGTCTGATCACCAAAGCTGATTTCTCCATGCTTACTGCCCCTCTGCATGCAGTGCCTCACAAAAGCTCCTCCCTTGCCATAAATGTTGTTCATCTTGTAGATGCCACTGCCCTTGAGGAAAGGCAGGATGTAAATGTTCTAGTAAATAAAACAATAAAAGCCTCCAATAGTCCTTATGCATCGGGGCATCTCGATATTCAAAATGTGTTTCACAACCAAGAGGAGAGTAAACTCATGAGGCAGCTCTTTCAGGAACCTCCCCAATGCACCACTCTGGAATTCCCTCTCAGTGGAGACTGGGTCACAAGAATGGCTGCCACAAGTACCTCCTACTGCCTGGCTGTCCTTGAGGGTAGAGTCTGAACCCCTTTCCCCTTGTTTCCCCCCCTTTATGCCACAGTCATATAGGGGAGAAAAGGGTCCAGCATGGGACTGTATCGTGGTGAGGACTGTACCTGCCCCCAGAAAAACTTAGCTTCCCAGACAAGTGGTTTGTTTCACAGATTGCTAACCTGCAAATGGGGTTGAGTGGTTTCCTGGATTGCAGCTGGATCTCCAGACTAAAAAGCTCTGTTCCTCATGAGAAAATGGCTGCTTTGCAGGGTGGGTAGTAAGACATCGTATCTCACTGAGGTCTCTCCCCTCAGTGTCCCTGTGTCACCAACAATATGAAGACAGCCTTTCCGGGGACGCATCAAAATTGAGGTCGCTGCATGACCAGGGACACAGGCCAGGGTCTCCTTTTGCTGGCGACAAGTCTCCTGCCCAAGAGGAATGGATCAGAAGGAATGGGATGAAATTAATCTAAAGGAAATTCCATCTAAACCTCCGGAAGAAGTTCCTGACAGTGAGCGTGGTATCTCAGTGGAACAGGCTTCCTCGGGAGGTGGTGGGTTCTCCATCTTTGGAGATTTTTAAACAGATGCTGGAGAGCCATCTGACGGAGAGGCTGATTCTGTGAAGGCTCAAGGGGTGACAGGTGACAGTGGATGAGCGATAGGGTTGTGAGTGTCCTGCACAGTGCAGGGGGTTGGGCTAGATGACCCAGGGGTCCCTTCCAACTCTATGATTCTAAGTCCCCTTCCCCAGCCAGGTAATTGGTGCCAGGGGAGGGGCCCCAGAGGCAGGCATTCCCCCAACGCCAGCAGGGGCCTGGTACTCCTACTGTATCCCCAACACCCATGGCAACCTAAAACCAGCCCTGGAACGTGTAGGTGTCGTTCCTTTCTCATAGGATAGCTCTTTGGTTAGAGCAGGCTTTCTCAATCAGGATGTCGTGAAACCCTGGAGTTTTTTGAGAGCTTGGGATTCCTTGGCAGCTCTGGAATGGGAGTTGATTAATTTTTTCGATAGTTTTTGAATTTGTTAAAATTTATCAAGTCACAAAAGTGATTTATACTGTGTTGGTTAGGCCCCCTGGATCCTGTGTGCAGTTCTGGAGGCCTCACTTCAAAAAGGGCGTGGACAAAAAGGAGATGGGGCAGAGGGGGGTGCCAAGGAAGATCCGGGGCCTGGGGACCAAGCCCTGTGAGGAAAGGCTGAGGGACCTGGGAATGTCCAGCCTGGAGAGAAGGGGGCTGAGAGGGGACAGCATGGTGGTCTTGAAGGATTTGAAAAGGTGTCCCTTCCAACTCTGATTCTATCATTCTATGATCCTAGGTGATATTTAAGAGCCTCTTGTGGTGCAGAGTGGTAAGGCAGCCGTCTGAAAGCTCTGCCCATGAGGCTGGGAGTTCAATCCCAGTAGCCGGCTCAAGGTCAACTCAGCCTTTCATCCTTCCGAGGTCGGTAAAATGAGAACCCAGCTTGCTGGGGGTAAACGGTAATGACTGGGGAAGGCACTGGCAAACCACCCCGTATTGAGCCTGCCATGAAATGCTAGAGGGCATCACCCCAAGGGTCAGACATGACTCAGTGCTTGCACAGGGGATACCTTTACCTTCACCTTTTAGGTGATATTTATGATTTGTTAAATGGATTTATTAACCACCACTCTCGGCCCATCTGTCTCAAAACAGTAAAAAAGACCTAATAAAATGATGATGATAAAGAAATTTCCAGTCCTAATCCTGCTAAAATTCGTAGCAGACTCGACAGATCCATCCTGCAAAAAAACTCAGAGCGGATGCTTGGAGGAGGGACCCAGCAGACCCTAGCCTCAACCAAACACCTGGTAGAAGACCTCCACAGACCCTGTGGAACTGCAATAGCTCCAACAAGGCCCATATATATGGTCATGTTGACCCACCCACCCCTCCCACAATAGCTAATGATGGGCCTGGAGGGGGTGGGAAGGGGAGGGGCCCCGGGTGGGCGTGTCCACAGCTCTGCTTCCCAACCATATTCTGCACGATGGTGCCACTTCTGGGGTTTCTCAAAGCCCGAAGAATGTTTTAGGGCTTCTCAATTATTCAAAAAATTCAAGAAAGGCTGAGTTAGAGGGAAGCCTGTGTCTCGCTGCATCTTGGAAGGACAGCAAACGCTGTTCTCGGGGAATGTGAACGGCATTTACCCGGGAACGACTAATCCCACCCTCCTTGCGCCGAAGCCCGTCTCGCCGGCCGGATTGAAATTAAATAAGTCCTTTGCTTTCCCTGCTTTTACGTAATGGCTCCGCTTAGTGAGCCTGGGTGTGCCTTACGTAATTGCGTGCGTGTGTCCGTCGATGATAATTGATTTGCAGCTCCTCAAGGGCCGGGAATGAAAAGAGCAAGGGTTTTGCGGTGGAGCGAATCCTGCCCGCTTCTTTCCACGGAAGTCGGCACGGGCAAAACAAGCCAGAGGAAAGAGGCCGCTTTGCAAGTGGAAAACGAAGCGTTGGTTGAACGGTTCGCGTGGCCGCTGAATTGCTTGGCTTTGTTTCTTCGAGGCTTCGTTAAAGATGCTCGTTGGAAGGTAGCCCAGTTGCATAGTGGATGGTTTTTGCAAAATGCCCCCCCCCCTGCCCCTGGAGGGTGTGAGAGAGTTGCCACACGAACTGGTCACATTTCAGGCAGCCCGAGGGGGCCGAGACGTGTAGGGAAGAATCCGGGCCATGCAGATTCTGTGGCGAGAAAAGCCACGTTCTGAGACTTGCTTGAACGATGCAAGTGAAGGAACTTCACCTAATACAGTGGTTCTCAACCAAGGGGTCGAGAGAGGGGGCGTGGCATAGCAAGCAGCTTGGCCAAAGGGGGGGGGGTTGCCACCCACACAACAGCCTTGCAGTGTAGATCGAGATAGAGCATTCGTCTGTCTGGAGCAGTGGAAAAGAGTGAGATCGGCATGGTCAGACAAGAGGCAGACACTGAACTGAGTAACCGTGGGGAAAAAAAATACTTATATGCAATCCTGAACAATGGATCTTCACGCCATTGGTCAGTTTCGGTTTCTGTGAAATTACACCTTGCATAATTTTATAGTTGGGGGTCACCAAAACATGGGTCCTGGCATTAGGAAGGTTGAGAACCACTGGCCTAATGTTTCTGCCTTGCTTTAATTTGTTCTGGTTTTGGAAGGGGTGTTAAGTCGCTGCTGACTTGTGGTGTCCTGCATAGTGCAGGGGGTTGGACTAGATGACCCAGGAGTTCCCTTCCAACTCTAGGATTCTAGGCTTCTTCAGTCCAGGGAGAAACGTAGCCCCAATTCAAGGAGATGACACCTACAGCACCTTTAGAGGGATGCTCCCACCAAACCTCTCTCTGCAACCATAAGCACCAGAAACTTCATTTTAAAGAAAAGCTTCCGTTCTTGTACCGCTGAGTCCCACGGCCATCAGCAAGCGTCGTGCACAGCCACGCTCCGCGAATCACAGCCCCGACTTGGCGACGTGTGGAACGCACCTTGCCCCTGAAATCTCGCTGAGCTCTCTTTGGATCGATCGCAAAGGTGTGACCCAAGCAAGCGTTCGTGCTTCAAGGCAGCCTGGGTTTCCGAGAGCTTTTTACAATTCTTCTTCTTCTTCCAGGGCAGAGGGCACAAGAGAGTTTTGGGATTTGTGCGTGTCTCGCTCCCGACTCTCCCCCCCTCCCTCCCCAGATGCCATGTGCCTTTTTCTCCCCTCCCCACTGTGAATGCTTTGCCAGCACGCTGCGTGCTTGAAACGCTGCCTTTCAAAAGGCCATCCGAGAAAGGAGGCCAGGGCAGCCTGAGGACTCGCCCTGGAAACGCAGCAAGCCGCAGGGGCCCTTGTGAACTGCAATGACCTGCAGCTTCTCGAACCCAGCAGTGGCTGTCTTTAGCAACAGACTGGATGGGGTGTGGCTTAGCGGCAGAGGCCTTGCAGAGTCCCCGGTTCTATCCCCGGCCTCTCCTGTTAAGTGGATCTTATGTAATTTTTGCCTGAGACCCTGGAAAGTGTCTGTAGGTGGGTAGAATTGACTTTGATGGGCAAAGGGCCTGATTTGAGATAAAGCAGATTCATGTTTTTTACTCTGCTCTGGTTCGGCCTCACTCGGAGTCCTGGGTTCAGTTTTGGGCACCCCAGTTGGAGAGGGATGGAGACAAACTGGAGCGTGTCCAGAGGAGGGCAACAAAGATGGTGAGGGGTTTGGAGACCAAGACGTAGGAGGAAAGGTTGGGGGAGCTTGGTCTGTTTAGCCTGGAGAGGAGATGGGACAGCCTTTTACAACCTTCCATCCTCGGAGGTACCGCTGAAGTATTTTTCAGGCTTCAAGGGACCAGGAAGTGATGTCAGCTGGCCACGCCCCCGGAAATGAGAGGAGCCTCAGCCTGCAATGTTTTAAATGTCTGTGGCCCCTCCCTTTCCCACCCCCTCCACAGCCATCATGGGTCACTTTAGGAGGGGGCAGGTCAACCTGCCCAAATAAAGACGGATATTCTAAAAAACAAAATTAAAACTCTTTCTTTTGTCTTCCTTCAGAGCCGGATATGGCAGGCACAGGGTGGGAGGGCTCTCCCCAGTGGCTGTCTTGGAAACCCCCAAGCCGTCGTATGATGGGCTGCCCCAAACAGTCTTCCCTGTACTCATGTAATGTGGAAGTTGTGCCTTCATGGCAGAGGTGAAATCTGCCTGAGATGAGAGCTCATTCCCAGGGCTGCCGACTGCAGCTTAGGAACTTCTAGGAGATTTGGGAATGTGGAGTGGGCAGGGCTTGTGGGGAGGGCAGGGTCTTATGCCACACCCTCCAAGGCAGCCATTTTCCTTAGGGAGACTGATTGCTGTAGCCTGGCATCCTTTGACACTGCGGGAGAGTTATAATTCATCACCAGAAGGCAGGCAGCCCTATGCATTGGTTGCAAGGTCAGAATTAGCTCAGAACATCCTTCTCCCTTCCTCCATTTTATCACAACATCCCAGTGAGGTAGGCCGGCATGAATTTCTTATTACAGGTGCAAGGTAACCAAGAGACCTTCCAAGACAGAAGTGGGGATTTGAACTCGGGTTTCCTAGCCTGGCCCTCTATCCACTAAGCCAGGGGTAATCAAACTGCGGCCCCCCAGATGTCCATGGACTACAATTCCCAGGAGCCCCTGCCAGCATTCGCTGGCAGGGGCTTCTGGGAATTGTAGTCCATGGACATCTGGAGGGCCGCAGTTTGACTACCCCTGTACTAAGCCAAGGGTGGCCCAACTGTGGCTCTCCAGATGTCCATGGACTACAATTCCCACGAGCCCCTGCAAGCATGCAGGCAAGGGCTCGTGGGAATTGTAGTCTAAGGACACATGGAGACCCACAATTGGGCCACACCTGCACTATGCCATGCCGGCTCTCAAAACAGGTTAACTTTGCTGGGTCCGTTTCGAGTTCTCACTGTCTCCGGGGAAGTATGACATTTCTGCAGGACAAGAAACAGCCTCATACATTTTTATTATATTTATTGCCTTGCTCTCTCCCATCTTTCTTCCATTATGGGACTCTAAATGTCATGTATTGCATTCCCAGGAAATCCATTCCGATCCTGCCCAGACCCTGATCTGCTTAGCTTCAAAATGGCTGTCTGTACCCTCCGCCCCATACCCCCAGGCCCTATATGGTGCCCCTGCCTCTTGCAAAACACTCCCTTGATGGGTTGGCCATGAATGACGGTCCAGGAAATCCTGGCAAAGAACAGAAAACCTGTCAATGACAGCAAGACACGCTCTTTTTTTTATCGAAAAATATTTCCGGAAAGGAGCACAGTCATCATCCACTATGTAGCGCCAGGCTATTTGATCAAATCATAATTTCATAACGGCGAACCACTGGGGAGAAGAGAAGCCGTTCATCAAAGACCTGCCAGAGTGAGATCTGGAACGTTAAAGGTGGATTGGTTACAACTCCAACTTGTCTCTGAAATTTCTTGGCTCCGTTGGAGAAGAAAATAAAAGGTGTGGAGGAGAGAAAAGTGTTCACCCGTATACCAGCTTGGGAAGGAAAGATAGTAGCCTGATCTTGTTGGATCTGAGAAGCTAAGCGAGATCAGGACTTGGAAGGGAGACCACCAAGGAAGGCTCTGTAGAGGAAGTCCATGGCCAACCACCTCTGCTTCTCACCTGCCTTGAAAGCCCTTTGCTGGGCTCAGTTTCTGGAAGGGAGACCACCAAGGAAGACTCTGCAGAGAAAAGCAATGGCCAACCACCTCTGCTTCTCACGTGCTTTGTAAGCCCCTGGGCTCAATATCTGGAAGGGAGACCACCAAGGAAGACTCTGCAGAGGAAGGCCATGGCCAACCACCTCTGCTCTTCACTTGCCTTGAAAGACTCTTGCAGGGGTCAGGTCAGGTGGGTTGCCATGTTGATGGAAGCAAAAGAACAAAATATAACTCCAGAGGGACCTTCAAGGCCAACAAAGTTTAATTCTGGCTACAAGCTTTTGTGTGCATGCCCATGTCTCCAGGCCCCTTCTGGCTCTATGGTTTTAACCCCATAGAGACAAGTGATCAAGCAGCGGCGGTTTCCTTTTGCCTTCCTCTGGTAAAGTCTTCCGTGATGGTCTATGGTTCCCAACCCTGCTTGGCTTCTGAAATCTGATGAGGCTGACTTAAAATATCCCATCCCATGTCCTCAAGTTGGCTTCCAGTGTAAACAAAACAATCATCGCAGGTCTGGATTCCCAGCCTGCAGGCAAATGACTGTGAGGAAATAGTGCCAGATGTCAGAAGCCACCACCAAGATCATCTTTCCTTGGGTGATGAAGGCCTTCATCATGCCTTCAGATGAAAGCCTGAATCTACGGGCCAGTCCGTAAAGGAAACTGCTTCTTCCACACGTCCATCTCGCTAACGAATCATTCTCTGAATACTCCGATGCCTTTTCATCCCCTTCTCTTGAACCTGAAAGGAGGATCCATCATCTGGCTAAGAAAGCCACCAGGAGAAGATGAAAGGTTTCCTCAAACCAGGGCGTCCATTTGAGGCACTTACTCCCGCTGGTACAATGGCCCCTCGTGAATATCACAGGCCAGGCAGTGGGTGCTCCTGTCCTTAAGAGACGCACTGACTCAGGCACACCACTGGATCTCCGGCTGATATCAGAGCTCCGCTTTGGAAAGTGAAATTAGTCTCGGATCCAAGTTCTCGACACTAGAGTCTCTGAGGAAATTAAGGGATGGCGTGGGTGAGCAGGAGGAAAGAGCAGCTCCCTTCCCGGAGGCTTTTGCTAGCCTGCCACGGTTGAACATACAAACCCACCTCCTCCTGCGAGCTTCCCTGTTATGCAAAAGACAGCCTGTCTTTTCCTGTCATGTTTGTCGTCTCGGTCTGTGATTTATAATCAGCTGTACTGATTGAGCCTCACAGTTACGGAAAACCACCCGCCATTTTACAAGCGAAAAGCAAACGGGTCGAATCCTATGAATAAGTTAGGGGGGGCAGGGATATGGGGGGGAGGAGCCATCCTTTCCCATGGAAGTGCTGCCTGTAGCAGCCCTAGCTCCACAGCAGAGGAAATCTAGCGCACGTGGGAATCCTTCATACGATCCGAGACTGTGAAGGCCGAAAGACTCCTGTGGAGCTGAAGGAAGCCCTTCCCTCAGCTCCGGTTTCTGGTCTCTGAGCACTGGCAGGAGAAATTTTTAAACAAATACTAGGCGAAAGTTCACACCAAGGCGAAAGCCCAGGCCAAGGAGCTAGCGGGAAGGGGTTGTGGAAGGGAGGCAGCGTTGTGGAAGGGTGAATATGGACTGAGCTTACCGCAGAGGAGGGGTGCTTGTTGTGGAGTTGGGTCAGAGGGCGTGGGATGCAAGTGGTGGGCTCGGACACCCCGGACTCGCTCCACCCCCAGGTCGGTTTCACAAATATTAAGAGGAACCATGGATAAGGATATCACTAATTACATACACACAGACATATATACATGTATATTATACACACACACACTGCCCCTCCCCAGTTTTGCTACCACCTCTCTACTCAGTGAGGCTGAGCAGCTGGTCTGGGATGTTGTGACAGTGAGCAACCTGGTAAATCTAGAGTAGCCTTTCTCAACTTTTTTGCCATTGACAATCCCCTGAAACGATCTTCAGGCTTCAGGAAAACCCAGAAGTGGTGCAGTTGTGCCAAATATGGTTCGGAAGCGGAGCTGTGGACACGCCCACCCAGGGCCCCTCCCCTTCCCACCACCTCCAGGCCCATCATTGGCCAATTGGGGAGGGGTGGAGCACCATGACCATATGCAGTCATATTCCCAATCAATGTTTAACAAATTTTTAAAAATATTTTTTAAAATTAATGAACCATTCGGGAAACTTTTCCAGGGTTGTCAAGAAACCCCAGGGTTTCACGAAACCCTGGTTGAGAAAGCTTGAGAGTGATTCCTCCAAGGAGTTCATGGTCCTCCAGACTTGTCTTTCATTCTCACACCAACCCTGCGAGGCTGGTCAGGCTGCTTTAAACATCTGTCACCCAGTCTGTTGTTCTTACTCACACTTCAATCATCCAGCACTCTGGCAGTGTAAGCAGTGCCCAGGGACCATGGGCCTGGCAAAGGAATCCAAAAGCAATACCACACAAGGTGCATTCATATTGCCCCAATTTGGGCAACGTGCGCCCAAGGCCACCGATAACGGGACGCATTTTTCAATGTTCATGACCCGCTGATGAAGATCACAAAATAAGGCAGGCCATCTTCCATTGCACTCTGTCGAGGTCTGTGTGTGCGTTCTCACACATCCTCTTTTGAGCTTCACGCAGAGGCCGAGACGTGCTTTTCGCGAGGAGAGCCCTTGAGCTGAAGCACAGAAAGTTTGTCCTCTTGACCTCGGCCACAGGTTTACTTGCAGAGCTCACAGTCTCGCTTTATTTTGGACGGACGCAAGACTCTTTTTTTAATTTTTGCTTGAAGCAAATGGCTGGGGAGAATTTGAGGCTCCTCAGGTTAGGCTGGCCAGGCCTCTCCTGAAAACCAGCGGTGAACTGGCGAAGACATACCATGAGCAAGAGGAGGGCAAAGGTACCGTGGCCGGCATCGGGCAGGAAGTGATGTCACCAAATTCCAATGATGCTGTGCTGCTCGGGCATGTGGGCAAAACTGGCTTCTACCATGGCCTTTTGGCCCAAATACGGCCGGGGAGGTTGGACTAGATGACACAGGAGGTCCCGTCCAACTCTATGATTCTATACCACAGCGTTGCCCGGGTGTTGCTGGTGTGATGACATCACTTCCTGTGTGGTATCGGTGAGGGAGCCTGAGCCTTCCTCTTCCTATTGGTAAGTCATCCTGCTGGCCAGCTGACAAGGGATCAAGGCTCGATAGTGTAGGAGCTGGGCCAGGCGTTGGCCACTGTGTGAAATAGGATGTTGGACTCCATGGACCACTGGTCTGACCCAGCAGAATGCTCTCATGCTCCAGCAAACCTTGCAGTGCTTTTAGGATCGGGCCATGGCTGAAGAGTGTTGAGATAAGAAAAGGGAGCAGGCTGAGGTAGATTCCGAGCCCACGAGAAGAGCCAGCGTAGTATAATCTGGGAAACAGGGTTGTAGTCCCCACTCTTCCATATGAAGCCAGCTGGGGGATCTTGGGTCAGTCACAGTTCTCTCAGAGTTCTCTCAGCCCCCCCTCTCTCACAGGGTTTCTGTTGTGGGGAGAAGAAGAAGAAGTAGTTTTTTTATACCCTGCTTTTCACTGCCCAAAGGAGTCTCAAAGCGGCTTCCAATCATCTTCCCTTCCTCTCCCCACAACAGACACCTTGTGAGGGAGGTGAGGCTGAGAGAGCTCCGATAGAATACTTGGTGAGAACAGAACTATCAGGACTGTGATGAGCCCAAGGTCACCCAGCTGGCTGTATCTGGAGGATAGTAAAAATCGGGTGTCAGGGGGTATAAAAACCTCCTCCTCCTCCTCCTTCTCCTCCTCCTCTTCTTCTTCTTCTTCTTCTTCTTCCTCTTCTTCTTCTTCTTCTTCTTCTCCTTCTTCTCCTTCTTCTCCTTCTTCTCCTTCTTCTCCTTCTTCTCCTTCTTCTTCTCCTCCTTCTCCTTCCCAGATGTCTTTCTCAATTTCCATCTTCACACAAGTCAAACTGTCTTGCTCCAGCTTCACTTTCTAAAACTGCTTGTAATATAGTTACAGACTCTGCGAGGTATCGCACCTGGCTAACAGTGCAGGCCTTCACACAAAGACAATAATCCCCTTTTAATCTCTCAGTGCCAGGCAGGGATGAATGGAAGCTTTCTTCAAATGGCCGTCCACAAACAACAGTGCCTGATGAGAACAGGCATGCTCAGCTCTATTACTAACCAGAACAGTCACTGTATTTGAGGGCTTCTTCTTTCCTTTTGGCCGTTCTCCTTCATACTCACTTCAGGGTGTTGCGAGGTCTCACATGGAGCTGGCTTTTGGTTAGCCAGAATCACAGAGGAGGCCTGGGCCTATTCCACACACATAGGATAATGCACTTGAGAAGTAGATTTTCCTATTCCGCACAGGAAAATCCAGCTGCCAAAACACATTGAAAGTGCATTTTCCTACGTGTGCGGAATGGGCCCTGTTTACGTTTCTAGCATTGCCTTTAACATCTCGAGATCTGCCTCGGTTGGGGTTTTCTGCCGTCACAATATGGTTTCTGAGGAGGGACAGTGTAGTAGTATTTTAACAAATGGCTTGGAGTAAATTGGGCGTGATCTCGGTCACCGTTCTGATACTTAAGAATCTTCCCTATCAGACCCTATGGCTCAACTGCCCCCACATTTTTTCCATCTTGCACTACTTCTTTTAGTTGAATAACACTCTGGCCAGAGTCCATTTTGATCTTGCCTAATCGCCATGTTCTTTGTCAGCCTGGTTTCCTTTTGCCACTGACCAGTCCCAGCGTCATCACTTTAGATCAGTGGTCTCCAAACTTTTTATCACCGGGGACCACTCAACGCCTTTTACTGAGGCCCAGTGGGGGGGGGGTAGTTTACTCCTCTACTCTCAACCACTGCCCTAACACTCTCTCGTCGCTATGGTAATGTTTAAACCTCCCTTCAAAATAAGATACAGACACGCCACAACAATGAACATGAGGAACGTTTTATTTTCATGGAAATTTTAACTCATGACAATGACAAATCAATGGGAACCCTGAGCTTGTTTCTCTGCAGCGAGATAGTCCCATCTGGGAGTGATGGGAGACAATGACACCCAAAGTGTGTTGTAAAGGGCCGGAGGGGGGTGAAGTAAAGGGCCGGGGGGGGGAGAGAAGGCGTCCTTCGGGGCCCACCTCCAGTTAGTCAACGGAACACAGGTTGGGGATCGCTATTTTAGATTGCGTGATACAGCCCAAGGAAGTGAGCCAGAGTTTTGTGATTTTGCCTTATAGGGATATATCAAGCTTTATGCACTCTAGTGTTTCCTTGTTCGTGGCTTTGGCTGTCCATGGGACCCACAGAAGCCTTCTCCAGCACCAAATGAGTCCCTTCTCCTCTTGTCCAATTTTTTAATCGTCCAACTTTCACAGCCATAGGTGGCTGTTAGAAATGGAGCTAGTCTGAATTCAGTAGTCTGGTTATGTCCTTGCTTTTCCGTGCTTCATTCAAACTTATCATTACTGAGCGACCCACTACTGGACAGGTGACCCTACTGAGTACATTTGGACGTGTGGCTCACCCTACCAAAAGGACTGGGGACTGCTGAAGTATATCACAGCTCTTTATTTTGGCTTATCCCTTCTTCCCCTGCTGTGCTCGTAGCTTATTCACTCAAACTTCTATAGGGGAAGCAAATCCATTTTTCTTTCACATCGTGGCCAATCTTTTCAAGCCGCCTTAAGAAAGCTGGGGCATAAATATTTTGAGTGCACAGAATCACACAGTTAATTACTTCCTTATCGCTTTCCCCACTGGGGAGACGGGCCATGCCTGCCTTACAGTGCAGAGAGTCGAATAAAAACATTTCCATTGTACTGTTTTGCATGTCAATAGGGAGCGCCGTATTTTTTCATGCATATAAAAATATGTACGTAGTAAATTAAAGTAGGTACTTAACTAGGGAAGCCATGTACTGTGACTCACGGTGGGCTGGTATTGTTTGCAGTCTTCACACAAGATCACATTCAGCTTGCGGGTCGCACCAAAGGGTGATTTTGTGATATGTTCCCACTAAAAGAAATATGAGGTGCATATGTTGGTAGGGGTGCCAGCCTCCCTGTGGGAGCTGGGGATCTCCCAGAATTGTAGCTCATCTCCAGACTACAGAGAAAAATCATAGAATCATAGAGTTGGAAGATACCTCCTGGGTCATCTAGTCTAACCCCCTGCACTATGCAGACAACCTGTGAGTTAGGGGGGGACTGAGAGAAGGAGGAGGAGGAGGAGTCTCAAAGCGGCTTACAGTCGCCTTCCCTTTCCTCTCCCCACAACAGACACCCTGTGAGGTGGGTGAGGCTGAGAGAGCCCGGATATCACTACTCGGTCAGAATAGTTTTATCAGTGCTGTGGTGAGCCCAAGGTCACCCATCTGGCTGCATGTGGGGGATTGCAGAATCGAACCCGGCATGCCAGATTAGAAGTCCGCACTCCTAACCACTATACCAAACTGGCTATTTTCTTGAGCTAGGACGGTTGGGGGGGAGGGGAAGATTGGAGACAGCAGAGGAGGAATAAATCCAAGAGGCAAATCTCTACTGAAAGAAGTTAGGGCTTCTGGAGCACAGTCACTTTAAGACAAGCCTTGCAACCAGAAACCAGGAAGTCTTTGAACTGACGCCCTGGCCAATCAGGGAAGAGTGCTTTGCTATGGCATTGGTGGCACAAGGCAGCAAGTTAATTTGCAAAAAAAAAAAAGAGCTGCACATTTACTCGGGGTGGTTTTTCAAATATCGAAGCTTATATCCACTCCAGGATATCGTGGGGGAAAGGCAGGGCCACCACAAATCAATCATGCATGTTGCAGAGGGAAAAGTTAAAGCGCCCCAAATCAAAATGGAAATCCAGTTCAGTGTAGACGGGAGGGATTTTGTCAATCTGGGAGCGAGTAAAACCCCTTGTGCAGACTACACCCCGGTCAGTATTGTCTACTCAGGCTGGCAGCTGCTCTCCAGGATCTCAGGCAGGAGTCTTTCCCATCACCTACTACTTGGTCCTTTTAGCTGGAGATGCCGGGGATTGAACCTGGGATCTTCTGCATGCCTAGCAGAGGCCCTTCCATTAAGCAACTGCCTGGCTTGTTAATTGCTTCCCTTAATATTTTTAACAACACGATCCTCAAATAAGTCATACAATTCCTGTCTGCCGCTTTGTTTCTCCGTAACAATATGCTGTTCTGTGAAGGTTTGGGGGAGAATGTTATCTCCCCGACAGTTTTATTTCCTTAGCTCTGAATGGGGGAGAGACAATATATTGGGAGAGCTCCCTAGGCAGGATAAAAAAGAACAAAGGAAGCAACTTATTGCAGGAAACCAGGCATCTTAAACAGATGGGTATTGTGCCTTTAATCACTCCCAAGTATTAAACGTCATATCTCAGCACATAGCGATGCCATAAAACTGGAGTCAAGTTGAAATATCGGCTCTATAATGGATTCAGCAAAAGCAGAACGGACTGAACAGTGGTGCAGCCAGCTACACTTTTGCACATGAGGCAAAAGCCACATCCCTTCCAGCAATGGCAATGCCAGGAAGGAGTCGATTAAGGGTAAGTTAGCAACAGGAAGCAGTCATTCTGTCCATGGGAACCTCAGGAAGCAGCCACTTTGTCAGGGATAACATCCGGAAGCAGTCATTCCACCAATGGGAACGTCAGGAAGCAGCCACTGCCAAGACTGCATTGTTTAGAAAAGCCTACTTCATGGTTGAAAATGGAGAAGTGGAACAAATGTTTTGAACAAATGAATAATAAATCATGGAATCATAGAGTTGGAAGGGATCTCCAGGGTCCTCTAGTTCACCCGCTGCACTATGCAAGAAATTCAAAACTACCTGCCTGTCCAGAGTGGCCCCAATTTCATGCTCAGATGATGCTCCCCCCCCCTCAAAAAAAAAAAGACTTCCTGATCAGCCTGGCCTGGAGGAAATTCACCTACCAGCCCACAGTAGTAATCAGTGATTCCCTGAGTATGCAAGGAAGGGCCACAAGAGACAAACCCTGGCACATCCCTTCCTGCCCACCCACTCAACATCTACCTAAGTTCATAAAATCAGCCTCTCTGTCAGATGGCTATCTAGCCTCTGCTTAAAATCTTCCAAAGAAGGAGAACCCACCACCTCCCAAGGAAGCCAGTTCCACTGAGGAACCGCTCTAACTGTCAGGAATTTCTTCCGGAGGTTTAGCTGAAAATTCTTTTGAATTAATTTCCAACACATTGTTTCTGGTCCGACCCTCTGGGGCAACAGAAAACAATTCTGCTCCATCTTCTCTATGACAGCCCCTCAAGCATTTGAAGATGGTTATCATATCACCTCTTAGTCACCTTCTCTCCAGGCTGAACAGGCTAAGCTCTCTCAACCTTTCCTCAAATGTCTTGGTCTCCAAACCTCTCACCATTTTCTTTCCCTTCCTCTGGACACGCTCCAGTTTGTCTTCATCAGGCTTCCGTAACCAGGGATTTCTTGACAGCTTTAGAAGGGTTTCCCAGATAGTTGGGAGTTTGTTTGTATATATATTATATTTTATATTTGTCTGACTAATTAGGCAGGTGTTTGGGATTAGCTGAGCATCCAGCTTACAATGAGAGTAGCAGCCAGTCATACTTGTCAATGAACTGTTCAAAGTTCAGATTTGGGCTGAAGTTAGTCCTACCCTGTTTCTAGAAGCAGTTCTGAAGGTGTTTTGGTAGGTCTCTCCTCACTCACACTCTACAGCTTCCCTAGAAGTTATTAAACAATAAGAACAGTGAAGCTCCTTCCAGATAAGGCGTCAGAAATATTAGTTCTAAATATTAGAACTTGCAACAGAGCCTTTTGAGTGGTGGTGCCATAGAACTTGTTGACCTTGCACTCCACGAGGAGACAATACAAACATTATTCTTTCCTGTGTGTTTAAAGTGTAGCTTTAAACCCCACAGGGTGTCTGTTGTGGGGAGAGGAATGGGAAGGCGACTGTAAGCCGCTTTGAGCCTCCTTCGGGTAGGGAAAAGCGGCATATAAGAACCAACTCTTCTTCTTCTTCTTCTTCTAGCTCAGTTCTGAGGAGGAGAGGGGGCCGAGTAGGGTTGCAGTCTCTGGGATGGGGAATTCCTGAGGATTTGGAGTTAAAACCTGGGGAGGGAGGACCCTGGAGAGAGAATGGGAGTTCTGCAGGAATGTGGTGATGAAGAAGAAGAGTTGGTTCTTAGATGCCGCTTTTCTCTACCCGAAGGAGTCTCAAAGCGGCTTACAGTTGCCTTCCCTTTCCTCTCCCCACAACAGACACCCTGTGAGGGAGGAGAGGCTGAGAGAGACCTGATATTACTGAAGAAGAAGAAGAGTTGGTTCTTCTATGCCGCATTTCTCTACCTGAAGGAGTCTCAAAGCAGCTTACATTCGCCTTCCCTTCCCTCTCCCCACAACAGACACCCTGTGAGGGAGGGGAGGCTGAGAAGGCCCTGATATTCCTGCTCTGTCGGAACAGCTTTATCAGTGCCGTGGTGATCCCAAGGCCACCCAGCTGGTTGCATGTGGGGAAGCGCAGATTCAAACCCGGCTCTCCAGATTTGAAATCTGCACTCCTAACCACTACACCAAGCTGGCTCTAGGCTCCGCCCTCCAAATCACAAGGAGGTGACAACCCCGGAGAGAAATGCAGTCAGTCAATCCACCCCCAAGACAAAACACCACTTGGCCAAGAGAAGGGCAACCAGCTTCTAGCTCAAGAACAATGTAAACCCCATGTCCAGAGCACAGGATTGCTGTCATGATCTCTCTCGATACAGAACTGATTGCCTCTAGCCAAACCAGCAAACCAAACAAGCTTCCAGGCTGGGAGCGGGGGGGGGGGGGGTGTTGTTGGCTATCTGTACTGTTCCTCCCTCCCCCACCAGTTATTTAAAACTATTTCCTTGAAGGTGAACAAAAACGAGACATATCTGGAAATGTCGTACCGGTGCTGGGCTCCAGAAACCCTCTGCTCCGATAAACAAAGATCTCGTCTCCAGTTCCCTATTATTAGGCCGTGTTTAGGCATACTTGAAAGGTCTGGCGGGGCAGAAGAATTATTGGTGTGCTTTTTAATTTTCTTTTTTTCTTTTTTGAGACCGGATTGTGTTTCCAAACTCGGGGTTCTTTCCCTCTCCGTCTTCTGCAAACCTGACTGCAGTGCAGGGGCAAATCTGTTCTCCTTGTTGGAAGCCGGGATTTGTCGGGGAAAGAATGTACTTCTACGTACACGTATCCCAACGAGAGAAAACAAGAATTCACGGGGTGAGATGTGTATTAATTGTGAACAGGCAAAGGGCACAAGAGGAAAAGTTTGGAGTTGAACTTATTTACTCAACCAGGCGCCACTTAGGTGACTCGAGCCAAATAAATCGCTGGACTTTGAAAGCAACCTCCAGGCCACAATGTCAGAGACACATCAACACATTTTGGGCGATAGAAGGGTGAAAATATATATATATATATATATATATATATAGTATTGGTGTGGCAGAACTGGGCATCTCCTAGGTGACCTGTAGTACAGCTGGGTAAGGATCTAGGCTCCACTCCAGCATCTGCTTGGTGTTCTGAACTCCAGCATCTCCAGTTCTAAAGGACCAGGCAGGAGGTGATGGGAAAAACCTTGGCCTAAGACCCTGGTGAGCGCCTGCCCAGCAGAGTAGACAATACTCACCTTGAGGGACCCAGGGTCTGACTCAGAAGTCAGCTTCTTGAGTTTCTGCTCTAGAATTATTTCCTAAGCTTCACTGCTCTGGAATTCAGCTGCCCCATTCTGCTGCATGATAGACCAGGCCTGAAATTCCACCCAATCCATTCTGTGTGTTTGGTCTTCTGGAGTGCAGATGCTGTTCTGGAGAAGAACGTCTTCTCCGTCTTGTCCAGGGTGGTTTGGTGGTTAATAGTGTCAGCTTCTAGTCTGGTGAGCCAGGTTTGATTCCCCGCACTACCAGTGCTACTCAGTTGGTCTTGAAGGTGCCATTGGATTTAAACTTTTGCTTAGGTGAATCCTCGGGACTTGTCGTCTATACTGCAGGAGAAATAAATAACATAAGGGAAAATAAAAATCCAACCTGGAGAACAGGTGAGAACCACAAAGGTTAGGGATAAAACCAAAGGTAGAAAAACAGAAACAATTTATTATTGGAGATCAATAAGATGCTTTAAAACCATAAAAGAATACCATATCTATTGGGCACGCATTTCAGTGTGTAAACCACAAATGCCAGCCAGTTCAGGCCTGACGTGTTTCGGTCATACGGACTTTTATTAGAGGTCAGTATATAGATCAGCCTTTCTCAACATTTTTACCCTTGAGAAACCCTCTGAAACCTTCTTCAGGCTCTGAGAAACCCCAGAAGTGTCACCATCATGCAGAATATGGTTGGGAAGCAGAGCTGTGGACACGCCCACCCGGAGCCCCTCCCCCTCCCACCCCCTCCAGGCCATCATTGTAGGGGTGGGGGAGGTAGGTTCGACATAACCATATCACCAGATCAATGTTTAACATATTTTAAAAATGTATAAAAAATTAACTCTCACTCATTTGGGAAACCCTTCCAGGGCCATCAAGAAACCCCAGGGTTTGACAAACCCTGATATAGAATCATAGAAGAATCATAGAATCATAGAGTTGGAAGGGGCCATACAGGCCATCTAGTCCAACCCCCTGCTCAACGCAGGATCAGCCCTAGCATCCTAAAGCAATATAGATACACACTGTTGTCTATAACAATTTTTTTTTCCAATTTACAATAGGAAAGGGGACCTGTGGGTAACAAAAATGATGAAAAATTAGTGCTGCTATCGTCCTCGTACAATAGTACAAATACTAATGTTATTATTTGCTTACTTCTGTAATCTGGCGTGGCCGGTTTGGGTCCTGTAAAGTATTTGTATGAGCAGAATCCTCATCCCCCAAATATAGACTTCTGGTCTACATGGCTGTGTCTGGCGTATTAGGAGCAGGATCCTCTTATGTAATCTCTGTACCTCTTAATGTGTCGTTTTAATACCGACGTCGTGTTTCTGTTGCTTTCGGGGCCTTCCAGGCTTCTAATATCCTAATGCATTCATTATTGAATATCTCATTTTGTTGATTGTACCGACTTGCTACGTGGGACTCACCCTACGAGAAAGCCAGACTATAAATAACTTAAGGACATAAATATCTGTAGCGATCCAGCCTTGGGGGTCTCTGCCTCTCTCTTTCTCTCGCTGGTAGTGGCTGTTATTGGAGCTAAGGGCTTGGTTAAAGGAAGAAGAAGAAGAAGAAGAAGAAGAAGAAGAAGAAGAAGAAGAAGAAGAAGAAGAAGAAGAAGAAGAAGAAGAAGAAGAAGAAGAGTTGGTTCTTATATGCCGCTTTTCTCTCACCGAAGGAGTCTCAAAGTGGCTTCCAATCGCCTTCCCTTCCCTCTCCCCACAACAGACACCCTGTGAGGTGGGTGAGGCTGAGAGAGCCCTGATATCACTGCTCAGTCAGAACAGTTTTATCAGTGCCGTGGGGAGCCCGAGGTCACCCAGCTGGTTGCATGTGGGGGAGTGCAGAATTGAACCCGGCATGCCAGATTAGAAGTCCGCACTCCTAACCACTACACCAAACTGGTTCTCGTGAGCCCAAATCATGCAAATCAACTTTCATGTCTAGACCTGCTAAGGACTGACCCTGATCTCCAAAGAAGGATTGGAAGTCTGCACATGTGTCAGCCAATGTGTGGCTAGATCCTGACCGCAGGATCCAGTCGGTTTAAATCAAAACTGGCCTATAGCGTGCCCGGTGGGGGGGATGGGAGATCTTTGTGTTTGTGCATGTGTATAGGTTGAGGTTTGTTGAGGTTTCTCTGGTTCAGTGTTTGCCTCTTTGTCACATAATGACGATCAGGACGTTGATTCTTGGTTGGAATCAGCAGAGTTGGGTTGGGGAGATTGTCGTTAACTGCCATCTTATTGCTGTGGGATATTATGATCCATGTTATTGTTGTTTTAATGGGACTTTATGGGGTATGCTGTTTTATAGTTTTATTCGCACATTGTCGTGAGAGGTGGGGTATAAATTTAAAAATAATTCATGCTGGGGTCACCACAAAGAGCTGAAATGAACTCCCAGTATCAAGAACTGATTCTGCACTTACTTTGTTTATTATTCCATTGTGGATCCTGCTAAATTCAGATCAATTTGAACTTGGGTCTTCCTCTATCCCCCCCCCCCCCCACCACCACCACCACCACTGAAACAGAAAGTGTTCTGCACTCGATTGGGGAAGCTCAGAGCAGGGAGGGGAGCCAAGCACAGCAGGAGTCTCTTTTCTTGAACGGGGGAGAGGGGGAGAGGATTGGAAACAGCAGAGGAGGGGAAATAAATCCAAGAGGCAAATCTCTGCTGAGAGAAGTTAGGGCTTCTGGATCACAGTCACTTTGAGACAAGCCTTTCAACCGGGAACTAGGAAGACTTTGAACTGATGCCCTGGCCAATCAGGGAAGGCTGCTCTGGCTACAGCATTGGAGGCAGCAAGTTAATTTGCAAAAAGCAGAGAGGTGCAAATTTACTCATGGTGGTTTTTGCAATATTGAGGGTTATATCCACTCCGGGATATTGCAGGGGAAATGTGGGGTCACTCCGGATCAATCCTGTTTGTTGCAGAGGGGAAATTTAAAGCGCCCAAAATCAAAATGGAAATCGAAGTCAGTGTAGATGGGAGGGATTCATTCAAACTGGGACTGGGTAAAAAGCCCCGTGCAGAATACACCCTGGTCTACAGATTTAACATCAACCATCACATGAAAGGAGAATTAAAAATCCCCATTGCCCACTGGCAGAAGGCAATTTCCCCTCAGTTGTGTGTCGCTTGGAGGACAGGAGGGTAAGGGTTGATATGATAGCTGTGCTGAACTATGTAAAAGGTCGACCTGTTGAAGAGGGGAAAGCTTGAGAGGGAAGGACCAGGAGCAGCGGGTTCAAATTACAGCAAAAGAGATTCCACTTAAATATTAGAAAGCCCTTTCTGACGTTGAGGGCTGTTTGTTGATGGAACAGGCTGCCTCGGAGGGTGGAGGGGGTCTCCTTTGCTGGAAGTTTTGAGGAAGAGACTGGAGGAGCACTGTCATGTATGTGGACAGAGCTAAGATGAACACTATGCAGAGAAGAGCTTGAAAAGAATCCAGTTATTCGTGGAAATCTATGGACCAATCAAATTGCCTTGTTAAGAGCCAATCAGGGCTCTTGGCAGGACACTAGAAGTGCATGTAACTCTGTGTGTTCTCCCTGTTCCCCGTTCGGTATAGTTGGTGTTTGCATAAAGAGAGCTACTAATGAAGAAGAATACTGTGTCTCTATTCACCGATCCTACAGACATAACAATCACCTGCCGGGAATGTATGATTTTCAGTCTCCGTGAAGGTGGGGAGTGCTGGACTGGATGGCCCTTGGTGGTCTCTATGTGATTCTGTGGTTCTATGCCATAGTTGTGGGTTTGTTTGAGTATGGTGTTTAATAAGAGTCATCCTTCTTTTCCCTTTTTAAATATTTATCGGATTCCTTGCCCAGGAAGGTTGGCAGCTCCATGTGTAAAAGAACACTGAGTTGTCTGACCACAATCCTCCCCCAGAGAACCTTGTAAATTAGGACGAGGCGCTGCCAGACCTAAAATAGGAGCGGCAGCTGTCTATGTACATAGCTGAAAGAGTGCTAATGAATTCCGTTGAAATGAAGAAGAAGAAGAAGAAGAAGAAGAAGAAGAAGAAGAAGAAGAAGAAGAAGAAGAAGAAGAAGAAGAAGAAGAAGAAGAAGAAGAAGAAGAAGAAGAAGAAGAAGAGGAGGAACAGGAACAGGAACAGGAACAGGAACAGGAGGAGGAGGAGGAGGAGGAGGAAGAGGAAGAGGAAGAGGAGTTGGTTCTTGTATGCCGCTTTTCTCTACCAGAAGAATTCTCAAAGGGGCTTACAGTCTCCTTCCCTTTCCTCTCCCCACAACAGACACCCTGTGGGGTGGGTGAGGCTGAGAGAGCCCTGATATCACTGCTAGGTCAGAACAGTTTTATCAGTGCCTTGGCGAGCCCAAGGTCACCCAGCTGGCTGCATGTGGGGGAGTGCAGAATCGAACCCGGCATGCCAGATTAGAAGTCCGCACTCCTAACCACTACACCAAACTGGCTCTCATTAAGCCCACTAAAACCAGAATTTGTGCATTTAGAGTTTGAATGAAGTTTAGGTGACCCAAGAGTGTATGCACGTGCATGTGTACACGTTTGAAACTTCTTCTTGTTGTTGTTGTTATTATTATTACTATTACTATTATTATTTAGTATTTTGGGATCGCTAGGAGAAGCAGAAGGCGGCAGGAAAGGAGGAAGGCCCGACAGGAGATGGATTGACTCCATCAAGGAATTTGCGGTTCTTAGTTTGCAAGATAAGGACAAGGCTACCAATGACAGGTCATTTAGGTTGACGTAAATTCCTAGAATCCTTAAGCTGGAAGCGACTTGATTGCGCTTAATGTGCACATGCACGCCATTTTGGCTTAGAAGTCCATTTGGCGCATGCCAGTTGTAAATTTCTTGCCATGTTGAGCTTTTCTTTCCTTTCCTCCCCCTCCTCCTCTTCTTCCTCTTCTTCTTCCTCCTCTTCTTCCTCATCGTCCTCTTCTTCCTCGTCCTCTTCTTCTTCCTCTCCTCCCTCCAGGAATTTCCTGGCCCGGATCAGGCAACCCTAACCCCATCCCTTACTGGTGGCTGGGAGGGGGACCCCGGGAAGGCGACTCTGAGCAAACCCCAAGTGAAGCCTCACATCAGCTCCAATCCTTTCCAGGGCTGGGCAGTTAAATTGCAGCCTTTCCGTCTGCCGCCCATCGCCCTTCCAGGTGTCCCTATCTCTCCCCCCCCCCCAGCAAATGTGTTTTCATGCCATTTATTTTTAGCCAGCGTAGGTTTACCTGAGGTCAAAGACGAGCAGCGCCTCGGCAAGAGCTCCCGCCCCACTTCCAGTCTAGCAGGAGTAACACCTTGACTTATTTATGAGAGATGCCTGCCTGGCTTATTGTCTGCCAAGCAAATAAGGGTGCCCCTTAGCAGTTCTCAAGACCGCAGAGATAGACTGGGGAGGTGGGGAGTGGAGAGAACTGGGAATACTCCGAGGAAATGCGCCGTCCAAAGGCAAGGACGGGGGCACGGAAGGAAGGAGCAGCAGCAAGAATCCATGGATTTGCATCTGCATCTAATTAGTTGTAGCCCACATGGCTAACCGTCTTGATATGTTTCAAGGTGGGCCTTTGAGGTTCAAGGAAGTCTCCCTGGAAGCTTAAGTTGAGGGCTAATGTGCATGTGATGTGTGTGTGTGTTAGCTCTAAACTTGAGCTTTTGGAGACATTTCTAGTGTCCAGTGGTGAAACCAACGGGATGAAACCAGAACCAATGGGATGAAATTAAGGCAAAAGAAATTTCATCTAAACATCTGGAAGAAGTTCCTGACAGTCAGAGCGGTTTCTCAGTGGAACAGGCTTCCTCGGGAGGTGGTGGGTTCTCCATCTTTGGAGATTTTTAAACTCCATCTGACGGAGAGGCTGATTCTGTGAAGGCTCAAGGGGGTGGCAGGTTACAGTGGATGAGCGAGAATTTCTGGAGTACATGTGGCTTAACTCGGTGCATGCCATAACCCCTCCCTTCCCTGATCTCGGGAGCACTCACATGCGCCCCCAGCAGCATCTCACAGAACAGAGGCCTGTAAAGTCTCCGAGGGGCAGAGAAGGAAACACTTCAGGGATCGACATCTTAATCTAAACTACCCAAGGGGGTGCTGCTGGGGGGAGATGGCAAGGGGAACGAACCGCGCAAGAAACCACAGGCGCATTTCATCAGTCTTCTTCCACAGTTGTCCAAACATCCTGTGCCCAGCAGGAGAAACTTAATCCGTTTGCTGGAAAGCAGCTGGTTTTTAAGGATGACTAATCTTCTCGACAAGGGTGATACCTGGAAGATGCAGATATTTCCCGAGCCCTGCGGGGAGGATGTATCACAAGTGGCAACTGATACTCTCAGAACACAGACGGGTGGGCGGGCGGGCGGGCCATTCCTCTTCCGTTTGCGCATCAGTTTCAGACACTGTCGTGGCATTGAGAATCAGGGAACCACCAAACAACCAGGTCACCGTATTGCAAGGGACAGGGACTGCGAGGGTTTGCCCCGGGAAGAGCGCCGAAGTCTGAAATAGAAATGGATTTGTTATGTGCCTGAACTTCAACATTACTCTCCTAGAATTTGCGTTAAATTACATACTGAAGCACTGTGTTGGGTTAGGCTGGTTCAGGACACCTGGTGCGGCATGGCAGCGTGGGGGCACTCTGGTATTTGGGCAAAAAACTCTGTGGTAGAAGCCATTTTTACCATTGAGTTTTTGCCCAAACACCAGAGTGCCAGTAACGTGATGATGTCACTTCCAGCACATGCCACACTGAGACCTTGAGGTAGGCCTCCCCGACTGCCAGTAGGTCCTCCCGCTGGCCAGCTGATCATCAGCAGGGATTGAGGGCAAATGATGTTAATTCTATTTCGTGACCAGGTTTTACCATAGAGTTTCTGAAGATTCCTAGAGCTTGTTGTTGTTGTTAGGTGCGAAGTCGTGTCCGACCCATCGCGACCCCATGGACAATGATCCTCCAGGCCTTCCTGTCCTCTACCATTCCCCGGAGTCCATTTAAGTTTGCACCGACTGCTTCAGTGACTCCATCCAGCCACCTCATTCTCTGTTGTCCCCTTCTTCTTTGTCCCCCAATGGACAAGTTCCTAGAGCTACCCTTTTTAAATTAGAATTTTTGTTTAATGTAATGTTGTTAGTTTTGTGCTCAGACCGGCCTTCAACAAAGATACACAGTAGTTAAATATAATTTCAGTTTTAAAATTTAAATTTAGGTATAAAAAAAAACAATTCAATTGTAAAAACCTATGGCCACCTCTTCTTAAATAAAGAAATGGATTTCTGCTGGGGGTGGAGGAATGGAGCACATTAGATGTTACCAACAGGTGGCTTTTCGAACAGGGAGGCCAGAATCTTCTTGATGTTATTTCTGGCCTCAATCGTAGGCCTGGCAGAACAGCTCTACGGAACTCATTAAGATCCCACAAGGCCCTGAACTTAATCTAACATCTCACCAAGCCAGAGCCGGGACTGAGAAGGCCCTAGCCCTGGCTGAGGCCCATTTCACCTCTTTGGGGCCAGAGAACCTAAGCAAATTCCAGCTACTAGATCTTAGCACTGTTGGAAGAGGGGATACTGGGAGAGATGGACCCAAAGAAACTTTTAAACTCCTGGTACCTGTCAGTGAAATTGCACACTCTCCCCGAGAGCCAGTTTGGTATAGTGGTTAGGAGTGCGGACTTCTAATCTGGCATACCAGTTTCGATTCTGTGCTCCCCCACATGCAACCAGCTGGGTGACCTTGGGCTCACCACAGCACTGATAAAGCTGTTCTGACCGAGCAGTGATATCAGGGCTCTCTCAGCCTCACCCACCCCACAGGGTGTCTGTTGTGGGGAGAGGAAAGGGAAGGCGACTGTAAGCTGCTTTGAGCCTCCCTTGGGTAGAGAAAAGCAGCATATATGAAACAACACTTATCCTTCTTCAGTAATATCTGGGTTCTCTTAGCCTCCCCTCCCTCACAGGGTGTCTGTTGTGGGGAGAGGAAAGGGAAGGCGACTGTAAGCTGCTTTGAGCCTCCTTCGGGTAGGGGAAAGAGGCACATAAGAACCAGCTCGTCTTCTTCTTCTTCTCCCATGTTCCCACCCCCAGCCCTCCTGGCAAACCTCATTTGAGATTTATTTATTTGACTTCTATAGGACTTCTCTAGCCAGTGAGCCAGCACAGGGCGGTGTCCTATATAGTGGTTTAATGCAATAAGTTACAACAGAGTAACATTTAAGCTTGAAATAAATTAAAATTTTGTTAACACAAGCAGGTTAAAGTCAGCAGGGGCATTTCTGTTCTCAGAGCTGGCAGGGGCCTGGCAAGAATTTGGAGCTTCTTCCAACCGGTCAGTAATGGTAACTTGTAGATGGATGGGTGGGGCCATAAAATTGGTAGAAGTTATTTGTCTTTGGTTCCCACCAAAGGCCTAACGGAAGAGCTCCATTTGACAAGCCCTGAGGAAATGAGCTAGTTCCGACAGGGCTCGGATTTAACACTGACATAGCCGATCTCCGCCAAATGAAATTAGAATCATAGAACCATAGAGTTGGAAGGGGCCATACAGGCCATCTAGTCCAACCCCCTGCTCTACGCAGGATCAGCCCTAAGCATCCTAAAGCATCCAAGAGAAGTGTGTATCCAGCCTTTGCTTGAAGACTGCCAGTGAGGGGGAGCTCACCACCTCCTGAGGCAGCCTATTCCACTGCTGAACTACTCTGACTGTGAAAATGTTTTTCCTGATATCTAGCCTATATCGTTGTACTTGAAGTTTAAACCCATTACTGCGTGTCCTCTCCTCTCCAGCCAACAGAAACAGCCTCCTGCCCTCCTCCAAGTGACAACCTTTCAAATACTTAAAGAGGGCTATCATGTCCCCTCTCAACTTCCTTTTCTCCAGGCTGAACATTCCCAAGTCCCTCAACTTATCTTCATAGGGCTTGGTCCCTTGGCCCCAGATCATCTTCGTCGCTCTCCTCTGTACCCTTTCAATTAAGCAAGCCAAACCAAGGCGTCCCCCGGCCCAATTCCTTCCCCCCCCCCCCAAGCATGCATGTGAATGCACATATCTCCATAAAACATTTTAAGCCCAGAATCATAAAGCCACCTCACTGTCCCATTGCCTGCTTGGCAACCCAAAAAAGCTATGGGGCATGCCGTTGACTCTTTGATATCAGCGGGTGGCTTGTCACAGCTTGGAGGTAAATATCAGCTGCTCCTGGCCTCTCTTCAAGCTCCTGTCAAAGGCAGAAGCCCGCTACAGAGGCTGGCTCGAAATTTGGCAGAACTTTCCCTCGATTCCGTCTCTCGCGCTCACAGGCTTACCAGCTGTTCTTTATACTTTTACCTGTGGCAGAAATGCTCCTGGGAAAGTAGAGGCCCGTTTCCGGGGCAGAATGAAATATATTTCAAGGGCAGTGCATTCTAATAAAGCAATCCATCACTTAAGGTGCTGTTTTCTTAGGCTCCCAGTATGTTCCTTCTTTGGGAATTAATTAGCTTAGACTCTGTCCCTAGGGTTTGCCAGCTGGTGGCAAAAGTCGGGGGGGCGGGGAGGGTGGAACAAGATGGCCTTCATTGAATCATAGAATCATAGAGTTGGAAGGGGCCATACAGGCCATCTAGTCCAACCCCCTGCTCAACGCAGGATTAGCCCTTCCATCACTTCAAAAAAGACAAGGGGGAATGGAGACGGTGCAGAGGGGAGTGGGTGCAGAGGAGAGCAGCAAAGATGATCTGGGGCCTGGACAAAGCCCTATGAGGAAAGGCTGAGGGACTGGGGAATGTTCAGCCTGGAGAAGAGGAGGTTGAGAGGGGACATGATAGCCCTCTTTAAGTATTTGAAAGGTTGTCACTTGGAGGAGGGCAGGATGCTGTTTTTGTTGGCTGCAGAGGAGAGGACAGGTAATGGTTTTAAACTTCAAGCACAACGATATAGGCTAGATATCAGGAAAACAATTTTCACAGTCAGAGTAGTTCAGCAGTGGAATAGGCTGCCTAAGGAGGTGGTGAGCTCCCCCTCACTGGCAGTCTTCAAGCAAAGGTTGGATACACACTTTTCTTGGATGCATTAGGATACTCTGGGCTGATCCTGCGTAGAGCGGGGGGTTGGACTAGATGGCCTCTATGGCACCTTCCAACTCTTTGATTCTATGATTCTATGAAAACAGCACCAGTTGTACTCTGCTAGGTCTCTGCTGGTTCTGGTGCTTCGGACCCCAAAAATCCTTAAACCGGCCCTGTTGAAGCTAGCTATGCTTGTCCCCATTACCACTTCTTCTGATTACAATATTTGAAATTTGGTCTGAATGACCGTAAATAGATATTGTTGTTGTTGTACCACTTCTTGTGGCAGCGAATTCCCCATGTTAAACAATTAGCACAGTAGAGATTCTTGATCCCAGATATCCTCCACAGGCTGGGCAAGAACTCAGAGTATATATTCTCCTCTTCTCCCTCATCTTTCACGTAATGCCTCATTGCTACCAGGGTTAAATGAAGATTCGGGTCCTTTTATGTTTGTCTCAAAAGCATGTGTGTGTGTGTGTGTGGTTTTTTTTAGCCAAACTGCACAAATTAAGCTGAAAATAGACACCAGGTGGACTTCCAAAGTCAGCCAGGAAAAAAATGTCTAATTTTTGCTTAGAGCTTCAGGTTCTTTCAGTCTCCACCCTGTCCTGACACCTGTTTTAACTATCTGTTAATTATCTGAGCCGAACGAGAATCCAGCCACCGAGACAATCTCGGGGGCTCTTATCCTTAAAAGAAAAATGGGTGCAGTTCACAGTCCCCGTAGGGAGATGGTGTGGCCGCTGAATGACCCAAAGCAATCCGCTAGAATAGCAGCCTCGTTTTGTACATATTGCTTTGGAAGTGAGTTCAATGGCCTTTAAAATTTAGAAATTCTTTCTCCAGAGAGCAACCTGAAATAATGCCCTCTGAATATCAGCTGGGCTGGTAAGCCTCGTCGAATATCACAAAGGTCAGAAACGAATTAGGGTTGCAGCTCTGGGTTGGGAGATTTGGGGAGGGGGCTGGGGGGGTTGGATGTGGAGAGGGAAGAGGCCTCAGCAGGGAAACTGCCATAGAATTCAGGTTGACAGGTGTATAGAATCAGAGAATCAGAAAATCAGAGTTGAAAGGGATCTCCAGGGTCATCTAGTCCAACCCCCTGCACAATGCAGGGAATTCACAACTACCTACCTTCTCACAGTGCTCCCAATTTCTTGGCCAGATGATTCCCCCCCCTCAAAAAAAAACCAGAATCCCATGCCAGTCTGGCCTGGAGGAAATTCAGCTCCTGGCCCCAAACTGGCAATTGGCATTTCCCTGGGCAGACAAGAACCAAGCCCTGACCAAGAACCAATCTGATGGAAGCTTTGGCATCTATGCTCTTTGGCTGCCCCCAAAGTGGCCACCTTGTGAGACAGGACGCTGGACTGGATGGATCCATGGTCTGATTGCATTTAATTTTGAAATCCCAAGAACTTCTGCTCGTTTTTTTCCCCCTCAAGAAAAAATAAAGCTGTAGCAAAAGCAAATGCATGAGGCAAAACAGTGAGGGTTTTGTCCAAATCCTGCCTTTGCAGTCAGAATCAACCTGTATCTGGCATACCTGCAGAATATACATCTCAATAAAGCGCAAATTGAGTTTCTAATGAAACACTTCTACCTCATTTCCCTGACTGATGACATTTCTGAGATTTCACGTTATTGGATGATTTCTCCAATCTAATTAATTTCGCTGTCGGGGCTTCTTTTCTTCCCACGTCGTGGCAATTTACAGAACTGCAACCCTGTCCCCCGCTGTGGATCGACGAGGCTTCTCATGTCATTAAGCAGATTAATTCCCCGCATCGACCCAATGCGACCTTTGCGGACATCCTTGCCCCCTTAATTGGAAGCATTCTAGTGCGACTTATCTGAGGTCCAACTAGACATGAAATGGAAGCCCGTGACTGGGAGTCCAGCTTGTCGGCAGAGTTTAAATTTACAAACAGGATCCCGAGCTTAAAAGAATAAAATAACTTTATTAAGAAGGGAAACAACTTTGCATGGAAAGAGAGAAGAGAGAGAGAGATTCCTAACTGTCTAACTGTTCCGTTCGACATTCCTTCAGTCTGTTCAGGAGGCAAGCCAGGAGGAAGTATGCGGGAAGTCGCCAATGACACAATCAGTAGACTGGAGATTCTTTGACAAATATCAGGAAGTTCCTGATCTAAAGATACTAACTACACATCTCCTCTGGCGCCCCCTGTGGAATATTTTCCATAGCCTTTTGAATCATGCCCACTACAGATCTTCCCTTTTCCAACACAGCAGACATCACAGATACACAATTGCCTGTCACAGATACACAATTGCTCTTTTCCAGCTGGGATAAAAGGGTGAGATTTTTGCCATCCTGCCTGCGAACAAAGGCAGAGAAAGCCTCTGCAGACTCCATAGTTGAAACAGAATATTAAATGAAATGTGGAGCCCACACTGCAAGAGGGTGGTGCTCAGTGATGGATCTCTAGTAGTGTTGGCCTAGCTTGGTGGAAATGTTTAAGAATCGCAGTTACAGCACACCAGGGTGTTTTTCTGGTTCCTCCTGGCCTTTCCCTTTGGACACTTGTTGTTACGGTTGTCTCCTGCTGGGTCGGGTTGCCATGAGTTTGCTTCTCGATCCGAAGCAGACTGGGAAGCCTGTGATTGGTGAAGCTGAAGTGGGGGATGGGATACGAGGGCTACCTGATTTCAGTCAATGGCAACATGAACAAGCAGCTTGCAAATACAGAAGAATATATTGATGGTGTGTTATTGGGACACCTTGGTGAAGTTCTGATCAGGGTGTAGTCTGCACGGGGCTTTTAACCCACTCCTACTGAATCCCTGCCGTCTACACCGAATTCAATTCCCACTTTGATTATCAGTGCTTTAAATTTTCTCTCTGCAACATGCATGATTGATCCGGAGTGACCCTACCTTTTCCCTGCGATATCCAGAAGTGGATATAACCATTGATATTTTAAAACTCGGCATCAGTAAATGTGCAGATTTCTGCTTTTTGCAAATTAACTTCCTGCCTCCAATGCTGTAGCAAAGGAGTCTTCCCAATTGGCCAGGGCATCAGTTCAAAGACTTCCTGGTTTCCAGTTGCAAGGCTTGTCTTAAAGTGACTGCGCTCCAGAAACCCTAACTTCTCTCAGCAGAGATTTGCCTCTTGGATTTATTCCCCATCCTCTGCTGTCTCCAATCCCCCCCCCCCCATTCAAGAAAAGAAAGAAAAAGACTCCTGCTGCACTTGCCTTCCCTCTCCGCTCTGAGTTTCCCTAATCACATGCAGAACACTTTCTGTTTCAATGGGGGGGAGGGGGATAGAGGAAGACCCGAGTTCAAATTGATCTGAATTCAGCAGGATCCACACTGGAATAAACAAACTAAGTGCAGAATCAGCCCTGGTGTAATAACGTTCTTTATATAATGGGCGTGGAGGAAGAGGAAAAAGATGGAGAAATAAGAGAATAAACTAATTGTTGGAAACTTTTTTTAAAAGGCTCCTTTATGTGGATATACACTGGAGGGGGAGGTGTTCCAGAGTGGGGAGACTCGATGATTTAAGTTATTACACCCTTCCATCCCCAAACTCTGCCCTCCCTAAATCTCCTAGAAAGTCCCACCTGAGCAACACTATTAACTTTCTGCCGTGGCTGACTCAGAGATACCCAGAAATCGTCCCCAGCATCTTGGACGTCTGTTCACCAAAGCGTGAGCCTCCGCGGCAACATCCATATTTAATAACCTATGAATAACAAAATGGCAGGCCCATTTGCCATCGAGCAGAGCAGGCTAGCTCCTTCCCCAAGACGGGATGTGTGGCTCGGGATGTCGGAGGCAATCTTGTCCTCTCCCCTTTCCCTCAGATGTTTTGTCATAGCTTTTAGTCTCTTTCTCTCCTCGCACGGGGAGATGAATGTGAAATGCACATTAGAACGACAGCAGAGCCGGCTTTCCCTTAGAATCCTAGAATCCTAGAGCTGGAAGGGACCTCCAGGGTCATCTAGTCCAATCCCCTGAAGCAGTGGTTCTCAACCCGGGGGTCGAACGACCCTTTCACAGGGGTCGTGGTAGGGCGAGCAGCTTGGCGGGGGGGGCACGGCCACTGTTGCTGCTCTTCCTGCAGGCGCTCAGGTTTGGCCACCAGCTGATCCAGCAGTTCCTCCAGCACAGAGCAGCCTCCCGGCAGGAGCTCCAGATGACGGTGCAGCTTGGTGGGAAAAGGGAAACGTGTCAATACAGACTGGTATCCCCATACCTAGAGCCTCTTGTGGCGCAGAGTGGTAAGGCAGCTGTCTGAAAGCTTTGCCCATAAGGCTGGGAGTTCAATCCCAGCAGCCGGCTCAAGGTCGACTCAGCCTTCCATCCTTCCGAGGTCGGTAAAATGAGTACCCAGCTTGCTGCTGGGGGGTAAACGGTAATGACTGGGGAAGGCACTGGCAAACCACCCCGTATTGAGTCTGCCATGAAAACGCTGGAGGGCATCACCCCAAGGGTCAGACAGGACTCGGTGCTTGCACGGGGGATACCTTTACCTTTACCTTTATCCCCATACCTATGTGAGCCTGTGGCCAGTATTATACTATTAATATATATAAGGACTTGTCCCTGATGAAAGAATCCCACTGAAAACGTATATTCCCCAGATTCCGTTTTGGCAGAAGTCCTAAAGAATAAAGAAACAAGGAAAACTACAAAAATAGGACATTTTTCTTTCTTTTATTTATCATATTGCCAGTGGATAGGTCTGTTTCTCTCTGTTTGGGGCAAGAGGCAGAACTGAACTGAGAAACCCTGAAAAAAAACCCAATTTATATACGATCCGTGAACAATGGATCTTCACGCCATTGGTCAGTTTCGGTTTAATTTCTATGAAAGAACACTTGCATAGTTTTATGGTTGGGGGTCACCACAACAAGAGGAACTGGATTAAAGGGTCGCAGCATTAGGAAGGTTGAGAACCACTGCCCTGAAGAATGCAGGAAATTCTCAAGGACCTGCCCATCCACAGTGACCCTATTTCCATGCCCAAATGCCCTCCCTCCCGAAAAAATCCCAGAATTCCTGGTCAGTCTGGTTTGGAGGAAATTTGCCTTCTGGCTCAAAAGTGGCGATCGGCATTTCCCTGGGCATGCTGTAAGAGTCAAGCTCAGATACAATTCCTTCTGCCCACCCCCTCACAATCTGCCTGCGTTCACAGAATCAGCAATTCTGTGAGATGGCTATCTGGCCCCTGCTTAAAAACTCCCAAAGAAGGAGAACCCACCAGCTCCTTCTTTGAGACAGACTTTGTTTTATCTCCACCCTGCATCTTCCAGACCCCCTTTCTTCTGTTCAGATGGCAAAATGTGGTGGGCAGGTGAGGGGTGAGCGTTCTTTCTGGCACAGAGGATCCATCGGGATAATTTCGCTTTCATGCAAATTGAATCGTTGGGCCGTGATTTGAAACGTGGGCCAATGTGACGGGACACGGGGATTTTTTTCCCCTCTCCTGGTAAACGTGACTCGTCTGTGGTTTTAATTTCCTTCACCAATCGATGGCGTTAAGCAGAGATGTAATTGCTTGATACCGAAACCGTCTGTCTCAAAATGACGCCGCGGATGCTGAACGGGTGCAGCCCGGAATGAACGGATTTTGCCGATAACGAGGTTGCCGAGGCAATAAAAACAGGTCCGGGCAATAAAAGTGGTGGTTGCAATCTCTCGTGTGGGTAGATTCAATTACAGAACGTGCTCGAGTCAAAATCTTATCGCTGCCCTGTAATCCTGTAGGTATCAATCAAATAGACCAGGGTTTCACGGTGCGTCGGTCTAATATGCTAATGTAAGACACTCCGGCCATTGCGATTGGCTGAAAGCGTCATCCTCATTTCTGTATCGGCTTAGAGAATCTGTAATCTGCCTCTCAGGTAGTGGTGGAATGAGCCATCAAGCCAGCTTGTAACCGGCCGTACCCTTTCCCATCTGTCACGGGAATGTGAGCGTCGTGCTTTCCGGGGAGGTGTGACAGAGCTGTTTTTCCTGTCCCCAGCTGTGATTGAGTGGACTGAAAACTTGGATATCTGTGTTTCGGGCAGGCTTTTTCAACCAGAGTTTCGTGAACACCTGGGGTTTCTGGATGGTTTCCTGAATGGGTGGGAGTTGATAAATTTGTTTTTAAAATTTGTTAAGCATTTGGTGGGTGATATTATTATTATTATTATTATTATTATTATTATTATTATTATTATTATTATTATTAACATTTATTTCCCGCCACTCCCGAGACCGGCTCGTGGCGGGTTGCAAATTGTCCATGCTAAAACCCCAATAAAACCCCATCAAAACACTCCAAGGATGTATAAAAGAAAACCAGAACAACTAGAAAACCAGAACAAACATGGTGGTATTGCTCAGTCTCCCATCCCACCCCCCAAAAAAATCTAATACAGGGAGTGTGAAGAGGGGTGCCGTAGATAACAGATGTCTCAATACTGCCTAGCGTGGGGAAAACCCCAATCAGATCTTAGAATCACAGAATCATAGAGTTGGAAGGGGCCACACAGGCCATCTAGTCCAACCCCCTGCTCAACGCAGGATCATAGAATCATAGAACCATAGAGTTGGAAGGGGCCACACAGGCCATCTAGTCCAACCCCCTGCTCAACGCAGGATCAGCATCCTAAGCATCCTAAAGCATCTTCCTCGCTGCCCTGGCGTCAACCGCAAATCTGGCAGAAGAGCTCCATCTTGCAGACCCTACGGCAGAGGTAGTCCAACTGCGGCCCTCCAGACGTCCATGGACTACAATTCAGTTATTAACTGGCAGGGGCTCATGGGAATTGTAGTCCATGGACTTCTGGAGGGCCGCAGTTTGACTGCCCTTGCACTACGGAATGCCAAAAGATCGTGCAGGGCCCACAGCTCTACCGGGAGCTCATTCCACCAGGTAGGGGCCAGGCCCAAAGAGGCCCTGGCCCTGGTTGAGGCCAGGCGTGCTTCTCTGGTGCCGGAAACAACCAGCAAGTCGGTGCCCACAGAGCGTACAGCTCTGCAAGAGGCATAGGGTGACAGGTGGTCCCACAGCTATGTGAGCCCCAGACCACGAAGGGCCTTAAAGGTCAAAACCAAACCTTGAACCAGATCTGGATGGCAAGTTCCAAGGGCCGTGCCGTGGTGTACAGTTAGGAGACCTTTCCATTGTGATTGTTATTTATGCGACTTGTGGTCAGCAAGTAAGGAAAAAGGGTGATACACATGCTCTGTTAATAACTGAGCATGCACATTGCTCACTGAGCACACATGTGGACCACAAGGTTTTGGTATGAACCTTTAAGGCTTTTACATGGCCTGGGTCCTGCTTATCTGTGGGACTGTTTATCTTCTTATTCCCCCTGCAGGGATCTTCGCTCTGTGGGTATGAATTTACTAGTGGTCCCAGGCCCCCCAGGAGATACGCCTGGCCTCAACCAGGGCCAGGGCTTTTTCGGCCCTGACCCCAACCTGATGGAATGAGCTCCCGGAAGAGCTACGGGCCCTGTGGGATTTGTCAGCTTTCCACAGGGCCTGCAAGATGGAGCTCTTCCGCCTGGCTTATGGTTGAGGCCAGAGCGGTTGCTGGCATTGTCAGCTGAGGATCTCTAGCTGAGAACAACTAAGTCCCTCGCTCCCAGTTGAAGAGTGATAAACCCTTGATGAACAGGGGGAGGGGAGTGGGCTATATATTTATTATCCACCATCTTGATATAGTGTTTTACCTTAAGTTTTAATGGGTTTTATTGTATTTAACGGATTTTTGTAAACCACTGCGAGACATTTCAAAGCAGCGGTATATAAACAAACAAACAAACAAACAAATAAGCAAGCAAGCAAGCCACAGTAGTGTGAAAGGCCCCTAAGATATTGGGGCATTGGGTTTGCACATCCCACCAAGGTTTGGGAAATGTTTTCAGCAAGGCCAAGCTGTCAGTTGCTTGAAGAAGAAGAAGAAGAAGAAGAAGAAGAAGAAGAAGAAGAAGAAGAAGAGTTGGTTCTTATATGCTGCTTTTCCCTACCCGAAGGAGTCTCAACGCGGCTTACAGTTGCCTTCCCTTTCCTCTCCCCACAACAGACACCCTGTGGGATGGGTGAGGCTGAGAGAGCGCTGATATCACTGCTCAGTCAGAACAGTTTTATCAGTGCCGTGGCGAGCCCAAGGCCACCCAGCTGGCAGCATGTGGGGGAGCGCAGAATCGAACCTGGCATGCCAGATTAGAAGTCCGCACTCCTAACCACTACACCAAACTGGCTCTCCAGTTATGTTCTGCTAAGGCCCTGCGGATCTTTAAGCCTAGCCTGATGGGAGAGAAAGACATTTCTCTGAGACCCAGGGGGAGCTTCTGCCATTTTGGGCAAAGAACTCTAGGCTGAACGAACCGACAGTCTCACTTGTCACAGGGATGTTCGGCATTTTTTTGTCATCATACAATCATGGAGTCGGAAGGGAACTCCACGGTCATCTAGTCCAACCCCCTGCCGAATGCAGGAAACTCACAATTCCCTGGCTGCCCACCGTGAGCCAGATGCCCAGATGAGGCCCCCTCCCAAAAATACCAGAATCCCTGGCCAATCTGGCCTGGAGAAAATTCGCCTTCCCGACCCCAAAGTGGCGATCGGCATTTCCCCGGGCTTGCAAGAAAGGGCCGCAAGAGCCTAGCTCAGACGCAGTCCCTTCTGACCACCCACTTCCAATCTGCCTCACAATCTGTGGGTGTGTGATCGGCTTAAGCGTTCCTCCTTCCTCACCCAAAGCCTCAGCAACAGAATGCAGAATTGAGCGATAGATGCGCATAGCAGATGCAAAAGACCTTAAATGCGCATCCTCCTCCAGTAAAGCTAAAGGATGGGCCTTGTGCAGCGCACAAGCAAGACATCGACGGGGTTGTGCTTGCATAATGAGACTGCCCCTTTCTCCCCCATTGCTAATGTTCGAGAGGATCTCCGTCTAGCAGGAGAGGGGGGGAATCCCTTCTCTTTGGACCACCCCTGCGTTGAGGCGGAGGAGGCCATCTCCTCTGAGGGCGAGCGTCTGATTCGTTCTGATACCCCCCCTTCAGTACGATCCCGGAAGACCTAGCAGACGGAAGTTAGCCCCGGACGGTCGCTCGAGGCAGGCGGTACATTTTTAATGACAGAAGGGCAGGCTCCTGTGGTAATGGTATGGGCTTTGTGTAAATACATTAAAGATGATGTTCCCCCCAGGGAGGGGGGGGCAGAAGGAAGGTCTGTTCGCTTCCTTTGTTTCTCTATTGTTATGTTCCTCGCACTGGGGGTTTCTGCTCCACATCCTCCCTTTACGAAGGCAGTGCATCTTTCTAGCTACGGGCAAGCCTGCCGTGTGGGTCACAAGACGGCGGTCCAGCGAGTCCACTCGCCATGGGGTTAAATCTGTTTCATCCCTTGGGAGGGCAGCGTTCCAGGGCGGAGAAATGTCGGGGATTCTCGGGCGAGGGCCGCGGTCATGCAGGGATGGAGAAAGAAACCTGGGGAACTGACTCGGAAAGGCGAGAAAAATAACAACCCTTGGCATGGGCGACCGAGAGGCACTTCCCTGGGACAACAAAGAGCCACGGACTGCAAAATCAAAGAGAAGGGGGATAAGAGAGAGACGCATGAGTATATCCATGCGCGAAAGAAGCGGTTCCCAGGCTTTTCGGTAGGATAACCCACGAGTCCAAATCTGATTGATAGTGGTTTAGTGTCGTGATTAAGAGCCAGATTTGATTCCCCGCTCCTACTCCATATGCAGCCAACTGGGTGTCCTTGCGCCAGTCACAGTCCTGATAGAGCAGTTCTCAAAGAGCAGTTCTCTTAGAATAAGCTCAGCCCCACCGACCTCACAGGGTGTCTGGTGAGAGGAAGGGAGGGGAATCGTAAACCACTTTGAGATTCCTTCGGGAATCAACAGCAGGGTATAAAAACAACCCTTCTTCATCATCTAGTCCTAGCCTGGAAGAGGTTGGCATCCTAGGACTGTGACTGGTCAACACCTGCAGTCATTTATTTTTTGCATTTGTTTGTCTGTTCATTTATATCCCACTTGTCTCCTCCTCCATTTCCTCCTAACAACAACCCTGTGAGGCAGGGGAAGTTGCCAGCTAGAAATGTGGACATTTAGGGAGGGAAGGGCCTTCAGTGAGTTCGACGGCCATCGAATCTGTCTTCCATCACTGCCATTTTGTCTAGGCGAATGGATCCCGTCACCTGGAGATCGGTTACATTCCTGTGAGATCTCTGAGCACCACCTGAAGGTTGGCAACTCAAGAGGTAGGCCAGACTGAGAGTGTGATGTATATCGCATTGGCCAGACCCCACCTGGAGCCCTGTGTGCAGTTCTGGAGGCCCCACCTCAAAAGGATATGGGTAAAATTGAGAGGGGGCAGAGGAGAGCAAAGAGGATGATCCAGGGCCTGGGGACCAAGCCCTAGGAGGGAAGGCTGAGGGACCTGGGAATGTTCAGCCTGGAGAAGAGGAGGTCGAGAAGGGACCGGAAGGCTGTCTTGAAGGATCTGAAAGGTTATCGCTTAGAGGAGGGCAGGCAAAGGTTCCTGTTGGCAGCAGAGGAGAGGACACAAATCCATGGGTTTAAACTACATGTAGAATGGGACTCGCTGGAGGGGGGTTTCACAGTCAGAGTACTTCAGCTATGCAAGCAACTGCCTCAGGAGGTGGTGAACCCCCCCACCACCACCACCACCACTGGCGATCTTCAAGCAGTAGCTGGACAGATCCTTCTCCTGGATGCTGGAGGCTGATCCTGCATTGAGCAGGGGGTGGACTAGATAGCCCGTATGGCCCCTTCCCACTCTAGGATTCTAGGAGTCTAGCTCAGCAGTGGAAGGGGCTGCCTAAGGAGGTGGGGAGCTCCCCCTCACTGGCAGTCTTCAAGCAGCGGCTGGACAGATCCTTCTCCTGGATGCTGGAGGCTGATCCTGCATTGAGCAGGGGGTGGACTAGATAGCCCGTATGGCCCCTTCCCACTCTAGGATTCTAGGAGTATAGCTCAGCAGTGGAATGGGCTGCCTAAGGAGGTGGGGAGCTCCCCCTCACTGGCAGTCTTCAAGTAGTGGCTGGACAGATATTCATCCTGGATTGGCAACGCTTGCCTCGGATTCCAGCGGATGCTCAGCGGTCTTTTCATATCTCCCTGAAGCTTGGAAAGGAATCTGCCCAGCAGGCATCTCCTCCTTTCGAGGTTACATGGCCTTTGACAATGAACCCTCTCTTCTCGGTTCCAGCCCTGAGTTGATGGGGCTCATTAGCGCATTCGCTCTGCTTCGTCCAAACGTCTGGCCCATTTGGGCCATTAAGGCCATTCTTTCAGAAGCAGCCTCTTAACCCCCAAGCGTGAGGGAGCCTGAATGCCTGCAGTCTTCGCCGCTCTCTCCACTGTGAAAAGATAATGCTGCTGAATCTTTCTTTTTCAAGGCCGTTTTAAACGTGCTTTGGAGGGGGTTGAATATCGCGTAAGGCATTTGAGGGTGGACAACAAATGGAATTTTCATAGGGAGAAGCGTAAAGTATTCAATTCGGGTAATAACAGTGTGATGTAAAATGTATAAGATAGGGGATCCCTGGCTGGGTTGTGGAAACAGTGTGGTGGAAGTCCACCAGCAGGGCCAGAACTCCAGAGGCCCTCCCACGGTTGCCCCCCCCCAAGTACCTCCTACTATTGCCCCCCCCCCAAGCACCAAGAATACAGAGCATCCCTGCCCCAGACATAAGAACATAAGAGAAGCCATGTTGGATCAGGCCAATGGCCCATCCAGTCCAACACTCTGTGTCACACAGTGGCCTGTGTCAACCCAGGGGCCATCGGGAGGTCCACCAGCAGGGCCAGAACTCCAGAAGCCCTCTCACTCTTAGCTTTCATAGCACCAAGGATACAGAGTATAATTGCCCCAGACAGAAGAACATAAGAGAAGCCATGTTGGATCAGGTCAATGGCCCATCCAGTCCAACACAGTGGGCAAAACCCAGGGGGCATCAGGGGATCCACCAGTGGGTCCAGAACTCCAGAAGCCCTCCCCCTGTTTCTCCCCAAGCACCAAGAATACCGCCCAGACAGAAGAGCATAAGAGAAGCCATGTTGGATCAAGCCAGTGGCCCCTCCTGTCCAACATTCTGTGTCACAAAGTGGTCCAAACTCAGGGGCCATCAGGAGGAACACCAGTGGGGACTGAACTCCAGGAGCCCTCTTACGGTTGCCCCCCACCCCAGCACCAAGAACACAGAGCATCACCGCACAAGACAGAGCATTCCATCTATGCCTTCTGGCTAATAGAGATCTCACCTAGGCCTTCAAGCCAATAGGCTGTTCAGGCAGTGAACGACAGCAATATAGCAGCAAGTTCTTGCTCTTCGATATTCATTAAAAACAAATGATGTTTAATTGCACCATCTATATGCCTGCACAAGTCTCATGTAATGTTAATATCCAGGTCTGTTGACAGGGTGATTAAATGATAATTAGAAGAGTGTGCAGGCTTCTTATTCAGATGAGGATCCTGAAATTTTCGTCTCACATCCACATCAATTGTCCAGAACAGGAAGACTGGCTCAGGTGGTTTCTACAGAAGAGCTATCGCTGACCCAAACTCTAGATGCCCTTTCTTAGCCAGAAAATCATTCGAGCAAGACCACAAGCAGAAGTGAACTCATTCTTGCAGGGGGGGGGGATCTCCAATAGAAACAGCAATACTCTCAAAATAATATGGCATCTGGTATCGATTGAAGTATGAATAGCCAAAATATAGGGTTACCAGCTCTCGTTTGGGAAATTCCTGGATAGATTGGGGGGTGGAGCTGGGAGTGGGTGGGATTTGGGGGGGACGGACCTCAGTGGAGTCTAATGCTATGCAGTCCACCCTCCAAAGAGCCAGTTTGGTGTCGTGGTTAGGAGTGCAGACCTCTAATCTGGCGAGCTAGGTTCGATTCTGCGCTCCCCCACATGCAGCCAGCTGAGTGGCCTTCGGCTCGCCAGGGCACTGATGAAGCTGTTCTGACTCAGCAGGAATATCAGGGCTCTCTCAGCCTCACCTCCCTCACAGGGTGTCTGTTGTAGGGAGAGGAAGGGAAGGCGACTGTAAGCCGCTTTGAGCCTCCTTCGGGTAGAGAAAAGCGGCATATAAGAACCAACTCTTCTTTTTCTTCCAAGGAGGTGGGAAGCTCCCCCTCACTGGCCGCCTTCAAGCAGCAGCTGGACAGATCCTTCTCCTGGATGCTTGAGGCTGGTCCTGCACTGAGCAGGGGGTGGGACTAGATGGCCTGTGTGGCCCCTTCCCACTCTAGGATTCTATGATAAAGAGTAGACATATCTAGTAGGACTTGTCCTCTCTTTTGGCGACAGCATTAGCAGCAAGGAGCAAAGGAAACCCATCGCCCCTCACTTGGGAGCTCCACTCTGCCAACGATGATGTGCCTTTGACAAGACAGCAGCCATCTGCTGAGATTTCTCCCTCCCTCCCCCCCCCCCGCCCCTCTGTACACAAAAGAAAAGCCAAGAAAAAGGGGGAAGGAGCCCCCCAATTTGCCGCATCCAAAGTTTTCAAATGTCAGGAGCAGTGAGAACTGCCTCGACATTCATAAAAACACCTAGAGGGAGGGAAAAGGGGACAGTTCGGCTGGGAAATAGAATTAATTGTGATGGGCAATGGACAGCTGGCCTGCGGTGAAACCAAGCCCTCGCTGGAACGCAAACAGATTTGGGGGGGGGGGGGGAGTAGCTTAATGCATGAATGCATTATTGAAAGCCCAGTTCAGCCCTCATTGGGAACACAGAGGATGGGAGCAGGAAACTGTCTCAAAGGAATTGACAGCTCGTAAAGAGGCATTCTTTGAGAGAAGGAAACCAGAAGCAGAGGCCCATCTGGATGCTGGACAGGGGGAACCATCCAGGATAGTGGGACAAAGGAAAGCCTCTGGGGAAGGCGGTATATAAATAGAATGAATGAATGAATGAATGAATGAATGAATGAATGAATGAATGAATGAATGAATGAATGAATGAATGAATGAATGAATGAATGAATGAATGAAGGAGAGTCTGCCAATTGTCCTGATGAATAAATGGATGGATTTATTTATTTTTTTATTGTATTTATTATTCTACCTAGCCCTTCCCTGGAAGCTTAGGGCGGCTCACGATTTAAAAATACTAGGGTTTTTTTTTTAATTTAAATATTCAAATGTTAGTACTCATCCGAGCATCAACTTGGTGGATTAGTTAAGAGCTGTGGCTTCCAAATCTGGAGAACCGGGTTTGATTCCCCACTCCTCCACATGCAGCCGGCTGGGCGGCTGTGGGCCAGTCCCTGTTCTCTCAGAGCTGTCTCAGCCTCTCTTACCCCGCAGGGTGTCTGTTGTGGGGACAGGAAGGGTAAGGTATTTGTAAGTCACTTTGAGACTCCTTCAGGTAGCTAAAGTGGGATATACAGGCCAACTCTTTTACTACTTGGTTTCAGCCAAGAAGGGAAGGGAAGGGAAGGGAAGGGAAGGGAAGGGAAGGGAAGGGAAGGGAAGGGAAGGGAAGGGAAGGGAAGGGAAGGGAAGGAGGGATGGGTGGATAGATGATAGGGTGAACAGGGACTGCCAAAAGGGGACAATGGGGGGTGGATTCAAACAATTTAACAATCACAGGCTTCCTCAGGAGGTGGGGGGTCTCCGTCTTTGGAAGTTTTTAAGCAGAGGCTAGAGAGTCATCTGACAGAAATGCTGATCTTATGAACTTAGGCAGATGGTGAGTGGGTGAGCAGGGAGGGATGTGCCAGGGTTTGTCTCTTGTGGCCCTTCCTTGCATATTCTGATCGCCACTGTGGGATGGTCATTGAATTCCCTCCAGGTCAGGCTGGAGATTTTTGGTGGGGGGGATCACTTGGACATGAAATCGGGGTCACTGTATTTGGGCAGGTAGTTGTGAGTTCCTGCATTGTGCAGCGGGTTGGACTAGATGACCCTGGAGGTCCCTTCCAACTCTATGATTCTATGACAGCATGGAAAGACACATATGCCACTCTGGCATCTTCAGACCTAAAAGGGAAACAACCAGAGCCTTAAAAAATCAAAAGGCAAAACCGCCCTCTCAGAGCAGATAACATTTTACAGCTTTTCACACTCCCAAGGACTGATCAAAACATTGGGCCGGTTCTCTGCCATAACACGCGGACAGGTGACATCATTCTAACTCAGCCTTCTCTCTTGGAGAACGAAACAGGAATACAGGAGTGAGAAAGCCTCTAGTGCAAGGCTTGCTGGGAGTAATAGACTCATAGAATCACAGAATCATATAGTTGGAGGGGGCCATACAGGCCATAGAATCATAGAATCACAGAATCATAGAGTTGGAAGGGGCCACACAGGCCATCTAGTCCAACCCCCTGCTCAACGCAGGATCAGCCCTAAGCATCCTAGAGCATCCAAGAAAAGTGTGTATCCAACCTTTGCTTGAAGACTGCCAGTCAGGACCCGGCTGATGGAGTGGCCATTTTAGTGTTCCTTCGTACAGTGTCCTGCCATTAGAGAAATGGAGGTTGTTTCAAGCTGACCTCTGTACACAACAAGGTGTCTGCAGGTGTCCTGGCAGCCTTCCAGAGCATTGTACAGAGTGTGGCAGCACACGCCTGGGAGGGAAAACACAGGATGAGAAAATGACATGAGGCCAGTCCTGGATTCCTGGCCATTGATCTGCCATGAGCTGCCTGGAAGGTTTTCATCCATGAATGCACAGGAGTGGCTGAGTAGATAATGACCTAATTTGGGGTGTATAATGCTAACTCTATAGATTGGCTCCGGGCAGTCCATTTGGGGAAATAGGCCTGATGCCACTTGCTAATTGGCTTGTAATGGCTGCAGTCATTAAATGATATAGAAGAAGAAGAAGAAGAGAGTTGGCTCTTATATACTGCTTTTTCTCTACCCAAAGGAGTCTCAAAGTGGCTTACATTCACCTTCCTTTCCTCTCCCTACCCTGTGAGGTGGGTGAGGCTGAGAGAGCCCTGATATTACTGAAGAAGAAGAAGAGTTGGTTCTTATATGCCGCTTTTCTCTATCTGAAGGAGTCTCAAAACAGCTTCCATTCGCCTTCCATTTCCTTTCCCCACAACAGACACCCTGTGAGGGAGGGTGAGGTTGAGAGAGCCCATATATCACTGCTCAGACAGACCAGAAATCTCTTGCTCAGTATGGATGCTTGGATCCTATCCCACAACAGCTGCAAACCAGGAGTGGCTTAAGGACTGGTGTGGTCCACAGCCCCAGAGCCAATTTAAGAATTTGCAGGGCCCTAGCAATAGCGGCGGGAGCAACAAGACGGGTGACAGAGGGGCCCCTACAGTGAAAAGGGGTGGCACTCCTAAAAGAGTGCCCTAAAAGGGGGGAGAAAAGGCCCTGATCCATAGGGGGAAGGCACTCCCTGGCGGCCCCTGTTACATGTGCAACATAGCTAAACCAGCCCTGGTGCAAATGAACCGGTCCCTAAATACTGTGGCCATCAAGGATTCTCCAGGGTCTCAATGGCCAGACCTGGCTTCCTCCTACGCTGGGGCAAGCCCAGGCCATGACAGGGAGATGAGCCCCCTCCCCCAAACTGCCACTTCTGACATATTTCCACATTCCATCCCTCTCTGCCACATATATTTCAAACGTGGCCTCTGGGCACACTTTGACAAAGGCCTGATTCGCACAGCTAGCCCTGATCAGTCACCCGACAGTGAAATTATTTATGAATGGGGGGGAGAGCACTCTGGACTGTGAATCCTGCAGGGAGATGGAGGTTAAATGGGCTGCCCACAAAGCCATTCATATTTATAGTGCTCAGCTGGTAGCCCGTCCAGCTGATTGTCCAGAACTCTGATGGCCTTGCACATCTCGTTTTCAGCGGGCAGCAGACGGGTGCTCCTGTTGTTCCAGTACGGCCAGCAATTATTAAAAGCGTAGGCTGGGGAAGTGGAGAAGCGATTTCAACAGCCAATGTTGGTTTGGTCAGTGCTCAGTTTCCTTCTGCCCATGCGCCTATGGTTAGGTTTAGAGATATCAGTGGTTCACTAGCCTTAGGAAAGCAATTCCCAGAGAGACCCTGGAGATATTTTTCTTCTAGCTATGAATCATAGAATAACAGAGTTGGAAGGGACCTCTTGGGTCATCTAGTCCAACCCCCTGCACTATGCAGGACACTCACATCCCAATCGCTCACCTACTGTCACCTGCCACCCCCTTGAACCTTCCCAGAATCAGCCTCTCTGTCAGATGGCTCTCCAGCCTCTGTTTAAAAATTTCCAAAGATGGAGAACCCACCACCTCCCGAGGAAGCCTGTTCCACTGAGAAACTGCTATGACTGTCAGGAACTTCTTCTGGATGTTTAGATGGAATTTCTTTTGAATTAATTTCATCCCACTGGTTCTGGTCCATCCCTCCGGGGCAAGAGAGAACAACTCTGCTCCATGCTTTATTGTGGGGAGAGGAATGGGAAGGCAATTGTAAGCCGCTTCAAGCTTCCTTTGGGTAGGGAAAAGCGGCACATAAGAACCTACTCTTCTTCTTCTTCTGCTACATGGCAGCCTTTTAAATACTTGAAGATCCCCTCTCAGTTGTCTCCTCTCCACACTAAACAGACCAAGCTCCCCCAACCTTTCTTCATTTGTCTTGGTCTCCAAACCCCTCACCATCTTTGTTGCCCTCCTCTGGACATGCTCCAGTTTGTCTACATCCCTCTTCAACTGGGGTGGCCAAAACTGAACACAGGACTCCAAGTGAGGCCGAACCAGAGCAGAGTAAAGCGGTACCATCACCTCCCGTGATCTGGACACGATGCTCCGTTTGATACAGCCCAAAATCCCATTTGCTTTTTAGCCACCGAATCACACTGTTGACTCCTGTTCAATGTATGGTCTACTAAGACTCCTAGATCCTTTTCACACATGCTACTGCCAAGACAAGTCTCCCCCATCTTATATTAGTGTATTTGCTTTTTCCTACCTAAATGCAGGACTTTACACTTGTCCCTATTGAATTTCATTATATTCATTTTAGACCAGTTCTCAAGCCTATCATAGAAACGTCAAGGGGCGGTGTAGTTCAGTTCAGTGAGAACAAGGTGTGTGCACACAAAAATTCATGCCATTTGAGCACTGACCTGAACCAATTCAGGCTGAATCTGAAACCTGGTTAGATTCTCCAGATTAGATTCTGCCACTCTTAAGCACAACACCAGGCTGGCTCTCGAGTAATACACTGATCAGCCACCCATTCCAGAGACCGCACTGTAAATCAAACCAGTAATGACAAGAGATTTATTTTTAAAATTCTAAAAAGAACTGAAACTAAACAAAAACCAATTAAGCAGGACTAAAAGATCTCAATCTAAGCAATCGTCTCGAGTAAATTTACTACATTTCCACCTATAGCCTAGTAAAAAAGAGGTCAGTTATTGAATAGTATCAATGAATCCACTGCCATAAAATGAATTTATTGTTTTCCTCAAAGTGAAATGCCCATTTGGGACCCAGTCTTGCGAGTATCATAGGAGCCGTGTCTGTTTAGGCAAAAATGAACTTTGCAGGGCCTTTTCAGTGGTGGTGCCACAGCCCAGAAATCTCCTCCATGGTAAGGTTCACTCAGCCCCCACTTTGCTGTTCGATGCACAGCAGGCAAAATCCTGAGTTGTCGACTGGCCCTGCTTCTCATGGGTTGCTGCCCCTGCTTTCAAACAAGTTTCAGGGTGTTTGCTGATTTTTTTTTGTAAATGCAGCTGTTGTAGATTGGTGGGTTTTCACAACATGTGATTATAGAATCATAGAACCATAGAGTGGGAAGGGGCCATACAGGCCATCTAGTCCAACCCCCTGCACAATGCATAGAATCATAGAATCATAGAATCATAGAACCATAGAGTTGGAAGGGGCCACACAGGCCATCTAGTCCAACCCCCTGCACAATGCATAGAATCATAGAGTTGGAAGGGGCCATACAGGCCATCTAGTCCAACCCCCTGCTCAACGCAGGATCAGCCCTAAGCATCCTAAAGCATCCAAGAAAAGTGTGTCTCCAACCTTTGCTTGAAGACTGCCAGTGACATTTCGATGTCATACATTTCGATAGAAAAGCATAACACAGTTTAAAGAAATAATCATAGATTTGACAACCGCAGGATGCATCCAGATGTTTCGGGGGAAGCAAAACAAAGGACAGCTGGATAAGATGGGAGAGAGACGAGCCTGACATCGTCCCTGTTTATCCCAGTCTGTGTTGCTGCTACTTCCCGTTTCGGTCAATGCAGGACCAAATTTCCCCGCGTCCCACTGGGGGACTGGAATCCCTAAGATCAAGTTAAATTTATTCAAACAGAGCTAGCTCCCATTCAGGCTGCAGTCAAAAGAAGCCCAGTCTAAAACTGCTTTCCCTATCGCAAATGGCCAGCTTCTCCGGCATCATGTGTACATGAAGGCATTGTGCTAACAGGAGCGACCTGCGTAGATGTTTCTCCGTGGAAGGCCATGTGCAGAGAGGGAGAGGACAAAGGGGGAGAGGAGGGGTCTGTGGGCAGCTCCTCCCATTCAAGGAGATAATGCCTAGACCAGGGGTAGTCAAACTGCGGCCCTCCAGATGTCCATGGACTACAATTCCCAGGAGCCCCCTGCCAGCGAATGCTGGCAGGGGGCTCCTGGGAATTGTAGTCCATGGACATCTGGAGGGCCGCAGTTTGACTACCCCTGGCCTAGACACACTTAAACTGATGTAGCGTCTCCCAATGCCCAGGCACGCTGAGCCACTCATTCTAACAATTTGCACAGCTACCCATCTTGATCTCTCTTAAAGGGACAAGGCATTTTCCTCTAAATTTGTAGGCAGTGTTGAGCTGTAAGCCACGCAGACAGCTAGATGCTCAGGCGGTGTCCGATTTCAGGAATTTTAGGGACGCGTAAACGCTGACATTGCATTCTCACTGGTGCCCCAGTTCTCTGAGCAGTGAGAAACTGCAGAGTTACTGCTTCCCTGAGATAGATTTCCTCATAGGAGGGAGCAATGGAGACAGGAGGTATCTCTATAATATTTTTAATGTGCAGGTCTGAAGGGATAGCCCAGGTGGAGGTTTGGGGGCACACCTACAAGGCTGGAGGTCTGCTACTCACAGGAGGGCAGGGTTTGGGGAGGGACCTCAGTGGGGTGTAAATCCCTCGAGTCCACCCTCAAAATCAGCCATTTTCTCCCAGGGAGGTGATCCCTTTCATCTGGAGAAATTCCAGGAGACCTCCAGGCCTCACCTGGAGGTTGGCACCCCCTACATTAGACTCCTGGGCAGCGAGAAATCCTCGTCCTCCAAGATCACTCAACCAGCTCAGAACGGTGGCTTCCGTGCTTCTCTCCCCAAGTTCTCCAGAATCTCAATTGCACTTTCTTTTTGCACAAATGCTCATTGATTGACGTAATTTACAGTTCATGTTTCTTAATGGGATTCAAGGCAGATTGCAGAGAGCGAGCCAATCGAATTGACAGGATGGGGCGTTCGATAAACAGTAGGATTTGGGTTGGGCAAGCTGCTCCCTCCGATAACTGACACAGCTACCCAGCCAGAAGTCTCAGAAACAGAAACGAAGCAAACCGTATCTTCAGACTACATGATCAAGTGATGCAAAATTAAACCATTGGATCCAGAAAGAAGTTTGAGAGACCTGCGGCACCTTTAAGATCCACAAAGTTGTATTCAAGGTACTAGCAAGAAAGCACATTGCAACCAGGAATGCAATGGGCACTAGGACCCAGGGAATACCGGGAGGTGCAGATCTCTCTCTGTGTCTCTTTCCCTCCTTCTCCCTCTTGCTGCATGTCTCTGGTGTGCCTCGCAGTAGGAGGAATAGCAGGTAATTAGTGCCCATTCTTAGGAGGGAAGCAGGGCTGGTCACCAGCTTGGGGCAGCTCTCTCTGACCGTTTAGGCACTGGGAACTTCACTGCCCTAGCTCCCATGCAGGAGCACAAATTGGGGACAGATGAGGTGCACCAGGTCAAATGCTCCCCCGTGTTGGTGCAGGAAGAGGTGGGGCAACCAGCTACGACTAAAACTCCATCCTGCAGCCCGGCATGAAACCTCCAGTGCGTAAATGGTCTCTGTGTCTCTCTCTGCCTCCCTTGCAGCAGGAGCAATAGGAGGGAATGAGGGCTCGTGTTCGGTCTGGCAGGGCTCTGTGTCTCTCTCTGTCTGTGGCGTGCCTGAGAGGAACGTGGCTAGCGTCCAGGGAGGGAGGGCGGGAGCTGTAGGGGCAGGGCCAATCAGGGTGCAGCCAGCAATGCTGGCTGCACCCTGATTGGCCCTATTCCAACTCGGACACCCAGACATGTTCCACACCCCCAGGCTGTTTCACAAATATATAGAGGAACCATGGATAAGGATAAGCTTTCATGTGCATACAGGGATATACTTTGAATAAGATGCTGTGGGTCTTAAAGGTGCAGCAGGTCTCTCAAACTTTGTTCTGCTGCTTCGGACCAACACGGTGAAACACCTGAATCTATAACAGGATTCAATCAACAGCAAAAAGTCTATAGTAGTATTCTTCTCAGATTCCCCCCCCCCCCATTTCTGTTGCCAACTTTCAACAATCAAGACCCATGGGGCCATCTTGCTTGGGGTCTTTAGCTGGGCCCATTGGCTTGAACAGCGGGGCTGGGTGTACCTGAGTTGAGATTTTAATTAAGCCGCTATCTGTTGTTATAATTGTATGTATTGTTGTACGAAGTTTATGGGGATTTTATACTGCAGTTTTAATGTTTGTTTGTGAAACCGCCATGTGACGACCAATCGTGAATGGTGGGATATAAATAGAAGAAAGAAAGAAAGAAAGAAAGAAAGAAAGAAAGAAAGAAAGAAAGAAAGAAAGAAAGAAAGAAAGAAAGAAAGAAAGAAAGAAAGAAAGAAAGAAAGAAAGAAAGAGAGAGTGAGTGAGTGAGTGAGTGAGTGAGTGAGTGAGTGAGTGAGTGAGTGAGTGAGTGAGTGAGTGAGTGAGTGAGTGAGTGAGTGAGTGAGTGAGTGAATGAATGAATGAATGAATGAATGAAATGGGGTGAAAGGTGCCAAACTGGGTGATCCCCAGGCCACATGAGACCTGGGCTTTTCTCTCCAGGTATGTCCCCCCCCCCCAGTTCCCTGCTGGTTGTGTTAGGGGCCAGCAAACCTAGTGCAGAAGGTGGGGGGGGGGGAGAGAGAGAGAAAGAACAGTTTATGAAATGAATCAGACTAATTTAATCAACTGCTACAAGAATCAAAACGGCCTGCAGTTAATTAAATGAGCATTCCCGGTGAAAGCCCAATGGATTTTTCCGTATGAGATTAGCCGCTCCTGATTTACAGCACGGAACACGGGAAAGCACCAGACTCTCTTAATAGCAGAATATTTGCTGCCTAATTGCAAAATCGGTTTCCTTAATGATTTCTGCCTCTGGTGGTAACACAGAGCAAAGTGGGGGGGGGGGGCGGGGTTGGGCCGTTTCCGTCGCATGAAGCCTTATATTCTCCTCACTGCCTGCCTTTTCCTGTAGTCTCATAAAAGACCACAGGATTGGGCATAATAATATAGATCCAGCTGCAAATACAGAATTTCGGCAGGAAATTGACTCACCTTTGTAAGTACCGGAAGGGGTCTGAATGCAAACAGACTTGTTTCTAAAATCCGGGAGCCCTATTTAAAATAGATCCAAAACATAGTTGTGATGTTATTATCAGGATCTGAATTCAGGGACTGTATCACATCCATGCTGAAAGATCAGAATTGGCTGCCCATACGTTTCTAAGCACAGTTCGGTTAGGCCTTTAAGGCTGGAAATGGATCACGGCTGGGTAGGGCCTCTTCTTCAACTGTCCAGCCCACCAGTTAAGATCTGCCTCCCAAGCACCGCCTCTTAAAGCAGGTGACAATTATAAGCAGGGCCTTATCAGTGGTGGCACCTCATCTTTGGCTTGTTTTTAGTAGCATGCTTGTTGCAACAGCTTGCTTTTGAATAGCGAAAATTCATGCTGCGGCTTGTAGGCTTACAAGAGATCACAGCGGTGCTTTAAGCCGTGTTCTTTTAATCCACTTCGAGCTCTCATTCTGCACATGTTGGATAATGCACTTTCGGTGCATTTCCGAAGTGGAGTATCCTGTTCCATACAAGAAAATCTAGCGGCAAAAGCACATTGAAAGCGAATTATCCAACGTGTGCAGAATGAGACCTGCAAGAAGGTTGCTGCTGCACAGAACTAAAATGCAGCTGCAAAGGACATTGAAAATGAATGGAAAATGCAGTATTCCACATGCGTGAAAACTTGCTGTCCCAAACGTCTTGTGGAAAATGTGAGATGAATGGGTAATAAATAGAGGGACCGCTTGTCTCCTTATGACCGTTTATGCACTGGAGGTTTCATACCAGGCAACAGGCTGGAGTTTTAGTTGTGGCAGGTTGCCCCACCTCTTCCTGCACTGACATGGGGGAGCATTTGGCCTGGTGCACCTCATCCGCTCCCAATTTGTGTTACTGCATGGGAGCTGGGGCAGAGAAGTTCCCAGTGCATAAATGGTCTATGCCCCCCACAGGGCACTTTGCGGGTGCTAATCTGCTGGAGCTCCCTGGCCCAAGGAAAGTGCATCTGGCCTCAACCCAGTCCAGGGCCTTTTTGGTCCTGGCCCCAACCTGGTGTAATTAGCTCCCAGGGCTCTCTCAGCCTCCCCTCCCTCACAGGGTGTCTGTTGTGGGGAGGGGAAAGGGAAGGTGAATGGAAGCCGCTTTGAGACTCCTTTGGGTAGAGAAAACCATTATATAAGAACCAACTCTTTTTCTTCTTCTTCAGTAATCTCAGGGCTCTCTCAGCCTCACCTCCCTCACAGGGTGTCTGTTGTGGGGAGGGGAAAGGGAAGGTGAATGGAAGCCACTTTGAGACTCCTTCGGGTAGAGAAAAGCAGCATATAAGAACCAACTCTTCTTCTTCTTCTTCTTCTTCTTCTTCAGTAATATCAGGGCTCTCTCAGCGTCACCTCCCTCACAGGGTGTCTGTTGTGGGGAGAGGAAAGGGAAGACAAATGCAAACCGCTCTGAGACTCCTTTGGGTAGAGAAAAGCAGCATATAACAACCAACTCTTCTTCTTCCTCTTGTTCTACTTGCAGTTTTGCCATAGGGGCTTGCAATATGTTTCTTTGCAACTACTTTTTAAGTTTTGTTCCACTGCTTCACTAAGAAGACTGAAGCGAATGAATATGATATATATTCTGTATAATCTTTCCAGTAAAGATTATTCCCTTTAAACCTCAAAGCCCAGTGACTCTGGATCTGCGCCTCATCCACAAAAGGCAACTAATAACTGCAAAGGCTCTGTTACTCTGCAGCTCTATTTTTCTGGAGGGGCTCAGGCACCACGTTGGGGCCTTCTGTTCTAAATCAAGTGACAATCCAAACAAGGGACATAGTTAATCTTCCACTTTTCAACGCTTTGAATGCCTTGTTTTGAAAATCGCATGTATATTCAGCTTTCCAGCTGTATATGGCTTGCATGCTTGATTTCGCTCTGTCATCTAAGAGGAAGGATTTTGCCCACTCTTCTCTGTAAATCTGTGTTTATTTGAGGCCGTACATAAACAAGCGAAAAATGCACTTGTTTCTTTCCAGGTTACGGAAGCCCTTTGATTATTAAGGCTAACCGGAATGTCCTACTAATAACAAGAAACTGAATTGTATATAAACTCTTCACAGCTCCCTAATGCTGCGGAGTTGCTGGTTTTTAAAGTCAAGATAAACTGTTTGTTCAGCTGCTGAGTGGTTATTTGAGGAGATGACCTCCGAAGGAGACCCCTAGGAGTCTGGTGTCTGTTAAACTGGGGCCGGCCTGTCCAAATCCCACAATGAAGGAAGGAAGGGTCTTTGGAATTCAAAGGACATAAAGTCAGGATAGGAGGCCGCAGCTGTGAGGACGGTGTTCATATTCTGAGTGCCAGAGAGAGTTTATTTTGTTTTATTTTTATTACATTTATTAACTGACTCTCTCGGGCCAGCCAGCTAGAGGCAGATTACAAGTGAAATACAATACAATAAAATAGACTCATCCAATCTTCTGTTCCACTATATATTTCTGGAAAGGCCTTGGAGGAGGAGCTGGTTCCACACAGGGTGACTATCCCGCCCCTGAGTGCCTCCTCCTCCAACTGGCTTGCCTGTCTATCCAGCGGCCAGCCAACCACCTTCTGTTCCCCTCCCCTGACCACCCCTTCCTCCTTCCACTTCCCTCCGAGGCTCGGAGGCTGCAGATCCCTGCCGGTGACTTCCCTAACAGGTCCTGGGGGGAGGGGGTTCTTCCACTCCACCCCCCTAATCAAGTTCCCATTGTATTCCTGAATGCAATGAACTTGCTCTTCTAAGAACAAAACCCAAACCCATCCCTCCACAATTTCTGGCTCCACGGCCCATCTTGACCCAATGCCTCAAGACAGAGGAGGGGCCCAGCAAGATCTTCCTAGCCCTGCCCTCAACCAAACGCCTGGCAGAAGAGGTCCATTTTGCAAGCCCTGTGGCAAAATCCTCATCTCTTCGATGAGCTTATTCTACCAGGTAGGGGCCAGGGCTGAAACGACCCTGGCCATGGTCAAGGCCAGGGATCACCAACCTATTAAAATTCACCAGGTTGCCCTCTGGCCACTGGCGGGGAATTTGGGGATGGTGCCAGCGGAAGACGGGGACCTCAGTGGGGTACAATGCCATAGAATCGACCCTACGATGTACCCACTTTCTTGGAGTAAATAGTCCAGTTGTCATACGACATGTCACCTTCCAGCCATCAGCATTCTCCTGCATGTAGCTACAAAGGTGACATCTGTAATTCATAATGAACTGTAACACTGGGACATCAGATCACAGGCGAATGGATAGTGTTTGACATCATGAAGATACGGGAATATGGGGCTGCCCCATAATGAATCAGACATTTGTTCTAACAAGGACATGATTGCTGTAGTGGTTAAGAGGGTGGACTTCTAATCTGGTGAGCACGGTGTGATTCCGCGCTCCCCCACAGGCAGCCAGCTGGGTGACCTTGGGCTCATCACAGCATTGATAAAGCTGTTCTAACAAAGCAGGAATCTCAGGGCTCTCTCAGCCTCACCTCCCTCACAGGGTGTCTGTTGTGGGGAGAGGAAGGGAAGGTGATTGAAGCCACTTTGAGACACCTTCGGGTAGAGAAAAGCGGCATGTAAGAACCAACTCTTCTTCTTCTTTAGTAATCTCAGGGCTCTCTCAGCCTCACCCACCTCACAGGGTGTCTGTTGTGGGGAGAGGAAAAGAAAGGCAAATGTAAGCCACTTTGAGACTCCTTCGGGTAGAGAAAAGCAACATATAAGAACCAACTCTTCTTCTTCTTCAGTAATCTCAGGGCTCTCTCAGCCTCACCCACCTCACAGGGTGTCTGTTGTGGGGAGGGGAAAGGGAAGGCGACTGTAAGCTGCTTTGAGACTCCTTCGGGTAGAGAAAAGCGGCATGTAAGAACCAACTCTTCTTCTTCTTCAGTAATATCAGGGCTCTCTCAGCCTCACCTACCCCACAGGGTGTCTGTTGTGGGGAGAGGAAAGGGAAAGGCAACTGTAAGCCACTTTGAGACTCCTTCAGGCAGTGAAAACCGGCATATAAAACCCAAATCATCGTCTTCTAAATAAAACCCTCTTCACTTGCCTCCTGAAGACTGACAGGCCACATACACAGAGCCAATCAGGCACAGGGCTATGGGAAAATCAGCCACTACGATCTGCTGTCAGCATGGCACGAAACCTCAAATGGGTAAACGCCGTTCTTAATGTTAACGCTGTTACGGTTGCTAAGCGTGAGGATCGGTAGTGGCCTGAACAGCTGCTTTGGGTTCGTTGATCTCCTGGAGGCTGGCAACCCGACCCAGGAGTCAGAGCTCGCCTTGTCAGATGCGACATGTCCTTTGAGCCTCTGACCGCGGCCTTTGGCTGTTGATTCTGTTCTCCCGGAGCCAAGCTGCTCCAGTAGCGCACAGCTGTGCAAATTGGTTTCTCACACGGAGATAATGGAACACTGACAATGGTGACAGCGGAGGGGGACTAATGTCTGGCCAGACGGGGAGAAAGAGACCTTTAATTGGCTGACATGGAGACAGCCCAACAAAAACGCCCTCTGGCTCTTTCATCGGAGACATCTCGGCTGAGCGATCGCCCAGGGTTACCTTCCCTTCTCCTGACATCCCTTTGTAATGAGTTTTCTCAAATTGGTCATTCTCGGCATGCCGTGGTGGTGTTGCAGTCCTGATCGTCTGCCGAGGTGGCCTTCAATTAGGAACCGTGGAAAACTGTTCCTCAAGCAGTTCTGAAAGGTTCGACCAGAGGAGAGAAAGAGATGGGATTTTTAAGAGTTGTCTACTCTGAATTGGAAAATACCTGGAAATTAGGGGGGGGCGTCTGTGGGAGGTAGTTTGGGGAGGGACAGGACCTCAGTGTGTTAAAATGTCATAGAGTCCACCCTCCAAGGCTGCCATTTACTCCAGGAGAACTGGGAACATAGACATGTCTGATCCATTGTGCATGCCATTAAAGGTTTTTGAGTCTGAGTCTATCTCCAGGGGAACTGTTGGGAGTTTTGGACTCGGCTTGGTCCTGTGTCCCTCCCGAGAAATAGAGCTGCAGAGCATTTGAAAGAATACAGTGATTAGTTACTTTTGTGGATTAGGTACGGATCCAGAGTTGCAGTGCTTTGGGAGTAAAAGAGAGTAATCTTTACTGGGAAAGATTATTTACAAACATATATCCCAACGGACATACAGAGTACAAAAGCTTCATGGGTAGTTACAAAAGCAGCACATTGCAAGCCTCTCAGGCTAAAGATCTTTCACATCCCCTCTCCATAGCTCTCCAGGGTCTCAGGCTATGGTCTTTCACATCACCTCCTGTCTAGTCCTTTTAACTAGAGATCTCAGGCACTGAACCTGGAACCTTCTGCATGTCAAGCAGAGGACCTCCCAATGGCCATTTATGCACGGGGAACCTCACTGCCCCAGCTCCTGTGCAGGAGCACAAATCGGAGACAGATGAGGTGCACCAGGTCAAATGCTCTCCCATGTGGGTGCAGGAAGAAGTAGGGCAACCTGCCAATGCTAAAATTCCAGCCTGCAGCTCGGCATGAAATCTCCAGTGCATAAATGGTCAATGAGCAACTCCAAGGTCTCAGGCTATGGTCTTTCCCATCACCTCTTGCCTAGTCCTTTTAACTGGAGATCCCAGGGATTGAACCTGGGACCTTCTGAATGAGAAGCAGATGTTCTACCACTGAGCCACAACTGGAGTCCCTCATTCCTTTACCTTCCATCCTTTCACTGGCTCAGGAAGGTCCGTTGAGCCGGCTTATCACATTTTCCCTCAAAGCTTCTCCAACAGATGCATCCCAAAGTAATCCCAACATGCTTCATGACCCCCGAAGAGGGCTGGTTTCCTCTCCCTCAACACCACCACCCCCCAGCCCCTCCACTCTCTCAAGTTCTTTATCAAACCTGTTCTCTCCGTTTGGGGGAGAGAAGAAAGATAAGCCATTCCTTTCAGTTGCCCAGGGTGAATTTGAAGTTCCCTCATCCACCAGCTTCATAAGGCTACCTCCGACATTTCTGGCAACAAGGATGGGGGTATCTACTCTTCAGGGATCCCCTTTGAGTTAATGAGGAAGAGAATTCTCTGATTCTTCTAAGGACATTCGGGCTCTTGATCCTGCCACCTTGACTCCCCTCACTGGGGCCCTGAGAAACTTCATGCTGAGTTCAATGCTTCTGTGTCCTTGTCACTCTCTTAGATGATTTCAATTATCTCTCAGCCAAGTTTCATTTCAGGTTGTCAGCCCTGGGCCAGGCGGCCTTGCCTAGCATGAGTTTGCCGGAAAAAAAACACCTGACTGGAAAACCTTTTTATGAATTGATTTTTTTTTTAAGCTGCAAGGAAAACAAAAGTCACAGGGAACTCATGATCATCATGCCTGTGCCAGGAATAGAGAGCTGAATGGGGTTTTATAGGTGTACCTCAGGCCTACCTCATAGGGCTGGCTCAGAGGCCTGGATCGATAATGTCACTCCTTTCAAAGTCATCTACAGGATCCTTTGGGTCCTCCTCCAAAGTCTCTAGGCCAGCCCTGGATCCCTGATCCCATCCCTCTCAAATGGCAGGGCAAGCTTTCTCAGCCAGGGCTGATTCTGCACTTACTTTTTGTTTTTTTTTTCCATGGTGGATCCTGCTGAATTCAGATTGATTTGAACTCGGGTCTTCCTCTATCCTCTCCCCCCATTGAAACAGAAAGTGTTCTGCACTTGATTGGGGAAGCTCAGAGCGGGGAGGGGGGCCAAGCGCAGCGGGAGTCTCTTTCCTTCTTTTCTTGAATGGGGAGGAGTGGGGAGATTGGAGACAGCAGGGGAGAAGGAATAAATCCAAGAGGCAAATCTCTTCTGAGAGAAGTGAGGGCTTCTGGAGAGCAGTCACTTTAAGACAAGCCTTGCAACTGGGAACCAGGAACTCTTTGAACCAGGAAGTCTTTGAACCCTGGCCAATCAGGGAAGAGTGCACATTTACTGATGACGATTTTTCAAATATGGAGGGTTATAGCCATGTCTGGATATCACGGAGGAAAGGGAGGGTCACTACAGATCAATCATGCATGTTGCAGATGGAAAATTTTAAGTGCCCATAATCAAAGTGGAATTCAGTGTAGATGGGAGGGATTTATTCAAGCTGGCAGTGGGTAAAAAGCCCCATGCAGGCTACACCCAGGGTTCTGTGAAAGCCTGGGCTTTCCTGAAGGCCCTGGAAGGGTTTCCCAAATGGATGGGAGTTAATTATTTTAATATATTTTAATTGTTCAACATTTATCAGGTGATATGACCATATATAGTCATGCTGACTTACTCCCCTCAAAATGGCCAGTGGTGGGCCTGGAGGGGGTGGGAAGGGGAGGGGCTCCGAGTGGCTGTGGACACAGCTCTGCTTCCCAACCATCTTCTGCACGATCCTGCCACTTCTGGGGTTTCTTGAAGCCTGAAGAATGTTTCAGGGGTTTCTCAACGGTAAAAAAGTTGAGAAAAGCTGTGTTAGGGTCACCCGGTCAAGATTCATCCTTCAAGCTTATACTAAACAGAGCATATTCTTTAAACCACCCTGGCGCCAGCTTGTTCTATCAAGGATGTAAAAGTACATTGACCCTAAAATTGTAGTCAAAACGTCATTTGTTAGCCTATCTGGAAGTCAAATCTATAAACTCTTTCCCCTGTGTGAAAGCTGACATCACCCCCCAGCATCTCTTGCAAAAAGTGAGATCAGATCTTGGTCTCCAATATGGAATTAGAAGCCAATTTCTACCCATTGTAGAAGGTGGTAAGCATTACCTTTGTCACCCTTCCATTAAAATCAACACATAGCAGGCCGAAAACAGCAATCTGTTGCCACTGCCCCCAACGAACCACACCCCAAAGGGGCCATTCTGTCTACCTACTGCATTTTCAGCATTTGGGAGGGATTTTTGCGCTCCCCTCTCCGTCAGCTGCTTTTTTCACTCAGATTATCCCCCCTCCCCTGATCTTCCTTCCCCTGCAGGGCTGCAGATGTCTCCTAACAATGAGGTTACAGAGACAGGCAGAGAGAGAGAGAGAGAGAGAGAGAGAGAGAGAGAGAGAGAGAGAGAGAGAGAGAGAGAAGCCTCCCCTGTCCTAGATGCTTGGAGTGGCTCTCAATATTTCAACATTTTGCCCTTCGGTTCTTGCTTTCATCACCACACCCTTCTAAGATTGCCAAGTCCCTTGTTGGCAACCAACAGGGGCTGGGAGACTTACCAGCAATGGGGAAATGCTTAGCCCAGCACCAAAATGATGTCCGTGGGGAAGTGGTGATGTCACTTCCGGGAGACCAGGAAGTGACATCATCAGGGCACTGGAGATGCAAACGATTCTGGTATTGGGTTAAAAAACCGGCTAAGGTAGAAGCTATTCCGCACCATGGCACCACTTCTGGGGTTTGTCAAAGCCTGAAGAATGTTTGAGGGGTTTCTCAACAATAAGAAAGTAAGGTTGCTCCGAAGGAACAATTTCCTTCAGGGAAGCTTATCTAAATGCACTGGGAGATTCGTGGTAATTCCAGTCACTCTCCAGACCCCACCTGGAGATTGGCAAAGCTCCTCATGCTCCATTCTCTGTTCGTCGAATGCATCATTTCAAACGTAGAGCCTCAAGCACACTTCCCTCTGACTCATCCTTTCTTGTCATGATCTCTACCCAAGGCCATCTCTGCGTCTATCCTCAGCTAGCCTTCCCGGCAGCAATTGACTGCAGGCTGTAATAGATACAACCCAGGATTCTTGTTCCTGTCACCGTGGGCCCAACAAGATAATTGCTTCAGATGCCACTGCGTGAGACATGATGCTGGACCACTGTTCTCATCCCGCAGGGCTCTTCTGATGTTCTTATGAAGGCCTCGGCCTCTGTGCCCTGTTGTTGGCCCTCCAGAAGAACCGGTTGATTGCTGCATGAGATAGGATGCTGGACTAGGTGGAGTACTGGTGTGGTCCAGCAGGGCTCTTCTGATATTCTTATGAAGGCCTCAGCATCTGTGCCCAGTTGTTGGCCCTCAAGAGGAACTGGTTGGTTGCTGTGTGAGACAGATGGACCACTGGTCTGATCCAGCAGGGATCTCCTGATGTTCTTATGAAGGCCACAGTCTTTATAATGGTTGTTTTTTTTTCCTCCCCGGAGTTTCTCAGTTCAGTTCTGCCTCTTGTCCCACCATGCCGATCTTGCTCTTTTCCACTGCTCCGGACAGACAAACTCTATCTCGCTCTACCCCACAAGGCTGTTGTTTGGATGGTGCCCCCCCCCCTGCATGCCCTGACGCGACCCCTGTGAAAGGGTCGTTCAACCCCCAAAAGGTTGAGAATCACTACTCCATAACCTTGTTGTTGGCCATGCGGAAAAACTGGTTGGCCCCTGTGTGAGAAAGGAGGCTGGACTAGAAGGATCACTGGCCTGATCCAGCAAGGCTCTTCTGGTGTTCTAATACATGGATGACTTTTCACCACTGAACTCTTGCACACTAACCTTTCTCTTCGGCACTGGCACTGGTTGCTCCCTTGTTTGTTCCACAAAGTTCACATGATGTTCCTTCCTCCAAAATAGTTGTCAGTCCCACATCTTTTCAATTGCCTTCCTGTCTGTTTTTCTCCCCTAAATAGTGCTCCTTCGTAGCAATTTTCAGCTCGTCATGCAATCGCAGTCCATGTTTTCAGAGATAACCTGACAGTGAGATATTCCCTTGCCTGGTGCGGAGGAGGGAGTGTTGACAGTATAACCCTATATGGCTTATCTCCGCAGCCACAGATTCAGACACCGGCTTGGGTGACAAAGATTCACCCTCCCTTCTGCAACAGCAAATTCCTGCCCCGTTCTTCCTCTAGAGCCGTGTTTCCCAACCTGTGGATCAGGACCCAAAAGTGGGCATGTGGCCACTGAAAGTGGGTCATAGACCCTCCTCAGTGGCCACCCCACCCTTTCCATTGCTCTCTTTTGTATTTTGGAAACCAAGGTCTGACCCTGGAAACAGGATCTTCCATATCATACCCTAGTTATGTATCTTTTCTTCACTGCATACACATGATGAGGAAGTGAAACATGTTTTGATGGTTTCTTAAAAGAATTTCTTGATTAGATTAGAGGGTGTAATGTAAAAGGAGAGAGAGAGAGAGGTCAAAAGTTGGAATGTAACCTACATGCATAAAGGTTGCATATGTTGGAATGCCAATTGCTTGGGGTTCATAGAACATAAAGAACATAAGAGAAGCCATGTTGGATTAAGCCAATGGCCCATCTAGTTCAACACCCTGTGTCACACAGTGGACAAAACCCAAGGGCCATCAGGAGGTCCACCGGCGGGGCTAGAACTCCAGATGTCCTCCCACTGTGGGCCCCCAATAACCAAGAAGACAGAGCATCTCTGCCCCAGACATAAGAACATAAGAGAAGCCATGTTGGATTAAGCCAATGGCCCATCTAGTTCAACACCCTGTGTCACACAGTGGACAAAACCCAAGGGCCATCAGGAGGTCCACCGGCGGGGCTAGAACTCCAGATGTCCTCCCACTGTGGGCCACCAGCACCAAGAATACCAAGCATCAATGCCCTAGCTAGAATGTTCCACCTATACAAGGTAGCTAATAGCTTCTCATGGACCTCTGCTCTGTATGTTTATCCAGTCCACTCCTAAGAATAGAAGAGAAGCCATGTTGGATCAGGTCAATTGCCCATCCAGTCCACACCCTGCGTCACACAATGGCCAAAACCCAGGGGCCATCAGGAGGTCCACCAGTGGGGCCAGAACTCCAGAAGCCTTCCCAGTGTTGCTCCCCCCAAACACCAGGAATACAGAGCATCGTTGCCCCAGAGTATTTCATCTATACTTGGCTATTACCATTGATGGGTCTCATTTTGTACTCATATTCACCACCACTTCCTCTTTCACTGCAAATTCAGAGGAGAGACGCTTAAGTCCTGATCCATGAGGGGTAGGCCCTGCATGGGGCCCCTGGAAGTGCAGGGCCCGCAGCACGCGCTACATGGATAAACAGGCCCCGGGGAGACCCCTAAGGAAGTCCAGGGAGGCAGGCAATGGCAAACCAACTCAGAAAGTCTCTTGCCTTGGAAATCCCATGGGGTCAGCACAAATCAGCTGTGACTTGACGGCCCAAAAGCCTGACCTCCAAATGGGGTGAAATTCCCTCCGCGGGAAGCCATAGGAGGGTCTCATCAGAACATAGAGATGACATCGGTGTCACGCGCCAGAGACAAAAAGCCAAATCCGCACCTAAGCCAGAGTCCGGATTAACTGTCCGGGTGTCCAGCAGATGTCTAGGAAATTAATCCAGTTTTTCCCAGATTATTTTCATAGCAGACTCGGCAAGATCTACCTATCCCTGATTGAAATCACAGGGTCGAAAGTGTTTAACTCTTTGCTTGACTCTCGGGGGAGGGTTAATGTTGGAAAGCTCCCCCCTCCAGGTACATCCCATCTAAAATATTTCATAGAAGCTTAGAGCTGGAAGGGGCCATACCAGCTATCTAGTCCAACCCCCTGTTCTACACAGGATGCAAAAAGGAGAGGATTAAATATATATATCAGAGTTAAAATCGAGTCCAGTAGCATTTTAGAGACCAAGAAGATTTGGGAGGTCTAAGATTTTGAGAGTCAAGGTATCTGATGGAGGGAGCTTTGCCTCTCAGCAGTCAGTCAGTCAGTCAGTAACCTTTTATTGGCATAAAGCCTCTCAGCAGTTTATACCCGCCCCCCCTGAAATCTTGTTGGTTTCTAAAATGCTACTTGGACCTTCATAGAGCCTCTTGTGGCGCAGAGTGGTAAGACAGTCGTCTGAAAGCTTTGCCCATGAGGCTGGGAGTTCAATCCCAGCAGCCGGCTCAAGGTCGACTCAGCCTTCCATCCTTCCGAGGTCGGTAAAATTAGTACCCAGCTTGCTGGGGGGTAAACGGTAATGACTGGGGAAGGCACTGGCAAACCACCCCGTATTGAGTCTGCCAAGAAAACGCTAGAGGGCGTCACCCCAAGGGTCAGACATGACAAGGTGCTTGCACAGGGGATACCTTTACCTTTACCTTACTTGGACCTTCATAAGTACATCAGAAGAGCCCTGCTGGATCAGACCAATGGTTCATCTAGTCCAGCATCCACTAGCCAACCAGTTCCTCTGGGGAGGGGGCAACCACAGGGCATAGAAGTCAAGGCCGTCACAAGAACGTCAGAAGAACCCTGCTGGAGTCAACCAGTGGTCCCTCTCATCCACCATCCTGTCTGGCCAACCAGTTCCTCTGGAGGGCCAACCACAGGACATAGAGGCCAAGGCCATCACAAGAACATCAGAAGAGCCCTGCTGGGTCAGACCACAGTTTTCTCACACAGTGGCTGACCAGTTCCTTTAGATGGCCAACCTCAGGACATAGAAGCCAAGGCCTGCTGGGTCAGACCAATGGTCCATCCACTAGCCAACCAGGGCTAACAGTAAGGCATAGAGGCCAAGGCCCTCCTCTGATGTTGCTTCCTTACACTGCTAATGAGTGATTGACTGCCTCTGAACATGGAAGTTCCCCTTGGTCACCATGGCGAGTAGCCACTGATAGACCTATGCTCCATGGAGCTATCCAGTCCCCTTTTCCCATTCCTCCAGACCCTAATCCAGCACTCTGACGGCCACACCCTGCTGGAACCCCTTGACCTTGCTTTTCTCTTGCAGACCCACATGGCTACTGTCCTAAGAGAATCTTTAAAATATCGCTCACTCTCAACCTAATAGATAAAAAGGGAAAGGTATCCCCTGTGCAAGCACCGAGTCATGTCTGACCCTTGGGGTGACGCCCTCCAGCGTTTTCATGGCAGACTCAATACGAGGTGGTTTGCCAGTGCCTTCCCCAGTCATTACCGTTCACCCCCCAGCAAGCTGGGTACTCATTTTACCGACCCCGGAAGGATGTAAGGCTGAGTCAACCTTGAGCCGGCTGCTGGGATCAAACTCCCAGCCTCATGGTCAGAGCTTTCAGACTGCATGTCTGTTGCCTTACCACTCTGCGCCACAAGAGGCTCTTAAACTAATAGATAGGGTAGGTCATTTATATAAATATATTGTTTAAACCCTGGAAACTTCACATTTGTGACTTTGGAGGAATACCGTGAAACAAGCCCACCCAAATGAAGGCTAATCAGCTGTCGTGGAGGAGAAAGGAAATAACTTCTCTTTGTTTCTTATGATGGACAAGTAAGATGTACCAGCTGTTAGCATCTGCAAGATTTGCAGTGTGCATCATTGTACAGAATGTGGAGAATGCCCTGCAGGGGGCATCGGAGGAGATGTGCATTTAGCATAATTAGACTGGGAATTAGCGATATTTTAAAGTGGTTTCCTCCAGTGGGTCAGCAAGAGACTGCCTGCTCCTTTATTTATTTATGATTGGACTATTTGCTCTTCCCGAATAGCCGGCTTGGGGTGGCTTACAACATTGCCTGATGAATATGAACATCAAATCAAAAAAGGATTCGAACCCTTAAAATGCAGAACACTTCAAATCCCATTATGACACCAGCGTTTATGGCCCGTTGCTTTAAGATGCTTCTCCCATTCCAGGGGACGGCTCTTGCAGGAGGGGGCCAATCTCGATGATGTTCTAATCTCCCTGCTTGTCTCCTGAATGAACAGTAGGCCTAATTAGACTGCCAGGACCCTCCTCTCCTTTTGTTTCGCATCATAAGAAAACTATTTTGTCTTTTGGCTGGTGCTCAGCTCTCTCGCGCGTTTAAACTCTTCCAGCAGCAGCTCCCCCCACCCCCACCCCCTGTAAAATGCTACTCTCTGGCCCTTCGATGTGGGGGCTTCCTGCCGGCTCAGGCCAAGCCGTTAGTGATTTCATAAGACTTCCTCCGGTCCCAAGGAAATAATTGCATCTCGCAAAACGTAAGCAAGCGAGGACACCAAATTGCTTTTCGGCTCCCGCCGTGGCCTGCAGGGTGGAAGTGGGTTAGCGACTCGTTCTTCCTCGCCAGCAACAAATAAGGCATGATTGGCTCGATTCCAGGGGGAATTTAGGACTCAGCCTGCTGCTGGCATCGACGAGTGGCCAAGCTGGGATTAGCCCCGTCTATTCCCGGGCTCTCTGACTAAATGTTTCAGCTGACATTTTTTGCTGCAAATATGAGATTCTGGAGCGTTGAGGTGCCCGGGATTGATTGCAGTTTCAAGCTGAAGAAATTGCATCTGTGCCTGTGGATTGCACCACTGATTTAGGTCCCTTTCTCCCACTGCTGTGCTGGTTAGCTCTAAGTCAGAGGGGGGTCTGGAAAAGCAATCACAACCTACATGCCTCCCCTTAATAAGAAGAGTCCTGCTGGATCGAACAAGTAGGCCGTCTAGTCCAGCCTCCTGTCTCACATAGCGACCAACCGGTTCCTCTGGAGGACCAGCAACAGGGCAGAGAGGCCGAGGCCTTCCTAAGAACAAAAGAAGAGCCCTGCTGCAGGGGTAGTCAACCTGTGGTCTTCCAGATGTCCATGGACTACAATTCCCATGAGCCCCTGCCAGCATTTGCTGGCAGGGGCTCATGGGAATTGTAGTCCATGAACAACTGGAGGACCACAGGTTGACTGGGTCAGATCAGTAGTCCATCTAGTCCAGCATCCTTTCTCATACAGTGGCCAACTGGTTTCTCTGGATGGTCAACAATAGGGTGTAGAGGCTGAGGCCTTCCTAAGATCATAAGGAGAGCCCTGATAGTTCAGACCAGGGGTCCATCTAGTCCAGCCTCCTGTCTCATACAGCAGCCAACCAGATCCTCAGCGTATAGAATCATAGAATCATAGAGTTGGAAGGGGCCATACAGGCCATCTAGCCCTACCCCCTGCTCAACGCAGGATCAGCCCTAAGCATCCTAAAGCATCCAAGAAAAGTGTGTATCCAACCTTTGCTTGAAGACTGCCAGTGAGGGGGAGCTCACCACCTCCTTATAGAGGATGAGGTCTTCATAAGAGGATAGAGGATGAGGTCTTCATAAGAACATATGAAGAACCCTGCTGGATCAGAGCAGTGGTCCAACTCTTCTTCTTCTTCTTCTTCTTCTTCTTCTTCTTCTTCTTCTTCTTCTTCTTCTTCTTCTTCTTCTTCTTCTTCTTCTTCTTCTTCTTCAAGTGCCAAAAGGTCCACCTTCCAAAGAGACCATTTTCTTCAGGGCAACTCACCTCTGGGAGATGATGAACTCATGGCCTGGAAGTCGGCTGTAATAGCAAGAGAGCTTCAGCTGCCACCTGTAGGCTGACCAAACCCCACATTGTGGAATTTTAACAGCAAGTCTACCCACGGAAAATTCACACAGTAAACAGGCTGATTATACTGGACTACTGAGAGGTGGAGACGAATGGACCGTTTCGGGCAAAGGAGTCAGCTTGACCTCTGCGGCTTGGCTACAATCCCAAAAATGTTTTACTGCTAACAAAGCCAGTTTAAAGGTCTCAGCGATGTGCAGTAAACGGGTCCAATTTTATGACTGTTTCAGAGTTTTAAAAACCATGGCAAGCCTATTAATCTTCCACGGCGCCTTTTGCAGGAAGGTTCGATTCATCTCGGGGGTCTGTGCTGATCATAAAGAATTCCAGGCCAGCTCCGGTTGTTTACGGCAAGTCCCAAAGCCTTTGGTGAAATGATTTCTGCACGGAGAACCCATCGCTCATCTGCCTCTGCATCTCTTAAGAGGAAACGGCAGGTTCTCGGAAAAAGTGAGGCCATCCAAGTCTGCCTTTCTTTTTGCCGTCAAGTCACAGCTGGGGTTGAGGGGTGGCTTGCTATGGCCTGCCTCCCTGGATTTCCTTGGTGGTCTCCCATCCAAATACCAGCCAGGGCCATATGATGAAATTGGGCTCATCTGGGCAATCTGGGTCAGGACCAATAAAACATTATTGGCCTGAATATCAGGCTGTACAATTTACAGACATTCCTAATGGAAGAGTGTGAAACCTCAATATAATTCAACCATATCATAGAATCACAGAGTTGGAAGGGGCCTCATGGGTCATTTAGTCCAACCCCCTGAACCGTGCAGGACACTCACATCCCAATCGCTCCTCCACTGTCACCTGCCACCCCCTTGAGCCTTCACAGAACCAGCCTCTCCGTCAGGTGGCTCTCCAGCCTCTGTTTAAAAATTCCCAAAAATGGAAAACCCACCACCTCCCGAGGAAGCCTGTTCCACTGAGGAACCGCTCTAACTGTCAGGAACTCCTTCCGGAGGTTTAGACGGAGTTTCTTTGCATTAATTTCATCCCATTGGATCTGCTCCGTTCCTCTGGCAGCAGTGCATGTGAACGAGATCTGGGGATTGTGGATTGCAAGCTAAATATGAGCAGCTACTGTGATGCAGCAGTAAAGAAAGCAGCTTGTGAGTGGCTGGGCAGAAGGGACTGTGTCCGTGCTTGGCTCTGGTGGCCCTTCCTTGCATGGCCAAGGAAAGCTGATCACCACTTTGGATTTAGGGATGAATTTCCTCCAGGTTAGAGGAATTACGTTTGTTTTTGAGGGAGGGTATCCTCTGGGCATGGAACTGGCATTACTGTGGGTGGACAGGTAGTTCCGAGGTTCCTGCATTCTGCAGGGGGTTGGACTGGATGACCCTGGGGGTTCCCTTCCAACTCTGTGATTCTATGATTCTAAAGCAAATGCAGTCTTGGGATGTATCAACAGAGGCATCACTTCAAAATCCCAAGTTGTCCTAGTATACCACATTGGTCAGGCCCCACCTGGAGTACCGTGTGCAGTTCTGGAGGCCCCACGTCAAAAAGGAGGTGGACAAAATTGAGAGGGTGCAGAGGAGAGTGATGAGAATGATCTGGGGCCTGGGGACCAAGCCCTAGGAGGAAAGGCTGAGGGGAATGTTCAGCCTGGAGAAAAGTAGGTGGAGAGGGAACATGATGGCTCTCTTAAAGTATCCGAAAAGGAGGGCAGGGAAAGAAGATGTTGAGAGGGGACATTGCTGTCTTTAAGTAGTAGAAGAAGAAGAGTTGGTTCTTATTTGCTGCTTTTCTCTACCCGAAGGAGGCTCAAAGCGGCTTACAGTCGCCTTCCCTTTCCTCTCTCCACAACAGACACCCTGTGGGGTGGGTGAGGCTGAGAGAGCCCTGATATTCCTGCTCAGTCAGAACAGCTTTATCAGTGCCGTGGCGAGCCCAAGGTCACCCAGCTGGCTGCATGTGGGGGAGTGCAGAATCAAACCCAGCATGCCAGATTAGAAGTCCGCACTCCTAACCACTACACCAAACTGGCTCTCCTTTATTTGTACTTGCAAGGTTGTCACAGAGAAGAGGGTAGGGAAAAGGTTCTGTTGGCAGCAGAGGATAGAACCCACAGGAATGGCTTTAAACTACATGTAGAGCAGTACCGGGGGGGGGGGGGGATTCATAGTCCAAGTAGTTCAACAAAACTGGAATATTTTGGGGTACAGTTTGTTCCCCCTGTTTTGTTTGTTTCCCTGCCTGGTTAATTCCATCCCATTTCATTTTCTCCGAAAAGGAATAGCCACAGAAATCAGATTTTAGTAAAGTCATAAGTTCGATTTATGGCTAAAACCGATCCCCAGCTTGTGGGGCAGAGCTCACTGGCTAATTGGATCACGGGCAAGAGTACCATGTCATTAAAATTTACACCAAAGAGTCCGCTTCCCAGCAGAAATGGAAGACAACCGAGGCTCAGGAGGACCCAAGCGATAATAAAACTAATCAGATGACTGAACCGGCCTCCACCGCAAATCAGATATTATTGATGTTGTAAAGTGTTAGCTTGTGCCATGGAAACCAGAAAACATCTTGCTGGCTATTTGTCTAACAAGATCTATGGCTTATTTTAATCAACATAGAATCTTAGTGTCGGAAGGGGCCAAACAGGCCATCTAGCCAGTTCTGCCTAAAGCATTCAGGATAAGGATCGATATAGGCAAAGATAAATGTATCCTCTGTGCAAGCACTGGGTCTTGTTTGACTGGCAAACCACTCCGGAAGGATAGAAGGCTGAGTCAACCTTGAGCCGGCTGCTGGGAGTGTACTCCCAGCCTCATGGTCAGAGCTTCAGACTGCACGTCTGCTGCCTTACCACTCTGCGCCACAAGAGGCTCTAAGGATCGGTATATTGATACACAAATACAATGAAAAGGTTTATACAATCTGAAGAGAAGCCAAAGATTTCTGTGGAGAAGAAGCACAAATATCATATTTCCATATCAATATACTGATATTATGCTTGTCTATTTATCTTGACATTTATAGTATTGATTTGTAAATAAATACCCCATTTAGAAAAAAAATGTTTATAATATTGAAGCGAATACATAGTTTGTAGCCTTGTGTTTTTTTTAAATTTATTATTTATAATTTGACTTTTATACCGCCCCTCTCGGACTTGTCATCTTTGGGTAGAGAACAACAATATCAGGAGTAAAAGCATTCCAACAGGGATAAACATTAAAACACTAAAACAGCATAAAATTTAAAATTAAGGTTACACTGTTCTCAGTGGAACAGGCTTCCTCGGGAGGGGGTGGGTTCTCCATCTTTGGAGATTTTTAAACAGAGGCTGGAGAGCCATCTGACAGAGAGGGTGAATCTGTGAAGGCAAAAGGATGGCGGGTTACAGTGGTGAGCGAGAGGGTTGTAAGTGTCCTGCATAGTGCAGGGGGTTGGACTAGATGACCATGATGTCCCTTATGAGTCTATGATTCTATGATCCTATGATTATAAGTAGCTATCGGCATCGGTGAGGAGCAATCACTGACATTAATATTATAATATAAGGTGGTAAGAATCAGGTGGGAGGAGTGGACCAGAAGAGGCTCAGTTAGATGTTACAATATAGTTCAGTTGTAAACTCAGCAGAAGAGCTTCAATTTGCAGGCCCTATAGAAGTTGGTAAGTTTCGTTAGGGCCCTGATCTCACCGGGGAGCTCATTCCACCAAGCAGGAGCCAAGACCAAAAAGACCCTGGCTCTGGTTGAGGTCAAGTGTCCTCCTTTAGGGCAAAGGTTCCTCAGCTGCTTGGAATTGCTTGACCAAATTTCTCCCTGGGGAAAGTATGCAGAAAGGTGGTCCTTCAGATATGGAGAGCCTAGACCATATAAGATCAGAAGACCTGCGGATCATAAGACCTGTTTTGTCTGTTCTTCCTCTCTCCCTCAGGTCAACGCCTTCATTTCCTTCGTCTTCCCCATGGTGGTCATCTCTGTCCTGAACACCATCATTGCCAACCAGCTCATTGTCATGTTCAAGCAGGCTGCCCAAGAAAACCAGGTGTGCACAATCGGAGGGCAGCAGACCATGCTCAGCATGTCCATGGAACCCGGCCGTGTACAAGCCCTGAAGCACGGAGTCTGCGTTCTAAGTATGTACCACTCGTGTTAAGCTGCTGTTCGTCAATTCAGCTGTTGCCTTCACCAAGGCTGTGGTGGGGGGCTTGAGGCCTAGAAGAGACATATTTAGCCTGTGTAAAGAAACTGGGAGTTAGTAGAAAATGCATGTTTGCAAAACAGTGGGTTGAATCCACCTCTTCCGCTAACAGTGGAGACTTCCGCCACTACAAAGAGTCTTCCGGCATAACAGTATGCCTTTTGTAGCACAGTGAAGGTCTGTGGACCAACTGGAGGCCTGGTATCAACAGACAGTTCCGCCATTCACAGAATGTTTAGATCCAACCCAGAATTCATGAACATCTCTATCTGTCATGAAAAATACTTATATGTTTCTCTTGCCAAAGGGCGCATAATTTCTCTTTTAAGCTTTCTGGGCATCTGATAAGGCAAGACTTTTTCCACCACGGTTTCATGAAGCCCTGGGGTTTCTTGATGACCCTGGAAAGGTTTCCCAAATTAGTGGGAATTAATTTTTAATATATATATATTTAATTTGTTAAACATTTATCAGGTGATATGACCACATATGGTCATGTTAACTCACCCAACCCTCCCAAACTAGCCAAGCACAGGCCAAGAAGGGGGTGGGAAGGGGAGGGGCCCCGGGTGGGCATGCCCACAGCTCGGCTTCCCAACCGCATTCTGCACGATCATGCCATTTCTGGAGTTTCTCACAGCTTGAAGAATGTTTCAGTGAGTTCTCAACATAAAAAATTTGAGAAAGGCTGATAAGGTGTCACCATACTAAGCCTTCCAGGGAGAATAACTAGGTTATTCAATAAGGAACTTATCCCAATTAATTGTCAAAGACTTCCTAATGAACTCCACGCAGATACAAGAAAAACACTCCCTAATCAACTTGCTAATGAACTCCACCCAGACATAATTTGCCTTTATGGGACCTCCCATCATAATAATATCTATCTATCTGTCTGTCTGTGTGTGTGTGTGTGTGTGTGTGTGTGTGTGTGTGTATATATATATATATATATATAATTGAAATGGTTCAACTTTTTTTCTGTTTTAGACAAAACGTGATACATTTATGTGGCTCCTGCAGTTTCATTTTTTTTGTTCTGAGTTGAGAAAAAAATGAAAACATTTTCTTCAACTCTAAAAGTTCTTTTTTCCCCCCTTTTAGCTTTAAAAGAACTTTTAAACATTTTTGTGGGCCCCTAAGAAGTATCGTGGGCCACAGGGGCTGTGCCTACTGTGTCTTACTTCTTCCTCTTCTTTCCTCTCTGTCTCTATCTGTCTCTCTCTCTCTCTGTCTCTCTCTCTCTCTCTGTCTCTCTGTGCAAGTTTACCTCAGTTGCTCTTAATTGCATATCTTATTTAATTTTTAAACTTATAATAGCAGAGTGATTGCATGAAGCATTACGCAATTATCATAAATCGGTTACTAATTGATTATTCATTTCCTGAGTCACATCATCCACCTGAAGAAAAAGATATGTGTATATATATATATTAAGGCATAAAAAGCTTTGCACGGAAAGCCCTTAACAATGCCCGCGGTCACGAACAAACTAGATGGCAGAGTCCAAATCTCTTCCAAGCCATCCCACTCCCTTCCTGGATACTTACAGCTAGAAACAAAAGGGAAAACTTGGAATTCAGTTATCACAGCTGCCGTTACTTCTGAAGCCTGATCCCAAAAAAATCCATATGCAGCCTCTGCTAAATCTGTGTCGCTATTGATAAGACGGCTTTTGAGCGCTCTGCGAATTAACATCATATATTCTTGCATCCCTGCGGCATTTCATCCGAGGCTCAACCATCTGCTTGTCTCGATGATTTCACTGTCTTGCTGAAGCATCTTAACTTAATAGAGACATAAGGAGAGCCATGTTGGATCCAACCAATGGTCCACCTACTCCAGCATCCCATATCCTACCATGGCCAACCAGATGACTCAAAAAGCTCAATTTCTTCCAAAGTACGTTCTTTTCTTTTGCTAACACAGATGCGGGGATTGACTCCTTGTGGATGAGGAATGGGGAGAGAGGGCAAGATTATGTCAGACCCCCATCAACAGCCAGTTTGCTGTAGTGGTTAGGAGTGCGGACTTCTAATCTGGCATGCCAGGTTCGATTCTGCGCTCCCCCACATGTAGCCAGCTGGTGATCCTGGACTTGCCACGGCACTGATAAAGCTGTTCTGGCCAAGCAGTGATATCAGGACTCTCTCAGCCTCACCCACCTCACAGGGTGTCTGTTGTGGGGAGAGGAAAGGGAAGGCGACTCTAAGCCGCTTTGAGCCTCCTTCAGGTAGGGAAAAGCGGCATATAAGAACCAAATCTTCTTCTTCTTCAGTAATCTCAGGGCTCTCTCAGCCTCCCCTCCCTCACAGGGTGTCTGTTGTGGGGAGAGGAAAGGGAAGGCGACTCTAAGCCGCTTTGAGACTCCTTCGGGTAGAGAAAAGTGGCATATAAGAACCAACTCTTCTTCTTCTTCACTAATCTCAGGGCTCTTACTGGCTGCCTGCCTGACTTCTGAAGGTTGGGAAGACGTGAAGTGAGCCCTGCTAAGGGACTCTTCAATAAGTCCAACAAATACACAATTCCCCGGATCAAATGCCTTCCCATTCCTATACAGAGAACTTAAATAGCCAAGGCTTGGCTGGTAACTCCTCTTGGGAGTCTCTCTCCAACACTTCAAGACGAAGCCGTAAGATGAGATACATGAGATACATTGGGAGCATCCGGAGGCAATTTTGACAAAGCTTGAAGGGTGAACATACAGCAGAAACATTTGATTCACATTAAGGCACATTACTCATTCAGGAAGTCCCAGCTGTAGCCGTGATGGAGTGAGGACTCCTTATGCAAGAGTCTGCTTGAGCCGTGGATCATCAGAATGACAAAACCTGGTTCAACAGCTCTAAATGTCTGGCCATTTAAACGTCATTCCGGTCAGAGATTTTTGTTCCGTGCTTTATTTATTTACTTATGTTTACCTTTTTATACCGCTGCTCCCAGCGAGCTGGCTCGCGGTGGTTCACAAAAAGGAAAACACCATAATATCTAATAAAAACACATAATATTAATACACGCCTTAAAAACAATCCCCACGATTAATCTCTGACTGCATCACCAAATGGGGTTGAAACAGTGAGTACTTCCGTACTGTTTATTTACTTATTTATTTAGTGAGTTTTGGATTTCTATTTCCTGCCACTCCCAGGGCTGGCTCATGGGAGGTTGCAAATAGTCCATCAATTAAAAAAAAACAATAAAACCCCATTAAAATATCAAACAGGACATAAAAATACAACATTAAATAAGCAAACATGGCAGTATGATCCCCTATTCCCCCCCCCCAATAACAACATCCAATCTAATAGGGGAAATGGTAAGATTGGGGGCATAACCCTCACCATAGATTACCCTTGTGTCCCGCTGCTTAGCACCAGGGGGGGGGGAATAAGATCTTCTAGTCAGACCCCAGCCTCAACCATAGACCTGGCGGAAGAGCTCCATCTTGCATGCCGTCCGGAACACAGAAAGCTCCCGCAGGCCTGCAGCTCTTCTGGGAGCTCATTCCACCAGGTAGGGGCCAGGACTGAGAAGGCCCTGGCCCTGGTTGAGACTAAATGAGTTTCTCTAGGGCTGGGAACAACCATCTAGTTGGTACCCGCAGAGCACAAAGCTCTATGCAGGGCATAGGTCAACAGACAGTCCCTCAGATATGTGGGTCCCACAATGCACAGGGTCAGTACCAAAACCTTGAACTGGATCTGGGCTGCAACTGGGAACCAATACAGCTGCCTCAGCACAGGCTGGTGTTCCTGTGAGGACCCTAGCAGCCACATTTTGCACCAGCTGCAATTTCCGGGTCAAGGACAAGGGCAGGCCCACGTAGAGAGAGTTACAGAAGTCTGAGTAGCCTTGGCCACTGTCCTACATGATAAAGGTTAAGGTAGAGGCATCCCCTGTGCAAGCACCGAGTCATGCCTGACCCTTGGGGTGACGCCCTCCAGCATTTTCATGGCAGACTCAATACGGGGTGGTTTGCCAGTGCCTTCCCCAGTCATTACCGTTTTACTCCCCAGCAAGCAAGCTGGGTACTCATTTTACCGACCTCGGAAGGATGGAAGGCTGAGTCAGCTTTGAGCTGGCTGCTGGGTTTGAACTCATGGTCAGAGCTTCATACAGCATGTCGGCTGCCTTACCACCCTGTGCCACAAGAGGCTCTTGTCCTACATGATAAAAGGTAAAGGTATCCCCTGTGCAAGCACCGGGTCATGTCTGACCCTTGGGGTGACGCCCTCTAGCGTTTTCATGGCAGACTCAGTACGGGGTGGGTTGCCAGTGCCTTCCCCAGTCATTACCGCTTACCCCCCAGCAAGCTGGGTTCTCATTTTACCGACCTCGGAAGGATGGAAGGCTGAGTCAACCTCGAGCCGGCTGCTGGGATTGAACTCCCAACCTCATGGGCAGACAGCTTCAGACAGCATTTCACTGCCTTACCACTCTGCGCCACAAGAGGCTCTTACATGATAGAGCGCTGCTAATTTTTAAAAAATAATCCATTTGTAACTTTCAGCACCATGGAGAGTGCTCATTAGACGAGGCCTAGTTGGGAGCCTTTCCTAAGGATGGGTCAGTCAACCAGTAACCAACAGGATTTAAGCTGTGGAATTCACTGCCAGAGGAGGAGAAAAAAGAAGAGTTGAGGGGGGCAGTTGTACTCCATATTTTACTACACTAAGGAGTCTCAAGGTGGCTTACTATCACCTCCCTTTCCTCTCCCCACAACAGACACCTTGTGAGGTAGGTGAGGCATAGAGCGCTCTGAGAGAACTGGGACTGGCTCAAGGTCACCCAGTTGGCTGCATGGGGAGGAGTGGGGAATCAAATCCAGCTCTCCTGTCTAGAGGCCGCCACTCTGAATCACTATATCGAAGCTGGCCGCAAGCCTAGCTAGCTTTAAAAAGGGGTGAGAGATTCATGAAAGAGAGTTCTATCAAGGGCTATTGGCCAGATCACTGAAGGGAGTATCCATATATAGAGGTCAGCAAACCTCTAGGAGGGCTTCAACTTCTATTCCCTGCTTGTTGTCCCTCGAGATGTCCATGGACTACAGTTCCCATGAGCCCCAGCCAGCATTTTCTGGCAGGGGCTCATGGGAATTGTCGTCCATGAACATCTGGAGGACCACAGGTTGACTACCCCTGCTCTAGGTCAACTAGATGGCCATTGTGTGGAGCAGGATGGTTGAGTAGGTGGAGCCCTTGGGCTGAGCCAGCAGCCTCTACCTGCATTCTTATTTTCTCTTCTGATCCACAGGTGTGAACTTGGGGTGCTCACAACAGCCCATCAAGTTAAGAGTTAGCTTGGTGTAGTGGTTAGAAGCACCGATTTCTAATCTGGCGAGCTGGGTTTGATTCCCCATTCCTCCACATGCAGCCAGCTGGGTGACCTTGGGCTCGCTGCAGCACTGATAAAGCTGTTCTGATCGAGCAGGAATATCAGGGCTCTCTCAGCCTCACCCACCTCACAGGGGGTCTGTTGTGGGGAGAGGAAAGGGAAGGCGACTGTAAGCCGCTTTGAGACTCTGTTGGGTAGAGAAAAGCGGCATCTAAGAACCAACTCTTCTTCTAAAAAAATAAAACAGGCAAAGATATGAGATAATAGGCATTTATAAATGCTCAAACACTTCTGAAGTCCTCAGGATCTTCCAATACTATTATCCGTCATCATATTTACAACCAGTGTCCAAGTTATGCCCGTACTGCAGAAGGCTGGCTGAGACTGGGGGGAGCTTACCCAGAGGCTCCGCGTGAGAAGAGCAGGATTTGTACCGAGGATTTCCTGACTTGTATATTGGTCACTATGCCCCCCACACACCACGATGCATGGGGCAGTGTGAAGCAGTGGTTAAGAACATTGTATCAGGGCACAAGATTCTCTACCAAAGTGGCTTACGATTGCCCTCACTTTCCTCTCCCCACAACAGACAACCTGTGAGGTGGGTTGGACTGGGAGGGCTCTGAGAGAACTGCTCTGCAAGAACAGCTCTTAACAAAAATCTGACGAGCCCAAGGTCACCCAGCTGGCTGCATGTGGAGGAGCAGGGAATCGAACCCAGTTTGCCAGATTAGAAGTCACCGGTCTTAACCACGACATCACACTGGCTCCTTAAGAGGTTCTTACTCCCACAAAAAGGATGCTTAAATTGAAGGAAGCCTCATTAGACTGCAGGAGCTTCATGCTGCCCACTGATGGACCACTGGTCCATCAAAGCCAGGACCTTCTGCTCTCCAAGGTCTCTTGCCATGATCTTTTGACTCCTCTGTGAATCTGACTCATTGAACTGGAGATGACAGGGATTGAACTGGGTATCTTCTGCTTGCGAAGCCAAGGCTCTTCCACTGAGCCACAGTCCCCACCCTGCTTGCCTACTGCCCCATATGTAGTTTCATATACCACTGTCTGATTTCTCTCCTCCCCCTCCTCTCTCCTTGTTCCTAACCACTGCACCAAGCTGTGCACGACAAGAAAAACGGCATACTCCTGGAAGAGGAAAATGGCATACAAAAACTTGCTGTAGGATGCTTTGGTCTGATCCTACGTTGAGCAGGGGGTTGGACTAGATGGCCTGTATGGCCCCTTCCAACTCTATGGTTCTATGATTCTATGATTCTATGGCCTGTATGGCCCCTTCCAACTCTATGATTCTATGATTCTATGGCCTGTATGGCCCCTTCCAACTCTATGGTTCTATGATTCTATGATTCTATGGCCTGTATGGCCCCTTCCAACTCTATGATTCTATGATTCTATGGCCTGTATGGCCCCTTCCAACTCTATGATTCTATGATTCTATGGCCTGTATGGCCCCTTCCCACTCTATGGTTCTATGATTCTATGATTCCTCTTCTTCTTCTATATCAGTGAGCAGGGGCAAATGGTTCCCTATTTCATTTGTGCTGCAGGAAGCTGGCAGGAAGCATGTAAATCCTTTTGAAATGTGGTGCTGAGAGCTTTACGGTCACAGTCTCCTAAATATATAAATCATAGACAGACAAGAGCACCAGGCTTGCCAGCTCTAGCGCCACAGGGAGCAAGGGGGGATTCAACTCGAGGGTCTCCAAGGTCTCTTCTAAGACTTTATGAGGCTATTTGTGCTTTACCGTGTCTTACCGGCCTTTTTTCCACAGCCCGTTCCTGCTTTTGAGCAAATGCGGCCTAGAAAGGTGATGGAACCACCGAGAACCCCATTTCCTATCATCGTTTCTGCTTTGCCATAAATAACTCGACGTCAGATGCCTTTTTGGCTCCAGATTTGTACTGCAGGAAGGACGCGAAGGAGCAAGACAAGATAGCTGTTGCCGTGATCATGGAATGCTCCTACTCATCCTAATTCATGATCCAAATCTTTGTCCGTGGGGTGTGGGGTTGGTTTCCAATCTGACAAAAAGTCAAGACCGCTTGAAAGGTTTGAACTCTATTTTTGTCCCTTGCAGGAGCTGTTGTGATTGCCTTTGTGGTCTGCTGGCTTCCCTATCACGTGCGGAGACTTATGTACTGCTACGTGCCAGAAGATCAGTGGACAGAGTGAGTAACCTAGAATCCTAGAATCACAGAGTTGGAAGGGGCCTCAGGGGTCATCTAGTCCAACCCCCTGCACTATGCAGGACACTCACAACCCTCTCACTCATCCACTCTAACCTGCCACCCCCTTGAGCCTTCACAGAATCAGCCTCTCTGTCAGATGGCTCTCCAGCCTCTGTTTAAACATCTCCAAATATGGAGAACCCACCACCTCCCGAGGAAGCCTGTTCCACTGAGAAACCACTCTGACTGTCAGGAACTTCTTTCAGAGGTTTAGATGGAATTTCTTTTGCATTAATTTCATCCCATTGGTTCTGGTCTGTCCCTCTCAGGCAAGAGAGAACAATTCTGTTCCATCCTCTATATGGCAGCCTTTTAAATACTTGAAGATGGTTATCAGATCCCCTCTCTGTCGTCTCCTCTCCGGGCTAAACAGACCAAGCTCCCCCAACCTTTCTTCCTACATCTTGGTCTCCAAACCCCTCACCATCTCCTCTGGACATGCTCCAGTTTGTCTACATCCCTCTTCAACTGGGTTGCCCGAAACTGAACACAGGACTCCAAGTGAGGCTGAACCAGAGCAGAGTAAAGCAGTCCCATCAATTCCCATTTGCCTTTTTAGCCACTGAGTCACACTGCTGACTCATGTTCAATGTATGGTCTACTAAGACTCCTAGACTCTTTCAACATTAAAGGCTGAATTGTTTTCTCTCTCAAATAGCCTGAACTCTCCCTAGAAGCCAAAATTTACTTACAGGCAAAAAGAGGTCAGACCTTCATTTGGTTAGTCCAGGTTTCAACCATATCCTAGCCAAAACTCACTCACTGTTGTCTTGTAAAACTTGAACGGTCAAATCACTCTTGAAATGACTAAATATAAAAGAGCCACAATGCATGTGGACTTAGAGACAGAATCATAGTATTATAGAATCATAGAGTTGGAAGGGGCCTTAGGGGTCATCTAGTCCAACCCCCTGCACTAGGCAGGACACTCACAACCCTCTCGCTCATCCACTGTAACCTGCCACCGCCTTGAATCTTCACAGAATCAGCCTCTCCGTCAGATGGCTCTCCAGCCTCTGTTTAAAAATCTCCAAAGATGGAGAACCCACCACCTCCCAAGGAAGCCTGTTCCACTGAGAAACCGCTCTAACGGTCAGGAACTTCTTCCGGATGTTTAGACAGAATTTCTTTTGAACTAATTTCATCCCATTGGTTCTGAGAAGAACAGAGAAGTATCAATGTCTTCTCTTATCCTTATTGATCTTGACTTCTAAAGATAAAATGCAGTTTCTAAGATTGTCACCAAAGTGCTTTCAGAAAGATGATTTTCTCATACAACCCATATCTGAGAGATTCAGGGGGGCTTAGGTGTAACTACCTGATATATACTCAATTATTGGAACCTCACATGACTGTATTAAAACCTGGTCATTTGTCTCCTCTGAAGATGTGAAGCAAGATTGCTCTGAGCTTGGGATGAGTTTCCCATTGAAATACTGGGTTCAAAACTCTGTTTGAGTCCAGGGGCACCTTTAAGAACCCTTAAACCAGGGATGGTCAACCTCTGGTCCTCCAGATGTCCATGGACTACAATCCCCATGAGCCCCTGTCAGTGTTCGCTGGTAGGGGCTCATGGGAATTGTAGTCCATGAACATCTGGAGGACCACAGGTTGACTAGCCCTGCCTTAAACCACTCCTGATAAAGATATATAAATAACCAGTTTCTTTCTAATCTGTGACCTGTTTGTTCTTAGTTTAGTTCTTGGCATGAAGCCATTTCTTCATAGTTAACTTCTGCAAAGATGAAACGGAAACAACCGTGCAGATGCAACTGAAAACAAATTATTCCTCTACGCACAGAGCAGGGGTGACTGCATTCAAGTGGGGGAATAGCTGTAATTTTCCTGCACTGTGTAGGGGGTTGGACTAGATGACCCTTGGAGTGCCTTCCAGGTCTGTTCCTATGTGTCTAACTGTTTACAGAAACTGTCAGGCCTGCTTAGTTCAATAAACTATACCGTTAACTGTCAGGGTACCTTTCTTTATTATGCATTTAAAACATTTATTAGCTGCCTCTCTCCCTTACAGAACTCAAGGTGGTTCACAATAGCAATAAAATACATAGCACAAGAGTGCATAAAAATACATAAACCCAACATTTAAATTCACAATTTTTAATCAAATGCAGTCTTAAACAAAGCCATCTTTAGCTGACTCTTAAAGATCGAAAGTAAGGAGGCCAGGTACCAACCCCAGGGGGAGTTTTTCCATACTTAATCATGGGGCCACTATTAAGAAGAAGAAGAAGAGTTGGTTCGTATATGCCGCTTTTCCCTACCCGAAGGAGGCTCAAAGTGGCTTACAGTCGCCTTCCCTTTCCTCTCCCCACAACAGACACCCTGTGGGGTGGGTGAGGCTGAGAGAGCCCTGATATCACTGCTCGGTCAGAACAGTTTTATCAGTGCCGTGGCGAGCCCAAGGTCACCCAGCTGGCTGCATGTGGGGGAGCGCAGAATCGAACCCGGCATGCCAGATTAGAAGTCCGCACTCCTAACCACTACACCAAACTGGCTCTTTAAAAAAAGCCCTCCCCAGTAAAAGCTTTATTGATTGGTGGGACAATCAGGAAGGACTCTCCCTATGATCTCAGTTCCCGGAGGGGGGAAATCAGTCCTTCAGATATACCAGTTCAAAGGCTTTTAGGTCTTTAAAGGTCAAAAACATGACCTTGGTAAACCCAACTGATGATGTCTTTCTCTCCCTTTCCCACCAGCTTCCTTTACGACTTCTACCACTACTTCTATATGCTGACGAACATCCTCTTCTACGTCAGTTCCGCCATCAACCCGGTCCTGTACAACCTGGTGTCGGCCAACTTCCGCCAAATCTTCCTCTCGACGCTCCTGTTCGTGTGCCTGCCGTGGAGGAAGAAGAAGAAGAGGACCAAGTTCAACCGGAAGTCCAACAGCATCTCCAGCAACCATACCTTTTCTAGCCAAGTCACCAGGGAAACCACCTACTAATGACCTGGCCGTCGCCAAGGGAACGGAAGGACGAGGGTCTCGATTCAAGGCTGAACGGGACCTCGCCAAGAGGGCTGTACCGCTTTTCGACATGGCCTCCAAGTTCACTCTCGCATGAATGTGTGTTTGCTGGTTGTCGTCCCTCAGAGCCAATCGAGGGCCATTCCGCTCGTCCAACTTGGGGTTCTTTTAACGCATCGGCCCTTGCCTCCCGTGAGTAACGTCTCCATGTTTTGTAACTTAGATCTGGCATTAAAGTTCATCTGTGGCATCAGTGAGGAAGGCCTGCCAGCCATCGAGTCAAGCTTGAATGCCTCTTTGGTCGTCAACGTCTCCATTGGGAAAGGCAACAGGAACGTTCGAAAGATGGAGACCACCTCTTCCGGTGACTCTGAGACTGAAAAAATGACATGTCAAAAATGACATGGTTCTTTCAAGGGTTTTTCTTTTCCTTTTTGGGTGAGAAGGAACTGGTGTGTTTTTTTTTGGGGGGGGGGAGAAAGAAACCTATCCGATCGTAAGAAGAATGTAAACTGTTCATTTCAGAAGGGCATGCGATACTCAGGGAATGAGACTGTCGTGGTGTTTAAGGAACCTGAGCTGAACTCTGTTGAGTACAGGGCATTTGGGGAAGCCAGCCTGGGTTCGCGTCACTTGGTTGGCCCTTCGCGCCATCTTGGGTTTAGCTCCGAGGCGCTACGTTTCCCTTGTGTGCTTTTTTGACCCAGGAAAGCGTCTTCTTTTCGTTTGAATGTGCCTGGTATAGTGGGAGCTTGACTAATGCCTTCAGTGAGCGCTATGAGACTGAAGGATCTTTCCATGGGAGAGAAACGCTGCTGGTAGAGAAGCATTTCCGGCTAAGCCCCCGCAACAGCAAAGGACACCCGCTTCTTATGCTTGCCATTGAAATCGGCTTGGGGCTTGGCCTCATGGTCAACTTCTAGCACTGTGAACTTGCAGTTGTGTGTAACCTTTGTGTCGGTGCCAACCATGAGTCTTGGAAGGCTGAGGAGAATGAAAGCTCTGCTTGGAGAACCGGACAGTGGAAGAACAAAGAGGAGAAGGCAAGAAGTCAGACGGTGGTATATGGAATTGGATATGGGGCACTAGTCTATGGCCAAGCAGGTCGGTGGCTGTGTCTCAGTGGAGGAGCCTCTGCTTTGCAGGCAGAAGATACCTGGTTCAACCGCGGACATCTCCAGTTCAGTGGATGGGATGCTAAAGACCACGACAAGAGACCTTGGAGAGCAGAAGATCCTGGCGTTGATGGACCAGTGGTCCGTCAGTGGGCACCATTAAGCTCTCGCAATCTAGTGAGGTTTCCTCCAACTTCAACATCCTTTCTGTTGGAGGAAGATCTTCTTAAGGAGCCAACTTGGTGTCATGGTTAAGAGCAGCAGCTTCTAATCTGGTGGGCCAGGTCTGATTCCCCGCTCCTCAACATGCAGCCAGCTGGGTGACCTTAGGCTAGTCACAGTCCTGTCACAGCTGTTCTCACAGAGGAGTTCTCTTTGAGCTCTCTCAACCCCACCCACCCCCCAGGGTCTCTGTTGTGAGGAGTGGAAGGCCACTTTGAGACTCCTCCAGGTAGTGCAAAGCGGGGTATTGAAACCAACTTGTCTTCTTCGAAGCTGGAGGAATGCTCCTTAGGAAGGAGGAAGATTTCTCAAGCTTTGTTTTGTGTAGCAAAGATCCAGGGTGACTATAAGGCCTAAGAGCATGCGTACACTACATCAGTGGGGGAGGCAAAACAGATTGAGAGTGGGACTCCCCAAAGTGGTGAAAAAGTGGTGCCTAGGGATATTCCCATCGACACAAAATCAAAGTGTGCTCGAAGGAGCAGGAAGTCTCCAACTGAGCCAATCAGGATGTAGGAGGAGATTATTTCAAAAACAGCAGGAAGTTCCTGATCTGCAACTGCTAACTACTCATCTCCCCCAATGCCCCCTGTAGGATCTGAACCCTGTAGCCCTTGCACGTCCCAACCTTTTCCCAGCGCATTTTTTAATGCTCTCTCCGCTGCCTTGTTCTTGGGCTTCTTCTGCATGCACAGCTCTGCCTGATGCAGCGGCCGTTCTGTAGCTGTGCCCACCACCCTTGGTGAAATGCTAATTCTGTCCACGGGCAGCCTTACAAAGGCCGCGCACCTCGTTCTCCGCATTAAGAAAGAAGCATAAAGCCCTTCTCTGCATGTAGGCCACCTGGAGTTCCACAAGGGAGAAAGGCAGCTAATAAATGTTAGGAAGGAAGGAAGGAAGGAAGGAAGGAAGGAAGGAAGGAAGGAAGGAAGGAAGGAAGGAAGGAAGGAAGGAAGGAAGGAAGGAAGGAAGGAAGGAAGGGAGGGAGGGAGGGAGACAGGAAGGAAGGAGGGAGGGAGGGAGGGAAGGAGGGAGGGAGGGAGGGAGGGAGGGAGGGAGGGAGAGCAAGAAAGAGAGAGGGAGGGAGGGAGGGGGAGAGAGAGAGAGAGAGGGACAGAAAGAAAGAAAGACAGAAAGAAAGAAAAAGAAAGAAAGAAAGAAAGAATAGAACCTAAGTCTTCTTCCATTTTGAATTCATGTTCAGCATCAAGAGAGAACTATCTCCATATCTCCAGAGCAGTCTTTCTCCACTTTTATACCACTGAGAAACCCCCAAAATATTCTTCAGGCTTTGAGAAACCCCAGAAGTGGCACATTCGTGCAGAATATAGTTGGGAAGCAGAGCTGTGGACACGCCCACCTGGGGCCCCTCCCCTTCCCACCCCCTCCAGGCCCATCACTGGCCATTTTGGGAGGGGGCAGGGGGACGAAATGACCATATAAGGTCATATCACCGGAGAAATATTTAACTCATTTAAAATACATATGCACGATTAATTTGGTCTCCCCTATTCAGGAAACCCCTCCAGGGCCATCAGGAAAGCCCAAGGTTTCATAAAACCCTGATTGGGAAAGCCTTTTTCCAGAGAGTTTGAAAAAGTGCACAGGAGAATGACCAAGATGGAGGACAAGCTGAAGAGTGTGGGACTTTTATGATAGGAAAATGACTAAGGGGGAGATGTGATAGAGGGTTTTTTAAAAATTATGCATGGGGTGGAGAGAGACGAACAAAGAGAAATGTTTCTCCCTCTCTGAAAAGACCAGGGCACCCAATGAAGCTGATGGGCAGTAGATTCGGGATGGAAAAAAGCAGGGGTAATCAACCTGTGGTCCTCCAGATGTTCATGGACTACAATTCCCATGATCCACTGCCAGCAAACGCTGGCAGGGGCTCATGGGAATTGTAGTCCATGAACACCTGGAGGACCACAGGTTGACTACCCCTGGACAAAAGGACATAGTCCTATACACAGAGAGTGACTGAAATGTGGAATTTGCAGCCCGAGGATGTAGTGATGGCCACAGGAACCAACAGCTTGGAAAAGAGATTAGATAGATGATTTGAAGGATGGAGCACCCTCCCCAGGAGGAAAGGCTGAAGTATCTCAGACTTTTCAATGTAGGGAAGAGAGAACTAAGGGTGGAGAGAGTTGACAAAGAGAACATCCCCCCCCCCTTTCTTTCTCCCAAAATACTAGAACTCAGTGAAACTGACGGGCAGTAGGATCAGGACAGGCAAAAGGAAGTACTACTTTACTCAGAGAGTGGTAAAAATGTGCAATTTGCTGCCGGAGGATGTAGTGATGGCCACAAGGGGATGAGATAGATTCATGGAGGAGATATCTATCGGTGGCTGCTAGTCAGGATGACTGAGGGAAACCTCTATATTCAGAGCCACTGAAGCTTCTAAATCCAGAAACCTGGGGGTGACATCAAGGAAAGGCCTCAGCCACTATGCCTGAGGAACTGGTTGGCCACTTTTGTGAGACAAGAGGCTGGACTAGAGGGACAACCGGCTTGATTTTGAAGGGCTTTTCTTATGTTCTTGTTAAGGCCTCTCTGCCCTGTGGTTGGCCCTCCAGAGGAACTGCTTGACCACTGTGTGAGACAGGAGGCTGGACTAGATGGACCCCTGGTCTGATCCAGCAGGGCTCTCCTGATGTTCTTAGGAAGGCCTCGGCCTCTCTGCCCTGTAGTTGGCCCTCCAGAGGAGCTGGTTGGCCCCTGTGTGAGACAGGAGGTTGGACTAGATGGACCCCTGATCCAGCAGGGCTCTTATGTTCTATTGCATAAAGCAGATTTCTTCTTATGTACTATTACATGAAGGAGCAAACATTAGGTTCCCTCACCTGAAAGATGAGTGAGTTTCAATTTTGCACTCTGCTATAGAAACTTGCCAGGTGCCTTTGGGCCAGTTTCTCTCTCTCTCTCTCTCTCTCTGTCTCTCTCTCTGCCTAACCTATCTCACAGAATTGTGGTTGTGAAACTAAAACAGAAGAGGGAAGCCACTTTGCATCCCCACTTGGAAGACAGCTTGTTTGCCCCGGAAGGTCTTCTCATGTGACATGCAGCCATAGGAATGTGTTGGCCAGGAGTGGCTAAACTGTGGCTCTCCAGATGCCCATGGACTACAATTCCCATGAGCCCCTACCAGCCTGATGCCACCCCTGCTCTAGGCAGACTGTTCATTTGGAACAGGGTGACAATGAGATCCTACATGACCTGTATGGCCCCACAAGATGACCCAGGATCACCTACAACGCCCTGTGTTTCCAAGGCAAGGGGTTCATGAGTGGACAAGTGGATGGGCTTCACTGTCAGGAACCAAGTGGTTGAGAACCAGGAGATTCGCAGCAAAGACATCACTCTTCGGTTTCAGGATGAATCTTTAAGCAAAAGTCTTTATCTGGAGAATCATTACAAAGATCAGCACATCGCATAAGTTTGTAGACAGGAATTACTGGGATGGGGGGTTGAATAGAATATAGACCTGGGCCTGGGGGGTGGGGGAGGGAGCAAGGAATTGGCTTTTGGCAGGAACCTGGATTCACACAGGAAAAGAACAATACTGTTCTCTGATCTCAAAAGGTGCAAAACCAAAAAATTAGCCCAAGCAGCCATCTGGTGTTTAGACTGCCTTGCCGGGCAGATTAGCCTTGAAGTGAGGAAAGAAAGTAAACGCGGGATGAGCAAGGAAGAGACGGGACGGGCGCTGTTGAGAGGACCCAGGGAAGCGCCACAACTCAGCGGGAGAGCCAGGAGCATAAAGGACCAAAACAACCCCAAAGAAGATGAAAGGTGGGAAGTTTGAAAGCACCATGCTTAGAGAGATGTCATCTAAGGATGGATGTGACAAGTGATTTAGTTTGCTTGCTGGCAAACTAGGTGAACGGTAAAATGAACTGTCAAGGACAACCCACGTATGCTCTTCATCAGCGCTACAAGAATGTTCTCTGAGCAGGAGTCAGACATTAGTTGAACGGCCGGGAACTCTCTGTTTGCGTGAAATTGAGTTAGGCAGACCTCGCAGTCCCATTAGACGTTTCTAATTTCCACTTCGGACTACAAAAGAAGATGAGAAAGTTAGGGAAGCGAAGCGAGAGCAGATGGGTCACATTTGTTTTTACAAGGCCGCCGTATGACTTCTCGAAAACACGTTCCCAAGGATCGCTTTCTCTGCTCGGTTTTCCTGAGAGTTTCATCCGTTCGATGGCTTGGAGGAGTCAGGCTCCAGAATGTGTTGCCTCCCCCGTAAACCCCCTCGCAGCCCGGATTCTGTCTCCAAAGGTCCTTACGACATGCATCCGGGCAGTGCCCTTCTCCTTGTCTTTGGTTCGGCGTGCGTGCGAGATTTCGCTCCAGTGACTCTGTTCTTAAGGAAGTGAGTGCAACAGAAGGGCAGATGGAAGGCCTAACGGGGACACAACATGGAGACAGGGAAATAAACAGATGCTTTCATTGGCTGTGTCAAACGGCTTTACAGAACGCCGTGCAAATGCCGCGCTCACTAATGCTGGATGCTGTCGTTGGCTTCAATCAAGCATCCCTTATGTAGGGCAACGATATTCTTTTTTCTCTCTCTCTCTCCATAAGCAGACTTTCATGCAAATTGCATGACACGGCAAAAGCTTTTCATGTGCAATAATTTCGAGTCGTGTTCCGATCTTTTGTCGAGTGTGGTACATCGTACAGTCATTCCGTTACAAAGTGAAACGGCAAAATTGCAAACTGCAAATCGCTAAGGGATATTCCCCGCCGCCGAACGCAAAACGAACCGTTTGGCCTGTTTTGTTTCTGGATCCTGGTTTGGGGCTGAGGTTGCCGGAACAGAATGTGAAATTGAAGGGCAGCTGTCCAGGTCTGTGGGAAGAAAGGCAGCATAGGGTAGCCCGATCTCGGAAACGAAGCAGAGTTGGGAGGGAGGAAGGGAGGAAGGGAGGAAGGAAGGGAGACCGCCAAGGAAGGCTCTGAAGAGCTGCAATGGCAATCCCATTTCGGCTTTTTGTTTGCCTTAAAAGCCCCTTGCTGAAGTTGTCATAAATTGGTGGTGGCACTTTATATGGTTTATGGCACTTTATATGCACATACCCTTGGTTTCAGAGGGTAGCTGTATTGGTCCCCAGTAGAACGGCTAGATTCAAATCCAGTAAATCTTAGAGACCCATAAGATTTTTGATGTATGAATTTTTGAAAGTCAAAGTCCCCTTTGCCAAATGCACAAAGGGTAGCTGAACAAAGGGAGCATTGGTTCTCAAAGCAGCGTTTTTCAACTTTTTTTTTTTACCGTTAAGAAACCCCTGAAACATTCTTCAGGCTTCAAGAAACCCCAGAAGTGGCACCATCATGCTGAATATGGTTGGGAAGCAGAGCTGAGGCCACACCCACCCGGGGCCCCTCCCCTTCCCACCCCCTCCAGGCCCATCATTGGCCATTTTGGAAGGGGGTGGGTGTGTCAGCATGACCATATATGGACATACCACTGAGAAATTTAATAAGAAATAAATAAATAATATATATTTAGACTCCCACTCATTCCAGAAACCAGGGCTGTCAAGAACTTCAGGCTTTCACAGAACCCTGGTTGAGAAAGCCAACTTTAAAGTGTCACCAGGTTGCCGTTGGCTTCATCGGATTTTCAAGGCAAGAGACTTACAGATATGGTCTGCCATTACCTTACCTCTGCTCTTTGCCCTTGGAATTCCTTGGTGGTCCCCCATCCAAATGCTAACCAGGGCCAACCCTGCTTAGCTTCCAAGATCTGACAAGACTGAGTTAGCCTGGGCTACCAGGTCAGAGCTATTCTGCTCCATGTGTTTCTTCTTCTCGATTTGAACTGTTATCATGTCCTATCCCTGAAGTCTCAGGGCAAGGAACAACATTAGGAATAAGTAGCCAAATTAATTGGCATCTTTTTAAAAAAATGGCAACTAGAAACTCCTCCTCACCCTTGGCCACCTTCCCCCCCCCCCAAGAAAATGCCTTAATAAAAATGTTTTGGATGAAACTCAACTTTATGAAAACGCATGATCTGATGACACCAAAATCATGTTCTACATGAGGTTACAAAAGAACTCAGCACAAGGATGCCAATTTCAGTGGCTACATCAAGTAAAGTGCGGTTGTGCCCTTGACTTACTTCCGGAACATGCCCTTGTTCAGAATCGGCTGAACGTTCCAGCACTGTAAAACAGATGCTAATACTGTCTCGTTGCATGCCCTTGCTGTTCTGTACCAGGAGGTGGAGGGATTCACAACTCTGGGCACTTTCACGCATCCTCTGCTATATAAAAGGCAAGCTGCATTGCTGACGACTTGCTTCTTAAAGCAGGGAGCAGGGTCTGTGTAATGTCAGCATGTCTGAGGATGCTTCACCTCACACCTGCTTCCCCAACAACAACTGTAGACTCCTGTGGCCAAGTGGTGCCTGCTTTGGGTCTTTGGAGGAAGCATTTAAAGACCCTGCCGAGCAGCTGAGACTCCAGATCAGCTGTTTGGTGGGATCTTTCTTCCCTGCACACCACTCTGGCTGTGGAGAGAGCCCTCTCTGCAGCATCAGAGGGGTGTGCAGGAGAAGCATTTAAAGACCTAACAAGCAGCTGAGCCTCTAGATCAGCTGCTTGGTGGGGTCTTTCTTCCCCACACACCCCTCTGATGCTTCAGAGAGAACACTCTCTGCAACTTCAGAGGGGGGGGTGCAGTGGAAGCAGTTAAAAACCCTGCCAAGCAGCTGAGCCTCAGGACCAGTGGCTTGGCAGAGACCCAGATTGAGGCTAGAGGCTGCTTGGGTGAGCAGGTAAAGAGGCTGGAGGCTGGAGATCTTTGGGGTAGGTGAGCAAGCTAGCGGGGCAGTGGCTAGAGGCTGCTCAGGGAAAGCAAGCTGGTAGGTCTGCTCTCCCCATCTTTGCTACAGCCCATCGTGAACCCCTTCCCCTCTTTTTCTGGTGCCCATTGTACTGTTTCCCAAAACGGGTTTTATTACTAGTGTTCAATAATGCAGTGTCAATCCACTTTGGAAGTGGATTTTGCCATTTCACACAATAAAATCCAGTGATAAAATGCATTGAAAGTGTATTATCTAGTGAGCGTGAAAGTGTACAGATTCTCCCTATGGCCCACTGATCTCTCTGTAAGGGGCAGTGAATTTTGAGAATTAGGGATTTCTGGCAATTCCCTTTTTTGGCAGATTGGAAAGTCATGTTCTCCAGTGCTTCGTTCTCAAAGGAGAGGAGGCAGCAGAGTTGACATCTGTTCAGAAATCACATTTCCTTTCTTGAAAGCCCTAATAGTTGAGGGTGGGGGGAGCTGTAGCTGCTCACACACAATGCAGAAAGGTCATGAATGCTTCGATGGCTAATGATTGTGCTTTAAGAATCCAGGATTGTATTATTCATATTTGTTCTATGCCACCTCCCAGATGCTCTTCTCAAATGGAACTTTTAGGGCTTACAAATGCCCTAAATAAATAAATTTTAAAAATTACTCAAGTGCCACGGCTAGGTAGAAGGGAAATCTGGTTGTGACATCCGTCATTCCACGGATTGCTAGAGTTGATTTGACAGACCTGGCTGGTTAGGCACAGGTGTGCCTCACCACTCCATGAGCATTTCTCCTGATGCTCCATGCTCAGTGGAACAGGATGACCATCCCAGAGAGAAGGGCTGTTCCGTTCTTCAGTCAAGGGTACACAGTAGCTGCACTCCTTTGTTAGAACCTCCATATCTCCAAGACTGATGACCAAACTAGATGCAACAACCGCTTCTTGGCTGCCAAATGGATATTGCTGTCATCTCAAAGTCATTTCAAAATCCTCGGGTTTCCCAAAGGAAGTCCTCCTTCGCCCAAAGAGAAATCCACACTTGGAACTTACTGCCGCAGGAAGTGGTGGTGGCTACAAACATAGCTTGAAGAGGGGACTGGAGAAACCTATGAAGCAGAGGCCCATCTATGGCTATTAGTCACAAGGTGTAGAGGGGACACAAGATTGAGAGGGCTTCTGGAGTTCTGGCCCTGCTGACGGACCTCCTGATGGCACAAAGGTTATGGCCACTGTGTAAAACAGAATGTTGGACTGGATAGGCCATTATCCTGATCCAACATGGCTTCTCTTATTTTCATGTCTGGGGCAGTGATGATCTGTATTCTCAGTGATTGAGGGGCAAGAGTAGGAAGGCTTTTGGAATTTTGGGAACACTGGTGGTATGGTGGACCTCTTGATGGCACCTGGGTTTTGGCCACTGTGTGACTCGAGTTGGACTGGACGGGCCATTATCCTGATCCAACATAGCTTCTCTTATGTTTCTGTCTGGAGCAGTGTTGCTCTGTCTTCTCGATGCTTGAGGGGCAACAGTGGGAGGGCTTTGGGAGTTGTGCCCCTCCCCAGGTTAACCTCCTGATAGCACCTGGGTTTTGGCCAGTGTGTGACTCAGACTGTTGGGCTGGATGGGCCATCCTGGTCCACCATGGCTTCTATTATGTTCTTATGCTCCATCTTGACCAGATCCACAACACAGCACTCCTGTCCCAATGCATCTTTTGACGTGCCAAAACAGCTGCAGCAGGTGCAGATGTTCTGGGACTCAATAAGATGTGTGTGTGGGGGACAAGAATCCCTCTGCTCCCCATGCAGTGGGCCTGATCAGGGTCAGAACATGATGGGACTCTGCTCAGATGTTTCTCCAGTTCCCTCTGGTGGCCATCTGTGCTTGGAGCTGCCACCACTTCCTGCGTCAATGAATTCTACATGTCTGCATCAGGCCTTGTAGACCAGGGGTAGTCAAACTGCGACCCTCCAGACGTCAATGGACTACAATTCCCATGAGCCCCTGCCAGCGAATGCTGGCAGGGTCTCATGGGAATTGTAGTTCATTGACATCTGGAGGGGCGCAGTTTGACTACCCCTGTTGTAGACTTTTTGAAGTGACTTTACAATGACCACGATGTCCTCATGGTGTAACCCACAAGGATGTTTTCCCATCTACTTTGGTCTTTAGTTCCAGTGTTGTTGTTGTTGTTTTTAATGTGTTCTGGAGTACCAGTTTAGTGAGTAGCGGTTCAGATGAAAACCTGCCCGCACTTTTCACGACAACAATCCCCGTTTCTGTTTGCAAAGGCGTCAGCCCATTCAATGCAATATTCAGTGTCTCATCCTTACAGAAGAAATTCAAAAGCTGAGTCGTTTAAAGGGCGAAAAATATAAGTGCTCTCTTGTTGCTGGGTTATTGAGTTTTTTTGGGGGGGGGCTATATAATCCATTGTCGAATAGAACAAAGAATTCAAAGTAATGAATGCACCATTGACAGTTTTCATGTAAAAGGGAGCGGGGAAAGAGAGTTCCTTTTCCCATTTCTCAATGTACCAAACTAAAATGCTACAAAAAATGTATTTTTAGATCCAACTGTAAGGAATAAGAAGCAGCTTCCTGATATTAACCTTTGTACAGTACGGTACTATTTTGTCATGCATTGATCTTGAGAAATAAAGAGCCAGAGGGTTTGTTTTGACTGACAGTGTTTCAGCGGGTCACCTGCACCTGTACATTCCAACTTTCTCCTCCAGATAGATGAAAAACGTTTTCAGGATGATAAGTTGTGGGAGATGGCATAGTACCAGAACACCTGTTTCACATGCAGAAGGACCTAGTTGGAGGTGTGCATCCAAAGGATATCAAAATCCCCAATTTTTCAGGGTCCAAATACCGGTATGGTGTTTGAATTTTTTAATTCATCAATGCAGTATTATTCAGCTCCATTATAGCCTAACAGGAGTAGGTATGGGGCTGTTTTCAAAGGTACATGCACTAAAATTGCACCAGGGCTGCTTGCATTTGTCCACAGAAGAATCCTCTCTTTTCAAGAAGTTTGGCTGAAGGGGGGAAACCCTATGCCCCCCCCAAAAGGTGCCCCCTACATCCCCCAGTGTTTCCAACGTGTGGGGGAGTCCTGCTTTATCCAGGGCAAAAGCAAAAGGGCATTCCTGCAGAGACTACTGCTCAGTGTCTCCCATGCAAGAACCAATAGCAAGCCCAACAGAACCCATCCAGCATCCAGGACTCCCTTGAAAACCACAAGCCAATATGACATGCCCAACAGAATTGTCAAACCAGAAAATCCCAGCAAAAGAAATTCAAGGGGGGCACTTTTGAAAGCCCTGCAGAACCATTGTCTGACCAGAGGAGCCCAGCAGAACCCAGAGCCAAGTGCAAACCAAACCTGCAACCAGCCATGTACTCACTCTTCAGCTGCATGCTTGTGCTCCTTTGTCTGTGGAGGATGATCCTTGGAACCTTCCAGAACTGGATGGGGTCATGACCTCTGACACTCACATGCTAGCAGCCTAGGTCTATTTGAGGAGAGCAAGGGGACAACAACCTCCGCTGTCTTGAAGCAGACACAGTGTGGTGGTCAGAGCATCATACTGGGACCAGGGAGGTTATCTGCCTCTGGTCCCCACTCAGCCATGCCCTTCTCAAGGTGACTTTGGAATAATGGCTTTCTCTCTCATAGATTTGACAGGCTGGGGAATTCCTGAAGATTTGGGGAGGGAGATTGGGGAGGACAGGGGTTACAGTGCTATAATGCCCACCCTCCAAAGCATCCCTTTTTCCAGGAGAATTTATGTTCATAAATCCAACCTTTCATTCCTCTTTCCTCTGCAACACAGTCACAACAACCCCATGAGGTTGGATAGGCTAAGGATATGATCTGGCCCAAGGCTACCCACCTAGCTCCGATGCAACAAGGTGGCATTGGAATCTGGGTCTCCCAGATCTAGTCTCACACTCTAACCACAGCACCAAGCTGGCTCATTCACCCAGGCCACCTTCTGGCCCTTCTTCCCTTCACACAGAGGCCACCAGGTGAATGCGTCCCCTGAAGGACGCTACGTCAGCAACTGCAAATCACCTGGTAATCCTTGGCCCAAAAGAAGCCCACCTGGCCTAGACCAAGGCCAGGGCTTTTCCATTGGTGGAATGAGCTCCCCAAGAACATTAAAGCCCTAACAGAACATCAGGGTTGGTTCCGTAGGGCGCAAGATGGAGTTCTTCCACCAGTCTTACGGTGGAGGCCAGTTTGGCCAACCCAATACCCCAACATCGAGGGCCTCCCCTGCTGCAATCCAGATGGCTCCTCCTGCCGGCTGCCTAATGGGAAGACCAGTGGGATCCCGTACAAAATCATAATTTCCCCATGACGTTTGTACCTGTCCCGCTCTCCTCCGCCCCCCCTTGTCCTACGGGACACCCGCCTGTGTTGCCAGTTTGCCTGCAACAAATTTTTTGGGCGGTAAAGGCCATCCCCTGCCGGCTGATGCATCTCGGGGCAGCGATTAGTGCGGCGGGCCTCGGCCAACTCGCAGGACTCAGTGCACAGCACGAAGTGAGCAAAGCTCCTCGAGGGGATGTGCTGCTCAGAATTAAATTCAATTAAACAGAATGTTCCCTGTGCTCGCGCCAGGATTATTAGCATCAGCGGGTGCGCAGCGAGAGCCCATCGGGGGAAAAGCATCGCGCCTGATCTCAAGAGCCAGGAAGCGGTGGGGAGGAAGGCTGGGCAGAGCTCTGAGGCCTGTGCTGGCCCATGGGTGGTGGAGGGTGTAGCGATGACGAGGGGCGCCTAAGGTCGAAGGTCATCCAACATTCTACAGGGCCTGCACAGCACCCGGGAAGTTCCCCTGGTTTCAGGGCTGATCCTGCGTTGAGCAGGGGGTTGGACTAGATGGCCTGTGTGGCCCCTTCCAACTCTATGATTCTAGGATTCTATGGCCTGTATGGCCCCTTCCAACTCTATGATTCTATGGTTCTATGGCCTGTATGGCCCCTTCAAACTTTATGATTCTATGATTCTATGGCCTGTATGGCCCCTTCAAACTTTATGATTCTATGATTCTATGGCCTGTATGGCCCCTTCCAACTCTATGATTCTATGATTCTATGGCCTGTATGGCCCCTTCAAACTCTATGATTCTATGATTCTATGGCCTGTATGGCCCCTTCCAACTCTATGATTCTATGGCCTGTATGGCCCCTTCCGACTCTATGATTCTATGATTCTATGGCCTGTATGGCCCCTTCCAACTCTATGATTCTATGATTCTATGGCCTGTATGGCCCCTTCAAACTTTATGATTCTATGATTCTATGGCCTGTATGGCCCCTTCCAACTCTATGATTCTATGATTCTATGGCCTGTATGGCCCCTTCAAACTCTATGATTCTATGATTCTATGGCCTGTATGGCCCCTTCCAACTCTATGATTCTATGGCCTGTATGGCCCCTTCCGACTCTATGATTCTATGATTCTATGGCCTGTATGGCCCCTTCCAACTCTATGATTCTATGATTCTATGGCCTGTATGGCCCCTTCCAACTCTATGATTCTATGATTCTATGATTTTTTCCGCTGATGTCGTTTTGAACGAGACATGCTGGTTTGATCTTGCTGGACCCTGGGAGCTAGAAAGAACACCGTGGATTTTTTGTGAACAACTAGAAGTCAAAAGTCAAATCTAAATGGCACAAATGTATGAAAGTAGTTTTTCTTCTTATGTAACGAATGTATTTCTAATTTTCAACTCATCAGTATCCATTAATTTCCAAACATCAGCAACCAAAACGGGGTCCCGGGTATTCTTAGCCCACTTTCTGTATCTTCCTCAGTGATTGCCAGTCAATAGCTGAACTAAGTTTCACAGTATCACATTTCATTTGGGATATGAGCTAATAATACGTAGCACTTAGGCAAGAGCTCTGCTTTTGACAGGGCCGTTTCCCCTCACGTGCCCTAAACATAAAGCTGAAAGGGGGATCAATGGTCATCTAGTCCACCCTCCCATTCAACTATGGCTGCCAGATCTGCCACCCTCTGGTGGAGAATGAGGGGAAGTGCCTCTGAATCCAAGTTGAGGAACTCCTGGATGGAGCCTGGGGAGGACAGAGTCCTCAGTGGGGGGGGGCAATGCCCTAGAGTCCACCCTCCAAAGTATCCAAAGTATGCTTTAGGATGCTTAGGGCTGATCCTGCGTTGAGCAGGGGGTTGGACTAGATGGCCTGTATGGCCCCTTCCAACTCTATGATTCTATGATTCTATCCATTTGCTCCAGGGGAACTGATCTCTGTAGCCTTCTGCAGTGACTACCACATTCCACACTCTTCCACTGATCTGCTCTATGCTTAGAGAAAGGCCAAATACCTCTAGAATCCCTGGGCCAATCCAGGATGGAGGAAAATCCCTTCCTGATCCCAAAGTGGCAGACAACATGACCCTGGTCATGGAAGAAAGGCCCACGAGAACTGAGCACGGGCTCATCCCATCCTGCCCTCAAACCCATATACCTCTTAGATTCACAGAATCAGCATGATGTTAGATGCAATGCGCAGGATGTTGCCCCCTGGTTTCCCCAATAGTGAGCCTCTTATGATCCAGGGGTGGCCAAACTGCGACACTCCAGATGTCCATGGACTACAATTCCCATGATATCCAGGGGTGGCCAAACTGTGATGCTCCAGATATCCATGGACTACAATTCCCAGGAGCCCAGTGTTGGCAGGGGCTCCTGGGAATTGTAGTCTGTGGATATCTGGAGCGCCACAGTCTGGTCACCCTGGCTGAAGGACGGCTCTTTTTATCACTTGCCTCAACCTCATGCCTTTTGGAGATGTCCCCTGGCATGCTCATCCACGCGGCTGCTGTGAGTGCTCAGTCAGACCTTCGCCTCACTTTAGAATCATCTCCTGCAAGCCCTAGCCACGTCTCCGGCCTCTGGCTACCCGCTCTGGTGTGGGTCCACCCCAACAGTGAAAAGCACTTTGCACATATCTGTTACAATCATTTTGGAGCCACTTGTCAACCGCTTGCTCGGGAGAAACAACCTTGACGAAACATGCTGCAACTTTTAACCTCCTTGCTCGAGACAAGCTCTCAGCAGTGGTAAATGTTTGTCCCTCCTGCCTGTAACAAAAGACAAGGACTTAGCATCCGTTCAGGATTCAGGAGAACATTGAGCCATTACGTGGGGAGGTGTCATCCCGGCAAGCAATCTGAAACGAGGGAGAAAAAACAACCCACAAACATGCATTAAGGACACAAAGGTTAGAGAAATCAGAATATTCCAGCCTTTCGCAACCTTTTTACCACTGAGAAACCTCTGAAACTTTCTTCAGGCTTCGAGAAACCCCAGAAGCGGTATGATCATGCAGAATACGGTTGGGAAGGATATCTGGGTATAAACTCACCTGGGGCCCCTCCCCTTCCACCCCATCCAGGCCCCTCATTGGCCATTTTGGAAGGGAGGTGGGTGGGTTGACATGTTTAACAAATTTACATGTTTAAAATTTAAAATATATATTAAAAATGGATTAACCCTCACCCATTCGGGAAACCCTTCCTGGTAGAGAACTCCTTCCTGATAAGGGGTAAACTACCAGGGTGGGCCATTCCTGGCTGAGGGCCATGACTTACTCATAAGTAAATATTCTGAAACTGGCAGGAAGTTGGAGGCGGAGAGCTGACGCCGTATTAGCCCTTCCAAGCCCAAGGACTCCTTCCTAATTGGGGCTAAACTACCATGGCAGGCCATTCCTAGCTAAGGACCATCTCTTGCTGGGGGAATATTTCCAGGGGGGCCTATCAATTAGGGAGTGAGTCATCTGCATTAAATTTGAGCTCACCGACCCTCATTACAACCTCAATAAATTAATAGTCAGGATTGGGGGCGGTGCTGCTGTGGGGAGGAGAGGAGGAAAATCACTCTTTCTACGTCTTTCATCAGTTCAGCTCCATTATGTTGTTAGAAATTTAGACTCCCTTCCCCCTCTTTGCTCATTTCTTCTCTAACGAAAATATTGCTGAAGAACAAGAGAAAACATTCTATTTTATTGCATTATTGTCTCTTTACCCAGTCACTGATACCCGAGGCACTCAGCTAGATTAGAAATCACATTTCATTGCTGGGTACAGAGAAGGAGTGAAGATTCAAGTCCTAGATTTGATGGACTGCAGGGCAGTTTCTCTTGTTTATAGTACAAATTGCCATGGGGAGGGGGAGGGGAGAAAGAGAGAGAGAGAGAGAATTTATCAGACTATGCTTCAATGCTTTTTACTACCCGTCTAGACTGTCGTGCCGAAGGTCGGGACAACACAATGGTCTTTTGTTCTTGCAAGCAACCCAGGACTCTTTAGGGCACATTCCCAGGGACAAAGACAATGTCAGAATGGGATGATCAGACACATGTGACCTATCGCCTTATGCCCTCTGCAGGGCACTCTGTTGGGGCAAATTTGTTGGTGGTTCCCAACCTGGGAAATGTAACTGACCACAACCAGGGTCCTTTTCAGTCCTGGCCCCAACTTGGTGGAATGGGCTCCTGGAGGAGCAGAAGGTGTCATGTTCTCGACCCAACCCATTTCTAATATAGCAGCATGCTCCCGGGTTCCTATATCCTTCCCCTCCCTCTCACCTTTGGAATGTGGAATGTTGGAGGTATTTTCCACGGAGCCAAATAAAACAGTTTCAAAAACAACCAGTTTAGACCGCTTTATTATACCACAATTGTTGTTCTGCATTGAATATAGTCTGTTGAAAAATTCATATCCCTGCCCACTGTAAATTTGCCAACTCCACTTGCTAGAGACTCTATTAGAAACTCAGTGACACGCTTTGTTCTCTGGTGCAGTCACTAATCCGCATAACCAAGGAAGCTCTGCATGACTAATAGAGCGGCCGAGACAGGCAGGAGAGAAATAAATCATCTTTAAGCCTCTTTCAGAAACAACGATGAAGAGACGCTATAAGCAAAAAGACATGGTTGACCTTGCAGAGCAAAATCAGTTTTGAGGAGTAAATTAACTCTCCTGTGCAGAGATCAGAAAAAACACGATGTTTTTAGTGAGTTTTCATCAGTTTTTCCATCATGCAAAAGAGGCTTTGTGTCCTCCCTAGAGGCTCCTGGTTCCCTCCTCTGGTTCTTTGCATTTATAAGCACTCCCAGCAGAGGAGATGGCTTATCTCTATCCGGCCTTGTACCCTTTGCATAGCCTCAACATCCGATCCTGTTTCTCACCTCTCTGATCAAAGCGCACTCCTGGGTTTTCACTGGGACCCCCTCTGACGTATCCCCAGGTATAAAACCCCCTCACAAGCCTGGGCTCTTTGTCTCTGTCAAACAGTTTGTTCTGTGAGCTTTTGTCAACCTGCCTGCCTGGACTTCTCTGAATAAATACTTCTTTTTGATTGCTTCAAACCTGGGTCTCTAAGATGCTGCCATTCAAGTGAGTTCCTTCAGGATCACTTCTTGGAGTTCCTGACCGAAGGCCTGCTGGAGTTTACACAGTTCTGCAGGGCCAGCAAGCTGGAGTTCTTCTGTCAGGCATTTGATTGGGGCTGGTGTAGAGAAGATCAGAGAACCCCTCCTCAAAATAGCCAGAACACCTGGGCAAACTCCTTATTTAAAAGCCTCCTCCCAGGCAGGGTTTGAGCTGCTGGGAGAGGGATGGGCCTGGAGTTTTAGATTATTCTTGTTGTCAGAGGGATGGTAAGGGTCGGGTTCAATTGTGGGGCTTTTTATTTTGTAACCCACCCCGAGCCAGCTAGTCTAGAAGAGGTGGAAACAAATTCAATTAATATTCATTTGTTTTGTTCGTTTATTTGTTTGTTTGTTTGTTTGTTTATTGAATTTATATACCACCGTTCCCTTAGGTTCACGGTGGTTTACAGAATAAATAATTTACAATAAAATCCCATAGTTCCCTCAATAAAATTACTAAAACCAATTAATATCAATATCAATATCGAGGCAGCAGGCAAAAAACACTATCTATATCCCTTGTTCAGCCGGGGGACAACCATGCTACTGATCTCCTGAAGTCCTAATGGCCTAATGGGAGTGAGGCAACCAGATCGGTCAGATGATTAATTAATATAAGGAATAAAGAGCTGTAACAAGCCAAGCATCAAGAGAGAGATGTAGGAAACCTCTGAATATCATTGCTGGGAGGCAGGCAACATCAGGAAAAGGACTGCCTCTATCCTAGGACTACCAAAGACCAAGTGAAGTGCTGGAGATCTTGGGATTACAACTGACCTCCAGAGTAAGAGTGATCACTTTGCCCGGGGAAAGTAGTTGCTTTGGAGGATGGTGGTGTCATACTACCAAAGCCATCGATCCTCAAGCTCCACCTGAATCTGGACTAGCTGGATCACTGGTCTCATCCAGCAGTGCTCTCCTGATGTTCTTATGAAGGCCTTGGCGTCTCTGCCCTGTTGCTGACCTCCAGAGGAACTGGTTGGCCACTGTGTGAGACAGGAAGCTGGACTAGATGGACCCCTGGTCTGACCCAGCAGGGCTCTTCTGATGTTCTCATCAAGGCCTCAGCCTCTCTGCCCTGTTGTTGACCGTCAAGAGAAACTGGTTGGCCACTGGATGAGACAGGATGTTGGACTAGATGGACCACTGGTCTGACCCAGCAGGGCTCTTCTGATGTTCTCATGAAGGCCTCAGCCTCTCTGCCCTGTTGTTGGCCCTCCTGAGGAACTGGTTGGCCACTGTGTGAGACAGGATGCTGGGCTAGATGGATCAACTGGTCTGATCCAGAAGGGTTCTTCTGATGTTCTTAGGAAGGCCTCGGCCTCTCTGCCCTGTTGTTGGCCCTCCTGAGGAACTGGTTGGCCACTGTGTGAGACAGGATGCTGGGCTAGATGGATCAACTGGTCTGATCCAGAAGGGTTCTTCTGATGTTGTTATATGTTAACATGTATGAGAGCAAAAGAAGGTTGTTTTGCTGAGGATAAATCAACAGGCTCCTTACATCAAGTACTGAATATTTCATAGATATGATCAGAATCTTTTGTATAGCAGAGCAAACTCTCACAGGGGCATTGCACTGAATGACAGTCAAATAAGGTAGAACCTCCACATGAACACAAATGAAGCTACCTTATACTGAATCATCATACCCTTGGTCCATCAAGGTCAGTATTGCCTACTCAGGTTGGCAGCAGCTCCCCAGAGTCTCAGATAGAGTGTCCTTCCTATCACCTCCTGCCTGTTCCTTTTAACTGGAGATGCTGGGGATTGAACCTGTGACTTTCTGCACACCAAGCAGAGGCTCAGCCACTGAGCTACAGCCCCCACTTCATGGCTCCCCAGGGCCTCAGATAGAGGCCTTTCCCATCACCTCCTGCCTGTTCCTTTTAACTGGAGATGCAGGGGATTGAACTTGGGACCAAATAGAAACTATCCCACTGACCCATGGCCCTTCCCCTACTCCGACCACAAAAGACCATGCGGGAGAAAAGTGACTTCAGAGGTGGCAAAAGACCTCCTCTCTGAAATGAGCCGAAGGAAGAGCTGCAAACGGCTTCATTATTGATGGCATTTGAAATACCGCTCAGCTGTTCCCTCTGCAAAATGCCCAAGGTAGCTGGGAAACATTATTAAAATAATGCAAGTCTCAAATACAATAGCTGAAAACATAAAACAGTGCCAATGATGTTCCCCATGGGACCTGCCTCGGAAATTATCTGGAAATTGCAAGTGGTACGAGGTGCATGTGACACCGCTGTTGCCTGGTGCCAGTCAGAGTATGCGCGTTGAGAGCAGTGTGTTGGCAGCCCGAATGTTTCTTGTAAACACTTGAAGCTGCAGTCGGCTGAATCAGACCCCTGGCTTATTGAGATCTGTTTGGTCTCTTCTGATTGGCAGCAATGCTGCAACATCTCAGGGCTTTCCCATCTCCTACTTGCTACCTGAGATGCTCTGACCTTTGTCCTGAATGGGAGGGTCAACACAGCACCTGTTAGGCCCAGTCCAAGATCGGGAACACAGTCCAAAGATGTCAGGGCACGCCAGCTCATGGTGGGTTACAAGATAAAAAAACCCCACAACAATAAAACCCCAATAAGACCCCATAAGAGCCTCTTGTGGCGCAGAGTGGTAAGGCAGCAGGCATGCAGTCTGAAAGCTCTGCCCATGAGGCTGGGAGTTCGATCCCAGCAGCCGGCTCAAGGTTGACTCAGCCTTCCATCCTTCCGAGGTCGGTAAAATGAGGACCCAGCTTGCTGGGGGGTAAACGGTCATGACTGGAGAAGGGAATGACAAGCCACCCCGTATTGCGTCTGCCATGAAAACGCTAGAGGGCGTCACCCCAAGGGTCAGACATGACCTGGTGCTTGCACAGGGGATACCTTTACCTTTACCTTTAAGACCCCATTAAAACAACAACCAATTAAAAAAAACCCAACATGGCGGAAAACAATCCTTCCCCATAATGGAATGCCTGCCACCGAGCGGCAGAGGGCTGTGTCAGCAAACATCCTCAAGATGGTGGAAGGATGTTGTACTTTCTAAGGGAGGGGGAGGGCATCCGTCTTGCAGGCCCAGCGGAAAGCCTGCTGCTCCCGCAGGGCCTGCAGCTCTCCTGGGAGCTCATTCCACCAGGTAGGGGCCAGGACTGAAAAGGCCCCAGCCCGGATCAAGGCCAAATGCACTTCCCTGGGGCCAGGAATGACCAACAAAGCCCTGTGAGGGGGATAAGGTGACAAACTGTGAGCTGAGCTGCATTAGAACAGTTAGATTCGAGTCCACAAGCCCCTTAGAGACCCACCTGAATATCAGGGGGTGGGCTTTTGTCTCAGAAGACAAAGAGACCTTTGATCCGCCAAAGCTCATTTCCTGAAACTGTTCTTGGTCCCGAAGGTGCGATCAGCCTCGAATCCAGCTCATCCCTTCAGGCTGCTGTCAGCCTTCGAAAGGTTTTCCCGACGTTCCCTTTTCTGACAGTTTGTCAGTTAAGTTTCCTTCATCCTCCAAAACGGAGCATGGCAATCCTTGTTCTTGTGGCGTGTGGCTGCTGCGTGTCGACACCCACAACTGTCCTGCAACCTCGTGGGGAATTGTCGCTTTGGGAACTGCGTCCAGGTAGAAACGGGAATGTCGAAGAGCAGTTTGAGATGGCCAGATCAGTCGGAAGGTTTGCCACGTTCTTATAATCTGATCCTTCATTCCTTGAAGCACAACTCTCTTCCTTGGCGTCATGTGTACGCTATTGATCACCTCAGAACGCATCCCCTCCCCGCCAGTCTATCAAAACAAAACTTCACGCACACCAAAACAGAATTTTGCTTTGATTGAATGAAGCTGCAAAGGATCCAAGAGCTGTTAGTATCAAAGACATCCAAACAGGATGCCAAATTGTTTTTATACCCTGTTTTCCATGGCCCAAAGGAGTCTCAAAGCGGCTTACGTTCACCTTCCCTTTCCTCTCCTCACAACAGACACCCTGTGAGGGAGGGGAGGCTGAGAGAGCCCTGAGATTACTGAAGAAGAAGAAGAGTTGGTTCTTAGATGCCGCTTTTCTCTACCCGAAGGAGTCACAAAGAGGCTTCCATTCGCCTTCCCTTTCCTCTCCCCACAACAGACACCCTATGAGGGAGGTGAGGCTGAGAGAGACCTGAGATTATTGAAGGAGAAGAAGAGCTGGTTCTTATATGCCGCTTTTCTCTACCCGAAGGAGTCACAAAGAGGCTTCCATTCGCCTTCCCTTTCCTCTCCCTGCAACAGACACCCTGTGAGGGAGGGGAGGCTGAGAAAGCCCTGATATTACTGAAGAAGAAGCATAGTTGGTTCTTATATGCCGCTTTTCTCTACCTGAAAGAGTCTCAAAGTAGCTTCCTCTCCCCACAACAGTCACCCTGCAAGGTAGGTGGGGCTGAGAGAGCCCTGAAGTTACTGCCCCTATCAGGGCTGTGACAAGCCCAAGGTCACCCAGCTGGCTGCATGTGGAGGATCAGGGAAACATAATGACCTCACCAGATTAGGGCTCCATTAGGAAGAAAGGCATGGTATAAATCAGGTAAGTCAATAAATAAAAGGTGTTTGGGGCCTGAAACATCCCTGAAAGAACTTAGCACTTCCATCAAATCCAGCTGCTGGCCATTTTATGTCCTCCTCTTACTGGCCACAGAGGCTGAGGGTTGGGCCTTTGCTGTTGCCCATACATGATGGGTACATGAGTACCCAGCTTGCTGGGGGGTAAACGGTGATGACTGGGGAAGGCACTGGCAAACCACCCCGTATTGAGTCTGCCATGAAAACGCTGGAGGGCGTCACCCCAAGGGTCAGACATGACTCGGTGCTTGCACAGGGGATACCTTTACCTTTACCTTTATACATGAGCGCCTTTTACCTTCTAACTGGAGAGAAAGGCTGTGCCCCTTTAATAGAGGCTTAATGTGTGAAAACTGGCAGCTGTTTGCAGTATGCAGGTAAATGCCAGCACCTGGTAAATAACACCAGAGGTGGTCTCCATTAAAGGCACCGGACTTTTTCTTCCCTCATCCCTCTGCAGACAATTGGCAGTCCTACAAAGTTTGCACGCTCCAGCTTTTTACTCCCTAGGTGCAGACTGATTGGAGCCATTTCCCTAAATCTGAACTTTCCAGCGGATAAATGAAACAGCATTTGGCAGACACTGGGGCTCCCTGATGGTGCTATGAACTTTCGAGCTGAACAGAAAAACAGCGCTGGCCAAGAAAATATATATATTCCTTCCTCTCCACCTTCCTCTCTCCCTCTCTCCCTCTCCCCCCTTTCCCTCTCCCTCTCTCTCCCCCTCTCCCTCCCTCCCTCCCTCCCTCTCCCTCTCCCTCCCCCCCTCCCTCCCTCCCTCTCCCTCCCTCCCTCTCCCTCTCTCCCCACCTCCACCTTCCAGCTGTAATTCCAGGGAATCCCCAGGCCCCACCTGGAGACTGGCATCCCTAGCATCAAACAGAGACAGGGCTGACAACCTCCCAAGAATGACCTGGCGTTCCCCTGGAATTGCCTCAGTTCTCCCGATTGTTGTTGTTGTTATGTGCGAAGTCGTGTCCGACCCATCGCGACCCCATGGACAATGATCCTCGAGGCCTTCCTGTCCTCTACCATTCCCCAGAGTCCATTTAAGTTTGCACCGACTGCTTCAGTGACTCCATCCAGCCACCTCATCCTCTGTCGTCCCCTTCTTCTTTTGCCCTCGATCGCTCCCAGCATTAGGCTCTTCTCCAGGGAGTCCTTCCTTCTCATGAGGTGGCCAAAGTATTTGAGTTTCATCTTCAGGATCTGGCCTTCTAAGGAGCAGGCAGGGCTGATCTCCTCTAGGACTGACCGGTTTGTTCGCCTTGCAGTCCAAGGGACTCGCAAGAGTCTTCTCCAGCACCAGAGTTCAAAAGCCTCAATTCTTTGACGCTCGGCCTTCCTTACGGTCCAACTTTCACAGCCATACATTGCAACTGGGAAGACCATAGCCTTGACTAGATGCACTTTAGTTGGCAGGATGATGTCTCTGCTTTTTAGGATGCTGTCTAGATTTGCCATAGCTTTCTTCCCCAGGAGCAAGCGTCTTTTAATTTCTTTGCTGAAGTCCCCATCTGCAGTGATCTTGGAGCCCAGGAAAACAAAATCTGTCACTACCTCAATTTCTTCCCCATCTTCCCCATCTCCCGATGATGCAGGTCAATTCCCCTGGAGGCTGGACTTCTATGGCGTCATACCCCTCTTGAGGTCCCTCCCCTCCTCAGGCTCCACCCCTCAATCTCCAGAAATATCCCGACCCGTAGTTGGCAAGCCTAATGCACAACTAAGCCTCACTAGCGGGGCTAAATAAACCGACCTCCTTAAGCAGATGAACGGGCTTCCTTTTTGGCCCTCCTGCCAGTTCAGGGCAATTATGGGCTAAGGTGATCCCTCAGTTCCGATCAGGACAAGGCAAAGCCTTCCAAACGCTTTATTGGAGTTGGCAGCGTTGACCTCAGAATGATGTCGTCTCTGCTGTTCGTTGGCACCGAGCGAGGCCGACACGTTCTGTCTCTTGCTAATTTGGGCAATTTCTCAAGGGGCACGGACTCTCTGCTGAAAGCCGCATGCCGGATCTTTCCTTCCTTGTTGGATGGGGAGAGCTCTCTGATTCTTTCAGCCTGCTTCCTTTCCCCGAGGGCATGGCATTCTCTGTTTTATTTCTGCTTCTAAGATTGCTTCTCTTTGCTTTCCTGTTGAAGGCTTTCATTGGTTGGAGGGTGCAAGAGCATAATTGAGTGCAATGTAAAGGGTGTCCTGAAGGGGGCATCAGAGGAGATGTATATAGCATAGATAAAAAGGTAAAGGTAACCCCTGTGCAAGCACCGAGTCATGTCTGACCCTTGGGGTGACGCCCTCTAGCGTTTTCATGGCAGACTCAATACGGGGTGGTTTGCCAGTGCCTTCCCCAGTCATTAGCATAGATAGGATGGGAATTTCAAATGATCTCTGCCTGGGTTCTGATTGGCTCAAGAGGCGACTTCCTGCTCTTTTGAGCACACTGTCCCCCTGCTTCTCTCCAGAGCAGATGTTGAACAGACAGAATGACTGCAAACAACAGATAGCTGGATAGTTAGGTCTCTTCTCTCCTCTTTTATTCATTCATTCATTCATTCATTCATTCATGCATGCATGCATGCATTCATTCATTCATGCATTTGGATTTGTGCCCATAGTTGTTTCTTTTCTGAATAAAAACTATTTTATTATATGAGTAGCCTGGTGCTTCGGTCTTTCTGCACATTCAAACTGCCAACATAATTTGCACAGGGCTGCAACATGGGAGACTTGCAGAACTAACTGAGAGCAATGATTCTTTATTTGGCCTTCCTTTCCTGTTTTCTTGCACCCAGTTATCCCCATGAAATGTACATGTTTTGCAATGATGTGTCGTGCATGTTGGTCTAGAAGCAGAGATGCACAGTAAATAATACCCAGTCCACTTTGCAACTGAATTTTTTTGTTGGATCAGACCCCTGGACCTTCCAGTCCAACATGCTGTGCTACACAGTGGCCAAAACCTAAGTGCCATCGGGAGGTCCACCAACAGGAGTAGAAGTCTAGAAGCCCTCCCACTCTTGCCCCCTAAGCACCAAGAATACACTGCCCCACGTAGAGCATTCCATCTATACCTTGAGGCTAATTGTGTTTTAATGAAGTTTTTAATGGGTTTTATGGGATTGTATTGTTTTTATGAATTCTGTAAACCGCCACAAGACATTTGAGAGCAGTGGTATATAAATAAATAAATAATAAATAAATAAATAAATAAATAAATAAATAAATAAATAAATAAATGGCTACTGATGGACCTCTGCTCCAGATGTTCGCTCTCTGGGATCTCTGGTGAAAAGGACCAGGTCATAGGTGATACGAAAGATCTCTATATTAGACCCTGGAGAGCAGCTGCCAGTCTGACTAGACAATACTGATCTCTCATGGACCAATTGTCCTACTCAATATAAGGAAGCTTCACATGTACCAGGGTCGAGTCTGCATGAGGCTTTTTATGGGGGGTTTTATCCCAGCTCAAATAAATCCCTCCCCCACTGCCTGAATTCGATTTCCATTTTGATTCTGGGTGCTTTAAATTTTCCCTCTGCAACATGCATGATTGATCCACGGTGACCCTACCTTTCCCCCGCGATACCCAGGAGAGGATATAAGCCACGATATTTGAAAAACCGCCACCAGTATAAGTGTAGGTTTCTGCTTTTTGCAAATTCACTTCCTGTTCCATGCCTGCAATGCTGGCATAGCAAAGCAATCTTCCCTGATTGGGCAGCGTGTCAGTTCAAAGATTTCCTGGTTCCTGGTTGCAAGTCTTCCCTCCCTGTCTTAAAGTGACTGTGCTCCATAAGCCCACACTTCTCTCAGCAGAGATTTGCCTCGTTCTCTGCTGGCTCAGGAGTCAAAAGAGAAGAAATAAAGCACACACTCCCTCGCTAGTACAGAAAAGGTAATTCAGCTTCGTGGCCAATTCTCCCCTCCTCCCTCTCAGCTTCCCCAATCAAGTGCAGAAGGCTTTCTGTTACAATTCGGGGGGGGGCAGGAGGAAGGAGGAAAACCTGGGTTCAAACCGATCTGAATTCAGCAGGATCCACAACAGGGGAAAAAAACATAGTAAGTGCAGAATCAGCCCAGATCTCACGAAGTGAGACGGTGCGCTCCTAGACATCTTGAGGAACATCCTTGTTGCTCATGAATGCGCTCTGACACTTGGAAAGAGAGGTCTAATATCCTGGAAGCCGTGTCTCAAGAGAAGGGAAGAAAAGAAAGTCAGGAAGCGACAAAACGCTCTCTTTTTCAAAGGCCTGGAACAAAATGTCTCCTTGACACCAAGACATGCCAGCAAAACGGAAACGGGGGAGGGAGAAGGTACGTATCACACACTCCTCCATTCCTGCTGTCGGAGTCTATTGATATAAATATTCGCTGTCAGCTCCGCCGGTTGTTTTGTCAAGTCAGGCCATGGAGGAAGGATGGAAAGGGGCTGAATGCAGTCTTGAAATAGAGATGGGCTTCCTCGTCGGCCTCAGCCAAAGTGACACTCTGACAGATTGAAAACAGCCCTGACTCCTTTTTTACAAGAGGGCTGCCAGTAAAGTGTCTTTCCCTTCTGTCTTGACAGCAAGCAAGGTGCCAGAAGCAAGAACAGTGCTCTGTCCCAGGGGTCTCCAACAGGGTGCCCCCAGTAGCTTCCCTGCCGCCTAGCAGGTATTTTTTTAGAAAGTGGGAAGGGACGATTGGGGGTTTTCTCTCCACAAAAAGTAGGAACTGAGATTTTGGACCCTACTTTTTCCTACCCAAGGGAGTCTCAAAGAAGCTTGCAATCGCCTTCCCTTCTTCTCCTCCCAACAGACACCCTGGAAGGTAGATGGGGCTGAGAGAGCTCTGAGAGAACTGACTGGCTCAAGATCACCCAGCAGGCCTCGTGTGTCTCAAAGCAGCTTACAATCATCTTCCCTTGCTCTCCCCTGCAAGGTAGGTGCGGCTGAGAGAGCTCTGAGAGAACTGTAATTGGCCAAGGTCACCCAGCTGGCTGCATGAGGAAGAGTGGAGAATCAAAGTTAGTTCTCCAAATCAGAGGCTGCCATTGTTAACCACATTGAGGTTTGCAATGTGCTGCTTTTGTTATTACTCTTTAAACTTTTGTACTCTGTTTCAGTAAGGAGACTGAAGCAGTTGAATATGATATATATATATATGTCTAAATAATCTTTCTAGCAAAGATTACTCTCTTTTAAACCTCAAAGTGTTGTGAGTCTGGATCTGTGCCTCACCCACAAAGGTAACTAATAACTGTATACTCTGTGACTCTGCGGCTGTATTTCCATACCAGGTCCAAGTCCCAAAAGAACCCCAGATCTATTTCCTCCAAGGTCCTCAAGGCATAGTTCTTTGCTCTTTTAATCCTCACAACATCCCTGTGAGGTAGGTAAGGCCAAGAGAAAATGCCCCCCCCCAGTCAACCAGCAAGCAACACAACAGGGCTACCATAGCAAAATTACACACAATGCAAACAAAAAACAGTCAATTGTGATATGTTACAAATAGAAAAAACAACAACAAAAGGATCTCTGTTTTGGGCAAATGCATGGGGTTACACAAGAGCTCCCCATAGATTACATGACCTTCTCCAGAACTTTGGATGGCCACTGACATCTCTAGACAACACTGGAGCCCCCTTCCCCTGTTGCCCTACAGACCATCTCTTTCTCCGCAATGGGAAAAGCAAATGATCGATCAATCGATTGGCTGGCTGGCTGGCACCCGCATCTTACTTCTGCACCCACTTCTCTGAAGGAGCATGTCACCACTTCCGGGGTTCCTCAAAGCCTGATAAACATTTCAGGGGTTCCTTCATGGTCAAAAGGTCGGAAAAGGCTGTTCCAGGTCCCACCTGGAGGTTGGCTACCCCATAGGATGCCTAGCAGCCCCTGTCCTGGGTTCAGGCTGCTGACGTCTCTATAAAGCCCGGTCTTCTGAAGCAGTGGTCCCCAACCTTTTTATCACCAGGGACCACTCAATGCCTTTTACTGAGGCCTGGTGGTGGGGGGGGGGGTAGTTTACTCCTCTACTCTCAACCACTGCCCTAACGCTCTCTGATCGCTATGGTAATGTTTAAACATCCCTTCGAAATAAGATACAGACACGCCACAACAATGAAGTGTGTTGTAAAGGGCTGGGGGGGGTGAAGTAAAGGGCCGGGGGGGAGAAGGCGCCCTTCAGGGCCCACCTCCAATTAGTCGAAGGACCACATGTGGTCCGCGGCCCACAGGTTGGGGATCGCTATTCTGAAGGACGTTTGCGACTGATGATCTCATACCTGAATTCCCTCCTAATAGTTTTTACAACAATCCGGATCCTGTCCGTCACCGTGTCTTCAGTTTGGCATTTGATGTTTATACGATGTGATGTGAAAAGAGGACCCTCCACGCTGGCAGAACGATCCAATCAGATGCCTTTGATTTTACAGACGGAGACACAAACTCTCAGCAGACTGATGTCAATTGTAATTGGCCTTTATGGAGATTCTGTGTATTCTGCTCCCTCTCCCTGCACTAAGTGGGGATAAAATGACATGGACACCAAGGGTGGCCAGCTCGAGGGTGGGAAGTAGCCGGAGATTTTGGGAAGGGGTGAAGATTTGGGGGGCAGTGTATGAGTAGGGTGGGGAGGACCCTCAGCTGGGTATGTTGCCATAGCAGCCACCTCCCAAAGCAGCCATTTTCTCCAGGGGAATGGATCTCCATGGAGATCAGTTGTAATCCCAGGAGATCTCCAACCACCACCTAGAGGAGCCTTTTTCAACCTTTCAACCATGGAGCCCCTGAAATAATTTTTCAGACTTTGAGGAGCCCCAAAAGTGATGTCATCTGGCCACACCTTCCTTCCACACACCCTGGAAGTGCCATGGCACAGGAAGTGACATCACCACACACGTTAATAGACAGGCTTGAGGAAGACTGGGGGGGAAGTGGTTTAAGGCAGGAGTTGGCATCCAGGCTCCACCACTCCCAGGCACAGAAACCATGAGAAAATTCACTCAAGCCCAAGAGGGGGGAAGAAGGAGCAATGAAAGTAGCTGGTTCACTAGCTTTGGTGAGAAGTGCCGTCCAATCACTGCAGACTTAGGGTTTCCAAAGCAACAGAGGTGGTTGGCCATTGCCTGCCTCTGCATCATGGTCCTGGTATTCCTTGACGGTCGGCATGCTGCTAACCAGGCCAATTCCGCTTAGATTCTGATATGTCACGAGACTAGGCTCACCTGGGCTAGCCACATCGGTTCCTCCCTACCATGGCCTATAGCAGGTGTAGTCAAACTGTGGCCCCCCAGATGTCCATGGACTACAATTCCCATGTGCCCCTGACAGCTCATGGGAATTGTAGTCCATGGACATCTGGAGGGCCGCAGTTTGACTACACCTGGCCTATAGCAGCCTTTCTTGACTTTTATACTCTTGAGAAAGCCCTGAAACAATCTTGAGACTTCAAGAAACCCCAGATGTGGCGCAATTGTGCAGAATACAGTTGGGAAGCAGAGCTGTGGACACACCATCATTGGCCATTTTGGGAAAGGGGGGGAACCATCAACATGACCATCTCATGCTACCTGATAAACGTTTAACAAATTTAAAGAATACATTTAAAAACTAATTAACTCCCATCCCTTCAGGGAGCCCTACCTGGGCCAGGTAGAAAACCCCAGGATTTCACGAACCCCTGGTTGAAAAAGCCTGGCTTATATTCTGTAGAAGCTGCCGGCCATGACCTCCTGACCTTCCCACTCACCGGGCAGTCTCCATGGAACTCCCTGAATAGAAGTGGCTCAGCCTCCCATACCAGTTTCACAGCAGAACTGTGTGTGAACTAATTAACAGTCCTTTGACAAGGAGGTGAGGCCTGCAGATCAGTTAGAGTGCAATGAGATGGCAGCTGAGCTGGATCGTTCCTCTAAAATGGCTTCTCTCTTGCCACGGGGACAAAAAGTGACAGAGGGCGAAACCACAGATTTCCCAGTGATTCCTAGAGCTACCCTCTGTCACTTCCGGGTTCCCCCTGAAAGAGATGGAATGGTTCAGGTAATGACTTTATGGCTTTCTTTTCTCCTGCCACAGTTGAGAGTGGGTGTGGAGGTTTCAGGCAGAGACACCAAATTTGCAACACAACTACAGGAACTTCTTAAAAGAACACCATGTTTAAAACAGGGGTAGTCAAACTGCGGCCCTCCAGATGTCCATGGACTACAATTCCCAGGAGCCCCCTGCCAGCGAATGCTGGCAGGGGGCTCCTGGGAATTGTAGTCCATGGACATCTGGAGGGCCGCAGTTTGACTACCCCTGTTTAAAAAGATTGGACCAGGGGGGGCAATTCTAGGGGCACCTAAAGAGCTTGCTGCCTTATGAACTCCATTACATCCAATGATGGAAATTTACAAATGGCGATTTTAATGCTTTTGACTCTATTTTATCGATTGATGTTACCTCTCCTGAGCCTCACAGGAAGATCAGGTTATAAGAACAAAGACTGATGGACTGATTGGTTCTAATAATGTAATAATATCAAAATTAAAACCCACCCCTCCAGCACCCACCAAAGGATACTAAGAGACAAATGTTTTCTAATTTCCTGAAGTTTGAATGTATTGGGTTTCCCCCCCCCCCCCCTCTGGTCCCATTCTTTTGACAGATGACAGCCAACCAACCTAATTATACCGAGTATGAATTCAGACAATGGCCTCCTTATAATTGATTCACTCTCCATCTGTCTAATTAGTCAGTAATGAAGCTATTCGTTTTCTTCTTTTGGGAAAATGGAATGACATATGTTATGCCATGCATTTTTCAAATCGGATCCTTTAATAGATATGCCCAAGACACTGTGTGCCAGAAGGACAAATGTGCAGGTTTCTCGGCAAGGCATGAGTAATTTTAAAATAATATGGCAGCTTTACCTATTTTTCCAGCAATACAATTGCTCCTCCAGTTGCACGGATTCAATATCGGTTTGCATGGCAACATTAATTAGGGGCAGAATGAGTTAAGAATGAGGGGGAAGGGACCCCCTCAGGGAATTAAACCAATTTGTTTCTATGCTGGCCTGACATCTGCATTTCTTTTCTTGGTTTACGGCTTACCGCATATTTACAATGAAAAGGTAATGCAAATGCAACTTGATGCAACTAATGAGCCATTTTCCTGCGTGTAAAGGCCTCCAACAAAAGAACTACCTCTCCATCTGCAAGTTCAAGAACTACTTCTCCATCTGCAAGGGACCAAGCCCTATGAAGATAGGTTGAGGGACTTGGGAATGTTCAGCCTGGAGAAAAGGAGGTTGAGAGGGGACATGATAGCCCTCTTTAAGTATTTGAAAGGTTGTCACTTGGAGGAGGGCAGGATGCTGTTCCCATTGGCTGCAGAGGAGAGGACGCGCAGTAATGGGTTTAAACTTCAAGTACAACGATATAGGCTAGATATCAGAAGAAAAAAATTCACAGTCAGAGTAGTTCAGCAGTGGAATAGGCTGCCTAAGGAGGTGGTGAGCTCCCCCTCACTGGAAGTCTTCAAGCAAAGGTTTTTTTTGGATGCTTTAGGATGCTTAGGGCTAATCCTGCGTTGAGCAGGGGGTTGGACTAGATGGCCTGTATGACCCCTTCCAACTCTATGATTCTATGATTCTATGATTCTATGATTCTATGATTCAGGGTGAAAACTATGTTGCACAATATTCGGTGAATATTGCAGTGCATCCCAATATACAGGCGAATAGAACTGGGAGGCATATTGTTCCGTTGAAACAGAAAGTAGAAGACTTAGAGAATGAGAGGAAGAAGAAAAACATCCCGCATAGAAGAATACCATGGAGAAACAGACAGTGAAAATTGCTTAATTGTCAGCATGTGTTTTATTGATGCTATAACCTTCTTAAAAACGCACAAGGCAACAAATTGGTGATCCCTGGCCCTAAAGAAGTACGTCTGATCTCAAACTGGACCAGGGCCTTTTAAGTCCTGTCCCTGAGCTCCTGGAATGAGCTCCTGGAAGAGCTGTAGGCCCTCCAAGAGCTGGTTCAGCTTCCACCAGGCATTTGGTTGGGGCCACTGAACATGACAACATCAATGGGCTCCCTCTATATGGTTACACACACACCAAAGCCAAACCCAAAAACTGAAGACAGGAATGCCTGATGGTGAATTAGCCGGTATGTTCAATTTTAAAGGTCTTAATGGTGCTTAAGTTTCAGTGTTTAATTGAATGTTATTTATTGGTAAATTGTACCACATAGTTATCTATGTGAAGTTAAAATGATGGAAGCCAAGTTCTTATTTCAGCATTACCAGTGCTGTGCATCTTCATGGCGAATCTCACAGCCCAGCGGGAACTGTGGACGGCAGAATTACTCCCAACAAGAGAACACAAAGCTAAAAAAAGAATTCCAACCAACATTGTTGTCAAATAGTTTCAGAACAGTCACCAGCAACAGCTAAACAATACAACAAATATTTGTGACTAGAAAAGCCACCGGTTAGAGCTTGTTTTTTTGGGGGGGGGGCTCAGTGCCTTCTTGTAAAAATCATTTGCTGAAACCGAACCCGGTCAGAGTTCACACAGGCTGCCAAGGCTCAAAACTGGCTCCCAGATGTAACAAGGTGACCCAATTTAGGCTGCTGAAAACACAATTGCTTTCTTGCACCTGCTGGCCATTCTTGTGCACCTTAATGGCGGCAGCGCAAAATTGGTTGCATGGCTTCCTCCGTCACTTTGCAGCTTCTTTATCTTTTCCCTTTTTGGCAGGTCTGAATATCTATGCAGAACAGGTTCTAATTGTTTGCCTCGAATCTAACTTCCTGACAGAGCGGTTTCTCAGTGGAACAGGCTTCCTCGGGAGGTGGTGGGTTCTCCATCTTTGGAGATTTTTAAACAGAGGCTGGAGAGCCGTCTGACAGAGAGGCTGATTCTGTGAAGGCAAAGGGGTGGCAGGTTACAGTAGATGTGCAATTGTGATGTGAGCATTCTGCATAGTGCAGGGCGTTGGACTAGATGACCCAGGATGTCCCTTCCAACTCTAGGATTCTATGATTCTAAATTCCGTCTCAACATCCGGAAGAAGTTCCTGACAGTCAGAGTGGTTCCTCAGTGGAACAGGCTTCCTCGGGAAGTGGTGGGTTCTCCATCTTTGGAGATTTTTAAACAGAGGCTGGAGAGCCATCTGACGGAGAGGCTGATTCTGTGAAGGCTCAAGGGGTGGCAGGTGACAGTGGAGGAGCGAGAGGGTTGTGAGTGTCCTGCATAGTGCAGGGGGTTGGACTAGATGACCCAGGATGTCCCTTCCAACTCTAGGATTCTATGATTCTAAATTCCGTCTCAACATCCGGAAGAAGTTCCTGACAGTTAGAATGGTTCCTCAGTGGAACAGGCTTCCTCGGGAGCTGGTGGGTTCTCCATCTTTGGAGGTTTTTAAACAGAGGCTGGAGAGCCATCTGACGGAGAGGCTGATTCTGTGAAGGTTCAAGGGGGTGGCAGGTGACAGTGGATGAGCGAGAGGGTTGTGAGTGTCCTGCATAGTGCAGGGGGTTGGACTAGATGACCCAGGAGGTCCCTCCCAACTCTATGATTCTATGTTTCAAATATCTTATGTTGGGCAATAAATCGAGGAGAATTCTCTGGTTTCTCCCTGTCCACTGTTAAAAGGACATCGTCTCTGAGGTAGGCTACTGGGCTCTGTGCATATTTAAAATCTTCCAACAGATGCAGAGGCAAACATTGGCAAGCCACCTCCGAATGCGTCTCGCCTGGAAAACTCTACAGGGTAACCCCTAAGTCAGATATTACTTGACGACAAATTGAGGGGGAGAGGGATCATGAAGACAAGCAACTCAGTGCAAAATTGGTTTGTCCAGCAGGCTGTTAACAGGAGAGTGAAATCAAGGGTGAGGCAATTATCACCCACCCCTGATTATCGAGGGGGTGGGGGGGTTGTGAACAGACTCGTTCCTTTTCCCTTCCCCTGGGAAGAACACCATGAAGATAAATAGTGCTATAGCATAACCCCCCTGCTTCGTCAACGCTTTGTTCGTTCTGGCCACCTCATTAGGGTGGCAAACCCTAATGGGTTACCACCACAACCACCATGGGGATGCTCGCATTTCTCAGCCCCGCAGGGCTAACTTGAATGTATCCTATCCTTGCCACACAAAGAGAAGCTGGCAACACATAGCCCCCCCCCCCCCCGAGTTCTACGTCTCTAGCCAAGAGTGTCACTGGAAATCAGCAAGAGGCAGGGATGCAGAGTGACAGGCCTTGATAGACGGCAAGCATTTTAAAGGGCACCGTTATCTTGCTAACAGAAGCTGGCCGGTGGAGACCAACCCGGTCGCAGTCATCTGATCTGGAGACCTTTGCCAGAAAAGACTGTTTCTTATTAGGCACAGAAGCAGATTAACATATTCTCTCTCTCTCTGTCTGCCTCTCTCTTTAATTACTATGCTCGTGCAGAGCAGAGAGAAGGGGTCAAGCCCTGTCTTTTCTCTTTGTTATTGGGTTATTTGGATAGTTTATTGAAGCTCCTTTGGGCAGTGAAAAGTGAGGTATAGAAACCAACTCTTCTTCTTCTTCTTCTTCTTCTTCTTCTTCTTCTTCTTCTTCTTCTTCTTCTTCTTCTTCTTCCAAAATAGATATCTGGGGCGGACATCATGGCTTCACGATGCTGGGGAGCCCAACAGGGTGTTTTCACCCCCCACAAACACAATGGTGGGATAGCAACATGCTTCTCTCCCACCATCATGCAGGGGGAGTGCCATGTCCCCAGCCCCCTGCCCCCACTGCCACCATGAGGAGCAGTGGAACCCACCTGCCCCGGAGTTATGCACGTGTGCACACAGCTCTGGGGCGAACCATGTGCACCGGGGGATTCCTTTCCCCCTGCACAGAAATCAGTAGAAGCCCAGTGCAGTCATCCCCATCCATAATCAGTTTACATGATCATATGAGACAATTTGGACAAAATGTGAGAACCAACCGCAAATTAAAGAACCAATCCCAAAGTGCAGTGGTTTGGCCATGTCTACAGAATCAACACCAGCAGACTGCCTCATAAACCCCTCCGGCAAGAACGGCCACCTGAATGGAAGAGCCAACGACTGGTGCCAAAGAAAACTTGGCTGAAACAGATCTAGGAAGAACTCAGAAGCCAGCGATTGACTCTCCACGTGGCCAAAGCTGCTGCCCCCAATTGCCTAGAGTGGAAACATGTTATAAACAAGGCAGAAAATCCAGTGGCACCTCCAGCAGTGCATTGGCTGTGAGGACAACCTGGGCCTCTTCTGCATGATGGATAAGCTGATGAAAACTCACTAAATACATCGTTGTTTTTCTGATCTTTGCACAGAAGAGTGAATTTACTCCGCACAACTGATTTTGCTCTGCATGGTGAACTGCCTCTTCGGTGCTTTAAGCGTCTTTTAAGCGTTTTTTCTGAAAGAGGCTTTTCATTGATTAATTTCTCTCCTGCCTGCCTGAGATGGGCTATTAGCCATGCAGAGAAGCTCCTTAGTTATGCAGATTAGTGACTACATTAGAGAACAAAGCGGAGTTGGCGAAACCACAGGGGGCAGGGCTATGAATTGTTCCATGCAGAGAGCATTGCAGCGTAGTTTTTCAACAGACTATATTCAATGCAGAACAACGATTGTAATATAATAATGTGGTCTAAAATGGTTGTTTTTTAAACTGTTTTATTTGGCTCCATGCAGAATACCTCCTGCTCCACCCATCGCCAGCTAAAGGAGAAAAAGAAGAAAGGAGAACTCCCCAGCATTATACTCTACTGAGCTCCTTCCCTGCCTCAAATCCACTCCAAGCTCCACCCCCAAAGTCTCCAGGTATTCCCCAACCAAGAGCTGGCAACCCATGAAGGCCAAAGAGCTCCCAGAAGTTATTATGCAGCCTTGTTGGGGGGGAGATCAGACAGACCCCTGCTGTCGCCTCTGCTTTTGCTACAAGGGATACCGACCAATACATATTGTCCAATTTGGCTGCCTATGATGTAGGTTAAGGATCTGTAAACTCGGTTTTTGATCTTCATTCAATTTCATTATCATTCTTGTTATGTTCCAATTATGTTCGTTTGCACTGTGTTTTGTCTAATTCATTGCATTCACTTCTGTTACTCTCCCCATTCATATTCATCGTTTTCGACAGGAAACCTTTCTGGCTGTAAAGCTTTGATGTCAGGGCTTTGTTGTTGTTTTTACCCACCCATCTTCTCCGACCTCCTCAGCTCTCTAAAGCAGACTGCCAGGAGCCTTTCAAACACATTGATTCATTCATTGATATTTGTGTTCTGTTTTGTCAAAAGTCTATCCAGACAATGAATGGGGCATTTCTCATTTACTTTTCCCCCATGTGAATAATCACACACTAGTTCCTGGAGTACCTAGACACGGGGCGGGGGGGGCATCACTCTAAGGCTGTACCGGTGTTATCTCCTTGAGTGAAATGCCTCTCTTTGTCTTCACCTAGGAGCTGCCTCTGACCCCTCTCTTGACATGGCCTCCCATGGAGATTTAGGGATGCCAGTTCCCATGTGGGACCTAGGGATCCCCCAGTTTTAAAGTTCAAGTCCAGGTGACAGAGATCAGTTCCCCTTGGGAAATGGCTACTTTGGAGGGTGGGCTCCGAAGAAGAAGAAGAAGAAGAAGAAGAAGAAGAAGAAGAAGAAGAAGAAGAAGAAGAAGAAGAAGAGTTGGTTCTTATATGCCACTTTTCTCTAAACGAGGGAGTCTAAAAGCGGCTTACAGTTGACTTCCCTTTCCTCTCCTCACAACAGACACCCTGTGAGGTGGGTGAGGCTGAGAGCGCCCTGATATTACTGCTTGGTCAGAACAGCTTTATCAGTGCTGTGGCGAGCCCAAGGTCACCCAGCTGGCTGCATGTGGGGGAGTGCAGAATCGATCCCGGCTCACCAGATTAGAAGTCCTAACCACTACATCAAACTAGCTAGCATTAGACTCCACTCCCCCTCAAAAAACCCACCCACTCCCAGTTTCACCCTCAAAGTCTCCAGTTATTTCCCAGTCCAGAGATGGCAGCCCTGGTCTCTGCAGGTCTTGTCTGTTGAGACAATGGCCTCTTCCTCCCATGCCCAGAATGCAAAACAAGTTGGCCTTTTGCAACAGGGAAAGTGCTTTCCATTAGGCCCCTTTATCTTCTTTTGACTGCATCCTGAATGTAAACTGAATCTATTTGAATAATTGTAAGTATCTTCTTTGCAATATATTCCCTGGGAAATGTATTTACTGCAGTCAGCTTCACACTTCTATGGCTGGGCAAACTCTGCTATATTAGCCAAATAACCCAATACCAGTAGCCCTGACAATGAAACAATGGGAATATAGCTTATTAAATTATTCTTTTTGTCAAGAAAATCCTAAGGTACAGCTCTGAAATTACTTCAGTGTGGTGCCCAATGGTGAGCCCCTCAGGTCAGAAGGTACCCGACAATTGACGGGGGAGGAGCAAGGACCTGCAGCAAGGAGCTGTGGATTTGATGAAATGCCTGGAGCAAATCCAGCAGGAACCGCAGGTGCTGATGCTGCCAGTGGTGAAAGCAAGGGTGAAAGCTTTACAAAGATACACCGAATAGCAACTTGGAATGTTCGAGGAGTGGCCCTAGGGAAATTGGACATTGTCAAAATTGTCAGGTTGAACATTGACCTCCTTGGCATCAGTGAATTACATTGGACAGATGATGATTTTTTTCCATCGGAGGATTTTACCATCTACAATTCAGGACACGACTCCATAAGAAGGAATGGCATGACTTCCATTGCAAGGAAAAAGAAGCCAGGAAAAAGAACAAAATGGCTCTCAGATGAAACTATAAGAATAGCTGAATGTAGGAAAGCAGCAAAAGCTGCAGGCAAAAAGGGGGAAAGCAAGACAGTTAAATGCAGATCTTCCAAGGGCAGCAAAAATAGACAGTGACGCATACTGAAATCTGAAATGCAAGAAGTTAGAAGATTTTTTAAAAGGGAGACATGAAATGCTATTGCACAATTGAAGAGGTTCCGAATGCCATTTGCTGCTTGCAAAAAGGGAGGGATTGCGGATTGGGGATCGTGGCGACAGCTGTGCCGTGGGATCGCCGAGAGTCGGACTGGACTGAATGGCTGAGAAGAACAACAACAGTGACCCACTGAGCTCCCGCTGTCCCACCTGATTCCCCAGGACACCATGTTGCAGTGAGAGGGGCCTCCACGTGGCTGGCAGATCCCAGGGAGCAACCTGTGGGGAGAGCTCCTATCGCAGGATCAGCCATTTGTCGGGCCCTGCTGGGTTTCAAGGGACACAAAAGAATCCCCTGCAGGATATTCTTCACATGCTGTTGAATCATGCATGCTGCAGATCTTGCAGAGGAAGGCAATGGCAAAACTACTTATGCCTCTCACTTGCCATGAAAACCACTCACTGGGGTCGCCACGAGTCGACAGTGACTTGTGATTAGACATGCCTGGCCAAAGAGAGCCGATGACGGCCTGCATTTCTGCACAGTTAAGCAGACAAGATTCCCACGGGTTAGCAAAGGGACGCAAACGTTAAAAGGCCAGAGAAATATACCATTAACGTCACTTGACACCTGTAACTCAGCTCAACTCAGACGGGATTTAGCCCCCAAAGCCTTGAGAAGAAAACCAATTAAACAGGCCGGGGAAGGAAACCGCTATGAGATATGCCACCCCTGATCACTGTGGTTTCTCAAAGCGGAGTCACAGTTTTCAACTGTCTGATAAAGTTAGGGGGGATTTTTTTAAAACCGTCTTCCCTCCAGTACATCTCTGGCATTTCACGGTGCCCTAGAAAGAAAATGATGGAGAAATTGTTAACCTCTGAAGCTCGCAGGCAGCATTGGTGGGGGCAGGGGGGGGAGTAATATATGCTTTTTGTCTCTCCGTCTTGCAGAACTGGAAAATAAGCAAATTGACACAGGGTAGGAGAGTTATGTGATCTGATCAAAGAGAGTAGGTGTCGTGACCATGTGACTTTTTATATTCCTTGCCGAAATAACAAGAAGCTTGTGAAAATTCAACGTATGGGGATGTTTTCTCCCTTGTAGTCATATCTATTGAAGATTACATAACAGGTAGGAGTTACAGCTTCAAAGGGAAGAAGCAACTGCATTCCCTGGGCAAAACACAATTGATATTTTGCAAGCTTCTACCTCCTATGCAGCCCTGACCTGGATAGCTCAAGCTAGCCCCAATCCGGTCACATCCCAGATGCTAAACAGGGCCGTGACTCAGTGGTGGAACATCTGCTTGGCATTCAGAAGGTCCCAAGTTCAGTTCCCGGTATCTCCAGTTAAAAGGCCTAGCAGTAGTTGATGGCAAAGCCCAAACTGGTGAGTGCCGCTGCCAAAAAAAGACCTGCTCTTCCAGATGTTTAGACAGAATTTCCTTTGGAATTAATTTCATCCCCTTGGTTCTGGTCTGGCCAATCAATACCAGAACCATCTCAACCATCTCAATAAAAGCCTTTAAAGCATTCACCCCTCTCCGTGCACCAGTGTAATCTCCAGGTATCTCCTGGTTGCAGCACTCACATTACTGATCACCAGCCCCCAATTAAAAGTTGAGTGGAAGAGCTCCGTTTTACAGGCCCTGGGGAACTGACAGATAAGTTGAGAGGGTTTTGACAGGGAGTCTAATACCGTTCAAATATTGGTTTAGACCTCAACCATAGACCCGGCAGAACAGCTCCATCTTGTGAGCCAGAGCCGTTCAAGATCCCGCAGGGCTCTGCTCTCATTCGGAAGAGCGTTCCACCAGGACGAGCGCTCCGAATCTCATTTAGAAGGGTGTTCCATCAATCTAATTTCCCTGAAAACCTAATCTAATCTTGCCCGGAAAACCTCCTGGGTGTGACTTGACATGTTCCCACCACCAGTTGTGATACTTAGCAGTGCACCTGCTGATATATATCCAAAAAATAAGGACATTTGTTTCTGGGACATCCCCCAAATTTGCCTGTGATTCTCAACTTTCCTGCTTGATCATCAATCGTCACCAGCTGCTGGACCTTCACTTCACCTTTGAATGGTTCCTATGAGGACTCCATTCTCCTTGGAAGACTTAAGATCCTCATTTTTTTTTAAATTCATTTTGGAAGGGAGGACTGATTTTTGTTTGGTTTTTCATTGTCTCTCGTGGAGATGCTTCGGCAACCGTCAGCACAATCCTTTGGAGAACGTTCGAAGGAGGTTCTTTTGTGTTGTTTCTCCAGCGCCGCTGTCTCCATCTGTCACAAAGCATCGTCTGTCAGCTCCTCTCTGGATTGGCATTCTTTACGGATGCAGGAACTAAACGGGAGTACTTTTGCAAGAGAGACGAGAGGGCAGTGGCCTCCACAAAGCTGTCGCGCAGAGCGGCATTGGAGCAGAAAAGCTTTTCCCTCTGAAAGCGGCAGCCTAGGACTCCAGACCCCTTTCTGAATGTTGCACAGGTGTAAAAGGGGCCTCTGGAGAGGCAGCGCAAAGATTTTCGGAATAATGGTGCAATAATCTCTGCAAAGACCAACAGACACAGCATGAGTGATACAGAAGCCAATCGGTCTGCCTTTACGCCGTCCCTAAATTATTTCTTTTAAAAAGTGATTTGACCTCTTCAACATGTTAACAGTAAAACAAGGAACATTTCCAAGGCAATATTCCTGAAATAACATATATATTCAATTCCAATGCAATTTATTTTATATTTATATTTTATATTTATATTTATATATATATATTATATATTATATATTATATATTATATATTATATATTATATATTATATATTATATATTATATATTATATATTATATATTATATATTATATATTATATATTATATATTATATATTATATATTATATATTATATATTATATATTATATATTATATATTATATATTATATATTATATATTATATATTATATATTATATATTATATATTATATATATATGAAGAATCAACCATAAAGGTTTCTAGATAGTTTCCGTTTTCAGGGACTTCTTCAGTGGTTGAGTCCTAAATTCAAAATGTACAAATTGCTGTCCAGACCATATTAATCATAATAAACAATGAATATAATAAACAATAATAACACAATAAACAATGAATATACAATAAACAACAATAATAAACAATATACAACAATATAGGCTAGATATCAGGAAAAAGATTTTCACAGTCAGAATAGTTCAGCAGTGGAATAGGCTGCCTAAGGAGGTGGTGAGCTCCCCCTCACTGGCAGTCTTCAAGCAAAGGTTGGATACACACTTTTCTTGGATGCTTTAGGATGCTTAGGGCTGATCCTGCGTTGAACAGGGGGTTGGACTAGATGGCCTGTATGGCCCCTTCCAACTCTATGATTCTATGATTTCTATGAAGCAATGAATTACTGCAAATACACATACCTCCAATAGCAGTTTATTGTAACAATAGTGGGAAAATCCTACAGTCTTTCCTACAAAATGTATATTCTATTGTGAACCTTCCCTTTTTTCGTGTTGTACTCTTCAACATGTTGGCAAAAGAAAACCAAGACCCCCTTCCCCCAGAGGGCCAGGTTGGGTTGGGGTTTGCTAGTCCCCAGCCCTCTCCATGCATGGTGTTTTGCACCACTCCTCCTTTTCTGTCCTCACATGACCCCCAGCACATGATTTCTTGATTTGTAGGGGAACTTTGATGTTTGTCCTTTTGGCAAAAATTCACGCCGCCCAGCCTGAAATATCAGGTCATGTGATGGAGCCGGCTCCATCACTTTGAATTAGATTGCCCCAATGACAGAGATGGTGCTCACTTGCGACTGCCGCTTAGCATGGGCGCATCGCGGGATAATGGGCTGCTGTCAGCCGAGGGAAAGACTTGCCAAGCAGACGCAGAAGAAAGAGCATTGCGTTTCTCCTTGAGCCTGCCTCTTCCACTGGGGAAGAGTGGCACCGAGACGGGACGGGGGAGGAGGGCATTTGCACCCCAGCCAGGGCTTGATCTAAACCGGTGGTTCTCAACCTGGGGGTCGGGACCCCTTTGGGGGTCAAACAACCCTTTCACAGGGGTCGTGGCAGGGCAAGCACTGGGAAAGGCATAGAATGACAGACACCTAGGGCCTCAGTGTAGATAAGACAAGAAGGCATTAACAATTCCTGTGCTATTTTTTTGCAATCCAAATCCTACTGGAAGGACTGTTCTTTACCCTACATGCAGGTACTATACCTGTGAGGGTGGAACTCTAACTCAGGAAAAAGAGAGGCCCGGACGATCTCTCAGAACTAATTCTGTAGATGTTATTTATCAGCGTGGTGGTTAAGCGTGGTGGCTTCTAATCTGGAGAGCTGGGTTGATCCCTCCTCCACCACATGCAGCTAGCTGGGTGACGTGGGGCTTGTCACAATCCTCATAGTGCTGTTCTGACCAAGTAGGCCTGCCAGAACTCTCTCAGCCTCCCCTCCCTCACAGGGTGCCTATTGTGGGGAGAAGAAGGGAAGGCAGTTGTAAGCCGCTTTGAGACTCCTTCGGGTAGAGAAAAGCGGCATATAAGAAACAACTCTTCTTCTTATTCAGTAATCCCAGGGATCTCTCAGCCTCACCTACCCCACAGGGTGTCTGTTGTGGGGAGAAGAAGGGAAGGCAATTCTAAGCTGCTTTGAGACTCCTTTGGGTAGAGAAAAGCGGCATATAAGCACCAACCTTCTTCTTCAGTAATCTCAGGGCTCTCTCAGCCTCCCCTCCCTCACAGGGTGTCTGTTGTGGGGAGAGGAAAGGGAAGGCGACTGTAAGCCACTTTGAGACTCCTTCGGATAGAGAAAAGCAGCACATAAGAACCAACTCTTCTTCCATGAAAAGCTTCAGCTATCCATTCCTATAGATTATAAGCCTTTGTTAAAGGGACAAGACATTTTCTCCAGGCCTGTTGGCAACTGGTAGAAACTTTAGGAGCAGGGATGTGGTTTTGTAGTTGTAGGAGGGAATATACCATCCTGTGGACTGCAACATCGCTGGGGAAATCCAGAGGTGATACCAGGTAGCTCTCGGAATTGCCAGAAACTCTGTCCTTTTACCATAGAGTTTTTAGCAATTCCTAGGTACCTGATATCACTTCCGGGTTCAGGATGCTTAGTCGTTCTTTTCTTTTTCTTCCACCACCGCTTCGAACACCACTGGGGAATAAGGATGTCCAGTAGGAGCTATCTTGCCTTCCTGGAGACCAGGCAGCCAAAGCTAGCAATCTTAGCAGGGATCTGCGCTTCCACGTACGTGCACATGCGCCTTTGATGAATGTTCACATTTTAAACATTTTTCTTTTTTGCCGTTGCAAAACGAACCTCGTTTCCGGTTAACGTGCTCATTGTTGTTGTTGTTAGGTGCGAAGTCATGTCCAACCCATCGCGACCCCATGGACAATGATCCTCCAGGCCTTCCTGTCCTCTACCATTCCCCGGAGTCCATTTGTGCTCATTGCTAGTTTAAAATTCCGCACACACCCTCGCAACAACCCAAAGGAGGGAAGCAAGGGAAGCGTTCCAGAGTATGGCGTTTTTTATCATAGTGATTAATTTGTCAACCCACCAGGAAGCATACAAATCCGCCTCAGATTGCAATGCACTCTGGTAAATATACCTTTGCGTGCTCTCTGTAACGATAAAGGCCAGCTATGGTCATGTAGGAGCAGATTCAGAAGGGATGCATAAAGCTAATTAGGTGAATTTATTTTGGAGTCAGAAAAGCGGTCGGTGAGTCAAACCTGAATTTAAATGTGCTGAGGCCTTCTGCCTGCAGAGAAGGTAGTTTGTCGTCTGTGAGGTGGAGGTGCAGGTGGAGGAGTTTGTTATATTTTTCTAACACCGTAATTTAAATCTTTGATTGTCGGATCTTAGGACTTGTTGGTCTTTGATTGTATAATAAACATCTACAAATTCAACTAGGGAGAGAGAGATGCCCAGCATCAAAGACCCAGAAATATTTGTGTTTCAAAAGATGCTGGCTGCTTTCAGACTGCCTTTATATTCTGTTTTAGTAGCTAATTCCTGTTGGAATTTTCCTGTCATTTCAGGCAGTCCTGATATAGTAAAAGGCTGCTAGCAAAATGAGTTTCCCTGTTCATACAAACCTGCTTGTGTTAGCAAAGCACGGTTTAGCTGCTTTTGAGGGAAATGGCTTTCTCCAATTTTCTACCCCTCCGTTTCCCTTCCGAATTGCTGCAGTTTTCTGTTTTTAAATGCTCCTTGAACTACCTATGTTGCTGCTTTCCCTGACCACCATTTCTCTGCACATGATTTTCCATGGACTTTTCAATGTGGAAACAGCTCATGCAGCAAAGCTGTGCAACGGAAGTGCTTACGGAAGAAGGGGGAGTGAGGGGGAACTCGTGTGAGGAGTCAGGAAGGAGTCAGGATGACCTCAGCTGCGGGGAGGAGGCAAGTTCCTCCTGGCCCTGCTTAGAGCAGGAGGAGGCTCTCATCTTTGGTGCCTCCAGAAGGAATCATAGAATAATAGAATCATAGAGTTGGAAGGGACCTCCTGGGTCATCTATTCCAACCCCCTGCACTATGCAGGACACTCACAACCCTCTCGCTCATCCGCTGTCTCCTGCCACCCCCTTGAGCCTTCACAGAATCAGCCTCTCCGTCAGATGGCTCTCCAGCCTCTGTTTAAAAATCTCCGAAGATGGAGAACCCACCACCTCTCGAGGAAGCCTGTTCCACTGAGAAATCACTCTGACTGTCAGGACTTCTTCCGGATGTTTAGACGGAATTTCTTTTGCCTTAATTTCATCCCATTGTTTATGGTCCACAAGAGAGAACAATTCTGCTCCATCCTCCATATGGCAGCCTTCTAAATACTTGAAGATGGTTATCAGATCCCCTTTCAGTCGCCTCCTCTCCAGGCTAAACAGACCAAGCTCCCCCAACCTTTCCTCCTACGTCTTGGTCTCCAAACCCCTCACCATCTTCATAGCCCTCCTCTGGACACGCTCCAGTTCTTCTACAAAGAATGAGGCCATAAGTCTTCTAGGAGTGGGAGGCAGCCACGTCCCTCAATCTGCCTTCTCCTCCACCAGGATCTCCTTACATCTATTCCTTCATCACAGCATTCCCCCAAAGAGAAGCAGTGTTGACACCCTGCCAAGCACCACTCTCTCTAGCATGGCCCAGGATCTACTCTGTTCCTCTGCCACTTTCACCTCATCTTTTTTTTCCTTTTAAACCGGTGTCCTGCCCCAAAATAGCTGCAAGCCAGTGGTAATTTGGCATTGAGAGAGAAGTCTGCCCCCCCCAAAGGGGGAGTCAAGCAGGATGCAAAGGCTAGTGGCTAGATAGGGGACATAAATCTGCCAAGAGACCCTCCAGCTACCCACCCCACCAGGCTCTTCTCAGCTTCTTCTCCCTTGCTGCAGCTGGCACTTCCACAGGTGGTGCTCACCCAGGGCAGCCTGCTTGCAGTGGCCGTCCAGCAGGCTTCAAAAGTCGGCATGCAGGAAAAGCTCGTGGGGAGAAGCAGCCCGGATCTACCAGGTATTGCAAGCCACTCTGCACAGGTTCCAACAGTGGTGAACCCACATGATCTGCCACATCATCAGCTGATCCTGCTGCTCAAGACCAACCACAGCAGTGGCTGAGAGCCCGGCAGAGCCAGAGAAGGCAGCTGCCCGCTCTGCATCTCTCTGCTCAGATTTTCCTTATGGCCCCTGTATAAGACGTTTCCACATACATCTTATGCAAGAATCCAATTCTGCAAACTTTCTTTGGGGAATGTTGTAAGTGGAACACAATAGCAGTAAACCAAGATAGCACATCCATGGAGTCCACACGTATCACTGGTGCTGCTAGAGTGTTATACTAGTTTATTCCGAATATGGAAGAGCAAGGATATCAGCCTTAATACAAAATGCCGGTTAGTCAACGCCATTATCTTCCCCATAACAAGGTATGGATGTGAAAGCTGGACCCTGAAGAAGGAAGACAGGAGGAGAACTTTCGAGTTATGGTGTTGGAGACGAATGCTGCAAATACCATGGACAGCCAAAGTTACCAACAAGATAGTGTTAGAGAGGAGCAAACCAACTATGTCATTAGAAGGCAAGATATTACGGCTGAAGCTCACTTACTTTGGACACATCCTGCAATCAAACTTGCTAGAAAAATCATGAATGCTCGGCATGGTCAGCGGCAAAAGGAAACGTGGTCAGCAAGGGATCCGCTGGCTCGACACGATCAAAGCCGACACAGGGATGACCATGAACCAACTGAAAGAAGCAGTCAGAGACAGGGACGCATGGCGAAAACTTTCCTATAGAATCTCCGAGGGTCAAACACGACTGAACGGATGACATCATCATCATAGCCTTCAACTTATAACATATTATATATATATATATATATATATATATATATATATATATATATATATATATATATATATATATATATATATATATATATATATATATATATATATTAGAAGTAGATTGAGCGACAAAAAACTGGGGGTAAGTGGCACTTTTTGAAATGACCAGAGCGTTTTGGAGATGGCTCATTCACAGAAGGAAATTTGCTGTATGAAACCCTCACTTCTGTATCGCTTTGCCCAAAATTGAGCCGACAACAAATAACATCCAGTTTAGAATGGTAATGTGAAAATCTTCGCGGGTGAGATCCATTAGCGCTTGCAAATGAATGCAGAGTCTTTTGCCCTGGGCACATGATGTTAGGTGAATAGGGAGCTGGATAGAAAACCTCACTCAAACAGAAGTTCTCAGTGTTGTTTTCTCGGATTGGAGGGAGGTGAGCGGTGAGGTGGTGCCCCAGGGCTCAGTTTTAGGTCGGGTACTTTTCAACAATTTTATCCATGATCTAGATGTGGGGGCAGAGGGACTCTTCATTAAATCTGCGGATGACACAAAATTGAGAGGAGCAGCAAACACACCAGAAGATAGAGTTCAACGAGATCTGAACATGCTAGAAAAGCAGAGAAATAAGAACAACAAAAGTGTGTCTAGTCATGGCTATGGTCTTCCCAGTTGCAATGTATGGCTGTGAAAGTTGGACCATAAGGAAGGCTGAGCGTCAAAGAATTGAGGCTTTTGAACTCTGGTGCTGGAGAAGACTCTTGCGAGTCCCTTGGACTGCAAGGCGAACAAACTGGTCAGTCCTAGAGGAGATCAGCCCTGCCTGCTCTTTAGAAGGCCAAATCCTGAAGATGAAGCTCAAATACTTTGGCCACCTCATGAGAAGGAAGGACTCCCTGGAGAAGAGCCTAATGCTGGGAGCGATCGAGGGCAAAAGAAGAAGGGGACAACAGAGAATGAGGTGGCTGGATGGAGTCACTGAAGCAGTCGGTGCAAACTTAAATGGGAATGGTAGAGGACAGGAAGGCCAAGAGGATTGTTGTCCATGGGGTTGTGATGGGTCGGACACGATTTCACAACTAACAACAAGAACAAGAACAAGATGCAATTCAATAAGGATAAGAACAGAGTTCTACATCTAGGTCACAAAAATGAGAAGCATGCATATTAGATGGGAGATACACTTCTGGGTAGTAGGGTGTGTGAACAAGATTGTGAGGTCCTTGTGGACTGTAAGTTAAATATGAGTACACAATGTGATGAGGTGGTAAAGAAGGCCAATGCAGTCTTGGGCTGCATCAACAGAGGCATCCCATCGAAATCATAGTCCTGCTGTGTTCTGCATTGGTCAGACCCCACCTGGGGTCCTGTGGGCAGTTCTGGAGGCCTCACTTCAAAAAGGACATGGACAAAATTGAGAAGGTTCATAGGGGAGCAACGAGGATGACCAGGGGCCTGGGGCTCAAGTCCTCTGAGGAAAAGTTGAAGGACTTAGGAATGTTCAGCCTGGGAAAGAAGAGGTTGAGAGGGGATATAATAGCTCTCTTGAAGAATTTGAAAGGTTGTGACTTGGAGGAGGGCAGGGAAAGGTTCCTGTTGGCAGTGAGGGAGAGGACTTGCAGTAATGGCTTTAAACTACATGTAGAACATTACTAGCTAGATATCAGGGGGGAAATTCACAGAGTAGTTCAGTTGTGGGATGGGCTATCTGAGGAGGTGGTGAGAGCTCTCTCGGACTGGCTGTCTCCAAGCAGCGGCTGGACAGATCCTTCTCCTGGATGCTTGAGGCTGACCCTGCATTGAGCAAGGGGTGGGACCAGATGGCCTGCATGGCCCCTTCCCACTCTAGGATTCTATGATTAACCTCTTGATAACCCAAATCCAAACAACTGCTAGTTCTTTCCCCAAAATGCTTCTGGGACACTGTTTGCGTCCCCTTCTCTTTGGCAAAAGCTAACAAAACTGATTCCTAAATGGATTTCAGCACAATGTACCTCCATCGAGTTCCGTGGGAAGCACAATCTCGCCAGAGACACTAAAGTCAGATTCTTTTTCCCCCCTCTTTCTATTTTTAAAGCTCACAATCAAAATGTCATTAAGAGGTTTCTTTTTATACCTCACCGATTAAGTCAGGGCGTTCCAACTTCTTTCTGCACAAGAGAGAAGATGGATCCCAAGTACAAAATGAAACAAGGAGCCGAGTGCATCTGTCCTGGAGAGCATTCACTTGAAGACCAAGGAAGAAAGAAGAGACATTTGCATAGTGCGGCCTAATTGGTTTAAGCCATTAAGAGGATAACACAGTTTTCCTTACCAAAAAATAAGGGTGCTGTTTAATGAAGGGCCCAGGGCTAATAATATGTCGATGCAATGTAGGATGACTCTAGATGCTGCAGAGATGGGAGGTGTTGGGTCAAAAGCCACCTGCCCTCTTTCTTCTCATGTCATAATAGCAATGCTGTTTCCCTGCCTTCCAGAGAGGCAGTCGACATTACAGAGGAAGGGCAGAGAAACACACAGCGTCACCACATATTTAGTTTTTATTATTAGATTTTTATCCTGCCATTCCCATTCTGTGACAATTGGCTGCCAGGGGTGGAAGGGGGACTATGCCGTTTTCTTGTGTTTTTATGCTTTTATGGGGATTGGTTTTATCGGGACTTTTCTCTGTTTTACTTAACCCACCACAAGTCTACGGAAAGTGGCAGGATAGAAATTAGATGGATGGATGGATGGATGGATGGATGGATGGATGGATGGAGAGAGAGAGAGAGAGAGAGAGAGAGAGAGAGAGAGATGGGTGGGTGGGTGGGTGGGTTGATGGATGGATGGATGGATAGATGGATGGAGAGAGAGAGAGAGAGAGGGGTGGGTGGATGGATGGATGGATGGAGAGAGAGAGAGAGAGAGAGAGAGAGAGATGGGTGGGTTGATGGATGGATGGATAGATGGATGGAGAGAGAGGGGGGGTGGATGGATGGATGGATGGAGAGAGAGAGAGAGAGAGAGAGAGAGAGAGAGAGAGGGGTGGGTGGATGGATGGATGGATGGAGAGAGAGAGAGAGAGAGAGATGGGTGGGTTGATGGATGGATGGATGGATGGATGGATGGAGAGAGAGAGGGGGGGTGGATGGATGGATGGATGGAGAGAGAGAGTGGGGGTGGATGGATGGATGGATGGATGGATGGAGAGAGAGAGAGAGAGAGAGAGAGAGAGAGAGAGAGAGAGAGAGAGATGTGGGTGGATGGGTGGGTGGATGCCTAGTAGCCACTGGTAGACCTATCCTTTGTGAATATGTCTAATCCTCTTTTGAAGCTGTCTTTCAGGCTACTGAGAGGCCAAAACAGACTATGGCCCAGAGTAGCCTGATTTCATCCCATCTCAGAAGCTAAGCATGGCTGGCCCTGGCTGGTACTTGGACAGGAGACCACCAAGGAAGTCCAAGGTCATGATGCAAGGGCATGGAAATGCCAATAGCTTCTGAACAAATAGCTTCTGTATTGCCTTGAATGGATTGATGGACGATGGTTCCCCTTGTCCCTGATGCTGGGAATCATACACACTGTAATCTGGATAGCCCAGCCCAGGGGTAGTCAACCCGTGGTCCTCCAGATGTCCATGGACTACAATTCCCATGGACTACAATGCTGGCTGGGGCTCATGGGAATTGCAGTCCATGGACATCTGGAGGACCACAGGTTGACTACTCCTGGTCCAGCCAATCCCAATTTCAACAGAGCTTGGAAGCTAAGCAGGGTCATCCCTGGTTACTCCTCTGATGGGAGACCCCCAAGGAAGTCCAGGGTCACTACACAGAGGTGAGCAATGGCAAACCGCCTCTGAACATCTGTAGCCTTGAAAATTCTATGGTGTTGCCAGATATCCCCTGTAACCTGAAGGCAAAAGAAGAATACTGAATATGCAAAAACTGCAGCAGACCAATACGTATAAACAGAATTTTGAGAGACTGGAAGGCATCTATCCCATGTGCACCTAGGGACCCTTTAAGTGGGTTGAGATGCCATTAATTCCACGCTGAAATTTATCAGCGTTCTCATATAAAGCACAGGGGGCTCCGTACAGCTGCTGAAAATATGGTATCAATGTGCAATTTTGCCAGTGAATGCCATTAGCTACTTCTGTTCCCTTAATTAGATATTTTTTTAAGTAGCCCCCTTTGGAGAGCATCAAAGACTCATGAATGAATGGCTGATTCTCTCGTTCGGTATGATTATTGACATTGTTCATCGACTCAGTTTCCCCCCCCCCCTCCAGGAAATAATGCACAATATTTAGTTAGTTGAGGAGGTAATGGTAACCTGAAATGTTATGAATACAGCCTGCTAAATAATAGGGAGCTTTTAAAAAAATAGCCTGAGCTGTACTTCACTTAATAAGAAGTTTAGATGCTGGGGACATACCTGTGGCCCTGATCCAGCAGAGTGTAGAGCCGTCTTTTAAAAACAAGACTACTTTACACAGCAAGGGATTAAAATGTGGAATTTCTACCAGAGGACTAGACAGCTTTAAAAGGGCATTAGATTTTTTGGAGTCATGCTGCTAGTCATGGGGACAAGAGGAACTTCCATGCTCAGAGGCAGTTGACCTTTAAAACTCAGAGCCAAGAGGCAACATCAAGGGAAGACCTCGGCCTCTGTGCCCTGTTATTGGTCCTCCAGAGAAATTGGTTGGCCAGTGTGTGAGACATGAGGCTGGACTAGATGGACCTTCACTGGTCTGATCCAGCTGGGTTCTTCCGATGTTCTCATGAAGGCCTCAGCCTCTCTGCCCTGTTGTTGGTCCTCCAGAAGAACTGGTTGGCCAGTGTGTGAGACAGACTGCTGGACTAGACAAACCAGCAGCCTGACCCATCAGGGCTCACCTTATGTTCTTACAAAGGCCTCGGCTCCTATGCCCTGTTACTGGTCCTCCAGGGAAACTGGTTGGACGGTGTGTGAGACAGGATGCTGGACTAGATGAACCACCAGAGTGATCCAGCAGAGCTCTTCTGATAGTCTTACAATGGCCTCAGCTCATATGCCTTGTTGGTGGCTCTCCAGAGGAACTGGCTAGTCACTGTTTGAGACAGGAGGCTGGACTAGATGGACCACCCATCTGACCCAGCAGGACTCTTATGTTCATATGAAGGCCTCAACTCCTGGTGTTGTCTCTCCGGAGGAACTCGTTGGCCACTGTGTGAGAGACAGGATGCTGGACTAGCTGGACCACCGGTCTGAACCAGCAGGGCTCTTCTGATGTTGTTATCATCTGAATAGTCATCCTGAATAGTTCTTTGGTGGAGAAGCAGCAGTAGGAGGAACTAAATCCAGCCTCCCACCTCCCTCTCCCATGACAGGCATCTCAGAAGTGAAGGACTGTACTCTGAGACTAAGAGGAGAGAGAGACAGAGGACAGAATCTGTACATCTCTTCCTTTCTACTACTCTGATGCTATTCCTTCGATGTGCAGATAGCTACTCTTAGGCAGTCTTCCTTCCTTCCAGAAGACACCCTCTCCCGCACACTATCTCTCTGTCTTGCAATGATCACCTTCCCCAAAATCCCTTTCTCCCCTTTCCTTCCTTATTTTTATAGCTACCCTTACGCGTGTGTTTCAGTGTATATTTTAAGCGTGTGTACCGTACCCCTCTTGTGCCAGTGAAGCCTCTTGTGGCGCAGAGTGGTAAGGCAGCCGTCTGAAAGCTTTGCCCATGAGGCTGGGAGTTCGATCCCAGCAGCCGGCTCAAGGTTGACTCAGCCTTCCATCCTTCCGAGGTTGGTAAAATGAGTACCCAGCTTGCTGGGGGGTAAAATGGTAATGACTGTGGAAGGGAATGGCAAACCACCCCATATTGAGTCTGCCATGAAAACGCTGGAGGGCGTCACCCCAAGGGTCAGACATGACTCGGTGCTTGCACAGGGGATACCTTTACCTTTACCTTTACCGTACCCCTTTATTTCCGTTAAAAAAAACTACCAGTTTAACATCAGCTTGGTTATTTTGCAAGGCTGTTTATGGGAACGATCCATGCAGACTTTGGTAGTGTTCCCAGTTACCGCCTCTCACAACATCCTTTTAAGCTAATTTCCCCAAATTCGAAGACCCCTCTCTTCAGGCAACAGCAAGGTCTGCAACACAGAACAAATTCCCGTCTTTCGGAAGGTCATTTCCGTCCACTCCTGATTTCATCTGGTGTGTCAGAATGGTGTTTGCGCGATGATTATAATCTCAGTTTAATCTTGGGGCAAGGAAAGAAAGAATGCAAAAAAAAAAAAAAGCTTTAAAAAAATTTTTCATATAAATCCTCAAGGCTTCATTTAAACTAATGCACCTTCATGGCCTAGATCCAAATAAGGTTGTACCCAGGATGATGGAGGGGGATTTAGAAGCTGGTATCCATGCCTCTTGTGGCGCAGGCTGGTAAGGCAACAGAAATGCTGTCTGAAGCTGTCTGCCCATGAGGCTGGGAGTTCGATCCCAGCAGTCGGCTCAAGGTTGAATCAGCCTTCCATCCTTCCGAGGTCAGTAAAATAAGTACCCAGCTTGTTGGGGGGTGACTGGGGAAGGCACTGGCAAACCACCCCATATTGAAAACGCTAGAGGGCGTCACCCCAAGGGTCAGACATGACTCGGTGCTTGCACAGGGGATACCTTTACCTTTATCTTATCCATCAGGGACAGAAATATTTGCCATAGGATTGATAGCCAATACATGGCTAATAATAATAATACCTTGGACTGCAAGGCGAACAAACCGGTCAGTCCTAGAGGAGATCAGCCCTGCCTGCTCCTTAGAAGGCCAGATCCTGAAGATGAAACTCAAATACTTTGGCCACCTCATGAGAAGGAAGGACTCCCTGGAGAAGAGCCTAATGCTGGGAGCGATCGAGGGCAAAAGAAGAAGGGGACGACAGAGAATGAGGTGGCTGGATGGAGCCACTGAAGCAGTAGGTGCAAACTTAAATGGACTCAGGGGAATGGTAGAGGACAGGAAGGCCTGGAGGATCATTGTCCATGGGGTCGCGATGGGTCAGACACAACTTCGCAACTAACAACAACAACAATAATATGCAATTCCCAAGAACTTGGCTAAACCTCAAATTGCAGAACAATCTCTACCAGTCATATAGAAAACGGTGGCAATAAGATTATTATCACAATAATAATAATAATAATAATAATAATAATAGTAATAGTAATAGTAATAGTAATAGTAATAATAATAATAATAATGTGTTCCTTGCAGAATGCTTTGGATTGTTCCTCACAAAAGACACCTTGCGGAAGTTTGATTTCTGCACTGTGGCCTGAAATATTTCATGCACCTAAAAAGGAAAATGAGAGAAAGCAACATCTTTGGCTAGGAATAAACTGTGTAGAGGGCTAGAACTCAGAGGCAATAATTACAGGAGTGAAAGGAGATGACGAGCAAAAACAAAACCCTGACCAAGAATCACCCAGACCCCAGATCTGCCCAGTCTTTTGCAGGGTTGCCAGATCCAGGTTGGGAAATTTCTGGATATTTGGAGGTGGGGACTGGGGAGAGTCCTTGCTTTGGCAGTCATAGAGTTGACCTTCCGAGACTGCCATATTCTCTGGGAAAACTTACCTCTGTAATCTAGAGATAGTGAATGATATTGAGAAATCTGCAGGCCCCACCTGGAGGCTGGGAACCCAAATTACTTCCCAATCAGGGAGACTTATGGGCAGCCCTTCGAAGTTTTTATTGGTTATTATTGTTGTGAGGTGAAAGTTAGGGCCATTCCGCACACTGAAAAAAGTAGTGTTATGTCAGTGCAATGGCGTAACACTATAAAAACTCACGCCTCTGGCCATTCCTCACCTCTTATCTCTGTCTCTCTCACTTTCCTCTGCTGCTTCTTGAAACTTCACATACCTGCTTGAAATGGTGGGAGAGAGAAATGCGCTTTACATGATTAGGTGTATAGGCATTTATTATTATTATTATTATTATTATTATTATTATTATTATTATTATTATTATTATTATTATATTTATATCCCGCCACTCCCTTGCGGCTCGTGGCAGGTAACAATATCACAAATCCCCATTAAAACCCCATAAAAATAATAATAACATTGCCAATATTGCCGGCATGGCAAGAATGGCAGCTCAACTCCCCCCCCCCTCCCTCCCACTACTAGCAGGTGGAGAGGAGGTCCTGATGATGTTTTGCTTCGGGTCCAGAACCCGAGTCCCCGGGGGAGGCATAGATCTATTATCAGCCCCGGCCTCAACCATAAACCTGGCGGAAGAGCTCCGTCTTGCAGGCCCTCTCTCTCTCTCTCTCTCTCTCTCTCTCTCTCTCTCTCTCTCTCTCTTTCAACGGAGAAGGATTGATTTTTTTTTTAATTGTGGCCATTGGTTGCAGAATTGGTTGCATTGGTTGCCTGGCTTGATTGACAGGTGGAAGTGAGTTGCATGTAAAACACGTTGCTCTCCTCCATCATTTCAAGCAGGCACGTGGAGTGTAAGAAGTGCGAAAAAGGAGCAGACGGAAGCGAGACAGGAAGAAAGTGAGGAATGGCCAGAGGCACAATAATTTTTATTGCTACACCATTACACTGGCGTGACACTATTTTTTTAGATGTGCGGAAATGCCCTTAGTCAGTTAGACTGTTAGGACTCTCTCCTCTCTCTCTCTCTCTCTCTCTCTCCTCTCTTTAAGCAGTCAGCCCTCTGCTACTTTGCATATTTATCCTTTGCCAACATAAAGAAGACACCCCTGACTAACATTTGTTCAGTTTCACGGCAAACTTTCTTGACAGCCCACTGTAGCATGTTCAGCTATCGCAAACACAGTTGCGCCAGTCCCCGGATCTGTTTGTTCCAAGCCCAACAATTTAGCTGATGAACAGAATTTGCCTCCCCAACTTCTTCCCGAGTCCTTGCCTCGCATCATTATTTTCATCTCTTAATAGTTGTTATATAACTCTCGCCTACAGCAAATGTTCCCCGTGTCCAGGGAATTTCCCGAGCAAGTATCATACAGATGGGAAATGGGGTCTCTGAAACTGAATGCCCGGCGAATGGCAGATTATCCAAGAGCAGTGCCTTCGACAAAGGCATTGTGCCTTCTCAGAGGAGCCGGATCAGTCCAAGGGAAGGGACGCAGGGATGTCAGATCGGCTGGACGCTGATGCGACCCTCCGGACAGCTGCTAGTGCAGAAACAAGCTTGCCTTCAATTGCATTAGCAGATGTTAGAGTCTAATTTCGCCAGACAAGCCAAGCTCCTGTCTGTGATAATTCGGGATTTCGTAATCATCTAGATAAACATATCACCATCAACATTTGAACTTTGTTATTTTTTGTTAAGGGAGGAAGCTCTGGTTCTCAGGGCTCGCTAGCATAGGACTTTTGTTGAACACAGAGAAACGGAAAGAGAAAAACTGATCTGCCCACCTTCTCTTTTTCGGCTTCTACTCCCTATAGGATCATAGAGGGACCTGGTAAAATGCACCAACAAAAAAAAAATGAACATATAACCAAAATTATGTCTGAGGAAGCTTCCAAGTTCTGAACAATTGCATCAGATTCTGTGGACAACAGGGACACAGGGAGGGGGGGTGTTAAGTCAGCAATATTGTCACTATGAGTAGAAATCTACAACCCAGAAATGACAATGGGTAGCTCTAGGAATTGACAGAAACTCTGGGCCATTCCGCAAAACTGCCACTGTGGCCAAATGTAAGCGCTATTGTAAAGCGCTACAATTAATAGCGGCAGGTCTTCACAACGCACACAGCCGTTTCTAGCAGAAAAAAGGCTCTCCCACTAGCACTGTTTTCGTTACCCACAAGTTTCCGGTCTCACCGGAATCGCAACAAAGGAGGAGATATTTTCCCGCTCTTCTTCCTGTCCCTGCACTGTATTGTGCTCAGAAAGTTTAAAGATAATTGCAGAAGGGAGCTTTGTTTTACTGTTAATCACTTCTGTGGAGGGACTTCAGCTGAAGAAGCCTCTCTTATTCATTGCTTTAGCCGGTTTAAGGGGGGGGAGTGGCAATCGCGTCTCCGGAAGCTCAGGGGCAAGAGCTAGGAGGGACATTCTTTCTACCGCACATGTCTTTTTCAGATGTGTTGCAGCTTGTTCTCAGTAGTGAAGCAGTTTTTTTTAGGGGGAATCCACTTTTTACGATTCCCTGAAAAGTGCTACATCGAAGCGCTTTTTACGGGAATGTTGCAGGAGTGTTGCGGATTGTGTACGACATCGTGCATGATGTTAAAAAAATAGTGTTACACAACAGTTAGACCTCAGCAACATTAGCGCTGTGCGGAATGGCCCTCTGTCTTCTCAACTCCTGCCTTTCTTTCTGGCCTACATGAGGTAGAGCCACTGTAGTAGTAGTAAAGCCAGGGAGAGAGAGCAAAAGGATAGTGAAAGGAATGGGTGTTGAAATACCGTCCGGTGACATGTCACTTCCCGGGGGTGTGACAGGGAGGCATAGCCAGCTGACATCAATTCCAGAGGTTCTCGAAGCCTGACAATATATTTCAGGGGCTCGCCCACAGTCAAAAGATTGAGAAAGGCTGCTCTATATACTGACATATTCTTATGGCTATGCAACCGGTGGCTGGAAATCTCCTGGGATTGCTACTAATTTCCGGGCAACAGAGATCCGATCCCCTGGAGAACTTGGTCTCTATGGTAAATGTGGACTCTGTGGTATTATACCCCACTGAAGTCCCTCTCCAAACCCTACCCTCCTTAGGCTCCATTCTCCCATCTGTCCAGGCATTTCCCAACCCAGAGCTGGCAACCCTAGACATGGTCCATTCCATGCTAGAAATGTGAGACCTGATAGAACTCTTTGGGTTCTGCAGGGCTTGCAAAACAGAGTTCTTCCACTAGGCATTTGGTTGAGGCTGGGCTGGGAATACCAGGGTTTGACATCGGGTCTCCCCTACCCCCCTTGGACTTCCAAGCCCAGTATTAGACTGGACCCAGGATGCTGGTGATGTACCCCCCCATGATACCATCCCCAATCTTGATGGGAACCTATACTGGATGGAGGACTGGAAACGTTGAGAAATTGTTGATATCACCATGGAGCTTGTGGCTTTTGAGGATATGGGGGAGGGTGTTTTTTACAATGTTTTATGTTTATAGTGTGTTTTTATGAAATATTTTATTGTGAACCGCCGCAAGCCAGCTTGCTGGGAATGGGAGTATATGGATGTAATTGTAAATAGATACATAAAAATAAATATTTGATGGGAGGGGGGGGATAGTGGATATTTACTGTGGATATTTACAGTGGGGGACAGCCCTTTGTATATCCCCTCCTTCAAGAATGCCAACAGAGCAAACTGAGCCTCCGGGGAGGGCGGTATAGAAGTTTGATAAATAAATAAATAAATAAATAAATAAATAAATAAATAAATAAACAAACAAACAAACAAATAATACTAGTACCACCAACAGTGAGTTAACAACTTATCTCCACTGGAATACTGAAAAAAATTAGGGAAATTTAGGGCCACATAAACTCCAGAACATATTTCTTGAACCTCCCACTGATTTCCAATTCAGTGGTTGACAAGCCTTTCCCGGCACAGGGGCACAGATAGGGTGGGGCCAACAGGTTCATCATCCTCCCTACAGCACTATACAAAGCTATTTGGATAAAAACTTTAAGCTCAGGGGTCCCCAACGTGACACCCGTGGGCACAATGACAGACACTTGTCCTGGCCCTTGACAAATATTTTTACAAATGGTCATCTTCCTGAAATATGCTGCCCTCTAGAGGTCCACTGGCATGTTGCATCTGAATCTTGCCCAGAAAGATTTCTGTTCAGCCACCGGAAAACACATCGACTATGTAGATTTTTAAATATGTTGCCTTGGCAGCAGCTGTCCCCCTAGCACAAGGGTCTTCACCATGTGGCTGAGGATAACTTGTGTGTGTACAAGAAAATATTTTTAAACAATATGTTCATTCTAAAAGGCGTTGTGTTAAACAGAGCTTTTAACTGAAATATTAAAATGTCACTGTTAGAGTTGTGCATAACCTCCTGGGGCAGCCATTTTATGGCTAGCTCCGCCTCCTCAGGCAGCCATGTTGTGGTTGCCCCCATCACCACCCTGCGTCAGGCTGCAGAGGCCTCACATCAAAACCTGAAACATCTTTTTTTTTTTTTAATATCCACTCTGATGAACACTTATAAAGGGCTCATAAGCCTGTGCCCTGTTTTTTGGGGGGGTGTCATTTTTGTTGAGCTTAATCATAGAATTGTAGAATAATAGAGTTGGAAGGGACATGGGTCATCTAGTCCAACCCCCTGCACTATGCAGAACACTCACATTCCTATCGCTCATCCACTGTCACCTGCCACCTTCTTGAACCTTCACAGAATCAGCCTCTCCATCAGATGGCTCTCCAGCCTCTATTTAATGAAAGGTATCAGAGCTGATTCAGGGACTTTTCAGACCTATCTGGCCAAACTGCCCATCCCTGCACTTAAGGTGCTGAATCAGTGGTGGCCAAATCATGTTTTGGCAATTCCACCGTGAATCGGCCAGTTTAAAGGAAGAAGAATTGGTTCTTATATGCCACGTTTTTCTACCCGAAGGAGTCTCAAAGCATCTTCCATTCATCTTCCCTTCCTCTCCCCACAACAGACACCCTATGAGGGAGGTGGGGCTGGGAGAGCCCTGATATTTTTGCTTGGTCAGAACAGCTTTATCAGTACTGTGGCAAGCCCAAGGTCACCCAGCTGGCTGCATGTGGAGGAGGAGCAGGGAATCAAACCAGTTTGCCAGATTAGAAGTCTGCACTCCTAACCACTACACCAAGCTGGAAGGGGAGAAGAAAGGGTACCAAGCAACTAATGTGTCATGATCAGCTGCTTGGCAGGTCCTTTAAATGCCCCCCCCCCAGCCTTCTTTGGCAGCAGAGACCCTCTCCACTGCCTGGGAAAATGGGGGCTGGGGGGGAGGCATGTGGGAGTATGTGGAGAGGAAATTTGGACGGCTTCAGAGTCAGCCAAATCTGATCGAACGAAGGGTGGTTTGGATGCAGGCCAAACTGATTCCAGACAAATCTGAAATGGTCTGAATTTTTTTTCCCATTCATATGCCTAGATACAATTTGACTTTGAGGGTTTTGTTTGGGACCAACATGGCTACTGGCACCACCAATCTAACATTATTCATTTCAAGTCAATGAGGGTGATCATCCTGAAGCATACTGCCCTCTAGAGGTCCAATGGCACGTTGCATCTGCATAGGAATCCTGCTTCCCCCAAATTTCCCCTATAGGTTCAAATTTCCCCAATACATTCCTCCTACCCTGAATTCTGGGACTGTTTGTGCTGAGTTGTAAAATGGAACACCAATCCAACGGTGACCTCTGGGTCATGAGGCCAGACTTGCTACATTAAAAAATAAAAAATTAAGAAACTGCCTTATACTGAATCAAACCATTGCTTCATTAAGAACTGCTTTGACTCTGTTATTCCCAGCACTGGCAGGGACTCATGGGAATTGTAGTCCATGGACATCTGGAGAGCCACTGTTTGGCCGCCCCTGAAGTAGACAATACTGTCCTGATTATCTTGACTAAGTATAGAAGAAGATGAAGAAGAAGAGTTGGTTCTTATATGCCGCTTTTCTCTACCCGAAGGAGGCTCAAAGCGGTTTACAGTCGCCTTCCCTTTCCTCTCCCCACAACAGACACCCTGTGAGGGAGGTGAGGCTGAGAGAGCCCTGATATCACTGAAGAAGAAGAAGAAGAGTTGGTTCTTATAGGCCGCTTTTCTCTACCCGAAGGAGTCTCAGAGCGGCCTACAGTCGCCTTCCCATTCCTCTCCCCACAACAGACACCCTGTGAGGGAGGTGAGGCTGAGAGAGCCCTGATATCACTGAAGAAGAAGAAGAAGAGTTGGTTCTTATAGGCCGCTTTTCTCTACCCGAAGGAGTCTCAGAGCGGCCTACAGTCGCCTTCCCATTCCTCTCCCCACAACAGACACCCTGTGAGGGAGGTGAGGCTGAGAGAGCCCTGATATCACTGCCCAGTCAGAACAGCTTTATCAGTGCCGTGGCGAGCCCAAGGTCACCCAGCTGGCTGCATGTGGGGGAGTGCAGAATCGAACCCGGCATGCCAGATTAGAAGTCTGCACTCCTAACCACTACCAAACTGGCTCTCGGCAGGATAGGTTGAGAATGTATGGCTGGCCAAGTGAATGCTTGTTTCAGCTGCAAGAACATGCTCAAAGGATCCCTACAAATGAAGGACATCAATCCCTCTGACAGTTGTTCAGAACTACTGAGGACTGAATAAGCCAACCCAAGAATCAATATGTTTCCAGCAGAATGACATGGAAATCAGCTTTCCAATTTGGCCTCGTGTTAGAAATGGGCTTCTACTCTTCTTTTGAAAACGAAAGCTTTCCCATTATAAATGTAATGACATCTGGAGAAATGAATGACTCTGAATAGTTATCCGGGACTCGAAAGGAATCGGGGCGGGAAAATAATCACCTCGATGGCTCCATGAGCAGAGGGCAGGCCACAGTGGGCCGAGAATGCAGCCTGTTTCTGGTCCTCTCCTGTCCCCTTCCTCCTCCCTCCTCTCATGGGCTGCATCTTGTAACAAGCTCCATTTCCCCTGTGAAGGACAAGGGCAGGCACCCAGATTAATTGACATCTCAACAGGTAAACCCAGGCCAATTTACTCAGGCATCTGCATTCATACATCAAGCAGAAAAACTGAGTTTGTTTCAATATTTAATCATGTTGTTTCAGAAGGGATGGGGGGGGGAAGCAAGGGGAGCATTTGAGGAACAGGTACAGTTGCCGGACCCCTCTCCTTTTGGAGGTAGGGGTCTCCCACTGCCAGGCCCCACGTCCCTGCCAAAAATCAGCTGACCCATGGGGGGGATGTCCTCTAAAAGAGGGGAATTGGGTCCTTCTGTTTGTTCCCTCCGGCAGTTGTAACCCAGTAGCAGTTATATCCAGCCCTCTCCTACATCATTTTTCCAGCTGCAGAGGTGAGCACGTTGGCGGATTGACGAGCCATTCCAAAATTGCCTGGAAAAGAAAACATGCAAGGTATTATGGCTTTCAAGGTATCAAGCCTTTATCATGAACCCAATGGGTTGGCAGCCACAGCTATAACCGAAAGATCATGGCTACGATTTGTAGAGACTGGATCTTTGGTGCCCCTTCACAAAGAGCACTTGGAACAAAGGGTAGGCCTAACTAGTGATGCGCAGAAATGCCGAGAAAACAGCAACATTTTGATTCTGATTCTGATTCTGATTCTGATTCTGATTCTGATTCTGATTCTAATTCTAATTCTAATTTTAATTTTAATTTTAATTTTAATTTTAATTTTAATTTTAATTTTAATTTTAATTTTAATTTTAATTTTAATTTTAATTTTAATTTTAATTTTAATTTTAATTTTAATTTTAATTATTTATATTTATATTTATATTTATATTTATATTTATATTTATATTTATATTTATATTCTGCCCTCCCCTGGTCAGCTCAGGACATGTAACAACCAACTTTAAAAACAATAATATAAATTGAATAACATCTTTAAACCTTGCAGGGCTGCTTCTTCTTGACGTGCTCCTTCTAGGGTTGCCAGCTCTGGGCTGGGAAATACCTGGAGGCTTTGGGGTTCGGTGGAATTTGGGTCAGGGAGGGACTTCAGTGGAATGCAGTACTACAGAGTCCCCCCCCCCTCCCAAGCAGCCATTTTCTCCAGGGGAATTGATCTCTGTTGCCGGGAAATGAGCAGTAATTCCAGGGGATCCCCAGGTCCAGCCTGGAGGCTGGCATCCCTAGCTCCTGCTGCTGTCCTAGATGTTTGCTTTCTCTCTCTGGCTGGGCCTGCAAAGAAACCAGCAGGTCCTTCAGTTCAGCTCCAGGGTTTATCTCTCCTGATGCAGTCCAGGGGGAGAAAGAGGGGGGGAGAGAGAGAGACTCTCGCAGCGGGTTTAGTTGCTGGCCCCCAGGCAGTGGCTCATGTCTCCTGGGATTACGACTGATTTCCAGGTGACAGAGTGCATTCCCCCTGGAGAAAAATAGCTGCTTTGGAGGGGGGGGGGGGACTCTGTCATGTATGCGAGCTCCATAGTGCTAATGCTGGCCACTATGCTAATGAAGGATCATAATTCAGGTTGCATTTGTTACATACATGACCTCCATAGTCCTAATTGCAACTTCTAAACTCACAAAGCATCGTAATTTAGCCAGAGACTATCCTTACATGAATTTATGGACCAATGGACTGCTTCCGTTAAGGACCTGTCAGGTTTTTCGGGCTCGTACACATATATATATATATCGCTATGTTCTGTTGATGACTCTTTGGTGTTTCTAGCTGGAGTTTGGAGTTGATCAAGAGCTGATGGTTTTCAAAGAGCTGCGTCTGAGTCTATCGAACCTGCAGACTTATCAGACTCCACCGCATTATATTTCACTGAGGTCCCCCCCCCTGTCCCAAATCCCACCCACCCCCACCCCCAAAGTCTCCAGGTATTTCCCAAATCAGGGCTGGCAACCCTGCCATACAGTTCACCCTCTAAAGCAGCCATGTTCTCCAGGAATTATAATAGGGGGGGGGGTCTTTGGGTGTATGCTATTTGAGGATGCTGTTCCCGTTGGCTGCAAAGGAGAGGACACGCTGTAATGGGTTTAAACTACAAGTACAACGATATAGGCTAGATATCAGGAAAAAAATGTTCACCGTCAGAGTAGTTCAGCGGTAGAATAGGCTGCCTAAGGAGGTGGTGAGCTCCCCCTCACTGGCAGTCTTCAAGCAAAGGCTGGATACACACTTTTCTTGGATGCTTTAGGATGCTTTGGGCTGATCCTGCGTTGAGCAGGGGGTTGGACTAGATGGCCTGTATGGCCCCTTCCAACTCTATGATTCTGTGATTCTATTGACAGAAATCAAGCTGTCAGGCAAACTAACCTTGAGGCTCTCATACGTATCCCTGTGCCTTATGCCAAGTGGAGCAAAATCCTTCCCGTTGTGGTTTCTCTCATCTTTGCAGCTGTTTGGCCTGGTACCCCTGATTTAGGGGCAGCGTTTCATGCATCTCTTTGAGCTAACTAGACAAGGCCAGAGGCTTCAGGTCCCCTCATCTCGTTCACCCGTCTGTATTTTATACGGCTTGCATGTCATAGAATTATAGAATCATAGAGCTGGAAGGGACCTCCTTGGTCATCTAGTCCAGCAGTCCCCAACCCCCGGTCCGGGGATCGGTCCCGGGCCATGGATCATTCGGTACCGGGCCGTGGCTCCTCCTCGTCCTCCTCCCCGGCTGCTGCCTCAAGGGCTGCCCTGCCACTCTGCCGCCGGCTCACCTTTGGTGCTCTCTGGCAGCCGCCATGGTTGGGGTTCCCCCTCGGCGTGGCACTGCACAGCTGCTGCTGGCAGCGCCCCCCAGTGGACAGCGGAAAGTCAGGGGCACAGGTGGGAAAGCAAGTGGAGCAGGGGCTCAGGAGGTGGCAGCGATGTCCCTCAGCAAAAGACTACCCCCCCCCCGGGCCTCAGTAATATTGTCAAGCATTCTCAGGTGCTACTCTTCTTTCTGGCCTTCATGAGGCAGAGCTGCCATAGTAGTAAAGGTGGGGGAGGGAACAAAAGGACGGCTAAGAGTGTGGGTAGTGATGTCACTTCTGGGGGTGTGGCAGGGGGCGTGGGCATCTGACATCACTTCCGGGGTTCCTCGAAGTCTGAAAAATTATTTCAGGGGCTCCTCCATGGTCAAAAGGCTGAAAAAGATTGCTGTAGATATTTTTACACTGGGATTTTCGCTGCCGCAGATCCCATGCGGGAGCCCAAATCAGGGGCAGATGAGGTGCACTGGGCCAAATGCTCCCCCGTGGGGGAGCAGGAAGAGGTGGGGCATCCTGCTCCAGCTCAAACTCCAGCCTGCAGCCCAGCACAAAGCCTCCAGTGCAGAAATGGTTTCCAACACAGTTCCCATTTGTCAGCTTCATCTCAGCAGGCCTCCCCTTTCTGATTGACAGGCAGGCCTCATGGGGGAAGACCTCTCGTTCCAATTAAGCATCATTTTTTACAAGAGAGGAAGAGAGGCAAATTTCACCTCCAACTATTTTAACCTCCCTGCCTCTGAAACCACTGGCTCAGTCGAGACGAAGAAGTGTGAATGTCTGTACCTGCAGGGCCTTGAAGGGTAAAAAAAAATTCCTGCAGACTCAAGTTTGAGATAAGAGAGGATTGTGCAGGCGTTTGTCATCGCCTCCGTGGTGTTGAGGAGCCTCCTGGCCTCTGGCAAGTTCACCGGCATCAAGGTAGAAGGAATCAGGAGGTTCTTTGGGGGTTGTTTTGGAGATCCAATATCCCAACGCTACCTCTCCAACGGTGACTGAAGAGAGATATCAGGCCCATTTGTTGAACTGTTATGAGTAACAATAATCCTCGTGATTCTTTCTAGAAATGCGAAATCCGAGGGCTTGGGCCTGCTGGGAAATGGGCCCTGTGCCTCCATGCTCTGTTGATGGATCTCCAGAGGAACTAGGTGGCCACTAACAAAGTTCAAGTCCAGTAGCACCTTTAAGACCAACAAAGGTTTATTGCATGAATCATAGAATCATAGAATCATAGAACCATAGAGTTGGAAGGGGCCATACAGGCCATCTAGTCCAACCCCCTGCTCAACTCAGGATTAGCCCTAAGCATCCTAAAGCATCCAAGAAAAGTGTGTATGCAACCTTTGCTTGAAGACTGCCAGTGAGGGGGAGCTCACCACCTCCTTAGGCAGCCTATTCCACTGCTGAACTACTCTGACTGTGAAAATGTTTTTTCCTGATATCTAGCCTATATCGTTGTAGTTTAAAACCATTACTGCGTGTCCTTTCCTCTGCAGCCAATGGGAATAGCATCCTGCAGAACTAGTTAGACCACTAGTCTGATCCAGTAGGGCTCTTCTTATTTTGTTATGGAGGACTCAGCAAATGTGCCCTATTGGCAGCCTTCCAGAGGAACTGGTTGGCCATTGTGTGAGACAGGCTGATGGACGGGAGGGACCCCTGGTCTGATCCAGCAGGGCTCTTCTGATGTTCTTATGAAACCCTGATGTTCTTACAAAGACCACAATTTCCGGGTCTTGTTGCTGGACCTCCAGATGAACTGGTTGGCCAATGTGTGAGAATGTTAGACTAGATGGACCCTTGGTCTGATCCAGCAGGGCTCTTCTGATGTTCTTATGAAGGCCTCAGCCTCTGTGCCCTGATGTTGACCTTCCAGAAGAACTAGCTGGCCACTGTATGAGACAGGATGTTGGATTGATGGACCAGCAGGGCTCTTCTTATGGTATTATCCCCCACCTGAGTTCTACAATGGTTCCCTTCAAAAATGTGCTTCACAGATTACATGTTCAGATCTGTGCATCCCAAGAGTCAGAAGAATATACTGAAAATGTGGGGAAAAAAACCTTTGAAAGTCAACAAGAGACTGGAGGCATTCTGGTATCCCCGTTTTATAGATTGGCCAGCCTAGACCGTGGCATTTCATCAGAAGTTCTGTGCTCAGAACGGTGAAAATGTGATTGACACTCTAAACACAAACTCAGTGAAGGGTAAGATTATTGTATTTACCATTTCACAGGGAATCCAAAAAAAAAAAAAATCAGTGCTGTTCCACAAAGCAGCACATCCCTTTGTGAGTATCAAATACCTCTCTAGATTTTTGTTTGTTCATTTCAGACTTGACCTGAAGTGGAAGAAGAAAAAAGTACATTGTCCTGGGTTGATCCGAAAGTAGCTATGATGGTTCATAAGCAGATAACCAAGAGATAATCAAGAGCCAAACAGAAGAGATTGACTGTTGCCTTGACAATCCAAACTGGAGTTGCCAACCTGCAGGAGGGACCTGGAGATCTTCCCAAATTATACCTGATCCTTTCTACAGATTCACATATATTTTTCTGCCCCAAGGGCAGCTATAAAAATCTGCTTCAGCTATGGGGCTTCCATAAAATGACTCAGGAGAAAGCTGTTGATGGAGAATAACAATCTCAAGTGGGGGCACGAAAGGTCCCCAGATGTGCTGAGAAATTAAGCATTTCTGAAAGACAGGGAGTAAATGCCACCATAAAATGATTGCCAAGGAAGGGTTGAAGTCAGGGACACAGTGGGGGCAGCATTGTGAGCATGATGATGTTGCTTCTGGGGACAACCCAGAAGCGATGATGGTAGCTCTAGGAATCTCCATAAATCCTATGGCAGACCATAGAGTTTATGGAGAGTCCTAGAGCTACCAACATTGCTTCCAGGTTTTCCACAGAAGTGATTTTACTCACAGCACCAGTGAGTTATTTTTTATTTTTCCCTTTGGGTTCCCAGAACACTGGCAGGCAATGGGATGCCAGGGCAGGTATCCTCCACCCCAACTGGGGGCTTTGCAGCCCTACTGCCACAAGGGGGTGTGGCCAACCACAAAAGGACTGCCATGGGGACTCAGGCCACTTATGAAATATTGGGAATCTTCTTTTATTGTTGCCATCTTCCCCCCAAAAAAGACAGAGTAGACTCCTGTAATTTGAAAAAATTCTAGCTTTTTAATGTTAAGGAAAAATCGTGTTTAAAAAACAACACAAAAAGGGAGAAGGGGGGGGGGGAACAACTTTAAATACAGCAACTAAATGAAGTTTTTTAAAAGAAAAGATGTAAATAGAAACAACATATAAACAAATATGTATTATTATTATTATTATTATTATTATTATTATTATCAATCTGTTCCAGTATATAATTCTGGTAAGGCCTTGGAGGAGGAGTGTGTCTTATGGCTTAACATCCATGCAGGGTGTTTTGGGAGAGGTGGAGAAGTCAGGAAACATCCCCGGTTCATGCATTAAAGGAAAAGAATCTACAGGACAACATTCCGTGTTTACTTCAGAGATCCAGTTGGGCCCAGTTTAGCAGCACTGGCAAGCCTGAGAGGGCAGAAAGGCCTGAAATGAACCTGGTAAAGAAATGAAATTGATATAATATGTAGAGAGGGTTAGGTATAAGAATCGCTTCCCTGATCTTACACACTCGGCTGACCTTCAAATGACAGGTGATATGCAACACATCAGATGACCAGATGCAAATTGAGGTGGTACAAATTTGGCGTGAGGTTTTAAAGAAGATGTATAGGTCACAGGTCCAATCTTTGGCATCTTCAAGTAAAAGGATCATAGAATCATAGAGTTGGGAGGGACCTCCAGGGTCATCTAGTCCAACCCCCTGCACTATGCAGGAACGCACACCTACCTGCCCACCCACAGTGACCCCAGTTTCATGCTCAAGTGATTTCCTCCCCACCAAAAAACTCCAGAATGCAGCCTGGCCTGGAGGAAATTCAACTACCACCCCACAGTGGAGATCAGAATATGCAAGGAAGGGCCACAATAGACAAATACTGGCACATCCCTTCCTGCCCACCCACTCACAATCTGCCTAAGTTCATACGATCAGCAGTTCTATCAGTAGACTATCTAGCCTCTGCCTAAAAACTTCCAAAGAAGGAGAACCACCTCCTGAGGAAGCCTGTTCCACCGAGGAACCGCTCTAACTGTCAGGAACGTCTTCCGGATGCTCAGCCAGCATATTCTTTTGAATTAAATTTCATCCCATGGGTTCTGGTCTGACCCTCTGGGGCAACAGAAAACAACTCTGCTCCATTTAGTATAAGCCAGCTTCATGTGGCAAAATATAATAGAACTGCGTGGGCAAAGCTGGATGGATTTTCTGCTTTCATCAAATTGGGCTAGAGCCAGAGGGGCTGGAAAATAACAGCCTTCCGGGTGAGAAGCAGCTTGCGGTATTGACACGGCAACTAAATAGACAATGTGCGAAAAGGAGGGAGCTTTCCTGACAACTGCAAGTGACAAGGCTAACCGAAATAAACAGCTAAAAGAATTAAAGATAAAGGGATCCGATGGTTTAAAATAATTGTAGAGCACTGGGACTGAAAACAAGAGGAGAAGCTTCCTTTGAGAAAAACGCAATGACCTTCAGCCAGGCAGCCAGCTAGGAATTGTAAGGAGCCAGAGGAAAAACCAGTTTGCTCAGTAGGTATTTGGAGCACTCTTAACCGTGCAAGCCTAAGGACAGTTACTCCAGTCTAAGGTCTTTAAATGAATGGGCTTAGATCAGCATAACTCTCCTTAGGATTGCACTGCTAGGGTTGTCAGGTTCATCCTAGCCACCTGCGGGGGATGGGGAGGGTGGGACTTGTGAGGTGAAAGAGGAAGTCCCAGGCCTCGTTGCCCGCATTGAGCAGGAAGTGACATCATCATATCTTAATCCATTATACTTTTGATTCACCTTGAAGCCATAAAGTGTTTCTACTTCTTGTTTATGTTTTAAAAAGATCTCCTTTTACCTCACAGCCCCTTTCCCATGTTTTGATTTTTCTATTATTTTTCACAAGTATAACTAAGTGATCCTGTCCTTGAGGTTAAACTAAGAAATCTAAGCTGAGGTGGAATTGCCAGGTACTTTTTGGCAACCAGTGCAGGGGTGAGGGACTTGTCACCAGGAAACCTAGCCTAGGTCTGTATCAGCCACAATTAAATGATGTCACTTCCGGCATGTACTGGAACTGACGTCATCCTGTTGCCAGTAACATGGGGGACACTCTGGCATTTGGGGGAAAACTCTACTGTAAAAGTTGCTGATGTGGAAACACATCTATTGGCATGCTCCTTGTAATGGAAATGATAACGGACATGATGCCTGTTTGTTCCACACCCACCCATGACAGACGGGGGTTAAAACACATGCGGAAAAGGGGGGAAAGAAGCAACTGAGACACAAAAGCAATGAAAATGGGACTGCAGCCCTCTCTCAACCTACCCTACCTTAGAAGGATGTTGTGAGAATAAACAAAACTAGGATTAAAATGTGACTGGTAGAGGAGTGAACAATAGCATTTCAGACCGGAAGAACTATAGAAACAGCTCTTTTTGCTGATTGGTGGAGGGGAACCATTCAATATGAAAAGATCTCAAAGGAAAGGAAAGAACTGTGACAGAATACAAGAGAAGATAATTCCAAGCACAAGCAGAGAGAGAAAAACAACTGTTTTGATTCTATGAAAGTCTCACTTGGGGAGGGGACAGGTGGCTGATAACTCCCCCTCCTACTTGGTACACCCAATTTACCATCTGCTAAAGTTCTATTAATGAATTTAGATACCCTGTCCTGTGGTAGGATACCTCAAGCAAAGCTAGGCTTTAAGCATTAGTTCAGCAGTGGAATCTGCTGCCTAAGTATATGGTGAGCTTCTGGCGGACTTCAAGCAGTGGCTGGACAGGTACATATCCTGGATGCTTCAGGCTGACCTTGCATTGCGCAGGGGGTGGGACTAGATGGCCTGTATGGCCGCATCTAACTCTATGATTCTGTTAAACCCAGAAACTGCTCTTTCAGGTTGGCTGGGAGACAACCAAAGTGATAAAAATACTCCCAAAATTCTGGGAGACGTTAAAATTGTTTGACTGGGGTTTGGGGAGTGTTCAGGAGCTCGGGGAAGGTGTAAGAATGGGGAGGGAAAGGGAGAAAGCCAATCTTCAAGCAGTAGCTGAACAGATCCTTATCCTGGATGCTTTAGGCAGATCCTGCATTGAGAAGGGGGTGGACTAGATGGCCTATATGGTCCCTTTCAACTCTATGATTCTATAATACAGCTATGTTTATGCACAATAGTGCTGTGTGCCTGTTGTGTCTGTAGTTGTGCCGAGGACGAAGCATGATGTCTGAGGCAGAATCATACACCTGCACTGTAATTGACCAATGCGAGGCTAGATCCCATCTGTTGGATCCGGTCACTTTAAAGTGAAACTGACCACAGGCATGGAAAACCTATCATGTGGCTTTTGTAGATAAGTTGAGGTTGGTTATCGGTTTCTTCGGTTCAGTTTTGACACTTGTACCATCATGCTGGCGTCACAATATAGTACAAGCAACTAGAAACAAAAGGGACGGTTTGTAGTGTCTACAATCAAAAAAAGAGGGGGGAAAACCTATCCCAAGGCTATTAACAATATTTTCAAAATTTATACCGAATAATATCTCAATATCAAGAAACCATTCTGGTTGGATCCTACAATAAAGCAACACAGAAAGAAGTGACTTTTTACTTTATTTTTCTCTATTCGGTATAAATTTTGAAAGTATTGTTAATAGCCTTGGGATAGGTTTTCTTCTCTCTCTTTTTGATTGCAGGCGTCACAGTATAGAGCGGATTGAATTCCAAGCATCCTGGCTTCTTTGGAACAAGGATGCAACACCTTTATTTGTAAATATGCACCAGAAGCTATGACTCCATCTGGCCCCCTAAGAGCAGCTGAAATAACCACCACCACGCAAATACTATGCAAGAGCATTGGTCAAACCGGCATGTTTTGAGCTACACATCGGAAGATCCTGACAACCCTTGGTGTGCTTAAGACCCTTTCCCCTAGCGAGAATCCAAATGCTACAAGAAACTTGCACAGAACATGGTCAATTCTTCCCAAATAAAAGCACAACAATATCCTGTTAACAATCAGGTGGCATGGCTCCAGCACTGCCAGCCTTATCTCCCTCCAACCAGTATATTTAAGGACTGAGAGAAGCAGAACATCTGTAGAGAAAGAAGTGATAAAGAAGGATTTACTGGCGTCCCCAGAGAGAAAACAGGTTTCCATGGTGCCTGCTTGCCTCTTCTTTCTTGTTCTGCAGACCTCAGCCTGGGGCTCCCACAATGTTCCGGCACCCTGGAGCTTCCTCAGCAAACGCCTTGTCAAATGGAGGTATAATTAGTAATCAGAGGAAGATGCATTGCAAACAGACTAGAAGGTCTAGAAGAGAAGAAGAGGAGTTGGTTTTCTCTACCCAAAGGAGTCTCAAAGGGGCTTACAGTCGCCTTCCCTTTCCTCTCCCCACAACAGACACCCTGTGAGGGAGGTGAGGCTGAGAGAGCCCTGAGATGACTGAAGAAGAAGAAGAGTTGGTTCTTATATGCCGCTTTTCTCTACCCAAAGGAGCCTCAAAGCGGCTTCCAATCGCCTTCCCTTTCCTCTCCCAAAAGACACCCTGTGAGGCGGGGGTCGTCAACCCCCGGTCTGCAGCCCGGTACTGAGCCGCAAAGGTCTCGGTAACAGGCTGCCGGTGGCCACGCCTGCCTCCCCCCCCCCACAGCGAGAAGCTCACCAGGTCGCAAGAGAAACAGCTGCCAAAGTGGCCACTTCGCTCGCAGCCTGGCTAGCTTCTTGCTGCTAGAGGGGGGGGGGGGGGAAAGAGGCAGGCGCGGCTGCCGGCAACCCTATTACCGAACCTTTGCGGTCCAGTACCGGGCGCGGCTGCCGGCACACTGGTGGACACAAACGCGCCCCCTGGTGGTGAAAACGTGCATGCGCGGCAGCTCCACAGGGTCAGTCTCAGTCACTATTTGGATGGGAGGCCACTATGGTCGTCCAGGGTCGCTATGCAAAAGCAGGCAGGGGCAAACCGCCCCTGAACATCCACCCCCAAATCGGCATACAGCTGAGCTGCACATAAAGCAAAGAGATCATTTTTGAAAAGAAAAAATTAAAAAAGGAAGAAAGTGTGTTTCATGCCAGCCTGTTGTGTGTGTGTGTGTGTCTATTTTAGGACTCTTCTAAAAGAATATTTCCCCTGATAAAAACCCACAAATACAGAAATAGACAACTACTGTTTGGAGATGGAGGGAGATATGTATTCAATGCAGGGTCACTCAGAAGACGAAACTATTATAAACATGCCAATGAGCAAGGAACAGTTTGAATGTGAGAGATGTATTATTGTTCACTTTTATGTCTTCATCTTTTGAAACATATGGCTGGGGGGGGCTATATTTTTACCATGAATACTTGTAACATCACAGCATAAATAAACACATTAAAGGTAAAGGTATCCCCTGTGCAAGCACCGAGTCATGTCTGACCCTTGGGGTAACGCCCTCCAGCGTTTTCATGGCAGACTCAATACGGGGTGGTTTGCCAGTGCCTTCCCCAGTCATGACCGTTTACCCCCCAGCAAGCCGGGTACTCATTTTACCGACCTCGGAAGGATGGAAGGCTGAGTCAACCTTGTGCCAGCTGCTGGGATCGAACTCCCAGCCTCATGGGCAGAGCTTCAGGCAGCATATTGGCTGCTTTACCACCCTGCGCCACAAGAGGCTCATCAATAATCACTTTACATAATAACTATAGTTTGTTACATCCCCATCAGGCAAAGAATGATTAAAGAAAACTGGGTGAGGATGGGGAAGGATCTATCTGCAAGAGAGGAAGGGAAAGCACAGAGCCCATAAAGGATAAGATTTTACATAAGTGACAAAGCACTATAAATACATTAATATAGAACAACAGAAGACCAAGAATAGCTTTCAACGTCCTTCAGGATGAGAAGAAGACAGGAGGACAAAGCATTCCAAATTTGAAACCTTATTTCCATTTGGCTGTGTTCTCAGGCTAACAGACTGGATCACTGAGCTGACTTCAAGAAGCCTATTATTTGGGAAGTATGGGATAGAAAGGTGTAAACTGCATGGAGCTTTTATTCCAACTCCAGGTTGATTCAGTCCCTGCCCTCTACACAGAATGCGATTTCCGTTTGGATTTGGGGCGATTTAAAATTTCCTTCTGCAGCAAGAAGGATTGATTTGGAGTGACCCTACCTTTATTGTGTGATAGAGTGCTTTTAATGCTCAATATTTAAAGGCTGTTTTGAATCTGGGCTCTCCTCCGTGGTAGAGGACCTGTGATTGGCCACAGGTGGTCATGTGACAAACTTGCCTTAAAGGAGAAGCCCCTAATTTCTCTCAACTTCTGTCGGTCCTGAATTTTTTTTCCCTTCTCTGCCTTTTTTTATCATCTCTCCCCCTCCAAGAAAATAGGCTCCTTGCTTGGCTCCTCTCCCCCCCCCCTTCAAGAAAAGAAAGAAAGAGGCTTGGCTCCCCCCCCCTTCTGAACTACCCTAACCACGTGCAGAACACTTTCCTGTTTCAATGGGGAGGGGGGGAGAGGAAGATCCGAGTTCAAAGCGATCTGAATTCAACAGGATTGACAATGGAATAAACAAAGTAAGTGCAGACTCTGCCAAGATGGCTTACATAATCTTTTATGGCCCACACAAAAGGTCATGAAAAAAACGGAGCTAAATTTTTAATTAAAATCTGGAATAAATATACACAGAGAATAACGGGAAATTCACCTTATGACAAAGCACAACAGAAAATAATAGTTTTTTTAAAAATATAAAGATCTACTGACGTCAATGGGAAAATTAAAAACCTGAGTCACTCAATAAAGAGGGGATAGACATTCAATGGCTTAAATACCTTCAGATCACAACTAGCTATGGAAGAATAATATATTGAATATGTATATAACACAAAGCATTCCCTTTAATATCAATAGTTGCTGAATATTATGTTTACAATGTTAATTTTAATTGGGGGTTTTATTGTCCGTGGAGGGGTTTATCGTGTAACCGGCCACGAGCCGGCTTGCCGGGAGTGGTGAAAAACAAGTCTAAATAATAATAATCCTTATCCATTTTTCCTCTTAATATTTGTGATAGGGGGTGGTACATGTCCTGGGGGTGGAACATGTCCTGGGTGTCCGAGTTAGATTGGCCCTGCCCCTGCAGCTCCCACCCTCCATGCCTGGACTGTAGCCTCTTTGCTCTCAAATTCGTCTCAGTGCCTGGAGCCCGCAGCAGGTAAGGGGAGAGGGCCCTGGGCAAAGGGTCTTGGTGGAGGGCCTGCTAACGAGGGCCTCTCCGCCTGCTAAGCAGGGCTTGCTAATGAGGGCCTCTGGCCTGCTGACTGCCTGCTAAGCAGAGACTGCTAATGAGAGTTTCCTGCCTTGCTAGGCTGGGCACTAGGCTGGGTCTGCTAAGAGGGCCTCTCGGCCTGCTAGGCTGGGCTTGCTAACGAGGGCCTCCCAGCCTGCTGACTGCCTGCTAAGGTCTCTGTCCCAGGCCTGCCAATGAGCTGGCCAGACCCTGCCCACCCCACTAGATCCGGCTGCAAGCTGCAGCCCGAAGCCACGTTAAGCTGCCTGGCTGGGGGCCAGGGGAGGGGGCCCTTTCAAGGCCCGTTCTTAGGAACAGGATTTGAAGCTAGTGATGATGATGAAGATGATGATGATGATGGTATGTTTAAGGCCAAATTTAAATTGTAAATTGACCCTGTTCCTGCCCTAAATGAGTTTGAAAATATCTGTACCATTTCTGTTTTATGTGAACCGCCCTGACACTTCAGGGAGGGAGGGTGTTATATATATATATATATATATATATATATATATATATATATATAAAATAAAATTTTAAGACTACACTTGCACATTTGGGCCTATGTTACCATACCTTGAAACATTTCCTCTTCCAGTGCTTTTTTGGGACTAAATATTCAGCCCGATGAAGAACTGTTTTGTAATATTTTGTTCCCTCTTAATAAAAGTTTATTATCTTCTGCAGCTTGTCACACGACGATTGCTACAGCTTCACTTCAGTCCAACAGCAGAGAACCTTGCGCTGTGGTAGCACCTGCTGTGTTTTGGAAAAGCCGCGCCACCAATCGGATCTGCAGCGGCCAATCAGAAGCCTTGCAGGGAAGAAGCCCCAACTGGCCCCGGCCACTTTCTAAAACTACTTGGCAGGCGCAAGAGAAGGCGCTGGCGGACACTACGTTGGGGACCCGTGAGCTAGGAAGTAGGTAAGTCTTTCTACCTGCAAGTTTGGGAGTAGAATGTCAAAAATGACTCTGAGCTACAGAAACATGTAAAAATCTGAAGTGGTAATTAGTAATCTGTCAGATGGGGGGGGGGATGTCTCAACATCTGTTCCAAACTGTGCCCAGGGAGAGAGGAATTCAAATATGAACAGAGGCGCTGCCTTGTTTTGCTTGCAAATGACAAATCACTATTAATAACCCAGAGGAAGCAATTTCCCTGTTAAACAGTCACGGATGGCAGAACATGACAGGCGGCGAAACCAAACGTCTTCCACCAGTTTTCCAGTGGCAAAGGAAAGCGCCGTCAAGCCTCAGCCCATTGGAGTGACTTCAGGGGGTCTTCAAGACAAGAGACGGTCAGAAGCAAACTCGGCCATTGCCCGCCTCAGCATAGCAACCGCCAAATCCCTCAGTGGTCTCCCATCCGAGTACAAGCCAGTGTCGAACATGGTTAGAAGAAGAAGAAGAAGAAGAAGAAGAAGAAGAAGAAGAAGAAGAAGAAGAAGAAGAAGAAGAAGAAGAAGAAGAAGAAGAAGAAGAAGAAGAAGAAGAAGAAGAAGAAGAAGAAGAAGAAGAAGAAGAAGAAGAAGAAGAAGAAGAAGAAGAATTGGTTCCTATATGCCGCTTTTCTCTACCTGAAGTAGTCTCAAACCTATGAGTGCAGGTGATTGGAAGCCACTTTGAGACTCCTTCGGGTAGAGAAAAGCGGCATATAAGAACCAACTCTTCTTCTTCTTCAGTAATATCAGGGCTCTCTCAGCCTCACCCACCCCACAGGGTGTCTGTTGTGGGGAGAGGAAAGGGAAGGTGACTGTAAGCTGCTTTGAGACTCCTTTGGGTAGAGAAAAGTGTCCTATAAGAACCAAGTCTTCTTCTTCAGTAATCTCTGGGCTCTCTCAGCCTCACCTCCCTCACAGGGTGTCTGTTGTGGGGAGAGGAAAGGGAAGGTGACTGTGAGCTGCTTTGAGACTCATTTGGGTAGAGAAAAGCGGCATATAAGAACCAACTCTTCTTCTTCTTCTTCAGTAATCTCAGGGCTCTCTCAGCCTCACCTCCCTCATTGGGCATCTGTTGTGGGGAGAGGAAGGGAAGGCAATTGTAAAAGGATGACATTTTGAAGAGGAGCCCAACTTGTTTACTGCAACTTTAGAGACAAGGACTAGGAGTGGTGGGTTCCAATTACCAGAAAGGAGGTTCCACTGAAATATGAGGAAACCCTTGCAGAGGGTGAGGGCTGTTTGTAGATGGAATACGCTGCCTCAGAGGGTGGCAGAGTCTCCTTTGTTAGAAGTTTTTAGGAGGAGATTGGCTGAACACCTGTCAGTAATGTGCAATTCTTAAGTCCCCGAAAAGGTGGGGCTGGACGGGATGACCCTTTGTGGCCTCCTCCAGCTCTGTGCAATTCTGATTCTGTAAGCTGCTGTGGAACTCCTCTGAGGGGTGAAAAGCGGGGTGATTGTGAGGTTTGTGTTATTTCTGTATGTGTTTCATGTTGTTTTTTTGTTTAGTGGTGATGTGGTTATTTGTAGATATATATAAGCATAATAAAATGTAAAAAAACAAAAACAAAACAGCTCTTCTTCTACTTATGCCTGAATTCCAAAGGTGTCAAAGAACCTGAGGACCTCAGCTCCATACTTTCTTATTCCTCTGTGTAGTAAACAGAATCATAGAATCCTAGAGTTAGAAGGGGCCATACAGGCCATCTAGTCCAACCCCCTGCTCAACGCAGGATCAGCCCTAACCATCCTAAAGCAATGATAGAATCATAGAATCATAGAATCACAGAATCATAGAGTTGGAAGGGGCCATACAGGCCATCTAGTCCATCCCCTGCTCAACGCAGGACCAGCCCAAAGCATCCTAAAGCATCCAAGAAAAGTGTGTATCCAACCTTTGCTTGAAGACTGCCAGTGAGGGGGAGCTCCCCACCTCCTTAGGCAGCCTATTCCACTGCTGAACTACTCCGACTGCGAAAATTTTTCCCCTGATATCTAGCCTATATCGTTGTACTCATAGTTTAAACCCATTACCGTGCGTCCTTTCCTCTGCACCCCCTTGCACTTTACTGGCTGTGAGGATGACGCAGGGAAATTTTCACATGAATTGCATTGCAACCTGAGACTCAAATTATGCTGAACTGGAAGCATTCACGTTAACAACTCAGGACATGACGGAGCTGGCGACGACGACACCCCTGCAATTTGCATCCCTCTGAGAGCAACCTACCCGGTTAGTGAATTTCATGCATTTTAAAGAAAGACGTTTGAGCTTTTCCTTTCACAGCCGCAATCTCCCTCGCTCAGGCCGGTCGTTTGGGTTTGCGTCTTAATGATCAGACGCTTAACTAGTTTCTACGCTGTGAGGGCAGAGCTAAAAGTATCAAATGGGTGCAATTTCCTAAATGGGAAGGAGAGGCCCTCCTCTCTTAGAGCTGGAAGTGCACCATTGGGCTGCTTTCTTGTACGGGGGAAAGAGAGGCCCATGATTCATTCTCAAAAGCACAAAATTGGTCGGCAGCAGTTTCTTGCACTGTGGGGGCACATCTCTCATTCAAGAGGCACGCAATTTCTGCCACAGGAGGACTGGAGAGATATCTCATCTCATTAGGTTTCCTGTCTGTTCTTTCTTTCCCACCAAGGAACCTGTCCCTGATTTATTATTTAAAAGGCAGCGTCCTCTCCTTGTGTGCAATACTTTCGAGCTGTCGGTGCCCAGTCGAATGCTCATAAGCAGACTCTTAGGGAGAAGAAATCTCTTTATTAAAGAATACGCCAAAACAGGTGCGTGAGGTGCCCTGCTGAAACTAAAGTTCATGCAAGCTCGTATACCTACATGGCCACTCTAAAGCCCAACCCTTATACCTCTTTTGGCATGCAAATAAACTAGCTTCAAAGCCCGTTCCTAAGACTGGGCCTTGAAGGGTCTCCTCCCATGGCCCCTGGCCAAGCAGCTTAAGGTGGTTTTGGGCCGCAGCTCGCAGCCAAATCAAGTTGGGTGGGCGGGGGCTGGGCAAGTCATTAGCAGAGCCAGGACAGAGCTCCTTAGCAGGCAGTCAGCAGGCTGGGAGGCCTTTGTCAGCAGGCCAAGAGGACCTCATTAGCAAGCCCTCCACCAGGACCCTTTGCCCAGGGCCCTCTCCCCTTACCTGCTGCTGGCTCCAGGCACTGAGCGGAGGCTATCTGGGCAGCTTGTAAGAGAGAGGGCAGGAAGAAGAAGAAGAAGAAGAAGAAGAAGAAGAAGAAGAAGAAGAAGAAGAAGAAGAAGAAGAAGAAGAAGAAGAAGAAGAAGAAGAAGAAGAAGAAGAAGAAGAAGAAGAAGAAGAAGAAGAAGAAGAAGAAGAAGAAGAAGAAGAAGAAGAAGAAGAAGAAGAAGAAGAAGAAGAAGAAGAAGAAGAAGAAGAAGAAGAAGAAGAAGAAGAAGAAGAAGAAGAAGAAGAAGAAGAAGAAGAAGAGTTGTTTTTATACTCTGGTTTTCACTGCCCGAAAGAATCTCAAAGCAGCTTCCCATCCTATCCCCACAACAGACACCCTGTGAGGTGGGTGAGGCTGAGAGAGATCTGACAGGACTGCTCATTCAGATCAGGACTGTGAGGAGCCCAAGGTCACCCAGCTGGCTCCATGTGGAGGAGCAGATAATCAAACCTAACTTGCCAGATTAGAAGCCGTTGCTCTTAACCACTACCACCAGACTGGCTGAAAGGGAGGATGGGCCAATGTGGCCCTTTCTTACATGCCTTTTCTTACATGGCCAGAGTAATACCGACAGCCACTTTGGGGTCAGGCCACCTTGGCCCAAGGATCCCGGAGGTTTTTTGCCCTCCTCTGGGCATAGAGCAGTGGTCATTGGATGAGTGGGGTGGGAAGGCAGCTGCAAATCTCCTGCATTGGGCAGGGAGCTGGACTAGATGATTGTTGGGGAGTCCCTTCTGGTTCTCTGTTTCTACCTGCAAAAGGGAACTTTATTATGCTGCAAGGAGAAATATGTTCTACCGAAACAATGTTCTGACACACCCAATATGTCATGCTCTTTCAGTCTCATCATGTGTCCATTATTTTGGATCTCTCCAGGTATCTGTTCTGTTGGAGAAAGGCAAATCACCATGGCTGGACATGAAGGCCAGGCGACACGGCTCTTTTTTACGGGTTTTATTTTCTTTTTCAAAAGATTACAGGAAGTTACAGAGATAGAAAACTGCACAGATACTTTAAATATTCTTCCCAATGTTTTTGAAAATCTTCTGGCAGTCTATGGTTGACCAAGGCTGTCACTTCTGCTGGGATCTGATAGAGCTGAACCCGAATCTTCCAACAGATCTGCAACCTTCCTTTCCCCCCCCCCAACCCGAGTCAAAACAGATTTCACTAAGACACTGCCTTCTGCATTTGAATAGTTCCAGTTGTTGGTCTCCTCTCTCCTTCCCCCTTGATTGGGGAAGCTAGATTGCGGAGGCGGGGAGCAGGGGTCACATGCCAGCAATGAAGAAGCACTAAGCTGAAGAGGGCTTTATTTCCTGCCTTTTGTCCCCCGACTCTACAGCCAGAGCAAGCTGGGGGAGGGGGAAGTGGAACATGAGGCTGCTTTATTTTTCTTTTCCTGCAGTGTGAATGAGCGGGGGGGGGGGGGTGGAGGCGACAGCCTCAAGGAGAATTGTGGAGGGGGAAAAATCCAAAAGAGACCACAAGTCCCTCTCCTGAATTCCTTGACTCCAGAACCACTAATCCTTTCTCCAGAACTGCTTGACCCCCAAAGCCATTAGACTCCTCCCCTAAACCACTTGGCCCTGGAGCCACTAGACCTTTCTCCTGAATTCCTTGACCCCAGAACCACTAGTCCTTTCTTCTGAACTGCTTGACCCCAAATCAACTAGACCCCTCTCCTGAACCACTTGAGCCTTGAACTGCTAGCCCCCTATCCTCGGCCACTGGACCCCTTTCTGGTTTTTTTGTAGCAGTGGTAAGATTTTACAACATGGCCCCCCTCCCTTTCCTCCTGAGCCGTCTGATGTGTTGCCCCAGGAGCCTGGCAAGATCTTCACATGTTGTTCCCCAGAACGAAGACGCCGCCGTGAAGGGGACATCACCTGCCTGCTAGTTCCCGTGGCCGTCACAGGAGGTGGAAATCCATGTCAGCCCCTGCCACATGGCACCCGCGTTCCTAAAAACGAAATCACAGCTTGTACTGCAAGCGCTTATCGTGTATTTGTCGAATGCTACCATTTCTCAAAATTGGCTTCGCCATCTCCAGCAGAGGCTCCCTGGAAACTCGGTATAAGTCAGCTGTAAACTTCCACAGATACTGTAATTTTTTTTTCCAATTTCACCTCCTAGGAGGCAACATGTCTGGAGCAAAATCAATACTGTCAGCCAAAGCCTGCATCTGGAGGACCTGAAATTTCAGTCACAGCCACACAGTTTGAAGAGAGCAGATAAGGACTTGTTGACACAGCCTTGAGATAGCAACTAAATTTACACCTAATCCCTGGCTTGATTACCCAATCAGAACCACAGAGTTCTATGGATTTCCGTTCCTATGAAATACAGCACATTAAATGCACACTTTCTTGGTGGGCTGGTGCTCAGATCTCTCTCTCTCTCTCTGTATGTGTGTGTGTGTCTTCCCAATTTATTTCTGCTCTGTCACACTCAGCAATGCATGAATGCGGCTCTTGAAGCTTTCCCCAGCTTGACGCTGAATTAATGCATAATGCAGATCTAGATTGTTTTTGTGCAACACCCCCCCCTCCCCAATCAAGCCTCTTTCCATGGGTTTTTTTCCAACTTGCTTTTGGGGAAATGCCACTCCAGTGCAATAGAACTCCTCTTACAAACAGCCAAACTGCGGCTGTCCTGCAAAATATTTACAGTTTCAAATCTTTGCCATCAGGAGCAAATTAATTTCGGGTCCCATTTCCGTACCTTGCGATCCAATCTGTGTCTCCCTCCCCACCATATTGTGATATAACATGGAACTGCCTCCATAGGACAGTGGGAAAGCTTAAAGCTCTCTATGAAAATATTTAGCACCCTGGTGAGTTTGGAAGATAACACCCATTTGTGTTCTTTTAACAAGGAGAAAAATTTAAAGAATGACTCCCCAATGAGAAAATTATGCATGTATGTATGTGACAAGAGCCTCTTGTGGCGCAGAGTGGTAAGGCAGCGACATGCACTCTGAAAGCTCTGCCCATGAGGCTGGGAGTTCAATCCCAGCAGCCGGCTCAAGGTTGACTCAGCCTTCCATCCTTCCGAGGTCGGTAAAATGAGTACCCAGCTTGCTGGGGGGTAAACGGTAATGACTGGGGAAGGCACTGGCAAACCACCCCGTATTGAGTCTGCCATGAAAACGCTGGAGGGCCTCACCCAAAGGGTCTGACATGACCCGGTGCTTGCACAGGGGATACCTTTATCCTTATGTATGTATGTATGTATGTCGGTGTGTATGTGTATGTGTGTGTGTGTGTGTATATACATATACATATACATATACATATACATATACATATACATATACATACACACACACACACATATACATATACATATATATATGCACACATATACATATATATATACATATACTATGTATACATATAGTATACATATATATACTAAATAAAGCCGTCAGGGCTTAGTGGGAGGAGTCAGGGCGGGCTCTGTCCGGGATGAGGAAGGGTGCCGATTGGCCCCTTCCTCCGGACAGACCATCGGCCGGGCCAATTGGCCGGGCCGATTCCCGCCCTGCCGACAAGGGATTCCCGCCCTGCCAACAAGGGAGCTCTTGGCAGCCGCGCAGAGCGCGGCTCGCAGTTGCTCCCTGCGCGCGACTGTATTTTTCTTACAGCATGCTTGATTACTATATATATATTGTCGTAAATGATTTATTACTGCGCTTGTTATTTACTTATTTATTATATGTTTATGTGATTTATATCCTGCCACTCCCATACAATAGCTCGTGGTGGGTCACAAAACCCTCATTAAAAACCCATTAAAACCCCCATTAAAAGGACACACCAATGCAATACAGAAAAACCACAGCAAACAATGCGAACAATAACTATCCCTGCGCCCAAAAGATACACCCTCTATCAGAGAGGGAGAAGGGTCTTAGCTGGCAACAACCCAGGTGCTAACACCAGCCCTGGGAGGGGGGGTCGTGTTCTTATGGCTTGGGCCACTTATCAATTCATAGTAAAATTATGCAGCCTAGGGGTTCATGAAACCCTGGGGTTTCTTGATGCTCCTGGAAGGGTTTCCCGAATGGGTGAGAGTTAATTATATATATGCCGAAGACATCCCCCGTTGAATCGCCTTCTAGAATTATGTCTAATCCTACTTTATTGCGTAATCAGGGTAAGTGCTTCGTTCCGTTCCTTGTTCTGGGGAAATCACCATTAGGATCTCATCAGAGCCACGGCACAAAACAATTGAGAATGGGCCGCTGACGCAGGTGTTGGTCCTTTGACGAGGAATCTGAGAAACCGACCTGAACTTCTGCTTCGGAGGGAGATGAATCTTCTCTCAAGTTTGAAATGACAGCCATTAACTGGGTCACAATTACCTTGAGAAGAACATTTGCCCAAAGATTGCACTGAAGCACACATGACACAAAGAGGTCTGTTCCAAAGGCAATGTAAGACTTGGAGTTTAGTGGGTAGTTACCGAAAGCGGGACAGAAAGAGGGTGTTAAACCACGGCTTTTCCCAAAAGTAGCATAGGTCTATGTGCTAGGGTTGCCAGCCTCCAGGTCAGCCTTTCTTGACTTTTTTACCATTGAGAAAACCCTGAAATATTCTTTGGGCTTCCGGGAATCATGCAGAATATGGTTGGGAAGCAGAGCTGTGTACCCACTCACTGAGGGCCCCTCCTCTTCCCACCATCTCATTGAGCATTATGGGAAGGGGATGGTCAATATGACCATATCTGGTCACATCACAATAACTGTTTAACAAATTTTAAAAATAAATAAAAAACTAATTAACTCCCGCCCTTTTGGGAAACCCTTCGAGAGCCGTCAAGAAATCCCAGGGCTTTGTGAATCACAGAATCACAGAATCATAGAGTTGGAAGGGGCCATACAGGCCATCTAGTCCAACCCCCTGCTCAACGTAGGATTAGCCCTAAGCATCCTAAAGCATCCAAGAAAAGTGTGTATCCAACCTTTGCTTGAAGACTTCCAGTGAGGGGGAGCTCACCACCTCCTTAGGCAGCCTATTCCACTGCTGAACTAGACTGACAGAATCCTAGGCCCATTCCGCACAAGGACCAACGTTGCCAATTACTTTCACAAAGCAATAACGGTATTTAAAATAGTGGAATCTCGGCGTTCCGCATACCTGCATTTGTACTGGAATCCTGTAGCGTTTCATTAGTTCCCCACAGGTTTCCAGTCTTGCAGGAATCGCTAGAAAGGAAGCAATTTTTTCTGTGCTTGTTCCTGCCCCTGGCCGTCAATCAAACGAACAGCCAATGGGCAGTTGTTATCATGCTCCCGAAAAGCCGCTTTCCCCTTAAGCACAGGTTAAAAAAAAAAAAAAGTTTCAACGAATATGCCTTGATTCTTCCTAACGTAGAGACCCATTTAGCTGGCATGTGAGCTGGCGAGTCATCGTTACCACGCTCCCCCGAGTGAAAAAAAAAAACACGGGCGCGATTTTTGGCCAAAATTAAAGGGAACTGGAAAACAGGGGGCTGTGTTGTGCTTGGGGACTTAGGGGAGCTTTAAAGCACTTCTGTGGAGGGACTGTATCCAGAGAAGCCTCGCTGGGTGAATCAAGCCTCGCTGGTTTGTTGCTTTCCCCGCTCCCTCCCAGGGGGGAAAAATGGCGATTGCCTCGCCAGAAGTTCGGAGGAGAGAGTCAGGGGGAGGGACTTTGTTGCAGCCACTACATTGAGAACGCACATGTCTTTTTCGCAAGTGTTGCAGGTTGTTGGCAGGAGTGTAGCGATTTTCTAAGGGTGAATCCACTTTTCTGGATTCACCGGAAATGGCTACAAGGAAGCGATTTTAGCGCTAGTGTTGCAGGAGTGTTGCAGATTGTGTGTGACGTCATGCGGAACGGCAAATTTGTAGCGTTTACCATTTGTAAGACTTCTGCTACTTTTAACTCGTGTGGAATGGCCCCTAGAGTGGGAAGGGGCCACACAGGCCATCTAGTCCCACCCCCTGCTCAACGCAGCATCATCCTCAAGCATCCAAGAGAAAGATCTGTCCAGCTGCTGCTTGAAGACTGCCAGTGAGGGGGAGCTCACCACCTCCTTAGGCAGCCTATTCCACTGCTGAACTACTCTATGAATTTTTTTCTCCTGATATCTAGCCTATGTCATTGTACTTGTACTTTAAACCCATTACCTAAGGAGGTGGTGAGCCCAAGGGGGTTGGACTAGATGGCCTGTATGGCCCCTTCCAACTCTATGATTCTGTGATTCTGTGATCATACTTTCGGATCCTAAATTGCTAGCTCACAGGGGCTCATGGTACTTGTAGTCCATGGACATTTAGAGAGCTGCGGTTTTGGCCACCCTTGTGCTAGGCTATTGCAGTGAGTGGTCTGGTTGCCAACTCCGGGTTGGGAAATTCCTGTGGGTTCGTAGGGTGAAGTCTGCAGAGGGACTTCAGTGGGGTAGAGTGCTCTAGCATCCACCCTCCAAAGCTGCTGTTGTTTTCATCCAGGGGAGGTGATCTCTGTGGTCTGGATATAGCAGTTATAATTCCAGGAGCTCTCCAGCCCCCACCTAGAGAGTGGCAACCCGACAGGAAAATGCTTCTCTTTGGTTGCATTATGCTTTTACAATTTTAAAATGGCTGCCTTGTGCCAATTATTGTTTTAAAAGAACAAGGGATGGACGGGTGTTTGAAGAATAAGGAAAAGAAGACGTTAAAATCTACACATCAGTTGTCTCAGATTGGGTTGCCAGCTCCAGGTTGGGAAATTCCTGGAGATTTGTGGGTGGAGCTTTAAGAGACTGGGTTTGTGGAGGGGAAGGACTCAGCAGTATGTAATGCAAGAGAGGACACCCTTCAAGGCATCCATTTTCTCCAGGGAAGTGGGTCCTGGTTGCCTGTAGATCAGTAGAAATTCCAGATCTCCAAGCCCAACCTGGAGATGCATCGCCAGCTCTCCTGTTCCTCAGTAGTGGAGGATGGTAGGTAGCGTTGCCAGAACAAAGTTAGAAGAAGAGCTGGGTTTTACAGACCGCTTTGCTCTATCCAAAGGAGTCTCCAAGCGGTTTATAATCACTTTCCCTTCTTCTCCCCACAATAGACACCCTGTTAGGTAGGTGAGGCTGGGAGAGATCTGGCAAAGACTGCCCTGTGAAAACAGCTCTATCACTGCTGTGATGTGCCCAAGATCACCCAGCTGGCTGCATGTGGAGGATTAGGAGATCAAACCCAGCTCGTCCAATTGGAAGCTGCTGCTCTTAACCACTACACCGAATCGTGGAGCTGTACAGAAAGACAGAGACCTCAGTGAGGAGGGAAATTAGATCTCTACGGTCTGGAGATGAGCTGCAATTCTGGGGAGGTCCCCAGCTCCCACCTGGAGGTTGGAGACCCCGTAGGTGAACAATTTTTTTTTTTATTTTCCTGGCCCAAAGTGTTGGCTGCAACTTCTTGAACTTGCAGGGCCTTAAAAGAACGGGCAGGGGGAGTATCCATCAAGTATCCGTCAAATGGAAGAAATAATTCCTCCCTGCGGGAGCTTAATTTATTACAATCAGGGAACTTCAATCATCCCCTGAGAGCTGTCGTTTTCACAAATGCTGCTTTCGAGATGCATTCAAAGAAGGGAAGGAATAAGCCGGCCGCTAATGAACATGATGAGGAGAACAGCGCCAGTTGGCGTAATCACGGGGGCCTGTAAATGAACAATGTTCAGAAATGATGGTGGAAAATCACAGATGATAATACAGTGAGATTAGGGACTAATGTTGTTTTTTTTTACATGAAATGATCATGCAGTCCTGTGCCCACTGACTGCTGTCTAAGCTCACAGGGCTAGACCACGGTTGCTCTGCAAAAGACTGCACTGTGCACCTCTTTTTGTTAATTATCAAGGTGAATTTCTGTTTGTTTGCTTGTTTGTTTGTTTATATGCCAGCCTCAAGGCGGTTTACATGGAGCGTATGAACAATACTTGAAACAATCCATAACATATGAATAACCAGAACAATAATACTAACAACTGATAGTTGTAACAATGCAAACAATGTCAACAATGCAACAGTGCAACAGTGCAAACAGGTCCAGAGCACTCTGGTGGAGTTCTGGGAGGGAGGGGAGCAGGGACCCTTCAGTCGCTGTTGGTTGTGCCTGGTCTTAACCAAATGCCTGGCGGAAGAGCTCCTTTTTGCAGGCCCTGCGGAACTGTTTAAGCTCCGTCAGGGCCCTGATCTCCTCCGAGAGCTCATTTTACCAGGTGGGGGCCAGAACAGAGAATGCTCTGGCCCTGGTTGAGGCCAGGCGGGCTTCTTTAGGGCCAGGGACCGTTAGCCAGTTGGTGGCAGCTGAGTGTAAAGCTCTTTTGGGGGCATAGGTAGGGATTCAGTCCCTCAGGTACACTGGGCCTTGACCACATTTGGCCTTGAAGGTAATTACCAGAACCTTTAGTCTGTCCTGTCATCAGTCACAAAGCCAAAGTAGCAAGACTCTTCAAGCAAAGGTTGGAGACACACTTTTCTTGGATGTTTTAGGATGAGTAATAAAAGGGAAACTGTGGAGATTTGAGGAAAGGAAAGGAAGGAGCAATACATTTTCTAGAGTTGATCTCCATATCTAACTGCAATAAACCGAATAGCAGAGGCATACTGGTAGGAAAGAAAAAACATTCCAAATGGATCGTGACTGTGTCCACACTCGGGAATCTCCAGGCGAGAACTGGAGATTTCAAAGCTCTTACAGTCCAAATGCATCAATGAATCCCAACACAAAAGCAGTTCTCCACAGGAAGGAAAGGCAATTAACACATCAGTCGGTTACTCTTCAAAGACCAATAGTGGTAACTATGTGCAGAATGCGGTGGGTGGCGGATGGAAAGAGAGACTATGGAACCACAACAATATGACAGAACCAAACTGGTTCTGACACCACCTGGAGACTGGCGACCCCTTCTTCCAGCATCCCATGGTCCAAGCCCCTGCACAGTAGCTATTCGCCTTTGAAAAACACAGAGAAGATGCGATGACAGATCTCTCCATGACACTTCTGTTCCGGACAAAAAGCTTTTGAATCACCTCTCTTATTAAAAGTAAGGTCTAGATAATGGCGTCCAAAGCCAGAACAAATTCACCTGCAAAACCTTTTGGGTGATATGCTGCCTGTCTTCGTCACTTTTTGATGAGCATCATTACTGTTAATGGCATAATTAGGAAGTGCTGTTTAGCAACTTACTGTACCTCATTAAGCTGTTCAGAGTGCAACGGAGGTAGAATCCTGACTGAAAGGTCTTGACTTATCCAACATCTAATGAGAACAGTGTGGGCTCGTGTGTGTGCAGTTAAGGGGGTCAAATGGTTCAGGACAGGGGTCTAGCGGTCCCAGAATCAAGCGGTTCAGGTTGATAATATAAGTTTTTCAAGATTATATTGCCTTGGAATGAAAAATAAGTATGCGAGCATAGATCAGGCTTTCTCAGTCAGGATTTTGTGAAACCCTGGGGTTTCTTGATGGTCTTCAAAGGCTTTTCCAAATGGGTAGGGGTCAATCTTTTATGCACTTTTAAAATGTGTTTAACATCTATCAGGTGATTTTACCATATATGATCAGGTTGACTTCTCCCCCTCTGAAAATGGCCAATGATGGGCCTGGAGGGGGCGGGAAGGGGCAGGGCCCCAGGTGGGCGTGTCCACGGCTCTGCTTCCCAACCTTATTCTGCACGATTGCATTACTGTTGGGGTTTCTCGAAGGTTGAAGAAGGTTTTGGGGTAAAAACGTTGAGAAAGATTGGCATAGTTGGGAAGGTGGATATTCCTCCCCCTCCAGGGAGGAACATGGCAAGACTTGGAATTAAATCGAATACATAAATGACATTAAATAAACCAGAGGCTGAAAAAGCAGCAAGAATTGGGTTTTGTTCTAGACTCAGTAGCCCAGTGCTAATAAGACTTAGTGAAGTTCTACCTTCTGCTATAAGTCTGATTCTTTTTATGACGCAAGTTGAACTGTTTCCCATTTTATCACATCACCTGCAAGAAGTGCCAAAGAGGTATTTTTCTCTGTAATCCTATGTAGATGATACACCCATCTTTTTCTTATGAGGGCTACAAGCTCCGAACAACATCTGAGTGATTTAGGAGATTAGGAGCTCCCGTGGTTTGTTATTAGTTTGAAATCTTAATCCGCTGCATGGCATTATAATAAATAATCGGGGTAAACAAGTGAGCGATCATAATTCTTCAGGGAAATGAAGAACAGCAGGAGTGAAGCTTCCATGGCATTAAGGTCTCCCTTTCCACACAAATTACCTTATTAAGGAAAACAAAGGGAGGCAGGAAATACATTTGCCAATGAACAGAATCATCCATCTGAATAGTCATTCCTACCTTAGGTAGAACGCAAAGAACTTGCCCGTCAGGGTGACGGTTTGTGTTTAAACACTTGAGGCAAGTTAATGGAACTGGAAGGGAATTAAATAAACATCACAAATGGAAAGGGGGAAGAAAACACATTACACCTAAAGCACAGAAGATGAAGAGCAATAGGGCTGTGGGTGTCCTGCATTGTGCGGGAGGTTGGACTAGATGACCCAGGAGGTCCCTTCGAACTCTGTTATTCTATGGGGAGAAGAAGATGAAGAGGAGGAGGAGGAGGTGGTGGTGGTGATGGAGGAGGAGGAACAGTTGGTTCTTTTGTTGTTGTTAGGTGCGAAGTCGTGTCCGACCCATCGTGACCCCACAGACAATGATCCTCCAGGCCTTCCTGCCCTCCACCATTCCCCGGAGTCCATTTAAGCTCGCACCGACTGCTTCAGTGACTCCATCCAGCCACCTCATTCTCTGTCGTCCCCTTCTTCTTTTGCCCTCGATCGCTCCCAGCATTAGGCTCTTCTCCAGGAAGTCCTTCCTTCTCATGAGGTGGCCAAAGTATTTGAGTTTCATCTTCAGGATCTGGCCTTCTAAGGAGCAGTCAGGGCTGATCTCCTCTCGGACTGACCAGTTTGCTCACCTTGCAGTCCAAGAAGAAGAAGACTTGGAACGCTCAATCGTGCTTCAATTCTAGCAGGGAATTCAAAGGGGAAGGCACAATATCAGGTTTTGAGAGGAACCTGACTGTCATTGTGTAGTGGCGTGATCCTGACTGATGTTTTTGATTACTTTTTTTTTGGGGGGGGGAGTACCTTTGTATATATTTTAGACATCTTGGTGGTTAGGGTTACCAACCTCCAGGTGGAAACTGGAAATCTGCCGTTACAACTGATTTCCTGACTGCTGAGATCAGCCCCCCACCCCTCCCAGAGAACATGGCTGCTTTGGAGGCTGGCCTCTGTGGTATTATACCCGACTGAGATCCCTTCACTGCCCTCCTTAGCCCCCTACCCCCAAGTCTACAGATATTTCCCAAAGGAGAGCTGACAACCCAAGATGGCAGCCTCCCTGAGTGCAGAAAGGTAGGATGCAAATTTTACAAATAAATAAATGATATACCGGTGGGTTTTTCACAGTTGGAAGTCATCAACATTTAGGGTCCAGCAAGACATAAAACCACCCTCCCGTCACAGGGACATGCCGCCATTTTAAGAGAGATCTGAAAATGCCACCGGAACATCATCCTGATCGGGCCTGTGGCACAGCAGGCTCAGGCGTTCTCATCCCTCTCTGCTCCTTTTCATTTGCTGACATGGCTGCACCCCTCCCCTCCAGTTTGGGACTTGAAAAGCTGCAGGGGGGCGGCTGTCACAAGAGTGCTTCAACCAGCCCCTTGTGACTTTTTTTTTTTTTGAATACCTATAAAAGGCTACAGACCCATGGCTCACAACAGGGTTTTTTAAACCTTATTTACTTGTATCCTGACTTAAGGTAAAGGTAAAGGTATCCCCTGTGCAAGCACTGGGTCATGTCTGACCCTTGGGGTGACGCCCTCCAGCGTTTTCATGGCAGACTCAATACGGGGTGGTTTGCCAGTGCCTTCCCCAGTCATTACCATTTTACCCCCCAGCAAGCCGGGTACTCAGTTTACAGACCTCAGAAGGATGGAAGGCTGAGTCAACCTTGAGCTGGCTGCTGGGATCGAACTCCCAGCCTCATGGGCAAAGCTTTCAGACGGCTGCCTTACCACTCTGCGCCACAAGAGGCTCTTTTGTATCATGACTTAGAATCATAGAATCATAGAGTTGGAATCATAGACTTTCTTCCCAGTAGGGTCCCAAGGGGGCTTATATAACTCTCTTCTCCTCCATTCCTCCTCACAACAACCCTTCGTGGTAGATTGGGCTGAGGGACGAGGGATTGGGTCAAGGTCACCCAGCACGCTTCCACGGCAGAGGGGATTTGAACCCCAGGTTTCCAAGATCCTAGTTCGACCCTTTAGCCACTGCACCACGCTAGATTTCACTCCGCTGATCTAATTATGCTGGCATCTAGAAGATCACTTATGTCTTTTATCACCTTTTCTCTGAAAGTTCTTAAGCAGAGGCTAGATAGTCATCTGGCAGAAATGCTGATTGTATGAACTTAGGCAAATGGTGAGTGGGTGGGCAGGGAGTGATGTGACAGAGTTTGGGTCTCATGGTCCTTTCTTGCGTACCCAGGGAAATGTCGATTACCACTTTGGGATCAGGAAGTGAATTTCTGCCAGGCCAGACTGGACAGGGATTCTAGTTTTTTGGGGGAGCATCATCTGGGCATGGAATTGGGGTAACTGTAGGTGGGTGGGTAGTTTTGAGCATGGGCAGGTGTCTGTTGTGGGGAGAGGAAGGGAAGGTGACTATAAACCGCTTTGAGACTCCTTAGAGAAGTGAAAAACGAGGTAAACAAACCAACTGTTCTTCAGTGGTGAGTTTGAACAACAGGCCTGTCCCAGGATGACCCAGGGAGTTTCTCCATGGTGTTGCGTGAAGTATCAAAATTTCTAAATTCACGACTTGCTGTTTTAACGCTCTCAGTAATCCGAATACCTTGAATTCATTGATTAACAAAGAAGATTATTTTGCATCTGTAGGACAGGAATGAGAGCCTCTTGTGGCGCAGAGTGGTAAGGCAGCCGCCTGAAAGCTTTGCCCATGAGGTTGGGAGTTCAATCCCAGCAGCCGGCTCAAGGTTGACTCAGCCTTCCATCCTTCCGAGGTCGGTAAAATGAGTACCCAGCTTGCTGCTGGGGGGTAAATGGTCATGACTGGAGAAGGCACTGGCAAACCACCCCGTATTGAGTCTGCCATGAAAACGCTAGAGGGCGTCACCCCAAGGGTCAGACATGACTCGGTGCTTGCACAGGGGATACCTTTACCTTTACCTTTAGGACAGGAATGAGCTGGAGTCAGGGTTGTGGCTTCCAATGTAATTGACAAATGCATGGCTAGATCCATAGCATGCAGTGGAGGGAAGATCCATGGTTTGCTTGTATAAATTGGTATTTTTCAGGGGTGTTGGTTGGTTCGGTTCAGTTCTTCTTGGAAGGAGGAGGAGGAGGAGGAGTTGGTACTTATATGCCTCTTTTGTCTTCCCAAAGGTCAGAACAGCTTTATCAGTGCTGTGAGAGCTTGGCCCTTGTGGCCCTTCCTTGCATGCCCAGGGAAACGCTGGAGGCCAGTTTGCAGTTGGGAAGCAAATTTCTTCCAGGCCAGACTGGATTCTGGAGATTTCGGTGGCCATGGACTTGGGTCCGGTGGTTGCGAATGGCGGTATATAAATCCAAATATAAATAAATGCATTAAATAAATGCATTAAATCAATCAATAAATGTCACTCCTGCAGGGGTGAGGCCAGCTGCCCGCGGCGGCCCCTCCCAGCTCTGATCCCAAGGCGCCCCTGGACCCCCATTCCTGCACTGGCGGCGGGGGCCTGAGCATGTGCAGAGCGCACCCTTCCACCCCACGCAACCGCCCGGCTCCCCCGGGAGAAGGGCTGGGGCCGGGCCGCCGCCAGGGGACGCTCCGCTCTCTGCCGGGCCGGGCCGGGCCAGGCCGCCTGCGGGGCTCCGGGGCCGCCGCGATGCTGGGCGAGGCGGAGGCGCCGTCGGGGGCGGGCGAGGCGAAGCCCCCGTGTGCAGCGGGGGTCCCTCTGCCCGCGGCGGCGCCGCCCGAGCCGCCCTCCGCACAGGCCGCGGCGCCCGAGGAGGCCACGCCGACCACGCCGCCCGCCGCCGCCGCCCCGCCCGCCCTGCCGCCGCCCTTGCCGCCCGTGCCGCTGCCCGTGCCCGTGGTCTGGAGCCCCGAGGTGGAGGTCTGCCTCTTCCACGCCATGCTCGGGCACAAGCCCGTCGGTGAGCAGCCCCAACGACAGACCGCCCGTAGGCCCCGACGAGGCCCCGGCCTCGAGTAGCCGCGCCGCCCGGGCAGGGGGGCGGGCAGGCGGCGGAGGGCCGGGCGGCCAAGCGGCCAGCTCCAGAGGGCGGGGAGTTCTCTCGCTTGATTGCTTGCTTCCTTCCTAGCTCTTTCTTTCCTTGTGTATTTCTCTTTCCTTCTTTTCTTTCTTTCTTTATGTCTCTTTCTTTCTCTCCTTCCTTCCGCCCTGCCTCCCCTTTCCCCTCCTTCTTTCCTCTCTCTCTCTCTTTCCTTCCTTCCTCTCTTTCTCTCCTTCCTCTCTTTCTCCTTTGCCTTCCTCCCTCTCCTTTGCATTCCTTTCTCTCTCTCCTTCCTTCCTTCCTTCCTTCCTTCCTTCCTTCCTTCCTTCCTTCCTTCCTTCCTTCCTCTTTCTTTCTTTCTTTCTTTCTTTCTTTCTTTCTTTCTTTCTTTCTTCTCTCTCTCTCCCCCTCCCTCCCTCTTCCTTCCTTCCTTCCTTCCTTCCTCTTTCCCTCCCTTCCTTCCTCCCTCTCTCGTTCTCCTTTTCCTTCTTCCCTCTCCTTTGCCTTCCTTTCTCTCTCTTTCCTTCCTTCCTTTCTCTTTCTTTCTTCTCTCTCTCTCCCCCTCCCTCTCTCTTCCTTCCTTTCTCTTTCTCTTTCTCAAGTCTTCCTTCCTTCCTTTCTCTTTTTCAATTCTTCCTTCCCCTCTCTCTCCTTCCTTCCTTCCTTCAGGACCCTACTTACAATAACGGCTAGTGCAAACTGTACACAGTGTTATACTCTGCGCTGCTGGATGAGAAAACTGAATGAGTCCCCCATTGTCCCAAATGCAGCAGCCTCCGATGTGTGCTTCAGATTGCTGCTAAAATGCAATTTTTTTGCCGGGGTGTCTAAAGCTGTTTGTGTGGGTTAAGGAAAATTAGAGCAATGTATATTCAAGCGGGGAGGACTGTGGTTCTGGAATGAATGGAGATCTGAGTTCTAAGAAGTTATATGTTGGTACCCCCTCTGAGCCTTTGGGGAATGGTGGGTTATAAATATAATTTCATCATCATAATTATTATTACTCAAGCACCCAGCTGGCTGCATGTGGAGGAGTGGGGAATCAAACCCTGTTCTTCAGATAAGGTCCACCACACTGGTTCTCAGTAGGGAGATTTGGGGGCAGAACTTGTGACCGGTGATATTTGTGAGGGGGAGGGCTAACAGCAGGGTATAATGCCATAGAGCAGAGGTGGTAAAACTGGCTTTCCAGATGTCCATGGGCCACCATTCCCATAAGCCTGTGCCAGCACAGGCTGTCAGGAGCTTGTGGGAATTGTAGTCCATGAACATCTGGAGAGCTGCAACTTGGCCACCCCTGCCGTAGAGTCTGCCCTCCCCAGGAGCTGTTTTCTCCTGGGAAAACTGATCTCTGTACTCTTTATTTAGTTATTTCTTTTATTTATATATGAATTTATATACCACCGCTTAGCATAATCTCGTGGCGGTTTTCAATAAAACAAAATATGATGCCCGTAAAACCCCTTAAAATATAAACATTAACATTAAAACTTTCAAGACGATGATATAAATCAAGTTCTAACTTCCACCCCCTGTTCAGCATTCGGTCAAATGAGCTCTCACATCAGGAGATCTCCTGGGGAATTTTGTTCTGTGATGGTCTCTTTTTTTGTTCCTACTTGTTTCAGTGTTCTTGCTTTGAGATGTTCTCCAGCCCACAGTGTGTGATGTGATGCCAAATGCCCCTCACTGAATTGCGGTGGTTCTTTTTCTGTTTCTATTTCCCTCCTCCCCCTCCCTCCTCCAGGTGTGAACCGTCACTTTCATATGATCTGCATCAGAGATAAGTTCAGCCAGAATATCGGGAGGCAGATCTCTTCCAAAGTCATCTGGGATCATCTCAGCACTATGTATGACATGCAAGCCCTGGTGAGTCTAGCCAGTCGAGGAGCTGAAATTGATCCGCAGTTGATCCGCCAGTTGGAGACCTGTTTGCTCCAAGCCATATGCAGTTCTGAAGCTGCGGATTAATAGACCCAGAGAATGGGGCCAGGTTCAGATAAGGGACAGTCATCTGCAGTTTCCCCATGTTTGCAGAAAAATGTGAAAAGCTGAAAAAAGGGAATGGGGGAAGAAGGGGAAGTAAAATTTGCTCCAAAGAGAAGAATGTTGGCTGCACTTTCTTTGGGGTGGCCATAAAGCAGGTAGATGAGTTGGAGCTGCCTGAGCTGAGTGGGTATGAGAGCGAGAGAGAAAGGGAGCTGAAATGGCTTTATTTATTTTATTTAAAGTAAATTGGCCCCTTGGCTGGATGAGGAGTCAAATAGCTAGAGGTTTTTCGCCTGCCGCCTTTTAGCACTAATTGTAATTAATGGGAATTTTGGGGTTTTATTGTGTTTTATTTTTTATCATTGTAAACCGCCGTGAGCCCTACTGGGAACGGTGGTATAGAAATCTAAGTATAAATAAAACAAATTAAAAAAAATTATTGATTCGATTTATATATCGCCCCTCACTAGGACGTCTCAGGGCAGCGAACATAGAACCAGTCAAATAGAATGAACATTAAAGTACTTTTAACAATCCAGACCAGAACAATCATTTCAGTTAATAGGCAACAACAACGTAACTTAGAAATAAGGGCAACTGCAGCAGTTGAGGGCGAAGACCATGAGCTTGGGGCAGTGGGGCTGCTTGACGGGTGGATCCAGGCTGCAGGAGGCCCTTCAGCTGCACTTCAGCTGACCGCCTGGCGGAAGACCTCCTTTCTGCAAGCCCTAAAGAACTGTTCTAGGTTCTATTAGGGGAGCTCGTTCCACCAGGTTGGGGCCACACTCGAAAAGGCCCTGGCTCTTGTTGAGGCCAGGAGGGCTTCTTTGGGGCTAGGGATCACCAGTCTGTTAGTGCAGTGGTCCCCAACCCGCAGGCTACGGCCCGGTGCCGGGCCGCAGCTCCCTCTCCTCGCCCCCTCCCCACAGTAAAAAAACTTCCCAGGCCACAAGCTTGCGGCCCGGGAAGCTTCTTGCTGCGGGAGGGGGAAAGAGGGAATCAGGGCTGCACCGCACATTATGCAAGCGCGGCTGGGCCGCGTATGCACACATGCGCCATGCGCAGCCGAAATCGCACGTGCGCGGCCCTTTTGCGCACACGAAAAGGGCCGCGCACGCGCAATTTCGGCCATGCATGGCGCATGCGCAATGCGCTGCCGTGCAGGCGCGGCATGTGCGGGCGGGCAGTTGCCCTGCCGGTCCCCAGCCTTAAAAAGGTTGGGGACCACTGTGTTACTGGATGGAGCGTACCACTCTTCTGAGGGTGTGGACGAGCAGACGGTCCTTGAGGTACACGTCTGCATATGGCAGGAGGGGAGGGGGGACTGGAGCTACCACCCACCATGTGAGCCATGCAGATGTTGACAGTGGTTTTGCAGATGGCCTGGCAGGTAAGTGGGCAACTCAGCGGGTGGTTCATGACCCCCGGTTTAGAGGACATGGATTCTTTTTGCAAAGACATTTGTTCAGGGGTGTTATTTCTTTTTCTTTTTCAGCATGAGTCTGAGATTCTGCCCTTCCCCAATTCAGAAAAAAATTTCATCCTCCCAGAAGAAATTATCCATGAGGTAAAAGAAGGTAAGATTGGATGGTCCTCCCACCCCCAGCCGCCTGCCCGCTAGCGCCCGCTGTATTGGGCCTTCAACGGGTCTTAAATCTAGTACTTAATAATACTTATACTGGCTTTTAGAATGGATTGTTTTAATATGTTGTAACCCGCCCTGAGCTACCAGGAAGAGCAGCAAATAAGAATAAAGGTTGTTATTATTATATGAACAACCAGTTGTTAAAAATTACAATGGATTAATCATTTGGGACTTGTGGTCCGACAGTGAATTTGTAACCTTGCGGTCCTCAGCTGTGAAAATTTCTTTGCTTCCAAAAGAAATGCTTGGAATGTTTGCCGTGTTCCTCCTCTCAGGTTTCACAGGATCAAAAGACGGCCATAACATTTAGTTTCTAAGAAATCATTCCCTTTGGCTTCTTTACAGCTTCAGGGTTGTTGTTTTTTTAGGGGGATGAGGTGCTTTAGTTTCTGATGTTAGCCCCTGCACTAAGCTTTCTAGTCTCTTCCTTGTACCTAATTCATGAAAATCTTGATGGGGAGGGGGGGGGGTAACAGCATTCCCCTTTAACAGTGTGAGATTGTTGCCATGAGCACTTTTAGCCAGCCTTGCACGCTTCAATACGAGTAAAAGGAAATTGAACATGGTATCAGTGCTTGTTCTCCCGTCACTTGCTCCTAATCATCTCTGCAGGTAAAGTGATGATCGAAGAGGATGTGAAAGAAGAAATAAAGGAAGAGATGGAATCTCACGTGGGGCCCGAAGAAGGTCAGAGTGATTAATTGTAGCCGTCTGTAAGATCTGCAGTATTCCTGCCTCCTGGTCTTTAACCGCATGCTATAAGGCAGGGGTAGTCAACCTGTGGTCCTCCAGAGGTCCATGGACTACAATTCCCATGAGCCTCTGCCAGCAGGGGCTCATGGGAATTGTAGTCCATGGACCTCTGGAGGACCACAGGTTGACTACCCCTGAGGGAACCCCGTGCTTTTAATAATATGGGCTGGAACAGTGGTGGGGAAGTAGATGCTGTCCCATTGTACAAATACAGCCAGTCCCTCTCCCGCTGGCTTGGACAAGAGGGGGGAGAAAAGATAGCGGTGCCAATTTGGAGTCAGGCTGGGACACTGGAAAGGCAGTTGCCGCTTATGATTTTGCGGATCCCTAGTCTGCCCTGGTCTGCATGGCCCTGCTAAGCTTGCTCTCACCAGATCTTGGAAATTAAGCAGGTCAGGTCAGCCCTGGTCAAGATTGGGACGGGAGACCTCCGGGGAAATCCACGGTCGCTATGCAGAGGCAGGCAAATGAGAAACCACCTCTGAACATCATGTGCTTTGAAAATGGATTTCAAAAAGTTGTTAGGAGTCTGTTTATTTCACACGGATGGATGTCCGGAATTGTTTTCATGGGCTTTTAATACGGACAGCTGTAACCCGCCAGGAGCCAGTTTGGGAGTGGCAGGCAATAAGTCTAAAAATAAATAAATAAATAACAAAGGATAAATAAATAAAAACAAACAAACAAATCTTATGGGGCACCAAAGCCGGGGGCAACTTGATGGCGCTTTCCACCTTTCCTCTACGGCTCAGCCTATATGTGGGTTGTGGGGACATGACATCCTGAATCAGCAGGCCTGACATCCCAACGTCTTCTGTGTAAAACCAGCCTGAGGGTCACTTCCTTTGCTGCTTTGGAAAGAGGCAAGCGCAGTCTTAATGGCTGAATGATCCAGCTCCCCACCCCCCACCCCTGAGCTGTGTTGTTGAGAATAATTTACTTTAGAGGGTGAAAGTAAAGAGCAGTGGCCTCTAATCTGCAGAATTGGGTTTGATTCCCCATTCCTCCTCCACATGCAGCCAGCTGGGTGACCCTGAGTCAGTTACGGTTCTAATATCATACAAGAGTATAAGAAGGACGGTCTAAGAGCCAGTTTGGTGTAGTGGTTAGGAGTGTGGACTTCTAATCTGGCACGCCAGGTTCGAATCTGCGCTCCCCCACATGCAACCAGCTGGGTGACCTTGGGCTCGCCACAGCACTGATAAAACTGTTCTGACCAAGCAGTGATATCAGGGCTCTCTCAGCCTCACCCACCCCATAGGGTGTCTGTTGTGGGGAGAGGAATGGGAAGGTGACTGTAAGCCACTTTGAGCCTCCTTCGGGTAGGGAAAAGCAGCATATAAGAACCAACTCTAATAATAATAATAATAATAATAATAATAATAATAATAATAATAATAATAATAAAACCAAATAGAGAAAAAGACTATCCGTCTTCAGTGAGATTTTTTCATCAGTGACAAGTCCTCTGAGTCCTCGATATCTATCAATTTTATAGGCATTGAAAGACCGGTATCCCCATACCAATGTGAGCCTGTGGCCAGTATTATATTATGATTATACATAAGCTTTAAATTTTTGATACCTATAAAATTGATAAAAATATCGAAGACTCAGAGGACTTGTCACTGATGAAAAAATCTCACTGAAAACGGATATTACCTGGATTCCGTTTTGACAGAAGTCCTACAGAATAAACAGATAAGGAAAACTACAAAAAAGGACACTTTTCTTTCTTTTATGAATATATTTATCGTATTCCCATTGGATAGGTCCTTTTCTCTCTGTCCAGTTATGGTTCTGGCTGAGGTTTCTTAGCCCCACAACGTCTGTTGTGGAGAGAGGAAGGGAAAGCGATTGTAAGCTGCTTTGAGACTCGGGTAGTGAAAAGCGGGATATAAAAACAAACTCTTCTAGCACATGCGGTGCATGGGCAATCTGCATTCCTGTTTGGCCATGTTCTCAGTGTGAGATGTTAAAAATAGCTTGGTGGTCAATTCCTGCTGCCACTGGACACAGACGCCCTTTGGTTGTACGTTTTTAGTGCTGGTATTTACTCCACCCCCCCAGTCTAAATCGCTGCCGTGTCTACAATTGGACCAAATTCCTGTGTGATTATTAGTTGCTATTATTTCGATTTATTGGCCGCCCCTCCCCAGAAATAGGGCGGGGCAGCTAACATCAATAGAACACATATATACAAATATAAAACATTTGGCGTTAATTTTGAAAATATATATATTTTTTTTTTATAATAATTTTATTGTTTATTATTATATAAAGCATTTACAGAGAAGTTGTAAGGAGAAAACGACCAGTTGATATGGTTTGCCATCTCTTTTAACATAGATATTTAGTTCTCATCACATATTATTCCTAGTCTAGAAGTTTTTACCATATTTCTTAGCCAAGTGATTGTTAATACATATGAGATCTGTTATAAGAATACATTCTGTTATTATCTTAAATGATATTAGGTCAATCTCCTTCATAAGTTGGCCCTAACCCAAGAATTACTACTGTTGTCTTGTTAATGCCTATAAAATATGGTTTGTCATCCTCTTTTGGCATACTTATTAACATACATATTCAATTCCCATCGCATATTAATCCTGATCTAGGAGTTATTACCATCTTTCTTAACAAAGTAGTAGTTGATACATAGGAAGGTATAATTTATTATAAGGATATATTCTATTACTGTCTTAAGTGATATAAAGTCAGTTCCCTTCATATATTAGACCTGTCCTAAAGATTACTATTGCTTTTTTTTTTTTTTTTTTCTCACAAGAAGCCAGGAGAATACTCCATTGTTCAGCTCATCTTTCAGGTGGTCGCAGAAAATGAAATTGTATTTTTTTCCATAGTAGAGTGTTTCTGATTGTCCTTCTGTCAGGGCCAGAGAAATCTCTTGCTTGATTCTTGCTTGTAGTCGCCTTTAAGGGGGCTCTGAATCCTTTGTCAATCTGGATCTCTTCCTCTGGTCGCACAGAAATATCTCCTGATAGCTTCCTAGTTGCTGTCGCTTTTGAATAGACTCTTTTTATTTTGCTGATCCAAGTCATTTCCTGCTCTGAATAGACTTCCAGGTTTTTGGTACTTTCCTTCCATGAATCTGTTTTCCCGGGTTCTTTAAAGATCCTTTGGGTTTTTACATCTCTGGCACTCTCTCCCTCCTGAAGTTTCACTTGATTTACTGTTGGCTGAGCTGCGTCATCAGCTGGTCTCTCCGGATCTTGGGCTCCATCCAAAAACTCCCCCTTAGTCCCACGAATTTCCTTTTCCAGCTTATTGACTGCTTTCAGTATCTCTGAGTTTCCTTTGCATAACAAATGGAAAAGCTGTGCCTTAGATAATTCTTCCATAGTTCTAGGCAGTCACAAACTATAAACAGAAAGTCTCGTGAGGTCTCGCGGGAGCACGAGCGATCCCAAATTATCAGTTTGTCGATCTCCGTATCAAGTCAAATTCTCCCACTGAACGTTCACCCATAAATCTTCAAAGCACTCTCTTTGTTTGGTTAATGGGTGTAATTAGCTGGGAGTCTCTCACTCGGGGAAAGAAGGAATTCGCTTGTAAGTTGGTTGAGGGAGAGGGAGGGAAGAGCTTGTGAGAGGAGAGAGAGAAAAGCCAGAAAGCTTTCAATTCTTACTGTTGTAGGTTCAGCTTCTGTCAGCTTCTGCTCCTATCAATCTGGTAAATGATGGTCTGGGAAGAATGTGAGGTCGGCTGGTCGTTTCAAGCTTGTAACGTTGTTTGCGACAAAGACGCCATCTTGACCTTGAGCTCAAGCCGCTATTAATCCAAGGAGGTCTTGCTTCTCCCTACGGATCTGTAGGACCCTCAGGTCACCGTTCCCGGTTCCTGGGGCGACCGGTGAACAGATTTGCGTATCTGTTCAGGTCAGCCAGGTGCATAAGCACCTAACCCTCGGCATGGCTTAAGAGCTGAACTGAAGTCCAGCTTTCCTTATGGCGCCATCTTGAGGTCTCCAGCCAATTTTGAAAATATATTTAATCTAAAACCGTACTTGATCTAAAATCATACCTGAGCCATATGGAAGGGTGGCATATAAATCTAATAAATAAATACTTGAGTACGCTGGAGCTGTCAGCTTGGGCCACGGTAACTCTGGCTTCGGCTTTGTGTGCAGATTTCAGGGTGGAAGGGGAGGGGGAGAGGGAGGGATGGAGGGTGCGTCTTGATGTCATATTGGGCTTATGTTGGGCTCAACTATATGCCTGGTGGAAGAGCTTCATCTTGCAGGCCCTTCGGAACTTTGTCAGCTCCGATATGGCCTGAGTCTCGTCCGGCAACTCATTCCACCAGTCTCAAATCAGAGCCAAAAAGTACTTGAAGGGCTGTCATACAGAGCAGGGCTAGTCAGCCTGTTGTCCTCCAGATGTCCATGGACTACAATTCCCATGAGCCCCTGCCAGCAAACGCTGGCAGGGGGCTCATGGGAATTGTAGTCCAGGAACATCTGGAGGACCACAGGTTGACTACCCCTGATATAGAGGATGGAGCAGTGTTGTTTTCTGTTGCCCCAGAGAGTCAGTTCCGGAACCATTGGGTTTAAATTAATTCAAAAGAACTTTCAGCTAAACATCCGGAAGAAGTTCCTGACAGCTAGAGCAGTTCCTCAGTGGAATGTGTCATTCGGAGGGAATTTAGGCAGATGGTGAGTGGGTGGGCAGAAGGGACTGTGTCTGAGCTTGGCTCTTGTGGCCCTTTCTTGCATGGCCAGCAAAATGCCGATCACTTTAGGTTTGGGAAGTGAATTTCTTCCAGGCCACACCGGCTAGGGATTATGGTTTGAGGGGAGGGGGAGCATCATCTGGGCATGGAATTGGGGTCACCGTGGGTGGGCAGGGAGTTGTGAATTTCCTGCATTCTGCAGGGGGTTGGACTAGATGGCCCTGGAGGTCCCTTCCAACTCTGATTCTATGATGTGTGATTCGGAGGGGAGGGAGTTTCGATTGTGTTTTCCCCCCTTTTTAAAAATCTTTACCCATCTTGTTGGACCTTATAAGGGCAGAAAGCCTGAACATAAATGTTGTAAATAAAATAATAAATACCTCTTTGCATTTAGACAATAAGCACATTGCTGGAACCCACACCCTGACTTTGTAGCCGCAATCAAACAGACGTGCAATACTCATTTTGTCCCCCTGATTGTTTCCTCTGTCTTCAGTATATGCCTCTCTGGGAAGCCTGGGGAAATCAGCGGAGAAGCCAAGCACTAAGGAGAAAGAGAGAAGCTCCTCCGAATCTGGCTCCAAAGAAGGAGGAGACAAAAGGAAGCGGAACAGAGTCACGGAGAAGGTCTTGAACGCCAACAGCAACCCTTCCAGTCCGAGCGCCGCAAAACGGCGCAGAACATGAGCAACGGTGGAACAAGACCCTTTGGCTCCGAGACCTTGGTCAGCCGAACGTTTTGCAGCCTCTAGTTAGCAAAAGGAAGAAGGATGAGTGGAAAATACATCCCCCTCCCCCCCAGAGGATGAGTCGAGTCGTCTCCCCTGAGAACAGCGTTTCCCGATGTGCGCAGAACAGCTGAACGGTGTCTTTCTTCTCAAAGGCCTGCATGACTGGGAGTCTGGCAGCTTTACAAGCCAGGGTGTTTACCGAGCAAGTCAGGCAGCGGCATTTTTTACATACCAGCTTCTCGCTATATACTTTCCTCCTTTTTTGAGCCTGGTATTTATAGAGGGAAGAAAAGAGGTACAGTTTTTGAAGAACCCAAGCGGCCGCTCTTTGAGACACATTTGACTCCGGTGCTCGCGTTGCTAAAAGTTTTCACAGCCTCAATGTTTTCTTAGTCAGTGAGACACCTGATCTACCCAAGGCCAGAGAATCTCACCAGAGGAGTGCACAAAACAGAGAGTGCCTGCATATGAATGTTCTTTGCTTCCGTCGCGCTAAGCTGTGTCTCTCTCGGAAATCGCCGGTGTAAATGACTGTTCAGGCTGTAGAAAAACGTACCATTAAACAGCACAAAGAAGGGACTTATTTCTCTGCAGAAGCGCTCATTAAATGTTTTGAAAACCAAGGCAGGCAATGTTGTCTGGAGACCGCAGCGTAAAATAAAATGTGATGTGCGAAACAAAAGGTTCAGCTCCAGCTGCGTGGAGGAGATGGAATGAGTTGTCATCTCAGATTTCCGTACTGTATTAATGACATCTTCATGGTCTTCGATGCAAGATGTTCGTTTAAAGTCAACGAAGCTGTTTGCATCGGAGGCATTTGCCACGTCGGGGTCATAAATGCGTTTGTGTTTGTATATTTTTGTATTCATTATTTAATTTAGGGTTTCCCCCCCCTAAATACCACCATCACCACCAGAAGTTGTAAGACGGAGAGAATGCTGAATGTGGTAGCATCATGATACTCTTAACTGCTCGAATTCAGTGGAGATCGGTTTTAATTTAAAGTGCTTCGGCTTTTACGCTAGGTTGTTGAACGGATAGGATTTGTAGTAATAAATTTTTCCCCTTATCGGGGTGGAAAACGTATTTTTATAAGAAGAAGAAAACAAGTTGATGAATGAAGGCAGCTAAAAAGTTGCCAGTTTTGTTTTTGTATTAACCTTTCCTGTTCAATAAAAGAGTTCCGGACAGTATATATTGCTGTGATTCTGCCTCTGGTCTTGATAAAAGAATAAACTGGATAAACCAGGTCAGGTTTATTCCCATAAATAAGAATCTTCCCTCACTGATAAAGGTGGAGTTCTTACACATAATAGATGCTTTAATAAACGTGTGTCTTGACTATGCTGTTTCAGGTTGCAGGTGAGGGCTTGCATGATGTAATATGTGCTCATGAAAGAAAATTATTCCTCCACGGAGAAAATGTGGGTGAGAGGGAAAAGCTAGGACAGACCCATTTCCCCTGACCAGAGTGTTTCTTTCTATATAGAGCAGCTTTTAATAATTGAAAAACCCCAACTGCATTTGGGAGTAGAAGAATCCAGATTCAGGTTGATCTGCTGATTAGAGAGAATTCCTGCATGTGCTCATGCAACAAGATAATCTAGATCAGGGGATCACTGGCAGTCTTCAAGCAAAGGTTGGATACACACTTTTCTTGGATGCTTTAGGATGCTTTGGGCTGATCCTGCGTTGAGCAGGGGGTTGGACTAGATGGCCTGTATGGCCCCTTCCAACTCTATGATTCTAACCCAGGGCCCGTGGGCCCCCTGGCATTCTGACCCTTTTTCTGGTTCCTGCCAAATAATTTTAGAAAATAGGTGGCGTTTGCACCCAGCGTGGCTTCTGATTGGCAGTTAGGAGGTCTGATGGCCATGCAGACCTTAAAACAAATTATTTTAAAACAATATGTTCATTTTTAAAGGCATCCTGTTCAGGAGAGAGCATCGGCCTTAAATAAGGCAGAGTTAATATTAGAGTCCTGCATAATCTCATTCTCTGATGTGTGGTTGGCTCCACCTTCCATGGCAGCCATTTTGTGGTTGCTCCCAGCACTCCGGAAGAATGCCAAAGGTACCTTTGGGCTTAGAAATGTTGGAGACTCCTGATCCAGAGATTCAGGCGTTGAGGGTACCTCTCCATGGAAATTCACTGAGAGCCAGCTTGGTGTAGTGATTAGGAGCGCCAACTTCTAATCTGGTGAGCCGGGTTTGATTCCCGGCTCCTCCAAATGCAGCCTGCTCGGTAACCTTGGGCTCACCACAGCATTGATAAAACTGTTCTGACCTAGCAGGAATATCAGGACTCTCTCATCCTCACCTCCCTCACAGGGTGTCTGTTGTGGGGAGAGGAAAGGGAAGGCGAATGTAAGCTGCTTTGAAACTCCTTCTGGTAGAGAAAAGCGGCATATAAGAACCAACTCTTCTTTAGTAATCTTCGGGCTCTTTCAGCCTCACCTCTCTCATATGGTGTCTGTTGTGGAAAAAGGAAAGGGAAGGCGAATGTAAGCTGCTTTGAGACTCCTTCAGGTAGAGAAAAGTGGCATATAAGAACCAACTCCTTCTTCAGTAATCTCAAGGCTCTCTTAGCCTCACCTCCGTCACAGGGTGTCTTGTGGGGAGAGGAACGGGAACGATATTATAAGCTGCTTTGAGACTCCTTCAGGTAGAGAAAAGCGGCATATAAGAACCAACTCTTCTTCTTCAGTAATCTCAGGGCTCTCTCAGCCTCAACGCCTTCACAGGGTGTCTGTTGTGGGGAGAGGAAAGGGAAGGCGAATGTAAGCCCCTTTGAGACTCCTTCTTCAAGGGCTGGGGCAAAAGAGGCTCTTTTGCTTAACAATTCCTGGGTACAAATGCCATATCAACAGCCATTCATTTATATCCCACCCATTCTTCTGAAATGTGTTGGAAAAGAGTTTTATGGATATCATGGACCACCAAAATGACAAATTGGTTAGTCCCCTAGAAGAGCCTACCTCCACTTTTTAACCATTGAGAAACCCCTGAAACATTCTTCAGGCTTCAGAGAACCCCAGAAGTGGCACAATTGTGCAGAATATGGTTGGGAAGCAGAGCTGTGCACATCCCCCCCCCGCGCCCCATGGAAAAAAAGGGTAGGGCCGTGGCATGTCCTAGTACAGCCAGTCCAAACCGAGCATATTTGAAGCATTAACTTTTTCATAATTTATGATTTCATAATGTAGAATTGCTCAAGCAAAGACACAAAGTGAGATTTCAGCCGTGTTGGGGAAAGATTAATCCACGGTTAGGCAATATTGACAAAGTTCTTTTAATATATTTTGACTAACAGCACAAGACGAGATGTAAGAATGGGGCTGTTTCAGCTTCTCCCTTAAGACATCTGGAGATTTATTTGTATTGCCGACATGTTTCTTTCGTGCTGTAAAAGTACATTTTATAAGATTAATTTTTTAGAATGGTTCTCTTTGCTAAAGAAGTTTTTTGGAATTGACGGTCTCAAGCACTCTTTTTCCATGGCAACATCAGAAAATATTGAATGTTTGTGTTTCAAACAGTGGGAAGAAGGTATTAAGGCAGCCTTTCTCAACTTTTTAACCATTGAGAAACCCCTGAAAGATTCTTTAGGCTTCGAAAACCCCCAGAAGTGGCACATTCATGCAAAATATGGTTGGGAAGCAGAGCTGGGGCCCCGGCCCTTCCTTACTCCATCATTCCCACCCACTCCAGGCCCATGATTGGCCATGGGGGAGTGTCCACATGACCATATATGGTCATATCACCCAATAAAAATTTAACAAATGTAAAATATATTAAAAATTAATGAACTCCCACCCATTCGTGAAACCCTTCCAGGGCTGTCAAGAAATCCCAGGATTTCACAAAACCCTGGTTGAGAAAGCCCGGTGTAGGGAGTTAGAGTGCTGGATTAATCATGGGTCGGACACGACTTCGCACCTAACAACCACAACAACACAATAGGAATTAGTTAGCTGTTAGAAATTCACATACATTGCTGCTTTTCTCTACCTGAAGGAGTCTCAAAGTGGCTTACAATCGCCCTCCCTTTCCTCTCCCCACAACAGACACCCTGTGAGGTGGGTGAGGTTGAGAGAGCCCTGAGATTACTGAAGAAGGTTGGTTCTTATATGCTGCTTTTCTCTACCCAAAGGCTTACAGTCGCCTTCCTTTTCCTCTCCCCACAACAGACACCCTGTGAGGGAGGTGAGGCTGAGAGAGCCCTGATATTCCTGCTCAGTCTGAACAGCTTTATCAGTGCTGTGACTAGCCCAAGGTCACCCAGCTGGCTGTATGTGGGGGAAGAGTGGGGAATCAAACCCAGCTGGCCAGATTAGAAGTCCGCACTCCTCACCACTACACCAAGCTGGCTGAACTCTGGTCAGAGGGGAACAGATCAAAGAATCCTGTTGTGAGGACAGGCTAGCTCATATTTAATTCCCCAGCAGAAACAGCATGATGGGAAGCCCCTCACTATAAATTGTCAATCCTTCCCTGGAGGGATTTGTGATAGCATCAAATTGCCTACTCTCTTCCTGCCCGGTCACTCCAAAGCAACACTGAGCCAAATGGTCTTTTCTTTTCCCTGCCTAGGATACTTCAAAGATGCGTTGCTGGTTATAAACAGAAATGGTTTCTTAGACCGGGAGCTTCATTCTTGCAGATGCTTAATTCCATCAGGAGGGACTCTGCCGGTGCCATTAAATTGAACCTCATTCTTCTCTCAGCTTTAGGGGGAGACAGGATTAAACAAGGTCTCACTTGGCTTTCTCTGTATTGATTCTCTGATTTCATGTACCTCTGGAATGATTTTAAATAGATCCTTTTCCTTTTTTCCAACTATTCGGCCTCAGCGTGTTTATTGGCTCTCTGCAATTAATAGGACCCATAAACAGGTTTTAGGAAACGGTAATCTTTCCAGATCCGTATGGGAGACTAAAAGTGTTACGTTCCCTGAAACTAATCTACATTTGCAGTTGGCTACTTAAAATGGCGACGTGAAATGCTGTATATATTGCTAGATTTGTGCGTGCCATTTAAAATATCTAGGTAAATCATCTTGCGCTGTCAAAATAAGGATTGGCGGACGTTGTTAGGTGCGAAGTCGTGTCCGACCCATCGCGACCCCATGGACAATGATCCTCAATGATCCTATGTTGGTGAACATAGATCCAGAGTCATGTATGCTGCTATTGAGGCCCCCCTTGTAGAACCTTATTTGGAAAAAAGACACTCAATAGATGAATTGAAATGTCATGTCAAACGCTGGAGATTTCCCAGAATCACTGCTGATTTTGAGCCTGCACAGATGTCTTATTTATTTACTTAACACTTTTGTTCCATGTCTAGAAAAAAAGAGCTTTCCCTTAGAGAAAAATGACATCTAATGTCCAGACAATAGATCAATTCCCTTAGAGAAAATGGCCACTGTATGGCATTAGATCAGGGCTAGTCAAACTGCGGCCCTCCAAATGTCCATGGACTACAATTCCCAGGAGCCCCTGCCAGCATTTGCTGGCAGGGGCTCCTGGGAATTGTAGTCCATGGACATCTGGAGGGCCGCAGTTTGACTACCCCTGCATTAGATTCTACAAAGGCCCCTCCCCTCCCCAGCCTCTCAGGCTGTACCCCCAAATCTCCAGGGATTTCTGAACCTGGAGTTGGCAACCTTAGGGAACAGATAGTTTTTAACATCCTTATAATCTGTTTTCTGTTCATTTACTGAAGGAAAGGGGGGCTAAAAATAATGCAGTCAACAGTTTCTCTGTGTGAGGTTCTGAAGAACAGTCACCGGCTGGAACAGACCGTACTGAAAAGATGGTCTAATTAGCAACTCTCAAGGTAAGACAGCTTTGTATTCCTCAGCGTGTCTCCGGCTCATGAGCGCCTTTCTTGCTGCAATGAAGCAATTAGTTCTCCATGATCCCTACTTAATCCCTATTCTGAGATGAAACTCCCTGGGTGCATCTTGAAGCAGCCTCTAACTCTCCTCGTGGCCTACCTCTCAGGTTGTTGTGAAGATGAGCAGACAAGAAGACAGAACCACATACACCAAAATTTGAGTCCAATGGCACCTTTAAGCCCCATAAAGTTTTATTGAAGGTGTGAGATTTCCTGTGAAAGCACACTTCTTTAGAGAATGGAACAGGGGTCACACTCTCTCTGCCTACTCCTACCTCACAGGGTTGTTGTGAGGATAAATTGGTGAATAATGTAAGTTGCTTTAGGCCCCTATAGGAGAGGAAGAAAGTGTCGCAATAAAAATAATCCCCTCTGTTGTTTCAGTCCATGCACTAAAAGACTAAAAGGGCCAACCTGGTGTAATAGTTAAGAGTAGCAGGCTGTAATCGGGAGAACCAGGTTTGATTCCCCATTCCTCCACATGTATCCAGCTGAGTGACCTCAGGCCAGTAAAAACTCTTAGGGCTGTTCTTACACACAGTTCTGTCAGAGCTCTCTCGACCCCACCTATCTCACTGGGTCTCTGTTCCAGGGAGAGGAAGGGACGGCGAATATCAGCCACTTTGAGAGACAGCTGAAATTTCTGATGATTAAATTCTTGCATGACAGCAAAGCAATTACTCTTTCATATTCTGTTGCAAAATTCCATTCCCTTGTTTCCTGCAGGAAACAGAATGCTCTGGACAGCCTTTCTCACAATTTTTTATTTTTTGTTGTACTGTTGAGAAAACCTAAAACACGGTCCAGACTTCGAGAAACCCCACTTGTGGCACACCCACGTATATATGGGAAGTCTAGCTGTGTACATGTCCACCTGGGGCCCCTCCCTTTCCCAACCCCTCCAGGCCCATCATTGGCCATTTTAGGAGGAGAGGGCGGGTCCACATGACCACGTATGGTCATTTCGCTCCATAAAGGTTTAACACATTTTTAAAATATATACAAAATTAATTAATTCCCACCTATCCAGGAAACCCTTCCAGGGCCATCAAGAAACCCCCGGGGGTCTCACGAAACCTTGGCAGAGAAAGCTTAGCTTTGAGGAATAAGGGATTTATCAGCTGAGAAATGTATTCAAATGCTTTTGCAGGAATGACCAGAGGGATGCCAATTTTATTGACAATTTCCCCTTTTGCACAGCATCCCCCTCTATCCCCCCCCCTTCTCCTGTTTTGTATATTTCACGCTGCAATCAACACACCGACGAAGGTACATAAAAATCAATGACCCCAACACACGCCGCGGAGAAAAGCCGGGCACAAACGGCCGCGCCAGCCAATCAGCAGGCGAGCGGAAGGCCAACAAAGGCGGCGTCCGGCTTTGAAGCCTGCCTTGATCCGCGGCCGCAGCCAATCCCGGCCGCCCCTTCCCCTTCCGCAGGGTTCGAAAATGGAACGGCGAGACAGTCGCCCACGTTCGGCGGGGGAGCCTCCGGGCCAATGAGAGAGCAGCGCGGAGCCCCCTCCCCACGTGCCGCTCGCTTTGTCCCTCCTTCCCCGCCTCCTCTTGCGTTCCTTTCGCTTTCCTTTCCCGCGGCCGCCCCTGGCCGGGCTGCAGGCGGCGGTCATGGCGGCGAGGTTGCAGGCGGCCGAGGACGATCCGGGCAGCGAGGAGGAGGAAGAGGAGGAGGAAGGCCGCTGGGAGTACGACTCCACCTGGGAAGGCGAGGAGGAGGAAGAGGAGGAGGAGGAAGGCCGCCTGCGGGAGGGGGCGGAGGAGGAGCCGGAGAGGAAGGGCGCCGAGGCGGCTACAGCGGCGGCCAAGAGCGACAAGCTCCGGTCGCCCAGGAAGGGGCGATCGCTCTCCGCCAAGCAGGCCTCCGGGAGCCAGGTGAGAGGGGATCCGGGAGAGGGCTTTAAAAGACCCATTCGTTCGCTTCCAAGCCTTGCAGGAGGGCCTTCCCGCTGTGGGTCAAGATGAGCCAGCCCCCGGCTGTCCCCTACCTTTCCCTAAAAAGCACCCTTAAAAAGCAACGCTCCCCCATCCCCCCCCCCCCAAAATGCTGGTGGTGTAAACGTATTATAGGGGCTTCTTAAGTAGCAGTTGGGCGCTGCTGCTTGGAACGGTTTCGTGTCAAACTTCTTGCCCCAGTCGCTGAGGTTGCTGGAGAACGGAGAGGGGTGGTTGGAGAGGAACAGAGAGACAGGAGGACCCTCGAAGGTCATGTAGACCAGCCCACTGAACAAGGCAGGAAGTTCACAATCGTTCTCCCACTCCCCACCCTCACCCCGTTGTGGGCCCTGCTAATGTTAACTGACCAGGGTGTATTTCTGCGGCCCAAGGAAATTGCGCTGAGATTTTGCTAAGATTTTGTCGTGATCCCAGAGAGAGACTAGAACTGGAGTTTGTTGGGGAGGGATGCCAGAAATAGGAGTCCCTTGATCTCATTGCACAAGGCAGGGTGGCCAAACTGTGGCTTTCCAGAGGTCCGTAGACTACAATTACCATGAGCCCCTGCTAGCAGCATGCCGGCAGGGGAATCATGGTAATTCTAGGCCGTGGGCCTCTGGAGAGCCACAGTTTGGTCACCGCTGGCATATAAGGGCTCTTACATCAGGGCTCACTTCATCAGATGCATGAAGAAAACTTGGGTTTTGTACCCCGATTTTTTTTTCTCTACCCAAAGCGACTTGCCGTCGCCTTCCCTTCCTCCCCCCCCCCACAACAGACACCCTGTGAGGTGAGTGCGGCTGAGAGAGCTCTGGGAGAACTGCTTTCCCCTGGCAGCCTCACAAAGTTTGGCCTGACATTTTCTCCTCTATTTGCAGGAGAGGGAAGGGAAGCACGGGTGTGGCAAGTGGGTGGGTGGGTGGAGGGGGCATCACTGCAGCATTTGCCCCGAAATCCTGGCTCTCACTGCCAGGTGCTGCTGGCAAAGAAGACACCTCCTCCGGTTGCAGGATAGTCCAGCCGGTAAAAATAGCACTTCGACTTTACTTTCACTTCTCTCCCCAGTTGGGACACAAAGTGGCTTACAACAGGACTTACTCCTCAAACAAATGATTATTTCCTTCTCCGGTTGTAGCCTTTCAAAGTGTGCCTGCAGACTGAACGCTCCGATTTCCGTTTCAGGGTAGAGCGGAGCAGAATGAATCCCCACAGAAGAAACAGTCCTGGATTGAGTGGGTTGGATACAACCTATTAATTTATTTATTTATTCACATTTTCACCTGTGAACAGCTTTAGACCCATCGTGCATGGAGCTGCAGGTTGGACCAGATGGCCTCAGAGGCCCCTTCCAGCTCTTTGAATCTAGCCCAAATAAGATGCCCCAATCACTCACAAACACAGAATGCAAAGTAAGGTAAGAAAGCCCCAGTTCTTACAGGATTTTCTTTCCTGCTCAACGGCATGCCCAAAAGAACTTCCTCTCCCAAGGTGTGGCTCTAGGCGTTTCCCCTGGCTGCTTGCCCTCTCCACGCGAATTCTTAAACCGTCGCAGTGAACAGTTTGTGCTGTGCTGGTATCGTACCGTAGCTCAGGTAGTTGTATTCCTAATAGTCCGTTAAGGAGGTAGAAGGCTTTTCTATGAGATTAGCGTTAATGGAGTGTGGAGTAGACATGCGCTAATTGGTTATGCGTTACTGCCTTCTTCTGATGAGGCAATAGAGGGTCCGTTGATCAGATTTACAGATGGCGCTAAATTGGCAGGGTGGCTAAAATCTTAGAAGATGTAAAGCAGGGGTAGTCAAACTGTGGCCCTCCAGATGTCCATGGACTACAATTCCCAGAAGCCCCTGCCAGCAAATGCTGGCAGGGACTTCTGGGAATTGTAGTTCATGGACATCTGGAGGGCCGCAGTTGACTACCCCTGATGTAAAGCATCAATATAAGATGGGCGATACTGGGCTTCATAGCAGTACACATGAAAGGAATTTAGGACTTCTGGTGGACAATAAGTCGAATGTGAGCCAACAGTGTGATACGGCAGCTAATAAGGCGAATGCGATCTTAGGCTGCATTGCAAGGATCATGGAATCTAGAGCAATAATATCACTCTCTTCCGCATTGGTTAGGCCTCATTTGGAATAGTGTGTCCAGTTCTGAGTGCAGCAGTTCAAGAAGGATGTTGACAAGTTGGACTCTGTTCAGAGGAGGGTGACTGGGAGGGGCTGGAACCCATCCCTTCTGAGGAGAGGTCTGTGCAGTTTGAAGAAGAGGAGGGCTAGGAGTTGAGAGCATATTTTATTTATTTGTATATTTTATGTGTGTGTGTGTACGCATACATATATACATATACACGCACATGCACTGCCCTGTCTTTCGGCTCAGGGTGGTTTACGTTGTAACTCTTATAAAGCAATACAGTACAATATTACATGTAAAAGGTAGACATGTTGAAGAGGGGGCCAAGGTATTTACTGCAACTTTAGAGACAAGGGACTAGGAACCAGGGAAAGGAGGCCCCACTTAGATATTAGGAAGCCTTTTCTGATGGGGAGGGCTGTTTGTAGTTTGAATATGCTCCCTCGGACGGTGGTGGAGTCTCCTTCATGGGAAGGTTTTTGGATGAGCACTGCTCAGGAGTTTGTGTTTTTAAGCCTCCCAAGAAGGTGGAGGGCAGGGCTGGGCTGGGCGGCCCTCTGTGGTCTGTTCCAGCTCCATGTGATTTTGATTCTGCCTAAAGGTAATATCAATCCAGGACTGATCAGAGAATCAGTACAGTTGGAAGGGGCGAACTTTGCCTTTTGTCCCCAACATGGCGATCAGCATTTCCCCGGCCATGCAAGGAAGGGCAACCAGAGCCAAGCACCAGACACTGTCCCTTCTGCCCGGCCACTCACAAGCTGCCTGAGCTCACAGATGATTTCTTCTCCGGGACTCTTTTTGCTTTGTGAGAAGTGAAACTGAAATGGGCACATTCTTTCCACCCAGGAGCATGCTGTAACCGGAGAAGGATTCCTGGTGAGAAATGATGTTGTTTTAAGCCGCTTTGTGCCCAGTCTGCGGAGGGAAACGAAAGTGAAATCAGAGCGTTCTACTCCTGACTGTGCTGCAACCGGAGAGGGCCTCCTCTTGGTCAGCAGTGCCTGGCAGTGAGAGCCAGGATTGGTATTCAGGCTGCAGGATCATTTTGGGACATCCGTGGGGTTTGGACTGCAATGTCTGAACAATGCATAGAAGAAAGAAAAAGGTATCCCCTGTGCAAGCACTGGGTCATGTCTGACCCTTGGGGTGACGCCCTCTAGCGTTTTCATGGCAGACTCAATACGGGGTGGTTTGCCAGTGCCTTCCCCAGTCATTACTGTTTACCCCCCAGCAGCAAGCTGGGTACTCGTTTTACCGACTCCGGAAGGATGGAAGGCTGAGTCAACCCTGAGCCAGCTGCTGGGATCGAACTCCCAGCCTCACGGTCAGAGCTTCCGACAGCATGTCGGCTGCCTTACCACCCTGCGCCACAAGAGGCTCATGGAAGTAGAAGTGTCTTATTCCTGCATTCAACCACTGCTCTGAGGAAGCAGTAAAGGGAAGTTCCAGAGGGGGAATGGGTATTAGGCCCTGATTTGGATAGGCCAGGCTGGTCCAGTCTGAAGCTAAGCAGGGTCAGCCCTGGTCGGTACTAGGATGGGAGACCATGAAGGAAGTCCAGAGTCAGGCAATGGCTGACCCTCACTTGAATGATCCTTGCCTTGGAAATATTGGGCTTAAAATGAAAAAAAATATGCTAATTTGACTTGGAAGCTCAGCAGCTTTACGCATCATCTCAGATCCTCCACATTTCCTGGCTAGATACAGGGCTGCTGAAATACAAAGAGGATCAGACGTTTACAAAAGTAGAAGCGCATCTTGTCTGATGCATTCGTGTAGGTACATTTCACTTGTTGTAAACAGATAAACCTCAAAACAGTTAATGTGCTACTTCTCTTAAGGCCAGGTAATTGAGAGAAGAATAATCCTTAGATAAAACACGGAAGGCAAGCAATGGTCAGAGAGCCTCGACATCTAAACCAGCTTTTGGCTACACTTTACAGAAGTGTAAAGCAGTGGTCCCCAACTACCGGGCCGTGGCCCAGTGCTGGGCTGCGAAGGCCTCTGCACCGGGCTGCGGCTCCTTCTCCCCGCCTCCCCCCTGGCAAGCTTCTTTCTGCGGGGGGGGGGAGCATGGCTGCCGGCATGCTGGCGGCGCAAACACGCATGCATGGACATGCTGCGCATGCACGTTTGCGTGGGGGCTGCCGTGCATGTCCCCCGCCCTTGGTAGCAGTTCGCAACGGGAAAAAGGTTGCGGACCGCTGGTCTAAAGTATAACATTTGGCTAATAATTGTACTGTTGAGAAACCCCTTAAACATTCTTCAGGCTCTGAGAAACCCCAGAAGTGGCACGATCATGCAGAATATGGCTGGAAAGCAGAGCTGTGGACATGCCCACCCTTTGCACCCCCTCCAGGCCCATCATAGCTCATTTAATTGGGTTGATATGACCATATGTGATCATATCCCCAATAAATTAATGATCCCCAACCTGTGGGCTGCGGGCCACATGTGGTCCGTCGACTAATTGGAGGTGGGCTGCGAAGGACGCCTTCATCTCCCCCCCCCCCCCCGGCCCTTTACAACACACTTCGGGTGTCCTTGTCTCCCATCACTCCCAGATGGGACTATCTCATTGCAGAGAAACAAGCTCAGGGTTCCCGTTGATTTGTCATTGTCATGAGTTAAAATTTCCATGAAAATAAAATGTTCCTTATGTTCATTGTTGTGGCGTGTCTGTATCTTATTTTGAAGGGAGGTTTAAACATGACCATAGCGATCAGAGAGCGTTAGGGAAGTGGTTGAGAGTAGAGGAGTAAACTATCCCCCCCCCCCCCACCACCGGGCCTCAGTAAAAGGCGTTGAGTGGTCCCCGGTGATAAAAAGGTTGGGGACCACTGCAATAAATGTTTAACATATTGGAAAAAATATATTTAAAAATTAACTCCTTCCCATTCGGGGAACCCTTCCAGATCCATCAGGTAACTGGAAAGCCTGATCTAACTCATCAGGATGTTGGGCCAACCGCCAAGTGTCCCTGAATTAGAGATATCTCTTAACCCACTCCCTTCCAGTTCATGCAGATGCAGGCCTTAGTAATACCTAGGTATCGATTTTTGTCAAACCCTTTGTCCTAAAATGAGTATCTTTCTCTCCAGGAATGGCGATGGCCTAATCGCTCCACCATTGGCTTTGGAAGATACACGGTAAGGCTTTAAAGGGGTCTCGTGTCTCGTGTGAGCTGAAAAGTTATCGAAATAGCTGCTGTTCCACCTCATCTGCTCTGCTTCAACGGGTAGCACAACAAGCAAGCAGTGTAGCGGTACTCAATTCTCATTTTCCAGAGCAGTCAGGGCCGTCTTGATCCCTGAAGGAACTCAATAAGTGCTTGCGGGGGAAACGAGAGAGACCTAATAATTGGGGTTCTCCTGAGCAATTCCAGCCGTTCCGCCGAAGTGCATTTAACAAGATCTCTTAATTCAGTTTGGGTCACCTTGTCCCTTAGTGAAGAAACTCTGCTGCGGATCAGGAAGTTCCCCCCCCCCCAGATCTCTGCTGTACAATTGGAAGTTGAAACCAGGTTTCCCCATTAATACTCTTTATTCAAACTTACTTTAATGTTTTATGACAGTGGTTCTCAACCTTCCTAATGCCACGACCCTTTAATCCAGTTCCTCATGTTGTGGTGACCCCCAACCCTAAAACTATGCAAGGGTTCTTTCACAGAAATTAAACCTAAACTGACCCATGTCGTTAAGATCCGTTGTTCAGGATAGTATATAAATTTGTGGGTTTTTTTCTGGGGTTTCTCAGTTCAGTTCTGTCTCTTGTCCCACCATGCCGATCTCGCTCTTTTCTGCTGGTACAGACAGACAAACGCTCTATCTTGATCTGCCTCACAAGGCTGTTGTGTAGATGGTGCCCCCCCCAGCCAAGCTGCTTGCCCTGCCGCGACCCCTGTAATAGGGTCATTTGACCTCCAAAGCAGTCCCGACCCCCAGGTTGAGAACCACTGTTGAAAGAGTACATTTCTTATAATATGAATATTTAGAAGGTAGGTGGGCCCTGGTGACGCTTTTACCAGGCAGAGCTTTTGGCTGGCCTTTGAAGATACAGTTGGCTATGCAGACCTTTATAAAAATCTGCACTAAAACACAAGGATCTTCACTGTGTGACCAAAGATAAGAGCCAGGGCAGCCATTTTGTGTCTGGCTCCGCCTCCTGCATCATCCATTTTGTGGCTGTTCCAACCAGTGTATCAGAGTCCCAAAGGTTCCTTACAGGCTTAAAGGCTGCAGACCCCTGATGTGACACAGAAAATGTTTTTGGGATACATTAATAACATTTTAAGAGTACAAATACCCTAGACATGTCCAAAGAATTTTTTTTTAAATCAACCATTGAGACATGGAGCAATAGCTTGCATGCCACATGTCATTTGTATCTTTTTTTTCCTTTTTTTTTGGGGGGGGGGTGTTGTGTTTTGTTGATTCTGTGGGTTCTGGGAGAGGTAGCATAAACATTTTCTGAATAAATAGGTAATTTAACAGGTAGGAGAACGGGTGTAAAAGTAAAAGCATTATAGCGATGTGGAGATCACGATACTAAAAATGGAAGTTTTTGTCACCTGAATTTGGAAGCAGCCTTCTCTAGAGAAAGTCAGCTTTTTTCCTGGAAACATAAAGCCCTTCTTGATGAAAGAGCGCTGTGGTTAAACACCCTGCAACTAAACCAAGAGTCAGACAGGTGTTTTCTTACGATGAGCAAATATTCTTTTCTCACACAGGTAGCTTGTAATGTGAAAGATCGGCTGGAAGGATACCCATTGATCCGCAGGCAAATCCTAAGAGCGGCAGAGGCAGCCTACCTTTTATTACAATATGGCAAAGAGCTTTTGAGTTCTTTAGAATGTCGTCTGACTGGCTTTTCGGTACCAAAAAAAATGTGTCTGTAGGGGAAACTGCTGGGCGACTTCGTGCTAGTCACTCTTGCTTTGAACCTTAAGCCCCTTCTGCAAGGTTGTTGTAAAATGGAAACAGAAAACCATGACCACTGCTTTTAACCCCCCCCCCCCTTCACCCCTTTGATTGAAGGGCAGGATAAAAATAGAAATAATTGTAGCCCTCCTTCAAGTAATTTGGGGTTGGAGCCAACTACCTGTTCCGGAGTGCCAGTTTGGTGTGGCGATGCAGTGTAATCTGGAGAACTGGGCCTGATTCCCCACTCTATTGTACAGCCCTCTGGGTGATCTTGGGCTGTCACAGTTCTCTCAGAGCTCTCTCAGCCCCACCTACCTCACAGGGTGTCTGTTGTGGGGTGTTTGTAAGTTGCCTTGGGACTTCTTCACAGGGAAAAGCGGTGTATAAAAACAGCTCTCTCTCAGGTTGTACCCAATGACTCCTTTCTGACAGTCTTACTTCAGTAATACAAGTAAATGAAATAGTTTTCAAGCTGGCGATGGCAAATGAAGAGTTTATTCCACTATAAACAATTCCTCAAACTTCCAAAACATCAAAACGAACTCCTAGGTATTTTTTCGTTTTCAGTATCTTTATCAGTGATGCAAGATACTCTTTAACCTTTAATAACAGGTCCTCTTTAAATGCATTCCTATCAGTGCATTCCTACAGTGGATACCATAGAAACATTTGAAGATTGAATCGCATGTATATTACCATAGGATTAAGAATTCATCTTGCTGATATATGATAGGAATGCATTTAAAGAGGACAGGTTAAAGAGTATCTTACATCACTGATGAAGATAGCAACATGAAAATATACCTAGGAGTTCATTTTGATGTTTTGGAAGTTTGAGGAGTTGTTTATAGTTGAATAAACATTTGCCATCACCAGCTTGAAAACTATTTCATTTACTAGTCTCACTTCAGTAGCAGGCCCCCTTCTAGGTTGGAGGAAGACCTAATGCAGGGGCCCCTGAACTTCTTGAGCCTATAAGAGACTTTCGAATCCTGAGACAGGGTGGTAGTCATAACTGCAAGATGGCTGTTGCAGGATGCAGAGCCAGTGACAACATGGCTGTCAAGAGAGGCAGAGCCAGCTGCAGATTTCCCAGGCTGAAATTCATGACATGCTTTTTGCAGTGAGTTTGACGGGGACAGCCTCCCATCATGCTTTGCTCCCTTCCCCTTTTCAAAACGTGTTTTTGGGGAAATGGTGCCTGCTTGCACCTTTGTTATTGTTGTGCCCTTTAATCCTACCATTCCGCACCCTTGACCACCTTCTCCCCCCCCCAAAAAAATGTCTAGAATGTATTTTTTTTAAAACCTGGTATATGACATCGTAATGTTATAACATTATAATGTTATACCACTACTGTGTAAGACTAGAAACAGCATTGTAATGCAATCCCCCCCTTTAAAAAAAACCCTGGATTTTTCAGAACAGGGGAGGAAGGATGACGATGAGGAATGGGTCGTTCCTAAACAACTCAAAATGGCAGGCACAGGGGAAAACCCAATTGCACGCATTGCCACATTGCACAGTCCTGAATTACACCTGACTCTAAAAAATGAAAAACTGTTTTCTGAGGATTCCTATGCTGCAGGGCAAGTCTGGGGCAATTCAGGCCTGTGCTTGAAGAGGTGAATTTCAGTGCAGAAACAGACAAAAGCCCCTTTAAAACAGTGGTCCCCAAACCCCGGTCTGGGGACCGGTACCGGGCCGTGACTCCTCCTCGTCCTCTCCCCGGCTGCTGCCTCGGGGGCTGCCCTGCCACTCTGCCGCTGGCTCACCTTTGGTGCTCTCCAGCAGCCACCATGGCTGGGGCTCCCCCTCAGTGTGGCACTGCACAGCTGCTGCTGGCTGCACCCCCCAGCGGGTGGTGGGAAAGCAAGTGGATCAGGGGTTCAGGCGGCAGCGACGTCCCTCGGCAAAAGATTACCCTCCACCGGGCCTCAGTAAAATTGTCAAGCGTTGACCGGTCCCCGGTGATAAAAAGGTTGGAGACCGCCGCTTTAAAAAACGCAGATCTGAATGACGTCCCTAGTGTGAAAGCAGTGTCTCTCTCTTGACTTTTAATTCCCTCTTTCTCCTCAGAGCCCAAGCAGGCGCAACTGGATGGCTGCTAAGGATATGCAGAGGTACAGACATCACTACCCGGTAAGGACCCGCACTTGTCAGTCATACATCCTCTTTAATGAAGTTAGATTCAGGCAGGAAGCTGCAGGAACAGGAAAAAAGTTGGGAGTCCAGTGGCCCATTTAAGACCAGCAAAGCGTGCGCACGAAACCTATTCCCAGAATTGAATTGTGTTGGTGTCAAAGGTGCCTGGGGCTCCCAGCTTCATTCCTTTTGCTCAGCTTCTGAGACTGGTGGCAGAGAATGAGGTTGGTATAATTTGTAGCCACGTAGACTAGTAGTGTGTTGCCTCAGCAAAATCAGACAGATTTCTCGCTTAAAAGCACGTGGCCCGCAAAGGCACACCTTAGGGTTTTGTGATTTGTTGCCCCTGATTTAAAGTACCAGTCTTCACGTATTTTGGAATACGTCAAAATAAAAGTAAGATCTTGGGCAATAAAAATTGTCCTGTGGTAGCTGGTTCTGCCTAGCCACAAAAGATTATATAATAAAGGATAATAATTCAAACTCAGGTTGCAGTTTAACATGGCTTTCCTCTGGCATTTTCACAATGTTTTGGAGTTCTAAAGATTTGATACATACTGCTTTATATTCAGTAGGTTATATGTCAGACAGTGAGGCCGCACCAGCAGGGCTCTTCTGATGTTCTTAGGAAGGCCTCGGCCTCTCTGCCCTGTTGTTGACCATCCAGAGAAACTGGTTGGCCACTGTATGATACAGGAGGCTGGACTAGATGGACCCCTGGTCTGATCCAGCAGGGCTCTTCCGATGTCCTTAGGAAGGCCTCAGCCTCTCTGCCCTATTGCTGCCCCTCCAGAGGAACTGGCTGGCCACTGTAAGAGAGGATGCTGGACTAGATGGACCACCGGTCTGATCCAGCAGGGCTCTTCTGATGTTCTTAGATGACTTATCCACAACTTCAACCAAGTTTTTCATGGAAGGGACATTGCTCAATGCCGCTTCTCTCTGTCTCCCTCAGGATTTGGAGGAAACAGACACCGAAACCAAAGAGGACGAAATGTGGAACCTGAGCTTTTACAGAAACGAGATCTCGTTTGTGCCTCGTGGTACGTGACTTGGTTTGTTTTATGTTCCTGGCAAAATGGCTGCCTCCTGGAGTGGTTTTTTTTCTCTCAAAATGGCAGCTAGGGAGAGCCCTCCTGCCCTGCACCTGCCATTTCTAGGTTTGTCTGTTTGACAATAAATTGTTCTGACAGTTGCCTGTCACTTCTGATAACTTTTTCTCCCCCGACAGTGCTTAATAGAATGTTAAGTGCCTAAATAATAATATTAAGGAATCCGTCTGACACCTACACCTGTTTCTGCCCAGATGCCGAGATGGTGGGGGTGCTGTTCGTGGGCGATAGAATGTGACATTTATTTTACGAAAGCCAACGGGTTTTGGAGAGCGGGGAAAATGACCCATCTCCCCACCTTCTGTGGTCTTGATCCATGGCTCTTACGTGCCTGAGTAATCCCACAGCCGAGGGTGGCCTATCTGGAGTTAGCAGTTTTATTTGAGGTCTTAACTGAAAATCTGGTAAGCCACCTTGAAACCTGAGGAAAGGCAGGGTGTAAATTTTTTTCACAGTCAGAGTAGTTCAGCAGTGGAATAGGCTGCCTAGGGAGGTGGGGAGCTCCCCCTCACTGGCAGTCTTCAGGCAAAGGTTGGATACACACTTTTCTTGGATGCTTTAGGATGCTTAGGGCTGATCCTGCGTTGAGCAGGGGGTAGGACTAGATGGCCTGTATGGCCCCTTCCAATTCTATGATTCTATGATAAATGCTTCGATTCATAAACTCCGAGCTCAGGTGTGAATCGGAATCATACCACAAAGGGGACTGAAAAAACGCACAGTCCTAATAGGTACCTATGTAGTCTCCTAAAAATTCCGATATGGATAAGTGTTTTCAACCCTGTAGTTGAAAGCATTCAGTCCTGCTTTTTGCAGAGGATTCTGGGCATCCCTGGTTGCGTACCATCATTGAGCAAGTTGGGAATTTCAAATATCTGGGTGTACACTTTCATTATTATGCAAGTTGGAATGTACACCGGAAGTATATAATAAACACTGCAAGGAACAGCACTCAGTCTGTCGCCCACGTCTTCTACACCTAGGGCAATCAGTTTGTACCAGCACCACACTACACCAACCTGGCGCTCTGATGCCTGCTGTGGGGAAAGGCCATTGTAAGCCGCTTTGAGACTCCTTAAGGTAGAGAGAAGCAGGGCATAAAAACCAATTCTTCATCGAAAAGAGCCAGCATGGTGTAATGGTTAAGAGCAGTAGTTTCTAATTGGGTGAGCCAGGTTGGATTCCCCGCTCCCCCACATGCAGCCAGCTGGGTGACCTTGGGCTCGCCAAGGCACTGATAATACTGTTCTGACCTAGCAGGGATATCAGGGCTCTCTCAGCCTCACCCACCTCACAGGGTGTCTGTTGTGGGGAGAGGAAGGGAAGGCGAATGGAAGCCACTTTAAGACTCCTTCGAGTAGAGAAAACTGGCATATAAGCACCAATTCTTCTTCAGTAATATCAGGGCACCCTCAGCCTCATCTAGTTCACAGGGTGTCTGTTGTGGGGAAAGGGAAGGGAAGGCGATTGTAAGCCGCTTTGAGATTCCTTTGGGTAGAGAAAAGCGGCATATAAGAACCAACTCTTCTTCTTCTCCAGTAATATCAGGGCTCTCTCAGCCTCACCTCCCTCACAGGGTGTCTGTTGTGGGGAGAGGAAAGGGAAGGCGATTGTAAGCCCCTTTGAGACTCCTTTGGGCAGTGAAAAACAGGATATAAAATCAGCTCTTCTTCTTTGCTGTCCCAGGCCAGCTGTTTTCCCCCAAAATCCTCTGATGCAACTTCCCAGTCACCCATGTTTTCCTTTTCTTCTAGGCCTCTATATAGAAGACCTCCTTGAGAAGTGGCAGCACGATTATGCCGTCATGGAAGAAAATCATTCGTACATCCAGTGGTGAGTGATTCTGCATTGTGCTGGACTAGATGACCCTGAAGGTCCCTTCCAACGCTATGATTCTATCCCATTTTAACATCATGTGAAAAGACAGGTGTAACTTTAGTCAGCCAGTTTTGAACGCCTACCCAAGATCTTCCCCAAAGGAGAAAGTCAAGGTGCTGCTTCAAGACGAAGACAGGCAGATAACTCTCTGCACAGCTAAAATTTGCACTGCCGCCATGAAATTGCGTATTATGTATGTGGACCAGAAACTCTGTCTCTGATCCAACTTCAGAAGTACAAAGAGCCAATTGTCACTGGCAACTTAAACTGCCTTAAATATTCAATCTAATATCTTAAAGTTTTTATGTCACCAGATCTTTAAAAAAAAATTTATAATACCATTATTGTTTTTTCTCTTTTTAAATTGTCTTAGTTTTTTAATGGCATGTATTTGAATTTTGGTCTGAATGACTAAATAAATATTGATTGAGCATGTGAAAAGAGGTTACTGTTCACTCCAAATATTAGTGCAATTGCCCCCCCCCCTTTCCCTTCCAGAGGTTTGCATAAGTCTGAGCCAGAGCATCCTTCAGCAGGGTTGCAGGAGCATAAGATGAGTCCTGCTGGGTCAGACTAGTGGTCTTTCTAATGGAGCATCCCATTTGAAGGTTAACAGGTGGGGTGTAGAGCTCAAGGCTTGGCTCGGCCAGGATGTCCCTGGCTGCTACCAGAAATCCCGCCATCCCCCATGAAGAGCAGAACATTAAAAGGAAAGGTCTCAGTGGTCGTTTTCTGACTTCCAGTCCGTGCTGCCGCTGCAGGGGCCTTGCCCTGTCCAAACTGGTTTTCAGTTCTTGAACTCCAAACCAGGTTTTCTCAATACGTTTACCATTGAGAACCCCCTGGAATAATTTTCAGGCTTTGAGAAACCCCTGAAGTGGTGGGAACCTGCAGAATATGGTTGGGAAGCAGAGCTGTGGACACGCCCATCTGGGGCCCCTCCCCTTCAGAAGAAGAAGAAGAGTTGGTTCTTATATGCCGCTTTTCCCTACCCGAAGGAGGCTCAAAGCGGCTTACAGTCGCCTTCCCATTCCTCTCCCCACAACAGACACCCTGTGGGGTGGGTGAGGCTGAGAGAGCACTGATATCACTGCCCAGTCAGAACAGTTTTATCAGTGCCGTGGCGAGCCCAAGGTCACCCAGCTGGCAGCATGTGGGGGAGCGCAGAATCGAACCTGGCATGCGAGATTACAAGTCCGCACTCCTAACCACTACACCAAACTGGCTCTCTGGCCCATCATTGGCCATTTTGGGAGGGGCGGCAGGGCAGCATGACCATATATGGTCATATCATCCAATAAATGTTAAGCAAATTTAAAAAATATATAAAATTAATTAACTCCCACCCGTTTTAGGAAACCCTTCCAGGGCTGTCAAGAAACCCCCGGGCTTCACAAAACCCTGGCTGAGAAAGGGTGCTACAAACTGTTCAATTTGGCTTACTTGGTTTCTCCCCCCCACCCCCAATTATCTGATGGTCTTCGTGCCCTGAATTATGACCAAGAGGGATAGCCATGTTTGTCTGTCTGTAGCAGTAGCAGTAGCAAAGAGTGAAAATCCTGCTGCCCCAGTGTCTCTTCACCCCAACCCTTTGAGCCAAGGAGAAAATGACAGAATCCTAGAGTTGGAAGGGACCTCCTGGGTCATCTAGTCCAACCCCTACACCATGCATGCCACTCTCAACCCTCTCGCTCTTCCACTGTCACCTGCCACCTCCTTGAACCGTCACATAATCAGCCTCTCTGTCAGATGGAGGTTCATAGTCACTCAGTCTCATGAATGAGCCAAATTTGAACTTGGGCCTCCCTGTGTTGGCTTCCTCTTTTTCCCATGTTTGATAGCCATCTAATGTTCTCTCGTCCTGTCCTGAGCCCTGGGAATGTGATGGGGCATAAAGGTAAATAGATGCAGGACATCTTGGGTATGTCAGACCACAAGTAAGGTTTCTGTGTAAGCTTAACAATCCCAGTTGGCCAGGTAATCTGTACAGGGTTTTTTTTCCCCAATTGTACAATTGTTTCTTATAAATAGCCTTTTTACATCCTGATCCAAGCAAGAGTGGGAGGTGGTGGGTTCTCCGTGTTTAAACAGAGGCGGGAGAGCCATCTGACAGAGAGGCTGATTCTGTGAAGGCTCAAGGGGGTGGCAGGTGACAGTGGAGGAGCGAGAGGGATGCATGCTGTAGGGGGGTTGGACTAGATGACCCAGGAGGTCCCAACTCTGTGATTCTATGAGTCACGGGCTTAGCTGAACCATCAGGATGTTCTCTGTGTCCGGATGCTCGGCTGTTGTTCAAACTTAGATTTTTATTCTGTGTTTGATCTCGCTTTCTGCCTGCCCTGCTTTATGCATCCCATTAAGACACTTACCTTTTTTCCCAGGCTTTTTCCTTTACGTGAACAAGGGATGAACTGGCGCGCAAAGATGCTGACGTGTCAAGAGATCCAGGTAGGATTTGGGGCTATCTCCTTCGAATGCACAAGGTCCCAGGTTCAATTCCCGGCATTCCAGTTACGTTTTAATGGGTGATTTTACGGGATTGTATTGCATTCATGGGCTTTGTAAACTGCAGTGAGACATTTGAAAGTGGCGGTATCTAAATATAAATAAAAATAAACAGATCTTCAGTTAAAAGGTTCAGTTAGCTGCTGATGTGAAGGGCCTTCACCTCAGAGTCTATTATTTATTTCAGTGGTCCCCAACTTTTTTATCACCGGGGACCACTCAACGCCTTTTGCTGAGGCCCAGTAGGGGGGGGGTAGTTTACTCCTCTACTCTCAACCACTGCCCTGACGCTCTCTGATCACTATGGTAATGTTTAGACATCCCTTCAAAATAAGATACAGGCACGCCACAACAATGAACATAAGGAACATTTTATTTTCATGGAAATTTTAACTCATGACAATGACAAATCAATGGGAACCCTGAGCTTGGTTCTCTGCAACGAGATAGTCCCATCTGGGAGTGATGGGAGACAAGGACACCCAAAGTGTGTTGTAAAGGGCCGGGGGGGGGAGAAGGCGTCCTTCGCGGCCCACCTCCAATTAGTCGACGGGCCACATGTGGTCCGCGGCTCACAGGTTGGGGATCGCTAATTTATTTTATTGATTGGACTTGTATATCGCTGCTCCCTACAAGCTGGCTTGCGGCAGTTCACAAAAAAGAGACAATGTACAGCGAGTCACATCTAAAACATAAACCATCCCCAGTAATCTTAAAAACAATCCTAAACATCATAAAAGGCGAAGTACTCTGTACTAACAAAACTTCTGCTCATATATTGGACCACTGGGCCGGTGCTAATGGTAATATTGACAGGCAATACACATAGATGATGCAGGATCCCCAATGCTGCCTAATACTGAGTACAGGGATCGAAAGGGAGAGCTGCTGCCAGTCAGAGTTGGTAATACCATCCTCGATAGATGAAGGATCTGACTCAGCAGGCAGCTTTATTATTTATTATTATTATTATTTAATTTTTAGACCGCCCTTCTCCAAATAGGTCTCAGGGTGGTTTACAGCATAAATTAGAGAAGGGGGCTTTCTGTGACAGGGGTTCTCTTACGGGATCAGTTTCTGCAGGTGATGTAACCTGCTGCACTGTTTTTAACTTTATTACTTGTATCCTGCCTTTCTTCCCAGTGGGGACCCAAGGGGGCCTATATAACTCTCTTTTCCATTTCTCCGCACAGCAACCCTTTGTGGTAGGTTAGGCTGAGGGGCGAGTGACAGGCCAAAGGTCACTAAGTGGGCTTCCATGACAGACAAGGAATTTGAACCCGGGATTCCAAGATCCCAGTTCGACGCTTTAGCCACTGCACTATGTTGGCTTTCACAGTGCTGGTCCCATTTCATTGGCCCCTAGAGGTTTTTAAGCAGAGGCTAAATAGCCATTGGGTAGGTGGTGGGTGGGTGGGCAGAAGGGATTGAGTTGGTGCTTGGCTCTTGTGGCCCTTTCTTGGATGCCCAGGGAAATGCCGACTGCCACTTTAGGATCAGAAGGTGAATTTCTTCCAGGCCAGACTGGACCAGGATTCTGTTGAGGGGGGCATCATCTGGGTATGGAATTGGGGTCATCTTGGGTGGGCAGATAGTGGTGAATTTCCTGCATTCTGCAGGGGGTTGGACCAGATGACCGTGGAGGTCCCCTCCAACTCTTATGCTTCTATGATCCTGTAGATGTTCTACAGGGCTCTTGTTCCTTGTCCTCCTCTGTGCCAGACTCCAGATATTATAATATCGCCTCCCCTGGTCCTCCTTGAATTTCTCCATTCACTCAGTAATTGACTAAAACACATAGGCTTCTTTTCCGTTAATTCCAAAGCACTGTACATTATGAACAACAAAAAAGCAGTAAAAAGAGCAATGCCATAAGAAGACAAAAGCCAGTAAAACATCATGCACTCATTCCTGCAGCCATTGTGTAGGGGCAATCAAGATCTAAAACGTATCCTTTAAAATACTTTTTTGTTGTTAGGTGCGAAGTCGTTTCCGACCCATCGCGACCCCATGGACAATGATCCTCCAGGCCTTCCTGTCCTCCACCATTCCCCGGAGTCCATTTAAGTTTGCACCGACTGCTTCAGTGACTCCATCCAGCCACCTCATTCTCTGTCGTCCCCTTCTTCTTTTGCCCTCAATCGCTCCCAGCATTAGGCTCTTCTCCAGGGAGTCCTTCCTTCTCCTGAGGTGGCCAAAGGATTTGAGTTTCATCTTCAGGATCCGGCCTTCTAAAGAGCAGTCAGGGTTGATCTCCTCTAGGACTGACCGGTTTGTTTGCCTTGCAGTCCAAGGGACTCGCAAGAGTCTTCTCCAGCACCAGAGTTCAAAAGCCTCAATTCTTTGACGCTCGGCCTTCCTTATGGTCCAACTTTCACAGCCATACATTGCAACTGGGAATACCATAGCCTTGACAAGACGCACTTTTGTTGGCAGGGTGATGTCTCTGCTTTTTAGGATGCTGTCTAGATTTGCCATAGCTTTCCTCCCAAGGAGCAAGCGTCTTTTAATTTCTTTGCTGCAGTCCCCATCTGCAGTGATCTTGGAGCCCAGGAAAATAAAATCTGTCACTACCTCCATTTCTTCCCCATTAAAACGCTACTGTAAGTAAGAAATGTTCACGGCTTTTCTCCACCAAAAAGGCTGAAAAATAAGGGAATGGCAGGCCTTGCAGGGAAGGTTGTCCTGTGGCATGGGGGCCACTGTTGAGAAGTCATTGCAGTGCATAGTTAACAGTCTGCCCTGTCTAAGAAATTAAATTTGAGAGAGGATCCTGGTGGCGAGAGGTGAGGGCATACAAGACTGGATTCTCTCAAGAGTTCACCTGGACATGATGTGTTTCCATGCAACTTTTCTTTCTATTTATAGCATTGGTTCTCCACCTCCCTAATGCCGCGACCCTTTAATGCAGTTCCTCATGTGGTGGGGACCCCCAACCATAAAATTATGCAAGTGTTCTTTTGCAGAAATTAAACCAAAACTGACCAATGGCGTGAAGATCCAGTGTTCATGATTGGATATAAATTGGTTTTTTTCTGGGGTTTCTCAGTTCAGTTCTGCCTCTTGTCCCACCATGCCGATCTCGCTCTTTTCCGCTGCTTGCAGATGAACGCTGTATCTCAATCTACCCCACAAGGCTGTAGATGGCGCCCCCCCCCCCCGCCGGCCAAGCTGCTTGCCCTGTCGCGACCCCTGTGAAAGGGTCATTCGACCCCCAAAGGGGTCCTGACCCCCAGGTTGAGAAATACTGATCTAGAGTGTCTTTTCTATCCCTAGAGTCTTTTGAGGGTCAGCATGATATAGTGGGAAAGAGCAGCAGTCAGTAATCTGTAGAACTGGGCTTCATTCCCCAATCTTCCATATGAAGTCTGCTGGGTGACCTTGGGCTAGTCACAGTTCTCTCAGAGCTCTCTCAGCCCCACCTACCTCCCAGGGTGTGTTTGTTGTTGGGAGAGGAGGGGAAGGCAAATGTAAGCCACTTTTGAGACTCATTCAGGCAGCAAAAACGCAGGATACAAAAGAAAACCCTAGCTCTTCTTCCTCTGCTCCCTAGATCCATCTGTCCCAGGGATGGGTTATTTGACATGGATGCTTTAGGATGCTTTGGGCTGATCCTGCGTTGAGCAGGGGGTTGGACTGGATGGCCTGTATGGCCCCTTCCAACTCTATGATTCTATGGCCTGTATGGCCCCTTCCAACTCTATGATTCTGTGATTCTATGGCCTGTATGGCCCCTTCCAACTCTATGATTCTATGACACTCCCTTGGTTGTGTTTCAGGCCTTCAGGAAGTCGAAGGACATCATGGACAGGTTCGTCCGAGCGTACAAGCTCATGCTGGGCTTTTATGGCGTCGAGCTGATTGACGAGGAAACGGGCGAGCTGCGAAGAGCCAGCAACTATCGGGAGCGGTTCTGGAACCTCAACCAGTGAGTTTTGGCTGGTCGCCATTGTGCCAAGTCACACCTGTGTGTGCATTCCTCGATAACTTGGGGCTTTAATGGTTTGGTTGCAAAAACACACAACGCAAAGCAGGGCATGGGAAATGTGGCATCCAAGGTACTCCTTATTGCTCAACCTAACCTATGTAAGACATGTGAGACTCAAGCAATGTGATTCATGAGAATCTCTTAATTATCAGAGCCACCTTGGTGTAGCCATTCAATGTGGCAGTATCGAATCTGGAGAGCCAGGTTTGATTCCCCACTTCTCCACCTGCGGCCAGCTGGGTGACCTTGGGCTAGTCACAGTCTTCTTTTGGGAGCTTGCAAACACTGGATCCTGATACTCAAGGTTAGTCCCAGATATTTCCAGGATTATTCAAAGCCCAATTTTTGCCATCCCCAAAGATCCAGTATATATTTGGAGGTGCCAAATGTTATCTCGGATATATTTTCACCCCGTTTTACCTGAACAGCCATCCCTGCCTAGGACTTTTGGCTTAAGTTTATTTATTAACAAGCTCTTTGCCCTGCCTTTCGGCCCTCATCCAGCCCCCAAGACTGCTGACCAATTAAAGCATATGCATTAAAATCTCCCCTTAAAAGCCAACACACAAAGCTTTAAAAAAAGCCAGCTTGGGGGAGTGGTTGAGAGCATCAGCTTCTAATCTGGCGAGCCGAGTTTGATTCCCTGCTCCCCCACATGCAGCCATCTGGTTGCCCTTGGGTTCGTCACAGCCCTGAGAGAAGTGTCCTGACCAAGCAGTAATAGCAAGGCTCTCTGAGCCTCGCCTACCTCACAGGGTGGCTGTCGAGGGAGAGGAAAGGGAAGGCGACTGAGGCTCCCGGCACAGAAAAGCGGCGTATAAAAACCAACTCTTAAAATAAGTAAAAAAGATAAAAACAAGAATTTATACACTGGGGAGGAAGGCGGGTTCACTGAGGGAATGCCAAGTGAAACGAAAAAGTCTTCACCCACTTGGTATATGAGGGCAGCAGAGGGGTGCAAGAGAGGATCACAGAATCATGTGATCACAGAATCATAGAGTTGGAAGGGGCCATACAGGCCATAGAATCATAGAATCATAGAATCATAGAGTTGGAAGGGGCTATACAGGCCATCTAGTCCAACCTCCTGCTCAATACAGGATCAGCCCTAAGCATCCTAAAGCATCCAAGATGCCAGTCCTAAGAAGGCCCTCTCCTGCTTGGCTGCCCCCCTATTCTCAGAAGGGGAGGGTGCCCAAAGGAAGACTTCCAAAGATGACCACAGTGGTCAGTCAGGTTCATGAGGGAGTCGGTGGCTCTTCAGCTCCCTTTCCAGCTCCCCTTAGCGCTGGTCTTGAAATCTACCCATCGTTTTCTTTTCTTTGCAGATACACCCATAACAACCTGCGCATCACTCGGATCTTGAAGTGCTTGGGCGAGATGGGGAAGGAGCATTATCAGGTGCACCTCGTGAAGTTCTTCCTGACGGAGACGCTGGTTCATCAGACCCTCCCACGCGTCAGGCAGAGCGCTCTGGACTACTTCATGTTCACGGTCCGAAATAAGCGGAAGCGGCGGGAGCTGGTGCATTTTGCCTGGCAGCACTTTGAGCCGAAGCAGGACTTTGTCTGGGGGCCTCGTAAGAAACTTCTGCAGTTCAGGCCTCTGTCCTCGGGGCTTCTGAATAACGCGGCCCGGACGGAAGAGTCGGCGACAGCCGCAGAGGGTGCGGAACAGAATAAATCCCAGTCGGCAAAAGAGACGTGCGTGGATGGGGATTTGGCAGACGGATCAAATGATATGGCGAAGGGGAAGTCCGGTTCTGGTGGGGATGCTGCAGGAACACAGCCAACGAACAAGCATAAGACTTCCGAAAAGGCAGAGGATGCTGATCCCGGGTCGACATCAGAGGTCAAGGCTGAAGGAGAAGATGTGGAAGCAAGAGCTCCAGGGGGGGACCTGAAACCAGATGGGAGAGGCTCCCCCAGCGATCCCATCAGTTGCAGGACAGATAGGGAAAGCCTCAAGGAGTCCAAGAAGAGGAAGTTTGAGGTGAACAAGCAGAGCGGAGAAAGCGTCGGGTTATCGAGATCTCCCACCGACATCGAGAAGATCTCTTCCAACCTCGAAGGGGTGGTGATCGGTCAAGAAGGCCCCGAGAGCTTTCCCCTCCCAGAGAACTCCGAATCTTCACCGCAAGAAGGAAACGGCAGCGGGGGTCTAGATTTGAGAGAAATCGACTTGGTCAGCGCTGTAGTGAAGAGGCGGAAAGTCGACGAGATAGTGCCCGATGAGCAAATTGTAGGAGCCGCCAGAAAACTAGACGCAGAAACGACTTCCTTTAAGAGCCAAATGCGACATTTTGGATTCCCCGGCGCTGAGAAGACGGCAGAGGTTTGCCCTGCTGGAGTGCAAATAAGCAACTGTGTGCCCTCAGAAGCTGAAAGTAATTGCAGGACTGCAGGCGGTGTGGATGTTTCGGTGAACTCTGAAGCTAGCGCTGCCCATTTCAGCCTCCCCTCTGGTGATTCCGAGCCAGATTCAGGTCACGAGTGCCTAGCTATCTCCACGGCAGAGGGTGAAAGGTCACAGTCTTGTTCTGCTTTGATAACAAGACAGGAAGTAGGCAATTCTGGACAGGAAGAGGCGGGGATGAAAGGAAGTCGGGAAGAAGGTGGTGCAGGACAGGAAGGGGCGGGGATGAAAGAACATCAGGAAGAAGCTGGTCCAAGACGGGAAGAGGCGGGGATAAAAGGAAGTCAGGAGGAAGATGGTTCAGGACAGGAAGGGGCAGGGATAAAAGGAAGGCAGGAAGAAGGTGGTCCAGGACAGGAAGGGGCGGGGATGAAAGGAAGTCAGGAGGATGGTGGTTCAGGACAGGAAGAGGCGGGGATGAAAGGAAGTCAGGAGGATGGTGGTTCAGGACAGGAAGAGGCGGGACTGAAAGGAAGTCAGGAAGAAGGTGGTCCAAGACAGGAAGGGGCGGGGATGAAAGGAAGACAGGAGGAAAGAGGTTCAGGGCAGGAAGAGGCGGGAATGAAAGGAAGTCAGGAAGAAGGTGGTCCAAGACCGGAAGAAGTGGAGAAGAAAGGAAGAGGGGAAGGAGATGGCCCGGTACAGGAAGGGTCAGAGAAAGAAAAGCCTCAGGAGGCAGCTGATCTCAATGGAACAGTAAAATCCACAGAGAGCAATGCTTTCCCAGCAGAGACAGAGGGGAATCCCAGATGAAAAAAGACTCACTCTGAAGGCAGGTGGCCGGTTGTGAAATTCACACAAGCACAGAACAACTCCAGTCCACACTGCCTGTGATGTGTGTGTGTGTGTGTGTGTACATGTGTGTGTTTCCTGGTTGAGTTGTGAGTTTTATTTGTATGCCTGTTTTATAAAGTACCAAAGTGGGTTATCCTGACCAGGGTGGAGGCTGGGGGAGACACACAGCCACTTGTGGACGGTTATTTTCTGATCTAAGCTGGACACAGTGTTTACTAGAGAAGCTGAAGGAATATTTTTCCATCCTGCTTTCGTTACAAATGATTTCAAGCATCTCGGGTTAAATAGTTTGAGTTGGAGGGGGGGGGAGAATGAACTAAATAACAGTTTGATGATTTAAGCCTCTTTCTGGGCTGACTTTTTCAATGTTGATAGCTTATCCCAAACGATTCATTGTTAAATTAAAGTTGTCTTAATAAATAACTTTTCGATGCAAAACTGCTTCTGGCTTCCTTTCTTTAGCTTTAAGCTTTAAAATACAGGACAGGAAAGCAGCGTAAAACTATCCAGAAAAAGGATTGGCGGAGTATTTAAGTAGCTGTAATGGACAAGCCTCCCAATTAACAGCCTGGGTAAAATAAAAGTTTTGGCCTGGCTCCTATAAGACAGTAAAATCAACTCTCCAGTGGCCAATCAGAAGCCCAGCTGGTCAAATGCCCAGGGACGTCCCTGTTCTCCCCATGGCCCTTTCTTAGGCACACCCAAGGTAATGCTGATTGTCACTTTGGGGTCAGGAAGGAATCTTGTTCCAGACCCTACTGGCCCAGGGACCGTGTAGTTTTTTTCCACCTTCCTCTAGGCAGAATGGGCGTCATTGGGGGAGCAGGGGGAGGGGGTGGCTATGAATTTCCTGCATTGTGCTGGGATCTGACTAGATGACCTTCGGGAGATCCCTTCCAGCTCTGTTTTCCATGTGAGTGGGTTCCCTGATGGAAGTGGGTGCAACTTGTTTTGCACAGCGGCAGCCCAAGGTCCTCCACTGATAGGGTCTGTCCATTTAAATCTGCAAATTACACTCATCAGTGCAAGAAGAACTTTTCAAGAAAAACGCGTGTTTCTGAATGCCAATTCGGTAAGAGAAAATGTTCCATTTCAAGCTCCATTAGGAAGACAGACTAAAGTGCTGTTCTCATTAAGTGGAAGGCCAACGTAATAAGTAACCGGGAGGCATAAGCTTAGTTGTTTGGGCTCACGTAACTTTTCTGTATACAGCCTCTTAACAGTGATGGCGGCAGCTCAAGCCCGGAGAAATTCCGCAGGCCCGAACAACGCTTAAGAGTCTTCATTTAAGTTATGTAGTTTGATGACTTTGTGCCCCAAATGGCACTTCAGCACTTAACACCAGCTTGGTGTAGAACCAGGTTTGTACAACCAGCTAGGTGACCTTGGGTCTGCCGTAGTTCTCTCAGGGCTCCCTGCACCTCACCTACCTCGCTGGGTGTCTGCGGTCGGAAGAGGAAGGGAAAGTGTTTGTCAGCTGCTTTGAGACTCCTTCAGTTAGTAAAAAGCAGGGTACAAAAAAAGCCAACTCTTATGGTTATATTTGAGGACTTCTGCAGATGGGTCTCTGCACAATCCTATGTGGAGTTACTCTGATCCAGAGGTCACCTTTTAAGTTACTTTCCCCAACAATCCATATTAGGTTAACTTTGAGGTGGAGCCTAGAAATCTCCCAGATTTCTCCAGATAAGAACATAAGAGAAGCCATGTTGGGTTAGGCCAGTAGCTCATCCAGCCCAATGCTTTGTGTTCAACGGTGATCAAAGCCCAGGTGCCATCAGGAGGTCCACCAGCAGGGTCAGGACTCCAGAAGCCCTCCCACTTTGCCCCCCAAAGCACCAAGAACACAGAGTGCCCCAGAGAGAGTTCCATATAGACCTAGTGGATGACAGACACTGATGGGCCTCTGCTCCAGATGTTTATTCAGCTTCCTCTTGAAGTGGTCTATGCTTGTAGTCCTGACTCTTTCTGTGTCAGTGAATTCCATGTGTTAATTACTTTTGGGGTGAAGAAGGACTTCTGGTTGTCTTTTCTAAGCCTATTGCTCATTAATTTCCTTGAGTGCCCACAAGTTCCTGTATTGTGAGATGAGTTCTTGACCCGGAGATGAAAGACGCCAGTTCCCCTGGAGAAAAGGGCTGCTTCAGCTGTTGGGCTTGATGGCCCTATACCTCGCTGAAGTCCCTCCTCTCCCCAAATCCCACCCTTCCCAGCCTCGACCCCCCCTAATGCCCAGGACTGTCCCAACCCAGAGCGGACCTTCTGACATATTAGTCTTTTGTAGACGCTGGTGTGCTTTAGTGCAAGGGTAGTCAACCTGTGGTCCTCCAGATGTTCATGGACTACAATTCTCAGGAGCCCCTGCCAGCGTTGCTGGCAGGGGCTCATGGAAATTGTAGTCCATGAACATCTGGAGGACCACAGGTTGACAACCCCTGCTTTAGTGTTTGGTGTGTGGCCCTCGGATTGGCAAGATCCTTCTAAGTGGAGATGTTAAGGGACGGGAACAGGAATGCTTTGGAAGTGTACAATGCACTCCGACCCAGAAATGTCTATCAGAGATGGAACTGTCCTAGATGTCAACAATTCATGCAGTTTTTTAGTTGCCTGTCTTTCTCCTTGTGATAGGAGACACTATTGGCAGAGTTTAAATGTGCAAAAGTTTATTGAGATGAGAAACTAACTTTGTAAGAAGAGGGAGTCCTAACAGTCTAAACTGACTAATTGTTCTGGTGGCAGTCGGGGAGGGTGTCTCCGACTGAGCCAATCAGGGCACCGAAGATTATTTGAAAAGATGAAATTCCTAGTCTAATTATGCTCAACACATGTCTTTTCTGATGCCCCCTGCAGGACACTCTCCATATTCTGTTCAGCCATGCGAATTACAGATCTTGCATATTCCAATTCCAATATAAAGAAGGTAATTGACTTTGTCAGGCATACTTGTTTCATGGACATAACGCGCTGAAAAACCCAACTTGGCACCAGAGTCTGATCCATTTGAACAAAGCACGTGATAAGTTTGGCAAATGGAGATCAGTATTGCTGCTCAGCAACCTCCAGTTCTCCTAGAATCCTGCAGGGACTGCTGAATAGGATATTAAGGAACTAGTCACTGGCAGTCTTCAAGCAAAGGTTGGATACACACTTTTCTTGGATGCTTTAGGATGCTTAAGGCTGATCCTGTGTTGAGCAGGGGGTTGGACTGGATGGCCTGTATGGCCCCTTCCAACTATATGATTCTATGATAGTCAACTTCTCAACTCTTTTTCTCACAGGTATCCAATGAATTTCGTAGGGCAGTCTATTCAAGATGGACAAAAGGAAATACTTCTTTACTCAGCAAGTGACTAAAATGTGGGATTTGCTGCCCAAGGATGTAGTGATCGCCACAGGCATAGACAGCTTTAAAAGGGGATTAGGCTGATTCATGGAGGACAGACCCATTTGTGGTGGTCAAAGGGAACCTGCAAACCATGGTTGAGAAAGCCTGGTCTACAAGGGTTGTTCCCCCAGAGAAATTCAAAACAAAACCATCCGGGTGTTAAACTGCGATGCTTTTTAGTATTAAGGGGAATAAAAGGGGTACAGCAAACACACAAAAGCACTGAAGGATGCACACACAGGGGTATGGTCATGTTGGCTGCCCTCCCCAACAAAATGGCCAATGATGGGCCTGGAGGGGGTGGGAAGGGGAGGGGCCTGGGTGGGCGTGTCCACAGCTCTGCTTCCCAACCATCTTCTGCACGATTGAACCACTTCTAGGGTTTCTTGAAGCCTGAAGAATGTTTCAGGGGTTTCTCAATGCTGAAAAGATCGAGAAAGGTTGCTCAAAAGCTACACTATATGTTCAGGTTTGGCCCCCACGTTGGTGTTCTCCTTGGAACAGACAGTGCATTTTACACTTACGAACCAGCTGACATCCATTTTAGTGTCGTTTTGGCCAGACAGTGAATAGCAAATAATATTGTTCATGATATTAAAGGAATGGCTGTTTTTCTATAAACTACCCCTCAGTGAGAGGATGGGGTTTACCTGCTAACATCACTGGCCTCAAATTTGGTTCTGTCTCTTCAGGCCCACTTAAACTGAGGCCTGTATGGCCCCTTCCAACTCTATGATTCTATGATTCTATCGTATTAGGGTCACGTGATCACAGAGTTGGAAGGGGCCATACAGGCCATCTAGTCCAACCCCCTGCTCAATGCAGGATCAGCCCTAAGCATCCTAAAGCATCCAAGAAAAGTGTGTATCCAACCTTTGCTTGAAGACTGCCAGTGGGGGGGGAGCTCACCACCTCCTTAGGCAGCCTATTCCACTGCTGAACTACTCTGACTGTGAAAAAGTTTTCCTGATATCTAGCCTATATCGTTGTACTTGAAGTTTAAACCCATTACTGCGTGTCCTCTCCTCTGCAGCCAACCGAAACAGCATCCTGCCCTCCTCCAAGTGAGAACCTTTCAAATACTTAAAGAGGGCTATCATGTCCCCTCTCAACCTCCTTTTCTCCAGGCTGAACATTCCCAAGTCCCTCAATGTATCTTCATAGGGTGATGAGAAGACAAGAGTGACTGGAAAAGACAATAATGCCAGGAAAAGTTGAAGGTAGCAGGAACAGAGAAAGACCAAACAGGAGATGATGAGGGTGAAGAATAAGAGCTTTTTAAAACACATCCCACTTTTCACTACTCTGTCTCCAAGTGGCTTACAACTGCCGCCCCTTCCTCTCCCCACAACGAACACCCTGTGAGGTAGATGAGGCTCTGAGAGAACTGAGACTGACCCAAGATCCCCCAGCTGGCTTCATGTGGCGGAGGGGTGGGAGATCAATATCTGGACTGACTCCCTCAAGAAACCTACGGCCCTCCGTCTGCAAGATCCGAGCAAGGCTGTTAACAACTGAGACTTGGTGGGACTTAAAACAGAGCCACAAACATGGTGAGTGAGGACCATTAACATTTTTTACATGGAGAATTCCCCTAATCCCCATAATTCAACACCCCCCTTCCTTTCTACACGGGCCCCTTCCTTCCTTGACTCTGACCGGACCGCAGCAGGATCTGGATGGGAACTGTTAACCGTACCAAGGCTAGAACTGGTCCAGCCCTCTTCCCCTCCCCTCCCCTGCTGGTAACCTGGGCTGTCTCTCAACCCCCCTCGTTCAGCCCCCTGGTGCCTGCTCGCCAGCGTGCCTCTCCCCTCCTAACCAGGAGATGCAGGCTTCCCTGGAGGTGGAGGGGACTCCTTTCAGAGAGAAGGCTTAAAAAGTAGAAAGCAGCTTGTTGGGCCCAGGAGGAGTGGAAAGGAAAGAGAGGGGGACCTTTTTGGCTTTCCTGCGAAGCGGAGGAGAATTTGATGCGGGAGACGATGGCCGGAGTCTCAAGTTTTGGGTTACTTTTTCTCTTTCAAATGTTAGCCTTTTCCTCTGCCCAGGTAAGGCCATATATATATATATATATATTTATTTTACCTTTTGCTTTTCCAAGAGAAAAGATGTACGTCTAGCGGTTTACACTAGCTCCATCTTCTGGAATTCTTTTAAAAGTTTCACTCCTTTGTGTATCAGTGTCCAAGAACTGGGGCTTCTAAATTATGGGCAAAAATCAGGGGATTCTCCATGTCGATTAAGTAGAGAGTGATCTATATTAATCGCTTTCCTGTTGTCTGCTCAGCTAAGTCGGTTAAAGAATCAGAACGGAGAGTCTTTCTTTCATTGCATCCTGATAAATGGGACGGCAATTCTTTTTATTGATTCTGGCTCTAGATCAACAGGACGGTAGGAATGGGAAACAAACGGCACTCTTCCTCCTGCTTTTTAATTGGCAATCAGCATCCCAGCGTTGGGCTTAATTCATTTTTAGACGCTTTTTATTTGCTTGCGAATTTGGCTTACTGTAAAATAGGAAGGAACACGGGGGGGGGGGAGGAGAAGAGAGTTGAGGTGAAAGACAGAAGAAAAATGCTCGACATGAAAGCATTAAATTTCTCTGTGAACAAAACCTCCAGTGTCCTCAATTCCCAGTCTCTCCAGAGGTGTGTTAGATTCCCCCCACCGCTTCTTTTCCTCCTGCCACCGTTGGTCTATTTTGAAGTCATATTCAAGAGGAAAGCCCTTTATGCCTTTATGTTAAGCCCTTCTTTACGATCCTCTCCAAAAGGGTATTAATGACTAGATAATGCAGGGATTTTGTAGCAATGATCGCCCTTGGGGGGGGGGGAATTAAAACACTTTCTTCAGGCGGGGCGTAGGAATCCAGAGTCGCCTCTCATCTGTCTTGAGCAAACCTGGCTGTACAAAGGAACGTTTGTTCCTTAAGTCTGGTTGCGAGTTATTCTCGAGGGCTTTTTTCCCCCGCGCGCATATAGAGAAACATTTAGCGCTGGGTTTTTTTTCTTCGAGAAAGCCCAGACACTGGACACATTCAGAGAGCGGCTCCATTGGGGTAGAATTCCGTATGAACGCTGCCCACAGGAGAGACGGCTTTCTGCAACCGCCAGGCCTCATAAAGAAAAGCATTGCTATGTTGTTATATTTTCTAGTAGTCTCTCTCAACAACCACGCCATTCAAAGGGGGATTGTGAGGGGTCAGAGGCATGAAAACCAAGCATAGTCCTGGGACAGAATAAAGTTTGTTGCTAAAATGATTTGGTTTGGGGACCGCTGAACCGTTGGAGGGCTTAGATGGTATAACATTTTGTCCTACGTAAGCGTGAGGGAGCCGGAGCAGTCTGGCCCTCCAAAAGTAGACATTTTCCAGACATTTTCATAATGATGATAAACTAAAGATGGAATCATAGAGTTGGAAGGGACCTCATGGGTCATCTAGTCCAACCCCCTGAACTATGCACCACGCAGGACATCACAACTCTGTGATGGGTACAAAGAAAACCCTTGACCGCCCTAACAGAAGAGGGGTTAGTGTGGCAGACTTAAGCCAGAGAGTCTAACAGTGCAATCCTCAACAGAGTTATGCCTGAAGATCCCCTGGAATTCCAGCTCCTCTCCAGGCTACAGAGAGCAGTTCTCCTGGAGAAAATGGGTGTTTTGGAGGGGGGAACTCTATGACATTGGGTCCCACTAAGATCCCTATCCTCCCTGGACTCTGTCCCCAAATCTCCAGGAGTTCCCTAAACCTGACGCTGGCCACCCTGTCCCATTCCCCGCTGATGGCCAGGAAGGACTTTGCTACCCTAAGTGAAGGAGTCTAATTCTGTTTAGAATTGCTCAGATCAGTACTCGGTCGTCAAGCTTTCTTGGCAGACCTGGGGCAGTAGCTTAAGATAACTCTAATGAATGGGAGGCATCATCTGGACACAGTATTGGGGGTCCTTCCTGCTGGAAATTTCCTGCTTTCTGAAGCAGGGGTGGGGGATTAGATGACCCTGGAGGACCCGTCCAACTCGATGATTCTATGAATAATAAAAAAATATGACGGAGCAGTTTGGAAGAAAGATAACAGTGTAAACATGACTAATTTTTGTTGCTTCGGCGGTTACAAAGGCATGGGTTTTTCACATGTCTGAGGGGAAAAGAAGAGAGGGAATGACTAAAATCTCCGGATTAGAGAAAGCATCTTGGAGGGCAAAAATGTCCTGAGGCATGGAATCTGTTTCCAAAACGAGTTCCTTTGAAGGGGTAGCTTGAAGACAAACTTGAAGACAATCTGGGTGCCATAAGGGCTTTGGTGAAGATTAACCACCGTTCTCCTATTTGGTACGTTGAGTGCTACTCTATAGATCTGCAGTTATGTTGGTGTCTGCAGCAGGGATTAGGAAGTCCACTCTTGTATCTGAAATTTTGGATGTGTATCTGTGATCTAAAGCCTCATTGTCCTTCTCCCTCCCTTCCCAGACGCCAGGACTACGAGGCCCTGTTGGACCGCAAGGCCCCCCCGGACCATCTGGGAAGGATGGCATCGATGTAAGTCTGGGACAGCCTACAGTTGGCTTGAGGTAGAGGACAAAAGGGGTGGAGCTCTAGGTGGACAGATTTAATAGGAGGGCTGGAATGACTGACAGTTGTCCAAGGAAGGGCCAACCTGCTACTCTGTGGAAGGACTCCAAAATTAATGCTGGTTCATTTTCCCAGAGAAAATCTTCAACAATCTTTCCCCACGTCCCGATTATCTTGTCCATTTCAGGCATAAATTCTGACAGAGACACGTGATCCGATTCCGTTTTGGCGGTCTCTGTAACGATCACCTTTCACGGGACAAAATCCAGAAAAACAATATCTGATGAACCAGATCTGGAATATTTGGCTTTTCTATTATTATTATTATTATTATTATTATTATTATTATTATTATTATTATTATTATTATTATTATTGACATTGACATTGACATTGACATTGACATTGACATTGACATTATTAATATTATTTATATTTATATTTATATTTATATTTATATTTATATTTATATTTATATTTATATTTATATTTATATTTATATTTATATTTATATTTATATTTATATTTATTCCCCGCCACTCCCGGAGCCGGCTCGTGGCGGCTTACAAATGCCTGATAAAAACCCATTAAAAACCCCATTAAAAGGACACAAAACCCAAGACACAAAATCACAATAAAAGAGAACATGGCATAATATTAACCCACCCAAACCTACCTCTAGAGGGGGGAGGAAGGAGGGTTCAGGTGACTCAGGATGTTTCTTGGCACCAGAGGGTGTCCATTTTGAAAGCTCTTGAACCCCATGAATTTTAGTAATTTACCTTCAATCGATGAACCTTTGAGTTAGGTCAGAGTTAGTCATCCCTGGTAACGTGGCAGAGGTCTTTCGTTTCCGTGTTGCTTCTCATCGTCACAGATCTTCTAACCCGCTGCAGAATGAGGTTCAAAATCTGGGAGAAAAGAAGAAATGCCTAGTGCTGTTTAGACAAAACAAATTGTTCCACTAATTTCCCAGAGTGAGGCAAATTGGGCTACAAATTGCTGTCGGAAACTGTTCAAACTTGATTATCGACCCCCCCTGCCCCCCCTCCCATTTATATTACAAGGAACTGCTTGTAGCACATGCCTCGGTAGGAGAGCTGTGTTGTGTCAATGAACTTCATAGAAGAACTGTGCGTATTTTTCTTGTGAAATGAGCAGGTTGGAAGCTGCTCAGTTAAAGGGAGGAACTTGACACGGCGGAGAAGAGGGCTTACTATCAAAACAGTCTGCTAGGCTCTCCTTTTGTTCTCTCACCCTGTAATATAGTTATGCAAAATGTCAGACGTTACATAGTATCCGACTCGGGGTTTCTTATTTTTAATTGCATTGGCTGCCGTTTGCAGGGTCGGGGAAATTCCGAACCCATTTCTAGCCCTGGACCCAAATGGGTACGTCTGGCTGGCAGGGCTCTTCGCTCTGTGGGTAGGAATTTGCTGCTTGTCCCTGGCCACCGGGAGATGCACCTGGCCTTGACCCGGGTCAGGGCCTTTTCAGACCTGGCCCCAACCTGGTGGAATGAGCTCCCGGAAGAGCTGAGGGTCCTGATGGAGCTTTCAATATTCCACAGGGCCTGTAAGATGGATCTCTTCTACCAGGCTTTTGGTTGAGGCTGAGCTAGGAAGAACTTCTCCCTCCCTTTGTGGTCCCGTAATACTCGTTGGGACATATCTGTAGCTGCACCCTGGTGATTTCGGACTGCAGATGTGGGGGCCGGGGGTGGGAACGGTCTAGAGCAGGGGTAGTCAAACTGCGGCCCTCCAGATGTCCATGGACTACAATTCCCACGAGCCTCTGCCAGTGTTAAGTATGGAGATGAGCTATAATTTCAGGGGAACCCTATTCTCCCTCCCTCCCTTCCTCCCTCCCTCCCTTACTTCTTTCCATGGGTTGCCAGCTCTTGGTTAGAAAACACCCGGAGAATGAAGCCAAGAGTGGGCGGGGATGAAGCAAAGAGTGGGGATGAAGCCAAGAGTGGGCGGGATTCTGGAAGGGGAGGGGCCTCAGTGGAGTAGAATGCTATAGAGTCCACCCTCCAAAGCAGCCATTTTCTCCAAGGGAACTGACCTCTTTAGACTGGAGATGAACGGTAAAACTGGGGGATCCCTACTCCCAAAGTCTCCAGGTATTTTCCAACCTGAGTTGGTAACCCTAAGGAGATCCCCAGGTGACATCTCCAAAGGAGAACTAAAGGAGATTTCCCCATCCAGGTGGCAATCTGAAAGGAGATCCAAAGTGGCTTCCAAGAGGCAGATTAGGGCCATGGAGATCCACTTGTAATTTGCACTGAGTTGAAAGGTCTTTACTTAGGCCAGAGACTCCACCATGTGAAGTGATCCCAGGCTGATTCTGCACTTACCTTGTTTTTTTCTGTTGTGGATCCTGTTGAATTCAGATCGATTTGAACTCAGGTCTTCCTCTATCCCCCCCAATGAAACAGAAAGTATTCTGCACTTGATTGGGGAAGTTCAGAGTGGGGAGAGGAGCCAAACACAGCAGGAGTCTCTTTCTTTCTTTTCTTGAAAGGGGGGGGGGGGGTTGGAGAAAGTAGAGGAGGGGAAAATAAATCCAAGAGGCAAATCTCTGCTGAGAGAAGTTAGAGCTTCTGGAGCGCAGTCACTTTAAGACAAGCCTTGCAACCGGGAACCAGGAAGTCTTTGAACTGACACCCTGGCCAATCAGGAAAGACTGCTTTGCTACAAGGCATGGAGAAGGAAGTTAATTCACCAAAAGGAGAAATCTTCACACTTACTGATGGCAGTTTTTCAAATATCAAGGGTTATATCCACTTCTGGATATCATGGGGGAAAGGTAGGGTCACTGCAGGTCAATCCTGCATGTTGCAGAGGGAAAATTCAAAGCGCCCAAAATCAAAATGGAAATTGAATTAAGTGGAGACCGGAGTGATTTATTTGAGCTGGCAGTAGGGAGAAAGCCCCATGCAGACTATGCCCCATAATACCTTTTCACGGATCACATAGTATTGGACTCTGGCAACAATGCAACTGCAGGGGTCAATTAATTGTTTTAGAAAACAAAACTTTCAGGTCAGTGGTGAGATTTAACCAACCGTCTGGAATGAAAGCAAAATTCCACAGTCGGTGCCGTGATTAAAAACTAGGGAACATTTCTTTCGAAAGAGCATATGGCTCCTTCTTTTCCTTTGATACCTGATTTGCTTTATGAATTTCAACCCCCTAATTTAAAAAAAAAAACAAGTCATCCCTCTTTTTTAAAAAAGACAACGAATGAACTTGACATGACATAAAGGTAACGAGGTAATTGCTTCGCTCCCAAGAATAGAAAAGTCTTGTAATTCTGTCAATCAAAATGATTGACTTTGAAGATAATAGTGCGTTTGTCTGTGCCGAAAATATCAGGCTTTAAACAGTATCTCCCCCATCCCCTTTTATTGGGGCGGGATGTAGACTTTGGGGGGGATAAACGAACTCCTGAAAATGGGGGCTTGTGCTGGGGTCGTTAATTGTAACTAATTAGTGGTTGCTGGTAATGACCTGGCCTCTTTCATAAGGTGGTTCTTTGGAGGAGTGGTTTGGATTCAGATGACCAAGGCCAAAAGCCTCAGAGCACCTGGCACCTGATTGTACAATGCTAGACTAAACTCTGTGGGTGAAGGTTGTAGGAAGCAGGGGTGCCAACCTCCAGGTGGGGTCTGGAGACCTGAAATCTCATCTCCAGATGACCACTCATTACCACCCTTCCCAGTCTTTGCTCCCCAAATCCTCAGGAATTTCCCAGTGTGGAGTTGGTAAACTTAGACCACCTCTGGTTCTACCTGTTGAAGATGCTACTGGATTATTACAACAATCTGAATGCACCCAGAGAGATTGGCAACATCTGTGAGGAGACCAACTCCAGATGTTCATGGACTACAATTTCCAGGAGCCCCTGCCAGCAAATGCTGGCAGGGGCTCCTGGGAATTGTAGTCCATGAACATCTGGAGGACCACAGGTTGACTACCCCTGCTCTAGAGGTATAAATAGTCAAGGTAGCTTTAACTACGGTTGGATGGACATCTCCTAGAATTATAGCTGTTGTCTAGATGACAGAGTTCAGTTCTCCAGACATATGGGAACTGTAGCCCATGGACATCTGGAGAGCCACAATTTGGGCACCCCTGCTTTGGAGGCTGGGCTCTTCCCCTTGGAAATCCCCCCTCCGCAGACTCCATCCTGATATCTCCAGGGATTTCCCAACCCTGACCTGGCAGCCTCAGTATCCATGCTAGATGTTGGCACCCAGAGAGATTGGCAACATCTGTGAGGAGACCAACTCCAGATGTTCATGGACTACAATTTCCAGGAGCCCCTGCCAGCAAATGCTGGCAGGGGCTCCTGGGAATTGTAGTCCATGAACATCTGGAGGACCACAGGTTGACTACCCCTGCTCTAGAGGTATAAATAGTCAAGGTAGCTTTAACTACGGTTGGATGGACATCTCCTAGAATTATAGCTGTTGTCCAGATGACAGAGTTCAGTTCTCCAGACATATGGGAACTGTAGCCCATGGACATCTGGAGAGCCACAATTTGGGCACCCCTGCTTTGGAGGCTGGGCTCTTCCCCTTGGAAATCCCCCCTCCGCAGACTCCACCCTGATATCTCCAGGGATTTCCCAACCCTGACCTGGCAGCCTCAGTATCCATGCTAGATGTTGGCACAGGATTCCTCTCTAGGCATAGCCCAGGTAGGCCCAATCCCTGGAAGTTATCTAGTATTTGGATGGGAGTCCTCCAAGGATTTGAATGGCATTCCTCCAAGGAACAATGGGGGTCAGAGGTGGGCAAACCACCTCTGAACATCCCGGACTAGTATTTGGATGGGGAGTGTTTGGGGAGGGTAGAGTTTGGAGACGGGATGGCTTGGCCTGCCATTTCCAAGCTGGGAAAGTTATGGAGATTTGGGGGCAGAATGTGGGCGGAGCTTGTGGATGGGAGGGAATTTAACTGGGATGTGAGTCCATCAAGTCCCCCCTCCGAATTCGCCATTTTCTCCAAAGTAACTGATCTGTGTAGTCTGTAATTCTGGGAGGACTCCAAGTGCCCCCTGGAGTTTGGCAACCTTTATCATTGGGGTAACTCTTCTGTTTCTGAAAAGGAGGAAGAGACTGGACTTCCCGGCTTTTCGCTAGGAAGCTGCTGCTCACTTCTGTCTTCACTTGACCTACTTTCTCCAGGCAATCGAAGCATCTGTCTTGTTTTTGTTATTTTAGGATATCTTTAACCTTTTTTGCCCTGTGGGGAAATTTCAGCACAGGGGGAAGAGAACAGTTGGCATGCTTCCATTGGCTGGCTTGGATCCTATAAACAACTTCTCTGCTGTCGATTGCAAACATTGATCTTGTACTAATGGAGCAAGGGAACGCACACTCAGCAACAGAGGCATTCTAGTGCATGATGTGGGGTTTCCAGGTCACCCTTGATCAGTGGTGAGGGACAGAGGGTGGGGTTTCCAGTTCCAAATGGAGAAATCCCTGGTTTTATTGAAAATGAATCAAACTGGGCTGCCAGTCCTAAAAAAAATGAGAACACAAAACCACGGGACTCTGAAAACACCTTGCAATGGTTCATCAGATAAGACTGGCAAGTCCTTGACTAATGGACTTTCTAATGAACTCCACCCAGATGTAGGATAAACATTTCCTAATGGAATTGCTAATGAACTCCACCCAGATGCAGGAAAAGCATGTCCTAGTTCCAGTCCATCCCCTAGGAGTCTTCCCAGATGAGACCGAAATGTGAAATGTCACACGCAAAATACACACACCATGAAGAGATAAAATGCCCAGTAACTGTTCGTACACTCCACACTCTGGCACACTTTGCCATGTCCTACCTCTGAAGATGTCACCACAGTTAATGGTGAAACATCAGGGAGTAAAACTAACAGACCATGGTCACAAACCCAGGGAAACCCATTCTTGAGATTTGGGGATGGATCCTGGAGAGGATCTTTTCTTCTGAGGTGTCTTTTCTTCTCTGTCTTAAGTCTGGTGTCTTTTCTTCTCTGTTTAGGGAGAGCCTGGCCCACCTGGCCTGCCTGGACCACCAGTAAGTATTTCCCTAATTCTTTTCTCAAAGGGTTGGAGCACACCCACTAGGAAAAATGGGGTTAGACCAGGCTTTCTCAACCAGGGTTTCATAAAACCCTAGGGGTTCTTGACACCCCTGGAATGGTTTGCTGAATGAGTAGGAGTTAATTGTTTTTTTAATATATTTGTTTAAATTTATTAAACAATTATTGGGTGATATGACCATATATGGTCAAGTCGACCAGCCCCTCACCAAAATGACCAATGAAGGGGCTGGAGGGGGTGGGAAGGGGAGGGGCCTTAGGTGGGCGTGTCCACAGCTCTGCTTCCCAACCATGTTCTGCACGATCGTGTCACTTCTGTGGTTCCCTGAAGCCTGACAGATGTTTCAGGGGTTTCTCAATGGTAAAGAAATGGAGCACGGCCAGGTTAGGCACTAGAAATTGTGGTCAGGAAGAAAAGGAAAGGGGCGTATTTGCCCCCCGGGGAAGAAAACCAATCAGAGCGGCTTCTGGTTCCCTTGGAAGGAATTTTACAAGGCAGGATGTGGGCACAGAGTCTCAGACGCGTGAGCTGTAATGCAGGACCATAGAGATGCCCCAGAAAGGCAAAAGGGAAGACATCATGAATGGGGAAATCTCATTGTGTAAAATGTTTAGGGCGGAATGCATTGACTCTAAGAACATCTGTGCTGACCTTCTATCGCCTGTCTTCACATTATATTGCTGTGATTGTTATATTAACAGTGCCTGCCTCTTACTCTGGTTTAGGGGCCCAAAGGGGCAGCGGGGAAACCAGGAAAAGCAGGAGACGCAGGTTTACCTGGCCTTCCAGGGGTGGATGTAAGTAACATTCCTTTTGTTGGTTTGCTTGCGAGAGCTTTCCCAGAGTGCATTGCAGCCTTCCGAAAGTTGCATCTCCAAGAGATGCTCAACTCATTTCCTGCCGTTTCTGGGCACTGAGACATAAGACATTGTGTTGTCTAAGAGGATAATTTGGCTTTTAAAACAGCTTGCTGTCCCTCTCCCGCATTTCTTCTTTGAGTTTCAAAGGCAACCATTCCATGAATATTTTTCATCGGTGGTAAAGTGTCTTAATTATGCTCTGAAACACCCAAGTGGGGATTTTATTCTTTGAATTATGGAGGGTGTAAGCCAGGGGTTCACAAGCTTTTTGAGCCTTTGGGTACCTTTGGAATTAGCAGGCACAACCACAAAATGGCTTCCATAGAAGGTGGAGCCGGACACAAAATGTCTGCTGCTAGAGGCAGAGCCAACCACAAAATATCAGGGGTCGAGGTTATATATAATTCTAATAGTAATTCTTCTGGTTAACAGCCAATCAGAAGCTCCATTGGGCAAAAGACCCATCTAGATCAACCTACTTTCTAAAAGTACTTGGTGGGCTCCAAGAAAGGTATTGGGGTATGCCCTGGCACCCATGGGCACCACGTTGGGGAAACATGAATCTTATTGAGGCTGGGCTGGGAGATGTGTAAAAAGAAATGAAGAAATCTTTCAGTCCAGAAATCTTTCAGTCCAAGTGGCTTGAAGTGGCTTGAAACACTGGTACACTGTAGACCTGAAGTTGACTGCAAAATTCAACAAAAAAGGTTAGCAATCCTATAACAGTCTACCCTACCAACAGGGGCAGAGTGGATGGGAGTGGTATGGGGAAAATATCTACTAAAGACCTGCTTTAGGGTTACCACTGATGGAAGTTCTAGGCATGGCTTGGCTGGAGCTTGAACTCAGAGCGGGGGACATGGGGGTATCTTTGGCAGACACCATGACATGATAGATTCAAATGAGTAGCCGTGTTGGTCTGAAGTACCACAACAAAATCAGAGTCCAGTAGCACCTTGAAGACCAACAAATATTTATTCAAGGCGTGAGCTTTCGAATGCAAGCACTCTTCCTCAGACTATGGACTCAGACCATGACATGATGTCATGCCTGTCTAGGAATTGCAGGAAACTCTATGGGATAACCATAGTATTTTCATTTCCTCAGAAGTGATGCCATGCTGTCATTGATACCCTGCCCTCTTTTCTGCTACCTTTGGTCTCCTGTTGGTTGACTTGATTTGGCCTGGTAACGCTACTTCAATGTAATAGTAGCAAGATAGGTTTCGCCTATTCTTTAAAATAATGTGCTTACTTTGGATTCCACTCCGGCACCTTAGTCCTTTGACTACCTCTTTAAAAGTTCCCCTTTTTGTGGGGAGAAATATGAGGGGGGTTATAAACAAATAGCAAGAGCCTCTTGTGGCGCAGAGTGGTAATGCAGCAGACATGCAGTCTGAAAGCTCTGCCCACGAGGCTGGGAGTTCGATCCCAGCAGCCGGCTCAAGGTTGACTCAGCCTTCCGTCCTTCCGAGGTCGGTAAAATGAGGACCCAGCTTGCTGGGGGGTAAACGGTAATGACTGGGGAAGGCACTGGCAAACCACCCTGTATTGAGTCTGCCATGAAAACGCTAGAGGGCATCACCCCAAGGGTCAGACATGACCTGGCGCTTGCACAGGGGATACCTTTACCGTTACCTATAAACAAATGGAAATTCTTAGAACTGTAATTTCCTAATCCTGTTTTCTTGGCTGTTCTGCCTTCTTGTTCCTTTTTCTCAGGGTTTGACAGGAGTGGATGGCCCACCTGGACCACTTGGACTACCTGGAGAAAGAGTAAGTGTCAAAACCTTGTTGGGGAGAGGAGCACATCACAGAACCATCCATAGCAAAATGTTATTCATCCCCCCCCAGGAAAATCAGAATAGTATTTTGTTTATCTTCAGTCTTCTGTATAGTCCCACAATGGGACTGTGCTTGCACATGCCAGCCATTGGAGGCTCTCTTCCAGCTACTCTGGTAATTTTTTTTACCATTCCAAGCTGAAGCCCCCCCCCCCCCCGGCAGAGTTCATTAAAGGCCCTTATCCTTTCCCCTTTTTTCACCACCACGTTGTACAGTCATGTTTTCTTATGCACTGATTGTCATGAATTTCTTCCTGGGAACTCTCCCCTCATTGGGAAATGTTGCAGAAGGCTTTGTTTAAAAAATGTACCAAGGAAAGTACAAAAATGACTCATTTGGATGAACATCTACTCTGCCTTTTCTGCTTGGGTGAGACTCATAATACAGCCATGTGCAAGATTTGCCTCCAGTTTGCTACAAAAGTCCACTCTGACCAAGCATCATGGTGTTACGCTTGCTTTTCATTGAGGTGTTTTCTATGCAGGCACACATTCCCTCCCTCCTATCTGATGTGTTCACAGGATACAGTTACATTCAAGATACCTGGGGCAGCTCAGGAGGACTGAGGGAAAGGGGGAGCTCCTCCCTGCAGACCACGTGACCATTAAACAGGAAGACAGCCTCTAATGAGCTCTGCAGAGGAGGGGCTCCCCCTTGGAGTAGCAAAAATACTACAGGAAAAGCCACTGATTCAAGCTAGTATTTGGCCACAGCCTTCTGCAGATATTCACTCAATGAAACCAATCAAGTCGGAACTCCAAATGGCTGCCAAAGCTCTTAACTGTCTCCAAAGGTTAATAAGCAACCAAATTCAGCTTCTAATGCACTTTGCTGCTTCTCCGCATGTCCTCTGACTTGCTTGGTTTTATTGAGAGAATTTCTGTGGAAGACTGGCCGAAAACTAGTTTGAACTGGTGGCTTTTAAAAAATGAATTATTTACCCTTTGATTTTGATCATTTAAAGAGCCTCTTGTGGCGCAGAGTGGTAAGGCAGCCGTCTGAAAGCTTTGCCCATGAGGCTGGGAGTTCGAACTCAGCAGCCGGCTCAAGGTTGACTCAGCCTTCCATCCTACCAAGATCGGTAAAATGAGTACCCAGCTTGCTGGGGGGTAAACGGTAATGACTGGGGAAGGCACTGGCAAACCACCCCGTATTGAGTCTGCCATGAAAACGCTAGAGGGCGTCACCCCAAGGGTCAGACATGACTCGGTGCTTGCACAGGGGATACCTTTACCTTTACCTTTTACCTTTGATCATTTACCCTTTGGTTGGACTAGATGGCCCATGAGGTCCCTTCCAACTCTATTATTCTATGATTGTTGGTTACTGGTCTGAAAAATGTGTATGTTATACTATTTGAGACCATGTTGTTTTTAAAAAGACTCTCAATTCTTGTCATGCTTTATTTTGACTAGTTTATGGTTACAAAGTAGCGCTGAACTGTTTGTATCTTTACTGGCTTGGTACGTGGCTGCAATGTCTGTATTGATGGAGCATTTTGTCTGATATGTGGACCTTTTGGCTTACCTGCCAGAAGAGTGGCTACCAGCACTCTGTTATGAATTTAGTAAAAAAAAAAAATTACAAGTTGATTTTTATAGGATTACAGCCTGTTCTTTCAGGGGGGGATTCATTATGTTTTCTGAATCTCTGAACCTGTCCATCTGATTAAGGTTTCTCTTTAAATTTAATGGGGAAATAAAAGCATTGCTAATCTGGTTTGGTATGCAAGATACAGGGGGGGCTCCTTTTGATCTCCAGATAAACCAACAGTTACTTGGATGCTTTCCCAAAGCTGCTTGTGTGTCCTTTGACATTTTTGATACAGTTTTCTTGCTCCCACCCCCTCTAAATAACCAAGTCCCTCCATAGAATTCTTTCAAAGACAATCATTAAAATCTTTTCTGCCAGTAACCTTGAGAGGTCGGTGTTTATGTTGTTTTGAAGAGCTTCTGTTGTCAGCTTTATGAGAAAAATCCCCTAAGAAGGGTGGGGATTTGTTTGTTGTGGCTTGGGGACAAATCACCGTTTGACAGCAGAAGTGACTTTTATTCCTGCTGCGTCGTGGGATCTTTGGCGAATATAGTGGAGTTTTGCCCAGTCGTAGAAGCGAGACACAAAGTGCAGCAAATAAATCTCCCAAGAAGTATATTGTCCCAAAAGGTAGACACATTTATTCAAGTGAATCCAGTTCACATCCAGGTTGCGGTCAAAAGAAGAGAAAGAAATCTAATCGCAAAAGTGCTTTCTGTATCGCAAATGGCCAGCTTGTCTGGAATCATGAGTGTGGGAGTATGAGGATGTTGCATCTACAGGACCGTTTATGCACTGGAGGTTTCATGCCAGGCTGCAGGCTGGAGTTTTAGTCATGGCAGGTTGCCCCACCTCTTCCTGCACCCACATAGGGGAGCATTTGGCCTGGTGCACCTCATCCGGCCTGCATTTGTGCTCCTGCATGAGAGCTGGGGCAGTGAAGTTCCCAGTGCATAAACGGTCCAGGAGAGTCCTGCAGAGACATGAGTCTCTATGGAAGGCCATGAGAACAGAAGGAGAGGACAAAGGAAGAGAGAGGAGGAGGTCAGAAGGCAGCTCCCAGGTTAAGACAAAGGGAAGCATCTCATTCAAGGAGGAGGAAGAGGATGCAGAGTTGGTTTTTATACCCTGCTTTTCACAGCCCGAAGGAGTCTCAATGTGGCTTACCATCACCCACCCTTCCTCTCTGTACAATAGATTCTGAGAGAGCTCTGAGAACTGTGACTAACCCAACGTGACCCAGCTGGCTGCAGGTGGAAGAGTGGGAAATCAAACCCAGTTCTCCAGATTATAACCCGCTGTTCTTAACCACTATACCATGCTGGAGAGAACACTTGTATACACTTAGGCGGATTCTGCAGTTACTTTGTTTTTTCCGTTGTGGATCCTGCTGAATTCAGATTAATTTGAACTCGGATCTTTCTCTATCCCCCCCCCACCCCCAATTAAACAGAAAGTGTTCTGCACTTGATTGGGGAAGCTCAGAGCAGGGAGGGGAGCCAAGCACAGCAGGAGTCTCTTTTTTTTCTTGAATGAGGGGGGGAGAGAGGACTGGAGACAGCAGAGAAGGGGGAAATGAATCCAAGAGGCAAATCTGTGCTGAGAGAAGTTAGGGTTTCTGGAGTGCAGTCACTTTAAAACAGGGAGGGAAGCCTTGAAACCAGGAATGAGGAAGTCTTTGAACTGATGCCCTGGCCAATCAGGGAGGACTGCTTTGTTACGAGGCACAGAGAAGGAAGTTAATTTGCAAAAAAGAGAAATCTGCACACCTACTGATGGCGATTTTTCAAATATCTAAGCTGATACCGACTTCTGGATATCATGGGGGAACGGTAGGGTTATTGCACAGTTGGGACAGCTTATGGATAGATGGTTGGACTTTGTGGGAACAGAAAGCTATGGTTCTAAGAGAGAAAAATGGAGGCTCTAGGACTGTGAACTTGAATCCACTGTCAGGTTTTCGATTGCAAACGTGATCTCCAAAGCAGAACTTAGTTCTGAGAAGCTGATGGAGCGAAAGGAAGAAAGCAATCAACCTCACTTTATGACTAGCTGGTAAAAACTGAACAGCTTGTGAATCTTTATGCAGCGTTGAGCTCAGGAAACGATGGTTGTGAATGGGGAAAGCACAAGGGGTTGGCAGGCCTTCGGTTAGTTTGATATCCAGCCGTTTACCCGTTGTCAGGTCTGGAATTTAAGAGATCTCAATTGTCCAATGTTCTTGGCTCAGGTACATGCTGCAAAAGATCTGGAGTGCCAGGCCCTGCATGAAGGATGAAATAGCAGCAATTGTAAGGAAATAACAAGGGCATTACAGGTGTATTAAGGTACGCACCAAGGGAGAAAGAAATGTGGGGGTTACAACTTTGCTTTAACAAGCAGTTGTAAAATTGCTACTGCCGCATTTATTATTCTTATGATAGTTTATGAAATTATGCATGGGGTGGAGAGAGTTGGCAGAGGGAACTTTTTCTCCCTCGCCCAAAATGCTAGAATCTGAGGACATCCAATGAAGCCGATGGGCAGTAGGTTCAGGATACAGAAATTTGCAGAGTATGAATCAAAGGTGGAATTAACCAGAGGTCCAGCTTTGAACTGTTTTTGAATTTTGCAGTCTATCTTGAGTCTCAAAAAGGGGAAGAAATGGTTTTTATACCCTGCTCTTCACTGCCTGAAGGAGTCCCAAAGTGGTTTACAACCACCTTCTGCAAATACCACATCAGACACCTTGTGAGGAAGTTGGGACTGAGAGAGCTCTGAGAGAGCTACTTTGTGAGAATAGCCCTAAGAGAACTGTGACTAACTCAAGGCCACACAGCTAGTTGTACATGGAGGAAGAGTGGGGAATCAAACCTGGGTGTAGTCTGCATGGGGCTTTTTACCCACTCCCAGATCGACTAAATCCCAGATCGACTAAGTCTACACTGAGTTCAATTTCCATTTTGATTTTGAGTGCTTTAAATTTTCCCTCTGCAACATGCATGATTGATTCGTGGTGACCGTACCTTTCCCCCACGATATCCTGGAGTGGATATAACCCTTGATATTTCAAAAACTGCCATGAGTAAATCTACATGTGTAGATGTCTTCTTTTTGCAAATTAACTCACTTCTCCATGCCTTGGAGCAAAGCAGTCTTTCCTGATTGGCCAGGGTGTCAGTTCAAAGACTTCCTGGTTCCCGGTTGCAAGGCTTGTCTTAAAGTGACTGCGCTCCAGAAGCCCTAACTTCTCTCAGCGGAGATTTGCCTCTTGGATTCATTTCCCCCTCCTCTGCTGTCTCCGATCCTCTCCCCCACCGCCCAGCCCAATTCAAGAAAAGAAAGAGACTCCTATTGCACTCGGCTCCCCACCGTGCTCTGAGCTTCCCCAGTCAAGTGCAGAACTCTTTTCGTTTCAATTGGGGAGGAGGGGATAGAAGAAGAACCGAGGTCAAATCAACCTGAATTCAGTAGGATCCACAACGGAAAAAACCAAGTATGTGCAGAATCAGCCCTGGTTCTCCAGAGTAGAGGCTTACACTCTTAACCACTGCACCAAACTCTCTAACCCAGGCTTTCTCAACCAGAGCTTCATGAAACCCCGGGGTTTCTTGATGGCCCTGAAAGGGTTTCTCAAACGGGTGGGAGTTAATTAATTTTTTAATATTTTCTTAAATTTGTTAAATATTTATTGGGTGATATATTTACCCCACCTCCCCAAATGACCAAGGATGGGTCTAGCTGCGGTGAAAAGGGGCAGAGCCCCATAGTGGGCATGTCCACAGCTATTCTTCCCAACCATATTCTGCATGATCGCCCCACTTCTGGGGTTTCTCGAAGCCTGAAGAAGGGTTCCAGGGTTTCTCAATGGTAAAAAAAGTTGAGCAAAGCTGCTCTAACCTGTTAGCAACAAGTGGCATGAGTCAGTTGCAAGGACAGACAGTGTGAGTTTAATCAGCTGCCTGTTCGGAAGAGCTTTTATGAGAAAAGAACTACTATGGAAGGTGGACTCAATAGCAATATACTCCACAGAGATATCTCCCCTCCTCAAAGCCCAGTCTTTGCAGGCTCCACCCCAAAACGTCCAGGAATTTCTCCACCTGAAGTTAGCAACCTTATCAGAGGATGACAAAGAGACAGAAGCCAGTGTCATGATCCCCTAGTTCCTGACCCGCGGTTTTCGTCTTTTTTGAGGTTGTTTTATTTCTTTATGTTCCAGGGTCTCCCACTGAGTTGTGGCATCTCTCTGGGTCCTCCCAGCAACACCCCTCCCATCTCCCCCTTACATTTCAAAGGCCCATTCCGCACTGTTCTCTTATCTCCTCACCCCAAGGCTGGCCTCCCCGGCAAGGCAGTCTAAACACCAGATGGCCGGCTGAGCTACTTTGGCACCTTCAAGATCAGGGGACACTATTGCCCTTTTCCTGTGTGAATCCAGGTTCCCGCCAAAAGCCAATTCTGTGCCCCCCTTCCCAAAGCCCAGGTATATATTCTATGCAGTCCCCCTTCTCGGCGTCTCTGTCAAGATTAAAGCTAAATCTGCTAGGTCTCAACCGCTTGGTTCCTGCCAGCCAAAAGCTGATCTTTATACTTAAAATAATGTTAGAGGCACAAAGATGACATTAAGAATAGCAGTATTTGGAAACCAGGTGGCTCTTGGATGGTAGTGTTCCACCCCCCCCTCGCAATTTCTTCTACTACCCCCCCCCCGCCCCGAAAAGGCAACGTCGTGAAACTCAAACCTCACCAAAAATGCAACATCTCAAAAACTCAGTGCAATTTGTTCTGTTTCAATTCTTCAGGGAGCCATCGGGCCTCCGGGACCGGCTGGAGCAGCTGTAAGTGAATATCCGACTTGATCTATTTTTCGTAACGCGATGGAACATTAACTGTGCAAATGTTTGCATGTCACCGGTGAACAAGAGGGAGCAGACACCGCGAATGTGCGCTCCATCCGTTAGAAGGCTGGGGAGATGATGGAGGAGGAGAGGAAGAGGTTCTCTGAGCTGTCGGCCTGAGATTTCCACCGTTACTTTTGCAAGAGGAAGTCCCAGGCTCGGGAACAAGGGGAGTGGAATTGCACCTAGCCCACGCAGGCACATTTAGGTTCTAAAGCTTATGACAAACCTCTGTCTTCTCCCAAGCCCTGGGGGTTGGATTGCATGGACCGGTGCTAGTAGCAGTGAAGTATTCCTTTGGTGGAAGAGGCTTCGCTTCGACACATGAGCCTCTTCCATTGGGGGAAGACTGTCTGATCCAGAGGGCAGGGAACTGCTCAGCAAATAGACCCTGTCGGTTCCAACCCCTTTTATCAAAACAGGAACAAAAATTGTGTTGATTAAAAGTGGAATAGACATGACTGGGAGTCCTTGTATAACATCTGAACAGATTATGGCAGAAATTCTCAGCGGGGGCTATACGGCTGGCAGATTTGAAGGAGTCCACAGGCTGGAAAACGTGAGAAGGGGAGCCCAAAGTGTTTATGGGGGACCCTGGTAACCGATCCGATGCAATGCCCTTTTTGTCACGTATGAAATCATTAATTGCTAGAAACTCCGACCTTCGTCGAGGGAAAGAAAGGAAATCATGCAATCCGTTCCTTTGGGTGTGCTTGAATTAACGCATTCAAGGGAGGGAAAAAAGGACATATAATTTTCTTGGTCGAATGTTACAGAAATCAGTCTCGTGTGTATATATAAGGCAAGGTTCATTGAGTATAGTTTAGGCGTTTCTGAGCCTAGCTCATTTCACGAGCGGTCCCCACTGCCGCAAAGGGCCCTGGAAGCGGATCTCTTAAAAGGGAGCAAAAAGAAAAAGGCTGAGAGCAGCTGGATTATAGAATCATACCCCCCCCCCCACACACACACATTACTATAACTGAGGGATAGCCATGAACTATGCAGGCAATCACTATGCAGTGACAAATTCCTAGAGTAACCCATAGGCCTGAAGCCTATCTTGCTTAAACAAGAAGACCCACTGGAAATAATTCACTCTTTAGCATTAAGATCACAGAAAAGTACTAAAGGCTTCCTCGAGAGCCATTTCTGTAAAAGGAAGGGGAAGGTCATGGCTCTGCAAATGGTGGCCTGTTTTCCAAAGGGTGCTTCTTAACATATTATTTCCCCCCCTGTTTTGCAGGGCAGAGGACTTTCAGGACCTCCGGTAAGTAAGGCCAGCCCTCTTTAGAAAGGAGATTTCAATCATTTGTCTTTTTCTTAGGCAGCATAACCTTTTTACATCTCCTGACAGTATTTCTACTCAGTGCCTCTATCCAGGCAGTCATAGCTGTTGTGTTCAGTCCTTGTTCTCACTGAGTTAAATGTTTTTTAAAAAGGTATCATTTGCCTTGGAAGCACAGAAGCCTTACGCACTATCCCCAATCCTCCATGTTGCCCAGTAAAGGCGGGAAATGTTGTTCAAACAAATCCCAAAGATGATCTAACTGCAATGGTAATAAGGGTAAGAAATTTTACTTACAAAAATGGAAGCAGATTACGCAACACATCCATGTAGGTACATTTAACTTATTGTGAACAGCTAACGCCAAAAAGGTTAAATTGCTACAGCTCCAAACCACTGGATTCTTGCTTTTTTCTCTTGCTACAGACAAGCAAACATGGATCTATCTCTGTATCAATCTCCTAAAGTGAGCAGTGACTCATGAAAGATCCTCCCTTGCCAAAGAGGCTAGATACGCCACTGGCTTGTATGCAGATCTGAAACAGAGTCGATGTCAGCTTGCACCCTTGGCCTTCTGGGTGGAAGAGGCAAAGATGTGGAAGCATGCCTCTAAAAAGACGTAGAATGTAAACCTTCTTGCTTCCCACCTAGTTACAGCCATCAGTTTTGAGGGCTAGCAGGAGAAACCAGCCCAATTTGAAACCTAAAATCTTACTTGGCAGGGACTGGCTGTTCCATATATGTAGGCTGGAGATTCCTTGTGGCTATTTTATGGTGGGCGCTTTGTTGTCTCTCTTTCGCAGGGACCTCCAGGACCCAGTGGTCTCCCAGGCGCAAACGGGTTTCAAGGACCACCGGTGAGTGCCTCTTTCACCTGGAGTTTCCTGTCTGCACTGATCTCCCTGCTGCCAGCATTTGCTGTGTCGTCTGCCATCTTCATGTATCTCCACAGCCCATCGCCCCCTGACCATACTTCCTCATATTCTAACTCTGATCCAGCCAGCAGAGAAAGAGGTGGGGGTTCATAGCAGGGGCAGCTGCGTCCTTTGTGTGCTGTTTGCTCATTTCTCAAAAGCATCTGGTTGGCTGCTGTAGGAAACAACGTACTGGAATTGGATTACTGCCCTGCATTGGAATGAGTGAGTCAGCGCACATGGGGGCGCTATATCACTCTACGTGTGTATAGGTTGGATGGGATGCCTCTCTTTGTCGTCACCTGGGAGCTGCCCTATATTAAAGAGCTGGTTGGCTCTTGGTGAAGCTGAAACTAGCAGACTGCCTTCTTCACCCTGTCTTAAGAAGAAGCAACTAGAAATAATTAACAATTAACAACTAAACATCCCGGGACTTCTGTCGTATATATTTTGAGGTATTCCACAGACAGTACCCTGAGGTTACATTTCTTGCACTTGACCTTAAGTCCAATGGACTGGAAAGGCCACAAAACCTCTTGTTGGCATGCTGCAAGTTCAGTGTCACATGCTGCAAGATACCAGAATGTCATCAATATACAGGTGATGCCTGGCTTGTGCAGAAGCAACCTTAAAGAAATAAAACTCACCTCAACCAGGGACAGGGTCTTCTTGCCTCTGACCCCGGCCTGATGAAACACTCTACTAAATGAGATCAGAGCCCTGAGGGACTGTAAGTTGTTCTGCAGGGCTTGCAAGACAGAGCTGTTCCACCAGGCCTGTGGTTGAGGCTCTATCAAATTGCCAGCCTCCCTAACCAAGAACCCGCCCAATTAGAAAATCAAGATAACATTAAGATACATATTCTCCCTCTTCCATCCCTGGAACAGGCATTACGTATGTAGCAAATGGTTATGTTTAGGTATTTTAATGTTTTTAACAATTTGATTAATGATGACGTATTATTGTGGCTTTACCCTTGTAAGTCACCCTGGGCCTATTACTATTACTATTACTATTACTATTACTATTACTATTACTATTACTATTATGCAAAACACCAGGCATTTATCTGAGGCCAGGTGGTGGCCCGGGGGCTAAGATCGGGCCCCTCTCCCCGGAGGGGACTGGTCTGGTTCCCCAGATTGTTCCACCCTATGCTCAATTATCCATCCGCTCCCTTCTGCTCATTCAGTAGGCCTGTATGGGAATAATTGTTTCTTAATCGCCATCATTGTGACTGAGTCATTGTTTTAATGGGGAATTTTAATGGTTTTTAATGTACTGTATTTGTATTGAAATATTGCTGCGAGCCGGTTTCCAAGAGTGGCAGTCATACAAATCAAATAATAATTATTAATAATAATAATAATAATAATAATTATTATTATTAAATGGTTATATTGGAATTTGTGTCCTTTCTCATTCTCTTTAGGGGCCATCTGGGCTTCCAGGGTTTGCTGGACCACCTGGGCCTCCCGGACCACCAGTAAGTCTAGATTCTTCGATCTTAATGTTCTCAGAACAGAAGGGACCTATTCAGCACCTAACAGCCATGCAATACTAGAGCTGTAAACTCCTTTTGTTCAACATACGAGTATTATTTTCAGTACAGCAGCAGCTGATGCACTTCAGCGCACCTCCGTGCTGTTCATTTAATTCTATCGCACTGTAAACAAAGACTGACTGACTAGTTTCATTAGAAATATAAGGACTACAACTTCTTGATAGAGTGGGAATTGGCTTACTTCTCTGTGCCACCTGCATGTATTTCCTTTCCTTCTAGCACACTGTGGCCTGGACTGCTGAGCTGGCCTACAGAGAAAGTTGGCTGGTGGAAGATCCTGCCTCATAGCAGAGGGCTAAATGAGATGATCTGGGCTCCTTTAGAATTCCTGAGTTCTTGAAACAAAGGGGGGGGGTCTATGGCTCAGGAGAAGTCATGGAGAAAGTCTCAGTCATTTGCTCCTGACTATCTACAATTAAAAAGAGCAGGTGACAGGTTATGGGAAATATCTGAGGCACAGGAGCGCTGCTTCCTGTCTGAGTAGACAATGTTGACCTTGATGGACAGATTCAGTATAAGGCAGCTTTGAAGCTTCCTGTGGGTGTTCAGACTTGACACAAGGATGCTCTTTTCTTTGAGTGCAATAAAAAGGACGTCACAAACAAGGCTGTGTACAGATTACTGCTATAGTAGCCTTTGCCTGTGACATTTTTTTTCCATTTTGTTGTTTGTTTGTCTAGTTATAGTTGGATATTTGTTTAAGTTGCTTGAGATCTTAAGCAGGGGGGAAACTGTGTGTGTGTATAAAATTTATGCATGTTCAAATTTGTATGCCATACTTTACCAAATAAAACTTCTAATTCTTCTGGTTGCAGGGTGTCCCTGGAGTTCTTCCTAATGGGAACGGAGACCTCCAGGTAACATTTCTTCTCATGCTTTCTCAAAATGGTTTTGAGCTATTGCACATTGACCTATTGCGCAAAAGGTTTTGAGCCATTATACATTGACATATTGCACCCAAAACATTGAGCTATTATACAGTGATATATTGCACCAGAGTTTTGGAAGTATTGCACATCGACCTATTGCGCTAAAGGGTTTGAGCCATTATACATTGACATATTGCACCCAAAACGTCGAGCTATTATACATTGACATATTGCACCAAAGCTTTTGAACTATTTTTCATCCATGTCCTGCACAGACCATTGCACAGTCTGGGGTCCATAGTTGAAAGGGCTCTGCCCCGCACACCCATCAAGCTAATCTCTGCCTAAGTGGGTATGCAAAATAAGGTTATGCCAGCTGTTCCTGCATCACAGAAAGGCTTGGGTGGAGATGGGTTGGGATGTCAGACAGTTTGCAGACTGCCAGAAGGCATGTGGTTTGGTGGGGGAGGGGAGAGAATATTTTTGAATGCATCTTCCTTCCATCTAAATGAACTTCTGCACATGCAAAGTCTGGTCTCCATTTTGCAAATATCAGTTCTCCTGGAGAAAACGGTTTCTATGGCAGATGGAATCTATGGGGTTGTACCCCACTGAGGTCCCTTACCTTCCACAAACTTCACCCCCCCCCCCCCAGGCTCCATCCCCAAAATTTCACAACTTGGAATTGGCAACCTAGAGAGAGAGACAGAGAGAAACAGAGACAGAAACAGAGAGAGAAAAACAGAGAGAGAAACACACACAGAGAGGTATGCTTTGCATATGCTCAGAGATTTGTTATAAAGTTGCTTTCCAAAGAGGTTTTTGTTTTGTTTTGTTTTGTTGGAAATCCTCCCCACCCCCCACAAACAAGGATCTCATCCAGGGTTCTGCTGAATTTCTGGCTCCTTTCCAAAACACAGGTATTAGCTTTAAAACCAGAAAAACATTAAATATTCTTCATGAAGGCAAGCATTGGTCTTGCTTATCTTGTGTTGACATCTTTTTTATAAAGCATATCGCTTGATAGTATCTTTTTTTTTTTTAAGTCCTCCTTTTCAAGCTCGCCTTTGAAATCAGGGAAAGGTCAGATTTATTTACTGGTTTGCTTCCAGGGGGGGACAGCACCTTGTTCCCATGAGCAAAAGCCAGGGGAGGGAGGAGGGAGGAGAGGAGAGAACTGTTGTTTGTTCTTTTCCCTCCTGAGCAAAAATGTCTCCATCGCTGGCATTGAAATAAACATGACATTAATGAGCCAGCAAGCAACTTTTCAAGACTGTCCCATCTGCTGTTATGACAGCTTCCTTAGATCCCTAATTGGAGCACTCAAGGAGAAGCCAATAATTTCCTTGTACCGCCTTACTGAAGAAATCTTTGCGAGGCTGGTTGGGAAATTAAAGCAGTTTCTTCCTTGCTTAAAAATAAAAGAACATCCTGTAGAAGTTAGTAGAAAATTATACCCCTGGCATGAAATTACATGCTTTGGAGAGGAAAGATATCAAGGAAATGTCTCGTTTTACTCCGGCAGATTTGTTCAGCAAATACTGCACAACTGCACCCCAAAATATATCTAACTAGGGGCAAAGCCCGTTGTATCCACAGGCAGCTAACTCACTGGATGATAGATTCCAACGAAGTGAAATAACTGCGAGGTGAAAGAACTATGAGGAAATGGTCAGGGGTGGGACACGCATGCTGGTTGGGTGGCCACTGGGTGGCCAGCCAATCAGGCTGGAGAAGGACACAACCAGGAGCCGTACATATGATCTGATTGGCCAGTAAACGGTGCGGCCCAACTCCTCCCACCACCCCCTTACTGTTTTATTTATATGGTACAGATACAGATATCACATCTAGGTTCACACAGATATAGGCAAAGATTCAAACTAAGTCTCTGCTTAACAAGAGACTCTATGTTTCATTCCTAATATGAAATTTATAATCTAAGATAGGGTTGCCAATTCCTGCTTGGGTGAAGCCTGGGGAGGGGAGGGTTTGGGGAGTGTTGTTCATGCAGTGAAACAGACCATTGGAACAGGAACCATGATTCAAACAGCGGGGACATTTAATGCCATTGGTTAACCTGCAGGATCCGTCCTGCAACTGGATTGTTGGAATGGTCCAATTAGTTCAAACCTGGGGACTCGCAAGGAGCCAATCACAGGCTTTGGCAGGAACTGGGGACTGTCTATAAATTCGGGTGGTGGGCTGCGTTTTGCGGTTCTTGGTGTGATCCAGATAAAGACATGATGTTTCACTCCACAGACAACTCCGCACCTTATTGAACCTGATATTTAATAGGGAGGTTTCACAGTGGAAAGGGTGTCACTCCGAATGCCCTTAAAGAGGGGAAAGCGGGGAGGAGAGAGGTTATGGTCCTGATCCGGGGGGGGGGGGAGGCACCATGTGGGGTCCCTGGAAATGGGGCGTCTATAGCACACACAACACGTGCCACATGGATGAACTATCCCTGTTTCAAATACAATGATGAAAATAAAGAGGCTCTTCATAATAGCAGATGGTTAAGTCTGACTCTTCTCTTTTTGCTTCAGTGTCCAGCCCTCTGTCCGCCGGGCCCTTCGGGGCCACCAGGGGTACCAGGATTCAAGGTAAAGAGAAGTTTTGGTCATTTATTTCCATGATTCATGATCTGCATTTCTACCTCAGATTCACTCAAGGTGGATTGCACAGCGTGAGTTGATGTCATCAACAAGAGGAGACATTCAATAAACAGTGAAATGGAACCAACCAGAAGTCTGAAAGCAGAAGCAGAGTATAAGTCTTAATGTAAAGCATGAAAGCTCAGTGCCCTGGGAGAAAATGGCTGCTTTGAATGGTGGACTCTGTGGCATTGGAGTCCACAAAGGTCCCTGTCCTATCCAGACTCCCCTTCCGAAATCTCTAAGAGTTTCCCAACCTGGATCTGAGAACTCTGTCCCCCCCCATCTCTTGCCAGTGGCCAGGGGGAACCTGAGGCAAACACCTAAGGAGGCCTGTTACCTCTAGGCCTTGCTTGACAGCTTCCCAGAAGCCTCTCCAGCAAACAGGGACTGGAAGGGAAGGGAAGGGCCTGGAAGAGTTACTACCCTTCAGCCTGTCCCAGCCTACCCCCCAGAGAAATGGCCTCCTTGCCTGCCCAGCCAGGCCCAATCAACTACAGCTTGTCTTGGCTGAAGATCATCACCCTGTGCGTTGGGACTTTCGGATTTGGTCCAGAAAAATAGAACTGCTGAGTAACAGAGAATTTGCAGTTATAGCTTACCTTTTGTGGATTGGGCACAGATCCAGATTCACAGCACAGAGATTTAGAGGGAATCATCTATAATAGAAAAATTACATGTGAATATATATCATACTCATCTGCTTCAGTCTCGTTACTGAAGCAGTGCACAGAAGCTTAAAAGTAGTTACAAAGAAAATATATTGCAAACCTTTATGGCTGGGTTGCAAGCAGACTACATTCCTACACATCAGTAGATGGAGAGAGCTGAGAGCTTAATGGATTCCCTCCAGCTAGCAAAGAGCCTTCTCTTCCAGAAGAAGGAGGAAGTGGGTGGTGACCCACCTTAAACAAAGGGATCTACCAGCCACATGCTTGGAAAATTCCACTCCTCATGGCTGCAATCCCAGCAGACATCATTTGGTGTCATGAGTGAGGACATAGGTGCAGTTTAGCAGTTTAACAGCTTAACCCTTCAGGGTTGACTTCACAAAATTACTTCCTGATTGCAATTCCAACAATGTGCCTGAGCGTAGCACCACCCTGGCGAGAGCCTGCATGGTATAGTGGTTAAAGACTAGTGGACTCTAATCTGGAGAACCAGGTTTGATTCCCCTCTCCTTTACATGTAGCCATCTGGGTGACCATGGGCCAGTCGCAGATTTCTTAGAGCTGTTCTCACAGAGCAGTTCTCTTAGAGCTCTCTTAGCCCCACCTATCCCACAGGATGTCTGTTGTGGGTAAAGAAAGGGAAAGTTGTTTGTAAGCTGTTTTGAGACTCCTTTGGGTAGTGAAATGCAGGGTATTAAAAAAAAACAGCTCTTTTTCTTTCCACGTTTCCTCAGTTTATGTGCTGAACTGACAGTCTTTTGTTTCAGTCTTGGTAAAAAATGTTCTAAAACCCGTACTTTTTGTCAAAATGATCTGCAAGGTCACCCGAGTGAGATCCTAATGATCAAGGTTTTATTTTTAGGGCCATACTGGCTACAAAGGCGAGCCTGGAGAAATGGGCAAAGATGGAGAGAAGGTAAGGCTTTAAACCATCGTTTTTGTTTCTGATGAAACATTTGAAAGAATTGTGTTTAGAAAAGAACAGACGCTAGAACACATTCGGCATTTCCGCACCCGTTAAATATAGTTAAATGCTTATCTTACGTAGTCATTATATTCCGGCCCCTCTATACGACATCGCCAACATGCAGCGTCTGGGCAGTAACCAGCCGGCTACATCCTCCATTTTAAAGCGCTAGTTGGGGAATTGCACTACTACTATGGCAGCTCTGCCTCACGTAGGCCGGAAATAGGAGGTGAGAGGGCAGCCCGGAACACCCCCCCCCATACCATGTCACTTCAGAACTCCCATGGAGCCACTTCAGAACTTCTGCAGACTCCCAGAGGTCCACGGATCTCTGGTTGGGAACCCCTAACCTAAATTCTTGCCTTTTGCCTTGGTTGGGATGATGAAATTAGAGGAAAACTGGGAAGCATTTTGAAAATATGGGACTTGTCCTTGCATCCCGTCTCATGTTTTGCATTATTCTTTTCTCCTAGGGATCACCAGGGCCTCCAGGCCCTGCAGGGCCTCCGGGAAGCGTTGGATTGCAGGTAAAACTGATGTCCTACCTGTTAGGATTTCCCCAGGTCTTTTTCAGAATTCACCCAACTGGAAGTGTGTGCATTCTAGCCTTCCACTGGCGCCTTCGTTAGCAGAGTATAAATATGCAAAGAGAAATAGAGCACCAAGCTGCTTCAAAGAAGTAGGACACTGGAGATTGGCCACCCTTTCAAGATGTCTACCTTTTATGTACTTCAGCTATCCTAGGGCCCCTTGTGCTCCTATTCTTCAAGCTACATATCCCCAATTCTCTCAACCTCTCCTCGTTAAGCATGGATTCGAGCCACTCAACTGCCCTAGTTGCCCTTCTCTGAACTGGTCAACATTCTCCAACTGGTCAACATCCTTCTTGAGTTCAAGCCTTTCAGATTGTTAACTGTCTATACTTCTCCCCTCCCCCAGATTTGTTCTTAATTGTCTTTCTTTCCTAGGGGCCACGAGGTTTAAGAGGGCTTATTGGGCCCGTTGGTCCGGTTGGTGACAGAGTAAGTCTGGCTCTCTCTTTTGTCTCCAGCTCATGTACTTATTGTCTCCAAAGCCGTGGTTTTCTGTTCAAGAATTCTGATGAATCTCTAGCAAGTTGGTTAAGAAAGGGAGGTGGGAACAGGTAAGGCCCGATCTCTTGTTGGGCCACCGATTCACAAGCCACCATCTTGGACCTGTCAGTCTTTAGCAAGCCAAAACAGAAGCCTAGTTTGGCACCTTAGACGGACTCCATGTAATACAACAAAATTAGAGTCCAATAGCACCTTTAAGATCAATTATTGGACTCTAATTTTGTTGTGTTACTTCAGACCAACACAACTACCCACTTTAATCTATCCATCTAATTCAGCATGAGATCTTGTGAGAGAGCTCACTTCCTCAGACACAATAGAAAGATAAAATCACTTCATTTTTACAGAAGATTGCAGAATGGAAGGGGGTCAGAGAGAGGAGTTGAACAGAGAGACTCTCTTGGCGGGAGGGTCTTGAACTGCCTGGTTAACTTGATGGATGATGGGCAAGATCAGCAGTTCTGGCCTCTCAAATGCAGCAAAGATCAATACAAATGTAACAAAGTTGGGTAAATAAACTGAGGAGGAGGAAAAACTGAAACATGAGAAAACTGACCAACATCAGTAAAGGATTACGATATAAAATTAGTTTTAATAAAACACTCACAGATTACATCTGTCTTTAGCATTTTCAGTCAATAAAGGACCAATTAGCGGGTAACTGATCTAGATAGACCAGTCTTTTTCAACTGTTTTACCATTGAGAAACCCCGAAAACATTTTTCAGGCTTTGAGAACCGCCAGAAGTGGGGAAATTGTGCAAAATAGCTGTGGACACGCCCACCTGTGACCCCTCCCCACCCCCTCCAGCCCTATCATTAGCCCTTTTGGGAGTGGTGAGTGGGTCAACATGACCATATATGGTCATTGTTGTTGTTAGGTGCGAAGTCGTGTCCGACCCATCGCGACCCCATGGACAATGATCCTCCAGGCCTTCCTGTCCTCTACCAATCCCCGGAGTCCTATCACCCTATAAATTTTAAAATATATATAAAAAAGGAATTAACTCCCACCCATTCTGGACACCCAGGTTGAGAAAGCCAGAGATAGACCGTAAGGCTGACTTAGGGTCAGGTGGCTTCATGTTCTAGCATTTTACAGGACAAAAGATATGTGTTTAAAATGCAAATTACAAAACAGGGATTCAGAGAGGGAAAACAAGGAGAGGTTAAAGGGTTAAATGCTGCTTCCTTTCCCTGCATGGGACTGAGGCAAACTGAGGCAGCACAAGCCCTGTCATTTGCATCTGGTTGGCCGAAGGAGATGAGAGATGTAAAGCCAGCCAACGTTATAAATTACTAGGGCAAGGGCTCATGGGAATTGTAGTCAATGGACATTGGGAGAGCCACAGTTTGGCCACCCCTGTTATAGGATATGTCAAGTGCTTAAGTTTGCATGTTTTCTTGCCTTCTTACAGTAGATCCCTTAAAGACTATTTCACCTGGCTAGCCAGGTGTTTATAATGCCGTCTCTTTATTTACAGGGAACTCTGGGTTTCCGAGGGCCGCCAGGACTTCCAGGGCCTCCAGGGAAAGCGGTAAGATGCTCTTTTCATGGCTACATTTTCTCGTGGGGCATCCCAGGTGACCCAAGGTTATCTCAGGCAGCACCAGAAAGGACATCTGCCTGTCGGCCTTTGATAGTCGGCAGGATGCAAAGTAGACCCTTCTGGGCAAGATGGATCCGTGTCTGACAATCCCTGGAAGGCAGCGATGTAAACAGGATTCATTCGTTTCAGGGAATTCAGATCTTTCGCTCTGCTCCTTATTTCTCTTTCCCAATCCTAACAGTACACGTTTTTTTGTATATACTAGCAAAATGACTATGAGTAAGAGTACAATGCCATCCACGTACATCCAGGCTTTCTCCCTAGGCGGCCAGCGCGCTAAAGATTGCCGCTTAATTAAGTACGGATTTTTGTCCAATTTTCATTTATCAAGGCAGCCACAAAAACGGGAAGAGAGCAGCTATCCCTTCCCTGGCGCTTGAGTCCAGCTCCACGAAGAGCCCCCCTGCCCAGCTTTCATTGCTTTCATTTGTATTACAGTTTGGCTCCCATGAGCTGCTTCAGAAACTAGGTTTTGGCTGGAAAGAAAGAGCCATGGAATAAATAGCAAGATAAGCTGGTTAACTGAAGTAGGATAACACTTTATGATTTCCCTCTCTCCGACCACCCTGAGAGGGCACAGGGACAAGGTTCCCTGTACACTCCCAGGTTGGCAGGGGGTGGGGGGAGCCAGCAAGTAGTTCTCCCATTGACCGTTTATGCACTGGGAACTTCACTGCCCCAGCTCCCGTGCAGGAGCACAAATCAGGGGTGGATGAGGTGCACTGGGCCAAATGCTCCCCCATGTGGATGCAGGAAGAAGTGAGGCAACCCGCCACAACTAAAACTCCAGCCTGCAGCCCCACATGAAACCTCCAGTGCGCAAACGGTCATTGAGAGAGACTCTTGCTGGCTCCTTAAACCTCCCCCCCCACCGAAAAGACTCTATGCAGCTTGGCAGGTCGGGAGGTGTGGGGGGGGAGGGAGAGGCAAGCAGCTTTCTCAGTGGGAGAGATACCTGCCTGTTCCTTAAACCTCCTGTCCTCACCTTTCAGGTTGCATTCCAGCATGCAGCAGGCTTCACTGCTTAGCTTTAAATAAATATTGATGCATGAACTGGCCTTTGTTTTTGCCGTTTCAGGGTCCCCGTGGAGACAGAGGGCCCCAGGGTTTCAGAGGACCCAAAGGTGACACTGTAAGTATGGCGAAAGCCTCCGTTACCAAAATGCCCAAGGCGGAGTTTGCAGGCAATTGCATCTTCTGAAGGTTCCCTGCCACCACCAAGAGGAAGGAATGGCAAGGAACCACCCTTCCATATCCAAGATGAGCCTGTCTCCTTTTGAGCCAGTTTGGTGTAGTGGTTAGGAGTGCGGACTTCTAATCTGGCATGCTGGGTTCGATTCTGCACTCCCCCACATGCAGCCAGCTGGGTGACCTTGGGCTCGCCACGGCTCTGATAAAACTGTTCTGATCGAGCAGTGATATCAGGGCTCTCTCAGCCTCACCCACCCCACAGGGTGTCTGTTGTGGGGAGAGGAATGGGAAGGCGACTGTAAGCCGCTTTGAGCCTCCTTCGGGTAGGGAAAAGCGGCATATAAGAACCAACTCTTCTTCTTCTTCTTCTTCTTTTGGCTTATCTGAGAATCTTTTGTTGGCCATTAATGATTTCTTCTCTGTCCTTCTAGGGTGGCTCTGGACCAAGAGGGACACCAGGGACCGCTGGGCCCTTAGGGGAACCGGTAAGACTCTTCTTCTTCTCCAAAAATGACAGCTTAGCTGGTATCCTGGATAAGGCTACTATATTTAGATCTTGCTCTTCTACTGCGGGCCAATGCAGCTACCCTCTGAAACCGGAATTATACAACACTCCTATAACTATGTAGGCCTGCCCAGAAGCTGGGGCTATCATTTGAAGCCCCTCTTTTTGTCATCCCCTCCTGCCCCAGACATAATGGAGACAGAGAGGCAGAGAGCCAGAGAGAGACAGAGACAGAGAGAGAACAAACGATCGAACCAGGGCCTAGTCTGCATACAATATATAATGCACTTTCAGTTGTGCTTTCGCGGCTGGATTTTCCTGTGCAGAACAGGAAAATCTACTTCTAAAGTGCATTGAAAGTGCATTATCTGTTATGTGCAGACTAGGCCGGCTTTAGGATGCCTTCCCAGGGGAGATCTATCTAACAAGCATCTTCTTTATCAGTGTTCCACCGACAGATTAAAACTAGTTCTTATTCTTATGAAAACCAGTTCTGCTTCTTAGAGCCAGCTTGTTGATGTGATGTAAAAAATAGTTTCTATAGTTACTTTCCTTTTGACTTTCTATTATGCAAACAGATAATGACTTCTGTCCACTTTTTGACTGATTTACCTTCCTCCTCTTTAATGGACCGCCTTGCATTGTTTCAGGGCGTGCCCCCAAAGCAAACGAAACCAATAGGCAAAAGGTTGTGTCTTCTTGAGATTTATTAAATCCTAAATAATTTTGCAACCGTGTTTCAGGGCATGCCTGGGAAAGACGGAAGAGACGGAACGCCCGGACTCGATGGTGAGAAGGTTTGTAGTCCTATTTAAAAACCCGGTTTAAAAAAGAGGCATTTAGGGCCTTAAGAACTGGACTGCTGGTTCAAACCAAAAGTCTGCCTGCTTTAGCACGCTGCCTCCAAAAGAGGCTGGTCAGATCCTTCTCAGCCTCAAGCATCCAGGAGAAGGATCTGTCCAGCGGCTGCTTGAAGACGACCAGTGAGGGGGAGCTCCCCACCTCCTTAGGCAGCCCCTTCCACTGCTGAACTAGACTCCTAGAATCCTAGAGTGGGAAGGGGCCATGCAGGCCATCTAGTCCCACCCCCTGCTCAGTGCAGGATCAGCCTGAAGCATCCAGGAGAAGGATCTGTTCAGCCGCTGCTTGAAGACGGCCAGTGAGGGGGAGCACCCCACCTCCTTAGGCAGTCCTGATATCTATCCAATATTGTTCTACCCATAGTTTAAGCCCATTACTGCAGGTCCTCTCCTCTGCTGCCAACAGGAACCTGTCCCTGCCCTCCTCCAAGTGACAACCTTTCATATCCTTCAAGAGAGCCATCCTGTTCCCTCCCAACCTCCTCTTCTCCAGGTTGAATATTCCCATATCCCTCAGCCCTTCCTCACAGGGCTTGGTCCCCAGGCCCCAGATCTGAGATTGGTTCCCCTGGAGAAAATGGCCGCTTCGGAAGGATGGGCCCTATGCCTGTTTACCCTGCTGAGCAACCTCCCCTCCCCAAGCCCCGCCTTCCTCAGTCTCCACCTCCCAAATCTCCAGGTATTTCCCAACCCGGAGTTGGCAGCCCTATTTTGCCGACAGGATGGTGATTCGACCGCGTGGATAAACATTTGCTGACCTTCAATGTACTTATTAGTATTATCCTTCTCACAGCGGGCCCCAACGTGTCATTTTATTGATGTAACACATTTATAATCCCGCCGTTCTCCCAAGCAGCTAAACCCCAAGGGCAGGCAACAGATTAAAAACCATTAAAATCACACATACGCTTCCAACCTCAAACTGTGAAAGCAAAAATATAATTATTGTAGGAATTAATAAGAGCAGTAGCAGTTGATGGTGCTTATGATCCCTACTAGAAAAGGTTCTTAAGTGTTATTGTGGGCCGCTGGAGACCAAGAGCAAGAGAATTCATGCCCCATTACTATGGGTGGGTGTGAAAGACCATACATGGCCAGGGTCCTAAGTACCTCAAGGGCCGTCTGTCTGCATATATTCCTGGAAGAGCGACCCGCTTTATCCATTCCAGCAACCTGGTGATCCCTGGTCCCAAAGAAGCCATCTTGGCCTTGACCAGAACCAGAGCCTTCTCAGATGTGGCCCCAAATTGGTGGAACGAGTCTGCAACAAAGGCAAGGCCCTAGTGGGACTCAAACGTTTCCACAGGGCCTGCAAGACGGGGCTCTTCTGCCAAGCTTTCAGATGAGGCCAGTGACGGGGACCGCCCCACAACTTGTCCCCTTACCAGGCAACCTTGGCATCTAATTTGTCCCTGACAGTTCCTGTTATCCCCTTCAACTGGTCACGATTACCCATACGTGATGCTGTTAACCGTTTATATCCTTTCTTGCTCATATAGTTCTACCCTAGCTGAGCATCCCTTGTAATACAATAACAGCTAGTACTGAATCGTTTGGCTGGACTCTGTAGATTGAGTTGGGATAGCTACTTCCGCCATCTTGTGGGTTGTTATATGTATTATGATTGTTTTAATGGGTTTTTTAATGGGGTAAATGTTTATGATTTTAATTGTTAGCCTCCTTGAGTCGATAAAAGTCATGAGAGGTGGGATATAAATCTAAGAATGAATGAATGAATGAATGAATGAATGAATGAATGAATGAATGAAATGTTCTATGTTGCTTTCCCATTCCCCACTGGTTTTGTGTACACCACCCCGAGATGTCACAGTGAGGGGTGGTATATAAATTACATGAATGAATGAATGAATGAATGAATGAATGAATGAATGAATGAAATGTTCTATGTAGCTTTCCCGTTCCCTTTTGTGTACACCACCCCAAGATGTCACAGTGAGGGGTGGTATATAAATTACATGAATGAATGAATGAATGAATGGATGGATGGATGGATGGATGGATGGATGGATGGATGTTCTATGTTGCTTTCCCGTTCCCCACTGGTTTTGTGTACACCACCCCGAGAGTGGTGGTATATAAATTAAACGAATGAATGAATTAATTAATGAATGAATTAATGAAATGTTCTATGTAGCTTTCCCATTCCCTACTGGTTTTGTGTACACCACCCCAAGATGTCACAGTGAGTGGTGGTATATAAATTAAATGAATGAATGAATGAATGAATGAATGAATGAATGAATGAATGAATGAATGAAAACTGGCGAATGAAGGAAGCTAATAGGAAGAATGTTGATTTCCTTTAAAATGTGGTGGTCGGAGGAGAGTTCCCCAGATATTTTGGACTGCCAAAAAGAGGGTTCTTCTTCAAATCAAGCCTGACCTCTCACCAGAAGCTCAAATGGCTAAGCTGAGGCTATTGTACTTTAGTCAAATTCTGGAAAGACCTTGCTGAAAAAGACAATCATAATGGGAAAAGTGGAGGGCAGCAGGAGATGAGGAAGCCCCAACCGGAGATGTATTGACTTCTTCAAGGAAGCCATGGCCCTCAGTTCGTTAGTACATTTTGAAGGACATTAATTCATAAGGTCACTGAAAGTCAGAAGTGTCTTGAAGGCATGTAGCATAGACGCACATGTTATTCCGGCAATAATTTCCACCGGTAATTTGGAAACAATTACAACCTTATTCTTACCTGTCAGATGAAGTGGGCTCTAGTCTAGGGGTAGGTGGACTACCCCTGCTCTAGTCCATAAAGACTTATTCCAAAATAAATGTCTTTTTTAAGTTGCCGCCAAACGTTTCTTAGTTTATGCTTAACTAGTTCAACAGGCATCCTTTTAGGGAAGACGATCTCAAGGGGCCTACAAGGAATTGCCGGAGAAACTGGGAGAGCACCGATTCGTATTTGTGCTTAGCAAGAAAAAGTTGTCGTTTGGGATCAGTCTGTGAACGGAAGGAGCCATCCAAACAAAAACAATCCACCTAACGCGATTTTATCAAATCTCAGACACTAAGTAGATTTGGCCCAGGAGAGCACTGGAATCCGAGTCCGGAGTGAGATGAGCAATGGCAAACCAGCTCTGCTTGTCTCCCGCTTGGGAATTCTCCATAGTCCGGGAGCAGTTTGATGGCCCTTTCCACGGTCCCGTCAAACTGAATGTTTAGTACCAATAAATTGCCACTGATCGTGTTCATGATGTTCTGTTTCCCATCCTGGCAACTCCCCCATCTTACAAGTTCTTGCCGTCCACAGGGCGATGCAGCTCGCTTTGGCGCTCCCGGAGAAAAGGGGCCGAATGGACTGCCCGTGAGTATTCCCCCCTGGAAAATCTGGACCAAGATGCAAAACAATACGTGAGGTGGGAGGCACCATAGTAGTAGGAAAAATTGGGGGGAGGGAACAAAAGGGAAGCAAAGGGTGCAGGTGGTGATGTCACTTCCTGTGACATGTCACTTCCGGGGGGCATTGCAGGGAGGTATGTCCAGCTGACATCACTTCCTGGGGGAGGGGAGGTTTCTTGAAGTCTGAAGATTTATTTCAGGGGCTCCTCCATGGTCAAAGAGTTGACAATGGCCGCCCAATGGTGTCCCCGTAAGTCAGCTGTGACCTGGCCACCACCCTCAAAACTTTGCTTGCTACCGAATGGCAAAGTTTAACAGGGCTGGATGTTCACTGCAACCCCTGATTAGGGGAAGAAACACACCTAAGGGTTCATTTACTACCATTCCTGTGAAGGATTTCTCCTGAAAACATTGCAGGTCTCTCTGGAACAATTTCTTGCTTTCTAGAACACTCAACCATAAACGTCATTTTCTACTGACTCTGTATTTTCTCGTACTAACAGCAGTTTTTCACCCCTCAGGGACTACCTGGGAGAGGAGGACTGAAAGGTGAAAAGGGTCAACTAGTAAGTAATCCTCTTATTTAATGGAATTTAGACAACTGTAGAGAGACGCTTGGACAAAAGTGTTTGCTATAAAGCCCGGTCTTCTGTGGCCACCTGCGGTTGCCTAGTGGCAATAGAGAATCATAGAGTTGGGAGGGGCCATAGAGACCATCTAGACCAACCCATGGCTCAATGCAGGATCAGCCTAAAGCATCCAGGGTAATTATCTGTTCAGTTGTTGCTTGAAGACTGCCAGTACAGGGAGCTCAATAGTTCCCCAGGCAGCCTATTCCACTGCTGAACAACTCTGACTATAAAAAAAAAACTTTTCCTAATATCCAGCCAGCATCTTTCCACCTGTAATTTAAGCCCATTATGATGAGTACTGTCTAGGCATGGGCATTTTGGTTCAGATAAGCCAAAACGTACCCAAATCAATGCTGATTTAGCTGTTTTTTAGACCTGAGTATCCATGCATTTAGATGGGCCAAATCAGCAGTGGCCAAATCATGTTTTGGCGATTCAGTGACGATTCGGGCCATTTAAATGCCTCCTCCCCAGCTTTCTTAGGTAGTGCTTGAGAAGGTGTGGGTGTGGGGGGGGGGGAGACCACCCATCAAACAGCTGATAATGACTGGCACTGTGCTCTGATCGGAACAGAGTGGCACGGCTTGCCTGACATTATAAGCTGTTTGGTCGGCTGTTCCCTTTAAAAGCTTGGGGAAGCATTTAAAGGGATCAGAATAGAGGTATTTAAAGGGCTCAATGCACCTGTTGTTATCAGCTATTTGGCAGGCACTTCCCCCCCCCCTTCTCAAGGAAAGGAGACACTCTCTGCTGCCTGGGAAGAGGGAGAATCATCATGTGCATCATGTGCATACCCCCCCTCCCCAAATGCACCCATTCTGTCCACATAGTTGTGGCCTGACAAATGCAGTGTACACCAGGACTGTAGTGATTCTAGGGACAATGGCTTCTGTCTTCTTCACACCATTATCTGCATTTCTCCATTTGACTGAAAAAATAGCTTTGGAATATATCCTCCCATTCTGTTTAAGAAATAGTAAGGCTTCCCTCTGGTGCAAGGAGATCAGGGAGAAGCTCCATGATCCAGAGGAAAGATCTACTCTCAGTGGAATACATCTCTGAGGTCCAACCCATTCCTTCCTCTCTGGGTGAGAGGGTAATTGTTGCTTTTAAATATCATCTTATAAAAATGCCTGGCTCATATTTTCGTTCTTTTTCCTGCAGGGCAGTTCAGGGGAGATGGGAGAGTCTGGTCCTTCAGGAGAGCCAGGTATACCTGTACGTATCTCCGTGTATGCCTTTTGATGTATTTATTGTCCTACCTGACTTTCCTCTGCGATGGGAAACCAAAGCAATATGCAGCATTTTCCTCTTCTCTGTTTTATCTTCACAACAGTCCTGTCAGGCTGAGAGTGTAGAACTGGTCCCAACTCACCCAAGGAAACTTCCCCAGCAAAATGGGGATTTGAACTGGGGTCTACCAGCCCCTGCTGTGTAAGCCCTTCACCTTGCTGGTTTCTGTATGCCTATATACCAGAGTTTGTTTGTTGGTTTGTTTTGTGATTTCTAGCCCACCCCTCTCCAAACATGGTCTCAGGACAGGGATACATCGGTAAAAATACAACTTGCAATACATTTGCATAGAAATCCTGATAAACTAGTTTTTTTTATAACCCAAACTGTTTTCACTCACTCTTGCTAACCTGCTTTGTTTTAAACAATGCATAGCATGCTTAGTAGACTAGACCCTTTATTTTGTTATGTTGAGCCATGTCTGTTGATTGAACAAAGCATATCAGTGGGTCAGGTACTGGATAGAAATAAATGTCCAAGCTATCTGGCCCGATGAGGGGGTAACCAACCAACTGTACCCCCAAAATGGGGGTAGGCTGGGGACCAGATGGCTAGTTGAGGTGCAGCCTGACCTCAACCAAATGCCTGGAGGAAGACTACCATTTTGCAGGCTCCCTGGAACTTCAAGGCTTTCTCACACAGGGTTTTGTGAAACCCTGGGGTTTCTTGATGGCCCTGGAAAGGTTTCCCGAATGGGTGGGAGTTAATTGATTTTTATACATTCTTTCAATTTGTTGAGCATTTATTGGGGATATGACCATAGATGGTCATGTCAATCCCCTTAAATGACCAATGATGGGCCTGGAGGGGGTGGGAAGGGGAGGGGCCCTGGGTGGGCGTGTCCACAGCTCTGTTTCCCAACCATATTCTACACAATCATGCCACTTCTAGGGTTTTGCAAAGCCTGAAGAATGTTTCAGGGGTTTCTCAAAGGTAAAAAAAAAATCAATCAAGAAAGCTGCCCTGTTTTCATCTCCGGCACAATGACTTTGTATGATTCTTCCTAGGGAGATCGTGGTATTGCTGGGGAGAGAGGCGATCCTGGTCCAAGGGGATCTTCAGTAAGTATCCACTGAAACGTCCCAGCCCACCTGCCAGGCAAACAATCTTCCTGAATCATGGGGACCTGGAATGGAGAACTTCAGGCTTTGACCTGAGCAAGGACCTGGTTCCAGAATGAATGTGGAAGACCTCAGACTCGTTTATTTCTTTGCTTTATTTCTATCCCGTGTTTCTCCTCGATGGAGACCCAAAACGGCTTACGTCATTAATATCTCCATTCAGTCCTCACAACGACCCTGTGAGGTAGCTTAGGCTGAAAGGGCGTGACAGGCCCCCAGTTCATGTAGGGAGCCTATATGGTCTGAGTGGGGATTAAAACGGGTTCTCCCAGATACTCGTTTGACCCTCTTAAACACTAAACCACATTGGCTCTTCGTGAAGGAACCTGATTTAATCCTTAACCAAGCCTGTAGATTGGGACATTATTATAGTTTACTTGTTGTTTGCAATTGGCTGAGCTTCAAACCTTCGTTTGCGTGTTGTCCAATTTCACAGAATGTCCACATACATAACATATAGATTGTAGTTCCAGGATTCTTCACCCAGTCCCCCTTTTAAGGAAAAGCAGGGATGGGGGCACAGAAGATGGAAAGTGGGGGTTACGGGTAGGCATGTGCAACCCCTCCCCAAACTATTCGGGAAAGACTAATTTTTCAGCCCCAAGACATTTAAAGTGCAGGAACACACTCTAGTGTCCACCCTAAATTGTGTGTCTAACCACAAACCGGTCAGTCCTAGAGGAGATCAGCCCTGACTGCTCCTTAGAAGGACAGATCCTGAAGATGAAAGTCAAATACTTTGGCCACCCCATGAGAAGGAAGGAAGGACTCCCTGGAGAAGAGCCTAATGCTGGGAGCGATCGAGGGCAAAAGAAGAAGGGGACGACAGAGAATGAGGTGGCTGGATGGAGTCCCTGAAGCAGTCAGTGTGAACTTAAATGGACTCTGGGGAATGGTAGAGGACAGGAAGGCCTGGAGGATCATTGTCCAGGGGGTCACGATGGGTTGGACATGACTTCGCACGTAACAACAACAACAAACCACAGAGCTTGAGGCAAATATCACCTGTCATGATATCACTTCTGGGTCATGCTGGATGTGACATCATGGTGTTGGCACAATCGCCCACCCATTTTCCCACTACACGGGAAGTTCCCTTTATACAGGGGTCCCCAACGTGATGCCAGTGGGCACCGCTGCACCCAGCAACACCTGTTTTGATACCTGCCAAGTATTTTTAGGAGATGGGGAGAGCCAGGTGGGGCTTTTAGAGATTTGATTTGCTGTGCAGATTGTTTTAGATGTTGCTTTGGCAGCAGCTGCCGTTACAACGCAAGGATGTATGCTGTGTTACTGTCATTAAGCCGTGGCAATCATTTTGTGGCTGGCTCCGCCCCATATGGCAGCCATTTTGCAGCCGCCATTATGCTGCTGTGCCCACCACGCCATGTCAGAATTCCAAATGAGCCCACAGGCTCAGAAAGTTTGGCAACCCCTGCCCAAGTATCTGGAGAGGAAGGGGTTTAGAGAGCTCCTTTCCCCGTTCCCTGTTGGTCCGTTGCTCAGTTTAAAGCCACACAACAAGGCTGCCTGGTCAAAGGAAGGAAAGCCCCAGAGTATGAGAGAGAGAACAAAATGGATCCAAAGGTTTCACACTCCTTGGCAGAGGTACAAGTTACCAAGAATGTATTTCTTCCACCAGACACTGTTATAAGGATCGGAAAAATAAGGCCTGGTCTGCTTACGGGAAGTTCTGACCATAGAGTTCTAGACATTTCCTAGAGCAACTCAGAAGCGGCAAGGGTAACTGCAGGAATCACCAGGAACTTTGTGGTCAGAACTACTTGTAAGAAGACGATCCCGCATTTTTCTTTTTAGATTTTCCTTCCAGGGTGCTGCCCCACTGGTTGCCAGGCACTACAAACCTGCACACATCGGATAATGCACTTTCAATGTGCTTTGGCAGCTGGATTCTCCTGTGCAGAACAGGAAAATCTACTTCTAAAGTGCATTGAAAGTGCATTAACTATTGTGTACAGACTAGGTCCTAGTCAGCTTGCCCGGGAGTAGCAGTATAAAAATCCAGTAAATAAATTAATTGACATTAGTGATACAGAGACATCACCCTGCCAACAAAAGTGCATCTAGTCAAGGCTATGGTCTTCCCAGTTGCAATGTATGGCTGTGAAAGTTGGACCATAAGGAAGGCCGAGCGTCAAAGAATTGAGGCTTTTGAACTCTGGTGCTGGAGAAGACTCTTGCGAGTCCCTTGGACTGCAAGGCGAACAAACCGGTCAGTCCTAGAGGAGATCAGCCCTGACTGCTCCTTAGAAGGCCAGATCCTGAAGGTGAAACTCAAATACTTTGGCCACCTCATGAGAAGGAAGGACTCCCTGGAGAAGAGCCTAATGCTGGGAGTGATCGAGGGCAAAAGAAGAAGGGGACGACAGAGAATGAGGTGGATGGATGGAGTCACTGAAGCAGTCGGTGCAAACTTAAATGGACTCCGGGGAATGGGAGAGGACAGGAAGACCTGGAGGATCATTGTCCATGGGGTCGCGATGGGTCGAACAGGACTTCGCACCTAACAACAACAAGTGATACAGACCCTTTGGAGCCAAGCCCATTGTTCAGCCCGAAACCTGTCTCCACAACTGGGTTCTTTTTTCCTCCCAACTAATTTGAAAGAGAGAGTCACTTCCATTCTCAGATAAATACTTGTTTTCCTCTTTCCAGCAATTTGCTCTTGGGCCCCTGTGGGGTTTTATTTGGTCTATTTTCCTTTATCTCGCTTCTGCTTTGGGCCCTTTTTTAAAAAGCAAAAAGCTCGCCCAGCATCGCAGTGGATTTCTCGCTGATGCCCTGGGCCAGTCGGCGCGTGGCCAAAGAAGAGACAGCGCTACCTGACTGGGTTGCGAACATCTGCGAGGGGAAGAAAATAATGTATGATTTGGTCTCAGACCTGGGGGAAAGGAAATTAGTGCTCATTGGAGACCCACAAGAGAATAGGAACAAAGGCGGCGGCGGGACTGTTGAATCAGGTTGCCAACTGTGGGCTGGAAAATTCCTGGAGATTTGGGGGTGGGACCAGGGGAGGGCTGGGTTTGGAGATGGGAGGGGCCTCAGGGAGGTACAAAGCCATCAGGGATGCCAATTTGGGTGGTGGCTGGGAACCTTCTGAGACCTCCAGGCAACAGAGATCGGTTCCCCTGGATTAAACGAATGCATGGAATCCACCTTTCCCAAGAAGCCATTTTCTCCGGGAACTGATGTCTCTTGTCCAGAGAACAGTTGTAATTCTTGGCAGTCTACAAGCTGCACCTGGACGTTCGCAACTAAACCAGTTAAGAGGCTCAGGTCATTGGCGATATGAAAGACCTCTGATTTGAGACCTTGGTGACCTTGGAGAGCCACTGCCAGCCTGAGCAGGCAATGCTGAGATTGCTGGACCAGAGATCTGACTGGACAGGCAGCCGCTTCGGATGACAATACTGTTCTTGAAGCCACAGGAGGCTCCAAACCATAGCTAGACTGGCAAAAAGCTGGGTTTCAATGCCGTCCCTTCGGAAGGCCACTTATCTTTGATGCTCCCTTGTTGCAAATGCCACCGCTGTAACACCGCGGAACCGAAAGGGAAACCAGCCCCTTCAAAGCCGCGATGGCCCGAAGCGATGCGGAAATGTCGGTGCAGGAGGCTCTTAAAATATTTAAATGCATACGACAAAGAACACATCAGGGGAGGGAAAGGACGTGTTGGAAACAGCAGCGTAAAACTGAGAAGCAGGAGAGAGCCGGGGGCTCTTATTATGATGTCTTTCTTGCATTATCCTCTCCTTGAGAAGCTCCTTAGCAGCCGAGTAGCTGGAGGGGACCCTTCCGAGGGGGAAGAGAATGAGGGGGCGATGCATTCTTATTCCCCCCGCGGGGCCCTCTGCACTGCGGGTATGAATTTACTGGGCGTCCCAGGCCCCCGGGATGTTCGCCTGGCCTCGACCCGGGCCAGGGCCTTTTCGATCCTGGCCCCAACCTGGTGGAATGAGCTCCCGGAAGAGCTGCGGGCCCTGTGGGAATTGTTATCATTCCGCAGGGGCTGCAAGACGGAGCTCTTCCGCCAGGCATTTGGTGGAGGCCAGGGTAAAACCCCGGTGTTTCCATCAAGGACCCCTTCCCAAAGTCTATCATAGTCTACTAGAGCAGGGGTAGTCAACCTGTGGTCCTCCAGATGTCCGTGGACTACAATTCCCATGAGCCCCTGCCAGCGTTGGCTGGCAGGGGCTCATGGGAATTGTAGTCCATGGATATCTGGAGGACCACAGGTTGACTACCCCTGTACTAGAGTCTATGGACCAGCTCCCACTCACTCCTAATGGAAGAATCCATCTGAACTGTCTGAACGAGGTGGGATGGGATAGATTATTGGTGTTTTTGACCCACTGGCTTGTTTTATTGTAAATTGGGGTTTTGTGGGGTTTCACTGTATTTAAATGTTTTGTTCCTAGAAAATGTGGCGGTATATAAATCAAAATAAATAAATAAATAAATTATTTAGGGTTGGTAATGTTCAGCTGGGGGCTGTAGATTTTCCGGAATTCCAGCTGATCACCAAAGGACAACCAAAGGTGGGATAAGATTGGGCTCCTGCCTTTGTTGTCGTCATTTGGGAGGATTTTATTGGGTTTGATTGTATTTTAATGTTATTATTGTGTGAACCGCCGCGAGACCGTTCAGGGACCGGCGGTATATAAATTGAAAAATTAAATTAAATAAATAAACAATCTGTTTTCCTGGAGAAAATGGTCGTGAAGGGTGGATATGAGGACATTATGCCCCAATGAGGTCCCTTCCCTCCCCAAACACAGAATTCCCCAGGTTTCACCCTCAAATCCCCAGGAATTCCCTTTCCAAGGGCTAACAGCCCTATGCTCCATGGCAAGGATACCAATTTTGGGTTGGAAAATTCCTGGAGATTCGGGGGGAGAGGGGCGTGTAGAGGATGGAGAGCTCAGTGTGGTATCATGCTATGGCGTCCACTTTCCAAAACAACCATTTTCTCCAGGGGCACTGATCCCTGTTATCTGGAGATCAGTTGTAATTCTGGGAGATCTCCAGGTACTACCTGGAGGCTGGCAACCCCTGGTCTTTCTGTATTGGCATTGTTGTGTCCAGCATCCGTTTCCCAAGCGTGCAAAGCAGGCCAACAGGAGCAAAGCGGTCCATGCTGAAAGATCTCTTCTAACCCCATGCCTGTTCTTTCTTCTCTTTCCTGCAGGGAGCGCTTGGTCTGCAAGGTCCCGCGGGACCAATGGGGATGAGAGGATTCCAGGTCAGTTAACAGGTGTAATCACTTAAGTAAGATGGGATATCCTTTGCTCCATCATGGGCTCAAAGCCCCCAATGTGACACCTTCGGAATAACTAGTGAGAGTACATGGGCTTCACCCAACAGACACACCGGCTCGGTCTTGGATGTCACACGAAACCACGGTTTAATTAAATCCACAACAGTGTGCACGATTATCCAGATGTGGGCTGCTCTAACAACTAAGGTTAGTTAGGAGCCATTGAAACAGGGTTGCCATCGTCTCCATAGCAACTGGTGGGGGCCTAGCAGTAGCAAGAAGGCCTTGTTGGGGGTCTCAGTAATGTCACTTCTGATGCATTCGAGAAGTGACATCACCACAACACCAGTGACACAGGGACGCTTTGCTACATGGACAAAACCTCTGTGGTAGAAGCCATTTTTACCATAGAGTTTTTGCCCAAATACCAGAGTGTCCTGCTTTGCCTGGAACATTGATGAGATGCCAGCCCAGGCCTTCACCACTGCCACCAGCACTGATCAGCAGTGGGAGGCAAGGCCTGTGAGAGGGATTCTAAACCCCTACGTCAAAATCAGGAGCTGAAACCATGGTTTGAAGTTGTGACATGAGGTGAGGTACCATAGTTTCTGGGGATTCCTACTTCTGAGTTTTCCCTGGAAGAAACATGATGGTGAACAAAATGTCATACCTCCTCTGTTTCCTTGCCCTTGAACCTCCTACCCTAAATTTGTGGAACTTGGAAGTTACACATGAGAGAATCAAAGCTCCCTCCCTCCTTCCCTATCTGTCTGACATCTATCATCCATCTAATCTCTCTCTCTGTCTCTATAAATCTTCCTTCCTTCCTTCCTTCCTTCCTTCCTTCCTTCCTTCCTTCCTTCCCTCCTTCCTTCCTTCCTTCTACCTACTATCTATCTCCTTCCTTCCTTCTACCTACTATCTATCTGTCTACCTACCTACCTACCTACCTACCTACCCATCCATCTATCTGAAGTACAGTTGTTATTCTCTGCCCCTCCTCCCCAGTCTGTCTCATGATGAAATGCTTTTTTCCAGGGCCGTAAAGGTGCAAGTGGGGAACCTGGCCTACCCGGTCCTACTGGAATCCGTGGCGGGTACGGTGAGCGGGTAAGAAAACGGTTCTTGGGAAAGGAAAGCATACCCAATATGGCTGGAAGGGAGACCTGTGGGAATCAATGGGTCTCCTTTGAACTAAACAGCAGTTGGAGTGGCTAGACTAGAGGGACCATAAAACGTTTAGCTAATAAAATACCTTAATTTCATTTGGATTCCCTGTTCTGAGGAACCCTCTCTGCCCAGTTCTTTTAAATCTTTGAGGAAATTTTTGAGCAATAACTTTTCATTATTAAATGCCAATTCCTGGAAGCCAACTGAGACGTATTCACTGGGTGCTGTTCTGTTTAACCGGCTTGATCTTGTAAAGGCCATTAAAGTGACTTTCTGTTTTCTAAGAATTTTGGTCTGTCACAGGCCTCCTACAGATGTATGCACGGGGAACCAATAACATTTGGAGATGCAGGAAACACCTTCAGGATTAACCTGAGTAGAAGGAACTCTCTTAGTACATATTGTAAGGTGCACAAACTCCAAGGGAGGTCCTTAGTCAAATGTGCCGAAACTATTTCCCTTCCAGTGTGCAATAGCTAACAGCCACCAGAACAACTCACAATTAAACAAGCCATTGCCTGTTGGGGGAAAGACTATGGCTGTATCAGAAGGTCATCTTCAGGAGGAAAGTTGATTCCTTGGAAATGCAGTGTTGAGGAAGAGTTTATGGATACTGTGGACCACTAGAAAGTCAAATCTGGGTTCTAGATAGGCTTACCAGGGCCCTAGGACTACCTGGCTTGCAGAAGGTTCCAAGTTTGACCTCCAGCATCTTTATTTAAAAGGACTAGGGAGGAGGTAATATGAAAAACCTCACCCTCATGTCCAGAGGACCCATTGCTGGCCCAGGCTAAATAAAATCTGACCTTAACTGTCCAGGGGTCTACTTTTTGTAATATATCACAGGTTTACCCTAAACCCTTTTCTCTCCCTTGTGTGATTTGTTGTCATGTGTTCTCTTCTTCCAGGGCCCTGGTGGAGCATCTGGTCCCAAAGGTAACCAGGTAAGTGAAGCTAATGATTCATCGTGTCCTCAAAAACACACCCATCACTTCATTACAGCCACCTAACATGAGAAGGGTACACAAGTCTACTGGGATTCGGGTTGCCTCCAGGTGTCATCTGAAAATCTACTATTACAGACAATCAAAATCAGTTCCCCTGGAGAAAATGGCTGTGTTAGAGGGTGGAGTCTATGGCATTATATGGCAGAGGTCCCTCCCCTCCCCACACTCCACCCTCAACAGGCTCCACCCCTCCCAAATGTCCAGGTATATCTCTGGTTTGTTTCTGGTCTGTTTGGTTGGGGGTAAAAGTTGTTTGAGGAACTAGATATTAACTAGGTGAAGATTCATTCATTTAAAAGGCTGCCATGTAGAGCAGTGGTCCCCAACCTTTTTATCACTGGGGACTGGTCAATGCTTGACAATTTTACTGAGGCCCGGCGGGGGGGGGGGGTAGTCTTTTGCCAAGGGACGTCAATGCTGCCTGAGCCCCTGCTCCACTTCCTTTCCTGCCGGCGCCCCTGACTTCCTGCCGCCTGCTGGGGGGTGCTGCCAGCAGCAGCTGCGCAGTGCCACACCGAGGGGGGAGTCCAAGCCATGGCAGCTGCTGGAGAACACCAAAGGTGAGCCAGCGGCAGGGCAGCCCCCAAGGCAGCAGCTGAGGAGAAGGACGAGGAGGACCGCGGTCCAGTACCGACTGATCCACAGACCGGTACTGGTCTCCAGACCGGGGGTTGGGGACCACTGATGTAGAGGATGGAGCAGACTTGTTCTCTCTTGCCCCAGAGGGACGGACCAGAACCAATGGGATGAAATTAATGCAAAACAAATTCCATCTAAACATCCGGAAGAAGTTCCTGACAGTTAGAGTGGTTTCTCAGTAGAACAGGCTTCCTCAGGAGGTGGTGGGTTCCCCATCTTTGGAGATTTTTAAGCAGAGGCTGGAGAGCCATCTGACAGAGAGGCTGATTCTGTGAAGGTTCAAGGGGATGGCAGGTGACAGTGGGTGAGCGATAAGGTGGTGAGTGTCCTGCATAGTGCAGGGGGTTGGACTAGATGACCCAGGAGGTGCCTTCCAACTCTATGATTCTATGATTCATTGAAAACAGCTAGTACTGAAAGCCAGTTGACTGTTATTGTTTGCACAACTCCTATTTTTAAAAAGAGACACAATCTATTTTTTCCCTATAAGTTTATTTCATACAGTTTTCGCACATTGTATCCTCTAGATTGGGGGTGGGCAAACTGTGGCTCTCCAGATGTCTGTGGACTACAATTCCCATGAGCCCCTGCCAGCACATGCTCATGGGAATTATAGTCCATGGACATCTAGAGAGCCACAGTTTGGCCACCCCTGCTCTAGGTGGTGGCTGGATATATCCTGGGATTACAACTGATCCCTAAACAAAGTGATAAATTCACCTGGTAGGGTGCCAGGTCTTCCTAGAGGTGTGGGGGTTGGGTTGCCAACATGTTGGGGAACTCCTGGAGATTTTGGGTAGGAGCCTGGGAAGGCCAGGGACCTTGGTGGGGTACAATGCTGTAAAGTCCATCCTGCAAAGCATCCGTTTTCCCCAAGGGAACTGATCTCTGTAGTCTGGAGATGAGCTGTAATTCCAGGCTGGCCTCCCTATCCCTTGGAGAGGAAGGCCACTTTGGCAGGCGGACCCCATAGCATTCTGCCCCCTACAAGTCCCTCCCATCCCCAAACTCCACCCTCCTCAGGCTCCATCCCCAAAATCTTAGGGAATTTCCCAATTTGAAGCTGGCTGCCCAAATCCTAACCAAGAGATTACACAGATGTTGTTTTCAGCTTCAAGGTCCTTCAACCTGTTCCCAGAACCATTTAATGATGTAAACAGTAAAAGCCAAGCTCTTATTATTGGCAGGCCACAAGCTGAAGCACTCAGAGAGTGATTCGGGACCTGCAACTGGCTTCTGCATAATCCTTAAATGTAGTCGGGGGGGGGGCATTTTTGCAGTCCTGCGATGTAGGAAATCACATCTGCAATGGGATAATTTTCTGTGGTCGCCTGTTTCATCTGACCCACGAGCGCCCTCTTTTGGTTTAGAAAAGCAAAGTCTGCTCTGATGAAATACGGTGGGTTTCTGTGCATACAGAGCAATGTCTGCAGCCCAGACAAAAATCTCCCCTGATGTAAGACTACCTCTGGGGGGAAATTGTGCCATGTGACCAGTCACCAAGTATTCCTTGGATACTCTTAAAGGCAGTCATGTTCCTTGCTGTGTTTAAGATGGGGAAAGAAAAATCATTGCTCATTCTGACATCTTAACCACTACACCAAATTGGCTCTAGGAGCATATTTCTTTTCCTCCCTACACACACACAAAAAAAACAAGTGTATAAACCAGGCACAGGGACAAGACTGGACTGCTAAACTTAGGTCTGTAAAGTCTTAATGAACCCTCCAAATTCTTACTTAAGCCGAAACAGCTCTTAAATTTGGCCTACCTTGTGGGGCTGTGGTGTAAAATTGCTTCGAACATGATGTGGATGAATCATGGAATCATAGAGTTGGAAGGGGCCACACAGGCCATCTAGACCAACCCCCTGCTCAACGCAGGATCAGCCCTAAGCATCCTAAAGCATCCAAGAAAAGTGTGCATCCAACCTTTGCTTGGAGACTGAAATAATGTTTCTGCGGCAATCCAACTTCTCGGGGAGGTTTTGGTATTTTCTTGGCCAGGTGTGTTTTTCAAAAGAGCTCCCAGGCACAAATATGAAAGGAGGCAAGGGTTCTTCACCTCCAGCATGTAACGGGGATGCCTGGAGTCTCCCAGCATGAGGGCTGAGAGCAGTTGTCAAAATCTTGGTTTTCACTTTCAGGGCATTGCAGGAGCCGACGGCCTGCCGGGTGACAAAGGAGAGCTGGTAAGTGGCATTCAGTCTAGAACGGCGTTCCACACGCTGAGACCACAGAGCTCAGGGGAAAATGCTTTCTTAGTAAGGTGTCGGCTTCTGCTTTCAAGGTCCCTTCCTTCAGCAGGCCACGGATCTGCTTTTTATTATTTGTTTATTATTTGTTACTAGGGGCCAAGCCTGTTGCATTCAGGAATACAACAGGCAGTGTTTTTTTTTTGGGGGGGGGTGGAAGAATTTTGTAGATGGCCTCCCCCTCCCCCCAGGACCTGGAAAGGCTGCAGGCAGCTGTTAGGGAACTCACCAGCAGGGGCAGCTCTCATGCAGCAGGGATCTGCAGCCTCCGAGCCTCAGAGGGAAGTGGAAGGAGGAGGGGGTGGTCAGGGGTGGGGGATGGAAGGCAATTGGCTGGCCGCTGGACAGACAGGCAAGCCGGTTGGAGGAGGAGGTACTCAGGGGCGGTACAGCCACCCTGAGTGGGTGTTAAGCACTGAGTGGTACTTAAACCATGGGACCAGCTCCTCCTCCAAGGCCTTACCAGAAATTTTAAGTGGAACAGATGTGGATTTATATAATATTTATATAGTACTGCCCCCTCTCAGGCTGGCTGCCTCAGGGCGGTGAACAACATTTAAATATACAATGACAATGAAAATAAAAGATACAATTATTAATGAAACCGTAAAGAGCATTAAAAATTAAAATCATGAATGAGGCAATTATCCGCACCAATAGTAAATTACCGTGATTATAAAGAAGGTAAAGTTATTAGCAAAATGTTACTTGGAGGCAGAATGTGGGGAGGGGGGGCTTTGGAACGGTGAGGGAGGCCTGATTCATTTACACGAGACCACATTTGTGAGCAGGGGAAAGAGTTCAAGGGTCCCACCTCTCCACCCCCTCCAGTGCTTGCGTGATCCCAGACCATCAGGTTTTCAGGGTTATGTAGGTCGCCAGCCCCCAAGTCCAGCTGGTCGGGGAGTATTTTCAGTTTTCAGGTGAGAGGAAGAGTGATTACACCACCAGGCATTTTATAATTCTATTTTATTTGTTATTCTACTAGGGTTTTATTGTAAACTGCCATGAGCCGGCTAGGGCCGGGAATGGCGGCCAATGAATGAATGAATGAATGAATGAATGAATGAATGAATGAATGAATGAATGAATGAAAATACAAGGACCCCAAAGGTAAGGGAAAGCTAGCAGCAGCCTCTTTCCATTAATGAAATTTACCTTTTCCCTCCACTTCTTCATCTACAGGGACCTTTTGGCCCCCCTGGGCAAAAGGGAGAGGTAAGTCCCACCTATGTAATAATACAACTTTCTCCTCTAATTTATCATGTATGCCGTAATGTTCTTAAAAATTCTATTGAGGTTGTGCTAAAAATGAGGATGTTGCTCTCCTCCCCTTTCTATAGCCCCCCCCTTTTTCTTAGGATCTGTTAGCCCAGCCTTTCTCAACTTTTTTACCATTGAGAAACCCTCCAAATATCTTTCAGGCTACAAGAAACCCCAGAAGTGGTTCAATCGTGCAGAATATGGTGGGGAAGCATAGCGGTGGAAGCGCCCATCTGAGGCCCCGCCCTTTTCCATCCCCTCCAGGCCCATCACTGGCCATTTAGGGAAGGGTGGGTGGGTAGAAATGACCATATATGGTCTTTTCACCCAATAAATGTTTAACAAATTTTGAAACATATATTAGAAATTAATTGACTCCTACCCCTCCAGGAAACCCTTCTAGGGCTATCAAGAAACCTCAGGGTTTCACAGACATCTGGTTGTGAAAGCCTGCGTTAGCCTGCACACTTCAACCTGTCTGTCTGTCTGTCTGACTGTCTGTCTGTCTGTCTGTCATCTATCTGTCTGTCTGTCTGTCTGTCATCTATCTATCTATCTGTCTGTCTGTCTGTCTGTCATCTATCTGTCTGTCATCTATCTGTCTGTCTGTCTGTCTGTCTGTCTGTCTGTCTGTCATCTATCTATCTATCTGTCTGTCTGTCTGTCTGTCTGTCTATCTATCTATCTATCGATTTCATCAACTTAAAGAAGTAATGTGGAAAAAAATAATAATTACAGAGATTTCATATTGTCATCCCAGCAGTCTTGAAATTCTTCTAGTGGTCTTCGGTTAACGAGATTAGTTGGTTTTGCCATCACCATCACTGGGAGCTCTCTGAGCTTACAAATCCAAGAATCTGGAGATTCTTCTTGCTTGCACCTCCATGCAATCTGAAGTGCGGAAGCCATAGTTGCATGGAAGAAAACTACTCTGGCCTGTTTTGGTAGCTCCCCAGGAAACACATGTAACAATGTATTTTTTGGATCTAAGGGAAACTTAAATTTTAAAACAGTTTGCAATCGATCATGAACTTTTATCCAAAATTTTTTAATAGACTTCAACCAATTTCAGCACAAGTCCCTTAAGGTTCTCACGTGCCTAAAGATCCCTTCCCAGCCCTCCCAGGCGCCAAGATTTTCCAACAGAGCTGGCCAACCTTATGACACCTAATATTGTTTTGCAGCTCAACTTTTGGGTTCCTGACTTCTGTTCAGGTTGGATTGCAGTTCCCTTTTTGGTTTTGCATGGGATACAAATTGGAAAATGAAGGAAGGAAGGAAGGAAGGAAGGAAGGAAGGAAGGAAGGAAGAAAGAAAGAAAGAAAGAAAGAAAGAAAGAAAGAAAGAAAGAAAGAGAAAGAAAGAAAGAAAGAAAGAAAGAAAGAAAGAAAGAAAGAAAGAAAGAAAGAAAGAAAGAAAGAAAGAAAGAAAGAAAGAAAGAAAGAGGCCTCATGATGAGAAGAGGGCATGGAGCCATTCGGCTGTAACGTTGTCTCCTTTTGCTGTTTCTGTAGGCTGGGAAAAGGGGCGAGCTGGGCCCTAAAGGAGTCCAAGGCCCCAACGGGACCTCTGGCGTCCCAGGAATTCCTGGACATCCCGGCAAGCTGGGTTTGCAAGGAGAACAGGGGGTGCCTGGGATCACCGGGAAAACGGGTCCTCCGGTAAGTCACTTGCACATCTCTAATGCAATCCCTTTTCGATTTGGCTGGCCAGGTTTTCCCCACTCCAATTAGGTTATTTCCTCTTCCGCGGGGTTTTGCAACCTCTAGGTTAGGACCCCACAGTGGGTCACAACAGCCTGAAAGTGGGTCACAAGTCAGCCTTCCTTAAGTCACAAGTCAGCTTTGAGCTGATCCTGCGTTGAGCAGGGGGTTGGACTAGATGGCCTGTATGGCCCCTTCCAACTCTATGATTCTATGATTAATGGCTGCCCCCAGTTGTAATTTGGAAACCAAGATCTGACTGCGGAAGTAGCGTCTTCCACGGCACTGGTATTTATCCCACTGATATTTTTCCTCACTGGATAGACCTGGTGGAATGAGTTGCTATTGGAGGTGCAAGCCCTCCTAGAGCTTTCCAAGTTCTGGGAGGCTTGTAAGATGGCACTCATCCACCAGGCATTTGGTTGAGGGCAGGGATCACCTTTACCATCCAATGGGGCCCCTAGAAGAAGAAGAAGAAGAAGAGTTGGTTCTTATATGCCGCTTTTCCCTACCCGAAGGAGGCTCAAAGCGGCTTACAGTCGCCTTCCCATTCCTCTCCCCACAACAGACACCCTGTGGGGTGGGTGAGGCTGAGAGAGCGCTGATATCACTGCCCGGTCAGAACAATTTTATCAGCGCCGTGGCGAGCCCAAGGTCACCCAGCTGGTTGCATGTGGGGGAAACGCAGAATCGAACCCGGCATGCCAGATTAGAAGTCCGCACTCCTAACCACTACACCAAACTGGCCCTAGCCACCCCCCCCCCCCATTATCCTCCACTCTGAGCCTGGCCAGTAACTGAACATCATAACAGCCTGATGGTAGGAGTGTTTGGAGTTAAGTTTTATTGGTTTATTGTATTTTAACTTTAATTCTGTACATATTTTTATTGAATGACATAAGACACGCCAGGTCCATCTGAAGAGGGGCAACATATGAATATGAATTAAATGAATGATTGAATGAACAAATGAATGAACAAATGAATGAATGTTGATTGTGTAAAATGTTTCCTGATGGTTACTAGGATGAGTTTTTTAGAATCTAATATGAGGATTAATGGGAGTCCTAGAGGAAGAGAGGTCAGAGGTTAGAATGCAACCTCCGTATGTGAAGACTGTGTAGGTTGGAATGCCAGTTGCTTGAGGGAGGAGCTGCCCCCTTTGCAAGGTGTTTGTTGGTTTCTCAGAAACATCTGGTTAGCCACTGGAAAGAATTAGAAGGGTGTCAAGAGCATAGTTTTCCCTAGAGCACCAAAAACCCACTTGTGTGTCACCATCCTTAAAAGGTTGGGGGCCACTGCTCTGCTGCTCATTCTAGACAAGTACTCATGCTAGACTGTTTCACAAGTCTTGTGTTGTTCAAAACACACAGGAAGCTGCCTTCTACTGAATCTGACCCTTGGTCCATCAAGGTCAGTATTGCCTATTAAGGGTCAGAAACCCCCATGTATTTCTGCCATGATTATATTTCTGGTCTGATTTAGTGTGTCCATCTGACCTGACTCATGGGCCTTGATGTAACCCAGATGCTTTTGTTTGACACCTCAAAGTTGCTTCCCTGCTGTTGTATTTTATGCATACCAACCTCCCCAAACATTCCTCACTTCCTCTTCCTTATTGCCCTCTATTTCCCTCCCTGTTTGCTTTCCTTAGTTCCCACATCTTCCCGTCCCTTGATGCTTGGATTGTTATCTTCATATTGTGACTTCTTTTGAACTGTGCCTGGTTCGCATTCCCAGGAGAAGGGGAGTCTCCCTCAAGCCCCTGTACCTCCTACCCTATGCTTTGTGGGCCAGTTCTGACTATGCCTTCAACATAGATGCTGGCATTTCTAATAAAGAAACTTTAATCCAAAGAGTTTGTTAATTTAGAATCGAAGTCTCTCACAGTCAGACTGGCAGTGGCTCTCCAGGGTCTCAGACAAAGGTCTTTCACATTCCCTACTACCTCACCTTTTAAATTGCCCCAGGGACAGAACCTATTACCTTCTGCATGTAAACTGAAGGCACTGCCACTGAGTTATAACTTGCTGTCCCCCCCCTCCCAATATTTGCATATGCCACGTGTATTTGAAAGGCTGTCCCTTGGAGGATGGCAGGAAGTGGTTCCTGTTAGCAGCAGAGGATAGGACCTGCAGTAATGGGTTTAAACTATGTGTAGAACAGTCATGGTTTAGTAGGGAGGAAAAACTTCATAGTGTGAGTAGTGGAATCGACTGCTGTCTGTCCAGAAGAACTGGTTGGCCATTGTGTGAGACAGTCTGCAGGACTAGGTGGACCACTGGTCTGATCCAGCAAGGCTCTTCTGATGTTCTTACAAGAAACGATATATGTTTATCCAAGAAAGTTTGCAAAACCCTTCAGTGTAGTGCAACCTTATTACCTGTGCAGAAATGCTTGAAAAGTTCAGTGTTTGCATAATTTGTGGGGAGCCAGGGACTTGAGAGCTTTCTGACCTCTGCAGGCAAACCGTTCCACAAGTAACAAGCAAAGGATGTGGTTGACTAGATTTCTTGGTTTAATTTCAGGGGAAAGAAGCCAGCGAGCAGCACATACGAGAAATCTGTGGTGGGATGATCAGTGGTAAGTAAAGGCGGCCGGGGGGGGTGGGGGGTGGGATGCTGTATTTTCCATGATGGTTCTACTTCCTGGATCTAAAACGGACCCCATCAATACATTTAAAATCCCCTGATAAACATTTAACGGATTCAAAACTATATGAAAATTGAATTAACTCCCTCCCATTTGGGAAACCCTTCCAGGGCTGTCAAGAAACCCTGGTTGAGACAGCCTGATCTAATGTGTGAAAACACCTATATGGTTCTTGACCTAGATCACCCTTGCCAATTGCATCAGATCTCAGAAGCTTAGCAGGGAAGGCCCCAGTCAGCATTTGGCTGAGAAACCACCAAGGAAGTTCAGGGCCACTACAGGGAGGCAGGCAATGGCAAAACTTCTTGGCACCTCTGTGCTGAACAGGATGACCCAGACCTTGGAAGCCAAGAGGGTCATCCGTGGTTAGTTCTTAGACGACATACTACCAAGGCTGTTTAGGGCTGTTGTGTGGAGGTAGGCAATGTCTTGTGAACCCTATGAGGTCTCTGTAATGCAGCTGCAACTTGACAGTAAAAACCAAGAAAAAACCTAGATTAATGATTCATAGAACCATAGAGTTGGAAGGGGCTATCCAGGCCATCTAGTCCAACCCCCTGCTCAATGCAGGACCAGCCTAAAGCACCCATGAGATCTGTCCAACCACTGCCTGAAGACGGCCAGTGAGGGGGAGCTCCCCATCTCCTTAGGCAGCCCATTCCACTGCTGAACTAGACTCCTAGAATCCTAGAGTGGGAAGGGGCCATGCAGGCCATCTAGTCACACCCCCTGTTCAATGCAGGATAAGCCTCCAGCATCCAGGATAAATATCTGTCCAGCCACTGATTCATAAAGAGGGCAAATAACTAACTTGCCTTTTATTTTTAATCTTTAGAGCAAATTGCCCAGTTAGCTGCTAATTTGAGAAAGCCCTTGTCCCCTGGGCTCACTGGTCGGGCGGGGCCGGCTGGTCCCCCAGGTCCTCCTGGGAAATCAGGGAGCATCGGACATCCTGGGGCTCGAGGTCCACCTGGCTACAGAGGGCCCCCAGGGGACTTGGGAGATCCTGGTCCTCGAGGTGAGTCCGATTTCAACCTGAAACAGGGCCAGAACTACCTCTCGGCTCCTGTCTATCCGGCTAGTACATATGGTTGTTATTTTTTAAAAAATACTATCTTCTTCCAGGGAGCTTATAATAGGACATATGGCTCTGGTTTATCTTCACAACAACCCTGCCAGGTAGCTGAACAAGCACAACCTTCCTAAGGCCTCCAATGCAGATCAGGGATTTGAACTCGATAGAGTTGGAGGGATCTAGTCCAACCCCCTGCAGAATTCATGAAATTCACAATTAGCTGTCCATACACAGTGACTCCAATTCCATGCCCAGATGATGCTTCCCCCCAACCTAGAATCCCTGGACAGTCTGGCCTGAAGGAAATTCACTTCCTGATCCCGAAGTGGCGATTGGCATTTCCCTGGGCAGGCGAGAAAGGGCCAAGCATGGACACAATCCCTTCTGGCCTCCCCACTCACAAGCTGCCTATGTTCAGACTCAGCATTTCTGTCAAATGGCTATCTAGCCTCAGTTTAAATACTTCCAAGGAGGGAGAACCCACCACCTCCCGAGGAAGCCTGTTCCACTGAGGAACCACTCTGTCAGGAAATTCATCTGGATGTGTAGCCCAAAATTCTTTCAAAGAGCAGAACTCAGAGGATGACGTAATTGCTTTGTTGCCAACATGCGTGCGATTCCTTTTTCAGCTGGCAAACATGATTAATAAGGTGCTCTATACACACCTACCCAATCCCAGTCAGCATTGAGACTTGACAGCACTAGGAAACCAAACACGTTCTTTCTTTTGCCTCTGTCATGAGATTTCGAATGTTACAATGTCAATGCCAAATCCATTCTGTGATGGGAATATGCTGTTAGCAATCAGGGTTGTGCGGTTCGGCAAAATTTGGCCACCTTGGCAGTCACCGGAGCCCGAGGTGGCCAGTGTCGCGGCGTGGAGATGAGGGGCAGTGGCACTCCAGCCAATGGCTGCATGCAGGGGCAGAACTCTTTGCCTATGTATCACCGCCAACCCTCCTCTCCGCGCCGCGGCACTGGCCTCCTATGCGTCGCTTTGGGCTTCGATGGTCGCCAAGGCAGCCGAACCGCACTGAAGCACACAACACTATTACCAATAGGTGCGATATCCTCCAGGTGGGTGGGCAAATCTTGTGGCAGAACAAGCACTCTAGCTGGAAGGTGGGAATAACTGTTTTCAAACTAATGCAAAGGACAGTCTCATTATGTGGGTGCGTGTCCTAAAATTTAGGGCTCAGGCAGAGGAACCTGCTTAATCTGCAAGCCAGTTTGCTCTGCATCCATTTCCCATTCGTTGCTGATAGACTAACCAACTTGTAGCCCCTTGCTCGGTTTAATCTTTTCTTATGTCACTCACAATAGGTGATCTCGGCGAGAGAGGAGACAAAGGTGCCATCGGGAAGGGCATAGATGGACCGGTTGGGGATCAAGGACCTCAAGGTAAGTTGACAGGAAATCATCTATCTAACAGCCATGTTTTGTCTCCATCTGCGGATATTTAAATCCACAGATCAGGGTCATGCGGACACTGAGCAAATGTTTCTGCAAACTTGGGGGACCTCCAAGTTTGCAGAAAAATCAGAAATGTTTGCAGCCTACCCTCAAGAGTGCGGAGGGGACTGCACTGAACTCAGTGATGAGGGTGAGATATAGGATTCCCCCCTCACTAGTTTCATGGGTCCCACAAGTAATATCCACGTCAGCTTGGTGTAGTGGGTTAAGAGTAGCAGCCTCTCATCTGGAGGGCTGGGTTTGATTCCTTGCTCCTCCTCCTCCTCATGCAACCAGCTGGGTGACCTTGGGCTAGTCACAGTCCTGTTAGAGCTGTTCTCACAGAGCAGCTCTGCCAGAACTCTCTACACCTACCTACCTCACAGGGTGTCTGCTGTGGGAAGAGGAGGGGAAGGTGATCATAAGCTGCTTTGAGACTCCTGCAGGTAGTGAAAAGCAGGGTACGGAAACCAACTCTTTCTCTTCTAATTCTAAACCAGACTTCAGAGTGTGCGTCAAAAAGTCCACCCAATGTGACTGGGACAAATGGGAGAGTTTCCTGCAAACCCAGAAAAAGACCCAGATTTCCAGAAAAATTGCAAATCAATGCAATTAAACTATAGTGTCCTGTTCAGTCATTATGATTTTGGTGTCGGGAGAGATTGCACTATGCATAACACACAATCCTCTTAGAATCATAGAATAACTATAACTAGATATTAAGCCCGCTGTACCCAAAATACAGCAGGCGCTAGCGGGGCAGGTGGATGGATGGGCAGGAGGGAGGAAGGGAGGGAGGGAGGGAGAGAGAAAGAGAGCAAGGGAGAGGAAGAGGGATAGGAAGAGGCAGAGTGGATAGTTGTTATCCTGGACTCACTTCGACCCTTTCTCCTTCCACATTGCCCTTAGCCTTTTATTCCTACCGCTCCCGTGGAGGTCCGTGTAAGGGACCTCATGGGTCATCTAGTCCAACCGCCTGCACTGTGCAGGACACTCTCAACCCTATAGCTCACCTACTGTCACCTGCCACCCCCTTGAGCCTTCACAGAATCAGCCTCTCTGTCAGATGGCTATCCAGACTCTGTTTAAAAATTTTCAAAGATGGAAAACCACCTCTTGGTCTAGGTCTCTTGATATGCATTGTCATCATTTTGTGTGAACAGAACATCAGCCGCTTTCATAAGTGAAAGTTTCATTCCAAAACAATATGGTGTTTTATGCTGAATCTTTTTAAACCGTTTTTCAAGGACCCCCTGGTGTGCCTGGAACGAGTAAAGATGGTCGGGATGGTGCTACCGGCGAACCTGGATTACCAGGTGATCCTGGAAGACCAGGTGCTACTGGGGCTCAGGGAACTCACGGAGTGTGTGATACATCCGCCTGCATGGGAGCTGCTCTCGCTGGTGGAGGAAAGTCGAAAAAGTCATAAAGCTGCGTTTAAAAAGAAGTGGGGAAAGGGAACTTGGGATATTTAAGCGAATCGTTGATAACAAGAAGACAGAAATCTCCTCCTCATGAAAAACAGCAAGATGGTTCTCCAACAAAAATGAATACAGTGGAGGCTTTGATGCTATCATTTAGTTCTGCGAAACAGGAAAACATCGAGTGGAAATTTGTACGAAGTAGTACGTCCCCCTTCCTTCCCAGTTTTCCTAACCATCTCACTTGCCCCTTGAAGAGATGCTGTGTTGCTCCTCAACATGAACGGGCTTTTGCTTTTAAGAGCACCCCCTTATCTTGGCTACCATTTTAAGGCAATATTTGTGACATTGATACTGCATTCATAGATGTTAATGGAAAATTCACCCAACCATTTACCAGGCTGGGCAAACCTAGCCCAGGCCAAGCGACACGTGCATAATCCTAGATGACACCGGTTCTTTGGCACAGGCAGGAGCAGGCAGCCCCCGTCGTGCACGCTGACAGCAGCACACTGGACCATTTTGCTCAATACCTGACCCCCCCCCCCAAGCAACTGAGCCAGCGGCAGCAGGGTTGGGGCTAGAGGTGCGAGAGAAGGCACAGGCATGGCTTATGCCAATTTTCACCTTACTAGACACTGAACAGGCCAATCCCTAAGAGGCTGGGTCTTAACTTGCTCCAGGCATGTCTGGTCAAGAACAACCAAGGCTCTTCTTGTGGGGGGTACTCGCTGGTGGGAGGGAAGGTTGCATGTGGTGTAGTCAGATTTCAGAAGCGAAGCAGGGTGGGTGCTTGGAAGGGAGGCCACCGAGGAAGGCTGTGCAGAGGAAGACAATGGGAGATGTCCTCTCCTTTTCACTTGTCTTGAAAGCTCCTTCGCCTGGGTCATCATAAGCTGTAAGCTAAGCATTGTCAACACTTGGAATGGAGACCACCCAAGACGACTCTGCAGAGGAAGGCCTCTGCTCCTCACTTGTCTTGGGGTTGCTGTAAGCCGGCTGTGACTTGACGGCCCTTTCCAGATGTATACTTGGCTGAGTACTGGCACCTTGGTGGAGAACTGTTGGAAATTAATGCAACCTTATATATGAGAACCAGCAGTTCTTTTTTTTTTGTTTGTTTTTAAAAACAAAACACTGAATAGAACCAACATTCCTCATTTTCATTTGCCAACCAAACCGGCGTCTGCACAAGTCAACTGAATTAAGAGGGCCCTTGGGTCTAAAGGGTTGCCTGGTCTTGGGCAAGGGCAATATGAACACAGCTCCTGCTGCTGGAACAGGCAAGAACCGCAGGCATAGCGCTTTGCTCCAGCTCATGTGCACATGCATGCTCCAAGAAATGTTCAAGTAGCCAATGAAATGGATGACACGCGAAGGTAACTGTTTGCCCTGTATGTTTATAGTCTGGACACAATCCAAAGGGGGGCCCTTTTGGTCCATGCTCTGTTTTTTCCTGCCATAGCAGAGCTCACTTCTGAAGTGAGAAGGCCAAAGAGGAAGGGGATGGGATGCTTTCCTGTGCCCGTGAAGGTTGCCACATAGTCTTTTAGATAGTCACACACCTCCTCCCAAACTGACTCAACTGCAGGTGTAATGTGTACATATCTACTTTAGAGGGGGCCAATCTCCATATGAATTGTTGTAAAAATAAGCAATATTTTTATTGATGCTGTACCTGTCTATTAGGCCTCAAAGCTTGTTTTGCCAATTCTTCCTTTTCCCTGCTGGCTGGAAATAAAGGTGCTACACAAGTGTGACTATCCGTGATTTAAACAATATTTATTTGGGGAAGAGTTCTGTACAAGAGAAACCTACTAGCGTCATCTGTTTTGATACATCAATAAAGCCACTTTCAATTCAATAAATGTACTATTTCTCAAATACTTTGGGTTTCTTAACAAGTATAGCTAGTCTTAAAAATAAAATATCCTGTGCCTTTAAAAATCATGTACTGTTTACAAAATGCCACTCTTGCACTAAAACGATTACAGATTACAGATCTAATCCCTTGGGCGTTTCTTGGGCAAGTCACACGGAAAAGAATGTGGCTGGCCACCTTAGCTCACAGCTGTATTTGTTCAGTTTCAGTGGCTGTTTAGAGGTGATATTTCCCTGAACTGAAGCCTGTTCTGCAAATGGGGAGAAGGCAAAATGTATTTTAAATAGCACTTCCATTTCTAACACCCAGTGAGCAGCCTGTTCGATACAGCTTAGTTTCACAGAGACAAACATTTGGAAATGGAGGGCAAATCGGAGCTACTATATACAAAGCTTTCCATCTTTTCTAACATTTAAATCTCGCCTTCCAATAGCAAATCAGTTGTTGTGACACATTCTAAAGAATTGCTTGCCTTCAAGACGGGAGAGGAGCTGCTGTTCTAGAATGTATCAGGATTCTTTTGTTTGGAAATGAAACAGAAAACCAGAAAATTCGGGGGGAAGGGGAAGTTTATGTGCTTGTGCTGTTGTCTCTTGTGCAAGGCCCTTCTTGGGGGCAGCACTGACAAATAAACGTTGTTGGTAAATTTTTCCTTTCTGCTTTGAATAGCGTATGTCTTTTTTTTTTTTTTGCAATGTTGATGCATATTTCAAGTCACGAAAGATCCAGCAAATGAATTTGGAAACAGACGTTCACACATATCGTTGTGTGTTCACACGGTCTGGTAGCAATTGAGTATGGAGTTCACCAATTATTTAATCTCCATGGACGTACCATTCTGTGCTATCTCCTGTGCTGGGCATGTTCCTATTGAATCCGATCTCGTTAATTTTAGTCTTCTGCCAGTTTTACCACAGAATACAGTCTCAAATTCCTTGAAAAAAAAATCAAGCACACAGAATAATTACAATGCTGAATTACAGAGGAGAAAATCTGAAGAAAACTCTTGTGTACAAAGTCGGGGCCAGGACCAAAAAGGCCTTGGCCCTGGTCGAGGCCAGGCGTGCTTCCCTAGGGCCGGGAACAACGAGCAAATTTTCATCCGCAGAGTGTAGGGCCCAGCAGGTGGCATAGGGCGACAGGCGGTCCCTCAGGTATGTGGGTCCCAACCCACGAGTTACAGAAATCTATTCTGGAGGTGACCGTTGCATGGATCACTATTATTTCAACATAGTGCCCAATGAGGAAGCACCGCACATTAAATGTGTGCTCCTGTGTGAAACTAAGTACAAATTCAACAAAAGATTCATGTTTTTATGGCTTTTCATGTTCATAGGGTGATGTGAGTTTATTTTTTTAAAAGCAAATTTATTTAGAAGAATGACCTTTTTCAGGGAATCCCCATGCCTTTCTTGAATGTATTTTAGAAATGCTGTTGTCCATTGTAAAGTCGTTGCCTTGTCAGTATCTGAAGTACAGAAGGGAACTAGCAGATTCAGTTCATCGCAACAAATCCGGATTCTGCGCCTAGAATCACAAGAACACGCTCAAAATCTAGGACCTGAAGCTGCCATTCTTTTCCAAACGATTCTTAATTCAGCATAATAACAGCCCAAGTTTGATTAAGATCCCGGAAAGGCAGCATTTACTTACGTTACAATTTGTTAATTATTCCCTCCTGCAAGGCTGCATCCAAAATTATCTACAGGGTACCTTCACTGTTTCTCCCTTCAAACCCTCTTCCTCAGAAACCACTTTACACAATAAGTAATTAGTTTAATCCCTCAGCCTCATACACAACCACAACAAAGTCTCAGTGATATGCCACTGCATTTTCTTACATCCACACGCCTCTCTCTCTCTCTGACCATTTCTGCACTAGGAACTTCATTGCTCCAGCTCCCATGTGGGAGCACAACTCCGGAGCGGACGAGGTGCACCGGGCCAAATGCCCCTCTTGTGGGAGCAGGAAGAGGCAGGGCAACCTACCCTGGCTCAAACTCCTGCATGCAGACTGGCATTATAATACCCTTCTAGCAGGGTAAATAACTGTGCTGTATAAATAACCACTGTTTGTTGATAGAAAAGAGAATATTTTTCTTCAAAAAGACAAGGGAACCATTTTTTAGAAAACTCTACTGGGGAAATATAACAAACCACTTAACAGACTGACTTCCATTGACTCTTTACTCTGTGCGTCATCTAAATTAATTGCAAGTCTTGTTACTATAAGGCAGGTCTTTCTCAACCAGAGTTTTGTGAAACCCTGGGATTTCTTGACAGCCCTGGAAGGGTGTCATGACCCCCCCTGGTTCATGCCATCTTGATCTGTCCCGACCCTGCATATTCTCACACTTCCATGCCTTTCCTGGCCGATACTAGCCAAGGCCATAAAGCAATAAACCTGTCTTCTGAGAACTTCACTCCCTTCCTTTCCCAGCGGGTGAGGAGCTCCAACGAATGTATCAATCTTACTGTAAGTGTCCTTGCGGAGACAGCAAAGTCTCAACAATGTGCCGTTCTCCCGATAAGGCTCCTGGCCATCTGGCAGCCTGGGAACAGGATCCCTTTTGTCACCTCTCTTCACTCTCCCGCCGAAACCCTCTGGGTCCCCCTCCCCTATCTGGTGAGCCCTATAACTACCCCACCTGTTCCCCTTGTACTTTGTTATTATCAAGATCTTTGCTTAGGAAGATCTTGGCATGCTTAAGCTTTCTGTGGACTTTGCCTAATAAAGCTCTTCTTAGAAATTTGCAACCGGCTGTTGGATTTCGGATGTGCTTTCACTTGGGACTCCACAGGCTGGGCTCAGCCTGATTCCTGACAAAGGGTTTCCCGAATAGATGGGAGTTAATTATTTAACCTCCCCTCCCTAAACACTGCCACCCCCAGGTTCCGCCCCCCAACCTCCAGGCATTTACTAACTCAGAGCTGGCAACCCTAGAGAGCAAGGGGGTATTGGCAACGAGTGGCACAGAACTGGGCATGGGGACACTTGTCCTTTCTGCTTGTTGCTGTTGCGGGTGCACATTTTCATACCACCCCACCTGAAAGTGGCATATTAAGCATTATTTTACATTGCATTCGATTCTGAGTGTATTATCAGAAAGGTGGTACATAAACATTGTATATGCATGTATGCATGTATAAATCAATGCAACCAGACTAGGTGGAAACTTGAAGTAAAAGATAACAGCACCAGGCAACACAGAGAAGGGACTTGAAGCTCAAAGGCAACTCATCACAATTACCTTCTGTCTCGCTCCATTCGGTTATGCCTCTCCCGGCGCTGAGAGACCCCTCCCTGGCCGCCATTTTGGGCAGAGGCACTTGAAGATGGCTGTGCTGCTTGCCAGGCACCCTGTGCCGGCCCGGCACTTTGGCTCTGGGCATCGCACACGTTTTGAATGTCACCAAGCGGTTTGCGCTGCATGCTTGGGTCCAGCGTCTGGATTCGGCTGCGGCTCCTTTTGTTTATCGTCTGCTTACACAAAGCCTCTCCTTTGGCAAAAAAAAGAAGGGGGGGGGAGGGGGAAATAGCACTTCACATATTTTGTACGTTATGAAGTCGTTTAATCAGTCCTGATCCAAATCAAACCTGCACCCATATTGAGGGTTGTTAGCTTTGGTTTGATGAATACCTGTAGAATTTGGGGGTGGAGCCTGAGGAAGGTGGGGTTTAGGGACCAACGGGGTACAATGCCATGGAGTCCACAAAGTGGCTAACTTCTCCAGGGAAACTCATCTCTGTTGCCTGGAGATCAGTTATAATCCCAGCCTGTACCTGGAAGTTGGCAATTCTACCCGTATCTGGAACACCTCTGAATGAAGGCTGTGATCCTATATGGGCACAGCAGAAAAGAGATCCTATCCTAAACTTTATTTGATGGTGCTGCATTTTAAAACTAAGCCTCTGACCTCTCTGGATGCTAATTCAGAGATACCAACAGGATAAGTACAAACACGGTTGCCAACCTCCATGCAGTACCTGGTATTTCCCCAATGTTACAATTGATCTACAGATGACCAAGATCCGTTTCCCTGAAGAAAATGTCAAATGTGGAAGGTAGACTCTTAACAGCCTGCTGAGATCCCTCCCAGCCACAGCTCCAAAATCTCCAGATATTTCCCAGCTCAGAGATGGCAACTCTAACTGCAAAATGTTCTGTTCTAAGAGATGTGAAGAAAAGTAAAAATGTTGGACAAAATACAGTGGTATGCTGTTGTCATGACTCTTATCGATTTTCTCCTAGGGCTGCCTTAAAGAATTTTTAGTTGATTCATCAACTTTTATTTAATGGATTCAATGCAAATATAATTGTGACAAATGTGCATCTTGCCCAAAACTTCATGTCAGATTTAAAGGCAACTCAACTTATACTGCATCTCACGTATCAAAAAGCAAAAGGAACAAACAGCAATTTGGGGACCAGATAGGGCACAGATAACAGAAATATCCGTTTATTCTGCAGCACGCCTAATACCAGCGGATTTAGATTTCTTGAGCTCGTTAAATATCAGAGAATCTTTACTCTGGCACGCTTTGATGCTCAGCACTTCTGGAAGGCAGACAATATCGTGTCCTGCCCTATCCAATGGCTTTGCCCATGCTATACAAGGAAAGCAGAGTCTATTGAACATGTTTTACTCCACTGCCTATTCTACAATGACATTCAACATCAGTATATTGTTCCAGTTCTCTGAACTGCGAAAACAATGTCTCTCCCCTCCTTGGATACTCCTGTCAGTCGCCAAAACTGCCAAATTTTGCCCACGAGCAAGCAGTTGACTGAGTGCCAGTAACTTTGCCTAGCTGTTGGAGGAGAGTTTTACTTTTCTTGCCCCTCCTCTTAATCTCTGTTGGATCTGCATGGGTTCAGAGACTAGGACACTGGGAGTTCATTTTAGCATGATTGTACATGAACCAAAACTAAACTAAAGAAACCCACAACTTCTATACAAAAGCCATATGACAGATCTTCCAGCCAATGTGTCCTATTTGTCAGTTTCACTTTAAACTGACTGGATCCACCGGACAGGATCTAGCTGCTCATTGGTCAATTACAGTGAGGGGGTTATGATCTACAGACACAACAATCTCTGTTCCTTGTTTGATATTTGTCACATTGCTGTGTTTAATTATTTGCTGATTTTTCTGAGATGCTTTTGAAGCAAAATCATGGATCAGTCATTTAAAGGCAGACTGCACTGATTTGAATTCGACAAAGAGAAGGTGCCTCTCATTGCTGGTAGCACTATATATCTCACAGTGGCCTTGAAGTAAACAACTGGCCTTTCACTCTCAGCCTCAATATTAATCAAAAATTACTCTCACTATTTAGACTGGCCCCGACTGATAAACAGCCCAAGGCTTTAGTTGACTAACAGGGCAATTCTATGCAGTATCTGATATAAACCTCATATTTCCAGTTCCCACTGGTAACTCAGACAACATATTTTGAAAAGTGCCAAAAGAAGGCATTTAGGCTGCTCCCTCCCACAGCTCAGAGGCACACTGCCAAATAACCAGTAGGATACTTCTTCAGTATCCAGTATTTTCAATGTATTTTCTTATTATTGTGTCTATTGGCTTTTCCACATTCGCATTTTCCTCCCTTGTAATTTATTGTTTCTTGGGGGAGGGATGTATTCCACAGTTATTTTGCTCCCTCTATTAGTTGGTTAGATATTACACTGGTTTACGTCCAGTGACAAAATCCATGGAAATATACTGGATGGGGATGGGCTTGAACTGAACCACAAAGCAAAATTCATCACATGATTTGTAAACAGAAGTTCATGATGGGTCTACCATTACAAACTTTTACAGTAACTCGTAATTGGAGTGGAAAACATCTCCCAATCCCTCTAAACCCTTGCTTTCTGTTCCCTGTGAAAGCTCCAAAAACAGCTGAGCTGCAACGGGGTGCTCCCTGTCACTCAGCTGCCTTGGACTGTCTTGTGCAGTCCTTTTGAAGTTTAAAGGGACTGCGCAAGACAGCCCAAAACAGCTGAGCTGCAGGAAGCAAACAGCTCTCTGTTGCTCGGCTGTTTTTCAGGCTTTCTGCAGATCTTGATTAAAGAGAGTTAGGGACACATATTGTTTGGTTTGTGAGCTAACCTCCTGGTTCGGTTTGTGGTTTGCCAACAAACCACAAACCAAAGTGCGTTTTCCCAGTTCATGCCCATCTCTAAGGCTGGACACAAACTGGTCTAATAGCAAGTCAACTACTAGAGGGAGCTAAACAAATGCAGACTAGAAACATCTCCCCTCCCCTCCTCATAGAAAGAGAAATTTACAAACAAGGAAAATGATACTGATAATGTAGAAAAGTCCTATAAGGAACTATATGGTGTTATATGCTGCTTTCTTAAAGAATATGAAAAGCACCTAACAAGTGCATCTGTTAATATCTTTTAAACCATTATAAACAGGTTTTTATTGCAGTTTTTCAAAGAAGTATATGAGAAAGAATAAGCTTTGTCAAGTCATCCATTTGCTTACAGCTTCCAACGGAACTTAACAGTCTCAAATGCTTTCTGGATGGTATTTTAAGAAATGTATGTTTAAAAAGATACATGACAACTGGGATTACTGTCCTTCTACAAATGCTTCTCTTAAGAAATCAAAATTAATTGGGCTCAAGTGATGGCTACTGAAAACAAAGCAAGCCAAAATTTGGCAACTTGCCTCCTACTTTAATCCACACATGTTCAGGCAGAGCCTTATTTCTAGGCCCAACCGTCTGTTTTGTTGCTTCAATCTCCTGCTGGTAACAGATAGAAAAAGCTCGAGGCAAGCCAAGGTCTTGATGCTTAGCAGCTTCCAAAACAGATGTTCCAGAGCTCTAAAAGAATAAAGTGTCAGTTTAAGCAAAACCAAATTTGTAACTAAAGTTTGTATTGCTCCCCTTTTCTTCAACAGTGGAATGCCCAAGGCAACCTTTGCACCATCGTTTCCCTATAGAACAGAGAAAAAGGACTGAAGCTTTAAGCGATTAACACAATACATGGTCCTTGTGTCTTCTCTGTTCACTGAACTAACCACCATTGAAGGATTTTAAATGGGATGTGTGCTGAGAGTTCTATGCTAGGAATTTAATATTCTGGCATCGGTCAGGTGGGCCCAGTTCAGATCAGACGGGGTTGCAGCCTTTACCCAGACACTATTTCTCCCACTTTAAATGGCCTGGGGGACCCACTCTTTTCCTTGTGAATGCCCATCATGACATGTAAGCTTCCCCAAAGGGCAAGCAGCAGTTCTACAGGGCTGTTTCAGCTCATGAAAAGAAGAGTTGGTTCATATATGCTACTTTTCTCAAGGCGGCTTATGGTCGCCTTCCCTTTCCTCTCCCCACAACAGACACCCTGTAAAATAGGCAAGGCTGAGAGAGCCCTGATATTACTACTTGGTCAGCTTTATCAGTGCTGTGACTAGCCCAAGGTCACCCAGTTGGTTGCAAGTTGGGGAGCACAGAATCAAACCCAGTTCACCAGATTAGAAGTCCAGACTCCTAATCACTACACCAAGCTGGCCCTACATGGACGGAAAGCCCTTTCTCCTTGCATGCCACAGTTCCAGTCCAACATGGAACACTGGAATACATCTGTCAGAGGCCCAGCTGAGGGACATGTGACTCAGGCTTTAGTCATTGTTCCCCAGCCTCGTTTTGCTAATAATGGCAATTGGTGGCTAGGAAGACGGCTTAATTCCTTTCATCCTCACTGATTCTCTCTGGCAAATTTCCTCCCCAGGTAAGGTCAGGCTTACTTCTAGCTTCAAATATTTACAGTGGGAAATCAATGGATAGGGAACGACCTCTCGTTACTTCCCTTTTACAAATGCCTCCTCCTGCTCCGTTATTAACACTACCAGGAAAACATGAAGTTATAACATCTAGTACTAGTGCTGCCACGTGATCCCCGGAGATCTCCTACTATTACAACTGATCTCCAGACATCATAGATCTGTTCCCCTGGATCAAGTGATTGCTTTGGAGAATGAATTCTATGGTGTTGTACTCTGCTGAGACCCCTCCCCTGCCCTTCCCAGCCTCTACCTCCAACATTTCCAGGTATTTCCCAACTAGGTAACTTTTGTTGTGTTTCTTCTTCTACTATCTGATGGTTAAACACAGTCAGGCTTTCATCTAGCCACTTATGTGCCATTCTGATAATCCCTATACATTACATGTGACAGGACCTTTAAAAAAATCAGAAAAGGGTCTCTGTTTTTTCCTCCATTTGGGCAGAATTTATCTGTATGTTTACTGAACTGCTGGTTGTTTTTGACTTTTTAATTTCTACTTTCTTGTGGTCACAATACTGTACAAGGCAGTCTATGCACCAAACTACACCAATAAGAGGACTAGTACATGTTGAACAGTGTAGGCACAAATAAAATAGTAATTTTGTAATGTCGAAAGATTCCAGGAGAACAAAGTTAAGCAGGCCTACTCAGAATCCTCCTCAGGCTTATTCAATGGGGCTGACTCCTAGGAAACTGTTTTTAAGATATGACTTTAAAGGCTTTAGGATGTTACACTTAAATTTAGTGTGCACACCAACTTTTTATTTTTTGTAATAATTGGTTAAACCAAGTTTATGCGTATCGCTTTAACAGCCAAAGCTAAAATATACCTCTGAAGTTCAGATAGATTAAAAAAATAACTTTTAAGACACTCAAGAAAACAAAAGCACCATCAACAGCCTTTACATAGGTATGTTTTTTTCAAACTCTTTCCACTCATAGCATTTTCCTGCTGAAAACTGTGACACCTTTTGCTGACATGACTTTTAACGTTACAGGTGCATGTTTCGGTAGTGAGAAGGTAAAAACAGCTTGAAGGTGGCATTTTTCAGTGGGAAAACAGTATGAAAGAGATTGAAAATCACCTCTCCCCCCATTGAGCTTCCTTTATAAATTTTGACTCGATCTGTTTCATTCTCTAAAAGACAAAGATGTCTACAAAAACTATTACAGAATTGCAGTGAAACATGTGGTTTGTCCCAGACTTTAGGCTTTCCGGTATACAGTTAATCTAAACAAGGTTAACAAAATCAGCGTCCAGTAGCACCTTTAAGACCAACAAAGATTTATTCAAGGCATGAGCTCACGCCTTGAATCAATCTTTGTTGGTCTTAAAGGTGCTACTGGACTCTGATTTTGTTGTGCTACTTCAGACCAACATGGCGGCCCATTTGCATTTAGACAAGGTTAGTTATTGCAAAGCCGTTAAACAAACCGGGAATGATCTTAACAAAAAAAATTACCAACCTGTTGCTGTAACTGGTTTGCATTTACAGTCGCAGAAGAGGCAGCATTTGGGTTAAACAGTGGGCATGTAAACTGTAACGCCGTTGTAGTTGTGGCAGCGGTCTTATTTTTCACTAATGTGGTACACTTATTCTGCTGCTGATGGAGAGGGACACCCATCACTTCGGAAGGATGGCGAATGAGGGTTACTAAACTATGAGGGGGAAATCAATGAAACAAGGGCAGTTGTTTGAAGCAATTGGATTCCTAAACCCAGATTTCTTGTGCAGTCTTTTATATCAGTAAACATTTCAGACTATATCCAGGACTTCACTCACATCAAACACACATCTGATTATACGTTTAAACAAAATTATATATGCTTCTAAACAGGTTAGCATGCTTAATAGTATTTTTTTTCTTAGCTGCTCAAAGGAATGAGAGCACTAACCATCTCAGAGGCACAAAATGTTAACATTTGCATAGACAGCAGTTCTGAAACACATGGCTGCACAATGTATCTCCGCTTGAGACCTATCTTTAAAATCCTATTATTCCCAGCTTTTCCTTTGGATCTTAGAAAATCCGTTGGGTCTTTAAAATCATGTTGCAAGATGTAGTCAAAACTCAGAAACAAAATAAAAGGAGGCATTTATATATAACGTCTCAGAAGCTAAATGAATTACAATATTTATATACTATCTTTCATCATGGCTCAGGGAAATTCAACTCTATATTTTTAGATATCCATTTAATATTTTTCTCTTTGTATGTATTCAAATGAGGTGGCTGGATGGAGTCACTGAAGCAGTCGGTGCAAACTTAAATGGACTCCGAGAAATGGTAGAGGACAGGAAGGCCTGGAGGATCATTGTCCATGGGGTCACGATGGGTCGGACACGACTTCGCACCTAACAACATTGCATTCAAAAGTATGTGGATGAAACAATAACGTGGGTTGGATCCAACTGCTTTTCTACTGGTGAAGAAAGGAAAGGGGTCTTCCTTGACTACCTGAATAGGCTGTGTTAGGGATCACGGGACATAATGCATAAACATACACTGTAATAAGGAAGGGAATTGGTCAAGATTGTGTGAAAAGGTTGGCCAGATCAAACCCTGTGTTTGGAAATGAAAGTGTCATATGAAAACACTCAACCAGGATTGGCTGTCGTTCCCTGTTAAGCATACAATTAGCAGGATATCCAGAGACTGTGATTGGCCCCTGAGGATGTGTGCAGGAAGCCTTTCAGATGAAGGACTGTGCTACACCGTAGCAATAATTTGTAACAAGCATGCAACTGAGAACACAATTCAATGGATGTGTTTTTGTACTGGAAATTACAATCGCCTTTCATTCTATCTGAGGCTCAACATTTACCACAGGATGCCAATTGTATGTAAATGAAACAGGAAAACGTTTAAAAAATGTTTTTGCTTGAACAAGTTGTCATCTGCAGTTTATGGGAAATGTTTGTTTGGGTATGCAAAGTCACTCTGTTCTCACCAAGGCTGTTTTTAATGGTTATAATATTGTGCATTATTTTAACTTGTTGTAAGCTGCCACGAGCAGCCTTGCTAGGAGTGGCAAGGTAAAAATCGAAATAAACAAACTTATACCTAGAAATTGAACTTTGTTGATCTTTTCCGGGGGGGGGGGGGAGCACCATTGGACTCAAACACAGTTCTCACATCTGTTGTTACTTTATTATCCGTATGGCAATTTGCTGCTTTTTTATATGTCTTACCAAAAGCACTGTTCCAATCTTAGCTATATTTATTGCTCAGTTATTTATGCATTCCCGACAACAACCCCCCCTTACCTATCTGTAATATATCTATCTGTAAGACTTCTTAAAATACACTGAACTGATCTAATAACATTAGTTGGAATGTTGCCACAGATTTCACTCGCATGTGGATTTTAACAATCTTAACATATGACATTCTGAACATCAATTGTGACAACATGCATGAAGCATATGCTGTGGAAATCAGACTAATGAACTGTGTAAGAGCAGGAGGTAAGAAGAAATGGGTTGGTTCAATTGCCACAAGGATCCTCTATGGCCCATATTCTAAAATTGAAGAAGAAGAGTTGGTTCTTATATGCCACTTTTCTCTACCCGAAGGAGGCTCAAAGCGGCTTACATGTGTCTTCCCTTTTCTCTCCCCACAACAGACACCCTTTGAGGGAGGGGAGTCTGAGAGAGCCCTGATATTACTGAAGAAGAAGAGTTGGTTCTTATATGCCACTTTTCTCTACCCAAAGGAGGCTCAAAGCGGCTTACATTTGTCTTCCCTTTTCTCTCCCCACAACAGACATCCTGTGAGGGAGGTGAGACTAAGAGAGCCAGAACAGCTTTAGCAGGGCTGTGGCGAGCCCAAGGTCAAGGTCACCCAGCTGGTTGCATGTGGGGAAGCGCGGAATCAAACCCCCTATAAGAATCTAGCTACACCAAACTGGCTCTTGCAATTCGCATAACAACCAACTTAAGCTAGGAACACACAACTGATGTAAGTATAGCAGTTAAACGCACTTACCACAAATTAATTCACACTTAACCCAGTTGATCTGCACTTTTACAAATACAATAAGAATGGGAGATTATTTTCTATTGCACATGCATCAGATGTGCTACTCTGTGGTCATTTCTAAGTAATATTTGACAGTGGGTAACAGAAATAATTAAACCTACACTTTGAAAGAAACATAAATGCAACACACTTGTTAATGGCTACTCCGGCTTCCTGTGATTCTTGACACCTGGGAATTTCAGTCTGGACACTGTTGAACCTATCTTCCAACCGAACACGGACTGCAGATTTGGCTCTGGATTCAGGACCTGATGCCGAATTTTCCAAGTTTGTTCCACCTACATTTTCAGTATGTTTACCTTTCACTAAACTCTGCCCGGTGGCATCTACTGAGTTACCATTAGGTGTCTTTTCAGCTTGGTTGAGAGGAAGGTTAGACTCACTAAGCAACATCATTCTCAGCTCCTGGAAGTCAATATGTCCAAGGCACTGATTGGGACCCACAAAACTGCTATCAGAGGCCAAACCAGATTGGCAAATAATGGGATATAGTGACTGGTTGCTAGAGCTGTTTGACGAGACGCTACCTTGACTGGTATTACATGACGACAGGTACTGGGGGTTGTTCCCGGGGTTGTTGGTTGAGAAGCAGTTCAAATTTAACCTGTTTTCTGCTTCATTGTCATTTGCTTGTGCCTCCATATGAGAATAGAGGATATGCTGAAGTTGTGTGTATTCTATTTCTGTCATCTCCACCAGGCTGAGGTCTGTGGTGGTGAAGCTAAGGTTTTGTTCACCAAAGGAAGAATCAGTAGGGCCTTCAGCAGTTGGAGCAGTAGGGACAGAATTGGTGACTGCCCCCCGGGGAGCTGAAGCTTCAGGCTCCTTGGGAGTTGAGTCTGACATGATTCTGAAGAATGCTAGAGCCACAGAGCCTTTGGACAATGCAAACACACAAGCAGAAAAATGTCACCCACTCAACAATGTGCAACAATAGCGGTAACCAAGGATTAACCCTAATAAGAGAACTGATTACTTCACACAAAATGCAAGTTCGATCACCTCGTCCTTTGTCTAAGCACCCCCAAGAAGAAAGAGCATCAACATTCCCCAGTCCGGACGGCACTACCAAACGTCAAGAATGTTTCACCCAGCCAAAGCAAACTAAACAGGGGCCACAAGATCCTAGCATAAAAACGGCCTAAGTTGAAACCCAATAAAAACGGCAAAAAACAAGTATACTTTAAATCAAAAATACCCAGTCCAGAAATCTGGACCAGATTTCCAGGGTGGAATCTAGTTTAAAAAGAGATAATGTGTGCAGATTGAGCCCCGGAGCCTAAAAATGAGCAACCATTTAGTAGTATAAAAAGACTGCATGATACCCCACCAAATGTGGGACCTCCCCATTAAAAAAGAGAGAAGCAGTCAGACTAATGTCTCCAGGTGGGATGGATAGTGCACCGCCCCCCCAAACGAAAGTCATCCCCCTCCCAGTTAGACGGGGCACCTTTCAGCACCCCCTAGGTGGTGAGGGGCACCTGTGGGGAAAGTCCACCAGGAAAGCCCCCCTGCGACCCCCACCGACCCCTTCTCAGGTTAGGCCCCAAAGCATCACGCAGGTGGGTCGCTAGGGTCAGCTTAGCAACCGACGCGAGGCTGGGCGAGGGAAGCCCCGCCCTCTCCAAACGGCCCCGAGGCCTCCGACGCGCGCCGCGGCCACGCCCCCTATCAACGCCCCAACCGACAAAACCGCGGGGTAGGGGAGCGCGCGCGGCGCCTACGTCAGCAGGCTCCGCCCACCGCCGCGTCAACGGTTTCCACCCCGCCCCGCCCCCCCGGTAGTCCGGCGTCGTCGCCGTTCTCAGTCCCGCCGTTTTTCCCCTCAGGAGACGGTCTCTTTCCCCCTTTCCCGCCTCGTGTAAAAAGCAAAGTTGCCTTTAAATACCGCTCACATGAATATTCCTGGCCGAGGGTTTCTGCGGCCTTGCCTGCCGCTTCCCTTTTTATTCTCCCTCAGGGTTGCCGCCGCGGTGCTGCCCTCCATTTTGCCCCGTGAGGGAGATTCGGCTGACAACGACCGGCCCAGAGAGCTTCGCAGCCGGCTGTGAGGCTGAGCCTGTTTCCCCAGTCCGAGCCGCGGCCTGTGCTGGCCCTCTCGAGCCCCGCGAGCTCTCCTGCTTCCGGGCGAGGGCCTCATGTTTGCCTCCCGCGCTGCAAATCCCCCTCACAATAAGCCCCCCGGCGTTTTCCACCGCCTGCTCGAAAAGCAGCCCCGTGGGATGACGCCTCAAGTGCTGAGCAAGGGGCAAAAAGTTACCTCAGCGAAAAGTAAAAGGCTACTAATTTAGAGTATAGGTTTCGAGGCCACCTCTCCACGACTCCTGCTTTTGCAATTAAAAAGAAAGCATTTAAAAAAAACACAACACATCTTCTCAGGTCCTGTACGTGATTTATTTGCGCGCGCACAAAAATCAAACCCAAAACGATTTTTTCCCCTCCAGGTTAATTTGTGTTCTTGTAACATCACCTGTGGGAATTATAATTGCCCCCCCCCCCCAATATTGAGATTTCTCTAAAGCAATTATTATAAAAGGAAGGATGGCATGCTAGTCCACCAAATACTCAGCCAGAAAAAAAAATCATAACCACCCCAGGAATCCCCCCCCATTTTAATTAGTCATTTTAGCCTGTCTTTCACCAATCTGCCCTCCACACCTGTGAGCACCTTCTCAAAAGCAAGAACACACTGGTTCATTCCATTCAGATCCGCAGGAAACTACCTAGTTAGGTACTGACAAAATTGGAATGTCTCACATCACATATAAGTGCACAGAAAATTCAAGAGAAACCCATTTCTCCCTAGTTTGCACAAGTTTTAATGTTAATACAAAATTGGGAAGGGGGTAACATGTTTAAACCAGTTGTTCCTTTAAATCTCCTCCCTGGGACTCTGGTTGATTAATAAAGCTTTTATGGAAGCAACCAATTTCAGAGTATTAATAGGATTGTGCCAACACTAGTTTTGCAAATTCCTGCAGCTTTGTTTACTCTTTCCCTCCCCCCCTCCTTTTCAAGTCTGCCTGTAAACACATATGATTATGTCACTTCCAGTGACATGTCCCTTCTGAGGAGTTTGGCAGGGAAGCATGGCCAGCTGACATCACTTCTGGGGCATTTTGAAGCTGGAGCAATTATTTCAGGGGCACCTGCATGGTCAGAAATTTTGGAAATGTTTGCCATATAGAGTCCGCATATAGAGGCAGTCATTTTCTCCAGTGGTTCAGATCAGCATTGTCTTGAGATTTGTTGTAGTAGTGGGAGATCACTGCCCCCCCCCCAACCCTATTCCGGGTTCAGTTCAGGAGGTTGGCTCATAACTTTAAAGTCCGTAACTGCAGAAGAGTTGTCTTTCCCCCAATGAACCACTGCAGAAACTTTGTTCTGAATTGTTTTTTCTTTGCGGACCTGGCTTCTAGAACATGTGAGAAAGGCTTCCAATTGGACACAGTTCCAAAAGCTGTGGAAGGCTGAATTTTTCAAGGTTAGCTAGATTCCTATAGAAGCTTTGATGCTAATTTGTGACTTATTTTTTCAGTAACTAGAAAAATGACTTAGGTTCATATGGAGAAAAGTGGAGCATAATTTACTAAAAAATAAATTCATCTGATGCATGATGTTTATTCTCAGAGGGCTGTTGTATTTATTTATTATTTGATTTCTATACCCCCCCCCCACAAAGCAAGAACCTAGGTAAGCCTGCTCCATAACCATTGTTTTAAAAGCAACTGTCATGCATAGCCGCTATGTGTATTTTATTTTTCTATATATATTTTAAAATGCTGGTTGTTATTCTACCATGAGTTCCGAGATAAATGCTAAAGATGGTTAAAATAAAACCCTGGTTAATGTAGTATCATACAATTATATTTACTTTTAAATAATTAATTGCAGATGTTTAGAATTTAGCTTTCAATGCCAATACTAAAAGAGCATAGAAAAATTAAGTGGCCATGTTTTCCCCCTCCTTTGTGCACCTTTGTGGGGGACAATATTCTGTTCCTAAATGTTTCAATTAATTTTTTAAAATTTTGCTGGCAATATTTTGCATCTCAAACATTTCTCACCCTGGACACTTTCTTCTTTTGTGCTTCTTTTTCAGTACTCTTACCACTTTTACTGGCAAAAAGAATGTTTTTCACCCTTTATGTTAGAAATGTTCATGAAAGTTTCTGTTTCTTAAAAGATTCATAGAACAGCACTACTCCAATCTAATTTGATTTATTTCAGTAGAATAAATCTACATAGGACTACATTGTCAGAAACAGGACCATTAAAGTCGACACAAAATTCTTTTAGAACAAAAAATGTAGTTTTAAACTATTTTTAAATATTCTTTTGTGAAGAATATTGTAATTAAAACAACAATATCTAGCCAAGGCATAAGTATTGTGTATGGTATGGTATTAGGCCATAGTCTTTAGCCTGTGATGACTATAGTACAAGTGACTCATCATCCACTATTGTAGTCATTGAGAGGTGGATATCCCTGTGTAAATCAACCCTGTTGCCTTGTTCTTCACTACACCCTGATTCTGCTAAATACAGCTAGCCAATTTTTATAAAATCACAAATTTCTGAAGTCATCATACTCACTGATTCAATCTTTTGGTGAAAACGATAGGTTGAAAACAATGTTCCCTCCAATATTTTCCTCCTACTGAGTGGAGCAGTTCACATCCAGAGAATACAACTGCTGTAATCTTAAAACGGGGAATGGGCAGTGTGATACCTTGGGTGGCCCTAGATGGCTGCTGAGCAGGCCTTCCTATGTTAAGCATGTAGCTTAGAAAGAACATTGGTTGAAAATTGTTAACATCTTGCAAACCATTCTGTCTCCCAAGAGTAGATGGAGCCTATCCTGATTCCCAACTGTTCTCTTGAACTTAATGCCAATCTATAGAATTTGAGGACTCCTTTCCTCTATAAAGCCTTCAAATATATTCCCATGTCCACATTCCTTCACCTTTCTCCTGAATTGACAAATCTTAGCCATCAGAAGGAGTAACATCACCACCTACTGGAAGGAGCAAGGGGAAAGGAATCTTCTAGACTAGAGAGTCTCCAGAAAATGGTGATGTAGTGGGTGGTAGATGCCACAGTAAACCCCTTAGAATGCTGGGCTACATGAGGGAAGGATGGGTGGGTGACTGTTTATTAAAGCATAGAAAACGTTACGGATCTGTCGAGAGTGACTGTTATTTATGTATTGTGATCTATAACCTTTTCCTATTTAAAAATAATCAGAAATTAAATTTATGGAATCTGGACAGAAAAGCCATCATTTTATAGTTCTATTTGGACCATTTTGTAATTCCCACAAACTATAAACTCGTGGAAGACATTAAAAATGACATGAAGTGGTTTATTTGCTGAAACGCCCACAGTCTTTTGTCCTAAACTTAATTTTAGATCAACAAAAATTGAGTCCGATGGCACCTTTAAGACCAACAAAGATTTATTCAAGGTGTGAACTTTTGAGTGCAAGCACTGTTCCTGACAAAATGGAACACGGTTCATGAGAGTACAAATATATAGAAAAAGGTAAATTAGCAAATTAGTAAAGTGTCATAACCAAATTAAGCCATATAATTTTTACTAAAACAGCTGATCAGGCCTTTTGAGTTCAGCTGAAGTTCACAAAAACATCCTTAACATGCCCGCGGCGCCGCGGACTAAATAATTCGTTAAGCCCTCAGGCGGAGGGCTTTGTCCGTGATGAGGAAGGGGCCTGATTGGCCCCTTCCTCCTGACAGACCATCGGCCGGGCCAATTCCTAGGCTGCTGAAGGAAGCAACTGCGAGCCGCGCAGAGCGCGGCTCGCAGTTGCTTTCTTGAGGGCGGGCTGACGCGTCGGGAGGCGCAAAGTGCCTCCGACGCGTCAGGCCGCCGGCAAAGGGAACCCCCAGCAGCCGCGCGGAGCTGGGTTTTCATGAACCTTGTTCCATTTTGTCTGAGGAAGAGTGCTTGCGCTCAAAAGCTCACACCCTGAGTAAATCTTTGTTGGTCTTAAAGGTGCCATTGGACTCAATGTTTGTTGTGCTACTTCAGACCAACATGACTACCCCACTTGAATCTATCTTAAATGTTTGTGAAATACTTAAGATCCTGTATCATTACAGAAGTTCTCACTAGTAACCTTATCTTTCTGTTATATTAACTTCAGTTATCTTCTGTAATCATAGAGTTACATTATAAGGTGAGAGTGCCTTGATCCCAAATTCAAATGTGCAAATAAACCACAGGATGCCAGTATTCTATCACATGTAGTTCTGTTTACTATGTGCCAGAATGCTAGCTGTTGAGGTAAACATTGTACCCCCATGGATCAATGTTTCTCCAGCTGTGGACTAAGTTGGGAGTCCTGGGGATGCCCAAGGTCTTTGTAAGGGCAAAGGAAAGTCCTGCTTACACGCACCTGGCTAACATGAAAACAGCCTTCTCTGCTACTAGGAATCAGGGCAGAGATTCTCCACCTAAAGGAAGGGATAACTATAAGCGTCTCCAGATTTTGAAGGATGGGAAATAATTGAAATGCCATTACTTGTACTCACAGTAAAGATAGACAATGGCAGTTTTCATCTGAGTGATATTTCTGATCCTGTGTAATCATGGTCCTTTCCTGCCTATATGATAATCTGTCAAAAGTTTTTTCTGCGCCTATTCCTTACTTTTGTTCAGTAACCATCTAAGTTATTAACTGCTAATAAGATTTCTTGTTTTTAAAGTGCAGCTGATAAAAGTTCTTACTGTATTATGAGGATGGAAGAGAACAGAAGCCTCAATGGGACATGCATAGCTTGTGATGTATACTTCTCAAAAGACCCACAGTAAAAGGTAAAGACCGAGAGGGATTTGAGGGAAACAAAATTTTTTTAAAAATCTGACATAAGTTGTGACAACTTACAAATGGTATGTGTGCGGGGGAATCAGTGTAAGATGTGGGACTCTTTTTCAGGCTTTTTCTAGTAAGTCAAGTATCTTAAATTATGTGTCAGATTTCAGTGTTCTAGGTACTGCAAAAAATCCTTGACATTTTTGCTTCCAAATTCACCTTCTAGCCCACACAGGTAACTGGACTAATGCTTTAGAGTATCCCCAACTTTGTGGGCCAGCTTTTCAGGGGCTGGGACAGCAAGTACCAAAAACCATGTGTACACGTGTGGAGACTAAATGCAATCTGAATGTTGACCAGTCTAACATGATTGCAGAATGTTGGACTACTTCTCAGCCTGGGATGTTTTCATCAAAAATCAGCACCTTTTATCAGGTTAAAGCCCTCACGCAAAAAGAAGAGCTGTTTGTTTCTTCCCTACTTTTTACTACCGAAAATCATCTCAAAGTGGCTTATAATCACTCACCCTTCTTCTCCCCACAACAGATCCCCTTTGAGCTGGGTTGAGACCTCTGAGAGAACTGTGAGGGGCCCAATGTCACCCAGCTGGCTGTACGTAGAGAAGTGGGGAATCAAACCTCGTTCTCCATATTTGAGGCTGCTGCTGTTAACCATGACACCAAGACAGTTCGCCTATTCAAATAGCAAGTGTGTTTGCCACATGAATAATATGCACTTGGCTTTCTAGTATTACCATCTAAATCCAGATCTAGGCCCAATGTGTGACCTGTATATTCAGACTGCATTTTTTTAATGTCACAAAATAGTGAATAATATTTCCTTTAAAGAAAACCTTTGAATTAAATTCTTGTTTTTCAAGTTGTTTTCTGGTCTGTTATGCCTTCTAAAAGAGTGAAAAATTACACTGATTATCTCTTATAACTATAATTTGTATGAAAATTATCATACAAAGACTTTCTGTAGATTTTTATTTGATTTACAGTAACAAAAACCCTGTGAAGCCCCACATTTAATGTACAGTAATATTCTGAAATATAAAATACAATTTACAGAATCCTGTCAAGTAAACCTAAACAAACACTTGATTTTGCATACTGAAATGTATTTCTCCTGTTAGAAACACAACAAATAAGTTAATCGTAGATATTTATGCTCATTATCAGCTTTACCATTCTGCAAAGGTTTTTGCATACAGACCAGTTTTTTAAAATTCAATCGTGTCCTTGATGTTAAAAGACTAAGATGTACCAATGGTAGGTGTAAATCCGTAGTGATTTATTTATGGAGTCGTGCTAATTGTAATGCAGATTTCAAAATGCAAAAGTTAAGAATCTAATTTTACATTTGAATTTTTAAAATAAAAATATCAAAGTAACTGCCCAACTATAAATGTACAAACCCACTTTAACTGAAGATTTTTTCCCCCGATGCATTTTGGAAGTATGAACTTGAACAATACAAGAAAATAATATACTGCATTTCATGTGGAAAGATGTGCCTTTTAAGGTACTGAACTATTAACTGTGGCTTTACCATTCCTACCTTTGCTGGAATAATCGCTTTAAGTATCTTCAAAATAAATGTGACTTTTTTGACAACATAACTGAGGACACATTCCAAAGTTAAGCACATTTAGATTTCATTAATGCCAACAGGACTTTTAAACATACACTCAAATCTCACTTCCACTTAAGTCAATGGGACTTCTTAAGTCAATTCCTTCTTTGGCAGGAATATGCACCGATATTTTAATTTATGACTAAGAATTTTCTTAATCTTAAATAATCTCTAATGGGTGAAATTAACAGAGAAAGCCAAATTGCTTAAATTCTGAAGTATAACACTCTGTTCTATCTACCTCTACAGAAGTATTATATCTGACAAACTATTTCCCTCCTTCAGTCATAAAGTTCAATAATTTATAAAGTATTTTCCAACATGTATGTTTCAAAAGCCTTAGTTGCATTATATATAGATTTCATTCATTTTCATTATATCTTTTTGTAAAAATGCAACATTTAAAACCTCTTACTCACATGAAAAGTAGTTATTTATTTAGAAATTTTCATCATCTTATCTGAACTCTAAATGGTTTGTAAGTCAAAATGCCCACATATAAAAAGGAAGATACTGAACTTAGAAGCTTAACATTTCCTATCCAAATATTCTGCCAGTTAGAAATAACACCGCTCCTTCGCAATAGCTTCATAAATACAAAAAAATCTATCCATAATTTGATACACTCAGGACAGAAATATTGGGCTCACTTCTATGTAGGAGCAGTTTGAAACAAAAAACAAAAATACTACATTAGAGATGTAAAGATATGGCTTCTAAGATCTTGCTTCAATTCTCATAAAATTACAGTTCAAGTTATTAGAAAACATAACTTTATATCCTTAAAAAGCAATGTGCTCTTTGAAGACATTTCCATTTTTATTATCTGTAAATGGAAATTTAAAGATAAAGGAAGTAGGAGAAAGCAACACCTCACAAGTATAAATGCTACAGGCACGATCCTTCCCTGCATGGGCATAGAATCTGCACATGGAGATATTCCCCATAAGACTCAAGAGACATTTGCTTTTTTCCCTCGAGAAATGATGAGCAATAAGAAGCCTTGATTCCCTGCATGCACATTTGTACATGTGGACTAAACAGGGCAGCCAGGGCTCCAGTGAAGCCCTACAAGAATCCCTCAAAAGACTAGCATTACATCAACATGGAGAAAGATTTTGCCCATAGTATTTTGTAAGAAAACATGGAGCTAGTCCAGCAAGTACCTGCCTAATATCTGAATATCTACTGCATTTTACAGTTGCTCAAACATGGGTTTGTTGTGTGTGTGTGTGGAACAGGCTTTACCAAAGTATTTTTCTTTCTTACAGAATATACAATATTTACAAAGAGTCTACAGTCAATTCTTACAGTTGCCTTTTTTTTCTGAGCGACTCATTACTAAGTGGCCATTCCCTTTCTATGTCTTATTGGAAGAAGGAACAGTTTCTGAATGTGATGGCCTTTGGCCACCTGTTTGTATCTCTGGCTTTGAGTCTTTGTCACATTCTTTACTTTTACTGCGATCCTTGCGATCTGTGGGTCTGTCTTTGTCACGATCCCTGTCCCTTTCTCGATCTTTTTCTCTGCTTCGAGCTTGTTCTCTGTCCCTGTATCTGTCATAATCCCGATCCCTACTTCTTGATCGGTCTCGTCTTCTGTATGAATCTCCTTCTCTTGTTCTGGTTCTCTCTCTGTTTCGTTCCCAGTCTCTATCTCGCTCTGACTCTCTTTCTCTGTCTTTGTTATAGTTTCTGTTTTTATCCCAGTCTTTTTCTCTGTGTCTTTCCCAATCCCGCTCCCTGCCTCTATTCCAGTTTCTGCCACGGTCTCTTTCCCATGGCCGATTATGATCACGATCTCTTCGCCTTTCATCAGTTCCTCTGTTTGGTCGATTATCAGATTGTTGGACATCATCATGCTCTGATATTTTCTCCTTATTACCCCCCTCAAATCTTCCTCTCTGTCTCCCTTCAAAATTTTGAGCTCTATATTCATTATTCCGGCCATCTCGAAAATCAGCTGCTGGCCACTGTGCTTCTGAGTCAGATCCCTGTCCTGAAGTATTAGAATGAGAGGCAGGTGGCCCAGTTTCATCCCACATTTCTTTCCTGTGCTGGGGTGGATGACTTGGAAGATCCAAAAGTGACCTTGGGGCTGCTTTCATGCCTTGCTGACTCTGCCCTTGAAAATTATGTCTATTTGGGGAAGGTTCATTTTGTTCTGGAAATGGACCAGGTGCAGCTCCTCTTGGTCCAAATTGATGTGGGCCTGGGCCTCTCTGGTTTGGAAATCTGGGTGGCGTGCTTGCTTTTCGTTCTTCAAATGGTGCTGGTAAGAGTCCTCTTGGTCCTGGCATGTGACCTGGAGCAGGTCCTCTTTGTCCTTCAAATTGATTTGGAGGAGGACCTCTTGAACCTCCAAAATGATTAGGCGGTGGACCTCTTGGCCCTCCAAACTGTGGTGGTGGGCCTCCTCTTTGACCTTTAAACTGAGATGGTGGAGGCCTTCTTTGACCTCCAAATGAAAAAGGTGAGGGTCCTCTATTCCCCATAAACTGAGGCGGCTCAGGACCTTCAAATTTTCCCGGAGGTCCAGACATCTCATGATACTGGGGATCTGGAAATTCCTTGTGTTCCACATGAGGCTCCCTGTGTTCTTCAAACTGAGAGGGTGCTATTTCCCTTGGGCCTCCAGGAAATGATGGTGAAGTGCCCCTGTTATCACAAAAGAGAGGAGGCGGTCCATGTTGTGCAGAAAATAATGAAGGAATAGGTGCTCTTGGTGCTCCAAACCTGTTTGGCGGAGGCCCCCTTTGTCCATCATTTGGGAGAGGATTATGCCCCTCGGTGAACTGTGGTGGCGGGCCCCTCTGTCCATGGAAATCAGAAGCACCACACGATACTGGAGGAGGAACACTTTTTTGCCCAAGGGAAGAAAATGGGGGTCCACCTCTTTCTTCCTCACTTTGAACTGCTGGAGATTCCACATGTTCAAAAAAGTGGCAAGGCTGCGAATTTCTTTGGCTCTCATATTTCAAAGACGAGGGCCCTCCTTCTGCTTCAAAGTGACCAGGAACTTTTTCTGGGGGTGTGAACGTTGAAAAAGAATCTCTTCCTACCCCTGCTGCATTACTGTCCTGAGACATATTTGACCAGCTTACATTCTGAGCATTATTAGGAACAGAGAAGCCAGGCAAGAAACATGGACCGGGAGGTGTGGGCAGTAGCACTTTACGAACAGGGGCAGTTATGGGTACTTCACCAGCTGATTTATTTATGGTTTCATGTTGAACTTGTGGGGAATTTTCATATTTGATAGGAGGTACATCTGGTTCAGGCAATGAAGAACCTTTGTCACTTGTTACCCAAGTTTCATTAGGACCAGGCTGAGTAACAGAAATGAGCGTTTTATTATCTTTGTTAAGTAATGCCTGTGGTGGACCTGCATAGCTGGGTAGAACAATGTCACGTGTGGAGGATTCTGCCTGTATTATCTGTGTCTTTACATTGGAGTCAGCACTTTCATTGCACTCAGTTATAATCCTTCGAGACTGTCGGGGATCTCTACTTTGTCTAGGATCACTTCCCTGACTTGACAGTTGAGTCTGATTTAAGGAAGTCATCAATTCAGATTTTTCAGTAGCTTGTTTTTCATTCTGAAATAACTCAGTTTTTGTTATGGTTGACTTTGGTGGAGGCGACAGTAAAGCATCAGACACTGAAAAACAAGCCAGCGATACACCGACAGCTGCTCTTTGCTGTCTAAGAGCTTCTTCTTGTTCTTCCAGTTGCCTTTTCTGTTCTTCTATTTGTTTGTTTAATTCTTCCAGCATTTTCTGCTGCTCTACCAAAGATGCTGGAGCAGATATATCAGGGACAAATTGAGAAGACGTTGCCAAGGAGTTGTTTTTAGATTCTGAATACATTTTATTAGGTAAGTCCTCAACAGTAACTTTTGCCTCTTCTAAGATCGTTTCATCTTCAGGATCATATGCTTCATCTTCTTGCTCTGAAGCTTCACGTTGCTTTTCAAGTCCACTTTCACCACTGTGCATTGCAAAAGCTCTCTCTGGGGCATATTCTTCCTCCGGATCATAAGGTCTGTCATCTTCCTCCTCTTCTATAGCTTTGTCTTTTGACATCTGCCCAAACTGTTGCACAATGGGATCCAATAAGGGGGCAGCAGGCAACCCTTCTTCAATAATTGTCTGAGTTTCAGTCTTAGATGTCAGAGTAGTTTCAGAATCCTTGGAAACTGAATCAAAAGATTTCTTTTTTCCAAACAATGTTTGCAGGATGTGATCGAGAGGTGTAGCTGATTTTGCAGACGAGGAAGCTGTAGAAGATGGGGTAGTAGTGTTTGTTCCTGTCAATGAAACATTTGATGATGTGGCAGTGGTTGAGTTTCCTGTTTTAATTGAGGATAATATTTTCAGCACAGAAGGTGTTACTACTGAGGATTGTTCTGAAGGGGGAGCTGGGGGTGGAGGGGGTGGAGAACCAGGAGGTGTTGTACTGACAACAGTATCTGCAGAATATAGGGAGAATTTTGGAGTTTTCTTCTCTGGCTGAGAAAGTGAAGCACCTTTAGGATATGCTTCCGTTTCATCCTGTACTTGAATTCTGCTCCGTTTTTCTTCCATCTTTTCAGATTCTAACACAGTTGCAGGACGCTTAGCTTTCTGACAAATCACTAATCCAAGAATTAAGTTTGGACGTGTCGACTCAAGACCTGCAAGAAGAAAAAAAAAGATCCCATATAAAATTTTTTTCAAATTAAGCTCAAACTACAAAACATATTTAGCAATCTTAGCACTTAAAGCTACTATAATTAGCAAATACATTAACTGTGTCACGAAAAGTTTGTATTCATCATTCATTCATTCATTTATAGTAAAAGTTTGCTACTGAAAATCTTTAAAAATATAACTATTTTAAATAGTCATGCCAGAACACAAGTGCTACTAAAATGAATAATAATTTGGAGACGAAAATCAGCAAGAGTGCCACAAGTCACTAAGAAAAAAGACAGCCCAACTTTCAAAAGTATATTTTCCTTAAACATTAGTGTGAATGTTATCTACACATATACATTGCAGAACTGGCAGCTGTAACAAAAGGTAAGTTATCGTCACATCTTTCGTTCAAAAAAGAATAAGGATGCTGTAATTATCACTATGAATAGCTACAGAAGATACTGGAAGCAAGAAATGGTCAGAGCTTGCGGCAAAACAGTCTTTCTGGAAGAGATGTTCCATTGGCTCCTACCACTTGCTCCACGGGGTTTGGTGCACCCAAGGAGCCTTCCACTGAGGGAAACAACTCTTCAGAAAAGCCAACTGCATCAGCAGTGAGCTCCTTTTACTAAAGGAATACAGCACTAACAGAGTGGTAGGATCCAACCTATGGATAATTAATAGAACACTGCATAGTAGTTTTATAGAGGAGGAATGAACTAAATAGCTGGAAAGAAGTTGGCCAGAGGAGTTATAGATGGAACTCTGTAGTGCAGAGGTCTTTAATCATAACACCTATATTATTATAGATTTGAATAGTGAACAAATGGGAGTTTGACTCTGCAACTCTTAAATGAGCATTTAGTCAGGAGACAATACAAAACTAAACCTTTACCTTTTGTATTATAATATATGCCAGGAGTCTCAATATAGAGTAAGGTTCTGAATACAAGAGTTGATTTTTATACCTCACTTTTCTCTACGAGGAGGAGTCTCAAGAGAGCTCTGACAGGTCTATTCTGTGAGAACAGTACTATCAGGACAGTCACTAGCCCATGGTCTCCCAGCTGGCTGCATGTGGAGGAGTGGGGGATCAAACCTGGCTCACCAAATTAGAAGCCGCCGCTCTTAACCACTACACCAAGCTGCATATGCATTTTCTAAATAAATAGCAACATACAAATGCTGCTATTTCTTTATAATAACACAAGCCCAAGCTCTAAGAGCTATTTATGTGGATGGGGGCAAAAAAATATCCAAAACTGTCTAGTTTGCCCACAAAACCTTCCCCAACATTCAATGAAAGGAGACTTTGTAAATGTTATGGATTGAAGAATACTACTTAGTCTTTATATAGCACTTTCATTGTTCAAAGAGCAGCACTTGTTTTAGCAAAGTAATTTTAATAGCCGTATAAAATAGACCAGAATTATCTGCCTACTGCAGATAAGACCTGAGATCAAAGAGAAATAGGTTTATTTAAGGTCATCTGGGAAGTCTGTTGGCCAATGTGAGTTTTATCGGGTGACATCCTTGTTCCCGGCTCATTTTCACTATGCTACGCTAGTTGTCACTATATTTCAATAATCAAATAATTATTGTTTCTTGAAGAAACAACAACTTGGATATTTAGATTTGACTTTACGATGAGAGAGCCAAGTAATGAGAACAAAAGATATTCTATTTCTGTAGAACAAAATTCTAATACATTTTCTAGCTAAAATAACTTTATTCTAATGTTGGTGAACAGTCAGGGGAAACAACATTCTACAGGTCAGACCTCAAACTGTGTAAATAAAATTCTGCTAAACAAGTGCTGAATGAAATGGGAAAGGAGTACTCTTTAGAGAAATTGCTTTTGACTTGCAGCATAGGAATCAAAGTAGGATGCAAACTTAATTGCTGGGATTCCATGGATCTATGCTGCTGGCAGTAGTGCTTTCCTCTGGCGCGAGGAGTCTTCATCAGATGCGAGGCTCAAATGTTTCAAGTCAGCAGGAGGCTCCTCATGCTAGAAAAACACCATCACTAGTGGAATGGATCCATGCCATCCAGCCCAGTATCAAATATACTGTGAGGGCTCTGATAACCACCACCTTCATATTTTATGGTTGCTTTTGAAAAATCAAAAGTAACGAGAAAACTTAAAACAAGTCTAATGCAATGACAAAGCAAGCTGCAACTTGTCTCTGTACTGTTCTGTTGGGTCATCTAATTGTTATTTCACATCATTTCTCATGGATTAGATTTTACCTTCAGTTTTAACCGTTATTGTGTGCAACCTGTACTTGGAAGAAGTCACTTTTTGATCATTACAGTTCTAACAATGGCACTTAAACATGCCTCTAAAATATTTGATATATTTGGATATGCAAAACACTGTAGAGATGCACATTGGCCTCTGCGCTGCCATGCATTCTTCCTCGTATTACTTAGTTGAACTTCCTCTCTTCCCACTTCCCCACTTTCCTCATGCATCAAAATCTACTCCCTGTGCAGCGTTCTCCATCTGCTAAAGTAATTTGAGATTTAAGTAGCAAGAATGCAGGACTGCTGTTCTGGTGCTGTGACCATCAACTTATATTGACTTCTATCTGCTTAATGCCCACTATGATGCTGGTACATATACACAGTTTGAGCAGTTTGCTTCATCATCAGCCAACATCAAATTAGGATGACAGATTACTATATAATTTTGGTTCAGAAACAAATTCTGATAGATCAGTAAGAGGGCTGTCACTGAGTTCATAAACACTGGCTTATGTTTGGCTTAATGTAAACCCTCCTGCTTGTATTTTTCTGAATAGATTTCCATTTTATTTCCTCTTAAAGCAAGTGATAATTTGTTTAAGACACTTGAAGACAAGCGTCTCAAAGATTTATAGAAATTGCACAATAGAATGTGAGTCCAATGGCACCTTTAAGACCAATAAAGATCTATAAATTGCCTCCCTCCAACCCAAATCATAGGGATAGGGACAGCTGCATATCCAGATGTGTAGACTTCTACATAGGAACTATGGTGATGCTTTCAGGTTGTCTCTTCTGTAATAAATCTTGAAAAGTTTATAGCTTTCCCAAGATTTTAATGCCAGAGCAAGATATAAAAGCAGATTCCAGAGCAAAAATAAAGCAGTGCTATTCAACAAGAGTTCTGCTGCTGGTGGTTTTGCTTACAGCGCTCTAATCCTTTACATTCACTTAAGTTTTGACAGACATGGGCAGCAGCGTGGGGACTGACTCTCCTCAGCTTTGAAAACTGAGCTGCTCATAGCTTGGACAGCAATCGCTAGATATTTAGTTGGTAATGTCAGTTGCTTGCTTTTAAAGTTTGTTTTAATTATTATATTTATAGTCTGGCCGTTCCCAGAGGCACAGGGCAGATCATATCAACTAAAAAAATACAACTTAAATATACAAAAATAATTCTGAACATTTGAGGGGATGAGAAAAGCAGTTTGGGTGAAGGGTCGTAATGTGTGGAATGGGTATGTCACTTAAGAAATACCGATGCATATAAATGCACTAAAATGTATGCAATAATTTCCAGAGGGAGAAGTAATGCCGTTGTGAGAAAACCCCCTTTCAGTTACAAACAGATGTAAAATAGTTTTTTAAAACATGGAAACTACCATCTGGAAATACCAAGTCTTCTAATATTCAGTCTGCAACAAAATAGTTGCCTAATGATATATTCGTGGAGAGTTTTGGTGAGCCAGTGAAGTGGCTGATTAGGATCTAGGAGACTTGGGTTCAAATCTCCACTTACATGCCATGAAATCTTACTAGTTGACCTTAGGCCAGTCACATATTCTCAGCCTAATCTATCACACAGTGCTGGTAGGAGGGATAAAGTGGAAGAGAGAACAAGTAAATAAAAAAAATATCCACCCACCACCAGTGATTTCATTATTACTGAATTTGAAAACATGCTGACTCCTGAAAAAGCCAGCCAGCCACAATCTGTGGATGAAGAACAGGAAAAACACTTGCTCATTATATCCCAGATAAATGTTTGAAAATAAGGCAAATGAATCAATGCTACTAGTGCAAGATTTTTAGTGACACTGGTGGCTAGTGGCTAGTTGTGTATCTGCCCTCTCCACATTATCCTCTCCTGGTATTCCTTCACAATGTAGGAAGAAAGGATGGGAGATATGACCTGAGTAGGAACAGCCAGAAGAGGTAGCTGACTGTTTTAAAAATGTACATGTGAGAATGACGGGTGAAAGACCTGAGATTGATCATCTACATCAGGGGTAGTCAAACCTGTGGTCCTCCAGATGTTCATGGACCACAATTCCCTTGAGCCCCTGCCAGTGAATGCTGGCAGGGGCTCATGGGAATTGTAGTCCATGAACATCTGGAGGACCACAGGTTGACTACCCCTGGTCTACATAGATGCAAAAGGTATATCATTGGGGAATCCACCAGAGAAGGCTGTGAACAGTAATATCAGCCCCTTTTCCTCATTACCATACCCGATTACTGACAAAAACAGCTAACCCAACTGAGACAGCTTTCATTAGAAGTTGAATGATTAAATCACAACTTTAACCCCGAGGTTTATTAAAATGTTTCAGTTGTGTTAGAAATGGTGTTCCCTTTCCCCTTTCTTGATTTGGATACCAGTTGAAGTATTCTCTTTCAAAAAGGACAGCAGTTCTACAGCCGACTGGCCCACTGCTTGAAGTGCAGATGGAGACTTCGGGAGATGTCTTCCAGCTCAGAGGTCTATGGTCATCACAAGGTATGTCACAGCCATGAAACCCATCGCATGCTTCATAGAAGGCAACATATTCCCTTTCTCTTGTGTGGACCCTACTCTAAGAGTATTGTGATAAACGCTACTTTTAAAGTAAAGATTGTTTGTTTGTCCCCTAGCTCTTAGGCTTAGCAATGACCTAAAATCCAGAACCAATTCTGATGTGGAGTAATCTGTGAAATAAAATTTTTAGTACCTTACCAAATTTTGCTTTATAACCAGATGTTTATTTCACAGACTAGTAGTACTCAGAGGTATGTTTAAGCTTACAAAACTGAAAGACACAATAACCATTTTGTAGCAAATACTTTTATTGAGATTATGTAATGAAAGCATTCAATTCCTTTTAACACAAGTCGAAAGATATGAATAGTGTATTTTAGGCCTCTTCCTACATGTGTACATACAGAATTGAGATAGCTGTCTAGGAGTACCCAACTCATTTTCTGTGTATTGTACTAAAATAAATGAATGAACACAAACTTGAACAAAGAAATGAACTAAGTTTAGAATTGGAAACATATCTAGAATTGGAAACGTAGTTTATATGCATCCAAAATATTCTGTAATTTCATATGACTAAATTGCCGGGGAGGTGGGGATTACTAGAGAAGCTTTTGTGTGAGCTGCAAATGATTCTGTAGTTAGATATTGCCTCTCCTTTGATATAAACCATGGTGGGGGCTCTTTACAATGGTAATATGACTTCAGAATGTATATCGGAAACCATACTTTTTGGTAGTGTCCACCTGCTACCTCCCCCGGTCCAAAACCATCTGAAAGTGGCCTTTTCTTTGAGCAGACTTGCAGCGGTCCATCAACGTGCCTTCTCCTAAATATCTAAATGATGCATGCTTGGATATATCCAGTCCAAAGATACATCAACCCCCTGTACACACACCTTATCAGGTTTTGGGGGTACATTCCAGATCCACGTTAGAGAATCCTGGTCAGTAATGGTATCCTGACCCCAAATATTCATGAGAATATCCAGGACCAGAGTTTTAAAGTGCCAAACTTTTTTTGTCCTTTTGCTGGTTTCACAGGCAGGAGGAGGGAGGGAGGCGGTTCTCACAGTCACATGGGATCTCAGGTTAAGGGGAGCTTACCGGGTTGCTCCTCTTGGGAATTCTCACATTCTGTTGGATGCTGCTTGACCTTTGTGGCTTGATATTGGTTCTGGCTGGTCTTGCAAAAGTGCCCTCCCCCCTCCAGCCTCTCTGGCCAAGATTCCCTGTTTTGACATTAGATGTGGCAAATCTGCCACACTGTTCTGTTGTTCTGCAGGGATTATATGGTTTGATGTTGGATCTGTTGGTTCTCTTTGCATTCAGAGGCTTTTGGCCACTGGTTCCTTTTCATTTGGTTATTTTTAACCCTGGAAAAAGCATGGATTTTTTCCCCATAGAAAATGATGTAGGATGGCTGGGGGCACCTTGTTTGGGGGCCCACATGGTCCAATTCACTTGATACTTGGGGACCAAAGGAATCCAGAATACTGATAATTATGCCCTCCAAGAAATCCAGATCTGAAAAAATATAATTTTTTTCTGGCATACACCCTTAGTTTATACTTCTTGGAATTAAACAAAGGATGTGAAATTATATTAGCTATGAGAAAGTGCAGCAGAGCAGAAAGACATCTGCAGTCTAATGAAATCTTCACACCAGTGTTTTGAAGTCAAGCTCTTTGCCTATAGTCTTGAACCAATTTGCATGCCTTTACTTGGCCAGTTTTCAAACTGTATACTGGGGATATCTGGGGTGTTCAGAAGCTAATTCGAAACTCTCACAAAATCAGTAATGGCACACAAATCTTTGACAGAGTATAACACTGATACTGATGTTCTGTCTTTGAAGAAGAAATTCAGAAGCAGAATATAAAGTGACCTAAAGTTAGACCTTAAGCTGCAAAAGCAGAGTAATTTCCCCACTTCCTCCCACCCCTGTGGTGCCTTCTCCACCCTCCTGAATGTTGCCTTTTGCTTGTATAAGCAGCCATTTGGGTTTAATTCACACGCTACAAAAGGAATCACACATGATCTGACAATACATAACTCTTGTTCCATTAGAGTTGGTTTGAAAGACAAAAAGACCCTCTATGTGAGCTAAGGTATACACTTTGGGTTCTTGTGTCGTCTGGTAGTGCACACTCTTCTGATTTTGTTCTTTCTCTGGAATCCCATGTCTCCATGAGGCCTTCACCAAAACAGGATATCACCAAGTACATACAGGGCACAAATTCGGTTTTAGACCATGCAGAGCTGGACAGCAGCCACCTGCCTGATCAACTGCAGTTAAGGATCACTACTGAGGGACAGCTTGTCTCTTTATGCCCTTCTCAGGGCAATCTGCTCTGCAGGACTGAATCTGTTGGTGGTTCCTGGTCCCCAGGAAGTGCACCTGGCCTCAACTAGGGCCAGGGCCTTTTCATTCCTGGCCCCAACCAGGTGCAGTGAGCTCTCAGAAGAACTGAGGCCCCAGTCGAAGCTACCACAGTTCCACAGGGCCTGCAAGATGGAGCTCTTCCACCAGACATTTGGATGGCACTGGGCTAGGAAGATCTGGGTCCCTCCTCTAGTGTCCTCAGTATGCCCGTCCATCTAGGCCAGGGGTACGCAAACTGCGGCCAGATGTCTGTGGACTACAATTCCCATGAGCCATTGCCAGCAAACACTGGCAGGGGCTCATGGGAATTGTAGTCCATGAACATCTGGAGGACCACAGGTTGACTACCCCTGCCCTAGATGCTGTCTTTTTGTTAGAGACATGGGAACATACAAGCAGGGGAGTGGAGGCTCTGAAAGCTCCTGGTTGTTTTGGATGCCACCCTATAAGTTTGGCAATCTTAATATCTCAAACAATAGAGAGCAACTGTAGGTATGATTTAAAAACAGAAACGATTACTTTCAGCTGCTGAGAATGGAACATGGAAGCTGGAAAAAGGCGACAGTACTCATCTAAGAATTCAACTGAACACAACTCATCTGTTGTTTTAATGAACATGTTAAGATTCAGTGTTTCTCTTGCACTGAACATTTATGGACGGTGACTCAGTTTGGCATTTACAGTAATATTCCAGTACTGCCTGGCTCAGCTCCTGGAATCCTCAACCTGCTTAAAAGCTATAGTGTACCCCACTTACCTTCAGACGTTCCAGATGAAAAATATTTAAGATGAGGCTTCAGCTCACACCAGTCTCTTAGTACAAAGGGAAAATGGAGGTATATGCATGTGCCTGGTATTAATATGGTGCACTACATTGTCTTTCGATGAGGAATAGTAGGTTTTTGTGATTTAGGCATTCGTCTGTCATAAATGCTTCAGCCAGTAAGAAAACAACTATGATGAATGCATGGGTTACTCCCACTTCTCTCTTTTCTCATATACACATTCACAAATATGTGTTTAGCAGAAGTTATAAGCCTGCTGTATATGCATCTGCTTGGATATTACTTTATTCCCAGGATTCTTCCTCAGGAGAGACAGAGTAGGCCTTGGATATTCTCTCTCCTGGCTCCCATAAGATGGTGAGATGAAAGCGAGTAAAGCAGGACATCTTGTCCATTTCTGAATGAGATTAGGCATGCATGGCAGTTTGGAAACCAACATACAGACCTTTCCTTTCAGCCCAAGTGGTGTTTTGTGCTTTGTCATGCTTGGAAATATTTGAGGATAATGCCCATCTTGGCTTCTCCAAAACATGGTGTGCTTTGCTGCAATATTTGAAGTCTCCCCATGAGACCCTGAAAGCTCAACTGATTTACAAACTTATAAAATAAAAGAGCTCACCACCTCCAGGCAGCTTTGGGAGAGAGTTAAATTACTGCAGCCATGTTTTCAAAACTTGTTTGTACATATTCTTGAGTGTATTTAACTAAGGTATGTGCTATGTATGACTAAATGCCTCTGATGACTGCTATAACACTTGGAGTTGTAACTTAGCAGGCTGGGTGTATTCTGGGTTTCCTATAATTCATCGCTTACCTGGTCCCTCAAAGGGCAAAAGTTTTGATGGAATAGGATCCTTAGCACTGAGAGGAATCAGATAGAGGTCCTTGACATGTCTGTTGTTATTAGCTACAACACCAAATCGACCACGACTGCTAAAATAGGAGTACAGAGAAATGTAGGCAACCTCCTCCTCTTCTGTTGCAGGATGGAAACGAATCAAACATAGTTCCTACAATACAAAAAAAATATAAAGAAGAAATGCTGACCCTATAGCTACTAAAACAATAAATAAAGGTAGAATGAAAATTTGTTACAGGGGGTAGAACCTCTCAATAATTTGCTTTCAAAGAGCTATAATTACAAACGCTCACAAAAAACAATCATAAAAAGGCTACAGTAGTCTCAGCCAAGGCAGAAGGAGCCCCTGAAAATACAGTTCTCCAGAGCTCGAGACATATATGGAATGGGGATCCCGAGAGAATTGTGTTTCCCAGACTCCCTTTTGTTGTGGGATGATGCCATAGCAATGCAGTTCTGTGGATTCTGCAGGGAGCAGAAGGGTTTGAAGATTTTGTTGTTATCACTGCCAGTTTAATTAAGAGGAAGGAAATGGGTGGTGGGGAATCCAGGGGGGGGGGGAATCATAGGCTTGGAGTTGGGGAGGACTGCCTGCCCCAGTGTTAACAGGTCTTGGCTCATGTTGGCTTTGAACAAGTCACTTCAAAGTAGGGAAGTTTGAATTTCACACTCCCTCGATCTGTACTTTATCAACATAGTTGTTACAATGGTGTCAAAGTACTTCATATTATAGGAAAACAGCTCTAGAATTTTGATAACCATCTCCTCATCCAAAAAGCTTTTACAAACAGACGTCCTGCAGCCAGCCCAGGCTTAGATTTTCTCAGATTTTTTACTGGGTTATTTTCAAACAGTGATTACTCATGCTGTGTAAGGCCAGCAGAATAGTCCTGGAAGAGTATGGGAGTATCCATAGAGTGAAAAAGAAAGCTAATTTTGTTTTGTTACATGCCTTAAAGGAGTTTACATTCAAATGATTAGATGGCATCCAAGAAGGAAACAGACTGGTAATTTCAATTTTCTAAGAGTACATATCCCCTTTATATTGCTGTATCACACTGCAGCATCAAACTTCTCACTCCCACATAGCAGAGCTAGTTCTGTGACTGCTTGTGGCCCTTAATGATTTCAAATAAAAGTATAAATTTATTTATCATTACCAGACATTACTTTTAAATGAGTACCTTTGACACAGACGATTTAAGTTTGCCAATGTAATCCCACACTGTCTTCGGTGATATCCTCCCTCCAATGTGAATTGTATCTGGTAAATCCTAAGTAAGAAGCATTACATAGCAATGTGAGGGGGGGGTACAATACGAGGGCCAATTATACAGTCCTCCCTCCAGTTTCTGATAAACAAAACCAGACTGCCAAAATGCAAATAGAAACTTAAAAAAATATTATAGCCAGTGCTCACAGTTCTTTCCATCCTCTCCCTTCACCTGTTCACATCTAGCAGAAAACTGGCCCCTACTGATTCTTCAATTCACAGATGCTCAAACTCTGGGTTTAATAAAATATTAATTTATAAAGCCCGTATTTAAACTAAGCAAGTCTCGAGTTTAGAAGCAGCCATTCTCTCCTCTACAAAGGAAGAACATAAGCTCCGACCCAGAATAGCAGGATGCAGATTAATCCTCTTGAACCCTCTTTTTGTTCCTCTTATGGAGAAGAGTTGACAGGAGACCCTGGGTGCAGACGGACACAATATTCGAAGGAGTACCTGAGGCTCAAAAGGTAACATCTAACCAGGCCTTTTGCATTTCCTATGAGAAACATGTGGGCTTTATATACACAACTATTTATGAAATATAATTTTAAAATTGTTCTTTTAATATGTAACTTTCGAAAATGGTTGGAAAACATTCCTAGTCCACTTTTATATTCAATAAAAGCCACCTTAGATTCATAAAAGCAGAGTATCTTTTCCAGGATACGGAACAGATGATCAGGAAGATAAAAGGGCTGTTAACAGCAGGAAAAAGTACATTTCTATTTGTTTTTTTTAATCCTAGCTTTCAGAACTCAGCACAACTGCCACAATATCAAGTTTGTTGCCTACTGAACCAATTGTCAAAATGTTCTTTTCCAATGTGGAACAAAACAAAAAGTTTTATTCTTATACCCTGAGTAAATTTTCCTCTAAATGCTACATCACACAAATTATAAGTCTCTTTGCCTCTATTTGAAGTAGAGAGGTGGAGGGGATGGCTTGGTCAGGGTTCAGGGTGTAATCTGTCCTCCACTGAAGAAAAGAACAGTCGTATCCAGCTTGACAATGGTGGTTCATTGCCCATCTTGCTGTGCAGCCCCACACTGAGCTCAGACCTGCCACCGGGAAGATTTTCTAGCTTAAAAACTCCAAAGGGGGCGCTCTGTGGCTGAACCACACAGCTTTAAAGTGGTAGTTGTGAAACCCTTCCTAAACAAGCTGTCCTGGAAACTAAATTATCAGCTTGCGGAAATTAATCTCCTCTGGCAATATTTACAAGTACTCAATCTATTTCAGTCCACTTTCTTCCTGCTTTTAAACTGAAACGGCTTTGGTCAACCTGACAATATATTCCAGTAGAAATACAGGGGAGTGCAATCCGATTGATTCTCCTGGATCTGTGCATGCCTATCAAATATCACCAATCACATCCCTCTGCAGCAATTAGGTGAAATGGATGTGGATAGGTCCATTTCTATTTGGCCGACCAGGGACTAGAGGATGGTATTGTAGGACAGCTGCTTGGCCCTGCAACATCCGCAGTACTAGGTTCCTTCAGGAATGTATGTTTTTCAGCAATCATAAGAAACGGCCCAGAAATGTCCGCAGATTAAGCATGATATGAATAATAACATTTCGTGTCTGTGAGGTAAGGCAAGTACCCGAAGACGGCAATTGTCTTCAATGGACCCAATTAAAATGGTCTCAAATATCCCTGATTAAAATGAAACACTGCTGGTCTGTCATATGACTAATCAGAGTCAACACTCTTTTCTACAAGAACAGTCTCTGGTCTTCTCAGCGGCATGTAGCACCCTTGGCCAATTGGGTATGCCAGCTGTGGCCATGATTACCCATGCCAAGTTGGATTACTGCAGTTTGCCCCACTGCCTTGGAAGTCTGTCTGCAAGCTTCAACAGACTGAAAATTAAGGCTGCCAGCCACGTATGCATCTATGTGTGTCTCTTGACAGTTTTTAAAGTTTTACTGCCTGCCAATTAATTTCCAGACATAATTCAAAACGTTGGTTATGCCTTACAACTCTAAACAATACGAGGCCAGGATTCCTAAAGGACTATATGCTGTATGTGGTCTTGCCTGCCGACTAAAAAGTTCAATTGCCCCCCTGGACTAAGGTAAGAAAGATTTTAGCTGTACTATCCCTCCTTCATATAAAGGAAAATTTTCCTCATTAATACTAATTTTTTTTAAATAGTGTGAAAACAATTCACAGTATGGACAGTCCTCCCTAAAAGTTTGAATCTAAGATCACAAAGCAAAGAGTAGATGAAATGATAACTTAAATGGCAATTAAAGCTAGTTACTACAGCTCCCTGCTTATATATTTATTTATTAAACTTTTATATCGCCGCTCCCTTAGGCTCACGTCGGTTTACAAGATAAAAATTGCAATAAAACCCATAGTTAAAACCCAGGGATGCCATGCCCCTGGAAATACTCCCCAATGGAACAGATGAGGAAGGGAAGAGGTGATAATTGGTAATGGGAACGGGAATGTGAAACCTTGAAAAATATTGCGTGGGATTGCAATGGACATAGTATCATTGCTAAACTGATTAGCATTAGTTTACTTTTTGCCAACCATAGTGTTTTATTGGTTTTAGTGTGTAAAGATTGCATGTCATGTTTTATACTTGTGCCTTGTTTCAGATTTCTATTAGCCCAGCCATATTCAATTGCTTATTAGCCATCTCATCCTATTTATTACTTTGAATTACCTGAAGTCTCAGAAAGCTAAACTAGATACAATATAAGCAAGAATAAAGTAGATAAAATAAAAAGTCTGCGAGCCCTCATGTCATCTCTAATCCTCCATTACAACACAATCATGGATGGCTAACTTTTGTCTTTTCTACTGATGGTGTATGAGTGCACTAACTGCCAAGTAACAGCTTATTTCTCTCTCTCTTTTCTAAACAAAAGGCTATATTACTATACCAAGATAAGTTACATTCAGGAGAAACATTTAATTCTGCCTTTAATAATATAGCTGCACTGGCCTGTACTACTAATTTTGATGTCCTTGTCAGGGACACTGGCGTACTGCAACTCAAATCCTAAAATTAATTATGAGCCTCTTGTCTAGGTTTCATAATGCACTGAGCAAAACTGACTTCTAACTGAAAAGTATCCTTACACCATAAAAACATTTAATGTGAAAAGTGACTTCAGATGCCATTCACACACCAACACACAAGCAGTCAAAATCTAACCTCACTGAGGTAGTCAAAGGACCCAGAAACGGGGTACGCTTTGGTGACAAACTTGGCCACACTCTGCATGTTGATAAATCCTTTCCAAATGGTGTTGATACGGGAAAGAAACTGGGAAGTGTCTCCTTCCTGAGGCGACTGTGACTCTGAAATACTGGAAAGCAGAAAGACTGGTCAGAAGGGCGATCTTCCCTCAACCAAGAGCAACAAAATTGAACAGCTACAATTTTAAACACATCTATGTACAGTTAGAGCCTCTTGTGGCGCAGAGCGGTAAGGCAGCGACATGCTATCTGAAGCTCTGACATTGAGGCTGGGAGTTCGATCCCAGCAGCCGGCTCAAGGTTGACTCAGCCTTCCATCCTCCCGAGGTCGGTAAAATGAGTACCCAGCTTGCTGGGGGGTAAACGGTAATGACTGGGGAAGGCACTGGCAAACCACCCCGTATTGAGTCTGCCATGAAAACGCTGGAGGCCGTCACCCCAAGGGTCAGACATGACCCGGTGCTTGCACAGGGGATACCTTTACCTTTACCTTTTTATGTACAGTTAACATAGGTTTAGTGGTCACGACTATATAAAGTTCACTGACCCAGACATGTAATGTCCATTAGAGTGAAAAATTAATTAGAGTTAAGAATTCAGCTCCTCTTCTGCATAGGAAAATGCCAGGTATGAAGGAGACTGCCAGGATTCTGCGCTGCGTGCAAGCATGTATGTGCCTGCGTGGTGCCTTGCTCACACTGGTTCCTGCGTATGCACCACAGAGGAAAGGCCCAGCACAATGCAATGGAAGCCAAGCTTAACAGAACACATACGTACCCAACGTTTAACGATGGTGAAGCGGCTAAGTATCTTGGATCCGAGGAGGAAGAGGACGGCTTTGTCAGTATTGATTTTGGAGGTTGCAAAACTGGCCGTGAAGCATCCCCTTTACTTTCACCCAGAGAAACTTTCTCAGAGGTAGGGGTGGGATGGGATGCAGAAGTCCCTGCAGAAGTAGAGGCTAGCGAGGTGCTCACTGCCGTTCTGGGATCTGTCCTGGGATCCTTGCCGGAGACCGTTACAGTAGTAATGACTCCACCAGCATAAGAGGTGGGATAAAGAGAGCTCTCGCTTGCTAGAGAAGATTCCAAGCTGTTCTGTGTTTGAGTTAAAGGGACATAAGCTCTTTCCAAGCTTGGCTGAGGCATTGCTTCAGCTGCAGATCCGACAACGGGTTCTGAAGCATCGTCTGAATCTTCTTTTTCAATCTCCATATCCTCGACTTGCATCAAACTTTCAGGTGTGGTCTTTGTTTCTGGCTTTGGTTCCACCTTCTTAACAGATGAAGATGAAGACGAAGATTTTGATTTCTTTGCAGCTGGTTCGTCATCTGATGCTGAAATCTGACCTGTATGTTAGACAATGCGATTAAGTAATATCATGGTGTTATAACAGTGAGGCCTGATGGACAGAGTACTGTGCCATTCTCAGTAAAACTGGAATGAGCATGATACAGCTTATGGACTTATTGCAAGAAAAACAAGATAAACACTGAAAGCCTTTGGAAATGCCATATGAATGAAATATTTTCTCAAATAAGCCACAAAGTCAAAGACATTTATTAACAAGATGTTTGCCCTACCTTTGTAGGGCCACAAAAGCAACATATAACATTTCAAAAGGCAAGAAAACTTTGTTTTCCCTGCTAAGTTTTTATTTTTACAAATCTTACCAAATAATATCACCAGATCATTTGCTGATCAGTGCAGTTTGAATCACTACAAATGCAACGAGGTGCATAAAATTCTTTCCACCACTGGCCCTGAATTGGTCCTTTATATTTTCAGACTTGGGCTTATATTCACAGAAATGTGACTTTAGTTCCCTTCATTTGTACTCAGGCAGTACATACCTGTGCAGATTTTGCAGTTCAGGTCAAAAAGGTGGGCTCGATGCTGACTTGTTGTGTCCTTTAACATACTGCTAAAAACATCCAAAAGAGGTGCTGTGCTCTTCTCGGGAGCTGCACGATCTGACTCTTGCTGCTCCTAAAAGATGAATACATAGACTCAAACCATTATCTGATGTAATAGTTCTGGGTTTGTGCGCATGCAATCTTCTTCACATAAAAGCTTATAGTCAGAATTAAACTTTGTTAGTCTTAAATATGCCACTGGAATCTACTGCTCCAGACCAACCAATTGGTTATCAAACCAATGGCCACAGTCACTCAATGTATTTTTTTCATTCATGTAATGTAATAAAATTAACAAATTACTACATCTGTTGCAGGCTTTCTCAACCAGGGTTTTGTGCAACCGTGGGATTTCTTCACAACCCTTGAAGGGTTGTTAAGTAATTTTAATATATTTTTTTAATTTGTTAAACATTTATCAAGTGATACGATTATAGTCATGTCAGCCCACCAACCCCTCCCAAAATGGCCAATGATAAACCTGGAGGGTGTGAGAAGAGGAGGGGCCCTAGGTGGGCATGTACAAAGCCCTGTTTCCAAACCATATTCTGCATGATTGCACCAATTATTGGGTTTCTCAATGGTAAAAAAAAAGGCTGATCAATATACAGCAATTAAAAAAAAATGGTGGGGGAGATCTGAAAGTAGCTCAGAATATAGCAAAATGAAAGCCGTCACTACTAGTTGAGCCTGAATGTGGCTCAGCCATTCACCACAGAGGAATTGTAGAGAACTTCCAGACTCTGCCCCCCCCCCATGGAACTGTCTGTTGAATAGAAAGGGAAAGAAAGGGAACAGGAACGTAATCCTGTTCCACAGAACCCCTGTGGAAATCTCACTGTGCACAAGCACACTGTGCCTTGCCTTTCTTCTTTTTAACAATTGCTTTCCTCTTTACATAACAAAACATGGGACTTCAAAGCACCCCTTTTTAGAGCCTATGACACTTTTGCACTTTATTAGCAGGGATCAAACTAACCTTTGGTGAACTTTGCAGTTAACTAATATACAGATTAAGAGATTTACACTTACATCAGAGTCAGACACTGGTGGGGAATCTTCCATGTTAACATCTGGGATGGGCTCTTGTTTTACTGTCGATTTCTTATTTTCATTAGATTTACGCCTAGCGGTCATTATCTATGACAATCAGAAAATTCGTACAATAAATAGGAGACAACATTTAATCACTCCTCTATTGTCAGTTATCAAACCAGCGGCCACAAAGTTAAAATCTAGGCCAGAGCACAGAACAGCAGTGCTGTAAATATTTATTTTGATTTGTTTTAAAGCTTTATTTATTTATTTTATTTATTTTAATTTATTTATTCGGATTTATATACCGCCCTCCCCAAAGGCTCAGGGCGGTTTACAACAATTTTCATTGTTGTTATTGAAATGCTGCGTGCCATTTCAACCTCTGTAGGTTACATGGTATACATTGGTAGAAACATCCACATGTAGGGCTACAAAAAATGTTCCAAAAAATGGTTAACCCAGGGGTTTGAGACCCTTTTGGGAGGCTAGATCAGAATAGAGCGTTCATCTGTCTGGAGCAGCGGAAAAGAGCGAGATCAGCATGGTGGGACAAGAGGCAGAACTGAACTGAGAAACCCCGGGGGGAAAAAGAGTTTGTATACAATCCTGAACAATGGATCTTCATGCCATTGGTCATTTTCGGTTTAATTTCGGTTTAAGAACACTTGCATAATTTTATGGCTGGGGGGGGTCACCATAACATGAGGAAATGTGTTAAAGCAGGGGTACTCAAACTGTGGCCCTCCAGATGTCCGTGGACTACAATTCCCAGGAGCCCCTGCCAGCATTCGCTGGCAGGGGCTCCTGGGACTTGTAGTCCACGAACATCTGGAGGGCCACAGTTTGACTACCCCTGTGTTAAAGGGTCGCGGCATTGGGAGGGTTGAGAACCACTGGGTTAACCCATCTACAATCCTTACTTCACATACATCACATATATTTTATCACTTACTGATTTGGCTGGTTTTTCTTTCCACATAGACAGTTCTTTGGATGCAAGTTCTTCTGGTTTCATTCTCACTAGCTTTGACAAAGCAATGTCTTCCCGAAGAACACGATGGAAAAGGCCCTGGAGAGAGAGAGAGGGAAAGGACATCAGAGTTTGAACTCCTGCTTACAAAACTAGCAAATATCTTCTTGCAGGTAAGCGAATGGTGATGTCTCAATTTCTTCTAAAGGCTCTTAATCCTAACCAAAATAAAAGATTTTGTTTGAAATTGCTACTTTTGTTTATTTATTTTATTTATTTTTAGATTTCTATACCGCTGCTCCCCAGCAGGTCTCGCGGCGGTTTACATAATAAAATATTTTAAAAAACAATAAAACCCCCATAATTTACCCAATTAACAGTAAAAAAAGAATATAACAGGCAGCAGTGGACATCTTCTATAATCTATTCTAATCCCATCTTGTTCAGCCTGAGGCACTATCATCCCTCCAGTGAGAAAGGGAGCTGGTCCGGATAGACCCTGGGATCCAAGTTGGAAACCTGACTTGGCTTCAACCATACACCTGGCGGAAGAGCTCCGTCTTGCAGGCCCTGAGGAAAGCTGGTAACTCTGGCAGGGCCCTCAGCTCTTCCGGGAGCTCATTCCAACCATGAAACATCCTCAAACCATTTGTGATGCTTTCTATAGAATGAAGAGACTAAGCCCTTGAGATGCCACTAGCCATTCTGAATAGAAAAGAGCCCTGGTTAATATTACTCTTTCACCAAAGACTCCCTAAGATATATGAGAGCATTTATATTTAGATCAAAGCCGGCTTGCGGTTCGATCAAACTGGCCACAGATCCGCCCGCCCACATTTCCATACACACAAACCTGATTTTTGGGATCCTTGAGGTTGAACATAATGCTGCGATACTTGCTCTTATACCGAGTGTCTGTAGCTTGGAACAAGTTAAACATTTCCTTTTCAATATTCAGTGCAATCTTTCCCACTTCACTCTCTGTCATGACCAGATCATCACTATCATTTACTCTATCAAAAGGAGAAAAAAAAAAGATTCAAGAGTAAATATCTTAATATAACTTCTTGAAGGCTTTTGTGAATACTTCTGCATCCTTTCTTAAACAATATACTGATCTCAGGAGGGAATTTCAATGCCCATAGCTGCCTTATTCTCCATTACATTACACATAATCTGTTCTGCCCATGTAATCATGGAACACGTAGGCCAATTCAGGTAGCCTTAAAACTTCTGGCAATCTATCCAGCTGACGATATGCCCAGCATCTCTGAAAACTTCCCATCCTCCATCTCTCTCCCTCTGAATGTAGTGATTGACCTTCATTGCTCAGGAGGCAGAAAACTTCCATATTTTTTTCTAAGCCTCATCCTGAACCATTGAGGAAATTTGCACAAGGGACTATTTTGATATGTCAAAAAACTCCACACGGAATTCCACTGCAAACCAACTCCTGTATTTTAATGCTAAACATTTCTCACCTTACTTAAAAGACTCCATATCACTGCAGCAATGCACCACTACAGTATCCTGAAATATGCCGATCGTTCCTACCTTTTCCACAAAATCTCCTTAAGGGATCGCCGTATATTCTGTCGAATTTGGGAATTAGGCTGTGACTGTCCAGCACTTGCTGTGGATTTAGCTTGTGCTGCAAACGTCATAAAAGGTGAAGCAGATGATGTCATGGGCTTTCTAGATCCTCCACCCATGCTAGAAGATGCAAGTGTTCTTTTAGGAACAGAGGATGTGCCATAGGACAAAGGTGAAGGCTTCGGTGCAGACATAGTGCTTGCTGCAGGTGAACCAGCCAATGCTGAGGACTTCTTTGGTATTACCCCTTTGAAGCCTGCGGCAGAATGCTTAATAGGGTGCTTAGATAGCAAAGTACTAGTAAAAGGCTTCTTTTGAGGCACATTTCTCGTTTGGGAAGACATCTGTTTTTCAACCGAAGAAGTGGAAACAATAATTTTCTTTGATATTGTTGAAGATGCTACTGGTTTATCCTCATTCTTCCGTTCTTTTTGTACTATTAGAAGAACAAAAGACAAGATGAACACAGAAGTTAGTACTTTGGGCCAGCAACTAAGACAAATACTCTAAAAGGATGGGAATGATCCGATGAAGCCCAGGTATGTACTGAACTCTCCTAATAAAATCAGAGACATAAAGGTGATTACCTTTGATGGGATCATTTCCCCATGATAAAACGTCACAGCAGGATTTCTAAATTTGCATTCATTTATTAATTTTAGGCATTGTTCTTATGAAAATCTGAAAAGTGCATTCTTTTGGCATATGGTCACTGGGCACAGCATGCCAAGGGGGCAGCTGGATGGAAGCACAGAAGATGCAGCCAGAGCCTTCATTTCCCTCAATGGACCCCTAATTTGGCTGTTTGGCTATCATTATGTCTACTGAGTGAACAAGGCCCACTCTATGCTGCAGCCGCATCATGTTCAGTGCTCAATGTTTACTAACTATTCAAAATGCATAGCGTGTGTGTGTGTGGGGAAATAATTTCATATATGAATCTTTCATGGTTTTCAAAATAAGACTAGAACCATCTTCAAGGATTGCACACTTGGGTATGTCAAAATAAAACAGAGCAGTGAGCATTGGTCAAAATTGAGCTCTATCATTCTTCACACCCAGGCTCTTTCTCTTTCATTTATTCCAACTAGAGCCACCTATCCTCCCCGCAAACAAACAAGCCAATTATAACACACAATAGAGGGGGAAAACAGCTACCTTCCACTCTAGACTTGTCTTGTACCAAAGTATGTTGAATCACTAGTATTATATAATAACCACAAAACAAGATTCTGGAATGTCTCAGAATAGTACTAGAACCATATTATGCATCTCACTGGATCATTTCACCAGAAAGGTGTGATTTCTGCTACATGTATTGTTTCGTACACTTTCAAGGAAGAAAACCTTGAGATGCGTGAAGCAGCAGAGTTTAATTTCTGCTTCAAAAAACAAAAACAAGATCTCTAAGGTTTCATGCTTGCCAAAGAGGGAGGCAGGAGAAGGTTTGACAAAGGAACAGAGCAGGGACAATTGGCAGGGAAGCCAGTGTAAGAATTCTACCTTGACCAGGAACAGAACTTTTGAGAGTAGCAAGGCAATGTACTTTATGGAGGAAATGTCTGGAAGCAGACCACCAAGTAAGCAAAAAACAGAGTGTGTCACATTCCTCTGCTTTATGGTGCTTATCAGTAATATTTAAGACCAAACCCTACATATTTTTTATTTTGCTATTTTACTTGCTAAGCATTTCTAACTCATGCCTCAACAAACCTATGCATCACAGCAAGTATTTTAATGCGGTATTCAGAATCAGAAGCAATTGCAGATTGTGTGGGGAACTCAATTTAATGCTCTTTCATACCAAAACATGACCTTCACCTAGAAAATTAGGTCTTAGGGAGTGGAGTCCTAACCTTGCCTTTGCCTGACATGGGGGGTGGGATGGAACATTTAATCAACATTAAACCATACAGACCTGCCCAAGCACAAAGAGCTCAAGGAGCGAGCTTTCTTTCCTCTCTCTGAGGGACAAGGGGCAATGACATACAGAAGGATCTTTTCTACAGGGGCCCCCAGACTGTGAAACAGTCCCTTTTTGGTGATGCACAGACCTCTGATACCTAGTTCTCTCTGTGTGCTGTCCTGCCAGGATGTGAGGAGGGGGGGGGCACCGTTTTTAAAGTTTTTAATGTATTTTATTTTATTCTGCATTGTTGTGAGCCGCCTGGGGGCCTTTGGGTCAAGGTGTGGGATATAAATCCATAAATAAATATGTACCTCCACTTAGACTCATGCTACATACATGTTTGCTACTTTCAGAACAGGCCTATGCAATTAGTAAATGTAAAGGTAAAGGTATCCCCTGTGCAAGCACCGAGTCACGTCTGACCCTTGGGGTGACGCCCTCTAGCGTTTTCATGGCAGACTCAATACGGGGTGGTTTGCCAGTGCCTTCCCCTGTCATTACCATTTACCCCCCAGCAAGCTGGGTACTCATTTTACCGACCTCGGAAGGATGGAAGGCTGAGTCAACCTTGAGCCGGCTGCTGGGATTGAACTCCCAACCTCATGGGCAAAGCTTTCAGACGGCTGCCTTACCACTCTGCGCCACAAGAGGCTCATAATGCAATTAGTAGCTACTGTTAAAATATATCATATTACATACAGAGCCGAGCCAAGTAGGAAACTATGTGAAACTGTGTGGCAAATAGGTTTGCCAACCTCCAGTAGTAGCTAGAGATCTCTTGGGATTACAACTGATCTCCAGGCAGAAGAAAATGGCTACTTTGGAAAATGGACTCCCTGAAGTCCCTCCTCTTCCCAAACAACACCCAAACCCAGGCTTCAACCCAAAATCTCCAGAGGAGTTTCCCAATCAAGCATCAAAGCAAACTGGAAGACAACAAATTTAGCTGTATTCCAACCATCCCAATGGCCACAGCACTACTTTACGGTATGTTTGTTTCTACAAAGGTTTACCCCAAAGCACTCTCCATTAAATCTATGCAAATATGTATTGAAATACTTTGGGAGCGATGTATGGAAATACTGTGTTATTTATTCAAACGCTTCTCCTTACCTTCCCTCATAGAATCATAGAGTTGGAAGGGGCCATACAGGCCATCTAGTCCAACCCCCTGCTCAATGCAGGATCAGCCCAAAGCATCCTCCAGAATGCATAGTTTCATTATTGTATTTTTGCTTTCTTATAATTGTGTGTCGATTACACTCTTACCGCTATTTACTTATCAACATCTGTGTCCATTTTTTAGCATTTAATTTGCATGCAGTTCCTGTTCAGTAATGGCAAGCATGTAATACGAAGTTGGAAATCCATCCAAAAGCTACTAAAAAGCATTTCATCTGCAGAAATGTCCCAGACCAGTAGGAGCCACAATCCAGTACAGCAGTCTGGCTTTGTGCTTATTCATGTCTTACTCATTTTCTGTTTCTCTATGAATACCAAGTATTGTGTCATTCCGTCCCCCCCCCCCTTTTATCACCTAGTCATATGGTCACCTGGTAGGCAGGAGAGATTCATGTGGTCAGCCATTGCCTGCCTCTACTTCATGACTGTGAGATTCCTTGGTGGCCTCCTGTCCAAGTACTAACCAGGACTGACCTGCTTAGTTGGTGAGATCCAGCTAGCCTTGGCCATCCAGGTCAGGTAGTCTGGCATGTCAAACATGTTCACCCTTTAAACTGTAGTCAGGGCCGTAGAGGGTTGCACTCATGTAAGGTAAGGACTGCCATGTGCTTGGCAGCACCATATATTGAACCCAAAAAACAAAGATTTCCCGCTGTTCTTGAATCCAAATAACCTGCATGGTCTTAATATTATTACATTTTTGGAATGCCATTTCCCCCCGCCCCCGGCTCCATAATACCTATTGGGACCATTATAGTCAAGGGTCTCCACAGGTTATAATGGAGAATTGTTCTGGGAGTAATAGGGGTTGTATATGAGGCATCAAATTTGCAGTGTAGCTGCTGTTGTCCCTCCGCAACCCCCTCCCCATAAGCTTGAAAAAGTCTGAACCAGGGGGTCTGATTCTATGGGCGCCCAAAGATTGTGCCAACATCTTCAACTGTTTCCAATGGAGGGGGGGGAGGAGTTTAAAGGGATCCTTCCCTCTTTAAATGCCTTGTCCACTCCCAAGCCATGAAATCACTCTTGAACTCTTGAGTCCAAAAAATGGAAGAGTTGGATTTTATACCCTGCTTATAATTGCCTTCCCTTCCTCACTCCTGTGAGCTAGGTGGGGCCAAGAGAGCTAAGAGAACTTTGAGTGGCCCAAGGTTAACCAGCTGTTACAAGTGGAAGAGCGGGGAATCAAACCTCAAACCTCGTTCTCCAGATTAGAGTCTGCTGTTCTTAACCACTACACTACAATGGCTCTGTCTTCCAGAGTTGACAGGTCACTTGGAAGATATTTAAAGGAACTGCAACCCCTTTATCTCCAGCTATCCAGTGGTCTCAAAAAATCCCAAATATTTTCAGGATTTGGGAGGGGGGCTTGGCTATTACAGTAGCTGGAAAAATAGCAAAACATTTTTGCATAATTAATACCTGAAAAATGCCCATAATGTATTTTCAGGTATTTTTTCAGCTTCAATTAGCTGAATGGGCCTCCCTAGCAGAAACAGTCTCCCTATTACATCTTTCTAACATTCTGTACAGCACAACTGCAGGTGCTAACTCCAGATACAGTCAGGTGATGGTGGCTGTTGACACTGCAGCAGCACAGACCAATTCCTAACACCAACGGTCTCTGCACACCATCGGCCAGACCGCCACTCCCTCCTCTCAACCTATTTCTCTGTCACGCAACAGAACTACTGGACAACAGCACTGGACCATCAAAGAGCAGGAACTGTTGTCCTCATGCCAAATCTGAGCAGGAGCAGTGCCAAAGGTCAGCACAAATAAACTTTTGACATTGCGCTAGCACAGTGGTCATTGCAGCGGGTTCTGAAAACCTACAGGCCGACACAGCAATTAGATATAATCAGAAATGAAGATGACAAAGAGATGCAGTTGAAGCTCAAAAAAGCTTTACCCTAAGAAATAGTCTACAGTCTCTAAATTCAATGTGATAATTACTGTTGTCTTGTAAATAGATTGCAATGCTGCTGGTACCAAGTAGTTCACCTCAATAAGAGAAATACAACCAAAGATGGCAGTGATACTTGGCTTGGGAGGGGCTCCTTGGGTGTTCAAAAGAGCCAGTAGTGCCATGTCCACGTGGCACCTGCCCCATATTTCAGCAACATGGGCAAGATCCTTGCCTGGAGGGTGTGTGGTTGGCAAGAGACTGTGCTAGTGGAATGTGTGAGCTGCAAGTCTCCCTAAGGTGCCAGCTTCATCCCAGGGATAGAAGCAAATCTTGCTCCTATTTTAGTAGCTGTGCATTCAGCTATCCATGAAGTGTAGAGGGAGTCCTATGGTACTAAAGCCTTGCTTTTTTACACTGGCACTGTCTCCGTCTGCCCCCAGGTCTTCACAGAACCACAGAAACACAGAGTTGGAAGGGGCTATACCGGCCAACTAGTCCAAGCCCTTGCTCAACGCAGGATCAGCCCAAAGCATCCTAAAGCATCCAAGAAAAGTGTGCATCCAACCTTTGCTTGAAGACTGCCAGTGAGGGGGAGCTCACCACCTCCTTAGGCAGCCTATTCCACTGCTGAACTACCCTGTGAAAAAATCTCACTTAAGAGCCCATTATACTTGGCTCACTGTGTCCCAGGAGATGGCTTTCCTTCGCCCACTGCAAGCGCTATTTCTTTGTGTTCCTAGGAAATGTAATTGGCTGGTCCTGACTGCAAGCTTCTTGTCTCTACAGTTGCAAAGGTAGGTGTGAAACTGGGTGGGCAGTATTACAACATTTTCAGTGGTCGGTATGTACGCATTCTCATGCTAGATCTTAAGGAAGGCACAACTCGGCTTAATCTCTAGCCGCTTGACAAAGCTGTGTTAAGTTATAAACATGCAGTGCCACAAACAGTGGAATGAATGAGAACTAGATCATTGGCAGAATTGATTTCTACTTGCTTTCCTACAGAAATATCAAATGTACAAAAAAGAGATCCCCTTTCTCCAGGTGAGAGGAAGAAGATCCTCCAAGAGCTGCAATGCTCCCCTTCTCAGCAGGTAGGCTAGAAAATCAGTACTGCATTGCATGTGCCTGGGTACATTTTTTGCTGCTCAAACTTCCTTTAATGAAAGTTGATTGTTTATTTCCTCCCATACCACTGCTTTTGCACCTGAGTAGTTCAACCATTTCGGAACTCCCTGTAAAATCCCTTCAGCAGGGAGGGAAAGCATGAAATTAATAATAATGTCAAGTTCTGAAGTTAGGTTAGGCTTACACTTGTTTATACCATCAAATAATGTCAAAGGTTGAAGCACAGAGGAAAGAGCATTTCGGGATCAAAGGCTCCTCTCCTGGACGTTCTAATCTCTGGAGAACTGCCCACATAAACAGCCTGTCATGAATAAATCCAAAGCATGTTGTGAAGTTTGCTTGCTTACTCATGCAAACAAAGACCAATTGCAGCAGTTCACTTGGTTATCACAATCTCTGACCATCACAAAAAAACCCCGATTCCAGCCAAACCACAGTGCTGAAAAGTAATACACTGCTCATATTAACGTGCAGCTCCAAGTAATCCATGTGGATTCAAGTAAAATTTCACTGGAGTTTTTGTGAAACAGACATTTTGTAGATTTGCAAAACAAGCTCCCCCCCACCTAACTCAGTTTTCTCAATTGCAAATGTGCCAAGTTCTAAAAATCTCAGCAGCCCATAATTCCAGGAAACACACACTCCTCCCCCCACTTCCCAAGAATACCAACTGGGAAAATCCAGACGAGGGGCCCCAGCACCACCAAGTGGTCCGCTAGGGGACAAGACGCTAAAGCAGGCTGTTAACAGCCAAATGTGAAATCAGATGACAGAGGCTGCAGTAGCTCTCGAGTGCTCAGCTTGGTATTGCAGCACACTTCCCTGTGCCTCACCGCAGCAAGAGACCAAAGTGCACACAAGCTCACTCTCTTGTGGGTTAGACAATAACAGGGCACGGGAAAACAAACAGGCTGTATCCCCAAGGCAACCGTGCAGATGTAAAAAAAAACAAAACAAAACCTAAAAAACTAAAACAAAAAACAGATTGTGTGTGTGCGTGGGTCTCATATTGCCTCCAGGATTCTTATGCTCCTACTCAGGAAGCAGGGTTGGGAGGAGGGGCACAAGGCAGGCATCCGCAGCACAGGACAGGTGAGTACAAAAAGCAACCACAATAGATGTTTGCCTGTATCAGTTGGTCGTGGGCAGGAAGCTTTGAAGCTTCGGCGCAGGAAGCAGAAGTCACGAATTTTAAGGTGCGCTGGAGTCGTTTAGCAAACCTGATAAACAAGGTGTGCTCTCAAATCTCCATGTGCCACAGGACCCTGCAGGCAGCTCCTGCCGGAACCAAAACAAGACTTCATTCCATCCCAGCTGGTGTCCAGCCCCAGGTAATGCGGATCAGCTCGCAACACAGCCACCTGCACACAAACCAAACTCCTCCATCTCTTAACAGTGGGGGGAGGGGAAAGAGAAGGAAAATATTTACCTGCATATAATTACTTCTACGTGCAAGACAACAAATCGGGAGGCCCAGTCACCCAATTACTCGGAAAGATCCTGCAAAGTAAAAGGACTTGGCAACTCCCATCTCTGCTGCAAGCCCTTTGATGCACAGCAGGAGAATCACAAAAGGATCACTCACTGCCAATTAACCCCGAACACAGAGGAGTATTCAAGCGGGTAGCCGTGTTGGTCTGAAGCAGCAGAATAAATTTGGAGTCCTTAAAGACGAACAGGATAAGCTTCTCAAACCTACGTTGAGTAAAACCCTGATGCCACCCAGATGAAAAACTGGAGCCCTCAAAAGCTTGCAAGCGGTTGTGCTATTCTGATCCCCCTAATGTTTTGTATTTCTTGAAGAGGACTCCCTAAGGGCTCATTAGCCAGCGTCCTCCTTTGGAAACAAGCCAAACTGACGGAAAGATTTCAAGGTTATAGCAAACGTAGAATCTGTTGAAGGAACTACTCTGTTCTTGGGAAGCCACGCTGCATCAAGGCTGAGCCATTTTCTGCTGAATCCAGCCTCATAAAAACAACTGCTGTGGGGCCTTCAAATCACTCCATCTCTTCTACTGACACCAGTGTTTGTCTTCAGAAATTTTAGGGTGCGTATTTTTATTTAGGCGTGGCCAGACCTTTTGCCAGGGTACCACAACTCAACTCTAAAGCACACTGCACAGCTTTTCTTTGGTTCCCTGAACACAGTCTGATTTTGACTGCAGTTTACCGAGTTCAGCAGCAGACACCACCGCATGAGAAATAGGCAAGGGAGGGTGCAGGCCTCATTATTTGCAGGGCCAGCTCTGCAAGCTTTCCTGCTCCCATCCAGTAGCAGCAGGGCCGCTTTGCTCTGGAATCCACCATTTAAATGAAAATATGCTGGATCAGAATTAGGCAACAATTATGAGACAATGGCTGCTACACTAGTTCATATAATTCCCATACCCCTTCCAAGTCTGTTCCGAGAACTGGTCTAGTTTGTGTTGCATGAATCAAAGCTGCATGTGCTTCCAACTTGCATCCATCGCTGCCAAGAGGCTGGAGGATCCAGGATCACCTTTGCTATGAGCTGCTGCTAATGAAGAGGTGCTACATGCTCTGCTTAGGATCTTTCATAAGTTTCAAAGGGACATGAAACCCCACATGTACAACTTCAGCTTGCCAGTTCTATGGATAACCGAGTCCTGGTTATGGCCAAGTTTCAGAGGGCAACAGAAGTTAGATTTCAGCCCAATGGCACCTCAAAAATCAGCCAGAGCTTATGGGTATAAGCTTTCCCAGAGACAAAGCTCTTTGTCAGACACAGGTTGGCCAAGTTGTAGCCATACTCCAGACACAGAATGTGACTGAAGATTTGTCCCCTGGTATGGTCACCCGTCCTAGTATTTCTCCCACTCTGCAGACTAAGCACATTTTTAAATCTGCTGATGCTTCAGGTAATTCTTCCCCGAAACCAGCCCAAAACCATCAGGGCAGCAGGTTTTCAGTGGCTTAGGTCATTGCTGTGGATTGCACCTGACGGGATGGTGGTGAAGAGCTAGTGGATCATAACCAAAAAATGGTTTTCCATACTCCTTTATAGAAAGCAAAACTGTCTAACACACCACCAAAGCTTGTATGCATTGGCATTCTCCAACAGCAGTGATGCTTGGACAATGCTAGCATCCCTTGGTGAAGGACAGGAGGGGAACAGAACTGTAGCATGGTCTCCTGCCATAGGAGAACTCTGCTTGGAGAAGCATGCATGTAGAAACTTGATACACTTGGAAAAAGTAGCTCCTTGCTGCTATCCCTTGTTTACATTTCCCTGTAGATAAGGAAGTCCTCACTGAAGTAACTGAGCCACTGGAATACATCTGTAGAGACATCTGCAGGTCTTACGGTGGAATTCAAGCTCAGTACAGAACTCCTAGAAGTGCCTTCTTCTGGATGGCCCAGGCTAGTGCAATCTCATCAAGATTTGGGAAGCTAAGAGAGGTCAAGTCCTGGTCAGCATTTGGATGAGAAAGCACGAAGATGGCTATTCAAATGGCAAAACCACATCTGTTCACCTCTTGCCTCGAAAAACCCCACAGGATCATCCTAAATTGTCTGCAGCTTGACAGCACTTTCCATAACCACTCACTTCACATGTGGTCCTTAACCTATCTGACCTCAACACAGACTCACTGATTACAACTGCTTCACATTACAAGATTGAGCATGCACAGGTTACATCATGTTGGTACATCAGTTTGATCCAGTAAATTTCCAGTAATAGCAGAATCCCCCGCCCCCAATTGGCCAGTCTCCCAGGTGCAGCAACAAGATGAGAAATTCTCATTCTGTCGATGGAAATCTTTCCCATTGAATCCAACCCAATGTTATCTAACCCTTTTACATTGTCTGTTGGTTCCAAGTTATTCCCCTTTATACAAAATGAGCTATGTTACATCCAACCGACAGATTGATAGATTGATACTGCATTCGTGGTTCTGTAGCCAGGTGTGGGTTTTAATTTTGATGTTGGAAAATCTGACTCTTCCCAGAGCACTTGGTCTTCTCCTGAAGGCCATTAACCCTCTCTGTAAAAAATGGCATATCAATTCCTACGAAGCAATGATCCATGCTCTGCAGTGGAAACTATTAGGGGAAAGATTAGTAAGTGCAGAGTCCAAGGCTGCATTCCTAAACTTGATTTCAGCACCATACTCACAGATTTCTAGAAACTGTTAATTCAAGTTAATGTTTTAAAAGGGATGGTAGTCTGCTACAAACTGCTAGACTACAGGTGTCTGGGGCATCTCCCTTATCACAATTCTTCCCAACCACCACTTATTGCATTGTTCACTTCAAACCTATATGCAAATGCAACCTGTTCCACCTGTAGTTGGGGTAGCTCATCTATTCCAAGAGCTCTTATATGTGCCTCACCAGGTTTAGATTAACTTTCTTCACAGAAAATATACAGAATTCATTACCCGAGCTAGTAAAGACAAGTCACCAAGTAAATGCAGAAGTCTTATTTCAACAGGATAACAGGCTAGGTGATTTTGGACAGAACTTGACTCCTCTATTTGAAACAATGCCAGTTTAAAATACCATTCCAGGTTGAACTAAGGAATAGTTCTCATTATCATTGTGGCAGGACTACCGTGAATGGTTTCAGATTGTTTGGGGAGCCTTGTATGGAAGATTTCAATTATTAACAGCAACTTAAAAAATACCACCTTACTCCAGAAAACAGCTCCTAGCACGTAACTACCCATGCAGATTGGACACCATGCAAGTGAGCATGGTGGTGGTCATGACAGAAACAAGAGCCAAATCTCAGGCCAATGCCCTTTTAAAGGTATGTGATAGAAGAGTAGGTTTCTTATATGCCGCTTTTCTCTACCCGAAGGAGGCTCAAAGTGGCTTAGTCACCTTCCCTTCCCCCTCCCCACAACAGACACCCTGTGAGGTAGGCGAGGCTGAGAGAGCCCTGATATTACCTCTCGGTCAGAACAGCTTTATCAGCGCCGTGGTGAGCCCAAGGTCACCCAGCTGGTTGCATGTGGGGGAGTGCAAAATCGAACCTGGCATGCCAGATTAGAAGTCCGCACTCCTAACCACTACACCAAACTGGCTCATGAAGCACCTCAGTTGGATCAGGACTGCTGAATTCAGCCCACTGTTCCCATGGAACAGGACAATGAGTAGAGAAAACTTTGTTACGGTATTTGGCAGATTGCTAAAGAAAACTAGATCTGCAAGCATCAATTAGATTTTCATAGCACGTGGTTTGGCGGAGTTTTGCGTGTACGTTTACTGTGAGGGAGCTTGGGACTGCAAGTTCATGCAGTAGATGGGAAACCTCCACAAGTCGTTTCAATTTCTGCAAGAGCAAAATCAACTCTCTACAACAGTGAGAACATTGTTCTCATTCCTACCCTTAACCTCAAAGCACATTGACAGCCCAGAATGGCTCTCTTTACCCTAACAAAGGCTAATACTTTGTTCACCACCAAAGCTACATCTCTTTTAGGAAGCCGATCTTACTAACACTGCACGGTCTAAAACTTAAAAGCCGCAATGTACCTTCATCTTTTAGCCTCCTTAAAGACTCAGCTGGATCAGAGGGCGATGTGGCGGGAATCATCTCCACAACCATTCCTACGTCATGAGACGGGTTCCTTGCATTTTAAGCCTCAAGAAATCAATGGCAGATTAACTGTTCACTAAACTAGGAAGTGAAGGTGTTCCTGCAGGAATGATTTATTCCTCAGGGCCAAAAATAAAAACCTAAAAGAACACCATAACCTCTATCCTCTTAACACAAAAAGCGGGCTTGAATCCTACAAAAGAAGCCCATTTGATACAGCTGAAAAATAGCAAAAGACAAGGCAATGCTGTAGACATTTCACAAGACTACTTACCACACACTGTTATGCTTTGAGTGTTGCCGCTGCAGGGTCATACTGCGGGGAGATGCATGCAACACTGCGGAGCATCAGCGGCTCCCAGAAGAGACATTTGCTTTAAGGGCATCACTCAAGCACCCTCTTGTGGCCCTGAACGCTCAGTTCACAGAACTGTCATTAATCTGCTGCGATTACTGCGTTTCTGGACAAAAGGAAAGTTCCTATCTTTGTATTCTGTGCCCCATTACCCTTCAAGTCTCACAAAAGGAGGCCAAGGAGAAAACCCTTTGTGACTTGGTACAAACTGCCAAACTATTGCTAATCTAAATGTTTGCTAGATATAGCCGTCCTCCTCCTATTGCTCAGAATAATGAAACCGAATGAATGTGAAGTGCTGGTGTGAGGAACTTTTATCACATGACTTCAGTGATTTGCTGGAGGCAGAGAAGAACGCCCTATCCCAGTTGTTGTTTTCTTCCTCAGAGTCATCCAAGATGGCACCAGTTGCAAACGGAGCACCCAACGGGGGAAGCTTGGCACCCAAGGCCAACACATTTTATTTTGAACGATCTACCACGTCTTCCTCAAGACATTCGGACTCTCTTTAGCCTGTAGGGTAGGAACAGACTTTACACACTCCCGTCCCACACCGGGGGGAGCAGGCGACTCAGCAGCTTATACACCTCCTGCAATATATGGGGCAGCCCGCTGCTTAAGTCTTCGTGGACAGGTCTTGAGAATGTAGCTCCGTGGTGGCCATCTTCAGCTCCTGCTCACTGCTTTCAGGCACAGCAAGAAGCCAGCAGCAGTCAGGATCTGCACCATTGCCTCCAATACTGGAAAGGGGCAATACCAGCACAGAGGACCTTTTTTTTATTGCGGGAAGTAGAGAGTTATAACTATTTAAGCCAATTCAAGGAAATATTCATAAAAAATACGAATAGTACTATTCCAAGTAGCAATCACTCTTTTCACTGTACTCGAGATCTGATAATTAAGGGCTAAGATGGAGCAGCATGTTGGGACTGGATTGTACCGCCACCTCACCTCCCCAGCAACTGGCTTATCTTCCACCCTCCCCACAATGAAGTGTCTGAATGCTCTAGACTGCAACACACTTTTGTTCAGGTGAGAACAAAAGATTGACCAATCAGAGACTCCTGTCAGAGAAATCATCGGTTGTGAATTTCCTGCATTTTGCAGGGCGTTGCACTAGGTGACCCTGGTGGTCCCTTCCAACTCTGTGGTTCTGTGATTCCTGTTAGCACTAACCTCAATTCGCAAATTCTGATTTGAGCAAGTATCATCCGCCTGCACCTGGGAAACACCAATTGCTTTTTAGAAAGGGGGGAGGGGGAGAATGCTGTATTTCCTCCTGTGGTCTAAGAACTACAATGAAGTCTATCAGAATATTTTGGCTACATCTTGAGGTCTGTCCTGCTCTGTCATCTATGCACCAACCAACATGAAATATTGTGTAACATTTTACTGTGCATAATGGGAAACCGCTCACGTGATGACTGCTATGTGTCTTAGAAAAATCCGAACTCCAGCATTCATTGCTTCTAAATGTAACAAAACGAGCCCAGAGATCTCTTATTGTCAATTCTAGAGCCAATTCAGAGATAAGGCTACTTGCCTTTCCTCCTCCACCTTGATGGCTGCCCCTGGCTGAAGAGAAAAGACAAATATGTACTTGGTGGCTTTTGTAGAAAAAATAACCGGAACGGGTTTGAGGACTCCTATTAGCAAATCATAAATGTGTTTATAGATTATCACTGAATGACTGTCAATGTTTTTTTTTAATGTCCAAGTGGTTTCATGTTCACCAATTTAGGTACCCTATCTAGGTAGAAAGATGGCACAAAAATGTTTTAAATGATTAAATATCTATGCCCCTAATTTTATAATTTTTTCATTTTCAGATCTGACCGTTTTCCCACTAACCCAATACATTTATTTTGATCCCCAACTACCCATATACGTCTATATTTTAGAGGGAGTGGGGGAGCCATAAGTAAACTTTTTATAGCCAGAAGCACATTAAATGCTTACACTGACTTAATTTCCTTGTTATATGAAGGCAAATACTTGGTACCTGAAAATTAAACACAGATTTTCAGTATTAATAGTAGATGTTTTAATTATAGACAGAGTTTCAAGGGAAGAAAAATTACCAAGTTTGATCTCTGTCCAGTTGGTGGCACTATGTCCACTCTCAGGAACAACTTGTTAGTTGCGTTTCTTGTACCCTCCCGAATCGCTTTATGTAGTTATGGGGATTTTCCATGCGACTATCCCTGTTTTGACTGTGTGTGCCTGGAAGCTTTCTCAGGGAGGAGAGTGTCTGTACGGCATCATCATCACTACTGAATAACACAGTAACTGAGCAAAATAAAATTCTGCCCAGTGCACTAATGATCCGCCTTAAAAGGCTGCAGTCGAAATGCTAACACAGAATACAGATACATACAGCATTACAGCAAGAGAGCATGGTTTATTGGCTTTAAATGTTTAAACCGTGTACCCAAGAGAATTCTTAAGGGTTGGAAATTCTACATTCTCCATCCCACTACTCCTGTGAAGTAAGAATCCATGAACTTGTTTACTATGGCCTAAGTATATAAATGCAATGTGGTAGAAAAACTGGGCCGTTGAGCTGGAATTCCAGCTCAAATAGGAAATTTGCTGAACAGCTCTAAGGAAGTCATCTTCCAACCAACTATGCTTTACAAGGCAGTTATGCAGATTAAATGGGAAAACCTATTGTATGTGTGCATCTGTGGTGGCTCAGCCTTTGTGGAACAGCTTGCCCAAGGTGATCAGGAAGATGCATTTCACAGAATGTGTCAAACAGAAATATCTAGTAGAGCATTTCGCCCCCCCCCCCCCAAGAGATTAGAACTGTAATATAGTGGAGCAACTCAGGTGCCATTTAAAAGGGAACAGGACTGTTGGCCTATACTTACTGCATGTCACCTCACTACATTGCCCTCTACACTGCCTCCTGTCTTTTTTCTTGTTGCACTGTTCCAAATTTGGTAATCCTAATCCTAGGCCTTGTTTATTAGATGCCTTATGCTTCCTGATCACACCATTTTTATATGTTGTAATCTGCCTTGACCCTGACCTGGAAGCTAAACAGGGTCAGCCCTGGCTAATATTTGGATGGCTGCTGTGGATGACAGTCTTTATGCTTATTCTCCCCTTCTCAGTCTCCCAAGGCACTGGGTTATCCTGTGTTAAGTTTCAAGTCCAATGTAGTCCTCTAGATGCAGTCTGCAGTAACTTGGCAGAACCTAATGGATCCAACACCATTCTAGGATAACTAAGTGCTCCTTTGGAAGGGAGACCTTGTGCAACTCACAAGTCTAACAGACTGCCAGCGCTAGCTGGCAGGGGCTCAAGGGAATTGTAGTCCATGGACATCTGGAGGGCCACAGTTTGACTACCCCTGATCTAGAGGTTGTTGCTCAGGGAAATGAACAATGGCTCATCAGAGGCACTGAAGTGCATCAGCACCCAACCCTAGGCAGAGATAAGAGAGGAAGCAGGTATGTTATTTCAGACGCTCGTGAAGAAATCAAAGAGATGCAAAACTGGTCCGAGTTCAGTATGGTACTGTGTGTCTAATACAAAATTCAGGGTGCCTTGACTGTAGAGTTTATCCCTCTTGACAATTTTGTTGGGTCTTTCAAACAGGGGTGTGAACAACATAATTCCACAGATGGACGCATCAGATCCAGCGCTACTCCTTCAGACGATGATCAGTCACAATGGCCCACAGAGCATCAGGACTAAGCCGGTAATTTAGTAATACAGATGTGTCCTCAAACAGGAGTTCTAACTATTTATATATTTAGTAGTTTTAGCAGCGATACAAGGAATTTCAAGACATCCAATTTCAAGACTTACCTTCATGGTGGTACCTTCTTGAGATGCTGAACGCTCTTCACTAAACACAAAGTCAATCGGATATTGTCCAATTTTAAGCACAACAGTAGCAGCAGCAGCAGCAGCAACAACAAAAATCCCAACATTCAACTATCCAATTCTGGTATTTTAGGAAAATGCTCTCTTTGTTTTGGTGTTAAACCTCTAATATACAGTCTACAGTAAAATTACATCAAAATTAGTATCTGTTGGTATCTACTTTCTTTTTTCCTGTCAAGTAAACTGTAAGTTAATTGGTCCATTCCTTTGGGTTGTTGATGCATCATATGACTGATGTGTTTGTAAGTAATTGCATTGTTCCCCAGCTCTCAAATTAACTTGGTTGTATTTTTTAATCTTACTGCATAAACAGTGACCCAGTGTTACTGCCTTTCTATCAAAAAAGGAGCATTAAGTGGTTTCATTGATACATGGGGCCATCTCAGAAGCTACGTCTGAGAAGTGAGATGCATTATTTTTTTAAACCTCACAGGGTTGTTGCGAGGGTAAAATGGAGGACAGAACAATGCCATAAGCTCCTTTGGGTCCCCACTGGGGACACAAGCAGGATATGTCACTAAATAAAATAATTATACAGGGAGACAGGAAGCAAGGAGGGAAAACTACCGCTGGTTTTCAGTCAAATCGTTTGGAATCTTATCATGCTTCAGAAAGGAGGTTTGGATCCCCCATACACCTCCCGCCCTTCCCACACTCCAGAGATCCATCTGTGTGCATGCCACACCCAAAAAACGAAGGCAGGCAGAAATGGGTTCTCAGCAGTTTCTCATCAGCCTTGGAGCTCCACCCCTCCAGGGGTTCACCAAAGTCATCTTCTTGTTGTCATGTAAGGTGGATTCATCATATGAGCATTTCCCATTGTGTGGACAATGGTGAAGTTATTTAAGCGGTAGACATAATAGTTTGACCTAAAAAGGATGCCTGCCCTGAGCCTTACAGGTATAAAATTAAAATGAGATACATGGAAAAACAAATGCTACAATGCAGAGTTGCTTAAATGGAGACAGTTAAAAGGTCTTAAAAGAACAGTTTTTTACACTACAAAGCATTTACTTACCTTCGTGAGCTAACAAGACCCAAAGAAGTTCTTCACACACTGCAAAATTATGATATAAGGTGATATGTCTCGATGATGGCCTGCCTAGCATACAACTCACAATAATTTTTTAGAAGGAAGAAAGAGAAACAAGCATCCTTATATTCAGTTACTTGGAAAGAGGATCTCTTTCCAAAATTGACAGCTAACACTTGTGTATTCGTGTGTGTGTGTGTAAATCAATCAGAATCGTGTGCTGGGTATTCCCCAATCCAAAATGCAAAGGTAGACAAGGGACCAAAACTGAAGTGAGCATAACCGTTTCTTGGTACATTATATAACCTCGGGAAATCAGCCGATATTATCCCCTACAGTACTTACCTAATGTTATAGACATTATCTATGGAGAGTACTATGTAAGTTAACCTGTTCTTATATGCCTGTAAGTCACTTGAATACACAACCTGTGAATAAATCCCAAAATTGCCAATAACATGTATGAGCCTCAGAGCTCGAGAGGGACGTGTGCAATCTCTGAAGATGGGGAAGGTAGTGGGGGAATAATTAAAAGCCCCTTCTAACTTTGCAGAGTCAAAAAGTGGGAAAGGGGACCAAGGAAAAGGTAAACGACTGCAGAGGAATATCCCTATGAGATACATACATTTGAACAACAGTGATGATGAAATGGCAGGAGTCCTTTCTGGCTTTACTGCATTATAATTATGATCGCTTGCCCAGGACGGAGTGCTGCTTTCTGGAGCTGGCTCCTTAGCAACTGTCTGAGCACTGCCTTCGGTCTTAAGGGCTGCCACCGCAGGTTTCTTCATGGCCATCTCTCTTTTCTCAGGAGCTGGTCTCTTCTGTATGGAGGGAAGTTTGGAACCCGCCTGTGTAATCAGAACCTGAATCACTAAACATCGTAATTATGAAGTTGGGTCAAGTAGTTATGAAATACTGCAAACATCTCATCCAGCAACAAGTGTTACGGCTTTGGACTTTTAAGTATGGAGTTGGGCGCTCTAAAATGAACAGCTATGTATATATATATATAAAGGAAAAGGATAGTGCCAACTTTTACCATAAAAGGCGGACTTTAGAACTGATCTGTATTTCTGTAAATGGGAACCAAGCGCCAGACTTCCAGACCCTGAGCAAAGACCAGCAGCTGGATGGAGGGGCATAGAATCCCCAAGATCCACAGGACAGCACTACCCAACTCCCTGGGCCAATATCACTGTGCCATTGAAACACACAGGAACTGCTCTTGCTTTACTTTTTAAGAGTTGCCATTGCACAAAGCCATTTCAAGTCCTAAGGACTTTTCTCTCGGATGTGTGTGTCTGCCATTTACAGTGCAGCAGGGGTTAAAAAAAGAATACTTCCCATAAATGTGAGAAGAAATACCCAGGACAGAATTAACCAAATAGCTGCTGAGAACCACAAATCCCTTGGGTAAAAAACCTTTCGTCTGTCATGGACTGACCAGGAAGCCTTGGGTAAGCTAGCCTCAACTCTACCTTTCTGCCCCTGGTAAGATAAAGGTATCCCCTGTGCAAGCACCGAGTCATGTCTGACCCTTGGGGTGACGCCCTCCAGCGTTTCCATGGCAGACTCAATACGGGGTGGTTTGCCAGAGCCTTCCCCAGTCATTACCGTTTACCCCCAAGCAAGCTGGGTCCTCATTTTACCGACCTCGGAAGGACGGAAGGCTGAGTCAACCTTGAGCCGGCTGCTGGGATTGAACTCCCAGCCTCACAGGCAGACAGCTTCAGTCAGCATTTCTGCTGCCTTACCACTCTGCGCCACAAGATGCTCTTCATTGCCCCTGGTAATGCGAGTATAAAACCGTTTTAACCATGCGATGTTATTGCACAGGTGACTGAAATAGGTTAAGTTCTCAAGAAGCCACGAAGGATGGCAATGGCTGTGCAATGACAGCAAAAGAAGCTTTCGTGTTCAAAGGAAGTAGACCTCGGAACACTGGGGGGGATTCTTGGCTGGACCCAGAAAGACTGCTCTTCATTTTTAATATGAAAAAAGCTTTGAACCTTCTAAAACGCGAAATAATACTAACATTATCAATTCAGCTCAAGCTATAGTTCCAAGTGGAACATACAAAAGCCTGACAAAAAAGCCCAGGGTTTATTCTAGTCCCCGCAATACAAGATATGTCCGAGTTTATATGCATTATTCATAACCCCAGCAACAGTACAGCTGGAGCCTTGGGGCAAGGGGTGGCACTTTGGAAACGTCAGCACACTGCACCTAGACAAACATAACATACAGAAATGGTGAATCTTTTGTGTGCCAAAAAGACACCGCTTGTACTTTCCAAAGCAATGTTCGTTTCTCGACAAACTGTTGTCCAAAAAATGGTTAATTTTTAAATTCAGACAAGTGAGTGTTTGATTAGTGATGCAAAAATGAAATATTCTTCCTAGAAAGGACAGTAATTGTTACTCAGAGATGTGGATACTCAGCTGGGAAGAATATAAGTTCTGTCATTTTGTCAAGGACAGGTGACGTTTCTGTATTAAGTTTGTGTTAAGATATAGAACGTTGCCACAGAACTCTGTGCGCTATTAATCATAAGAGTGCATATGAGAGGTATTATTCAACAACATTTGCTGACCTGAAGAACAATGTGAAACCTCAAGGTGGCAGCATATTGCATACAAAACATCATCTACGCATGACGAGATCTGCTTCAAAATTCATTTAGACTTACCGGAGGCTGGGATTTCAGGACAACAGATCGTTCAAGTTTTACTTTCGTCTTCTCCTTTGGTTTTTGTTCTTTGCTTTCACTCATTAACTTCATAGTGGCTGTAGCGTGTTTGATAATGCACTCGTGTCCACAGTACACAGAGCCTGACTGAGCCACATTAGAACAGCCAGGCCCAATGCAGCTGGCTGCTTCAGGCTCTTCGACTACCTGAAGGATGGCACAAGAAGTTAACAGATTTTGAACACCATTCGAACCCCATATCATTTGGAAATCCGAAACAAACTGTAGCAGCAGCAGCAAATACCGATTGCTGTCACTTGGCAAAGTTCAGTGATTTTCTGTACAATTTTCTCTTAACACCTGGCTGCCATTTCAGCCAGGCTGTGCTAAAATATTTTAGTACATTTTTAGGAAGTACATTACTGTTGGAAGGGAGACTTAAAGCATACGCAGAATCCCAAGTGTTTCTACCCAGGGGACCTCATAAGTTTAAATTTCCAAAAATGGCCTTGTCACAAGATTTCAGTCTGCAACAGAGTAACTTGCTCTCCATTGTTCTCTACCTGGACTTAAGAAATCTGGAGAACTTTTGATGAGAAGCTAAATGTTTACAAGAGGTTCACACAAGCATGCAGTGGGCTGGACATCCGAGAGAGCAAGAAGCTGTCCACTGAGGCTCCTTGTGCCACAGGAAATCACCACCACTGGCAGAAGGGACTTGGGGCAGACAACCAACACTATGTTTCTGCAATTACAATACAGCCTGTAAGGAAACTAAAAGACAGTATGTTTCTCCAAAGATCCATACCTCTTTCTATAGTTAACCCCCCCCACTCTGTTTAAATTACTGCTGAATGTTTTTTTATATCAACTTTGCATCTGATTGGTGTTAGCCGCCATGAGCCTCTTTTGGGGAGGGGCAGAAAATATATCTAATAAATAATAATAGATATGATAGAGAAACCAAACACAAATGGTTCTCTGGAAGGACGCCTCCAAGAACCAACTCATGGGCTATTATCTGCTGAGCCAGACAGACATTCCATGTGTTGAAGTAAGCAGTCCACCTGACTAAGCAAGGTAATGCAAGTCCCCATGGAAGACTTAAGGCACCTCTCTCAAGCAAGACCAATGGGGAACTCGTGCATCACCCGTGACAACGCTTTCTGCATATTTCAAAAACCTTACATGGAATGACTGCTCCCATGAATCGCGGGCTGACATGAATTGCTATTCCACAAATCAGTAGGGACTCACCACACACAGATTACCTTTAAGATAGCTTGTAGTATAATTAGGAAAAAGAGATATAACCTGCAAATTACAATCCAGGTAAAAACCAGGTACAGAAACTGTGGGACCACATTCAGGTAACGGTTCAATGCTCCTGTCCTGTTCCACTTGCACTAACAATGTTTGTTTAGGACCAACTCACGGTGCTGGTATTGGTTTTTAAAGTTATATATGGACTGGGACCTACATACATATTATCATACAAACCCATGCCATCATTATGATCAGAGGCGGTACTTTGTGCTCCTAGCACCTGAACCTAGATTTATTTATTTGATTTATTTACTGCCACTCCCGAACTAGCTGGCTTGAAGTGATTTACGATAATAAAAACCATCAAATACAACAAAAACATTACCTTACAGTAGAACCATATATGTTAACTAAAATAAAGGCGGCAGCAACAATTTATCCCCCAAAGAACTATACCCACCCTATATCCACCTTCTTAGTCACAGCACCAAAATGCTGGAAGATCCATCTATCATTGTCCATTGATCATTCTACCAGTGGGTAACAACTTTCCTATTCCATCTAGCATTCCCTTACTGACCCTTCCTCGTTCTTTAATTTTAGTTTACACATATGAACTATTTTTTAAAAGTTGGGTTTTAATCACTCTTAAATAACTGAGGGCCCCTTACTGGTTGAGAAGGCAATACACAGATGCTTTACATAAAATTAAAATGGTTGTATCCTTTAAATGAAACATAGGCTTTGTGTCCAAATCTATTACTAGATCATAAAAAACTGACCCAAATATAAAAAATATATTGAAATATTCAAATCAGTTGATCATAATCAAAACCGGTAACAAATAAAAAGTAAAGAAAACTTAGCACATAATATTTCAACAACCAGAAACGTTCACCTCCTACAGTTTCTCAAAAGTTAACGGAAGATAACCAGGCCTTTGGACCAATTCTGTACATTTGGTTGTTTGTTATTTTTCACATTCCAGATTATCATTCCAGAATAAATGTCACTAATGTACAACCAAAATGTTTGCTCTAGTTAGCATGTTTTAAATTAGTTCATGATTGCTTTTACTCGAAGAGATATAAGGCTGCATCTATGAACAAAGTTTTGTGCAAACTACATTGTCTCATAGGGACCCCAGAAAAACGACCCCTGGATACTCACCAAGAAGGGTCCTTCTCATCTGTGGTTAAGAAGGACATCTTGATGGGTGATTTCCAGCACATATACAGTGAGGCAGGAATAAAACTGCTTCCACCTCCTGTCTCCTGCTTGTGTGTGTCACCCTTCTCTCATTCTTAGTACACCTACAGCTAAAAAGCTCACTAAAAAAACATGCTAACTTCCCTAAAGCCATTTTAGAACTGACAGCTAATGAAATGTAATTATAGTAAACAACAGAAATCAAACAGGAGAAGAATTTAGGAACTTGAAGAGTTATTCTAAGATTATATACCTACATAGTAGGAATGTTTTGACCTTCTGCCTTATTGTCCCCAGCTATGCATGCCCTGAGGCACCTGCTAATTACTGCCCTGGACATCCCCCTACCCTTGTTTGGTATAAACAGTGTTTCTGTTCATTTTTTCTTTAAATTTTGTCTATTGTGATAATGTATGCTTTTAATGCTTGTCTGACATCCTGATTATACCATACCCTTTCTTTGGGGTGTTTTGGCTCTAGACAAAAAGTGGGAAGGCCAAGATCTTGCGCATGACGGACGTTTTGAGTCCATCTTAGCCCAAAATGTGGAGTCCATTCTTAAAACAACTTTGTCCTTGTGGAAAACATACAAATCTGAATTCATAGTAATTGTCTCAGATACCATGCGCAGAAGTGACTAACATAAGAAACAGCATTGTCATTGTTAGAAACTTTAAAGAAATGTCTTTGATTGGTTCAAAAAAATCTTTGGTTAAGCACCATGAACACTGTTTAAACTTCCAGGTCAGAAACCTATGAAGGAGAATCCTTAGATGCAGCTCTTTCAGAAACCTTACTATATGTTGGTGGCCTGGCTAGAAGAGCGTCCTTTACATTAGGGGTAGTCAACCTGTGGTCCTCCAGATGTTCATGGGCTACAATTCCCATGAGCCCCTGCCCGCAAATGCTGGCAGGGGCTCATGGGAATTGTAGTCCATGGACATGTGGAGGACCACAGGTTGACTACCTCTGCTTTACATTGTGTATCACTGTGGCAATGGCTGCCATTTGATGTCAAAGGGCTGCGACGCTCAACCCTTTGGACATACCTTCCTGTAGTCACTCATAGAACCAGAGTTGGAAAACCAATTCCAAGACACCTCCTACAACCTGGAGACATACAGTCTACATTCTTCCCCCTGCACCACCTCACAAATGCTTTCCATGTACTGTATCAAGGTCAGGACCCTGATGCTAGATTGTTTTCTTGAGGCCAATAACATCCATGCTGTGCCCGATATAGGGCCACTAAAAGGTTATCCGTTTGTTGTTGTTTGATCTTTGGCCTTAGCATCTTTGGAATTACTGGAAATGTAGGAAAAGCATACAGGAGACCCTGAAACCAGTTCACAGTCATGGTATCTTCATCTTGACCTGTTTGTGGAAGTAGCCTGTTCACCTGTCTATTGTGTTAGGTAAGAAACAGATCCAGTCCTGGAGTACCAAACTGATTTTATATTGGACTGAACGCTTCTGATTTTCATAAATTTAAGATCCAGGATGTTCAGCCAGTCTTCTTTTGGGCATGGTAAAGAAAAAAGAATAAACGCTGTGCCCTCTTTCTGAATTTGGACTGGTTCCGGTGTGCTTAGCTGACACCAATGCTCCATCGCCTAGAGAGATCTCAAATGTTTCTTCAGGTTTTTCGATGTCGGGGAAACCAGGAAACACTTTGGCAGCAGCCTGTTGAATTCCAGCATGTAACCTCGAGACTACTTAACTTGACCAGGAGTCTGCCTGATTCTCCTTCCAGTCTTCCTTGAAGAGTGTCAAGCATCCCCCCCTACGGGTCCCTAAGAGTCATGCTTTGGAGGGTTTTGTACCTTGGTTAGGTCATTCCTGGTTGTGCTTGCTCTTTGCAACAGGAGATAGACTTCCAGTCCTGCATCCTTCTCTAGCAGGACCCTGGGACCCTCTTCTTCCTCCTGATCGAAATCTAGGCAATGTATTCTGGATACAAAAGGGAGTAACCCTGATAGGGCCTCCGGCCTTCTTTTCGTCGCTGGTCTCAACAAATAATTTTGCCAAGGATTCCCTAAAGTGTCTATCTCTTTGAAAGGGATAAGCTGTGTTTTGGGATTTTGAATGGTAGTTTGAATGGTAGCTTGCCATGCTTTTAACCATAAAACTTGCCTTGCCACAGCCACTGAGGCCACTGTTCTGGAGTGGCATCTATGGTGAAAGCAGCAGCTTTCAGCAACCTCTTGGTCCCTTCAAGAAGCCTACAATTGTTTTCTGAAAGCAAATGTTTGCCCACACTATTGCTACTCTAGACGTTTATAGACGCAGTAGTAGATACTTATGGCTACAGCCTCGTGTGCCGTTTGCAATGAGATTCCCTATTTCTTTTCCACAGTATCCCTTAGGTTGGCCTCACCAATTTTCAGATAGGAGGCCCACAGTTTGTAATGCTGAAATAGGGACATCTATAAAGGGTGTTTTGGAGGGCCTCTTCAGTGTAATTCTGTAAAGTATACAATTTCTTAATGAAAGAGGGAAAAAAAATTATTAGTGGCTTCTGCCATTTAGCCCTGATCTTTTCTTCAAAGAATTCTGGTAGTGGGAGTTGTTTTTGTACAGTCCCAGTCCTAGGGAGGAATTCCTGATATCCTTTGGGACCATATAGTCATTTAGATTCTGGTATGATTTCCTCAGGTAAACGAGCCCATTTTAAATCCAAGGCAGCCTCTGACTTTGCTAGCATGAACTGGCAATTCTCTGCTTTAAAAAATTGAAGAGAGGGTTTTGGCACCTGAATTTCCTCATCCTCCTATGCATGTAGCAGGAATTCCTCTTTTTCTTTAGATTCTTCATCAGAGGGCCTTACCCTCATTCTGGCCACTTTAATAGGCCATCTAAAATGACCTTCCACATCTTATCCCCCTTCTCCTGCTCATCTTGTCTAGGGGGAGAGGAGGAAAAATAATTGTATGGAAGTTTGACAGAAAGAGCCCCATGACAAGAATCAGAAATTTCTTCTCCCTGGCTGGGATCGGACTGGGTTTCCCTGGCAGCATTCAGCTGAGAAGAGGCAAAATGGCCACCACTAGTACTTGGCTTCGAGGAGCTAGGCTGAGCCTCCTTCTTGCTCTCTTTTTCTGGAGCACTTAGATGGCTTGGCTAGGTCTCTCTTTTTCTTGACTGGTGTGACTTGAAACTGTCTGCTGCCTGCCAGAACTGAGCCTATTATTGCTCAGCCAACATAATGGGGGCTCCCAGAGAGGCATCTGATAAGCTTCCTCGTTCCCGTTATCCACTATGATATTGGCAATCAGACTCTGAAAATGGCTGCGTCCTCCGTATCCTCTCTGGCCACCTGCTGTAGCCCAGCAGTAGCTACAGAGTAAAAGGTTTTAAAAAATAAGAGAGGTGGTAGGAGAAGACGAGTAAAGTGGTGGACAGAAATGAAAAACAGAGATTAAGAGAATATAGAATAGAGACAGATAACCCACTAAGTGCTCTCCCTGAAGAGATGTAGTTTTGTTCCTGCCTCCCTATGTGCTGGAAATCATCCCTGTTATGGGTGGAACCCTACGGGCTGCCTACTCTTGGAAGTTAGCCAACAGCTGATATTTCTCTACTTTCCCTCATGTGTTCTCCAAGACCCATGAAAAGCCAATGCCGAGGGCTAAACTAGTATGAAGAAGATGCCACGCAGGTAGAGGATGCTGCCATGAAGTTGGGGAACTGAACAAAACTGCTCCCCTGCTCTCATGCAGCACAAGAGAGCTTGTTCCATAATCCACTGGGGTTATAGCAGCCAATTCACTCATCTTGCTGTGGGATGTTGTGTGTAACATCCAACACCCTCCAAAATACAAAGTTATTCCCACTAGAAATCAAACATTGCCATACATAGGAATGGAGAAAATACTCACTGGCTGAAATATTTTGAGTTTTTTCTTCCCGCTTGGATTTGCGGCCTTTTCGATCCGACCCTTGATGCCTTGATCCTCACTGGATTTTTGCTCAACGGTCCCTATGCTCGTGAGTTCCGTGCCGTCGGCTGTTAATTGCCCAAGCACAGCTTCCTGTCGCTGCGTTTCCGTGGCTGACTCGTCTTGAACCTGCAGAATGGTGCAGTTTGGGCAGATATAGTCCTCCCCATTCCTTTCCAAGAGTCGCCCACGAGCCTCCGAAATTCCTACGCAGTCCCCATGAAACCATTCCTCACATCTATCACAGCAAATCATAAACCTAAAGAAGTAAACATATGTGAAAAAATATTGGCAGATTATCTTAAATTAACAAACCATTTTGTGCGTTATAACCCGGTCAGGAAAAGCCTTAGAGTAGTTTAGTTTTGCACCATTACACACACCTGATCCTTTTAACTGGAGATACCTGGGATTGAAACTGGGACATTCTGCATGCCTAGAAAAATGCTCCACCACTGAGCCACAGCCTCTGATAGTAGGTGGTATGAAAGACCCCTGAGACCCTGGAGAGCCTCTGCCAGTCTGAGAAGACCATACTGAACTCTGACGGACCAAGAGTCTTGTATTCAGTATAAGGCTGCTTCGTGCGTTCCTGTATCCACCTGCGCAGAAAAGCCCTCTTAAATAGTTTAGTTCTGCAGAGTTTGTGGCAAGCCAGGATAGGGGGAGTCTTCCTGACCTCATAACAGGCCACCGCATAAAGCAGGAGCCACAACAGAGAAATCACATGTACATATATTGCTCCCATTCTGCAGACCAACCTTTCTCAACTTTTTTACCATTGAGAAACCCCTGAAACATGCTTCAGGTTTGAGAAACCTCAGAAGAGGCATGCAGAATATAGTTGGGAAGCATCTCTGTGAACATGCTTACCTGAGGTTCTTCCCCACCTTCTCTGGACCTATCATTGGCCATTTTGGGAGGGAGGGGTTGGTTGGCAGAACCATATGGTCATTTCACCCAAGACACACACACTAAAATTCCCACCCACCCACCTGGGACGTCAAGAAACCGGAGCGTTTCATGAAGCCGTGGTTGAGAAAGCTTGCTACAGACACTCCACTGGCCGCTCAGTTGTTTCTGAGCTTACTGGCTGTTGCATACAAAGCATTCCTCACCTTGGGCCCCTCTTTTGTATGGTACCACATCTATGTTCCATCACGATGACTTCGCTTAAATCAGCAGAGGCTGGGCAAAATCAACAACTGCCCATGCATGTGTTTTCTCCATTGTGGCTCCTGCTTTCCAGAATAGCCTGCCTGAGGAGGTCAGTAAAGCTCCCCTGGCCTTCTGGCAAACCTGACAAAACTGAACTAGTCATCATCTGACTAAAACTTTTGCTTCCTTGATATCCAGTCTCCTCCTTTGGACAGAATTCCATGTTCAAAATGTCTGCGCAAATGCCATGATCCAGTGTCATTATCAATACTCTGTTAGATCCTTGCTACCCTGTATTCATGCCCAATGGTGGAGTCAGCCTCTGCTTTCTCTGGAGCACTGAAGCCCTCTTGGCTCACTCATTCATTCCACTCAAAAACTAACCTTCCCATGATTATTTTGTTTCTAGTAACATACTCAGCAACTAGTCTCCTCCAACAGTTTTAACCCATCTTGCACTGTAATCCTTCTGTACCTCACAGACTGGGAACACAGGAGAGGGGGAAATATGAAACATTTAACATACCCCCTGGTAGCAAAGCAGGAACATTAACAAAAATTAATCCAAATATATATCCAAACAGCATACCGTATGAAATAGTATCAGATACTTGTCTTTTTCATTCTAGTTATCCAGTCTCCTCCTTCCCCTCTACTTGATCCTTCCCATTTCATGCTTCTACAAAACAAAGACTCTGATACCTCTAGCACATTTCTGGGCAGCATGCACAAATACTTGGAGTCAACTGGTGCAGAACAATTAACGTCTCATGTTTTATAGCAGTTACATACGTTTGCTTTGGCACTCAAGGTTCTGTTAAGAGCAACACTTGGTAAATAAATGATTCATCTAATCTGTACTCACCCCCTGAACATTTTTTTCGAAAATGTCGGCTTAAATACCTGTTATTATGAGGTTGCTGACAGATACAGTATAGAGTACTTGGATCATAAATCTCCGCTTCTGACTTAATCTTTACGGATTCTTCTGCTCCATCACTCGACTGTCCAGGTTGCTCCTTCTTCGCCTGAATCTCTTCTGCAATTTCCTCAGCAGCGACGTCTTGGTCTCCGGCCTGAATGTTCTCTGTGTTCTGGGGCTCTTGCTTCACAGTGGCTTCAGCCCTAACCTGACTGCCAGCCTGCACATCAAGCTGATCAGTGGCGCTTAGTGGGGCCAGTTTGCCTTTAAGGCAATTCTGCAACTCCTTTAAAGTCAGCTCTGTTGGTTTTTGCTCAACGCGCTTCTTTCTCAGGCGGTTCTGCAGCTCTTTCAAGGTTAAGCCGTCACTGTCGCTGTCAGAGGTGCCCTCCTCTTCGTCTTCCTCCTCTTGTTCTTTTGTGCTCCTGCCTTTCTGAGCCGACAGGCCCTTGCTGTCCTTGGAGCGACACTTCTGAGAGGTAGGTTTTATCTCTGGAAAGCTTTCTACACTACCCTCAGAAGCCGTCTCAACGTCAGTAACGTGGCAGGACGCTGACTCACTCAAGTCCTCAAGCGCCGCAGGAAGGTTCTTCCTCCCTCTGCGCCTCACGGTCGTAAGGAATTCTTCTACCCGCTCGGTGCGTTTGGGCTGTCGCCCGCTGCGCCTCAGAGCCAAGCTCTGCTGCTGTGGAGAGGGCTGCTGCTCCACAATGTCCATGTCTGCATCCCCTAAGCTTTCACGCTTTGCAATTGTGGTCCTTCGAAAACCCCACGTCTTCTTGAACTCTTTACTAGTAGGTTTAACGGTCTTTTGGTCATCTTCATTGCTCTGCTCACCTTTGTCGTCCAAAGCTGCCGGAGAGAAATTAATTCGCATGTCTTAAGTGTTTATTTTTCACCATTTTCTTCCTGTGAACAACACTTGAAGGACTGCAGAGTGTGGTCTGCAAGATCTTGAAGTAGCTACTAACCTCATTACAACAAACACTACCCCAACAGCAACACTTATGTTCACGTGGCCTGTCCGACAATAACCAGGTCATCTTCAGACATCTCAAAAACCATCGATAGCATTTTCTTGCAAACACAATCTTATTTTCTGTGGATTGATCATGGGTTTAATCTCTTCTCCAGTGTTTCAAAGTGGACAACCACTAACCTTTTAGGGCAGGATTAACAGAGCATACCTATAGCCCCTATAACAATATGCTGTACTTCCTTTAGTTCAGCAGTATGTAGTTGCCATTTCTCTTTCTGTCTGATTGCCATAAAGTCAAGAGGGAAGTGGTAGCGTCACCACAAGTGTCTTATCAAATTGCAGCAGCACCATGGTAACCAACAGGCAGGTTAGTCCTCATGGCTGGCAACAGGCAGCAATGATGACTAATGCAAAAGGTATGTGACTGCTGCCTATGTACAAGGCTCTTAAGTGGCTATGTGCTTGCCTGTTCCCATGAATACGGATTACCCCCAAAGAAAAGCATCACATTTATTTATTTTCTAGGATAGCAGCATGTCCATTTGGATTCTGATAATCTATATTATCTATATTATCTATATATTCTATATTATCTATGAAAATAGTCTATTGTTTGTTTTATTTATATTGGGATTTGGATGACTACCCCTCCTGGCAAGCTGGCTCAGGGCAGTTAACATCTGTAAACTGTAAACCGCTCCCCCCCCCCCGCAGATTCCCGGACCCACCCACTCAGGCACTGCACTCTTCCACCGCCCCCCCCACAAATCACGCCCACGATCTGCCGCCGCTTCCCCCACCCCAAACACCCATCCCTCTCTACCCCACACTCTTCCCCCGACACCCCACCTCCCAATTCACCCCCTCATGATTCCCCCCCCCAACTCTCCCTTCGGACCTTTCACACACACCCCTCCTTCCCCCCCGTCCCATCCCATTCCACCTACCTACCTTCCTTCCTTCCTTGCTGCCTTCCTCTATTTCTCTTTCTCCTTTCTGCCTCTCTCTCTCTCTCTCTTTCTCTCCCTCTCACTTGCTCTCTTTCGGTCTTCCTTTCTTTCTACCTTTGTTTCTCCCTTCTATCCATCCCTTCACCCACCCCTTGCCCTCCTTTTTCGCTCCCATCCCTCCTTCCCTCTTCTACCTTCCTTTCCTACATTCTACCTCCCAATGCTTACTCTCCTTTTCCCCCTTCTCTCTCTCTCTCTCCCTCCCTCTCTCTTTCTCTATGCCTGCCTGCCTGCCTTCCTTCCTTCCTTCCCTCGGGCCCCTCCTGCAACCACCCACTGCCTGCTAGTGCCCGCTGTATTTTTTCTACAGCGGGCTTAATTTCTAGTTATACAATAAATATCTAACATTTTAAATGGCAACTAATTAAAAACAGATTAAAAACAATATTGTTTAATTCTACTAGGTACGCCCGTATATGTGGACCATTACATTCAGATGTTTCTCTCATTCCAGGGGAGGGCTCTTGCAGTAGGGGGCCAACTCAATGCTGTTTACTGACCTAAATCAAAGGGCTGGTGGAAGAGCTCTATCTTGCAGGCCCTTTGAAACTGAGCAAGCTCTTGGAGGGCCCGCAGCTCTTCTGCGAGCTCATTCCACTAGTTGGGGGCCAGGTGTGAAAAGGCCTGCCCCTGGTTGAGGCCAGATGTACATCTTGGGGGCCAGGGCTTGCCAGCCAGATCATATTGGCGGAGCACAATGACCTTCAAGGGGTATAAGTCAGGCGGTCCTCAAGTATGTGGGGGCCCAGGCCACAGATGGCCTTAAAGGTTAAAACCCAAACCCTGAACCTGATCCGGAATTTAACTGGAAACCAATGCTTAATATGGGTTCTCCATGGTGTTCTAGTGAGAACCCAAGCTGCTGTATTCTGAACCAGTTTTAATTTCCGGTTCAGGGACATGGGCTATGAGCTTTCAAAAAGTTACCCACTTCTGTGAATGAAGAAAGTGACATACCAAAAGAAGTGTTTTCCATAGTAAATTCAGCGTTGAGGGCCACAGGTTTCAAACTCCCTTCTGTTCCAGATTTCACTTCTGAAAAACACACACAGAAAAACCCCACATTTATAAACTGAACTACTTTCAAAATTAGTTCTCCCAAAATAAAATGTTATACATATATCTTGATATCTGTTTAATTGTTATTAATGAATTGGTTCCATTATATTGGTATAGGTTCCACCTATACCAAATCAAATAAATATTGCTATCAATACAGTTTGAGAGGGGACAGCGTATACCACTGCACAGATTTCTTGATATGCTACCCTAGGTTGGCTCCAGTAACTTCATGTCTGGCTTTCTAAACCAGGCCAAATCCAGTCGATTGCTTAACTGGGTTTGTAGGCCAGAGTCCTAAGAATGACATTTAAACACAGCTGGCAAGATGGGAAGTTTGACTAGTGTGGCCTCTACCCCAACCTTCCGTTTTACAGATTTAATCCAAGTGGCCTCTGAATAAAATAAGTTCAGGATCAGTATGAAAACGGGAAAAAAACAGGAACTTTTATTTACTTCTAAGCACAGGAGAAACTATTTACAGGAATAACACAGTGGAGAGGAGAGAAAAAAGTTTGCATCGCCAGACTTTTAGTTGGAAGAAAACTTTGTGTTTTGGTATAAAGCAGGCTACTTTGACGAAGAGAATGAAGCTGTCTGTGGTTTCTGAAAGGAGCTAACATATATGCTGTGAGAATTCTGAGGTTGAGAGAAGGCCATTATTCCCCTGAAGACTACAAACTTAACTTATCTCCACACATTCCCTGGTTCAGCATGCTTCCATATGAGGCAAATTCTGTGACAGGATCCCTTTCACGGTCTCTCTTTTTTCCTGAACGTTCAGGCCCTGACTGCCTGACCAGTCAGTGTAATGGATTTTTCTCATCTATTCCCACCTCCCATCTGCCTCCTCCAGCCCTTCCTGGGATCCTATTTGGCTGTAAGGTGCTTTGCTTACGCATCAAACAGGAATTAAGGGGATTGGTATATTTCAAAAATGGACATAGAACTAGGAAGATCTGTGATTGGGGGCAGGGGGGCGGAACATAGCATTTTCAGCTAAGGAACTTAAAATTACAAAATAAGGCTAGCCCTTACAACTTTTAAACCCTACATTTCCTCAATGGATGTTAAATACAAGATCCGTCAAGGATCCACGAACTATAGTAAACAATGCTCTAGTATGATATTTTGCTCCTGCTCTAAGAAAATTCACTATTTTTTCCTACTCTCTCCAAACTCCATTTGAATTTCTAGAACCAGCCATTCCTGCTCCCTTTCAGACTCACACATACACACACACCGCTGCCCTTTGAGCTGGGTCCATAGGTTAGGTGGCACAACATTAAAGAGCAACGTAAACAGAATTGTGGTTGGAAAAAAAACAAGCTTGAAAGAGATCCCTATATAGTAGAAGTAACGAATATGCCAATGTTGCAGTTTACTTTGGCGGGTAAAGAAAGGTTAAGAGGACAGGTGAGGAATCCAAAACTCCAGAAGACGTTTAGAGAAAAAGAAGTCTCCAATATCCTCCAGATGCTTTTACCTGCCACAGAGGTTGCTGGGATTTTGTCAGTGGTTCGACTCAAGCCAAAAGAAGAATCACTGGAAGGCCGCAGGAAGTCAGATTCACTCAGCATCACCCCCACAGCGCTAGCTGTCCTGGGGGAGTCAGAAGCACAAGAATCTTCCTGACGCCATCCAGAAGACTCAAAAACCATCCATGCTCCTCTTGGTAAGGCTGCCTGTTACAGGAAAACGAGTTGACATTTTTCCTCACGTGCATTACCAGCTAACCAGTTTCAAGTAATAAATTGCCCAGCATTTTTAAAGTATTAAAATACCCATGTATGTATTTTTAAAAGAGGAACTCTAAATGCTACTTCATTACACACACACACACACACACACACACATATATACTTGGCAGAACCTGTAACATTATGTTTCTAAATGCTGTACTTGACAGTATTTGGGGTGTTTTTCCCTCCACTAGTTTTCGGTAAGAAGAGAACTGCGAAAATCCAAGCAGAACCAAGCTTAGTTATCCATGAGAAATCCTTCTTTGGACTTCCTTTGTCTTTAGGCAAGACCCAGGAGCACCATTTATGAAACATTTACATATAACACTATAAAGAGCATGTTTGGGAGACTATTTTTAAAACCTAAGGAACTGAATTCCTTCTAGACTTCACTTACTCTGCCGGATTTCCTTATCCTCCTCTTTCCCATTCACCAATAGAACTCACGTTCCGTCAGTTCTTTAACTGACAAATCCCAACCTCCACGAATCAAATCAAAAGCCTCAAGATTCCAACACAGTGTCTGCTCTTTAAGGCCGGCAACCAAAGGGCAGCGTTAATATTATTTTGCTAAGCGCTGAGAACTAACAACATTTAACTCAAACTAAGCGACTCTTTAAATAACTGCAGACAAAAACGATATCTAGCAATGTGTTTACATGACTACTGAAATAAGCATTTCTTTTTAACATATATAGCCATGCCTTTTATGTATTTGTATCCAAATGTTCTACCCCACAGAAAAGCACTGCCACTATCTAACACAGGGGTAGTCAAACTGCAGCCCTCCAGATGTCCATGGACTACAATTCCCATGAGCCCCTGCCAGCGTTTGCTGGCAGGGGCTCATGGGAATTGTAGTCCATGGACACCTGGAGGGCCGCAGTTTGACTACCTAGCAGGTTCAAAGGACCACTGGGACAGGGCTTATTGGTTGATTTAAGAGGAAGGCAGCAGTCTGATTGCCCATCCCCAGCATGATCTTGTGAGAGCCCAGATGCTAAGCAGGGTTGGCCACAATTAGTACTTTGGTGGGAGACCTTCAAGGAAGACTGGGGGGGGGGCTTATGTAGAGGAAGACAAAGGCAAATTACTCTGCTTATCACTTGCCTTTAAAAGGTAATTATAAGGACCATCCTCTCAGCTAAAACTAGAATTGGTGGTCAAAAACAAATCCTCTATGAATTGTACCAGTCTTTCTATCAAGATTCTGCATATGGAAAAGGGCAGGTTTAACATCTATCCACGAGGGCTTTCTAAATAAATACTATTCAGATAAAGTCAAGTGAAGAAAATACAGGGTAATCTTGAGAGCCCTGCAACAACCACTCAGGTATGTGAATACCTTCACTAAACTGCCTTGTGATGCATTGCCTGAAGCAGTAACTACATCCCGGGAATCAGAGGTTGATAGGTGAAGAGATTCTGAGTTTAAAGAGCTTTCTTCCACGCTGCTGCTCTGTAATAACCTCTCAATCTCCCTGTTAAGAATGTCCAGCTCATCACACATCATGCAATTTTAAAAGATCTGCCAGAAGGAAGAGGGAAAAAACATTGGCTAATCATTACTTGTTTTACTTTTAAAGAATATACTAATTCTAAACCACAACTAAGCCAGTCAGCATCATATGTATATATTTTTAAAAACCAATAATAATTAATGATGTGATTAAAATTAGATATTGGAAAAACTGGCTATTTATGGGAGGAACACATAACTCTGTAAGGTAATACCCTATACTTTGAACACAATGGATTCAATCCAGATGGATTCAATCTATTGGATCCCCATTAGAACCCCCATCCGGAATGCCAAAGTAGAACATCTGAGGTGAACTGGAAGTATAACTTGAATAAAACTGACCGGACAGTTGCTAAATAGTTTTAAATGTTTTAATATGTTTATAGTAAATTGTTAAGATTTTCAAATGATTAAAAAAAAATTATATTGTTGTATGCTGTATTGATTCTGCTGTTGACTGCCCATAGCCATTCACGGGAGGGCGGTATACACCAGCTCCTGTGCTGTGGGCACTGAAAAGGCATTTTATTTATTTATTTATTTTTCAATTTATTTATTTTAGCTAGCAGACATGATATGCAACCCACTTCTCCAGGTCAGGTGAATCAGTTATGTCTTAAATGAATGTCAAAGAGAAGCAATGGACCAGATGAGGGCCAAAACTGAAAACTCAGATCAGATTGAGAAATTGTGAGGTGATGCTACCCCAGTGGTTCTCAACCTTCCTAATGCCGTGGCCCTTTAATATAGTTCCTCCTGTTATGGTGACTCCCAACCATAAAACTATGCAAGTGTTCTTTCACTGAAATTAAACCAAAACTGACCAATGACGTGGAAATCCATTGTTCATGACAGTATACTTCTGGGTACAATTCAAAGTGCTACATATTATTGTAGTAATAATGCCCTCTTCATAGGTTTGCTCCTGAGGAGGACTTGGGAATACCAGCTGCTGCAGAATGCTGTGGGTCAAAGCTCACTACCCTATATTCCCCACAGGAAACAGTCCATCAGCACCAGAGGAAGTGCTCTGCATGTCAGGTAAGCAAACACCCAGAGAGGGAGCTTTTCCTGTTATACTGTCCCTTCCCACAGAAATTTTCATGATGCCAAGTTTGTCAACCTTTAGATATCTAGGTGAAAACACTTGTTTCCCCTCCATGTCTACACTGGCCTTCTGACCTACCTGCTCATACACTCACTAGATTTTCACAAAATAAAATGACACACTAGTCGGTTGCTATAACTATAAAAGCATTTAAAAGCCTTATTTCATTATTTAATTAAAAACCAACATCAGGAGCTGCACAAAGTTTCTCCAATATCTAATACCTTTATTTTAGAAAATCATACAATTATTGTTGTTCTATAACTAGGGGTAGTCAAACTGCGGCCCTCCAGATGTCCATGGACTACAGCGTTTGCTAGCAGGGGCTCATGGGAATTGTAGTCCATTGACATCTGGAGGGCCGCAGTTTGACTACCTCTGCTCTATACATTAATTCTTTGTAGATTAGCTTAACTCTCATGGTCTGAAAAAGGATTTTTCCCACCTGGTAATTATGATAAATGTTTTGTAGGTAGGTCCTGGCTGAACTTGGTATTAAGCTATGCAGTTTATGTCCAGTAGGAACCCATGTTAGTCTGTTGCAGCAATGCTTCATTAATGATCACAGCCCACTCTGAACAATGATACTTTTCTCACAGGCCTGGGATTAGTAGGCTCTGCACTGTTTAGAGATGACCTCTTAATCTCAGTCACACAATAACAACTCTGAAACACGTAATGGAGCCATCAGTTCAGGGATCTGACCTGCCACAAGCCCAGTTACCAACTCTACCCCACGTCCATCCAGGAAAAAAAAACAGTGGGACAGGATCTAACAAATATGTGCTCATCATACACCATGATATACAAAGTGACAATATTAAATGAAAGTGAAAGATGATTTCAATCTGGCAGGACACTGTTTCCAACCCTAAGGTCTTCAGCAAAGAAACTTCAATTGGATTCAAATCCCTACATGAAGAGATATCTGACTTGATTAGTTCTGTAGGTACAAATTTGCTTAATGTAACTCCTACTCAAAACAAATGTCATGAATAATTATCACCATACACAAAAGCAAAAATCAACTTGGTAAATAAATAAATTTGAAAACAACATTTCGCCTAATCTGTAGCAAATCCTCGAATCAGGGCCAATTCATAGGCTCATGAACTTGCCACGGGGCCTGTCATTCCAAACCAAAACACAGAGAGACCTCCCCTAAGCTGAAACAGCCATAGGGAAGCCCCTATTAGCCCAACTGGGTCTACACACAGATTTAACAATCAAGCAACTCCTCCGTAGGACAGTACAAAACAGGATTCTATGTCAAAAAGTGCTACTAAAACTTCCAAATCCCAGCACTACCAGAGGTGGACAGAGAATGATTACTTTAGGGCCAAAGTAGACAATTTCACTTAGCTCTCTGGGAAGCTGCAAACTTAAGGCAATTACATAGAAGATACTCTTCACATTTATATTATCCCACCAATTTAAGTTATTTTATTATTTGATTTGTATACAATATATATTTATATACCTTCTAGAAGAAGAAGAGTTGGTTCTTATATGCTGCTTTTAAGGAGTCTCAAAACAGCTTACAAGTGCCTTCTCTTTCCTCTCCCCACAACAGACACCCTGTGAGGGAGGTGAGGCTGAGAGAGCCCTGATATTCCTGCTTGGTCAGAATAGCTTTATCAGTGCCCTGGCAAGCCCAAGGTCACCCAGCTAGCTGCATGTGGGGGAGCGCAAAATTGAACCCGGCTCACCAGATTAGAAGTCCGCACTCCTAACCACTACATCAAACTGGCTCTCTAAAACAACTAATGGAAAATTAGTTCCAAAACAACTAATGGAAAATCTCCCTAGATACCAGCACTTGTGAGGACTTTCCTTGCGTCCACTAAAAGCAGACAGTAGACAAATGCATAGCCTTTTATGGTACGTGACCTCAAAACTATTTTTCCCTGTGGAATCCCCACTGATCCAAAAAATGACATATATATCACAGACAAAACCACTGTGAAGATTCAAGTCAGATCTGATGCCACAATCAGTGAGGTGTGTGTATTCTATGAATCCAACATAGGTCACACATATTGACTGTTGAACATATACTAAATGCATTGATATTCTCTCATCATCAATCAGTGGTTTACAACATTTTTGGCAAATTCTGGTTAAGACGAATACAGAAATTCCTGATGTACTCAAAAGACAGACCTCCATTAAAGCTATGCTGTACATAATGTTTTTAATTTAAGAAAGGTCATGGCACAGTTCTCTTGGTGTTAAGAAAAACCAACGGATTTCAACAAATATTAATGCAATGCATTTAATGTTCATTTTTATGCGCAAACTTTGGAGAAATGCTAAAGCAACTGTCAAGAATACACCCAAAATAGGATATCCAGAACGTCCAGTCACTTCCTTGTCAGCACATGTCACTACTTTTTCTCTCTACAAAACTGCCAAAGATAACCCTCCTCCTTGTTTCATAGGAGAAGTTGAGTCAAGGGCCCTTCACTCTTATCTCTGCAAATCAAGAATAGTTAGATTATCAGCATTTATGATTTATTCCAGGGAAGCAAATCAGAGACATCGCAATACAACAAATTAGCCTTTGGGAAGAGTATAAATCTGTACCCAGTACATTAGGATTTTAGCTTTCTCTCCAGATAAGCACGTCAGGCCTCAACAAGGGCCAGAGCCTTCTTGGTCCTGGCCCCCACCTGGTGGAATGAGCTCCCTGAGGAGATCAGAGCCCTGCCCGAACTTCCACAGTTCTGCGGGGCCTGCAAGAGGGAGCTCCTCCACCAGGCATTTGCTTGAGGCCAACCAACTCAGAACACCTGCTGGTCCCCCCCTAGATGCCCCCCCATGACTGAAATAATTAACCTACCAATGTTACTGTTAATTGTTATTTATATTATATATGTGATACTTTACTGAAAGTTGTTTGATATTACAGTCTGTATAACGTTCCATGTAAGTTATAGAATGTTTCAAAGTAAATCGCCCAGAGATGCAAAGAAATGGGCGGTACAGAAATCCAAATAAATAAATAAATAAAATAGTGTGCTGGCTTAGGGAATGTGCCATTCCCACCTACAGCTACAGTGATACAGTCAAAGAAAAAGCATTACTGCTGCAGTTTCTGCACTTGGAACTGCCCTTCAAGAGACTGAGTGCACAGAAGTGAGTCAACCATTATATGCCTGCTCTTTTCTCTTTAACAGCAGCTGATGCTCAGTCCAACATTAAGGGTGACAATCTGTTTTTCTCTTAGTGTACCTAGTCTGGCACCAGCAATCTTTTTTAATGTTTATGTGCTTAAGTGGGCATAGGCTGGAACATTCTGAACATAGCTTTAAGCATCTGGGAATGGTAACATCAATTGTAAGGGACAACTTCATTGAAAATAGGAAACAAAAGCTGAAGTGCATTCTCTGAAACCAGCTATCTGGAGTTTAGTTTTATGACTACACTCACTATAAAACAGGAATAATCAAGCTGCAGCCCTCCAGATGTCCATGGACTACAATTCCGCTGGCAGGGGCTCATGGGAATTGTAGTCCATGAGCATCTGGAGGGCCGCAGTTTGACTGCCCCTGCTATAAAAGGACTGACCTCCCCTACTTTTCTGCAAGCAGCTGCAAATGAGCAATTTTCACATTATCAGTCCAATTTGTATCAAAACCAGAGTGAGTTTTAACTCCTCAATAAACCTTTTTACAGTTGCTAATTACGGGTACCTCAAGCTCTGCAGGAAGAGTTGCCATGTTCACCATATTTAATTAAATGATTTTGCATTACAGCATGTGATGGGGAAATGCTCCTGGAGGAAGATATGTTAGCTCACCTCTGTGCCAAACTTCACTCCTGGTCAAGAGGACTGCACCATCACACACAAGGCCATCTTCTAACTGTTCTCAGAAGTAATGTAGGATCTACTCTTTCCCTCAAATAGCTTTCCTCCCCCCCCCCAGACAAAGGGGGAGGAGGAACCCCCTAGATACCATTTTTCTTACTCACTGGGGGACCTAATCAGCTTTTTACATTGTTTCCCTTCCCAGCCTAACTGTGAGGATAAGTTAGGTTGGAAGGTAGCAACAGGCCCAAGGAAATCTTGCAGGCTTCCATGGCTGAGCAAAAGATCCAAATTCTAGTCCAGTACACTACTAGGCTGAGCCAGCCCTCATAGCAAATGTCTTCTACTAAATATTGGGATCCCCCCCCCCCAAAAAAAAAGCTATTTTAAAAACTCAGAGTTCAATATAATGTTTACAATGCTAAGGGACATTTTGGTTTTCCTTTTATTGAACCTCTCCGACTTGAATCTTAATTGCACTGAAACAAATGTTTTAATTAAATGAGGCTACAAAAAGTATATCCTAGAAACCACTTTTCATTCCCTAGGTCTTTATTTACTGCACTTGTACCTGCCTTTCACCCCAAGAGCAACAAATATCATTCTATTATCAAAGACCTGGATATAATCCTTTCTAACAGAAAGGAGCAAAAGTCCAGTAACACCTTAAAAATGAACAAAATTTGTGGAAGGTTGTGAACATTTGTGTGTCACTGCTCACTTCTTCAGATATGTGGTACACAAAGAAGTGAACAGTGACTAACAGAAGTTCATTCCCAGCCATAAATTTTGTTAACCTTTATGGCGCTACTGGACTCTTCCTCTTTTCTACTGCTACAGACTAACCCATCTTCATCTATCTCCTTGGACTAGCAGAATTAGAGGAGCAAAGAAAAGGGCCATTCACACAATCTAGAGCAGGGGTATTCAAACTGCGGCCCTCCAGATGTCCATGGACTCCAATTCCCAGGAGCCCCTGCCAGCATTCGCTGGCAGGGGCTCCTGGGAATTGGAGTCCATGGACATCTGGAGGGCCGCAGTTTGAATACCCCTGATCTAGAGCATGCCACCAGTAAAAAGTGAAGTGTAACAATGCTGGATACAATTGTCTGCTACCAAATTAAATCCAATACTGCTTAAGCACTACCACTTATGCAGCTTTATTCCAAACCCCTTATCTGTAGTGAATTATTCTGTGTTTATTTTGCAATCTACACATACAATTTACAGCTGTTCTTTCAACAGTTTCTTCTATAAAATGCCAATTCAATGAGTTCTTTATACGGTCACATGCTTTAATTTGGTAGGTAAAGGTATCCCCTGTGCAAGCACCGAGTCATGTCTGACCCTTGGGGTGACGCCCTCTAACGTTTTCATGGCAGACTGAATACGGGGTGGTTTGCCAGTGCCTTCCCCAGTCATTACCGTTTTACCCCGCAGCAAGCTGGGTACTCATTTTACCGACCTCGGAAGGGTGGAAGGCTGAGTCAACCTTGAGCAGGTGCTGGGATTGAACTCCCAGCCTCATGGGCAGAGCTTTCAGACTGTATGTCTGCTGCCTTACCACTCTGCGCCACAAGAGGCTATTTCTGAGAGCTACGCACAAAGTACACATCAGCTGTAGCTGTTGTTTTCATAGGATACCAGGTCACAAATATCATGTTGAGGATTTCCAGGTGCAAGGATCTTGTTTATTTAATTTGTGCTTTTTCATGGCTGGTTTTTTTTCAAATACAAAACCAAAGCATGCACTCTCCTTCAGCACCATACAACTTAACCACTGTGCTGGCAGTAAGGCCTCAAAGGAAACATGCTTTTTTTGTTTGGGATAGTTTAATGCTATATACTGTCTCTAAAGATGGTTGGAAAGTTCCAGTTGGTTCAAAATTCAACAGCAACACTGCTGGATGACAGGAAATTTAGCTTGCCAGAATGAGCGGCCAAATCAACTCTGGAAGACATTTAAAGTGCTGGTTCTTAGCTTTAAATCCTGGACAGTCTAGAGACAGCCGACTCCTGGTTCCCATATGAAGCTGTCCAATGACTGAAATCTTCAGAGGCACAGCTACATTTGTCCTCACTTTTAGAGGTAAGACAGAGGCAGAGAGGTCTGCATCTTTTCACCAGTCTCATGCCAGAAATGTACACAGGATCAAGCTGGTCAGGTTTTAGGGGTGAAAATATCTTTATTTCCTAATCTTTTAACAATTAGAATGCTGCATTATTAGTTTGAGCCTTGTTTTATGCTTGCTTCTGCTTTTAGTCTGCCACTACACTGGTATTTTTGTTCTCCCCGTTTTTCTTACACTCTTATCCTGCTATTATTACTTTTGAAATAATGGGATTCTTTTAATTTCAGTAAACCGCCTTCTGAGCTTTCAGCTGAGAGTACAGAGTACAATTCGGGGGGGGGGGAAGACACAAAGTTTTGACTTCATTACTTTGTTCTAGATTTGGTTAGGCATCCATTCTTCATAGCCAGTGTGGGCATTATCCACAATGATAGCAAGCAAAACTAGTTTCCATAATGAGACAACATGTATTAGTTCTTTTATGCGTGCATGCAAATGAAAGTGTATACCCTGAATAAAACTGAATCAGTCTTAAGGGTGTCCCTGGATTTGAACTTTCTTTTGCTGCTTTAGACTAACACAGCTAGTCACCTAAATCTACCTCAGAGTTTTTACTATCAGGATAAAATGCAAGAGAGAACAGTTGCTCTGGGCTCCCTCTGAAAAGGAAGTTGGGGTATAAATGAAGAAAGTAACCAACATATCCAAGTCTTTCCACCAGATAAATAGATTCAGGTGGGTAGCCGTGTTGGTCTGAAGCAGCAGAACAAACTTCAACTCCAGTGGCACCTTTCAGTAGTCTTAAAGGTGCCACTGGACTCAACCTTTGTTTCACCAGAGAAATTTAACTGAGCTGAAGTATTCAATTAAGAGAAAAAATATAAAAGCCCCACTTAATATTCTTCAAATATGAAAACAGACTTATAAATTATTTTACTGGAATAATATTTTAAGATGCAATTAATCTCTTTTAAATTGTTAACAGATTAAGATGCTGAAAATAGCCGATTTCTTTGGCAAATCCAAAGAAATATTGCAAATGGAAAGTGTTCTATAAATAGAATAATGGAAAATTTCCTGTCCACTGCTGCTTATGCCAATATTCAAAAGTTATTTTCAAGCTTGACTCCTATCAATGTAAACAACTTTAGCTCACTGTTAGTGATTCAATGCATTGAAGAACCATGGATCCAGTTTTAAAAAATAAAACCAGCAAATTAAGCAGCTTAAAGGGAAATATTTAACCTACTGATAAGAGTTCACTTATTTTTGACAGCTTTTGTTCCTCTTGTTCTTTCTATCCTTCCGCCTACTCTATTGTAGAATAACATTCATTTTCTGTCAATCATGTCTTAATAAAGCAATGGGATATTAAGCCAGTCTAACACTTTGAGACTCTGCTAATAAACATAATTGTCCTATGATTTATTCAATTTCTCTTGCACAGTATTTCTAATTTTAACTTGAATAATGCTAGCATAAGTATCCTAGTGCCTAATTCAAATGGACACTGAAGCTGACTGAACTGACTTAAAGAAAAATTACTTAATAAACTACCAGAACTACAGTTTAAAAAGGCTGCACATGGCCCCTATGGCAGTGTGATGTAGCCCTTGAGGCACTGCTTCACTCCACTGGTCTCAGGACATGATTGAGATATGCAACCACCAGGCACACCATATGGTTTCACCTGTGTTCAGACAGACTAGTGCTGGCCTGCTGGCTGGCAGCCTATAAAGCAGACATGAATCAGGGCTGTCCAACATTAAGACCTCGGTCCTTAGAGAGCTAAGCTTGGTGAAGTGGCTGACTCAGCAGTGAGTCATTTTGCATGCCACAGCATCAGACCGCTCCATTCCTATTCCATTCAATTAGCAGCACAGGCGTTCAGGAATGCAGAGAACACAAGAAAGCGAGGCACAATGGAGCAGAGATCTCAAGCATGCAAGGTGAAATCGGGGGTTGTTTAAAGTAGCAACGGGTGGTTCTGTGGTAGTGAGGAATTTTTGGGCAGTAAAGGGGGCACCAGTCTGACTCTTCCTGTTGTGGCTGCACTGAGAAGAAAAAGCCATGCTGTGCTGCATGTCTGTGCCCTGCCCATTGCTTCCTGTACTCTCCTGCCTGTTTTGGTTCCCAAGAAGAGCTTGTTGCAGACTTGACCTCTTACTAGACTTGTAATTTCTATGGTGGCCAAGAAGAGACAAAATAGTCTTCCCCTTGCATTATCACTGGGTTCTGATAATTGGATGCAGTATACGGGGGTGGGGATTTTAGGCCTCATTGTTCTTGTGCAGGAGATTTCAAAATAGCAGTCTCCACTGCTTCCCTGGGTGCAACACACCCTTCCCAGATCCTACAGGTTAGTAGTTAGTAGTTTTTTCCCCAGATACATTTTCATGAAGGAGGGGGGCTGCTTCATCTGTTTGTGTGTGTGGAGGGGGTTGTGAAGTCTCCTGGGGCCCCATCCCCTCTGCTGGCTGAGTTGTACCCTCCTCAGGCTCTCTGCGTGTCTCCAGCGTCTCTTCGTGCACCATCCTCCATCCACACCTTCCTCCTCGTCCTACCTGCACCCAACCCTGACTGTCTCCCTCACCTCTGCTTTATCTCTTGCCCCATTCCCACTCCTCCTTTGCCCCTCCAGTGCAGTTTCAAAGCCGCTCCTCCATGCCCAACCCTCTCCCTTCCCTTGATACCCAACTGTTTAACCTTTCAGCCCTGCTGGCCCACTGATGCCATCTTGCCCAGCCAGCCTCTGCATTCAGGATGTTGGGGCTACCTGCTGCCTCCCTGCACTCCTGGAGCTCCACATGGGGGCCAAGCATAGCAACTCTTCCCCTGCAGCCTCCCCTCTGGCCGGAAAGGCCAGCCCTGGTGGCTGTTCCTCTTCAGGATGGGGTGGCTGTGGCAAGCAGCCATTCCCCTGGGTTGGTGTATCGACATGGCAGCTTCAGTACTGCCCAGGTGAAGCAGGCCAGCTTGAGCTGCTCCGCGGTCAGAGAAGGGGGTGGGGCCTACTGGAGAAGGCCTGGATGCCAAGGAGACAGCAGGAACCGCTGGTTTAAAGCATGGGGCGAATCTGATTGTGGCTTACACCTTGATTAAATAAGAAAACCCACTGTCCATATGCCTATGCAAACCACTAGCCTGTGAAACCCTGCCTTAAAACTTTCAACCCTGTCATAAACAGCTATCTCTGGCCCTGGGTGGCAAAATTACAATGTCCAAATAGATACATTTCTCTAGCGGTACCTTGGCCGACAGGTGTTACCCATGAGGCCACAGCCTCTGACCTTAGTGAGCCATTTAAGAAACATCAACTAACAACCAGCACACAAATGACTATATTTATTGTAAAATCTTTTAAAAGACAAATGACTTTTAAAAAACAGGTGAACTTATTACAACTAAGTCTTCAGTTTTACATGACAGCAGCATTAGCCAAGGCAAGAAAAATATTTAAAAGCCCTAGAAATCAACATAAACCTCTTAAGGTATGGATTCTGAAGCATCAGTCAGAGAGTTAATAAAATATCAATTTAAATAGTTTTTAAATAAAAATCTCTACTAAACTACAACTATATCCCAAAAAAACCTCAAACCTTATTTTTTTTTAGATCACAGCCTTCAAAAGTTAGTAAACATTCACTAACAGAATAGCGTTAGCCTATTTTTCCAGGAAGGGCCTGATGCAAACTACAGATAAAAACTGTAAGGACAGAAAAAGATGAGTACAGCACACCAAAGAAGCAGTAACAATACGACCCAGAGGAAAGGTTAATTGGTAAAATGCCAGGATACCTCAAGTCTCTATTGCTAGCAAGAGTCTCTTCAGGAGGCTATTCCCATTGAAACTCCATCAAAAGGATTCAAAACCTTATAGATTTGCTGTAGTGAACTTTGGGCTTTATGTTGCCAAATTCTTAACCTATCACATAATATAATATGATCTCTGTAAGGCTGTTAAACAGAAATCTATCAATTGCAGGAACTATAAAGGGCAAAGGATATACGGACTTCAAAGATTATCCTGTCACAAGAAAAAACCTGCAATGGTCTATATACAGCTCAATTTTAATTGATAAAGTCAATAAAATCAGATCTTTATATTTTGCCTTTTAACTTTTACATTTGTGAAGGCCCACAAAATGACCCTAATATGGCATTTACTATGTTTTCTTTCCATCCTGACAAACTTTACTCATGCGTTATGCTGCCGTGTCCACTGAACTATTGTTATATTCTCTGTGTCCCTCATAATTAGAAATATAACCATGGTAATATTGATAATTATTTTATTTTTGTATACCACTCTTGCCAAATTCCAGCAAGTTTTGTCAATTTCAAGGAAATATACCAAAAGAAAAAGTGTAGATGTTGGAACAGTAGTGTTAACAAAAAGCAACATACAAAGTTGACAATACTGAATCAGACTGTCAATCAAGGTCAGTATTCTCTACTCAGACTGGGAGTAGGTCTCCAGGATATTTTTAACTAGAGATGCCAGGGATTGAGTCTGGGACCTTCTGCATGCTAAGCGGAGGCTCCACTGAGCTACTGCTCCTCTTTACCATACAAGCTAGGAAAAGCTGGTATAATTTACTTATTGTCTTCTGAACTTTTCTGCAGTTTTCTGGAGATAAGATTGTTGCAGGTTTAATCAAGATACACATCCAAAATTCACAAATCAGCATAACAATTCCTTTGTTCTATTATTTTTATAATCAAGACAGCCATTATAAACTTGTTATTTCTTTCATTTATGTAAAGTACACTAGAAAGACTTTAGAATGAAAAGCCCATGTATCTGACACTAGCTAAAAACTTTATCATAACAAAATTATGATAATGATTCACCAGTGTTCACGAGTATCTGTATCGTCCATTTTATGTAAACCACCCTGAGCCTTTGGAGAGGGCAGCATTATAAATATAATAAATAAATTATAATCTTAAAGTTTAACATGAGCTCAGTTTCTAATAGATTTCACACAACTACCCCCAATTATGGATATGATGAAGGGCTACTCGATTCTCCTATTAAGATAATTCTGTCTCTGTCATGTCCAACTATACCTATTTTTAATTGTGCAAATAGTAATATGACTTTTGGCTGAAGTTCAAGTTAAATAGCAGTCAGATTTCAAAGGAAGGAAAAGCATACCACAAAATATTTGTTTTCACTTTCTAGTTGCTACCATGTAACCTCATAAGCCCCAAAAGCTCAAACTGAATTCATTTCCTTAAAATCACCCTTTAATTTAATTTCTACTTTCAGTCTTGTATGTATCATGGAGGAAAAGACAGGGCAAAAATTGAATGATATCTAACTACAAAATTGGGCAAATCTTATGAAATGTTCCAAAAGCCAAATGCAGAAGCTGCGACCTCCAAATTAGGATAGTAGTTTGCTGTGCACATTTTGAAAAGACTGAACATTAAAAGATTTAAATCTTATTACAAGTAGTTTGACTTAGAAAATGTTGTTTGTACTGATGGCACTACAGAATGTAGTTTATTTTATTCCATTGTTAAGCATACAGTTTGTTTGAGGGGAATCTTACAGAAGGCTACTAGCAAAAACAAAGAGACAAATGCTTCACTATGCGTTCCTGGTTTTAAAAGCTGTTCAAATGCATTTGATACAGTATTTTAATGTTACAAAAACACCTACCTTTTTCTATGAAGATTACTTTTGAAAATGCATACAACAGCCCTTCACACAGAAATACCCATCATGCACAATAACAGACCTGTTGTTTAATCATTCACATTCTGTGCTAAATACAAGGGTTCTAACTTTCACAGACCCTTGAACCCAAAATGCTGGGATTAAACACAAAAGCCATTTTTGATTTTTCTCATGACCACAGCTTTTAAGAATTTACCTAGACATGAAATGTTTGGTGACTAAAAACAAAAATTTTCTTCTTAAAAAACAGGCTAGCTTCAACAATGGGAGTAAGAATCTAACGGTCAGAAAGCAATCCATAACTGGTAAAAAAAGTCACTCCTACACAAGATATATCTGTTATATCTATTATATTACATACCTACACACGCTAAATAAGTAAATAAGCATACCTAATAATACATTAAATATAAAATCTGCAAACCGAAAAGGGCACACAAACAGATTATAGCTGTTAAATAAGAGGGGCAACACACCGTACCATAATGCACATTCAATGGTCTTTAGACGTAGATTTCCCTGCAAAAGCACATTGAAAGTGCATTGCCCCACTGTGTTCAGAATCTGAGCCCAGTAATTTAGGCTTAAGGCTGGTCGCTCTATAAGGAAAGCCCTGCGGCAGGAAGCGACCAAGCTATCACGGCCCAGTCCTGGAGGGAGCAGGATCCCAAGGGGCGGCCGAGAAAAACCCAATTCTGGGAGAAGGCGAATTCCAAGGCAATCCCACCCCCCGCCCGGCCAAGAGAGTGGGCCTTACCCCGACCGTGGCCAGACGTCGACGACCCTCCAGGGCAGAAGGCCTGGGCCCAGGGCAAGTCTCCCGCACGCCGCCGCCCTCGCCCGGCCAGGAGTGCCCGGGTCTCCCGCTCGCCCCCCGCCCCGCGCGGCGGAAGGAAAATGGCGGCCACAGTGACGTCACGGAGCCTTTCGACGTCACCCGATTATTGGCCACCGCCGGGACGGCGGGGAAGGGGAGGTCAGGGGCGCCCCCCTTTCCTCCAGGCCCTCCCTCGGCCAGACCCCCATCCGCCCTCGGGGAGAGCAGGTTTCGGGGCCGCTCCCCGATAAACAACGCCCGCCCGCCCGCCTTCCTTCCTTTCCTCCCTTCCTCGCCGCCATTTTCCCCAACCGCCGCCCGTGATCCCGGGAGATCTCCAGGCCGCCCCTGGAGGTTGGCAAGCGCCGGCCCGGCCCTCCTCACTCACCACAGAAGAGGCGAGGCGGCTCCGAGCGGGGGGGGAGGGGAAGGCGGAGGGGGGTCCAGGCGCCCCGCTGTCGTCGCCGCCGCCTCAGCCGAGGCGAGCCGCCGCCATTTCCTCTTTCCTTCCCGATTCCTCTCAGCGACGCCGGGCGCGGGAGGGGGAGAGAAACGCGCGGCCTCCGTCCGCCTCGATGCTCGGAGAAACCCGCCGTCAAAATGGCGGCGGGGAGCAGCGCGCGCGAGACTGAGATTCTTTAAAAAAAAAAAAAAAAAGGGTCCACTCTCGTTCTCGCGCGCGCGCGCGCACGGCGTTCCCTTGGGCCGCCGGACCTCTCGCGCAGGCGCGGAGAGGAGGACCGGTGGGGGAGGGGGCCTGAGAAAGCGAGAGCGGCCCGAGGAGGTGCTGTTGCTATGCGAAAGAGAGGAACGCGGGGCGGAGCAGGACTCGGCTCGCCTGCGCCCCCTCTGGCGGGGAGGAGAAAGCGCTTTCCTTAGGATTTGGAGGTGGAGGTGGAGGTGGTGGTGGTGGGGGGTGGAAATTGCCTTCAAGGCACAGCGGATTGATCGTGCCCCCCTGGGTTTTTCAAGGCACACGGATGCCAGCCTCCAGGTGGGACCCGGAGGACCCCCCCCCTCATCTCCACACTACAGAGAAAATGGCTGCTTTGGAGGGGGGGACTTTACAGCACTGTACCCCACTGAGGTCCAGGGATGCCAGCCTCCATCTCTTGGAATACCAGCTCATACCCAGCCCACAGAGATCAGTCCCCTGGAGAAACTGGCTGCTTTGGAGCCCACTGAAGTCCCTTTGTGGCACTGAAGCCCACGGAGGTCTCTGGCCCCTTCAGGCTCCATCCCCAGATCTCCAGCAGTTTCCCAAACTCGATCTGACAATCCAATTCCCCCGTCTTCTGGCAACCCTACCAAGACAGTAGCACAACAATTGAGTCCCATAGCACCTTTAAGACCAACAATGTTGGTCTTTACAATGTTTGTGGTTTTCATGTACATTTTATGTGGCAGTCCGATTTTTGCAACTCCCCCTTCAAACCTATGTACTGCCTTATACTGAACCAGACTCTTGGTCTGTCTCATAGAATAGAATCATAGTCGGAAGGGGCCATACAGGCCATCTAGTCCACCCCCCTGCTCAACGCAGGATCAGCCAAAAGCATCCAAGAAAAGTGTGCATCCAACCATTGCTTGAAGACTGCCAGTGAGGGGGAGCTCACCACCTCCTTAGGCAGCCTATTCCACAGTCTCCTTCGTGCTGTCTGCTCCGACTAATTATGCCTCATCGACACACATGTGAAGCAATGTAGCACTGAATCAGATTGTGGGTCCCTCGAGGCCTGTATCTACTCAAACCAGCAGCTGCTCTCACAGTTCTCAGGCAGAGGTCTTTCGCATTACCCCGATACTTGGTCCTTTTTACTGGAGATGCTGGGACCTTTACTAGCCATCTTCAAACACAGCTGCACAGCTACTTTTCATAGATGCATTAGGCTGATTCTGAATTGAGCAGGGAGTTGGACTAGACTAGAGGGCCTGTCGGGCCTCTTCCAAGTCTATGACTCCAAAATGGCTGCCTAAGAAGGTGGTGAGCTCACTGGTGGTCTTTGAGCAGCAGCGGAACAGATCCTTCTCCTGGATGCTTGAGGCTGATCCTATATTGAGCAGGGGGCTGGACTAGGACAGGGGTAGTCAACCTGTGGTCCTCTGGATGTTCATGGACTAAAATTCCCATGAGCCCCTGCCAGCGTTTGCTACCTCTGGACTAGGAAACCTGTCTGGCCCCTTCCAATTCTATACCTGTGTGCCAAACAGGTGCTCTACCACTGAGCCACAGCCCCCCACAGCTGCAGCTCTTCAGTCTCAGGTTGTGCTCACAGAAGGGCAGTTATTTGTTCTTTGCTTATAGGTGCCATGAATGGACTTGCATTCCATAGAGAAGGCCAACTGGAAGGCTTTGTTATCACAAAGTGAACCAAGAAAATGATTAGTAGATGCCACTTTGTCTCAAAGAAGTAGCCCTTTTCAGGTCTGTAGCCCCAGAATAAAGCTGGAATCCAGTGGCACCTGTTGTTGTTGTTAGGTGCGAAGTTGTGTCCGACCCATCACGACCCCATGGATCCCCCAGGCCTTTCTGTCCTCTACCATTCCCCGGAGTCCAAATTTTATTCAAGGTGTCAGCATTTATGTGGACACTTCTTCAGGTATACACATTATCTCAGATATCCTCAAATCAAGTTTCTGAAGCAGGGACATGATTATATCAGTGGTTGGACAGGAGAGGCAGAGGCTAAGATATTTACATGACTGGGAGGAGAAAAATCTCATTCATGTCACCCTGAACACCTGAGGTTGGTGATCCCCAGCACAAGAGATTCACCTGGCCTCAGCCCGGTGAAGTGAGCTCCTGGAAAAACAAGGGGTTCTGCAGGAACTAATGCAGTTCCACAAGGCCTGCAAAACAGAGCTCTTCCACCAGGCTTTGGGTTGAGGCCGGGTTTTTGGTTGCCCCTCCTCCTCTAGAATGTTCCATATCCCCGCTCCTCCAATCTTGCTAACACCTTTTATCTGGTGTTATCGGGAGATTGGCTAGGAGGGGAAGGAAATACTTTATGTTTTGTCAATTTTAAATTTCTATTCAGAATTCTGATGTTAACCGCTGGCAAGCCAGATGTGCCAGGCTGAGCTTCAGCCTCCAAGCATGATGAAATAAAATTAATAAATGAAATATTTATTTATTATTAATTATATTTATAAACCGCCCTCCCATCAATCTTTCCTCAGTGGCCTGTCCCTGAATGAGAATATACAGTAATAAACAATTAAACATTAATATGCAACGTACACCATCAATGAGGCAACAAAATAAATCATAACTTCCTTCCCCAATATAATATTATCAGTATACGAACACTAATATATCTTCATTTGGAACGCCGTTCGTCACTACGGACCAACTAGCCTTATACGGCCGGCCCCTGGAGATTGGCAACCCCGATGGGACTGGATGGCCGACGCAGGCCGGCCTCCCCCTCCTCGCCCTCCTCGAAGAGCCGCTCTAGGCTTCTCCTCCCGCCCCCTCTAGGCCTCCCTCCGCCTCCTCTCTATGCCCCGCGACCTTTTCCCCGAGCGCCGCGATTGGCTGGCGGCGGCAGCGCCGAGTTCTCGCGAGAGCAGCGGAGGCCGAGGGAACCCGCGCGAGGGAGGGGGCGGAGCGGTCCGGGCGGCGGCGGCGGCGGCGGTCTGAGGCGGCGGGCTCGCTCGGTGAGCAAAATGGCGGCGGAGGGGAAGGTGGGTGGGCGCGCGAGGGAGGAGGCGGCGGAGGCTGCGGGCAGGGGCGGGAGCGCCTCTCTGGGAGGCCGCCAGCCAGCCAGGCCGGCCGGCCTGCCTGGTGGCGACAGCGACGACGACGGGCCCGCCCCCCGCTCGGGCCTGCCGCGCTCCAGACAGAGAGAAGCAGGAAGCCGCCGAGCCCCGGGCCCGCTCCAGGAGGAAGCCCGCCTGATTCGGGCGCTGGGCCGGTTCCGCGGCCGGCGAGGCCTCTGGGGCGGCGAGTCGCGGGGCGGGATCCTGAGCGGAGCGGCCTTCGCAGGGATAGGCGGCTGGAGAGACGCGCAGGGGAGGGGAAGCCTGTCACTGGCTGCGCGCCGCGGGGACTGCAGGGAACCTGCACGGTCACAGCCACTGAGCCCTGTTGTGCCGACTGGCTGGGCGCTGCGTGGGACGGGAGGCTGGACTGGACTGGAGGGACCCTTAGTGATCTGACCCAGCAGGGCTCTTCTGAGGATCTTATGAAAGCCTCGGGCTCTGTGCCCTGTGGTTGGCCCTCCAGAACAATTGGCTGGCCCCTGTGTGAGACAGGAGGATGGACTAGATCAGGGGTAGTCAAACTGCGGCCCTCCAGATGTCCGTGGACTACAATTCCCAGGAGCCCTGCCAGCGAATGCTGGGAATTGTAGTCCATGGACATCTGGAGGGCCGCAGTTTGACTACCAATGGACTAGATGGACCACTGGTCAGATCCAGCAGGGCTCCTGATCTTCTCACGAAGGCCTCGGTTTCTCTGCCCTGTTGCTGGCCCTGCAGAGGAACTGGTTGGCCACTATGTGGGATAGGAGGCTGGACCCTCACTGGTCTGACCCAACAGGGCTCTTCTGATCTGCTTATGAAGGCCTCTCTGCCCTGTTCTTGGCTGTCCTCCAGAGGAACTGGCTGGCCACTGTGTAAGACAGGAGGCTGGACTACATGGACCACTGAGGTTCTTTTGAAGACTTGAAGGCTGCTAACCTGGGTGACTGAGGGGAACCTCCACATTCAGAGGCACTAATCCTCTGAATCCCAGAGCCTGGAGGCAATATTAGGTCAAGGTCTAGGGTTCTATGCCCTGTTGTTGGACCTCCAGATGAACTAGATGGCCCAGTGGTTTAACCCAGCAGGGCTCTTCTTATGTTCCCAGTCCTGCTGGGGATGAGATAGATAGCCGTTTGGACGGCCTACAATAGGACACAGAGGTCAGTGGATATTAGCCATGGTGACTGAGGGGAACCTGCATATTCAGAGGCACTGGACCTCTGAATCTCAGAACCTGGAGGCAACATCAGAAGAAGGCGTTCTGTGCCCCGTTGGCCCTCTGGAGTAACTAGGTGGACCACTAGTCTGATCCAGCAGGGTTCTTATTGTTTGTTTGCACTTTTATTCCACTGCTCCCAACCAGCATCTCGTGGAGGCTAACAACAATAAAAAAAATAAAACAATCGAATCCCTACTCTGCCATTCAAGCTTTGTTTCTTGGACCAACCGTACTCTCTCATACTCTCAAATTTTATTTTTGCGTTTATATACCGAACTTCCCTTGCGGCTCAGCGTGGTTTATAAAGACCACGAACTGTGTAATAAGGTACAATATAAGATCAGTAACTATAATCAACAATAAGCATAACATAAGCAACAGTAGAACATGTATTTGCAGGTAACATTACGACCGCAACCCCTCAGAGTGGCCATATCTGAATGGGAGGGGGTTCTGGGGGCCCAATAGATTGTTGTCACTGACCTCAATCAAATGCCTGGCAAAAGAGCTCCATTTTGCAGGCCCTGCAGGACTGTGTTAGCTCCGATGGCCCAGGGAGCTCATTCCACCAGCTGGGGGCCAGGACACAGAATGACCTTGCACCGGTTGAGGCCAAACGTGCTTCCATGGGGTCAGGGATCACTGGCCAGTTAGCACTGACCGAGCACAGTGCTCTTTGGGGGGCATTGGAAGTTCACCATGTTGGGTCACTATCAATGATGCATGCTACCTCGGGACAGTAATACAATTACTTAGCTTTCTTTTAGAATCCTTACAAATGCCTGTTTTCTTTCATGAGTTTCATTCAGTTCTCAATCTCCCTTTTCTTGCCAGTGAGGGACAAGAATGAGTTATGCAGAAAAACCCGACGAAATCACGAAAGACGAGTGGATGGAAAAGCTCAATAACTTACACATCCAGAGAGCTGACATGAATCGCCTGATTATGAACTATCTTGTTACAGGTAACTGTCAACGAATGGCTTTAAAAAATGTATTTTCTTTACTGTGACCTATTACACAGGCTGCAGACATCTTCTAAACTGGTGCCTAAACAGTACAGTCTTGAGAATGAGGTTAACCGTGGTGTATTATTTAAGCATAATGTGTTTTTTAATGATGGGTTTTCGTTATTAAAAAAACAAAATTAATAGTTTATTTTCCGAGCTACCTGGGGCAGTTTCCCTGGAGGGTTGGAATAAACATTTGCTAAATCTCTGCAAACCGTGATAAGTGGACCTTGGGCTCTTCCACTTGTGCAATAAAATTCAGTAGGGAAGGCATAAGAACATCAGAAGAGTCCTGCAGGATCAGACCAGTAAAATTCAATAGCAAAGGCGTAAGAACATCAGAAGAGTCCTGCATGATCAGACCAGTAATCCATCCAGTCGAGGTTTCCTGTCTCAAACAGTGGCCAGTCAGTTCTTCTGGAGGGCCAACAACAGGGCAGAGAGGCCGAGGCATTCATAAGAACCTCAAAAGAGCCCTGCTGGATCAAACCAATAGTTCATCTAGTTCAGTATCCCATCTCACACAGTGGCCAACCGGTTCATCGGGAAACTCAGCAACAGGGCATAGAGGCTGAAGGGTAACCCTGATGTTGCCTCCTGGCACTGGGATTCAGAGCTTGACTCCCTTTGAACATGGTGCTTCCTTTTAGTAACCACTGATGGACATATCCTCATTGAATCTGTCTAATCCCCATTTAAAGCTGTCTACACCTGTGGCCACCACTCCATCCTCTGGAAGTGAATTCTACATTTTAATCACTTGCTGTCTAAAGAAGTATTCCCCAAGTCAGCACGTGTCACTACTTTCTCTCTGTGCAAAACTGCCTGCCAACGATAACCCTCCTCCTTGTTTCATAGGGAAAGGTGGGTCAAGAGCCCTTCACTCCTACAAAGGTGCTGAGTTCCCACCCATCTTTGTTTGCAAATAAAGAATAGTTAGGTTATCGGTTAGATTCTTATTCAGGTGGTTCTTACATTTCAGAGGGCTTTAAAGAAGCAGCCGAGAAGTTCCGGATGGAGTCTGGGATTGAGCCCAGTGTTGATTTGGAGACCCTGGATGAAAGAATAAAAATCCGAGAGATGATCCTCAAAGGTCAGATTCAGGAAGCCATCGCACTAATCAACAGCCTCCACCCAGAACTGTTAGACACGAACCGGTATCTTTATTTCCATTTGCAGGTAAGGATCCGCATGAAACCAGTTTGATTGCATGAATCAGATTGCAAAGGAAGGTTGCCTTTTCATGGGGAGCTTGTAGGTTATGTCTTTATGCACTTTGCCAGTGTTAGGAGTGTATGTTAAGAACCTGGCTGCCGGTCGTATTCTTGAATGTCTCCTTCCTCTTCTCTCTCCTGTCCTTGGAGCTGATGATTCCCTTCCATATGGGGCAGGATATGAGCTTCCTCGAGTCATTGCTCACTTCTCTCTCAGTGACTCACACAAGCTCCTACCCTGCCCCATATTTTGTTAGTCTTTCAAGTGCCACTGGACACGTGCTCTTTGGTATCTGATGAAGTGAGCAGCGACCCATGAAAGCTTATCCCCGGCCAAAAATGTTGGTCTTTAAGGTGCCACTGGACTCTTGCGCTGTTTGATATCTGAAGAAGCGTGCAGTGCCCTGTGAAGGCTCCTCTCCTGCCACAAATTTTGTTAGCCTTTAGGTGCTACTGGATTCTTGCTATTTTCTACTGTTGCAAACCGATTAACACTGTCCTGTTTGAAAGTCTTATGGTACAATGCACGAAGAACTTAATGCACTGTTATCTTCAATGTTGCCCACTTAACCTCTCTTACGTTTCGGCCTATGCAGCAACAGCATTTAATCGAGCTGATTCGGCAGCGGGAGACAGAAGCCGCCCTTGAGTTTGCTCAGACGCAACTAGCGGAACAAGGGGAGGAGAGCAGGGAATGCCTGACAGAGATGGAGCGTACCCTGGCCCTGCTTGCTTTTGATAACCCCGAGGAGTCGCCATTTGGGGATCTGCTCAACATGATGCAGAGACAGAAAGTAAGTTTCCGGTGTCTCGTAGCGGCTAAAATTTCACGTTGCATCAGTTTTTTTTTTTTTAACCAAAGAGTCTCTTCAGGTTTTGCTCAAAGCAAAGCTGGCCTTTTCACCACTTGCACCACTACATTTTGCACCCCGTTTTTTTTTCCTATTAGAAACATCAGCCCAAAGCTTTAGGATGCTTAGGGCTGGTCCTGCGTTGAGCAGGGGGTTGGACTAGATGGCCTGTGTGGCCCCTTCCAACTCTATGATTCTATGATTCTGTGATATAAAAGGGCTGCAAGATTGAAAAAGATCTTATGGAATGGGGTTTCACCTCTTCTCCAGAACCCTCACAAAAAGTAATGGTCTTCAAAAGGGACTGGAGGGAGTAGCAGAAATAGCATCCACTGGGAAAGGTGCTGTTCTTTGAGGCAAGTCTTTGGATTGGATCCAGATTAAATTTGTACTTACATCCTGTTTCTTGCCAAAGAGCCCCTCTCGAGTCATTCTTTGGGGTCCCCTACCCCCGGGAACAGCCCTGGGTAGTTTTCCCTGAAGATCACCTGTCACATAGGGGCCATGATTGTAGTCCAACCCCCTGCTCAACTCGGCATCACCTTAAAGCAGGGGTAGTCAAAACTGCGGCCCTCCAGATGTCCATGGACCACAATTCCCAGAAGCCCCTGCCAGCGAATGCTTTCAGGGGCTTCTGGGAATTGTAGTCCATGGACATCTGGAGGGCCGCAGTTTGATTATCCCTGCCTTAAAGCATCCAGAAGTACTTGCCCAGCTGCTGTGTCAAGTCTGTCAGAGAAGGCACCACCTCCTTAGGCAGCCCATTCCACTGCTAAACTACTCTGCATTTCTCCCCCTGATATCTAGTCGGTACTGTTCTACATCCCATTAATGCACGTCCTATCTTCTGCTTGGTGAAGAGGGCCAGCTCTCTTAGTGTAGAGCGCCAGCTTGGTGTAGTGGTTAGGAGTGCAGACTTCTAATCGGCCAAATTTCTTGCTGGCTTACTAGATGGGCTAAATGATAAATCCGACCAGGAAAAACGTGTGTTTTTGTTAGCAGATACTAATTCATTTGTTTCTAACAAAATGTCATTATTTGCCCTTGCAGCAAAGAAAATAAGGGCCAGAGTGGTGCTGCAGAGAGCAAGTACCTAGAGGAGCTATAGGATAGGTGGACATATGTAGTCCGGAAATGTTTTTATGATGTTAAGTGATTGTTGTCTGAGATTGCACATTCTTTTTATTACTGATTTGAAATGTTTTAAATCCTTTTATAAATCCTTTTATATTTTCCTTTTGTATTGTAATGGCCTATGGCTACATGCAATAAAATCTGACTTGACTTGACTTCTCATCTGGCAAGTCGGGTTAGATTCCCCGCTCTTCCCCTACATACAGCCAGCTGGGTGACTTTGGGTTCACCACAGCACTGATGAAGCTGTTCCGATCAAGTAGGAATATCAGGGCTCTCTCAGCCTCACCTCCCTCACAGGGTGTCTGTTGTGGGTAGAGGAAAGGGAAAGCGAATGGAAGCCGCTTTGAAACTCCTTTAGGTACAGGAAAGCGGCATATAAGCAACAACTCTGCTGCTGCTGTTGCCAACAGGAACTGCTCCCTGCCCTCACTTGAATCCTTCTGGCACTCCTCAATAAACATGTATGGTACTGACCTGAGTTTTTCTTTTCTAGGTGTGGAGCGAAGTGAACCAGGCCGTTCTAGACTACGAAAACCGCGAATCGACCCCCAAGCTGGCGAAATTACTGAAGCTACTACTGTGGGCTCAGAACGAGCTGGACCAGAAGAAAGTAAAATATCCCAAAATGACAGACCTTAGCAAGGGGACAATTGAGGAACCCAAGTAAAACATGTGCAGGTGGACAGTGACCCCCTCGGAACTGCACAGCGCTCTACAATTTTAATCAGTCTGTGACTGAGATATTTTTACTACAGTTCAGGACTTGGCGATTTGGTTGTGTGTGGGGTTTCTTTTTTTTTGTTTGTTTTGTTTTGTTTCTCGGCAAGCGTACTTAAAGGGAGACGGGTCCCTTTTTAACTGCAGCAAGCGAGCATTGAGAAACGCATCGTGTCACTTTGACCACCCGACTTAGGCTATGCACTGTCATGCGTTCTTAGCAGAAACAAAACGTGGTGCGCGCTCTCTATCTTTAAATATATATATATACATATATATATGTGTATGTGTGTGTATATATATATATATATGTACTGTGCTCAAGGTTTGTAATGGCTGGCTACCAAGCTTGCTTTGGCAGCCACCAAATTAATGTTGAAACGCTTGGCGACTCTCAGTTCAATTTAACCTGTCTTTTCACTCGCATCGATGACGCTTTTCTCTGTGTTAATTTATAGCCGAACGAGCATTCCCTATTTAAAGACTTAGCGGTCGGTCGAGCGTTCATTTTGTACAACCTCACGGGGGCAGCGTTTGTTTTCTGCATAGGATATATAGCGTAGGAAGCTTGTCTGCTGTAATAGAAGGCCATCCCCCACCCCCACCCTGCTTTTTACACCTTGGTTTATTTATATATATATATATATGTGGGGCTGAATGTTAGGATGGGCCTAGCTCTCTCAAGTATTGCTGACAAAGGTTTGTTTGTTTCTCTTTTTTTGGGGTGGCAGTTTTCAAGGTTGACCAAAGTAGCTCTTGAAACAAGACATCCGGTCACTCCAGAACTAGGGTTTTCTTTTTGTCAGTTTTAGTTGGGTTCCAGGTTCAGTCGTCGTACGGGTGAAGGTGGCAGCCGTGGCATTAATTCCAGCAACGTGTATTTGGGAGGGGTAAGATGTAAACAGTGAAGATGTCTTAAGCTGTTGGAAACATTCTATGATTTTTCTGCAGAGTTCCTCTAGAAAGGCCTGGCGTTTCACTGGCTGTAGCGGGGAGTAACTGTTGCCCCTTTTCCCGGGTAAACCAGAGGCTTTACAGATCTCTTCCTTCCCGAATTCCTGTTTTCTTCCAGTGAGATTGCTGTGATGTGTCAGCTTGCCTCCCTTAAAGCGTGAGTTACAGCACCACAGCATGAGGTGTGAGGCTGAGGTGGTGAAATAGGTTATGCTACCGTGTCTGACCACAGGTAGAGGATCAAGTTTTGGAATGTTTCGTAGCTTTGGGGTTGTTTTGTTTTGTTTTAATCACACGCTGCAAATAGAGAAATCATACCAGAAGGAAAACGGGAGGCGGTAGGAACCCACCTATCCCTGCTGTGTATTTTTGGGGGGGTTTCATGAAGTTAATTTTACGCAAAGCGGGGTTTGAATCCACCCTCCTCCTGCAATGCCATTCGTCCAGCCTCCTGGGGCTCCGTTCTGCGGCCTGCACAAACGAGGGGCGTTAATTCCATGAAGTTCTCCTGATTCAGATGCTGCTGGGTAATGCAGCCGCGGAGTATTTCATACAATCTGCTTGCTGCCAGACTTGGTGCTCCCAAACGCCCAACTTATTTTGCAGAACCGTTGAGAAGACCGACCAGGACGGCAGAAAGTAAATAACAACAACGGCTGCCTGGCAGCTCTGCATTGTGCACATCCTCTCCTCAGTCCCACCCGTGCAAATCTTGTTAATTCCAGTGGCACGTTTAGCAGCGGCCGTTGTGACTTGAACCCCGAAGGCAGTGACTATTCCATAGAATGCCCTGAGAAGCCCTGCGGAACGCCTAGCTGACTGGTTCCAAATAATAAACTTTGGGCGTAATCAAATAGGATTGGGTTTTCGCTATGACTTCAGGGAAATGGATGCAGATTGAAGGGGGGGGGATTTTTCTGGGAGGTCGAGCTGGATCTGGCAGATCCATTCTTAACAGCTACCGTTTAGCTTTCCCCCAGGAAGTGTTTTTGCCATCTAGGGAGGGCTCCTTCAAGCAGGGAATACCATGAATACTTTCTGCTTGTGGGCAGCGTGGTTTTGGGGGAGAAGCAGTTGTGTAGGCTGTAGAAATACAACAATGTCAGGTATAAAACTCCCCCCCCCCCCAATCACCCTTGGCTGCTACATGCAGCCTGAAGCTCTACAAGTTTCTAGCAAGTGTGTGTTATGGTTTTTTTCCTCGCTGGTGCACCATGGCTCTCCTACATAAGCCTCCTATATGTTCAGAGCGCTATGCTAATTCCATGAATGCCCAGATAACTGGAACTTTTCACTGTCTTATTTAATTCATTAACTTCAAAGCCAAATATGCGTGGAGGGGGGTTTGGGAGTCTCCCCTAAAGGATTTAAACATAACGTTATTTTTAGGTGTATGATTTCATTTGGGTTTTTGTAACGCATCACACACTGAAGCAGCTTTAACCTACAGAGTTTTGGGGTTTTTTTTGTGGGGTAACAGAGAGAAATATTTAAAACGGTATGAAAGAAAGCTATGCATTTTACAGAAAATTCAAGGGTGTAATCCCGGCGGTACTCTTAAGGGAATCTTTATATTCGTGTGTATATAAAATAGTTTGCATATACAAAATATATAATCAGTTTTGAATTATTCTCAAATGGGAGAGGCTGTGAAAAGTGTAACTTTATGGGAATAACTACGCAGGAAGCACAGTCCTCAGTACATAAAACGAATTTGTCACGTGCATGGGAAATGTTTTATTTGGTGGCTACGGATGAAAGGTCGCAATTTTGTTAGCTCCATAATGTTAGATTACCACTCTTACCTGCTTAGCATTAAATACCACTTTGATCAATGTGTGTTACGTTGAATGCGTTACATTTTTCTTTCACACTTCCACGCCCCTGTCGTTTCATGCGTAGTAAATTGCCGTATAATCAGCAACTCAGTTTGTGTTTCAACTTTTGGGGGGGAAGAACGTGGCTGGCCAAAACTCTGTTTATTTTATTGTTATATTTGTATACCACCCAAGGCTCAGGGCAGTTCGCAGAGAACGTAACAGAACAATACATCAAACTCTCTGGTTATAATGAATGAAAGGTAACCGAGAAAATAACATTCTAACATAGTGAACAATCTAACAGGCCAGTAGGGTCTTGACGTTTGAACCGGAGGGTTCCCAACTGGTTGAGTTCACACAAAAAATGACCCAACTGACTCCCGCCCCCTCCCCTATGATTTTTACACCCATGGCCTACCCACCAAGCCCTGAGTGGAGCAGCCAGTCCCCTGGCTTGTAGGAGGGGAAAGATCATGGATCCCCACTGGAGTTCCCAGGGATCTACAGACACCCCCCCCCCCCCCAAGATGGGAATCCCTGCCCCTTGCAAATAACGGTAGCTTTTCAGTATGTCTTGTACAATCCATCCTTCCTTCCCCCGTCCTACCTCTGAGGATCTCAAGCAGCACACTGGCCTTCCCCCTTCAACCCCGCCATCCCACCCACCACGACACCCCTGGGAGGTGGTCCAGGCTGAGTCACTGGCCTTGGGTGACCCAGACGACGGGGCACTGCAGCCTTTCTCCACCTTTTTGCCATTGAGAAACCCTGAAAATGCTCTTCATATTCCGTTCAATCGCACGCGCTGCAGATCTTGCACATCCCAAGAATTCTGACCTCAACAGGAGCCTGGGACCTCCCCCTCACAACACCCCAGAGAACCAAGTCAGAGTCCAGCGGTCCTGTTAAGGCTAACAGAGTTTTATCGAAGGGGCAAAGAGAATCTTCTGGACACCGAACTGGGGTCACCGTGGGTGGGCAGGCCCGTGTCAATTTCCTGCAATCTGCAGGGGGTTGGACTAGATGACCCTGGGGTCCCCTCCAACGCTATGATTCTATGATTCTACAAGCTTCCGTGGACCAGCACACCGCTTCAGGCACAGATATCTGCAGAAGCGTTGCCTGCGCACAAAACTTTATCCCCAGAATAAAACTTGGCGGCCCTTCATGATGCCCCTGGCCCTCGAATCTTATCCTGCTGTTGCGACCCTCCCGAATCCAACAACCCTGCGAGGTAGCCGAGCTTGTTGGAAAGAGCCTGGTCCCTGGAGGATCACGTGCCGGGGCTAGCGGGAGGATTCGAACTCCGAGCCCCGCGCCCGCCAACGACCAAGCCGGAGCCCAGCAGCGCCTTTGGAAAGCCGAGCCCGGTTCTAACTGGGTCCAAGCTCTCGGACCCGAAAGCAGCCCCCTTGGCGCCGCGGGCCTTACTCCCGTGTAAAGGCGCCCAGCCGCGCAGGCGGTTCTGCCACGTCTCCTCCACGATCTCAGTCCCCCCTTTCTGTCTGCAGCCGGGCCTTCTTGGGGGGATCCGGTGGATCTCCCCTCTCTCCAGCCAGATCCCCGCTCTCCTGCCTCGGGGCTTCTCCCCTCCCCCTCCCCCTGGAGACCCGCCTCCCGCGAGCCCCCCAAAAGCGCCGCGCCTGCCAGACTTCCTGGCAAAGACCCGGACAGGAAGAGACGCTGCGAAAAGTGACACGTGGACAGCCGGGGAAAGCTCCCCTCCCGGCCCCGGTGGCGAGCCAGGTGGGACTCCTCGGAGGTGTGGCCGCCCCGCGGGATCCCGCCTGCCGGGCAAGTGGGGGGAGCCTCCCCCGCCGCCTGCCGAGGGATCCCCACGAGAGAAGCCCCGAGGGAGCCGTCTCACGCAGTTCTCTCTGAGCTCTCTGCGCTATCCCGGCAGCTCTAGGGCAGGGGAGACCAGAGGACTTGGCTGGGAGAGGTTCCCAGGTGAATGGCCTTGGGACCCGGGAAAGCCGGAGCGCAGGTGTATGGCAGCCCGCTCTGCTCGCACCACCACCCTCACCACCCCCGGCAGAAAGAGGGCCCCGGGGATGCTTTCTGGTCCAGGTAAGGCTGGGGGGAGGGCTCTGGGGCGGGAGGGGGTCTAGGTGACTTGTTAGAAGTCTTATTTCCTTCGAAAGTCGACCTTGCCAACAGAATGAATGGCTCTTGAAAAAGTTGGGTGAGAAGCTGGCTTTTGATGTGTAGATGTGTGAGCATGTGCGATCTTTCCCAACAGGATGGAACAGAGTTTTCCAACTCCCCCCCCCTAGTCACAGTCTTGTTAGAGCTGTTCTCATAGAGCAGTTCTGTCAGAGCTCTCTCAGCCTCACCTCCCTCACAGGTTGCCTGTTGGGGGGAGAGGAAGGGAAGGCGATTATAAGCCGCTTTGAGACTCCTTTGGGTAGTAAAAAGGGTGGCATAAAAACAGCTTTTATCCTCCTCCTGTTTTGACTGCGCTTTGTTGAGCCAGCTTGGTGCAGGGGTTAGGAGCGGCAGTCTCTGCTCTTTGATTCCCTGCTCCTCCATGTGCAGCCAGCTGGGTGACCTTGGGCCAGGCGCAGTTCAATGAGAGCTGCTTTTGCAAAGCAGTTCTGTCAGAATTCTCTCAGCCCCTCCCCCACCTCACAGGGTGTCTGTTGTGGGGAGAGGAAGGGAAGGCGTTTGCAAGCCGCTTTGATTCCCCGCTCCTCCCCATTCAGCCAGCTGGGTGACCTTGGGCCTGAATTTTGACATATCGTACGCACTAAATTCCAGAATTCTGCAGTAGTGTAGTGGTTAAAAGTGGCGGCTTCTAATCTGGCCAGCCGGGTTTGATTCCCTGCTCCTCCACAGGCAGCCAGCTGACCTTGGGCTACTCGCAGTCTTGTTAGTGCTATTTTCATAGAGTTCCGTCAGAGCTCTCTCAGCCCCACCTCCCTCACAGGGTGCCTACTGGGGGGAGAGGAAGGGAAGGTGATTATAAACTGCTTTGAGACTCATTTGGGTAGTGAAAAGGGTGGTATAAAACCCAACTTTTCTCCTCCTATTTTAGTCCGATAGTGCCATACAGAATAGTTTCAGGGTGTATATGTTTTTGAGAGTCAAAGTTACTGGGCTGAAGGAAACTTTGATTTTTGGAACCTTATGCATGGAAATTCTTGCTCGTCTCTAAGGACCTACTGGACTCAGATTTCACTGTTCTCCTGCAGACCAGCATGGCAACTCTCTGAAAGTTACTATCATTGGTGTGAAGTAAGGAAATACATAACATGTAACCTTATGTGAATGTTAAGTGTTAAGTCAAATCACTTCTGACTTCTGACAACCCTCCAAATTAATCCCCTCCAAAACTTCCTGTCTCTAACAGCCTTGTATGCTGAGGGCCGTGGCATCCTTGCCTGAATCAATCTCATCTTGGTTCTTCCTCTTTCCCTGCTGCATCCTGCTTTTCCTAGCATTATTGTCCTTTCTAGTGACTCTTGTCTTCTTATCATGCGAGCAAAGTATGCCATCCTCGGTTGAATTGTTTTAGCTTCTAGGGCAGGGGTAGTCAAACTGCGGCCCTCCAGATGTCCATGGACCACAATTCCCAGAAGCCCCTGCCAGCGAATGCTGGCAGGGGCTTCTGGGAATTGTGGTCCATGGACATCTGGAGGGCCGCAGTTTGACTACCCCTGTTCTAGGGAGAATTCAGGCTAGATTTGATCTATACGCCCCCAATTGGTCTTTTTTTGAGTCCCGCACAACCTGAGAAAGCATCGCCTGCAAATATTGCTATCAGATACAGATAATTTGTTAACTAGCAAAGTAGCAAAATTTGCGTGGCTTGCTTTAAGAATTAGGAAAGATTGGGTCACTCACGTATAGCCAGAATAGGTCCGCAGAACTTATGTTTTTTGCTTAGTAGATATAATCACATGTCTCTCAATCTTGTCTTTTGTTTTATATTTTCACAGCTTTACTAGTTTTATTGCTTTTATGGCTCATTTTATCCTTGTAAAATAGTCAACGGCAGTTAATGCTTCTAAATGTTGGCTTTTATGGTGGAGAAGTTTTAAGTTTTATTGTTGATGCATTTTTAACCGTTTAATGTATTACCTTCCCTTTTACAAACTGCTATTGTATAGTAGTGCATCTAAAGTTTTGGTCTAAATGACTGGAAAGAAAGAAAGAAAGAAAGAAAGAAAGAAAGAAAGAAAGAAAGAAAGAAAGAAAGAAAGAAAGAAAGAAAGAAAGAAAGAAAGAAAGAAAGAAAGAAAGAAAGGTCTTCTCCAACATCATTTTTCAGACAAATCTATTTTCTTCTTCTCAGTTTTCTTCATTGTCCAGCTTTCACATCCACCCCTAGTAAGAGGGAAATAATATGGCATGAATGATCTTGATCTTGGTCAACCGCGACATGTCCTTACACCTAAGATCTGATAACCATCTTCAAGTATTTAAAAGGCTTCCATATAGAGGATGGAACAGAGTTGATCTCTCTTGCCCCAGAGGGACAGACCAGAACGAATGGGATGAAATTAATGCAAAAGAAATTCCATCTAAACATCCAGAAGAAGTTCCTGACAGTTAGAGCGGTTTCTCAGTGGAACAGGCTTCCTCGGGAGGTGGTGGGTTCTCCATCTTTGGGGATTTTTAAACAGAGGCTGGAGAGCCATCTGACAAAGAGGCTGGTTCTGTGAAGGTTCAAGGGGATGGCAGGTGACAGTGGATGAGCAATAGGGATGTGAGTGTCCTGCATAGTGCAGGGGGTTGGACTAGATGACCCAGGAGATCCCTTCTAAAGAGTCTTTTCTTAAGAGTCTTTTCTTTGCAGCTGCCCTTTCTGCTCGCCGCCTCTTTCTGATTGTGGTTGATGAACAGAAAACCTTGCGTAATTTTGATTTCTTCATCATCATTAACCTTAAAGTTATGCAATTAAAGCAGGAGTCATTGGTCCGTAACTTGCCAGCGTGACGTGGTGGCGTGATTTTAAATAACGGCTCCCGCGCGGCCGTTGGTGTGCCTCTTCGGCTAAAGCCATAACTATTCTGGAAATGACAACGAAGGGCTTGAAGGATGTTCTGTTTTGACTGGGGAACAACAGTGCACCGGGCAGCAGCATAGACACCCCCTGGCGCATCCGTGGTGTAGCCGGCTAGATAAGCAGGAAAACTCTGCTTGTAGATTTGTCTCTTTTTGTCCTCCCTGGACGGTTCAGTTTCTGCTATTGTTTCCGGTTCCTTCAGCCTGCCTTCTCTTCCATTTAGACGCGCTTGTCATGTGCCACATCTGTCCCACACCCCGATCCCCAGCAAGGCTAGTGAAAGGCTGTTGCACATTTAGCATCTGGGGTGGGATTGTTCCTCCTCAGAGCTTTCTGTCTGTCATGGGGAGGAAGCAGGTGCTTGCCCACGTTGTGTACGAAGGCATGATTGTGTTGGTGGTTCAGGGGTGTTAGGGAGAGGCACATGGCTGAACACGGCAGCTAAGGGAGTTGAGGGTGTGTTTGTCTGAGCGTAGCTGTGGAGAGCAGCCGCTTGACGCTGACGGAAAAGAGTCAAACCAAAGTTTGAATCCAGTGGCAACTTTAAGACTTTCAGTGTTTCATTTTGGGTATAGGTTTTGGTGTGTTGCACGCATGCTTCTTCAGATACATGCACACACACACACACACACACACATACACACACACATGAGGGTGGGCTCTGTGATATTATAACCCACTGAGGTCCCTCCCCTTTTCAAACCCTGTTCTCCCCCCCCCCCCAAAAAAAAAGCCAGTGTGGCATAGTGGTTAAGAGCAGTGGACTCTAATCTGGAGAAACGGGTTTGATTCCCCACTCCTCCACATGCAGTCGAGCGGGATGATCTTGGGCCAGTCACAGTTCTCTCAGATCTGCTCTCCCAGAGCAGTTCTCTCAGAGTTCTCTCAGCCTCACAGGGTGTCCGTTGTGGGCAGAGGAAGCGTAGGCAATTGTAAACTGCTTTGAGACTCCTTTGGGTAGTAAAAAGTAGGGTCCAAAAAAGAAAAAAAAAACACTTATTTCCCAAATACCCGGGAATTTTCCAGTGTGGGGTTGGCAGTGTTGTTTCCCTTTGTGAGAGATGACGGGCGGGCCCCTCTCAGCGTCAACCATCTCTAATTTTGCTCTTCCAGCTGGCGTGAACATCAATAATTCTCCGACTGATATATCTTTAGACACTCGTCTTGCTATTTGAGCTGTTCTCTCTCCCCGAGGCCTAGGCCAGTTTGGCTGGAGAACTTGTATTTGCCGCTGTTTTTTTCAAACAGGCCCCACAGCAACTCCTCCGTCCGCATCTCTTCAGATCGAGACAGCTCAAAAGGAAGCAGCAGCCCCCCTCACCACGGCAATTTCCTTGGATGCCAACTCCCTTCTTGCTGCAACTTTAAATCTTAGCGGTGTCCTGTGGGTAGGAAGTGTACAACGGGTAGGGTTGCCATCTCTGGGGAATACCTGGAGGTGGATCCTGGAGAGGGTGGGGTTTGGAGAGGGCAGGGCACAGGGCCATAGAATTCACCCTCCAGGCAGATGCTTCCTCCAGGAGGGCTGATTAGTATTGTCTGGAAACCAGCTGTGAAAGAGGGAGGTCTCCAGGCCACACCTGGAGGTTGGAAACCCTAACATCAGGTGGCTGCATTTGCCCTTCAGTGTTGAGTGGAGCTAGTGGATGGAGCAGGGAATGGTTTATCCACACCTGACTTCATTCTGAGGTCATTTCCACATTTGGTTGGCCAATCTCCAGGTGGGCTCTGGAGTTCTTCCAAAATTACAGCTGATCTACAGACGACAGAGATTAGTTTGCCTGAAGAAAGTGGTTGTGTTGGAGTGTGAATTCTTTGGCATTGTACCCTCCCCTGCCATTGTACCCTTCTCCACATGCAGCCACCTTGGGTGACCTTGGGCCAGTCACAGTTCTGTTAGAGATGTTCTTAAAGAGCGGTTTTGTCAGAGCTCTCTCAGCCCCACCAGCCCCACAGTGTGTCTGTTGTGGGGAGAGGAAGGGAAGGCGATCATAACCTGCTTTGAGATGCTTTCAGGCAGTGAAAAGCAGGATATAAAAACCAACTTTCATTCATTCATTCATTCATTCCATTCATTTTTGTATTGTGAGGAGAGTAAAGTACTTCTTTCTCTACCTTTCTACCCCACACACAATTTTGTAAACCTCTATCCTGTCACCCCTCAATCATCATTTCTCCAAACCAAGAAATCCTGATCTTATCAACTTGGACAGATGGTGAGTGGGTGGGCAGGAAGGGACGTGCCAGGGTTTGTCTCTTGTGGCCCTTCCTTGCGTACCCAGGGAATTGCTGATCACTACTGTGGGATGGCAGATGAATTCCCTCCAGGCCAGGCTGGATTCTGGAGATTTTTGGGTGGTGGTGGGGATCACTTGGGCATGAAATTGGGGTCACTATGGGTAGGCAGGTTATTGTGAGTTCCTGCATTTTGCAGGGGGTTGGACTAGATGACCCTGGAGATCCCTTCCAACTGTATGATCCTATGATACTAAACAGCCCTAACTTTTTTACCCTTTTCTTCAGTGGGAAAGAGTTGCATTGTTTTAGTTGCCCTCCTCTGCACTTTCTCCATTGCTATGATATCTTTTTTGACCAGGCAAGCTGATATGCCTTTTCCTATACCTTTTTTCAAAACTGAACTCAGGGACCAGTTTCCTAGCTCTGCTGTTACAGTAAACAAGACCAGGTGGTATGCAACACGTCTGAGTCAGATATCAGAAGTATAAGGGGGGGGTCACTGCATCAGGTGGAAGAGGATCCCACAAACGCAAACCATTTTTTTGAGAGTCTGTTTTCATAGCTGCTGTTTAGAACATCCCCGAACGGCACTTTGGATAACTTATTGCAAAGGCAGGATGCATAAAATCCGAGTGCATGACCAAGACTTGGCTAATAATTCTTCAGAAACGAAATATTTGGTCTACACGTCGCTAGTTAATTATTACCGTGTATATTTGTGTGTAGGTGTGTTCAGGCAGCCGGAGAGAACCGCATCCCACAGAGAAGAATGCAGGCAAGGCAGTCTTCCTGCAGAGGCTGGACAGTCAGATATCCTGGATGCTTTAGGTTGATCCTTGCATTGAGCAGGGGGTTGAATCTGTGACCCAACAAACTTAGCCCTCTTGAATAAATGAATGGAAAGGCAACCGAGAATAGGACTTGTAATAATGGGTTTAAGTGAACGGGTGGAAAGGTACCAGCTGGATATTAGGAAAGATTTCTTTACAGTCAGAGTAGTTCAGCAGTGGAATGGGCTGCCTAAGGAGGTGGTGAGCTCCCCCTCACTGGCTGTCTTCAAGCAACAGCTGGACAGATCTTTCTCCTGGATGCTTGAGGCTGATCCTGCATTGAGCAAGGGGTGCGACTAGAGCAGGGGTAGTCAAACCGCGGCCCTCCAGATGTCCATGGACTACAATTCCCAGGAGCCCCCTGCCAGCATTCGCTGGCAGGGGGCTCCTGGGAATTGTAGTCCACGGACATCTGGAGGGCCGCAGTTTGACTACCCCTGGACTAGAGGGTCTCTATGGATCCTTCCAACTCTAGGATTCCATGAATGCCACTGTGTTTTACCTCTAGAATACAAATGGCCTCTGCCTAAGATTGCCAGCTCTGGGATGGGTAATTCCTGGTGGTTTGGGGGTGGAGCCTGGTGAGGGCAGAGGGGAGGAGCTTGTTGGGGATGGGATGCCATAAAGTCCACCCTCCAAAGCTGCCATTTTCCCCAGGGCTACTAGAGAGCCTGGAAATCAGCTATAATTCCAAGCGAACTTCCGACACCACTTGGAAAGCAGCGACCTGAACCTGTTCCTAATTTGTTTTTCGTTATCTGCTTGGTGTCGTGGTTAAGGGCGACGGCTTGTAATCTGGAGCGCCGGATTTGATTTCCTGCTCCTCCACCTGCAGCCAGCTGGGTGACCTTAGACTAGTCACAGTCCTGTTGGAAGCTGCTCTCACTGACTAGTCCTCTCAGAGCTCTCTCCGCCTCACGTACTTCACAGGGTGTCTGTTGTGTTGAAGAGAAGACGACCGTCAGCCACTTTGAGACTCCTTGGGGCAGGGAAAAGCAGGGTTTAAAAACCCACTCCTCTTCTTCACCAGTAAATCCTTTCCTGTCTCCTTTATTTAAAAGGGCCTTTGAACAGCTGCAAGGGTGTGATCTTCCCCTCCAGGTTTTCTAGAGTTGCCAGCTGTGGTTTGGGGAGTACCTGGAGCTTGAGGGAGGGGTGGAGCTTGGGGAGGGCGGGGTTCGCTCATCAGGGGAGAGTCCGTCCTCTGATCTCCGTCCTCTAGGACAGGGGTAGTCAACCTGTGGTCCTCCAGCAAACGCTGGCAGGGGCTCCTGGGAATTGTAGTCCATGGACATCTGGAGGACCACAGGTTGACTACCCCTGCTCTAGGAGATGCCCAGGCCCTCTCAGACGACAGAAAACGTAGCCAGAGAGGGCATTTGTTGCCAATAACCATGTTTGCAGGGTGGCATGAGCGGGGCTTCTGCGTTCGCCTGAAGCCAAGCCTTCTGAGTCATGCCAAGTTACTGTCAGCGCGGCTGGTTCCTCTGCCGCAGAGGCCGATGTGCCAGTTCCGTGGAGGATGACAGGTGAGTGGCAGACAGTTTGAAGCCCTCTGACAGCGCGAGGTGCCCGTGTGGCAGCGACACTCACTGACGTGGAATGGGAAGGCAGAGACAATGGAGGCCCTCCAGGAAATCTCACTGCCCTGCGCTGTCTGCGTTTATGGGATGTGAATCCGATCGGGTGTAACAAGCATGAAGGGTGGCAGGGGATAGGAGAAGCCGCGCGCACCAAGAAGAGCGCAGCCGCCGAGCAAGGGATTTGCAAACTCAGACGCTCTGCGTTCGAATCTCGCCCTGCTGGGAACTCGCCCGGTGGCCTTAAGCCAGTTAGTTGCAGCTTTCTGTTTGGGACTTGAGCCATCTTAAGGCTGCCCCCCACCCCCCTAAGGATCTTTGTGAAGGGCTTTGAATCCCTGAAATGCATTTGGACAAAAGGCTATTCATAATGAGCGGCATGATTTATATTATTAACTAGGGGCCAAGCCCGTTGCATTCAGGAACACAGTGGGTGCTGGACTAGGGGGATGGGGTGAAAGAACTCTGTGGACAGCCTCCCCCCCTCCCCCGAGGACCTAGAAAGGCTGCAGGCAGCTGTTAGGGAACTCACCAGCAGGGGCAGCTCTCACGCAGCAGGGATCTGCAGCCTCCGAGCCTCAGAGGGAAGTGGAACGAGGAGGGGGTGGTCGGGGGTGGGGGATAGAAGGTGATTGGCTGGCCACTTTGAGACTTCTTTGGGTAGTAAAGATGCTGTTCTCTTTTTCTCCTCCAACCTTCCAGTTTCTACGCCAGCTTTGCCTTGATCTAGACTCATAGAATCCTAGAGTTGGCATGAGCCATAGAGGCCATCTAGTCCCACCCCCCGCTCAGTGCAGGATCAGCCTCAAGCATCCAGGAGAAGGATCTGTCCAGCCGCTGCTTGAAGACCGCCAGTGAGGGGAAGCCCCCCTTCTCCTAAGGCAGCCCATTCCACGGCTGAACTAGTCTCATAGGATCCTAGAGTTGTCAGGGGCCATAGAGGCCATCTAGTCCAACCCCTGCTCAATGCAGGATCAGCCTCAAGCATCCAGGAGAAGGACCTAGACCATCAGTGAGGGGGAGCACACCACCTCCTTAGGCAGCTGATTCCACTGCTAAACTACTCTGACTATGAGAAATTTTTTGCTGATATCTAGCCGATACCTTTTTACACATAGTTTAAACCCGTTTCTCCGGGCCCTATCCTCCGCTGCCAACAGGAACTTCTTCCTGCCTTGTTCTATGTTACAACCTTTCAGATACTTAAAGAGAGCAAACATATCCCCGCTCGACCCCCTGTTCTCCAGGCTGTGTCTTATTTGCCGTTGTTCCTTCATACTTTCAAATCTGCATTTGTGGCTGTCAGAACTCAACAATCTCTCTTTATTTAAGAAGCTGGTTGTTGAAATTTGTTAAACGTTTCTCAAGTGATATTTCCAGATATGGTCATGTTGACCCCCTCCCCAAATAGCCAATGACAGGCCTGGGAGGAGCCCTGGGTGGGCGTGTCCACAGCTCTGCTTCCCAACCATATTCTGCCCGATTGCGCCACTTCTGGGGTTTCTCGAAGCCCGAAGAATGTTTCAGGGCTTTCTCAGCGGTAAAAAAAAGTAAAGAAAGGCTGTTCTGCTGCCTTGAAAACCCTGTGGGTTTGTCACAAACGGGCTACCACATGATGGCACTTCACACAGACCGTTTATGCACTGGGAACTTCACTGCCCCAGCTCTTGCGCAGGAGGCCAAATCGGGGGCGGATGAGGTGCACCAGGCCAAATGCTCCCCCATGTGGGTGGAGGAAGAGGTGGGGCAACCTGCCACTACTAAAACTCCAGCCTGCAGCCCAGCATTGAAACCTCCAGTGCATAATCGGTCACAAACATGCAGACTGACATCGCTTTGGAAGACTTTCTAGAGTCTCTTTCCAGTTTTGGAAGACTTTCTAGACTCTCTTTCCGGTTCTAATTTTGTTCCTTGATTCTTTTGTCGCAGGCCCGAGTCTCGAACCTGGACTGTGATGCTGCTCCTTGGAACTTGCTTGCTGTACTGCACGAGGGTCGCTATGCCCATCTGCGTGGTGGCCATGAGCGCTCGCTTCGACTGGGACAAGAAACAGTCGGGCCTGGTTCTCAGTAGCTTTTTCTGGGGCTACTGTTTAACCCAGGTCATCGGAGGTCACCTCAGCGACCGGTATGGAAAACACCGCAGTTTCATGCCTTATGACCACCCTGGTGCTGAAATCAGGGCCTAAAGAGAGAGCCAGTTTGGTGTAGTGGTTAGGAGTGCCGACTTCTAATCTGGCATGCCAGGTTCGATTCTGCGCTCCCCCACATGCAGCCAGCTGGGTGACCTTGGGCTTGCCAGGGCACTGATAAAGCTGTTCTGACCGGGCAGTGATATCAGGGCTTTCTCAGCCTTACCCACCTCACAGGGTGTCTGTTGGGGGGAGAGGAACAGGAAGCTATTGGAAGCTGCTTTGAGACTCCTTGAGGTAGAGAAAAGCAGCATAGAAGAACCAACTCTTCTTCTTCTTCCTCAGTAATATCAGGGCTCTCTCAGCCTCACCCACCCCACAGGGTGTCTGTTGTGGGGAGAGGAATGGGAAGGCGACTATAAGCCGATTTGAGCCTCCTTCGGGTAGGGAAAAACAGCATGTAAGAACCAACTCTTCTTCTTCTAGATGACCTGTATGGCCCCTTCCAACTCTATGATTCTATGATTCTTATATGGTGTCCCTGCATTTCCAGGTAGTACCACAGAGACATTGGTGACATCTGGGGGTAGCACTCTGGCTTTCGGGCAAAACTCTATGGTAAGAAGCTAATTCTACCATAGAGGTTTTGCCCACAAACCAGAGCATCACCCCCAACGTCTACGATATGCCACATCACTTCCGGGTGATGCAAGGACACTGTGTTTACTTCCTGGTTGTTCTCTTCTTGCTCTCGGAAAGTCCCCCCATACTCCCCCCACCAGCTGGCAACCCTAAACATAGTTAATAAAATAATATAAACAAACATCATCAGAGCCAGGTAGGAGGGCCAGTAACCGATACAGGAGATATGCCACACGAAACAAAACAGTCTTCATCTGCTGGCGGAAGATACTGATAGAGGGAGACAAATGAATCTCCCTGGGGAGGGAGGTCCTAAATTTCGGTGCCATGCCCAAAAAGGCCCTTCTTCCAACCTCAGATGGCCGGGCAACCAGAGCAGGGCCTCCGAAGAGGAGGATAGAACTATGTTCGCATTGCTGCAGTAGAGTACCCCATCTACCCCTGGGGAATTGTGATGGTTCAGCCCTTCTCCCCAATTCTCTAGTGGTCAAAATCTGCTGCTCTCATATTCAGTAGGCCAGCAGTAAAGCCCTGGACAATAGTGGTCTATCCATTCCAAAGATACTACAGAACAGCAGCCCGAAGAATGGCGGGTTTGATCATCTCTTTGTTTCCTGAGCATCAAATAGGAAATAGCTTAAGTCTTTGGCTGTCAAATGCTAAAAATCCGTTGCATCGAATCACCAACAAATGATGACAACTTTCCTTTGTTGTCAACTTTCAGCTGAGAAGTGCCATCCCAGCTGTCAAATACCAACTGCCTAAAATCTGAACATTCATGTTGGGTCGGTAAGGCTCCCGTGTCAAATTTCAGATATTCAATACGCCACTTTGTCACCGAGGGAGTACAGCCCATCTTCTGACGGACGGCTAAAATCCAGAGGCCTGTTTTCACATGGCAACAAAGAAAGTTTATTTGTGTGTTTTATTTCTTTCTTTGGATCTATAACTAGCCCTCTCTGCCGAAGGCAGACTCAGGGCGGCAGATGACACAAATACTGTGATACCGTCCATCGTGTTAGAACCCGTGCTAAAAATGATAAAAATTGAAAAGATCTAAAACCTAAGACCATGGGCAGGGAGCAAATTAGGAGGGAAGCTAATTTTGTTGTTGTTGTTGTTAGGTGCAAAGTCGTGCCTGACCCATCACGACCCCATGGACAATGATCCTCCAGGCCTTCCTGTCCTCTACCATTCCCCGGAGTCCATTTAAGCTCACACCGACTGCTTCAGTGACTCCATCCAGCCACCTCCTTCTCTGTCGTCCCCTTCTTCTTTTGCCCTCAATCGCCCCCAGCATTAGGCTCTTCTCCAGGGAGTCCTTCCTTCTCATGAGGTGGCCAAAGTATTTGAGTTTCATCTTCAGGATCTGGCCTTCTAAGGAGCAGTCAGGGCTGATCTCCTCTAGGACTGACCGGTTTGTTCGTCTTGCAGTCCAAGGGACTCGCAGGAGTCTTCTCCAGCACCAGAGTTCAAAAGCCTCAAATCTTTGACGCTCGGCCTTCCTTATGGTCCAGCTTTCACAGCCATAGATTGAAACTAATTAGATGTTAGCTATTTTACTGGCCTCATCTGTAGCCTAGCAGAAGATTGCTCATTGGTTGGATATATTTTTGTGTTTCTTTTTTCCCTTGGCTGCTGGAGGAATCACCTCTTGTGGACAAGCACCAACTCAGACATCTGGGAAGCCCCCCTTGCAGGCGTGGCCTGACTCCCTTCTGTCTTTCTAGGATAGGAGGCGAGAAGGTCATCCTTCTCTCTGCCTCCGCCTGGGGATCAATCACGGCTCTTCACCCTCTGATCATCTATCTCGGCTCCGCCCATCTCGTCCTCATGACCCTCTCCCGGTTCCTCATGGGGCTTTTTCAAGGTACGAATGATCTGCTTGTTTTGACTCCTCAAGGAATGAGGGCGGGAGGCCAGCCAATGGATGGGCAGAGCAGGATGACTGAAGGAGATGCAAAGGGGCAGGGGTGGGGTCTGCTGTAGATCAGGGGTAGTCAACCTGTGGTCCTCCAGATGTTTATGGACTACAATTCCCACCCATGCAGCTGACTTTGCTTAAATCCAGGGGAGGTTACCGGAAGCATCCCCGCTTTTTTTTAAAGGTAAAGGTATCCCCTGTGCAAGCACCGGGTCATGTCTGACCCTTGGGGTGACGCCCTCCAGTGTTTTCATGCCAGACTCAATACGGGGTGGTTTGCCAGTGCCTTCCCCAGTCCTTACCGTTTACCCTCCAGCAACCTGGGTACTCATTTTACCGACCTCGGAAGGATGGAAGGCTGAGTCAACCTTGAGCCAGCTGCTGGGATCGAACTCCCAGCCTCATGGGCAGAGCTTTCAGACTGCATGTCTCCTGCCTTACCACTCTGCACCACCAGAGGTGCTTTTTTTACAGCACACTAAAAAAAACATTAAAACGACAAACTGCCGTAGATATAGTCCAGAAAACCAACTATAAATAGCATGTCCACAACCTTTGCAGGCGTTATGGGGAAAGTTGTCGGCATGAGACGTTAAACCGTACTATGCAGAGTTTGGGTTTAGAAAGGAGTAACTCTTCATAGGGTGACACAGTAATGTCCGTTTGCCTTTAAGGAAAGCCTTAAGAGACACTCGAGGACCCAAAATTATGGTATGGTGCTCAAAATCCCTTGCTGATTCTTTCTCCTTTGATTATTAGGGGTCTTCTTTCCTGCTCTGGCCAGCTTGTTGTCCCAGAAGGTGCGGGAGAGCGAACGGGCATTCACCTATAGCACAGTAGGAACCGGATCTCAAGTTGGGTGAGTTCCCTTAAACAAATAGCACGGCTGTAATAAAGCTATATGGAATTCCACCTGAGCTGTGGTTTCTAGCTGAGGCTGCCTTGACAGTGGCAGGCAGAAGGGGGGATAAGTCTATGGGTGGTGGCTGAGGAAGGGGCCTGCCACATACAGAGGCGCTAAGCCTCTGAATCCCAGAGCCAGGAGGCCACATCTGGGGAAGGCCTCAGCCTCTCTGCCCTGTTGTTGGAACTCAAGAGGAACTGGTTGGCCCCTGTGTGAGAGAGGATGCTGGACTAGATGGACCACTGGTCTGATCCAGGAGGGCTCTCCTGATGCTCTTAGGAAGGCCTCGGCCTCTCTGCCCTGTTGCTGGCCCTCCAGAGGAACTGGCTGGCCACTGAGTGAGACAGGAGGCTGGACTAGATGGATCCCTGGTCTGACCCAGCAGGGCTCTTCTGATGTTCTTAGGAAGGCCTCGGCCTCTCTGCCCTGTTGTTGGCTCTCCAGAGGAACTGGCTGGCCACTGTGTGAGACAGGATGCTGGACTGGATGGACCCCTGGTCTGACCCAGCAAGGCTCTTCCGATGTTCTTATGAAGGCCTCGGCCTCTATGTCCTGCTGTTGGCCCTCCAGAAGAACTGGTTGGCCACTGTGTAAGACAGGATGCTGGACTAGATGGACTATTGATCTGATCCAGCAGGGTACTTCTTAGAGCCTTATGTCCATAGAATTCTTGGGGGTATTTTTTGGGTCTAACTATACCTTTTCCTCAGGGAAAGATGGAGAAGAATATTTTGAAATTCTGTGCATATGTGTGTGGTACATATTTGGATTGGGACCATAGCACACAGAGAGAAGAAGCTTAGGCCTACCCCCTGCACGTAGGGTTGCCAATCTTCAGGTGGTACCTGGACACATCCTACTTTTATAATTGATCTCCATACAACAGAGATCAGTGGCCCCCCCAAAAATAATTGCTTTGGAGGGTGGACTACAGCAGAGGTAGTCAACCTGTGGTCCTCCAGATGTTCATGGACTACAATTCCCATGAGCCCCTGCCAGCAAACACTGGCAGGGGCTCATGGGAATTGTAGTCCATGAACATCTGGAGGACCACAGGTTGACTACCCATGGGCTACAGGACACAGTACCCTGCTGAGGTCCCTTCCCTCCCTAAACCGTGCTTTGCCCAAGTTTTGGCCTCCAAATCTCCAGGTATTTCCAATCCAGAGCTGGCAACCCTATATCGATGACCTCAAATGGCCCTCTGTGTGTGTGTATGTGTGTTATTTGTCCTGTTGGGGACTACATGTGTAACCCAGTAGAACCTGGTCAGCTAGATTCCTCTCTTGAATTATCTTTTACAATCAGAGAGAGGTGTGTGTGTGTGTGTGGGGGGGTATTTAAGTCTATAAATGTCACCGCTCTTGTGAAATTGCCTTCAAGGTGTTACAGCTTTCACAAACATAAATCCCTCATAAACCCAACCGTTGCACAGCCACCGGTGTAACTGAGTCATAATTGCTATGAACGGAGCGGCCGTTGCAGAAGCAGGATCTCCGATGCCCTTCAGAAAGGACACTGTGAACCAAGGCAAGCCCTGACAAGCAGAGTCCAGTGACACAAAGCAAACAAGAAGTCCCAAATGTTGGCTGCAAGACGTACAGGGCTGATTCTTCTCCATATGTTCTTTAGGGACTTCTGCAGTTGCTGCTCTGGGTCTCTGCAGTCTTCCTCTGGCTTGGGTCAGAATCAGAATCACACAGAGCCAGAAAAGACCACCAAGGGCCATCCGGTCCAGCCCCCCACCTTCACACACTCCTATCTGATTTGCTAAAATTTTCCAGCGGAGATTCCACCACCTTCTAAATCAGCCATTCCCCTGCCAGGAAGAGCATTCTAATATTTAAGAAGAACCTCCTTTCCCATAATTCGAGCCCATAGCTCCAATTTTTTGTTTCTAAAGCAGCAGTTAAGCAAGTTGGCCCACTCTGCAACAGGTCTACCTTTTATGCAGCTATCCTAGCAGCCCTTGTCCTCAAGGGACACATACCCAACTCTCTCAACCTCTCCCCAGAAAGCCCCACAGCCACCCTAGTCACCCTTCTCTGAATTTGTTCCAAAATGTCAATACACGGTGGCTGAGGAGAACCTCCGCGTTCGGTCACTAATCAATCCCAGAGCCAGGAGGCAACATCAGGGGAAGAGCTTGGCCTTAATGTTCTGTTGTTGGCCCTCCAGAGGAACTGGTTGGCTACTGTGTGAGACAGGAGGCTGGACTGGATGGACCCCTGGTCTGATCCAGCAGGGCTTTTTGGAAGTTCTTACGAAGGCCTTGGCCTCTGTGGCCTGTGGTTGGCTGTCCAGAGGAGGCCTAATCCAGCAGGAATCTTTGGATGTTCTTCAACCATGTTTGAAGGTCTCTTGTCCTAAACCCCCCAAGGAGACCCCAGAAATCAGCTGTGAATTGATAGCACTTTTCACCAGGTTATGAGTGGACGTGTACAGTATGGGGCCTCTCTCTCTCTCTCTCTCTCTCTCTCTCTCTCTCTCTCTCTCTCTCTCTCTCCCTCACTCTCCTCTTCCTCCATTCTGTGTTTGAAGACTGAACATCAAGTGACCCGCCTTCAATGTCTCTTTTCTTCCAGGACGCTGGTGATGGGCGGGGCAGGATCCGTCCTCCTGGAGTGGTACGGGTGGGAAAGTGTCTTCTACTTCTCAGGCCTGCTGACACTGCTGTGGGCGTACTTGATGTGCAAATACCTCCTCAATGAAAAAGGTGAGTCACACTTTCCTGATGTCCCTCCCTCCCTGGGGCTCATATTGGCTCTCCTGCGGCCGCCATGGCTGGGGCTCCCCCTTGGCATGGCGCCCCCCAACGAGCAGCAGGAAGTCAGGGGCGCCAGCGGGAAAGCAAGTGGAACAGGGGCTCAGGTGGTGGCAACGTCCCTCAGCAAAAGGCTAACCCCCCCCCCCCCCGGGCCTCAGTAGAATTGTCAAGCGTTGACCGGTCCCCAGTGATAAAAAGGTTGGGGACCACCGATCTAGTCCAACTCCCCCGCACAATGCAGGACACTCACTACCCTCTCACTCATCCACTGACTGGTCATTCCTTCTTCCGCTCCTGCCTGGAGGTTGGCAAGCCCAGAAATCACGGCGTAGTTTATTTTAATACCCAAGTCATCAGGATTCTTCTGGCAGGACATGAGAATGGTTTAGTTACCCTGGAATTTACATACAGGAAGCAAAACAGATGCGGGGTGTCATATTTTGCAGAATCCATCCAGCCATCTAGGCAGGGAGACAAGACAGCCAGTAGTTCTTCCACGGAGGCCCTCATCCGCTTCGATGTGTTTTGTTCCCTGTGTGCAGAAACCATCCTCTCCTTCGAAGACTTAGCCAAGGGCCTCTCCATTTCGAAGCAGTCCAGGGTGCCTTGGAAGCAGTTATTTAAAAAGGCCCCAGTATGGTAAGTTTGCAGAAACGTGGGGGACAGATGCCGTTTCCCTGTTCCTTGACGCTGAAAACAGTTGGTTCCCAGTGCCTAGTTTCCTTTTGCTTCTTGCCAACTCTGACCACTGATGGGGGGCAGAAATTCAAAGGCCCTTTGAAATTCCACATTTTTAAAGATCAGCACAGCCAATCAGAAGGCGTGCTGGGCAAAAGCCCTGTCTGGCCCTGCCCATTTTCCAAAACTACTCAGCAGGCCCCCAGGAAAGGGGTCAGGAGACACCCTGTTCTAATTAGAATCACAGAACCATGGAAGGGACCTCCAGGGTCATCTATTCCACCCCCCTGCAGAATGTAAGAAAGTCACAACTACCTGTCCAGCTAGTTAAAAGGACAGGCTTCCTCGGGAGGTGGTGGGTTCTCCATCTTTGGAGATTTTTAAACGGAGGCTGGAGAGCCATCTGACGGAGAGGCTGATTCTGGGAAGGCTCAAGGGGGTGGCAGGTGACAGTGGATGAGCAAGAGGGTTGTGAGTGTCCTGCATGGTGCAGGGGGTTGGACTAGATGACCCAGGAGGTCCCTTCCAACTCTATGATTCTACCCACTCTTCTTCTAAAAATAATAGTCCTGCCGTAACGATTCACTCTCCCATTGTGTGTCTGCAGGGCCGTGATAGTCGCTCAGCTTTCTGCCGCAAGCACCTTCTTCACCCTGCTCTCCTGGCTGCCAACTTTCTTCAAGGAAACGTTCCCGGATTCGAAAGTAAGTGCGTGGCGGGTCAGAGAGGAGGGGAGCAAAAGGCAAGCCCCAGGGCTGCCGAGAGGATTCCAAAGCACAAATTTGGCTTCTTGCTTAGATTTAGGGGCTGGAGAGCAGCCTGGAAGGCCCAGTCTGTCTCTTTAAGGGTTTTTGGGCCATGAAGGCTTTGGGCTTTGTGGACTGAAGGTCTTCAGAAAGAACTAATTGCCACATTCTTGGGTCCTTGAGTGAGCTAAGAGCCTGTGAACAAGATGGATTAATAACAGACACCTGCAGGCTGGAGTAGGTCCACTAATACTCCCATTATCTCTTAGGAAATAACAGGTTGCTTTGCACCATAGGGTGCATTCCACCCTCCATTCATTCATTCATTCATTCATTCATTCATTCATTCATTCATTCATTCACCAGCTTTGCATATTTCCTTCCTTCCTTCCTTCCTTCCTTCCTTCCTTCCTTCCTTCATTCCTTCATTCCTTCATTCATTCATTCATTCACCAGCTTTGCATATTCCCTCAATAGTGATTTTTCTGCCATCGTTACAACTGACCTAGGGCCACGCTGTAAGGTTTCCAAGGCAAGAGGTGTTCGGAGGCAGTTCGTCATTGCCTGCCTCTGTATTGCAACCCTGCTGTTCCCTGGCGGAATCCGTTCCAAATATCAACTCAAGCCGACCCAATGCTGGTTTCGGGCTTTTTTCGGTTCAGGGCCCGCTGGGATGCTAATACCACCCCAATGTCTTCATCGAACGTGCATCCTGCTGCATCGCAGGACAGAGCAGTCGATGAAGCTGAAGCGTTAATGTTTTAGACGAAGGTTTGCCGGCCCCTTGCCTGTTGCTTAATCGGTGCTAAGCACTTTCAAAGGTAAAAGGTAAAAATGTAAATTGTGGGGAGAAAGGTTGAGCCTGGCGACGCCACGCCACCTAGTGATCAAATATGCACATTACAAGTGAAGTGTACAAATCCACTAGGTTGGTGTCTGGTAGGGCCTTAGAAACCCGCAGAAATTTCAGGGTTTAAGCTTTCAGGAGTCAAAAATCCCTTTATCAGATGGTTGAGGCCAAGGATTGCTGGAATATCTGCTGGTCTCCCCATCCAAGCTCATCATTGACTGTTCCCCACTTGTTTTAGATGGAACAAGCAACATTTATTTTAAATTGTGTCTGTCTGTCTATCATCTTCTCTGCCTACCTGTCTGCCTACCTGTCTATCCATCTATCCATCCATCCATCTATGTATCACCCTCCCCTGGGGCTCAGGGCAGTTTACATAAAACTTGGTGGAACAGGAACAGTACAGAGAAATCAGTGGCTATAAAGAACAATAATAGTAAACAGAAATAACAATAGCACAGTATCCTATAGAACAGGGGTAATCAAACTGCGGCCCTCCAGATGTCCATGGACTACAATTCCCAGGAGCCCCTGCCAGCATCTGCTCCTGGGAATTGTAGTCCATGGACATCTGGAAGGCCGCAGTTTGACTACCCCTGCTATAGACTATAGAACAATAGAATAGTAAACAGAAGAACAGTAGGGAACAGAATATAGCATGCTAAGGCCTTGTGGTTTGATGGTTCAGGTGATGATTTACATGGGAGGGAGGCTCAGGGGGGGGGGCAGAGGAAGGAAGGAAGGGGTCGTTCTGGTCGACCTCAACCAAATTCCTAGTGGAGGAGGTCTCTTTTGCGGGCCTTGCGGAATTGTTCTAGTTCCATTAGTTTAATTAGAATTTTACTGAGTTTTATACAAGAAGAAGAGTTGGTTTTCATGCCCTGCTTTTCACTCCCTGAAGGAGTCTCAAAGCGACTCACTTGCGTTCTCCTCTTCCTACAACAGACATTTTGTGAGGTAGATGGGGCTGAAAGAGCTCTGACAGAACTTCTCTGTGAGAACAGCCCTAACAGGACTGTGACCGGCCCAAGGTCACTCAGCTGGCTGCAGGTGGAGGAGCGGAGAATTAAACCCGGCTCACCAAGATTAGAAGCTAGCATTCTTAACCACTACACCAAGCTGTTCATATGCTGTGCATTTTAACGTTGTCAACTGCCCTGAGCTGTGCTAATGCATACTGACCTAATGGGCAAAACCAAAATCTATTAAAGAATAAACGAGGACTTAAAAAAAATAAAGTCATTGTGACAGTTCTATTTCTTTCTTTCCATCTTTCAGGGGTGGGTATTTAACGTAGTCCCATGGCTAGTGGCCATTCCAGCGAGTCTGCTGAGTGGATTCCTTTCGGATCAGTTTATCAGTCAAGGTAAGTTCTCCTCGGGGTCATTTCAGTAAAGTGAGCCCATCTTGAAGAGCGGAGTCATTTCAGGGGCTGAATGACAATAGCAGGCAAATGACAGTCGCAGGTGTGATATGCTGAAGGGTAGCGAGGGTGGAGGAATCACCATGGGTAATGAGACAGGAAACCTAGATCTTGATTCAGCCCAGGAGGATCGATTGCCTTGAGCTTCATGACCAGTGGCATTATGATTAAGGTGCTCTTGAAGTCTTGCCTTTTCTACTGTTACAGACTAACACAGCTGCCCTTCTCAGTCTATCAAGGGCTTTTTTGGTACATAAAATTGGCTTGCCAGATCCCCAGTCTGTCCACTGGTGAAGGTGGTGTTGCCAGCTCCAGGCTGAGATGTGGGGACAAAGCCTGGGGAGGACAGGGACCTCGGTGGGACACTATATAGAATTAAAAACAAACAAACAAACTTTTTATCTTATTGTACTTTGTATAAGTTTTCTGACAGCCCTTCTTTTTTGCTTTCAGGCTATAAAACCATTACCGCTCGTAAGATTATGCAGGTGAGGAGGGATACCATGGTGTAGTCATAGTCCAGGGGAGGGGATAGCTATGGAAAGATCGGCACACATTCTTGTGTGAATGGTCAGTGGGTGAGGCTTTGGAGCCAGGGAACTGGAGTGTTCATGTGTGATAGAACCAGGAACGTTCTGCCTACATAGCAGGTAGTTTCAGCCCTTAGCTGTGACTCAGTGGGAGAGTGTCTGCTTGGCGTGCAGAAGGTCCCAGGTTCAATCCCCGGCTTCTCCAGTCGGACGGAGCAGTGCAAGTAAAACAAAAGGCCTTTGCCTGGGACCCTAGCCCAGTGGTTCTCAACCTTCCTAATGCCGCGACCCTGGTTGGTGACCCCCCAACCATAAAATTAGGCAAGTGTCCTTTCACAGAAATAACACCGAAACTGGCCAATGGCGTGAAGATCCATTGTTCAGCATTGTATATAAATTGGTTTCTCAGTTCAGCTCTGCCTCTTGTCCCACCATGCCGATCTCGCTCTTTTCCGCTGCTCCAGACAGATGAATGCTCTATCTCGATCTACCCTGCAAGGCTGTTGTGTGGATGGCGCCCCCCCAGCCAAGCTGCTTGCCCTGCCACGACCCCTGTGAAAGGGTCGGTCGATCCCCAAAGGGGTCCCAGGTTGAGAACTACTGTCCTAGAGAGCAGCTGCTAGTCTGAGTAGACAATTCTGACTGATGGATCCAGGACCTGGGCAGGGGTAGTCAACCTGTGGTCCTCCAGATGTTCATAGACTACGATTCCCATGAGCCTCTGCCAGGTTGACTACCTCTGGCCTAGGGCAGACGTCTTAAGTCTAGCGCTTCTGGTGTCGTTACTTTCAGGTCATCGGCTCTGGTGTCTCTAGCATTTTCGCCTTGTGCATCGGTCACACCTCCAGTTTCTGCAGGGCTGTTGTGTTTGCCTCTGCTTGCATTGGACTCCAGGGCTTCAACCACAGGTAAGGTTCCTCGCAAACCTCTTGTCGTTATAGAAACCCTACTGGGTGGAGGCGGGTCAGTGTTGGCTTCACTGGGAAAGTCTGGGTTGGCCTATATTCAGATTCCCTTTTGACCATCGCTTTGGAGGGCTGGACAGTTCTTGACTCTTGCCTTGATCTACCTCACGAGGCGGTTGTGAAGGGGAAGTGGAAAGGCTGCTGAAAGGTGGAAGCAGTCGATAAATTATAAACCATCCTGGTGAATGCCTGGTCTACTGTGCTGGAGCCCCCATTTGGCAGGCTGATGGCCCCAGGTTGTCTTCCTGGCATAAGAACATCAGAAGAGCCCTGCTGGGTCAGACCAGGGGTCCATCTAGTCCAGCATCCTGTCTCACCCAGGGGCCAACCAGTTCCTCTGGAGGGCCAACAACAGGGCAGAGAGGTGGAGGCCTTCCTAAGAACATCAGAAGAGCCCTGCTGGGTCAGACCAGGGGTCCATCCAGTCCAGCCTCCTGTCTCACACAGGGGCCAAGCAGTTCCTCTGGAGGGCCAGCAACAGGGCAGAGAGGCCGAGGCCTTCCTAAGGACATCAGGAGAGCCCTGCTGGGTCAGACCAGGGGTCCGTCCAGTCCAGCCTCCTGTCTCACACAGGGGCCAGCCAGTTCCTCTGGAGGGCCAGCAACAGGGCAGAGAGGCCGAGGCCTTCCTAAGGACATCAGGAGAGCCCTGCTAAGTCAGACCAGGGGTACATCCAGTCCAGCCTCCCGTCTCACACAGGGGCCAGCCAGTTCCTCTGGAGGGCCAGCCACAGGGTGGACCAACAACAGGGCACAGAGCCTTTGGTGGACCAGCCTTTGGTGGACCAACAACAGGGCACAGAGCCTTAGGTATCCTCTCACACAATGGCCAACCCATTCCTCGGGAGGGCCAGGAACGGGGCATAGAGGCTAAGGCCTTCCACTGCTGTTTTCTCCTGGATATTGGATTTGTTTCTAAACATGGAGGTTCTCATCAGCCACCATTGGGTAGGAGCCATTGATAGACTTCTCTTCCAGGAATCTATCTACCCTCTTTTAAAGCTGTTTATTCCTCTGGCCATCACTTGGCATCTAACCTACGAGAATTTGAGGCCACCTACCAAAAGTATCTCAGTGGGAAGATTATCTTAATCCTTCCCAGAACCGCTTGCATGCAGAGCTACAATATCCAAAATAGATCTTAGAGAGCTGCTGCTGCCAGTATGAGTGGGCTGCAGTGAGCCAGATGAACCATCAGTCCTCTGACTCAGTATAAGGCTGCATCAGTTACCCCCTATTGTAGCTCCTTTTCAGAGCTGTGGTGCTGGCTGAACTAGCTTGGTGTAGTGGTTAAGAGCGGCAGTCTCTAGTTTGGAGAGCTGGGTTTGATTCCCCACACCTCCACATGCAGCCAGTTGGGTGACCTTGGGCTCGTCACAGTCCTGTTAGAGCTGTTCTCCCAGAACAATTGTAAGCTGCTTTGAGACTCCTCTGGGTAGCTAAAAGCGGGGTATAAAAACTAACTCTCCTTCTCCTCCTCCTCCTCCTCCTCCTCCTCCTCCTCCTCCTCCTCCTCCTCCTCTTCTCCTTCTCCTTCTCCTTCTCCTCCTCTTCTCCTTCTCCTTCTTCTCACCCCCCCCTTTGTGCCTTTCCTTCTTCCTGAACAGTGGCATTGCCGTCAACGTACAGGATCTGGCCCCGTCATGTGCTGGCCTGTTGTTTGGTGAGTGTCGGATATTTTTGTTTTTCGATGGGAAGAGCCAGGGCTTGATGGTTATGGGCCACTGATGGGATAAACCCCAAGGGCACCTGAGCGTTAAATTGTGCCTGTTTTAGAGAACACCAGATACTGTTGTTGGCTGGGGAGGTTCAAGTAGAGGGAAGTTCAGAATAGGCTTTGCTACAAGAAGGGAGTCTTTAAGCGGACAAGATGAGAAGATGATCAAAGATGGCGGTAGGAAACTCTCCTTTTATGGAACGGAGAAATTGGGTTGTCATCTCCAAGGTGGGAAATTCTTGGATATTTGGAGGTAGAACTTCAGGGAGGGGTGGGAAGGGGAGGGACCCCCACCACCTTCGAAGCTTCCATTTTCTCAAGGGGAACGGATCTCTGTCATTGGGAGATCCCTACCTGGAGACTGTCAACCTTCAAGAGCCAGGGTGGTGTCATAGGCAAGAGTGTTGGACGTGTATCTGGCAGACTTGGGTTTGATTCCTCACTTGTGCCATGGAAGCCTGTTAGGATAAAACGGAGGCGAAGAAAAGGTTATAAGGTTCCTTGGGTCCCCAATGGAGAAAAAGGAGAGGTACAAAGAGAAGTCTGTGGAATTAGAACCATTCTACATCTCTGGCTTTCTTTTCCTTCTTTCCATAGGTGTGGCAAACACGGGTGGAGCTTTATTGGGTAGGTTCATTCATTCATTCATTTATTCATTATATTTATTGCCCGCCACTCTGAGCCGGCTCGTGGCAGGTTCCAGACGTCCAATAAAACCCTCAGTAATAAACCCAATAAAACGGACAGCAAATGCAATAAAACCCAAACAACATGGCTGTAAAATTGAACACCTTATCATTATGAACTTTTAATATCAGAGGTGTTATGTGCTTTCAATTATGATATGTTCTAAATGGTGACGTTCCTTGTACTGCACCACAAATTGCAACGTGAACCACCCTGAGCCGCAGGGGAGGGCGGTATATAAATGTAATAAAATAAATAATAAAAGAAACTCTCCCAGGGCCCGGATCTCCTTGGGAAGCTCATCTCACCAGGCAGGGGTCAGGGCCAAGAAAGCCCTGGGCCTTGTTGAGGCCGGACATACTTCTTTGGGGCCAGGGATCTTCTGTTGGTTGGTGTTGGCAGGGTGGAGAGCTCTCTGGGGAATGCATTCAGACAAAGTTCTTGCCCAGAAATTGGCTCTCCGCTCCAATAAGCCTCCCTTTATGTACACCCAATCAAATAATTTAATAGGCATTCTGTCACTTGAGAAAACCAGGTAGGGAATTGCTCCCTGAACGGCTGACTGGTTTCTCTCCTGTCTGTGCGTAGGTGTGGTCTGTGTTTATTTGGCTGGTCACCTGATTGAAAGCACCGGCTCCTGGACCTCCATGTTCCACCTCGTGGCGATGGTGAACATCCTCGGACTGTGTACGTTCCTGATCTTTGGGAAGGCCCAAAGAGTGGATACTGACTCTGCTTATGTAGATTTATAGGCCCTTTGGTGGGCTGGATTGAGAAGAACCCAGGACCAGCTTCAGAATGGGAATGCCCGCTCAAAGAAGACAGCGACAAAATTTAACAGCACTGGCATGAAGGAAACCCATGCATTATCAGATAGGCTGTGAGGTCATCTCCTGGCCTCCTGACCTTTTAACCACATTGTTGGGTGGGTAGACCATTTTGCCGGTGCCCTGAGAAATGTCGTGACCACCATGTGACCAATGGTGTTGGTCGCCTTCCGTTCCTTCTCAACCGGAGCAGTGTTTAAATTCCAGATGAAAAATCCTTCTCCCCAAACATCTGCTGGTTGGTTGGCAGTGGTGACCACATGGATCCCCAAAGAGTATTTTAACTTATTTTTGGCAGCCTTTGTGATGGTCTCCAGGGGTAGGAGCAGAAGCTCATGAGAACTATGAGGTCCCTTCCAACTCTATGATTCTAACTAGAGCCAGTTTGGTGTAGTGGTTAGGAGTGCGGACTTCTAATCTGGCGAGCCGGGTTCGATTCTGCGCTCCCCCACATGCATCCAGCTGGGTGACCTTGGGCTCGCCACGGCACTGATAAAATTGTTCTGACCGAGCAGTGATATCAGGGCTCTCTCAGCCTCACCCACCCCACAGGGTGTCTGTTGTGGGGAGAGGAACGTGAAGGCCGCTTTGAGCCTCCTTCGGGTAGGGAAAAGCGGCATATAAGAACCAACTCTTCTTCTTCTTCTTCTAACTACAGACCTTCCATGCTGACAGGTTGGCTGTTCTTGTTCCATGGTTCTTAAGCCTAGCAAAAACAGAAACCGAACCCAATCTGAGCTTTCCCAAATGGAACGGCAAGAACTTCTATGGCTCTTTAGTGCAGTAACTGTTCAGTGTGGCCTAGGAATCTGATGGTTTTTCTCAAGGTAGAACTTTTTCTATGGGGAAAATGACACTCCAGGACAACAGACGGGAACTGTGGGTCGCTTCCCAGTGCCTTGGATCTGAAGAAGAATGTTGTCTTTCCTTCTTCGCTTGTAAGATTAGAAAATAAAAGAAGCTATATTGGATCAGGTCAGGGACCCAACCAGTCCAACACTCTGTGTCCCACAATGGCCCACACCCAGGTGTCATCAGGAGGTCTACCAGTGGGGTCAGAACTTCAAAAACCCTCCTACTAGTCCCTCCAAGCACAAAGAATACAGAGTGACACTGCCCCAGATGTAAGGACATAAGAGAAGCCGATGCCCACCTGGTCCAACACCATATCACACAGTGACCAAAGCCCAGGGGCCATCAAGAGGTCCACCAGCAGGGCCAGATCCCAGAAGCCCTCCCACTGTTGCTACCCACAAACACCAGGAATACAAAGCATTGCTGCCCCAGAGAGTGTTCGATGTATACCTTGTGCCTAAAAGTCAGTGATGGACCTCTGCTCCATAGAAGAACATTAGAGAAGCCATGTTGGATCAGGCCAATGGCCCATCCAGTCCAACACTCTATATTACACAATGGCCAAAACCCAGAGGTCACCAGGAGACCCACTTGCGGGGCAAGAACACCAAAAAACCCTCCTGTTATTGCTCCCCCCACCAAGCACCAAGAATACAGAGCATGACTGCCCCAGATGTAAGAATATAAGAGAAGCCATGTTGAATCAGGCCAGTGGCCCATCTAGTCCAACACAGTGGGCAAAATTATCGGGAAGTCCACCAGTGGGGCCAGAACTTCAGAAACTCTTGGTCCTAGTACAAGAACTCATGGACACTCAGTGCAAGTGATGAGCAGTTGGTCTATAATTGATAAAAGGAAGCTCTTCTTCACCCAAAGACTAATTCACATGGAAATTACTGCTGCAAGAAGTGGTGGCTGCTACAAGCATAGACAGTTTTAATAGGGGACTGGATAAATATCTGGAGCAGAGGTCCATCTAAGGCTATTAGCCACAATGTATAGAGGGAACCCTTTCTCTGGGGCAGGGATGCTCTGCCTTCTTGGTGCTCAGGGAGCCACATTGGGAGGGCTTCTAGGGTTCTGGCCGCACAGGTGGACCTCCTGATGGCACCTGGGTTTGGCCATTGTGTGACACAAAGAGTGTTGGACTGGATGGGCCATGGGCCTGATCCAACATGGCGTCTCTTATGATCTTCTGCCTGGGGCAGTGATACTCTGTATCCTTGGTGCTGTGAAGGCCAAGAGTGGGAGGGCTTCTGGAGTTCTGGCTCTGCTGGTGGACCTCCCAATGGCACCTGGGTTTTGTCATGCAGAATGTTGGGCCATGTAAGCCATTAGCCTGATCCAGCACGGCTTCTCTTATGCTCTTATGGACCACTGGGCTGATCCAAACTAGACAAATTAGCAGGCAGAGAGGACACCTGGGAAACACAAAGCATCATGCTGTTGGCAGATGGGCAAGTTTTGAGTGGCAGCCACCCGTTCATAGGGAAGGCTAGATTTGCCTAAAGGTGAGTCTCGCCTCAAAATATTTGAATGTTTTCTCTCGACAGCTTGCACACCATCCCCGAGGCAGCTGTCTGCTTACTAAAGTACCTTGTTGGCTCACCTTTGCCAAGATTGCACCGATGCTAATTCGTTCTATGCGGTGGTTGTTTGTACCATCTGCAATGTTTTAGAGACTTATTGGAGGGACGGACCAGAACCAACGGGATGAAATTAATACAAAAGACATTCCGTCTAAACATCCGGAAGAAGTTCCTGACAGCTTCCCAATCTGGACAATCTCATCCTGACTCCATCCCCTCCTGGTGCCCAGGGAAAACCTTAAAAAACCATCATTGGGTTCCAAGTAGCCATTTTCCTCAAAGGAACTGATCTCTGTATTCTAGCAGTTGTAATTCTGGGATTCTGGCACTGGGCGGTGGAACTGCCACAAAATGGCTGCCCCAGGAGGCGGAGCCAGTAACAAAATGGCGCCTCGCCTTTGGAACGGCCTCCCCTTTGAAACTCTTCTGGTGCCAGGCCCAAATATTTTCCCTTGTTCCATCTTATCCTCTGCTTCTAACCTGAGGGCTGTTCCTATGGACATCGTTTTAGCCTGCTTAATATATTTTTATATGGCCTGTCTTAATATTGTTGATGATCTACAGGGTCTTCACATTGAGGGATTGTATGGTTCCTGAAAAGAAATTATTTATTTCTTTTGACTTTCTGAGCTGCCTTGAGCCGGTGAATGGGCAGGCAGTATGTAGGTTTTCTAAATAAAGAAACGTTATTTTATTGGGGTTGTTTTTCGGAGATATTTCTTGTATTGCTGCAGGCTGCCTTGTGGATTTTAAAGGCGGAATGGTGGGGACAGTGTACTGTAAATTAATAAAGGGGATTTGTGTAATGCATTTGATCATTGCTAGGATTGCCGTATTCTGAAAAGCAAAAAAGGGGACACAACATCTCCCTACTGAGTACTTCAAACGAGTGATCACTGTGACAAATTTCATTTTTAAATGCTCCTCCTATTTAAGCTGTGATAAATGCTGCCAATCAGGCATATTCCTTACCTTCCCAGCCAAAAAAGTTTTTTTCTTAAAGCCCAAAAGAAGATGTACACACACACACAAACACAAAAAACAGGACATGTGTCTGGTAAGCCTAATCATTGTACTTTTTTAAAATTTAAGAGTTACGTTTGGTATTTGAGGTTGTGTTAAAAGAATTAGCATTCCAACCCAGTTTGATTAAACCAGCCTTTTTCAACCTTTTGACTGAGGAGGAGACCCTGAAATAAATGTCCAGGTATCAAGGACTCTGGAAAAGATGTCAGCTGGCTATGCCTCCCTGCCACGCCCCCTGGAAGTGACATGTCACAGGAAGTGACATCACCACTCACACTTCATCCTCCTTTCGCACCTTCACCCTGCCTTTACTGCTTAGCTTCTAAGAAATAAGGCTTTACTTGAATAAATAAGGAAAGGGTGACATTGGAAGGAAAACAATAGTCCTCTAACCTTTCTAGTTCTAGTCTACTCTGTCTTGTCCTCTGTACTTTCTCTGCAAGAGGGGGAGGAAGGGAGTGGCAGCCCCCCACCACCAAGCTCCACCCCTTTTGGCAGGAGTAGGGTTCCCAGCTCTTGGTTAGTAAATACCTGGAATCTTGGGGTGGGTGGAGCCAGGAGTGGGGAGGGACCTCAGCCCACGCCTCACATCAGCCATTTTCTCCAGGGAGACTGATCTCTTTAGTATGGAGATGAGCTAAAATTGTCAGGTCCCATCCAGAGGCTGGCATACCTAGCAGAAGAATATCTTCTACACCACATTTGGCCTTATGCTAAATTAATTACAGAAGCTTTGGCCTCCATCCCTTCATGAGTGAAGGGAACGTCATTTGCAAAAAACCCGACGCAAACAAAGTATTGACGTGTCATGTGACTTTTTTGGTATATTTGTACTATTTATGCTGTGCCTCCTCTTGCCGTTGTGCGTGACCATTCTCGAACGAAGAGTCCTCATTCTAAGTGAAAGGTCCTTTCGGAGTGTCTGTGGATGGGAGACCTATGGCACACCGCTGAGCACGTCTCCTTAACACAGGTAGCCCTGCTCAGCATCACTCTGGTGCCACACAGGGTCTTGGGGTTCCCCATTCCCCATTTGAAGATTCTAGCAGTTATATTCTACTCAGGATGTGAGCTACCCTGCTCCATGGGGAGGGGGAAGCAGGGGAGGGAGGGTCATTGGCCTGTATCCATGTCAATGCAGCACAAGCAGCACTGTTGGGCATTTCAACCCACACTGTTGTTGTCGTTGCTGTTGTTATTTCAATTTATTACCCACCACTCCCAATTGGCTCATGGCGAGTTACAATAGTCTGAATAAAATCCCAATAAAACCCCCATTAAAACCCCAGACATAAAAATATAACACAGATCCAACTAATCACAGTAAACAAGGAAGAAGAAGAAGAAGAAGAAGAAGAAGAAGAAGAAGAAGAAGAAGAAGAAGAAGAAGAAGAAGAAGAAGAAGAAGAAGAAGAAGAAGAAGAAGAAGAAGAAGAAGAAGAAGAAGAAGAAGAAGAAGAAGAAGAAGAAGAAGAAGAAGAAGAAGAAGAAGAAGAAGAAGAAGAAGAAGAAGAAGAAGAAGAAGAAGAAGAAGAAGAAGAAGAAGAAGAAGAAGAAGAAGAAGAAGAAGAAGAAGAAGAAGAAGAAGAAGAAGAAGAAGAAGAAGAAGAAGAAGAAGAAGAAGAAGAGAGTTATCCAGCAAAAAAAAAAAAAAAAAAGAAGAGGAAGAGATGGTTCTTATATGCCACTTTTCTCTCCCCGAAGGAGTCTCAGGAGATATTCGGTGGAAAAAACTAACTCACAACGCTGTCTTTCCCCCAAGAAAAATCTCATAGGGCCATTTTATTTTGCCTTCCCATCTTCAGCTGAACGAGGACACGCTCTCGTACCCTTACAATGCACACGGGTGAGGCTCCAGCTGCAGAGGCAGTGGACCTGATGCCCAGCAGGTGAAGAAGACGCTTGGTGCTATCGCACGCTGGAGCAACAATCCCGTGTGATAGGAGGGGTGCCGCCATGCAAGTCTTTTTTCGTGGAAAAAATTAGCTCCTCAGTACAACTGGATTCCAACAGAGGGAGCCTCTTGCCTCCGTTCTGAAAGGCCCTGAAAACGGTTCAGTGCAGAAGGAAAAAAGTCAACCTTTCCAGCCCGTTTGTATCTTCGGTGGCATTTCTTGAGAGCGCTCAGAGGGATGTTGCTTAGTAGCAAACATTTCCGTAAACATCCCCCTCCCCTCTTCTTCTTCTTCCCGCTGTGGACAAACTCGTCTCCCTTACAGAATCACAGAATCATAGAGTTGGAAGGGGCCATACAGGCCATCTAGTCCAACCCTCTGCTCAATGCAGGATCAGCCCAAAGCATCCTAAAGCATCCAAGCATCCCTTGTTCTGTAAACTTGGAGGTCGCAAAAGTGGAAGTGGGCTAGGCCTGTTAGTCCATGGCAGCCAAATCAAAATGAATGGCTCGTGACACCTCTCCTCTCTGTATGTGTCATATTTAATTACAGGCGAAGCAGCTGAGGAAGACAGCTCTGAGCTTGTGAAATTTTTCACTGCAGTTAAGCCGTTCGCGCGATTCTCTGGTTTGTTCCCAGGACATGGTGCAGTAATTCTCAGAAAACTTTCAGCAAGCCTGGGAACAAGCTTGCCAGTTGGGTTGGGAAAGGGACCAAGCCCTATGAAGATAGGTTGAGGGGCTTGGGAATGTTCAGCCTGGAGAAAAGGAGGCTGAGAGGGGACATGATAGCCCTCTTTAAGTATTTGAAAGGTTGTCACTTGGAGGAGGGCAGGATGCTGTTTCTGCTGGCTGCAGAGGAGAGGACACGCAGTAATGGGTTTAAACTTCAAGTACAACGATATAGGCTAGATATCAGGAAAAGAATTTCAGAGTAGTTCAGCAGTGGAATAGGCTGCCTAAGGAGGTGGTGAGCTCCCCCTCACTGGCAGTCTTCAAGCAAAGGTTGGATACACACTTTTCTTGGATGCTTTAGGATGCTTAGGGCTGATCCTGCGTTGAGCAGGGGGTTGGACTAGATGGCCTGTATGGCCCCTTCCAATTCTATGATTCTATGAAAGTCCCAAAGATGGGTGGGAAATGGAAACAGGGGAAAACAGCTGTCTTTCTTAAAGGAAACAGATCTCTGTCGTCTGAAAAAGAGCTTTTACACCTCACTTTCTTTTACCTTAAAGAGCCTCCCATTGGCTTACCATTGTCTTCCCTTCCCTTTCCCACTGCTGGCCGAGTTAACACATTCAAAGGAGGAGCTGAGCACCAGCTTCTGAAAGAATAGTTTTACTGAGTAGAGAACCAATTTTGTAAAGAAAGAGATAGGAGAGAGAGAGAGTCCTAACAGTTTAACTGATTAATGAAGAGTCCTAACAGTTTAACTGATTAACTGATTGTCTTCTGGAGGCAATCAAAGGAGCAAGACATTACAGGAGATTAGTTGAAAAAGACCAGGAAATTCCTAATCTAACCATGCTAACTACAAGCCTCCCCAGATATGCCCTATAGGATCTTCATATATACTGCTGAAGCATGCACACTACAATTCTCGCATTTTCTAACACCCACGACAGGCCTCTTGTAAGGTAGGTGGGACTGGGAGAGTTTGGAGAGAACTGTGACCAGCCCAAGGTCACCCGGGAGACCTTATGTGGAGGAGGAGTGGGGAATCAAACCCGTTTCCCCTGATTACAGTCTGCTGCTTTTAACCACTACACCTCTCTGAATGACATACAGAAGGCAGACTGTATGGCTTTCCATCGCTTCTGAGTGATATTCTCTCCCCCCATCCCACCCTGAACAGGCTCCTCTCCAAATCTACAGTTATTTCCCAACCTGGAGCTATCAACACTAAGTTTGGACATTAAATGAGGAATTGTGACATATTTTACATTCAAAGTACTTTCTGGTGCCTCTTGGGGTGGGTGTGGAGGAGACGTTCTAAAAATGCAGTCACTTCTGTGGTTGTAGAACATGTGAAGGCCGCCTTCTATTGAATCACTCTTCTTCCACCTTCCCCGATATTGTCTACGCCAAGGATTCCCAAGCAGAGCTCTCTGGAGACTTGGGGCTTGTGAATCATGCAGAAATGATTGGCCATGCTAACAATGCAGATTTACCTGGTCTTGTGCTGTCAGATTTACAGCACAGATTTACCTGGTCTTGTGAGAGCCAGTTTGGTGTAGTGGTTAGGAGTGCGGACTTCTAATCTGGCATGCCAGGTTCGATTCTGCGCTCCCCCACATGCAACCAGCTGGGTGACCTTGGGCTCCACACAGCACTGATAAAACTGTTCTGACCGGGCAGTGATATCAGGGCTCTCTCAGCCTCACCCACCCCACAGGGTGTCTGTTGTGGGGAGAGGAAAGGGAAGGCGACTGTAAGCCACTTTGAGCCTCCTTCGGGTAGGGAAAAGCGGCATATAAGAACCAACTCTTCTTCTTCTTCTTCCTCAGTGCAAGATCTTGAGATGTTTAGTAATGCTTTAACATCTCTTTTAACAAATGGCTTTTAATTCCAAGAAGGGGAGAAAAGGGGAGAGAGAGAGAGAGAATTATAATCTTGGGAGATGGTGCAAACGTACACATGTAGCAATTATGTGCGTTATGACTTTCTGTATAAAATATTACAAAGCCACCGGAACCAGTCCTGAATCCTCATGAATAGCAAAACAGGCAGCTGTTGGCAGGGGATCCTCCATGGTTGGCTCAGTGCAGCTGTTAACCTCCTTTCATGTTGATTCCCTCCCCTCCCCCATCATGTCTCCTATTTTTTTTAAAAAAACCCTACACATTAATTTTTCATCTCTCCAGTGTCTGGTAGAGCTGATCAGAGTGAGGAAGAGTCTCTGTCGTGGGGAAGAACTGCAAGCCTTTCCAAAATTCAGAGTGAAGCCCCACTTGGGGAACGCTTCCAAACAAACAATGCTCTGCAGCAGTTACAAGTCCCGCTAAAGCAGGGGTAGTCAACCTGTGGTCCTCCAGATGTTCATGGACTACAATTCCCATGAGCCCCTGCCAGCGTTTGCTGGCAGGGGCTCAGGGGAATTGTAGTCCATGAACATCTGGAGGACCACAGGTTGACTACCCCTGCGCTAAAGGAATGGCGCCTGCTCTTTTACGCAGTTGTGCTCACAGGAAAGGGATCGGGTGTAACGAATTGCTAACACAGCTTACAGTAATATGGATGGTGAGATCAAGACCTGCATGGAAGACCCCTGGTGTTGGCAGCTCAATGGAAGAGCATAAGCATTGCTTGTGGGCTCTGTGGGAAGATTTTAAGGAGCAGGATGGAACCCTTCTTTGGAGAGGGACAATCAGTTTTAGAGGATGGCGCTAGAAAAAGAAGAGTTGGTTTTTATACCCTGCTTTTCAGTGCCTGAAGGAGTCTCAAAGCGGCTTCCCATTGCCTTCCCTTTCCTCTCCCCACAGCAGACACCCTGTGAGGTGGGTGAGGCTGAGAGAGCCCTGATATTACTGAAGAAGAAGAAGAGTTGGTTCTTATAAGTCACTTTTCTCTACCTGCAGAAGTCTCAAAGGGGCTTCCATTCACCTTCCCTTTCCTCTCCCCACAACAGACACCCTGTGAGGGAGGTGAGGCTGAGAGAGCCCTGATATTACTGAAGAAGAAGAGTTGGTTCTTATATGCCGCTTTTTCTCTACCCTCAAAAGTCTCAAAGCAGCTTACAATCACCTTCCCTTTCCTCTCCCCACAACAGACACCCTGTGAGGGAGGTGAGGCTGAGAGAGCCCTGATATTACTGAAGAAGAAGAGTTGGTTCTTATATGCCGCTTTTTCTCTACCCTCAAAAGTCTCAAAGCAGCTTACAATCACCTTCCCTTTCCTCTCCCCACAACAGACACCCTGTGAGGGAGGGGAGGCTGAGAGAGCCCTGATATCACTGCTCAGTCAGATCAGCACTATCAGGGCTGTGACTAGCCCAAGGTCGCCCAGCTGGCTCCATGTGGGGGATCGGTGAATCAAGCCCGGCTCGCCAGATTAGAAGCCACTGCTCTTGACCACCACACCACGCTGGCGCTAGCAGAGTGTTGAGCAGGCTCACAGCTCGCCGTAGAGACAAATAAAGTAGTTTTATCGGCAGGCTTAAGGGAGCTTCCACAGGAAGTGGATGTACTTTGTTGAAGATGCCTTGTGGGGTGTTCCACCAACAGATGTGCCCATGTCCCCCCACCTTCTCCCAGAGGCCTGCCCACCCAACTGGGTTCAACTGGGTTAATCAAAATGAAACCACCGCCTTCACAGTCCGGTGGGAGCTGCCTTGCTTCCAGCTCCTGCTGGAAGATACAGTAGTATGATAAATTCAAAATCAGAAATCAAAAAGGTTTGTCACAAAAATAGAAATCATACACAGTGTTTTTGCCCAGTGATTTCTGTTTTTGTGTGTGTGTGTGTGTGTGTGTGCTATACCAGGCTTTCTTGACCATGGTTTCCTGAATGGGTGGGAGTTAGTTATTTCTTTTATATTTAAAAAAATGGTAAACATTTATAGATATGGCCATATATGGTCATGTCAACCCACCCACCCCTCCCCAAACGGCCTGAAGGGGGTGGGAAGGGGAGGGGCCCCAGGTGGGCGTGTCCACAGCTCTGCTTCCCAACCATATCCAGGGGTAGTCAAACTGCGGGCCTCCAGATGTCCATGGACTACAATTCCCAGGAGCCCCTGCCAACGCTGGCAGGGGCTCCTGGGAATTGTAGTCCATGGACATCTGGAGGCCCGCAGTTTGACTACCCCTGTTCTACACGATCGTGCCCCTTCTGAGTTTTTTCCACGGCAAAAAAAGTTGAGAAAGGCTGTGTTATATTCCCGCACTGTGCAACCCCCTTGTTGATGTCTTGCTGCCCCCTGGAGGTTGGCATGCCTCTTCACTTGACCCATTTTTTTATTTTTCCCAGCGGAAATCTGGACATGGGTTTGGGATGTTGTAGAGAAAAGCAACAAAGGTTGGGGAGAATTACAAGGGGGAAGTGGAAGGAAGGAACGGATTCATCACCCCGCTCTGCCTGCCCAAATTTCCATCTTTCTGACTGTCGTGGTATAACTCGAGAATCCTGCAGAATCTCAGGTTGGCCCCAGAAGGTACAATACCTTCTTAGCATCATAGAGTTGGAAGGGGCCATACAGGCCATAGAATCATAGAATCATAGAGGTGGAAGGGGCCATACAGGCCATAGAATCATAGAATCATAGAGTTGGAAGGGGCCATACAGGCCATAGAATCATAGAATCATAGAGTTGGAAGGGGCCACACAGGCCATAGAATCCTAGAATCCTAGAATCATAGAGTTGGAAGGGGCCATACAGGCCATCTAGTCCAACCCCCTGCTCAACGCAGGATCAGCCCTAAGCATCCCCTTCTTCAGAAGAGATGTGTGACCATGACAACCTCTATGGGCATTTTATTCTAAACTCAGGATTTCTCTCCCCACCCCCACACCCCGAAATTAGATTGTTTCTGTGCATAAGATTAAGGTTTTTGTTACATTTAAAAAAAAAATCTTAGCCAGTCAGATTTATTAGATTAAGGGGAAGCCATTTTGTATTGTCAGATTGCTTCTCATCGCACATTTAATAACAGTGAAATCTGCATTCTCCAATTGAGGAGCTGCCTTTAATACCAGATTTACGGAGCGCAGAAAACTAATAATACCCAGAACTCGAGGCAAGAATGCATTCAAGGATCAGGAGGGATGAAGAGGGTGCGGGAAAGTGAGGCCGACATCGGATACTGACAGCCAACCGGCCGGATTACTTTCCCCTGCTCGATATGAAAATTGATTTTGATTAACGGGCAACTTTGGCGTTTAAAAGGATCAGCGGCAGCAGATTTCCCCCTCTTTTAATGAAATGTTCAAATGAAACTCCTCTCCCACAGAGTACGGAGCGCAAAGGAATCCCAGACTCATTCTGTTGCTTTTGGTTCTGTGTCTTTCCCCAGAGATTAAAGTAATTTAAATTATTAAAAAAAAAACATAAAAGGGGAACACTTCTTTTATTGATAGGTCACACACAGATGAGTCTCACAGGTGCACCAATTGTGCGATGACTTTGACCTAACACATTTGCATCGGTGAGATCATCATCAGAGGTCAATATGCTCAAACTCAGTTACAAATACAAAAAGCAGCCAAGACTTACCTGCAGCCGCCGTTGATGCTGCAGAGGAGCAGGTGGCAGGAAGACGCACGGGGGGGGGGGGGGGTCCACAGTGGGCTGTCTCCTCATGCCTGAGCCAGGGCAGGTTGTCTCCACTTCTTCATAGAATCATAGAATCATAGAATCATAGAGTTGGAAGGGGCCATACAGGCCATCTAGTCCAACCCCCTGCTCAACGCAGGATCAGCCCAGAGCATCCTAAAGCATCCAAGAAAAGTGTGTATCCAACCTTTGCTTGAAGACTGCCAGTGAGGGGGAGCTCACCACCTCCTTAGGCAGCCTATTCCACTGCTGAACTGCTCTGACTGTGAAAAATCTTTTCCTGACATCTAGCCTATATCGTTGTACTTGTAGTTTAAACCCGTTACTGCGTGTCCTTCCTGCTACTACATGGGGGAGCAGTTTGCCTGGTGTACCTCAATTCATCCTGGATTTTTTCTCCCACATGGGAGCCGGAGTAACAAGATTCCACTGTGCTGTGCGGTAGCTTGAGCCTGCTTTGTTTTGTTTTTAAATTTATTTTTAAAAATGCAATGCAATTCAACATTCTTAAAAATATATTTTTTATGCCCCAGGCGGTTCTGTAGTACTGAAGATCTTGATCCCCTGCTACTCCACATGCAGGCAGCTGGGTGACCTAGGAGTGGTCATGTTCCTATTACAGCTGTTCCCACCAAGCATTTCTGTCAGGGCTCTCTCGGCCTCGCCTACCTTACAGGATGAGTGTTGTGGGGAGAGGAAGGGAAAGTGATTGTAAGGCGGCTGGAGACGCCTTCAGGCCAGCTTGTCCAGCGTCATGTGTGGGAATATGAGGGCATTTTCTCTGCAGCAGCGGTAGTCAACCTGTGGTCCTCCAGATGTTCATGGACTACAATTCCCATGAGCCCCTGCCAACAAACGCAGCTTCCCAGCAACGAGGGGGAAACCCGATCCTGAGATTATGACAATCGCTGTGGGAGGCAGCCAGCCGAACGGTATCATACCCAAATAAGGACCCGGGAAGTTAATTAGCTCGGTTAGTTGCTTCCTGTCCAATCTAGCCCTATCAAGGCCTTGTTAGCTTGCCAGATAAGGGTGGGAAGTTGCTGGAGCCATTCGTGGCTCTGAAAAACACATCTGAGGTTAACGGCGGAGTGTAACTAAACCCGCTTCCCCTGGGCTTCGTTTTCTGCATGATCAAATCCCAGATTATAATTGACCAGAACGGACAAAGTATATCTCAGGAGAGTTCGAGTCAAGCCAGGGCTGGGGCCTAATTAAGACCTTGGAGACCAGATAATTCACATCCCCCAAAGTGGGGGTGGGGGGGAGGAGGGGATTTAGCGTACATTGTGGTTCATCCATTGGAGAAGGGCTTCTCTGAAACGCCTAAATGGAGGAAAGGAGAGACTGTCGAGCATTTGGGTGTGACGAGACACATGTGGCATGCTGACGAACCATGGCAAATCACTTAAGTTTCCTACCATAAGGTGCAAGGCTCAAGAGAATGAGGGCGAAGAAAGGATCTGGCACAGAAAGGATCTGGGATGTAAATCAGAGATGTTTGGATTGGAGTTAATGGAACAGGCAAGAAGGGAAAAGAGGCTTGATGGGTTCCGTTTGGAGGTGCATGCAATGCATTTCATGCAATTTACATGCATCAGTCCTCTTCGGAAGCAACTGTCAGGGACTTTCTGTCCCTCTTTCACAGGAACAAGGGTGGACCTTGTATGGTTTTCAAGGAGAGAGACGGTCAGAAGTGGTTTGCTGTTGGCTTCCTCTGTTTCATGTCCCCGATGTTCCTTGGGGGTCTCCCATTCAAGAAGAGGAGTTGGTATTTATTTGCCGCTTTTCACTACCTGAAGGAGGCTCAAAGTGGCTTACAGTCACCTTCCCTTTCCTCTCCCCACAATAGTCACCCTGGGAGGGAGGTGAGGCTGAGAGAGCCCTGAGATTACTGAAGAAGAAGAGTTGATCCTTATATGCCGCTTTTCTCTACCCGAAGGAGTCTCAAAGCAGCTTACATTTACCTTCTCTTCCTCTCCCCACAATAGTCACCCTGGGAGGGAGGTGAGGCTGAGAGAGCCCTGAGATTACTGAAGAAGAGTTGATCCTTATATGCCGCTTTTCTCTACCCGAAGGAGTCTCAAAGCAGCTTACATTGACCTTCTCTTCCTCTCCCCACAACAGACACCCTGTGAGGGAGGTGAGGCCGAGAGAGCCCTGAGATTACTGAAGAAGACTAAGGACCATTCCGCACGACTTTAATATAGCACTAGTCTTACATTTTGTTTTCGCCACTAAAACTGCGTTATGCATGACGTCGTGAGCAATCTGCAACACTCCTGCAATACTAGTGGCAAAATCGCTGCGTTGTAGCGATTTTCGGGGAATCGGGAAAAGTGGATTCACCCTCAGAAAATCGCTACACTCTTGCCAACAACCTGCAACACTTGCGAAAAAGACCTTTGCGTTCTCAATGTAGCGGTTGCAACGAAGTCCCTCCCCCTGGCTCTCTCCTCCGGACTTCTGGCAAAGCGATTGCCATTTTTTCCCCCTCAGAGCGGGGAAAGCAACAAACCAGTGAGGCTTCATTCACCCAGTGAGGCTTCTCCAGCTACAGTCCCTCCACAGAAGTGCTTTAAAGCTCCCCTAAGTCCCCAAGCACAACACAGTCCCCTCTTCGCCAGTTCGCTTTAATTTCGGCCAAAAATCACACCCGTGCGGGGGGGGATTTTTTCCCCACTCGGGGAAGTGTGGTAACGATGAATCGGCAGCTCAGATCTCTCCATTGCAACGAATCAACGCATATTCGTTGCAACGTGTGTGTTTGTGTTTTTTTTTTTAAACCTGTGCTTAAAGGGAAAGGGACTTTTCGGGAGCATGATAACAACCACCTATTGGCTGTTCCGTTTGATTGACGACCAGGGGCGGGACCAAGCACAGAAAAAAATTGCTTCCTTTCTAGCGATTCCTGCGAGACCGGAAACCTGTGGGGAACGAATGAAACGCTACTGGATTCCACTACAAATGAAGGTATGCGGAACGCCGAGATTCCACTATTTAAAATAGCGTTTCCGCTTTGTGAAAGTAATTGGCAACATTGGTCCTTGTGCGGAATGGCCCTAAGAGTTGGTTCTTATATGCCACTTTTCTCTACCCAGAGTCTCAAAGCAACTTACAATCACCTTCCCTTTCCTCTCCTAAGAGGGCCCTGATATTACTGCTTGGTCAGAACAGCTTTATCAGTGCTGTGACTAGCCCAAGGTCATCCAGCTGGCTGCATGTGGGGGAGCGTGGAATCAAACAGGGCTTGCCAGATTAGAAGTCCACACTCCTAACCAAGACACAAAACTGGCCCTCTCAAACTGGAAGTAAGACGAACAACAAAACAAAATCCGAGTCCAGTGGCACCTTTAGCCACCCCATCATGGATTGCCCGGGTGCCCAGATGTCTCGGAGGGCGAGGCGGAATAGGCCCTGGAGGGGCAGAGGGCCCTGTTCTGCCACACCAAAGAATTGTCTTTGTTCCTCCATAGGGCGAAAAGGAAAGGTGTGAATTCCGCTAAGGCATAAACCGTAACCGTTTAGATGTGTAAACAACCAAACAAACTAAGATTAAGCCTTTCTGAAGTCAAGCGAGGAGAGGCTGAGGCTGTAAGTGGAAAGGAAAAGAGACGGGACCGTGTGGGGCATGTTTGCAACCAATTGCTGTCTTTGCCCAACTGCGTCCCTGCGTGGCAGCGCACAACATGTTCGGAGCACTGCTGATATATCACATTCCTGCCCGAGGTGCCAACGGGGGTGAGGACAGAACATCCCCCCCCCCTCCTTCCTCCCTTCGACTTATTTTTGAGAAGCCAGGGGAAAGCCAGAGGAAAAGAGGGCAGGCGGGAGGAGAAGGAGAAGGAGAGGGGGGAGAGAGAAGCGATGACACATGTTTGATATACACATTTGACGGAGATTTTGCTTTATTATGTTTAATTGAAAAGTGTTAAAGTCCTCCGACATGAATATTCAACAGAGGCCTTTTGGTGATGTTCCAGGAGTTATGATGGTCTGTGATTCTGCCGCCACTCCACAGCACGGAGCCCCTGTCAAAGTGAGAGTGACAGTGGGGAAGCTATTAATTGAAATAGCTTCATTAATTAGTAATTAACAGCGGGGTAATGACTATGTCACCCATCGTATTTCAATGAATGCCCTTCATGTGTTATGGGGCCTTTAATTACGGAATATGCATTTTAATTAAAAGGCAAACTTTGGCCCTTTGGCCTTTTGGAATACAAAAGATGTTTCGAACTTTTGAAACAGGAGGAGGAGGAGGAGGAGGAGGAAAGGTTAGGCTTTATAAAGGCAGAGCGGGTGTGGGCAAGCAGTTTCACAGCGGTGCGCTCCTGGGGCTGATCTAGAAGAAGAAGAGTTGGTTCTTATGTGCCGCTTTTCTCTACCTGAAGGAGTCTCAAAGCAGCTTACATTCGCCTTCCCTTTCCTCTCCACACAGCAGACACCCTGTGAGGGAGGTGAGGCTGAGAGAGCCCTGATATTACTGAAGACGAAGAGTTGGTTCTTATATGCCACTTTTCTCTACCTGAAGGAGTCTCAAAGCAGCTTACATTCGCCTTCCCTTTCCTCTCCACACAGCAGACACCCTGTGAGGGAGGCGAGGCTGAGAGAGCCCTGAGATTACTGAAGAAGAAGAAGAAGAAGAAGAAGAAGAGTTGGTTCTTATATGCTGCTTTTCTCTACCCGAAGGATTCTCAAAGCAGCTTACAATCACCTTCCCTTTCCTCTCCCCAGAACAGATACCTTGTGAGGGAGGTGAGGCTGAGAGAGCCCTGATCTTACTGCTTGGTCAGCACAGTTTCATCAGTGCTGTAGCGAGCTCAAAGTCACCCAAATGGGGAGGAGCACGGAATCAAACCCAGTTCGCCAGATTAGAAGTCGGTGCTCTTACCCACTACACCAAGCTGGCTCTCTACTTGAGCCTCCTCTGGCAACTACATCTTGGAAACATTTTGGCAGAATCTCCGGTTGTGCAGTCTTACAGACTGACTAACTGAACACATAGCACTGAATGTTGCACGTGAGTCTATTTTTGTGCACAGAGAGATGTGTTGCAGAAGAGCTAGATGCTCCAGGAAAGAACATTTTCAAATAACTCCCATATACATCGAGCTCTCAGTCCCAGTTCATGTTTCCCCGCCTCCACTGCTGTGACTTTCAGGAGAGAAATAATCATTGGGTAACAGCATGACATCAATTCTGAGAACAAACCAGAAGTGATGTCAATTCTCTCTAGGAATTGGTGGAAACTCTATGATTTACCATAAAGTATCTGGTGATTCCTAGAAAGGTATGACATTATTTTCAAGAATTCCTCAGAAGTGATGTCATGCTTTGCTGGTAGTGCCCCAGCCATGTCTCCACTCCTATTGGTTGCTAGGTCATACATGGCAAATATAGAGATTTCCTGGGAGAAGCACACATTTGCTCCATCATTAAATTATGAGCACTCAAATTTTTGAACATGCAAATCCATATTTAAATATAGTAAATTTGTGTATTTGCGATGTGTGACATCTTGAGAGCAACATGGATATAAGGCAGTATTGAAATGAGTAAAGTGAGTTTGGCCAATGAGGTATCGTGGTTAAGAGCAGTAGCCCCTAATCTGGAGATCCAGGTTTGATTCCTCACTCCTCCTCCACATGCAGCCAGTTGAGTGACCTGGAGCCAGCCACAGTTCTCCCTGAGCTCTCTCATCCCTTCCTGCCTCACAGGGCATTTGTGATGGGGAGAGGAAGGGTAGGTGGCTGTAAGTCACTTTGAGATGCCTTCAAGTAGTGAAAAGCAGGGTATACAAAAACAGCTCTTCTAAAACAAATAAAGAAACTTTGCAGGTATTTATGGAAATATTATGTGAGAATTAGCCACAAGCATTCTTTTTTTGCCTCGACTGATTTTAAGATTTGTAAGACATCTGTCCCTGTGGCCCGGTGTAAATTTTAAGGAAATCCGTAGAGTGGTTGGAATGTAAAAAAAAAAAAAAAGTGGTTGGGTTATACTCCACCCCAATAAATCGTCACATGCAGACACTGGGTAGGCGAAAAGAATTGGGGAGCCTGAGGATAGAATCATAGAATTATAGGATAATAGAGTTGGAAGGGACCTCATGGGGTCATCTAGTCCAACCCCCTGCACTATGCAAGACACTCACATCTGGAGGGTCAATGTGACCGGTAGAACATCAACCATATGCATCATCTTTTCATGTATTATTGTAAAGTAGCAAGGACAGACTAAAGGTTAGCAGCTCTGACCCTGGAGATTGGAGCCTGGGGAAAGTAAAACTTGGGAAACAAAGCGGCTTGCAAAGGGAGCTCAGCAGAGATATGATTCCATACAGTCTAACCTCCAAAGGAGCTATTTCCTGCCAGGGAACTGTTCTCTGTTGCCTGGAGATCTCTTGTGATTCCAGGAGACAGCCAGTCTTCACCCGGAAGTAAATCATCTTACAGTGTCCTAGCCACTGTGTTGGAAACCCAAAATTATTGCCCAATGCTCCATCTTAATTTGGTTCTTCATTTTGAGGGCGATGGGGGGGGGTGGAGACCTGGACCATGAATTCAAGGTTTCGGTATTGACCTTTAAGGCCCTTCGCAGTCTGGAACCCACATACCTGAGGGACCACCTATCACCTTATGCTCCCTGCAAGGCTCTGTGCTCTGTGGTTCGTACTAATTTGTTGGTGGTTCCTGGCCCTGAGAAGTTCACCTAGCCTCAACCAGGGCTGGGGCCTTTTCGGTCCTGGCCCTGGCCTGGTGGGACGGACTCCCGGAAGAGCTGAGGGCCCTGCAGGATCTTTCATGGTTCCGCAGGGCATGTAAAATGGAGCTCTTCTGTCAGGTTTTGGTTGAGACCTAATGGGCCCCTTCCCTAAATTAGAATGATAGTCAGGACCCCTGGAAATCTATGCCCTGAGGCACTGAGAGAGTGGAGGTTGACTGGGGGGCGGGGGGTGTAGAAGTGGGATACAGGATGAGTACATTTTTTTTTCACTGCCAGAGTTTGTTATCTTGAAAATGTCAATGTTTTAATGTTTTTATTTGATATGGGGTTTTATTCTGTATCTTGCCATGAGATGTTTTACAAGATCTGCTGGTAATAAATCTAACAACAACAACAGCAAAAACAACAGCAACAACTGTCTTTTGTGGACATTCTATGGATTTCTAACTCCCTGTGAGAAAAAAACATAGGCAGTATGACATCACTTCCCCTTTCAAAGCAGGAAGTGACGTCCTGATTGGGTTTGGCAGTTCCAGGTTGGAAAATGCTTGGGGGTTATGAGGATGGGGCCTGGGGAGGGCGGGGTTTGGGGAAGAGAGGGGGCAGTGACTCATGAAAACTCCTCCCCACCTCAAATTTTGTTAGTCTTCAAGGTGCTTATCGGCTGCTACACACTAACACAGCTACCCATCTGGAAAGAATAAGTAGAAATACTGCAAGAGCAAATTGTTTCTTACTTCAGATTTCTTTTTTCCTGAAAGGGAGAGAAACCCCGCATGTTCAAAGAGCTTCAAAAACTTCCAGTCCCTTCTCTGGTCCCACATTAAGCCTTACTCCCCTGATAGTCTCGATTGGAAAGCGTGAAGGAGAGACGTATTCTGAAGGACCGAAGCGGCTCTCCCTTTCAAAGGGGATGGACAGCTTGCGTCTGGGAGATGCCCGTGACAAAGCGAAGGGTCTGTGAGGGGCGGGGGGTGGGGGGGACTGTCCTTGGAGGAGCCGGACAAGGAAGCCATGGCGGTGGCAGCTGGTGCCTGAGTTGGAAGCTCTATAGTTGTTTTTTTTCTTTGTCAGATTTCTCTTCTTCTTCTTCTTCTTTGATGGCAGCTTCCAATCAAAAAGCACCCAAATGCCACTGGATATGTAAAACCTCCCAGAACCATTGATCAAAGACACGGCCCACAACATCAGCACGAAAACATTGGAAGGGGAGGGGAGAAACCCAGCAAGAACATTAAAAGCAGAGCCTCAACACAAACAAACAGACTGATTCTGCAATTCTGATTTGCCGGCACATTCTCACCGCATCTGGTTCTAAAAGTAGACTCCGAATTTGCACCTGGCATTTTGCATTTGTAGCGTTCTCCTGTCATTGGTCAGGACTCCAGTTGCAATATTTGTTCTGCATTTTCTCTGGAGAGGAGGCAGCCTTGCCTCCTGTCATGCCTCCCCCTTTTTTAGGGGGGGTCTGAGCATGCACAATAATGTCACGTCATAACACAATCAATTAAAAAAAATATCACCCACCCCACCCCTTGAGAGCCAGTTTGGTGTAGTGGTTAGGAGTGCGGACTTCTAATCTGGCATGCCAGGTTCGATTCTGCGCTTCCGCACATGCAACCAGCTGGGTGACCTTGGGCTCGCCACGGCACTGATAAAACTGTTCTGACTGAGCAGGAATATCAGGGCTCTCTCAGCCTCACCTCCCTCACAGGGTGTCTGTTGTGGGGAGAGGAAAGGGCTGTAAGCCGCTTTGAGCCTCCTTCGGGTAGGGAAAAGCGGCATATAAGAACCAACTCTTCTTCTTCTTGATTCTTACAGCACTCGAACCATCCAAACAAGGGGTAATGGTTCTTGTTTTGATGTGTGCTCAGTTACCATGCATGCATGAAAACAAAGCTGCCATTTATGCAATAGTTTTTCAGCATCAAAGTTACAAAGTGGCTTGTTGCACCTTAAATCATAAGGTGCATTTAAATGCTGGAGGGGGGGGGGAGGCAGCTGGGAGGCAGCGGGGAATTTGGAGTCCTTGTTTTTCACCTTTAACTTTCTGGAGCATCTCCTATTGTTGCTGCACATTTGCATTGTAACGTGATCACAATAATTTGTTTTTAAAAAGTATACAGAGAGGGGAGGGTGGAAGAGCTGGAGGAGGGGCAGATTATTGTTTGGGGTTTGGTGGTGATCATGTTCAGCAAGCAAAAATGGCAGTTTCTGACAATGGTGATCATTCATGGTAGGAGTCTGGGGGATGGGGACATGGAAACTCAAGCTGTCAAGTGATTCTGTGACCTCACTTCCTACCTAGAAATGATCTCTCCCTAGGGATCTGTGAAATTCTATGGTAAAACCATAGAGTCCCCGGTAATTTATTTATTTATGATAAAGTTTGCCAGCTCCAGGTTGGGAAATAGCTGGAGATTTGGGAGATGAAGCCTAGGGAAGGTGGGGTTTGGGGAGAGAAGGAAATTAAGTAGGGTATCATGCCATGAAATTCACCTTCCAAAGCAGCCCTCTTCTCCAGGTTAACTGATCTTGGTAGCTGGAGATTAGTTGTAATCCTAGGAGATCTCCAGCTAGCACCCTAATCATGATGGTCTAGGAATTACAAAAGCTCTCTGCTGCACCATAGAGATCTGAACATTTCTAGCATATCACAATGTCACTTCCTATTTCAAAACAGGAAGCAATGTCCATACATCACGAGCAGCTTCATCCTCCAAATCTCCAGCTATTACTGAATTTGGAACTGGCAAACCTAATCATGATGTTGCTTCCTCCTGTGAAAAGGGAAGAATTCTTAAGAATTTGAGAATTTCTATGGTTTTTACCAAAGGGATCCCTAGAGTGTCATGATGTTGCTTCCTCTTCTGTAAAAGACAGTTATGATCCAGGTCTCCACCCTCCCTCAAGCCCCACTCTGCGGGCTGGCAACTCTAAATTATGTCTCACTGCTACTGTATTTACAGCAGCTACAAAAGAAGTGATCGGAGGGAAGGGAAAATTTCATTGAAAGTTTAGGCTTTATTGCAGAAGTGGTGAGGGGGTGGAGGAAGCGAATCACTCACAGTATTCGTGCATGTCAATTAATGTTAATACCATTAAATAATGTAAGTCGACAAGTAATATTTTATCTTCTTTGTCACTGGCATTTTTACTGGCGTTGCAGTGGGTTTGCCCTTGTGCAAAAGGATCTTTCAGTACCTGATGATGCCGGTGGTATTACAGCGGAATCCAGGTTGACTACTGGAACGATTTTGTGACCATTTTTTCTCCTCAGTTTCTTTTGTGGGTAGGGAATTGTGGCCAAGGGTGAGTCAAACGGCAAGCCTAATTCTAAGTAAAAACCTGAAGGATCAGGAGATCTGATTAAAGAGTTTCCCAGTTAAGCCACAAGATCTTAGAAAGCTGCAGACAGCAGACAGGTGAGCTAGAGGTTTTACTTAAAATAGACCTGTCTCCTGAATTTACAATGGGGGAATTAGCAAGTCTAAGAGACAAATAAGCCATGCAAGAATGGAAATTAGTGTATATGAAGAAAGTACCTGGTCAGAAATTCTAGGCAAAGGCACTTCTTAATAATTAACATGGGGATTTTTTATTAAAACAAATAAAAAGCCCTCCTAACAAGCTTAACACAAGCATACAGATGAAACCTACAAGATGAATGGGTGTGATAAGAGTAGAATTCAAGCCAGAGAAAAATATATTTCCTATCCAATGAGAAAAGAAGGGTCTGAAAGGAACAGTCTGCCAGCAAGGTGGGTTTTGCATAAGGTCAAACATGAGAACAGAAATCTCTGCTGTCTTTATAGCAATTTCTGTACTTTGGGGGCTAGAAGTCCTAAGACAAAGCCTTGATGTGATCAATTGGACAATGCCAAAGAAACAGAGGGTTCATTAACCAGACTTTGCCAAATAAATAAATAAATAAATAAATAAATAAATAAATAAATAAATAAATAAATAAATAAATAAATAAATAAATAAATAAATAAATAAATAAATAAATAAATAAATAAGAAAAGCTCTAATGGGCTATTATGGAACCTCCAGAGCTGGTGAAAGACTCCAGGCAAGTTAAAGTTAACCACATCTGAATTTTGGTTGCAGGGGGAGTCCAGGCATGGTGGACCCTTTGTGGACGAGATTTTGACGTGCCAGAGATTAAAGGACAGGAGGAAACTGACAGAAGGATTACTTCACCAGGGAGAAACATGAAACAATACAGGTTCATTGATAAGATTAGCTGCTAGTCCAGTTGTTATGCTATTCCTTTGTTCCTATTGTGCTAGGGTGGGGGAAGCACTTGATCTTTCTTGCTTATAGTGAACCAGAAATAAGATGGAGGATTGCAGCCACTTTCCTCTTTGCACCATGAGGGCACACCTGGGGTGTGTCAGAGGGAACAACAGAATGAAGCAACAGAAGGCAATTTGCTCTGCTTGGTTTTATTTTAGATGGTTTATATGAAGATAACCAGTTTGGTGTAGTGGTTAGGCGTGCGGACTTCTAATCTGGCATGCTGAGTTCAATTCTGCACTCCCCCACATGCAGCCAGCTGGGTGACCTTGGGCTCGCCACATCAATGATAAAACTGTTCTGACCGAGCAGTGATATCAGGGCTCTCTCAGCCTCACCCACCTCACAGGGTGTCTGTTGTGGGGAGATGAAAGGGAAGGTGACTGTAAGCCGCTTTGAGCCTCCTTCGGGTAGAGAAAAGCAGCATATAAGAACCAACTTCTTCTTCTTCTTCTTCTTCTTCTTCTTCTTCTTCTTCTTCTTCTTCTTCTTCTTCTTCTTCTTCTTCTTCTTCTTCTTCTTCTTCTATGGCAGACCAAATAAACCAGCATAGCCTGGGCTTGTCAGCTCTTGGAAGCTAAGCACAGTCAGCCATGATTAGTGGTTGGATGTGAGACCACCAAGGAATCCCAGGATTTCTATGCAAAGGAAGGAAATGTCAAAACCACCACTTTTGGCTGGAATGCCCCAGAATGGGGTCAACCATAAGTTGGATGTGTCTTGATATCACCTTATTCTTCTTAAAGGATTTCTGAGAATTGTGAGAGGAGCTGTTTTGGAGATTCTGTGTGATTTACTTTTGGATTTGTAAGCCACTTTGACCACGTGGAAAAGTGGTATGTAAATATTTTAATATGTCGAGTCATTTCTATTCTGGTGAGTGGTTTTTTTCCCCCCTAGGAAAATGATCCTCACTCCATAAAGGGTAGGATTGCCAGCTCTGAGAGGGGAAATACCTGGAGATTTTGGAGGTGGAACTTGAGAAAGGTGCAGTTTGGGGAGGGGAGGGACTTCACTGGGATATAATGCCATAGTCCACCTTCAGAAGTAGCCATTTTTCTCCAGGTGAATCTGTCACCTGGAGGTTAGTTGTAATTCCAGGAGATCTCCAGCCATGACCTAGAGGTTTGAATCCCTAAGAAAGCACTATCTCACAAGATTCTGACCTTAATGCTTGCGTGCTTCCCATCATCATCATCATCATCATCATCATCATCATCATCATCATCATCATCATCATCATCATCATCATCATCATCTATTACCCGCCACTCTCAGACAGCTCGTGGTGTCTGTATAAAATCCCAGTAAAAACCCCATTAAAACTCCCAAACATAAATACATGACATAATCCACCCAACACAATAACAAAGATACAGCGGAAAAACCCAACTCAGTTCAGCTATCCATCCCTCCAAAAAATCTCCTAGAGGGGATGCAAGAGGGGTGCAGATGGAACCCGCCAGCCGCCACTCACACCACTCTGTCCTGGGAGGGAGGACATATAGATCTTCCTTGCTGTGCTGGCCTCAACCATAGACCTGGTGGAAGAGATCCGTTTTGCAGGCCCTGCGGAATGCCGGAAGCTCCCGTAGGGCCTGCAGCTCCTCCGGGAGCTCATTCCACCAGGTAGGGGCCAGGACCAAAAAGGCCCTGGCCCTGGTTGAGGCTAGGCATGCCTCTCTGGGGCCGGGAAAGACTAACAAATTAATGCCCGCAGAGCATACAGCCCCGCAGAAGGCAAAGGGTGACAAGAAGTCCCTCAGATATGCAGGTTCCAGACTATGTAGGGCCTTAAAGGTTAAAGCCAAAACCCTGAACTGGATCCGGGCAGCGACTGGCCACCAATGCCTCAGCACAGGCTGGTTATGGGCCCTCCAAGATGTACCTGTGAGGACCGTAGCAGCTGCATATTGAACCAGCTGGAATTTCCAGATCAAGCCCAAGGGCTGGCCCGCATAGAGTGAGTTACAGAAAATCTATTCTGGAAGTGACCATTGCATGAATCCCTGTGGCCAGGTTTTCGGAGGACAGGTAGGGTACTAGTAGCCGAGCCTGGCGAAGATGGAAAAATGCCTGGCTAGCTACCCTCTTTCTAAGATTCTGGGAAGGAGAATTATCCCCACTCCCACCCCCACGCCTCCGCTCCTCAGTGCCTCCTGAAATTAAAATGTGGTCGGTTGGTGTTCTTCCCCCCCAAATTATTATTTGAAGCGGAAGATTAGAAGTTGTTTGAAGACAAATGTTTTCCCAAGTTTTTCCGCTGACATTCAATGGCTTTCGAAAACAAAGTAACTATTAACAGTGCCTCATTTCATGTCTCCCTGATGTCTGACAGGTGTTTTTGCCCATGTGGGAAGCAGATGCTAATAACATTTCCCCTAATAGCTCATAAATAATAATCATTTAGTATTGTCCTTTGTATACCGCTCTGTCAATAGCCAATTTACTTTTCAGAAGCTCACCCGTTTCCCCGTCAATCATTTTTCCGCCTCGGGCTTTTTTTGGTGATTAGAAGCCCCTTGGAGAGAGAACTCCAAATTAGTTTTAAATAAAAAATAAGAGTGTTCATGCTGTTGAACATCTAAAGGTAATTTTTTTAAAAATATCCCTAAAAGATCTGGGTACATAAATATCACTGGTAGCATATTAATACTTTATAAAAATAGAGTGACCAGCTGTCCTCTGGAGAAACAAAGCAGAGAAACAAACACGGCACAGAGAGTAATGAAGACAAGGGGAAAACAAGCTAATTTAAATTTAGTGTGTGTGTGGGGGGGAAAGATTGGGAAGAATAAAGATAGTTCAGGGTGTTTGTCATCCTTGCTTTAGGATGGTTAGGGCTGATCCTGCGTAGAGCAGGGGGTTGGACTAGATGGCCTGTATGGCCCCTTCCAACTCTATGATTCTATGATTCTATGGCCTGTATGGCCCCTTCCAACTCTATGATTCTATGATCCTGCGTTGAGCAGGGGGTTGGACTAGATGGCCTGAATGGCCCCTTCCAACTCTATGATTCTATGATTCTATGGCCTGTATGGCCCCTTCCAACTCTATGATTCTAGGATCCTGCGTTGAGCAGGGGGTTGGACTAGATGGCCTGAATGGCCCCTTCCAACTCTATGATTCTATGATTCTATGGCCTGTATGGCCCCTTCCAACTCTATGATTCTATGGCCTGTATGGCCCCTTCCAACTCTATGATTCTATGATTCTATGATAATGCTGATTCACATGAGAATTCACGGCCGTTTTGCACCCTTGAAATTCAGCATAGCGTTTTCCGCTCAGCACAGGATCCAGCGGCTTTGGACATGATGTTCAAGCACAAGAAGGTTTCTAGATCTCCTGGTTGCAGAGACGGTGTTGAACCTCTCGGCCCATCGTCTTCCTTCAGTGTCCCTAGAATGGTTCATCGCAGATACTGTGTGAGAATCAGGATCACACAAGAGCAGGAAGAGACCACTAAGGGCCATCCAAGGCAGCCCCCCCCTTCTTGGGGGCTTAAAAATCACCCACTCCTGACAGGTGCTCATCCAACTTCCTCTTAAAAACTTCCAACGAGGGAGACTCCACCACCTCCCAAGGCACCCTATTCCGTCTACGAAGAAGAAGAACAGTTGGTTCTTATATGCCGCTTTTCTCTACCCGAAGAAGGCTCAAAGTGGCTTCCATTGGCCTTCCCTTTCCTCTCCCCACAACAGACACCCTGTGAGGTGGGTGAGGCTGAGAGAGCCCTGATAGTACTGAAGAAGAAGAAGAGTTGGTTCTTATATGCTACTTTTCTCTACCTGAAGGAGTCTTAAAACGGCTTATAGTCACCTTCCCTTCCTCTCCCCACAACAGACCCCCTGTGAGGTGGGTGAGGCTGAGAGAGTCCTGATATTCCTGCTTGGTCAGAACAGCTTTATCAGTGCTTTGGCGAGCCCAAGGTCACCCAGCTGGCTGCATGTGGAGGAACGAGGAATCAAACGCGACTCACCAGATTAGAAATCCGCACTCTGAACCACTGCACCAAACTGGCTCTTAACTAAAGTTAAGCATATCTGGGCCTGCTTAACATCTGGGTGTAAACTGCACGGAGCTTTTATTCCAACCCCAGATCGATTCAGTCCCTGCCCTCTACACAGAATGCCATTTCCGTTTGGATTTTGGGCAATTTAAATTTTCCTTCTGCAGCAAGAAGGATTGATTCGGAGTGACCCTACCTTTATTGTGCGATATCTTAGAGTGCTTTTAATCCTCAATATCCGGATTGGGAAAGAAAGCTCCGTGGTAGAGAATCTCCGATAGGCTACACCTGGTCATGTGACACACTTGCCTTAAAGGAGAAGCCCCTAATTTCTCTCAACTTGTCGGTCCTGGATTTTTCCTCCCTCCTCTGCCTTTTTCGATCCTCTCCCTCCCCTCCAAGAAAAGAAAGAGGCTCCCTACCTGGTTCCTCTCCCCCCCCCTTCAAGAAAAGAAAGAAAGAGGCTTGGCTCCCCCTCCCTTCTAAACTGCCCTAACCATGTACAGAAGACTTTCCTGTTTCAATGGGGGGGGGGGGAGGAAGACCTGAGTTCAAATCGATCTGAATTCAACAGGATTGACAATGGAATAAAGTAAGTGCAGACTCTGCCCTGGATGAGTGAACCTCTTTAGGTTTACTGGCTTACTTCAGACCAACACCGCTACTCATTTGAATCTATCCTTAGGGGAGATATAAATGCAACAAATAAGGTTACCAGGTCTGGGTTGGGAAATTCCTGGAGGTATGGGGGGGGGGTGGTTTGGGGAGGGGAGGAACCTCAGCAGGGTACAGAATCATAGAGTTGGAAGGGGTCATATGGGCCATCTAGTCCAACCCCCTAATCAATGCAAGATCAGCCTCAAGCATCCATGGCATAATGCAGGGGTGGCCAAACTGTGGCTCTCCAGATGTCCACGGACTATAACTACCATGTGACCCTACCAGCATAGCCAATTGGCCTAGTCACAGTCCTGATAATGCTGTTCTGACCAAGCAGTCTTGTCTGAGCTCTCTCAGCCTCACCTCCCTCACAGGGTGTCTGTTGTGGGGAGAGGAAGGGAAGGTGATTGGAAGCCACTTTGAGACGCCTTCAGCCAATGGAGAGCAGGGTATTAAAAATCAGCTCTCAGAATCATAGAATCATAGAATCATAGAGTTGGAAGGGGCCATGCAGGCCGAGTCCAACCCCCTGCTCAACGCAGGATCAGCCCAAAGCATCCTAAAGCATCCAAGAAAAGTGTGGGGCTTTACGCACCGGGATCTTTGTTGCAAATTGGTCACTGAACGAAAAATCGCCATTTAAAATAGTGGAATTCGTCGTTATGCATACCTGCCTTTGTAGTGGAATCCAGTTGCGTTTTGTAGCATTTCCCACAGCTTCCGGTCTCGGCAGAAAAGGAAGCGCTATTTCCAAGCTCGTCCCGCCCCTGGCCGTCAAGCAGCCAATGGGCAGCCGTTAGCATGCTCCCAAACAGCCCCTTTCCCTTTAAGAAAGGTTTTTAAAAAAAAAAAACAGACCCATTGTAACGAATCTGTGTAGTTTCGTTGCAACGGAGAGACCCATCCAGCTGCCTAATGTGAGCTGTCGTTTAATCGTATGATCGTTGCCACGCTGCCTCGAGTGATAAAAAAAAAATCCCCCCCCCTCTCACGGGCCCGATTTTCGGCTGAATTAATGTGTAAAAAATAAAGGGACTTTATTTCAGCAAACGGGCTTTTATGTGGTTTGTGCTTAGTGACTAAAGGTGAAGGACTGAAGCCAGGGAAGCCTCTAAACAGAAAGAGGCTCGCTGGTGCGTTTATCCCCGCTCGCTCGGAGAAAAAAAAATGGCGATCGCTTCGCCGGAAGTTTGGAGGACAGGCTCAGGAGGAGGGACTTTGAAGAAACCGCAACAATGTTAACGCACAGGTCTTTATCGCTAGTGTTGCAGATTGTTTGCAAGAGTGTAGCGCTTTCCGGAGGGTGAATCCACTTTTTGGGATTCCCCTGAAAGCGCTACAACGAAGCGCTTTTTGCTGATCGGTTTCAGGAGTGTTGCAGATTGTCTACGACGTCGTGCGTTATGGCAAATCAATAGCGTTTCCAATTGGCAACCATTGTGCGATTTTGAAGCCGTGCAAAAAGCCCCTGTGTATCCAACCTTTGCTTGAAGACTGCCAGTCTTCTTCTACAACCCCCCTCAGTCCTGCAACCATCTAACCATCTAAGCTCCTTTAAAGAGGAAGAATCCTGAAGGTTGTAGATTAGCTGATTGGCTGAAGATCGGGGAGAGTTGGGGACTATGCTGCTGTCTGTGTTTAAAAGTTTTAAGGGGGTTGATTGGTTTATTGGGGTTTTATTTGGGTTTTTACTGTTTATACGTAAGCCACCACGTGTCCCGTCTCAGAAAGTGGCAGGATAGAAATCTAATGAATAGATGGATGGATGGATGGATGGATGGATGGAGGGAGGGAGGGAGGGAGGGAGGGATGGGTTAAATGATTGATTTTGAATCATGAATGTTAGAGTTTTGAAATAGCTAATTTAACAACTGATGTATATTTTAACCATTGTGACTGAAGCTAAGCTGCAGCAGCCATTTTGTGGCTGGCTCCACCTCCTGCAACAGCCATTTCCTGGCAGCCATTTTGTGGTTGTTCTCACTACCCTGCATTAGAATTCCAAAAGCACTTGCAAATTCAAACAGGTTGGGGGCCCTTGCATCCAGAAGTTGTCTCCAAGGTAGCTGGTGGAGGGCCAGCATGGTGTAGAAGTTAACAGTGGTGGCTTCTAATCTGGCGAACTGGGTTTGATTCCCTGCTCCCCCACATGCAGCCAGCTGGGTGACCTTGGGCCAGCCACAGTCCTGTTAAAGCTGTTCTCACAGTGCAGTCCTCTCAGAGCTCTCCCAGCCTCACCTACCTCACAAGGTGTCTGTTGTGGGGAGAGGAAAGGAAGGAGATTGTAAGCCACTTGGAGACTCCTTCTGGCAGAGAAAATCAGGGTATAATAACCGACTCTTCTTCTTAAGTGTTCTACCGCAGACCAACATGGCTGCCCTATGAAATGAAATTTAGGCACATCAAATGGCTGGTAAGCAGCTGGGGAGAGGGAATTCCAGGCTTTTCTTTCCCACAACTTCTGAAAATGGGAGCCTGCAGGGCGAAGACTCCACAGAAAGTAAAGAGCAGACAGTACTGGAGCAGTGGAAAATGAAAAGGGACGGAAAAGGAAACAACCGCAACCTTGAAACAAGCCTGGAATAAAAAAGGTTGAGAAATTTAAACATTATCTTTTAATAAAAGTATATTAAATACATGTTTTATTGCCCAGTGCTAAACAAGGTCAATTAAAAATGATACATTAAAAGCACAGAGGAAAATATGCAAAAACTCTTTGAGTAACACATTCAGTGCCAAAATCTATGCCACAAAATCAATCAATCAATCAATCCATCCATCCATCATCATCATCATCATCATCATCATCATCATCATCATCATCATCATCATCATCATCTTCTCTCTGCCTGCCTGCCTGCCTATCTGTCCACCCACCTGCATACCTACCTACCTACCTACCTACCTACCACCTATCTAACACCCAACCCTTTCTATAGCCAGGGAGATTAAATATAGGCTTGTACTACAAGATGCCAATAATTATACTGGGTCAATATTATGGATGTAAAGAGTTCATGATCACCAGGTTGATTTCTCAAAAAAGACACCATTCTGTAAACCTCTCCAGGATCAAAGTGAGATCATCTGATTTTGGCTGTGGATATTCTACTTCTGTATGCTTGGGTTGATAACTGACCTCTGAAGAAGATCCAAACGGATCACAAAATCATAGAATTCTATGATCCCATTGGATCGAAATGCATCAGGTCATTTTGGTATCCATGGCATATTTTTGGCACTGGGATTTTGCATGTTCTTCTTCTTCTTCTTCTTCTTCTTCTTCTTCTTCTTCTTCTTCTTCTTCTTCTTCTTCTTCTTCTTCTTCTTCTTCTTCTTCTTCTACAATTACTCCTATTCCTACATCTACTCCTGCTATTTATCTATCTGTCTATCTATCTGTCTATCTATCTGTCTATCTATCTATCTATCTATCTATCTATCTATCTATCTATCTATCTATCTATCTATCTATCTATCTATCTATCTATCTATCTATCTATCTATCTATCTATCTATCTATCTATCTATCTATCTATCTATCTATCTATCTATCTATCTATCTATCTATCTATCTATTTATTTATAGACCACTGTCTTCAGCCAGGCGCAGGGCGGTGTATAACAATTGTCACACAAAATTCCGATAAAACAGTAAAATCAACAAAAGGATAAAGCAGATAAAATGATATCCTAAATGCTCCATTTGTGCTTCATTTCTTGGGCATATCTGTTTTTGTCTCTCTGGCCCTCATTTGTGGTAAGAAACATGAACGTATTGTTTTTAATGGACCTTGCTGAGCACTGTGCAATAAAACAAATACCCAATATATTTTTATAATAATAATTTTTAGATTTCTCAATCTTTTTTTCCTTCCTAGTACTGGAACATGGGCCTGAAGATCTTTCCACCAACAGATTTCTAAGCGTGTCGACTTTTCTCTTGGGTGGGTGACAATGATCCATGCTGTGGGGTGATTGTCTCTCATCCCATTGTTCTCGGCCATGCTGTTCCAGAGACCTCCGTGTACCCTTCTCCATTCCAGATTGCCTGGTCTTACTTCCCTCTGCCCCCCCAACTCTCCCCAAGCTTCCAGTGTTGACTTTTTGCTGACAGGCCTTCCTTCCCAAACACTAGGCCGCCGTTCCCTAATTGTAACGGGACTGTCATCCTCATCCATATTCAACACCCCTTTCCGTGTGAGATTGTGGTCTCTTTTATGGCACAAAGTGTGGATTTCCCAGCTGAAGCCATTCTATTCCACTGCTGGTGCCCGCTGAAACAGGGACTGCGGTTCAAAATATTTATCAGCGCTTTGTAGTATTGGGAGAATGTTCGGTGACAGATGGACATCCTCTTTCAAACCTCGGCGTATGCAAATCTCCATACAAAAGAGCCCAGGATGTTTTTAATTTCGCACTCTTGCCTCGGGACATGTTTTGAAAATCCCCCATTTACCAAGGTCCTTGGCTTTTTATCAGTCAAACGCCTTAAGCACTGTGTCAGTGTGGACATCTGGCCGCGTGTTGGGGGGGAATCGTTATTCGCTAAAATATTTAGTGATGTGACAGAGGTTTTAGCAGGGGACGGCGGCTCGGAAGGCGATGGCGAGATCAATATCTAAATACAGCCCACGGTTTATTAAGAGAAATAGCACGAGATCGTCAACGTACTGTCTGCAACGGCGGTTCCCAAACTTGTGGAGAGCTGTGACTCATTTTCTGCCTTCTGTATTAAAATGGGAGGAACGCTTCACTCTTCCATCTAAAAAGTTTGTGTCCCCCTGACCCAAGAATGTATAGGAATCGCTCACCCAGAAGAACTCGGCCTCATCAAAACCTTAGAACTATAGAATCAAAGAATCATAGCATTGGAAGGGACCTCATGGGCCATCTAGTCCAACCCCCTGCACTGTGCAGGACACTCACATCCCTATCGCTCCTCCACTGTAACCTGCCACCCCCTTGAATCTTCATAGAATCAGCCTCTCTGTCAGATGGCTATCCAGCCTCTGTTTAAACATCTCCAAATATGGAGGACCCACCACTTCCTGAGGAAGCCTGTTCCACTGAGGAACCGCTCTAACTGTCAGGAACTTCTTCCGGATGTTTAGACGGAATTTCGTTTGCATTAATTTCATCCCATTGGTTCTGGTCCGTCCCTCCAGGGCAATAGAGAACAACTCTGCTCCGTCCTCTACATGGCAGCCTTTTGAATACTTGAAGATGGATATTAGATCCCCTTGTTGGAAGGCAGCTGTGCCAGAACAGAAAGTCAAACAGAGGCCTTCAGGTACGTCTGCATAGAAGTATATGAGTGATTCCATCACATCTGATTCAGATGACGGCAGAGTAGCAAATCATATAGCATCATAATGGGCAGACTCTTTCATGAAGTTGGTACTTTGATTAATTCATTTCTCACAGCCTGCCTGCAATGCTTCCACGCTCCAAATCTGGTCAGCAAATGTTACAAATTTAGCATAGAGCCCCTGTTTAGGTCTATTTACTCCAACGTGCATGCCACGATGTTCAATGGGCTTACTTCCGAGCAATTGTAGATAAGAGAGAATTGTTTACAAGATTTTGCATGACTTTGGTCTCTTCAATTGTCTCTGATCATTCGCTGCAGAGGCATTTTAAGCCCTGCTCATATACTAAGGAATGATAGACACTGAGGCATTTTACGTGTGTGTCAAGGAGCTTCAGATTCATGGGGACGCAGGTTGGTAGGCATGTTTATTTATTTTATTTTAATTTTTTAAAATTTATACCTCCCTTGCCCTAGAGGCTCAGGATGGTCTACAACAAAGAAAAGCGTCATATAAACACTAACTCTTCTTCTTCTTCTCTTCTCCTCCTCCTCCTCCTCCTCCTCTTCTTCTTCTTCTTCTTCTTCTTCTCCTTCTTCTTCTTCTCCTCCTCGTCGTCTTCTTCTTCTCCTTCTCCTTCTCCTCCTCCTCCTCCTCCTCTTCTTCTCCTTCTCCTTCTCCTTCTCCTTCTCCTTCTCCTTCTCCTTCTCCTTCTCCTTCTCCTTCTTCTCCTCCTCCTCTTCTTCTTCTTCTTCTTCTTCTCCTTCTTCTTCTCCTCCTCGTCTTCTTCTTCTTCTCCTTCTCCTTCTTCTTCTCCTTCTTCTCCTCCTCCTCCTCTTCCTCCTCCTCCTCTCCTTCTTCTTCTTCTTCTTCTTCTTCTTCTTCTTCTTCTTCTTCTTCTTCTTCTTCTTCTTCTTCTTCTTCTTCTTCTTCTTCTTCTTCTTCTAGTAAGGATGAGATCTTGGATCTTTAGACCATTCCCTTGGCACCCTGCCCCCAGACTCCAATCCCCCCCTTCCCCAATAGTGTTAATTTACATCCCGCTCTGCAGGGCTTGCTTAGTGCCAACCGCTTAATTTGCACAAACTGATCATTACAGCCAAATTAAAACCTACAATTAGCAATCCAGGAAGGCCTAAAACTATAATTCAGGCAGATGCACCACTTAAAAATATTTACATAAAACTGCTGCAGTAACTACCTGGCTTGCAGCTATCCAAATAAAGTTACCTTTTAAGAGCATCCAAGTGAGCAACGCGTAAATCACGCCAGGGTGTTGACGGGCTCGTAAACCAGTGTGGTTTGCATCCTCTAAAAACCCCTCTGCACTTTAAATGTGATTTTTTTTAAAAAGTTTCCGATCTAGATGCCGGATGGAGGCGAGGAAGATCGTGGGGCCTGGCTTAAGCGGATGGAGGGAAATGGAGTTTCTCCAGATTGATGTAGAGATCTTCCTGGTAGCACTGGGCTCATGAACTCTGAAACCTTCTAGCAGCTGATCTGGAATGCGATCTACACAGGTGCCACGTTACATTCGTGGGGAGCAGAAAGCAGGGGTTTAAACTTTAATTGGCTCGTTTATTTATATATTTATAATTAAATTTATATACTGCCGTTCCCAGCAAGCTGGCTCGCAGCGATTCACAGTAAAATATTTAATAAAAACACAATATAATCATAAAAAATCATAAAATGCAACCCTCCCATATTCTCAAAAACCACAAGCTCTGTGTTGATAACCCTCAGTGTTTCCAGTCCTCCACGCAGTATAGGTTCCCGTCAAGATTGGGGGTGGTATAACGGAGGTACATCACCAGCATCCCGGGTCCAAGGCAGGGGAGACCCGGTGTCAATCCCCGGGTTTCTCAGCCCATCTTCCACCAAACGCTTGACGGAAGAGCTCCATTTTGCAGGCCCTGCGGAACCCAGAGAGTTCCTTCAGTGCCCGCAGCTGTTGTAGGAGAGCATTCCACCATGGACTGACACAAGGTGGTGTATCAGTTCATGGTTCCATTCATGGCTCAGCTGCGAACCCAAGTTAACAAAAAAAATGTGGTTCATGCCCATCCCGAGTAAGTAGCATTACCAACCACCAGTCGGGATCTGGAGATCTCCAGGAATTACAACTGATCTGCAGAGATCAGGTCCCCTAGATCAGGGGTAGTCAACCTGTGGTCCTCCAGATGTTCATGGACTACAATTCCCATAAGCCCCTGTCAGAAAATGCTGGAAGGTATTCATGGGAATTGTAGTCTATGAACATCTGGAGGACCACAGGTTGACTACCCCTGCCCTAGATAAGATGGCTACTTTCTGGGGTAGACTCCGTAGTACTACCACACTCTGCTGAGGCCCTACTTCCCACCCCAAGATCTCCCATCTAAAGTTGGCAACCCTAAATGTACAGCTTACAGCTCCATGTTGGGAATATTGGGAGTGGAGCCTATGCTGGACCCCTTTTTTTTTGGTACATCTGATGATCTGATGATGAGAAGACAAGTTGAGTCTCAAAGCAGCTTACCATCACATTCCTTTCACCACAACAAGCACCTTGTGAAGCAGGCGGGGCTGAGAGAGCTCTGAGAGAACTGTGACTAGCCCAATTTCACCCAGCTGGCTGTATGTGGAGGAGGGGAGAACCAAACCCAGTTCTCCAGATTAGAGTCTGCCTCTCTTAACCATTACACCCTGCTGGCTCTGGAGAGCTCCTGTTATCAGACTATAGAGATCAGCTCCCCTGGAGAAAGCTGCTTGGGAAGGGGGACTCTGTTACTTTGCATCCCTCAGAGGACCCACCCCTCCCCAGGCTCCCCCCTCCAAATCCCCAGGAATTTCCCACACCTGAAGTCGCAACTCTATCAATGTTTTATATTTTGGTTTCCTTCTTAAAACGTGTATTGTACAAATTTGCGGTTGGGATTTTGGGGGAAATACCCCATTTTGCCCCCAACCAGCAGGAAGAATACGTATTTACTTATTTACAACATTCCGGTGCCGTCTCCTCAGATTCCTGAGTATAATAGATTACTATCTTTAAGTATTTAAGAAGCTTCCATGTAGAGCAGCTGTCCCCAACCCCCGGTCCAGAGACCGGGACCAGTCTGTAGATCAGTCAGTACCGGGCCATGGTTCCTCCTCGTCCTCCTCCCCGGCTGCTGCCTCGGGGGCTGCCCTACCACTCTGCCTCCGGCTCACCTTTGGTGCTCACTGGCAGTCTTCAAGCAAAGGTTGGATACACACTTTTCTTGGATGCTTTAGGATGCTTAGGGCTGATCCTGCGTTGAGCAGGGGGTTGGACTAGATGGCCTGTATGGCCCCTTCCAACTCTATGATTCTAGGATTCTATGATTCTCTCCAGTGGCCGCCATGGCTGGGGCTCCCCCTCGGCTTGGCACTATGCAGCTGCTGCTGACAGCGCCCCCCAGTCGGTGGCAGGAAGTCAGGGGGGCCGGCGGGAAAGCAAGTGGAGCAGGGGCTCAGGCAGCAAAAGACTACCCCCTGCCCCGATACTCTGTGGGGCTGAGAGAGCTCTGACAGAACTGCTTGGTCAGAACAGCAGGATCAAGGCTGTGACGAGCCCAAGGCCACCCAGCCAGCTGCATGTGGAGGAGCAAGGAATCAAACCCAGTGCACCAAATTCGAAGCCACCCCTCTTAACCTCTACATCGCACTGTTTTTATTGTTTATGATTAATGGTGCCCAGTATTAATATGACAAACCATGTACATGAGCTAGATACTTTTACCCACATGTGGCCTCAAACTGTGGATACCTAAATCCACAGATCAAGGCCATGTGCTTGGGAGGGTGGACTCTCTGCCATTGTGCCTCACCGAGGTCCATGGCCTACACAGTCCCCATTCCCAAATTTCCAGACACTTCTCAACCTGAAGCTGGCAACCCTACTGTTGTGTCGCTAGATCCGCCAAGGACCGAGCTTGAGGTCCAAGGCAGGATCATGGCTTCCAGTGTCATTGATAAATGCATGGCTAGATCCCATCTTCAGGATTCAGTTTAACTGGAAACTGGCCAATATAATGCACTGCAAAGACGCTTCATTGTATATGTTGGGGTTTTGGGGGGAGGGTTCAGTTCTCGGTTCTACTTGTGCCATGCTGGGTTGCTAACAGATTTAATACTTACCCTTCCCACTGGTCTTCCCACTGGTGATCAGTGTGTGTGTGTGTGGGGGAGTGTCACAATGTTTGCTGCCTTCTGGCTAATAATCCTAGCAACTCTATTAGGAGCAGGGGACAAAAGTAGGACTAGTTTATATCTGTATTGTGGACATGTTCACGTATCTAAAGTTCTTCTCCTTGTTTTGGCCCTGCAAATCAGATTCTAAGACTCAAAGCTCTGCAGGGGGACTCATATTTCCCAGTTCCCCTTGACCTACCTTTAACTCCGATTCTGGTAAAGGCACTATTACACAATACCCCCCTCCTGGCTTGATACACGTTTCTTTGCAGAGGTTGTAGAATTGCGTATACAGATATATTGATTCTATAAATCCTCTGTTATTATCTTTTATCGGCTGCAATAAATGTTCATATTAATTAACTTAATGGTTTTAACTGCAGTAATGACTTTGTATTAAACTCGTGCACATTTCATGTTCCCTATAAAAGCGGTAATAATAAAAAAAAATTGTCTGCAGGTTGGGTTTTTTTTTTTAAGTTTCCATTGTGCCGAAACAAAGCAAATCATCTGCTAGAATATTCTAAACTCTCAGATCAGGCGATTAATTAGGCTGGAATGAACGAGGGCTCTTTTCATTCCAAAATAAAAGCCGGATCCGGTTTCAGAAAGTTTTCAAGCGCCCTGTTGAAAGGCAACCGCTGCCGTTTAAGTTTTAAAAACTGATCTAATTTGAGACTGACTCCCTTCCCTCGAATGTGAAGCCATGACACTGGTGAATTTTGAATTGGGATATTTGGGGGCGGAGCCTGTGAAGGGGAGGGGAGAGACCTTGCAGGGGTTCTAAGGCATAGAGTCTGCATTCCAAAGTAGCCAAGTTCTCCAAGGGAACTAATCTTTGAAGAAGAAGAAGAAGAGTTGTTTTTTTTTATGCTGCTTTTCTCTACCAGAAGGCATCTCAAAGTGGCTTACAATCGCCTTTCCTCTCCCCAGTATAGACACCCTATGACAGAGGTGAGGCTGAGAGAGCCCTGATATTACTGAAGAAGAAGAAGAGTTTGTTCTTATATGCCGCTTTTCTCTACCCGAAGGAGTCTCAAAGTGGCTTACAGTCGCCTTCCCTTTCCTCTCCCTACAACAGACACCCTGTGAGGGAGGGGAGGCTGAGAGAGCCCTGATATTACTGAAGAAGAAGAAGAGTTGGTTCTTATAGGCCTTTTTTCTCTACCCGAAGGAGTCTCAAGGTGGCTTACATTTGACTTCCCTTTCCTCTCCCCACAACAGACACCCTGTGAGGGAGGTGAGGCTGAGAGAGCCCTGATATTACTGAAGAAGAAGATTTGGTTCTTATATGCCACTTTTCTCTACCCAAAGGAGTCTCAAAGCAGCTTACAGTCATCTTCCCTTTCCTCTCCCCATCACAGACACCCTGTGAGGGAGGTGAGGCTGAGAGAGCCCTGATAGTACTGAAGAAGAGTTGGTTCTTATATGCCACTTTTCTCCACCCAAAGGAGTCTCAAAGCTGCTTACAGTTGCCTTCCCTTTCCTCTCCCCACAACAGACACCCTGTGAGGTGGGTGAGGCTGAGAGTCCTGATATTACTGCTTGGTCAGAGCAGCTTTATCAATGCTATGGCAAGCCCAAGGTCACCCAACAGGTTGCATGTGGGGGAGCACGGAATCAAACCTGCCTCGACAGATTAGATGTCCGCACTCCTAACCACTACACCAAGCTGATGGAACAGTGTCATTTTGCAGGCCCTGTGAAAATGCGATAGTTCCATCAGGGCCTTACACCTGACTTCCTCTTTAATTCTCCTCCTCTCTTTAGAAGAATTCTCCTTCCAATCTGGCCTGAATTGGTAGTATAATCCCACTACCCAAGTTCCCACTATCACATATCTGCCCCACTGGTCCAGACACTGTGTGAATTAGCTGTTAGTCTTTTGTCGAGGGATGTCACCGCCGCCTGAGCCCCTGCTCTGCTTGCTTTCCCGCTGGCGCCCCTGACTTCCCAGCATCCACTGGGGGGTGCTGCCATAACCCAACCATAAAATGATGCAAATGTCCTTTCACACAAATTAAACCGAAACTGCCCAATGGCATAAAGATCCATTGTTCACAATTGTATATAAATTGATTTTTTTCCGGGGGTTTCTCAGCTCAGTTCTGCCTCTTGCCCCACCATGCCGATCTCGCTCTTTTCCGCTGCTCCAGACAGACGAACGCTCTATCTCGATCTACTCCGCAAGGCTGTTGTGTGGATGGCGCCCCCCCCCCCGGCCAAGCTGCTTGCCCTGCTGCAACCCCTGTGAAAGGGTCATTCGACCCCCAAAGGGGTCCTGACCCCCCAAGTTGAGAACCACTGAGCTAGGGTCAAACCTGCCTAGCTTCCAAGATCTGATGAGATCAGGCTTGCCTGGGCTATCGAGGTCAGGGCAGCTTTCCTGTGATCAAAGGGGATCCTTGTTCTGGATGGAAGTGCTAACAACAGAAAAACGGATCTGTGGAATTTCACCCTTGAATTCCAGTGGTGCGTCCTGAAGGCATTCCAAAGTTTCAATTCCTGCTCTGGCTCTCTGTGACCCCCCTTTGAGTGAACTTCACCTCTTGGCTGTATCCTGCCGATAGGTCCTTGATTATTCATTTCCTCTGATTGCAGCTGACATTTGGAAGCAGAGTAATTTAAGGCCAGCAACTGGAGAACCTGATATGGAAGAGCCCATCCATCACGGTAATGACAGACATTAGCGGGTGGCCTGACGTTTGGGTTAGACTAACAGAGCCATCTCTGCTTTGCCGCCAAATACCTCGTACGGTGGCGTGCGACCGTCCATTCTAATTGAGTGCTGCCATCCTAACTGGCGTCAAAAAGGGAGATTTATTGGAGCGATAGGTTTGATTTACGCCCGACAGCTTGAGCTTGGCTGACTTGGAGCTTCCCGATAGTAGTTAACAGGCAATTAAACCCCCTTTTTCTCCAGCAGTTGCAAAATCTCCTTTCGATTTTGATTGTAATGCCGTCTTTCCTCGTCTTTCCCCACCCCGTCTTTCCCCACCCAGCCAACGAGAGAGAATCTCGCCGGCTTTGAAGATGGAGCAAGAACCTTTTCCCCGATGCAGAAATGCTCAGGTGGGATGATCTCCTAGGGGTAGTCAACCTGTGGTCCTCCAGATGTTCATGGACTACAATTCCCATGAGCCCCTTCCAGCGTTTGCTGGTGTCTGTTGTGGGGAGAGGAATGGGAAGGCGATTGTAAGCCGCTTTGAGCCTCCTTCAGGTAGGGAAAAGCGGCATATAAGAACCAACTCTTCTTCTTCTTCAGTAATCTCAGGGCTCCCTCAGCCTCACCCACCTCACAGGGTGTGGGGAGGGGAAGGGAAGGAGACTGTAAGCCGCTTTGAGCCTCCTTCAGGTAGGGAAAAGCGGCATATAAGAACCAACTCTTCTTCTTCTTCTACCCCTGGCCTAGGCAACTGATTCTGGGAAATGGCCAGCGATTCTTTCCAAGGTTTGTCCCCTTGGTTTATTCTCTTGCCTCCTGCTTGGCCTTCTCCATATGCTGTCAGAAAAGGCCGTTTTGGACCATGGACAGCTTGGAAACATACCATGACCTGGATCGCCACATTTAATCTTCATAAATTGCTCACACAGATGATGTATTTCCCCTACAATTCCGGTGCATGTTGCAGATGCCGCATCGCAGGGCACCCATACACTTCCTACCGTGATTTTTCTGACCGGTGATTACCATTTGCTTAAGACCGATGGCAAGTTACATGCTCAGCAGCGGCGCCCTGTTCTCGCAGTGAGCGAATGCAAAAGGTGGGAAAGACAGGAGACATTTGCAAACTGGAATGGATAGATTAATCAGCAAGAACTGCAGTTGATCCAGTAGAGTGCAGTGGATACAGAATCATAGAATCATAGAGTTGGAAGGTACCTCCTTGGTCATTTGGTCCAGTCCCCTGCACTATGCAGGACACTCACATCCCAATCGCTCATCCACTGTAACCTGCCACCCCCTTGAACCTTCACAGAATCAGCCACTCCGTCAGAGGGCTCTCCAGCCTCTGCTTAAAGACCTCCAAAGATTAAGAACCCACCACCTCCCGAGGAAGCCTGTTAAACTGAGAAACCACTCTGACTGTCAGGAACTTTTTTCAGATGTTTAGGGGATTAATTTCATCCCATTCATTCTGGTCTGTCCCTCCGGGGCAAGAGAGAACAATTCTGCTCCATCCTCTATACGGCACCCTTTTAAATACTTGAAAGATGGTTATCAGATCATATTATATCTATTAACTTTTTGTCTTCCAACAAGACAGCCTAGCTCTACTATTTTACCATTGAGAAACATCTGAAACATTCTTCAGGCTTCAAGAAACCCCAGAAATGGCGCCAGTGTGCAGAACATGGCTGGGAAGCCGAGCTGCAGACACGCCCACCCAAAGCCCCTCCCCTTCCCACCCCCTCCAGGCCCATCGTTGGCCATGTTGGGATGGGTGGGTGGGTCAGCATATCCATATATGGTCATATCACCCAATCGATGTTTAACAGTTTTTAAAAAATATATATTAAAAAATAATTAACTCCCACCCATTCAGGAAACCTTTCCAGATCTGTCAAGAGACCCCAGGGTTTGACAAAACCCTGGTTGAGAAAGCTTACTCCAAGAAGTTGTGGAGAGGGAGTATACCCTCTCTCACCAAGACCTCAGGAAGAGATCTCTTCCCAGTTCTGATGCGTTGGATGCAACCAACCTTTATGCTGGTGGGATAAAAATATGAAGGGTCCTTCTTAGTAGGAGCAGAAGTGGGTGAAATTAGGTGGAAAAGCTGGCTGTGTCCAACCTGATGCTTCTATTTTTTTAAAAAAAACAACTGAGATGCTAAGAACTGAACCTAAGATTTTGTCTTCTTGGTCTCTGATCAAAGCTTTTTTCTGACACACATGAGATACAATCTCTATGCAGTATAAAACAATAGCTGGGCGTGGTTTTCCTAGACATTACATACCTTAGAAGGCGGGGCTCCAAAAAGAAACACTAGACCAGTATTGGTTGGGGCTACACCTTGACCCCCCCCAGCTATACTTTATCATTGGTTTTAGATAAGAGTGCATTATTTAATATTGCCGACCCAGTAGGGTTGAAAGGTGTTTGGTCTGTTCATGTGCAGTAAGATCTGACAGAACTGAAGCAGTTCCACGGGGACTGCAAAAGGGAGCTCCTCCACCAGGCATTTGGTTGAGGTCGACCCATCCATTGCTCCTAACCGCCCCCCCCCACTGAAGCCTCCCCCCCTCCTACCATGACTGCTATGAATCCGCCCAACCCCCCGGGTCTCAGTACGAATGGAGCTAAGGCTCTTCGCAGTCCCACCTCCCTTTAACGTTATTGTTCCAAATGGGTCGCCATGTTGGTCTGAAGTAGCACAATACAATCAGAGTCCAGGGGCCCCTTTAAGACCAACAAAGATTTATTCAAGGCGTGAGCTTTTGAGTGCAAGCACTCTTCCTCAGACTTCATCAGTTCTTAGTCTGGACTCTGATTTTATTGTAATGTTTATGTTGTTACTGTGAATATGTTAATGTTATTGCTGCTACCACTTTACTGTTACCAGAATAATGTTAAAGGTAAAGGTATCCCCTGTGCAAGCACCGAGTCATGTCTGACCCTTGGGGTGACGCCCTCCAGCGTTTTCATGGCAGACTCAATACGGGGTGGTTTGCCAGTGCCTTCCCCAGTCATTACCGTTTACCCCCCAGCAAGCTGGGTACTCATTTTACCGACCTCGGAAGGATGGAAGGCTGAGTCAACCTTGAGCCGGCTACTGGGATCGAACTCCCAGCCTCATGGGCAGAGCTTTCAGACAGCTGCCTTACCACTCTGCGCCACAAGAGGCTCTTAGAATAATGTTACCTGTACCATTTTTGTTGTTTCATGTAACCTGCCCTGAGCCTTCAAGGAGGGTGGTAAATAAATAAACAAACAAGCAAACAAACAAACAAATAGTTTTAACTTTGTTTTTAACCTAACATCGGTGCACTTTAAGAAATAATTGTTAAAATATTATATTGTTTTATAGCTCATCTTTTGGAGTTCCTGGCTTTAAGGTTGGGCTTTCGTTCTCTTTTTGGTTTTGCGCGGTCTCTGATCATGTCATCGGTCTGAATGACCGGCCACCCTGTTCCTCTTCACTTGCTCGAGATTAATATTTATGATGAACTGCACAGTATAGATAAGACGCATAGCACTGTTCAAAGTGGTCACATGACCCTTGCCTTTTGCAGCCAATTACTGAAACAGCCGTCATTCCATTCCAAATAATCAAACCCTACAAAGCCCATGCATTCCCTGCAGAGGTGTATGGACAAGTCTCATTGACCGGAGACCGAAAAGTTCTTTCCTTCTGAAGATGCTCCTGTTCTGCCTTTTTGGGCAGATGTCACGATAACGGTATGTTAACTACCCAGAATCCTGATATATTGACACGATGCAACATTCTCCCCCCCCCCCCATCCTCCCGTGTAGCAAAATTTAATATGCATAATGTTAGGAGAAGCAGGTCAGAGTTTGAGATTAACACCAATAACCATAATGAGAACAGATGTTTACATCCATCTGGAATGCAGATTTAATATGTTAAGTTCATAGCTCAGGCCCATGAAACGCAATCATCGGAGAGATTCTGGTCCCAATTTAATGAGTGATTTTGGATTAAACAAGGGGGAGCCCAAACAACAGGCCACTGATCTATATTAAATCTCTACAAAATGAAAATTGCAAAGATTTACTTAGGGTCATTACCCGAGAAAATTTAATCACAACCCCATCCATAACGTCACATCGTCATCGGCCGATAATTGAAATGCCATGCGAGAGATTATGAATAACCCTCTGTTTATGGAGATAGCTCTCTGATTATCGTTCTGTCCAGTGGGGGGACATAAAATATGATTTTTAATAAGAAACATAGACTTTGCTTTTGAGATACTTGGCTGGCAACTTGAGTCAGAAAAGATCCAGTGTTTCCCTTTTGTTTCTTGGGGGAAGAGCTGGCGTGGTGCATTGTCAGATGTCTTGCAAATGGACAAGGGTGTCTCCAATTGGTTATGTGGCATTCTTGAATGGTGGTGGGAGGGAGCCTCAAGCCATGTTCATCATGGATCTTCAGGCGCCACGTGACTATCAGCGGCAAACAGTATCTTATTTTGTCGTTAGCCATTTTGGATGTGAATCCAGGAAGCGTCAACATAAAGTAAGAACCTCCCTCTCTCACACTAAGGAGGATATTTCGGACGCATAGAATCATAGAATCATAGAGTTGGAAGGGGCCATACAGGCCATCTAGTCCAACCCCCTGCTCAACGCAGGATCAGCCCTAAGCATCCTAAAGCATCCAAGAAAAGTGTGTATCCAACCTTTGCTTGAAGACTGCCAGTGAGGGGGAGCTCACCACATCCTTAGGCAGCCTATTCCACTGCTGGACTACTCTGACTGTGAAAATTTTTTTCCTGATATACGCAGAGAGACGGACAACCTTCTTTAAATTCAGGGAGAGCTGAATATTTCAATATTTTTGGGCATAAGATGATGCCCCTTCCGCCTTTTGTACAGAACCAATTTATTAGAATCCATCAAACTGTTATAAATCAGCTTGTGAACCCATAAATTGAAGTTAAGTGTTCTGTGAAAGTCACAAGTGTATTCTTGCACTTATTTTTAATAATGAAAAATACAGTCTATTTTATTAATCTTTAAGTATTGATTTATTTAGATTTTTATACCACCCTTTCATACAGCTCTGGGCGGTTTACATAAAACATAGAATAATTACATAGAATATTATAACAGTATATCAGATAACGATCCTAACATAACATGACAACCAGAACAGTATTTTAACCGAACAATAACATTGCCAAATTCCTGGGTAGGTTCGATTGTTCAGTCATAGGAGGGGGCATCTGGGGGGGGGGCACCAGCAGATGTTTTGAATCAGTCGGCCTCATGAAAATGCAAAAGTACATATTAGGGGTATATATTTTTTATATAGTTGTTGTTGTTAGGTGGGAAGTCGTGTCTGACCCATCACGACCCCACGGACAATGATCCTCCTGGCCTTCCTGTCCTCCACCATTCCCCAGAGTCCATTTAAGTTTGCACCTACTGCTTCAGTGACTCCATCCAGCCACCTCATTCTCTGTCGTCCCCTTCTTCTTTTGACCTCGATCGCTCCCAGCATTAGGCTCTTCTCCAGGGAGTCCTTCCTTCTCATGAGGTGGCCAAAGTATTTGAGTTTCATCTTCAGGATCTGGCCTTCTAAGGAGCAGTCAGGGCTGATCTCCTCTAGGACTGACCGGTTTGTTCGCCTTGCAGTCCAAGGGACTCGCAAGAGTCTTCTCCAGCACCATTTTTAAAATATATCTGAGCTGAAAAATTAGTAGGAAAATAACTTATTGTTATTTTTCAGAATTTGTTTCAGTCGAATACACACAGGAGCCAATTTTTTGGCTACCCAGTATAGTTGATTTCAAAAATATTTGCGATTATACAGGAATGCAGCATAATCACAGTTAAAGGGTGTTTAAAGGAATCACGATCTCATCAAGCATCTTTGGAGTGAATTTGCATCTTGCAGAAGGCGTTTAAAGGGATTGTGAGTTCTTTAAACACATTCTAAATGTTCTGCTGATCTTCAGCTGGTAAGTCCATGAACTAAAGTTGACTGGTTTGTAAATTCACAAGTGCATTCTTGCACTTTTTAATTTTAAAATACTGTCTAGTAAGTAAAATCATGTCAATAGAAGCTCACCCACTCAAATATCCCTTGTTTGGATTGTGATTCTGGGTTTGACATCAGTCCTGTTAAGCTGCCATTTGCCACAATGCTACTGGTTCTGCTGGGCTTGCAACAGCAACAAAAAAGTCCATCCACCTTTAGTTTTTACTGCTGAGATTCTCTGGGGCTTTGCTTGTGTTCTGTTGGGCTCCTATTATCTTGCTTTTCTTGCTGTTTTTTTCCTCCATTGAAAACAATAGAGGGTGGAGCACCTTCTTTGGGCATTTATAGAACTGGACCCCTTGGTGCCATCTTTTTGAAACCTGGAGATGCTTCTGAGGCAAGATCCCAGCAGCTATGCTGCAGGTTCGGTGCCTCTGTTTCCATACACTCACTCTATACACTCTCCCCATTGACTATAATGGTCCCCTTATGGTGTAATAAGAGCCTCTTGTGGCGCAGAGTGGTAAGGCAGTGACATGCTGTCTGAAGCTTTGCCCATGAGGCTGGGAGTTCAATCCCAGCAGCCAGCTCAAGGTTGACTCAGCCTTCCATCCTTCCGAGGTCAGTAAAATGAGAACCCAGCTTGCAGGGGGGTAAAAAGGTAATGACTGGGGAAGGCACTGGCAAACCACCCCGTATTGAGTCTGCCATGAAAACGCTGGAGGGCGTCATCCCAAGGGTCAGACATGACTCGGTGCTTGCACAGGGGATACCTTTACCTTTACCTATGGTGTAATAGAGCAAAAAACAAAATTGGGATTCCTAACAAATCTTGAAACTGAATACCAATATTTTTCAAGTAGAATATCTCCAAATTTGAAAAGTACTGATTTTTGGTGCACACACTCCTAATATTTCCTTCTGATAAAGTTAATCCTTAAAACTGTTGGCACTCCAATGGAGAAGCATTGCCTTCCCTCCACAAGGCTTTAAAATTCTTTAATGTGAAGAATGCAGAGACACATATGTACCAAGGTATTTGGACAGGGCTGGTGGTCCAAGATCTGGCACACATTTCTGTGCAAGAATTTGTTCAGGATCTAGGACCTTTATGCTTCCTATCCAGAGACCTCTTTGAGGTTGCTCACAAAATAAAACCAACACAACCAAAAACATCAGGAGAGCCCTGCTGGATCAGACCAGTGGTCCATCTAGTCAAGCATCTTGTCTCTCATAGTGGCCAACCAGTTCCTCTGGAGGGCCAGCAACAGGGCACAGAGGCAGAGGCCTTCCTAAGAACATCATAAGTGCCCTGCTGGATCAGACCAGAGGTCCATCTAGTCCAGCCTCCTGTCTCACACAGTGGCCAACTAATTCCTCAGGAGGGCCAACAAAATGGCACAGAAGCTGAAGCCTTCATGAGAACATCAGAAGAGCCCTGCTGGATCAGACCAGTGGTCCATCTAGTCTAATATCTCATCTCACACAGTTCCTCTGGAGGGCCAACAACAGGGTAGAGAGGCCAAGGCCTTCACAAGAACATCATAAGAGCCCTGCTGGTTCAGACCAGGGGTCCATCTAGTCCAGCCTCCTGTCTCACACAGTGGCCAGCCAGTTCCTCTGGAGGGCCAACAACAAGGCACAGACACCAAGGCCTTCATAAGAACAACTGAAGAGCCCTGCTGGATCAATTGTATATGTGAAACAATCTAATTTGCATGTGAAATTGCTCCAGTTTATGTCAGCTCAATGTTTTAAGTAATCTTCTGTTTTTGATCTTCGCCATTGTGTATACCAGGGATTCCCCAACCAGGGGTTCACGGACCCCCAGGAGCTCTCCAGGGAATCCATGACATTTCCCCTCCTACCTTAATGGGCTTGGCCACAAGCTAGGGAACAGAGGGCTTGGTGGGTAGGCCGTGGGTGTAAAAATCAAAAGGGGGGGGGGAGCCCAGTAGGTCATGGTATGGGTGGTCCAGCCTGTCTTCTCAGCTCTTGCCATTCTTTCAAGCCAACATGAGGCAGACCTGCCATAGGAGCAGTAAAGGTGGGGGGAGGGAGTGAAAGAAGGGTGAAGAATGAGAGGGGTGATATCATGTCTGGTGACATGTCACTTCTGGGGGGTGGCAGGAAAGCATGGCCTGGACTCTTCCACCATCAAAAAGTTGAAAAAGGCTGGTGTACACCACCATATAATATTGTACATGAGGTAACGATCCTTTCAACAGTATTGGTATATTTTGGGTTGAGTCTTCCTGTCCTTCTTTTGTAGGCAATACGCTGTATGTAATCGATAACCAGGAACCGTGCAGGGTTCTTTGTTTTAAGAGCTACATGGTCATTATCAAATGGGCTGTTCTTATTTGGAAGAAGAGCTGGATTTTTATACCCTGTTTTCACTACCCGATGGTGTCCCATAGCAGCTGACAGTAACCTACCCTTCCTCTCCCCACAACAGACACCCTGTGAGGAAGGTGAGGCTGAGAGAGCCCTGAGATTACTGAAGAAGAAGAAGAATTGGTTCTTATATGGCGCTTTTCTCTACCCGGGGGCTGAGAGAGCTCTGAGAGAACTGAGACTGGCCCAAGGTCACCCAGCTGGCTGCATGTGGAGGCATGGGAATCGAGCCCGGTTCGCCAGATTAGAGGCCACCTGTCTTAGCCACCACACCACGCTGGCTCTCACAGAAGGCTTCTCCCTCAGAGGCAGATGCTGGTTTTCCTTGCCTTAGCAATTTGCGACGTCCTTTATCAACAACAAATGCACCTTCCCTCGACTTGAAACGGGGCACGTTATCTTCCTTAAACGACATGTTTAGCTAGTTATTCAGGGCCCTAATGAAGCCGCTTAATGAAGTCAATGTCCTTGAAAGTTCTTCATCATTTCTCTCTCTCCCCCCATCTGTCAGCATGTCCACTTTCCGACACAGTATTAATTAAACACAACATTTCCTGAAGTGTTGAAGTGAAGCCCCGGCACCGATAATGAACAGGTTTAGGAGAGTCACATCCCAACAAAATTACTTTTTAAACCAGCCTTATTAAGCAGAAAATTAGACCTAAATCACCCTACCACCATCCTCATTAAAAGCCACTGATCCTTGGCCGCTTCTATGTTCTAACATCTTTAATTAGCAAGCCGCTCGTCTCTCTGCCACGATAAATGCTATTAATCTTACCTTTCATTTTCTTTTTCCCAACCTATCGTTGCCCTGTACGGAGGGGGAGACCTTGTATAGCCAGACACCAGCGGCTGCTCTTGTTTAGAAAGCGAGAGGAAACAACAACATTCCAATGGTGCTTGTGCGCATGAACACATGAAGGCAGAGAAAAGAGCAAGAGTCGCTAACAAGATTTGTGGCAGGGGATGAGCTTTTGCGAGTCACTGCTCACTTCTTCGGGGGGGGGGAACCTTTGCGAGGCACACTTTGTGTTACAACTTTGGAAAAAAAAACACCTTTTATTTCTTGCATGGCCTGCATGGTTGTCTGCCTATTCGTTGCTCCAGGAAGTTAGCCATAAATCTTGTTAGTCTTTAAGTTGCAACTGGACCCTAGCTCTTTTCTTTTGCTATGGATGGACTAACATGGCTACCCTTTTTGATCTGTTTCCTGCAGTGAGCAGTGACTCTTGAAAGCTCATCCCCTGCCACAAATGCTGTAAGTCTTTCAGGGGTTGCTGGACTCTGGCTCTTTTCTGCTGCTCCAGACAGACTGACAGGGCTATCCATCTTGATTGATCTCTTGAAAGCTTATCTCCTGCCATAAATATTGCATGTCTTTAGGGGGAGAAGAACCTCATCCACACCAGAGATAAATGTATTCCTGGGTCAAACTTTCCTTCTATCAGTGGCACCTCTGGTTTGTCAGGATTAAGGCAATTTCCGCACATCAGTAAAAATAGCGCGATGCCAGCTGAATGGTTAAATTTTATCGTGCCTCCCAGCCCCTCCTCACCTTTGTTTTCTCCCAGTTTCCTTTTTACTCTTTGCCTGCTGAAGGAGCAAGGAGTGTCACAGAATCATAGAATCATGAAATCATAGAGTTGTAAGGGGCCATACAGGCTGTCCAACCCCCTGCTCAATGCAGGATCAGCCCAAATGTCCTCCATTGCTCCTATGGCTCAACATATGAGAGTCAGGTTTTTATCTTGTAACCTGCTCAAGCTTCTGTGTAACCCTGATAGGCAAGCAAGCTAATCAGAGAATGAGGCAGCTGAATACATATTCCTACCAGTAATTTTTTTTCCTGTGTTTTACACCTATACATTTAGGTGCACTCATCCACTCAAGATAAAGCCTCCACTGCATTCTCTCTCTGTGTGCCAAGAGAGTGTAACCTTTCACTACAGGGGAGGGATGTATTTTTTTCTTGATGGCTGACCTTTTCCCAGAGTCTTCAGATCTGCTACCATTTCTGAGGTCAGTGGAAAGGCTACTCAACAATGGTACTTTTGAGATTGAACTGGAGCCATTTGCCTCTCTCCTCTGCAGCTCCATTTTTGTTACAGGCTGGCCTTGAGTTCTGATGGGGCAGCCATGTGATGGGGCAGCCATACTCCCAACAGAGTATGGAACTTGTTTGCAGTTCTTATCACAGAAGCCAGATTTGTTTTCTCTCATAGAATCATAGAGTTGGAAGGGGCCATACAGGCCATCTAGTCCAACCCCCTGCTCAACGCAGGATCAGCCCTAAGCATCCTAAAGCATCCAAGAAAAGTGTGTATCCAACCTTTGCTTGAAGACTGCCAGTGAGGGGGAGCTCACCACCTCCTTAGGCAGCCTATTCCACTGCTGAACTACTCTGACTGTGAAATTTTTTTTCCTGATATCTAGCCTATATCGTTGTACTTGTAGTTTAAACCCATTACTCCATGTCCTTTCCTCTTCAGCAAATGGGAACAGCATCCTGCCCTCCTCTAAGTGACAACCTTTCAAATATTTAAAAAGGGCTATTATGTTATAATATTATTATGTTATAAAGAGGGCTATTATATTATATTATCCCCTCTCAACCTCCTTTTCTCCAGGCTGAACATTCCCAAGTCCCTCAACCTATCTTCATAGAGCTTGGTCCCTGGGCCCCAGATCATCTTCGTCGCTCTCCTCTGTACCCTTTCAATTTTATCTACGTCCTTCGAGCTCTCACCACTAGATGCCAGGTGCGAGATGACCTGGCTCATCCTAGTGTTTGGAATAGTTTGATTTTTTTTTACTAGAGGCCAGCAATTAGGGTATAAGATGCTTAGTTTTAGCTCTGCATCTCCTCTCGAGGGCTGGCTAAGTTTCGCTCTGTCTGTGTGCATTTGAAACTGAGCAGATGGGAGCTTCGCCGGGTATTTCTGTAAGCTTAATTGTTCCTTGTAAGTAAACCTGGAGCTTGCATATCATTTCCTGGAAATTTCTGTGAACCTGGAGCTGCGGGCCAAAGCCCTGCACACCTGGGTCTGGAGTAGGTTTCTCTAGCATGTAGTGTGCACAGGGCTTTTTAGCCACTCCCAGTTCGAATGAATCCCTGCCATCTACACTGAATTTGATTTCCACTTTGATTTTGGATGCTTTACATTTTCCCTCTGCAGCATGCATGATTGATCCGGAGTGACCCTACCTTTTCCTCGTGATATCCAGAAGTGGGTATAACCCTCAATATTTCAAAAAATCGGCATCAGTAAATGTGCAGAGCTCTGCTTTTTGCAAATTAACTTCCTGCCTCATGCCTCAAGCATTGCAGCAAAGCAGTCTTACCTGATTGGCTAGGGCATCAATTCAAAGTCTTCCTGGTTCCCGGTTGCAAGGCTTGTCTTAAAGCGACTGCACTCCAGAAGCCCTAACTTCTCTCAGCAGAGATTTGCCTCTTAGATTTATTCCCCCTCCTTTGCTGTCTCCAATCCTCTCCCCCCACCCTTCAAGAAAAGAAAGAGACTCCTGCTGTGCTTGGCTCCTCTCCCCGCTCTGAACTATCCCAACCTATGGCTCTTGGCTGCAGAGGAAAGGACATACAACATTTTGAAACATTTACATAGAACACCCTGATGTTTATTTAAAATACATATTTATACAAGTTGTACTTGACAATAACTGAAACCGACCTTTGAACATTTGGGATAGATGTTAATAACATAAAGTTAACAGGTGAGCACTTTCCATTTTATTCTGGCAAACGTATAACATGTCCATTAATATACTAAGTGTAAGAATTATTATTTGCGGAAAAACCTGAAATAAAAAATAAAATATAGCAGGATAGGTAGGAAGCAGGAAGACATGGTACTCCAAGGAAGACTCCGTAAACTTAGGCAGACTGTGAGTGGGTGGGCAGGAAGGGTTGTGTCAGTTCTTGGCTCTTGTGGCCCTTCCTTGCATGCTCAGAGAATTACTGATTTCCACTTGGCGGTCAGGAGGTGAATTTCCCCAAGGCCAAACTGGCTAGGGAATTCTGGTTTTCTTGGGGGGGGGATCATCTGGGCATGAAATTGGGATCACTGTGGGTGCTCAGGCAGTTGTGAGTTGGGGTTGGACTAGATGACTCCAGAGGTCCCTTCCAACTCCATGATTCTATGTCCGTGGGGAAAGGCAATGTGCTTTTCACTTCCTTTGAAAGCCCCTTGTTGGTGGTCCTAGCAATCTCCAACTTGATGGGAAACGCAGTCCCAAGATTTCCAAAGGATGACCTTTTGAGAATCAAGTCCTCCTTTCTTGGGAGAATCTTTTGACCCTTGGAAGCTCATACTCCAAAAATCTTGTGGGTTCCTAAAGTGCCCCCGAATCTGAATTTGCAAACTAATCTAACTGCCTCCCAAAATTGTCCAGAATGCGTTGGGTGTGGCTACCAAACTGAATGAGACAACAGCGTTTCTGAAGTCAAGATTCTGTCCCAGGAAACGGACAAGCGGCAGAAACACCCGCTAGAACACCAGCCCCTCCTGCAAGCAAAGACGAGCTTATTCTCCTGGCAAGTGTCGGAGGAGGCCGCGTGTGGAGGGAACGGACTCCCCTCTCCCAAAGAGTCTCCCGGCGCTGTATGATTCGTCGCGCTGCCACACTGAATCACCATGTGGCATTTTAGCAGTAAGGGAGCTCTCGGAACACAAATGTTCTCTTTTCTCAAATCTTTTAGGAACAGCTTGCGACGAGAGGCAAACAACGGTCTCAAAGAACTAAATCCTCCGGGGGGGAAATACAGGGGTGTTGGGAATATTTGCATTGTTTTCGGACAGGGGGAACTGTGTCGCATCAACCGAGCCAGAGGCCTTCGGGTAAGCTGGCTGGAGAAGAGGTTTTCTGGCTTCCCCGAGCCCTCCCCAACCTCCGCTGTGCCCGTCTTTCCACCCACGATGGCTAAGAACGCCCACAGTCACGGCACAGGGTGTCGAAACAGCCGGGAGGAAAGGAATTTTAGAAGCACAGGGCTGCTGATTGGGGGCAGCTTGACTGTGTTCGCACGATTTTGTGTTCTGCATTGCATATTTTGTTATTTTATAGTGGTTTCAATGCCTGTTTGGCTTTTTTTTTTGGACAGGGAAGAGCCTGGCAGAAAGTTTTTGTAAGGTGCAGTAAATGGACGGGGTTGGATCCAGGCTAAAAGTCCTGCAAAGGGAAGGCACTTCTCCCAGTGGACCAGAGCTTTCCTACCTCCCGCTCCTGCCTGTTGTTCTCCCCAAAATACTATGCCTGGAGAACAGCGGACCCCCCTCCTTTGGGAAGTGCAGCCTTTCTCAACCGTTTCACCATTGAGAAACCCCTGAAACATTCTTCAGGCTTTGGGAAACCCCAGAAATGTTGCGACCATGCAGAAGATGGTTTGGAAGCAGAGCTGTGGACACGCCCACCCAGGGCCCCTCCCCTTCCCTTCCCTTCCCTTCCCACCCCCTCCAGGCCTATCATTGGACATTTGGGGAGGGTGTGTGTGTTGACATGACCATATAGGGCAGTGGTTCTCAACCTTCCTAATGCCGTGACCCTTTAATACAGTTCCTCGTGTTGTGGTGACCCCCAACCATAAAATTCTGCGAGTGTTCTTTCACAGAAATTAAACAGAAATTGACCAATGGTGTGAAGATCCAGTGTTCATGATTGGATATAAATTGGTTTCTTTCTGGGGTTTCTCCGTTCAGTTCTGACTCTTGTCCCACCATGCTGATCTCGCTCTTTTCCGCTGCTCCAGACAGACGAACGCTCTCTCTTGATCTACCCTGCAAGGCTGTTGTGTTGATGGCGCACCCCCAGACAAGCTGCTTGCACTGCCACCACCCCTGTGAAAGGGTCGTTTGACCCCCAGGTTGAGAACCACTGATATACGGTCAAATCACCCAATAAATGTGACAATTTTAAAAAGTGAACTCCCACTCTTTCAGGAAACTCTTCCAGGGCCGTCAAGAAACCCCAGAGATTCATGAAACACTGAAAGCCTGGGGGAGTGAAAAGCAGAGTATAAAAACCAACTCCTCTTCTTCTTAATTAGGTTGTACAACCTTGCTGTGTTAATTGCTCTGCCAAAGCTCCGGAGTCAAGCAACGGCAAACCATCTCTGGATGTCTCTTGCCTTGAAAATCCTATGGAGGTCATCAAAAATCGGGTGAAATTCAACTGCACTCTATAGACGCTTACCCTACAGAGTCCCTGATCTGGATGGCTCCTGCCTAACTTGATGTCATGAGATCTCAAAAGCTAAACAGACGGGATCTGATAACTATCTTCAAGTATTTAAAAGGCTTCCATGTAGAGGATGGAGCAGAGTTGTTCCCTCTTGCCCCGCAGGGATGGACCAGAACCAATGGGATGAAATTAATTCAAAATAAATTCCATCTAAACCTCCGGAAGAAGTTCTCAGTGGAACAGGCTTCCTCGGGAGGTGGTGGGTTCTCCATCTTTGGAAAGTTTTAAACAGAGGCTGGAGAGCCATCTGACGGAGAGGCTGATTCTGTGAAGGTTCAAGGGGGTGGCAGGTGACAGTGGAGGAGCGAGAGAGTTGTGAGAGTCCTGCATGGTGCAGGAGGTTGGACTAGATGACCCAGGAGGTCCCTTCCAACTCTATGATTCTAACCCTGGCTAGTCTTTGGATGGAAGACCTCATGAAATGCCAGGGTTGGGACACAGAGTCAGGGAGTGGCCAACCACCTCTGAATGTCTCTTGCCTTGGAAACCAGAAGTTGGCAGTGACTTGACAGTACTTCTTAACAGCAGCTAGGCTTCGTTCGAGGAAAAACCACTGCATGCAAACAGCCCTGGATGTATTGCTGCAGCTTAGCTATCTAGGCCACGTGGCCAGCCCTCATGCGCTGTGTCTCCTGCTGTGGTCGCCTGTGATTCGGCACCCTCTCTTCCTCCTGTGGTCCCTGAGCATCGAAGCGCGATATTCAAAGCAGTGCTTGGGGGAAAAAAAACCTATTGGCTGCAGAGGAAACATTTGCTGGCAGGGGCTCATGGGAATTGTAGTCCATGGACATCTGGAGGGCCGCAGTTTGACTACCCCTGTGCTAGTGGAACAGATCCTCAAGCTCCAGCCCGCTGTTCTTGCCTTCCCTCCCTTTCCTCACAACAGACACCCTGTGAGGTAGGGAGGGGCTGAGAGAGCTATGACATTATTGCTCTGGGAGAACAGCACTATCAGGACTGTGACAAGCCCAAAATCACCCAGCTGGCTGCTTGTGGAAGATCAGGGAATCAAACCCAGCTCCCCAGATTAGAAGCTGCCGCTCTTAACCACTACACCAAGCTGGCTCTAAACTGGGGAAGAAACCAGGTTATGTTGCTAAATATGCATATTGAGGCTAAGGGGGCGCAGGATTGCATGCATGCCTATGCATTAAAAAACACAGGGAAGGCAACATGGCAGAACACCATTTCATGACAGCCAGTGTTGTGTCGTGGTTAAGAGTGGTGGACTCTAACTTGGGAAGCTGGGTTTGATTCCCCACTCCTCCACATGCAGCCAGCTGGGTGACCTTGGGCCACTTACTGTTCTCTCACTCAGCCCCACCCACCTCACGTGGTGTCTGTTGTAAGAAGAGGATGGGAAAGTGACAACCTCTCACATCCTTCAAGAGGGCTATCATGTCCCCTCTCAACCTTCTCTTCTCCAGGCTCAACACACCCAAGTCCCTCAGCCTTTCCTCACAGGGCTTGGTCCCCAGGCCCCAGATCATCCTCATCACTCTCCTCTGTACCCCCTCCATTTTGTCTATGGGTCAGAGAGCTCTGGCTTAGGCACAGAGCCCTGTACACAAAACTGCATGCCGATCTGTTGTTTAGTAGCGGCAGCGGAAAACACCATCAGGTCACTGATCACCCCAGTCCACCCCATGAGGTTTTCAAGGCTTGCCATTGCCTACCTCCATGTCACAAGCCCAGAATTCTTTGGAGGTCTCCCATCCAAATTCGGCCAGGGTCTTCCCTGCTTAGCTTCCGAGATCTGACCAGCCCGGCCTAACCTGGGCCAATTCTGCACACAATAGATAATGCACTTTCAATGCACTTTAGAAATAGATTATCCTGTTCTGCACGGGAAAATCCAAAGCACATTGAAAGTGCATTATCCTATGTGTGCGGAATAGGTACAGGTCAGGGTATCTGTGGCTGAACACATACATGTAATTGCGCACCCCGCTGGCCTCAATGCCTTTACCAATGTTTCTTCCCCCATCACCCGTGACAACCAGCTGAGCTCCTCCTGGCCAGAGGGCTAACAAGCACACCGAATCCCTTTTTCCTTTTGGGGGGGGAATGGTGATACCTGCGCGGTCTCTAGGAAAGTTCAAGCCTAACCAGTCTTAAAGAGCGCCATTACTGTGATTAGTGCTTCTGCAGAGATATGCCTGCCTCTCTTGTCATTTCTCGTATTTTGTCAAGGCTGACGGGTTTCTACTGGTAACGTCACCCGGCCGACAGTGACCTTTGTCAGCGACTGGGTTCAAGTTCTGGTGCGCGGCAGGGTTTCCCCCCCAGTGCTCTTCCTCCCGTTCCACCAACACATCAGCAACCTTGGCAAACGCCACACGCTTCGTTCCGAGATGCAGCACGGAAATTGAAAATATGCTTTCCTTGTTTCGACCCGGGTGTCGCTCGTGACGGGTTGTGTGTGTGTGTTTGTGTGTCTGGGGTCTGGCTAGGAGTCTGCCTGGCTCCCATGTGGCAGCAAAAGGTGGCGATAAAAATCCAGCATGTCAGTTGCCTTGTGGCGATCAGCAAGTCGCTCGCGTTTGTGCTTTGCCTGGTGAGGTTTGCGGCCGGAGAAAGCCCCCGATTTTGCCCGCGTCTCATTAAAGCAACGCGGGCAGTCCGAACGGATCGGCAGAGCTCCCCGGTACGTCGCCCCGAATCACGACGCGCTTGCGAAGCAATTGACTATGGCCTCATTACTTCAGACAAAACGGGGCTCGGAGGGGAAAACCGCGGTGACGCTTCTTGCAGATATTCGAGACGCGTTTCTCCCTGGTCCTGGAGGCAACGAAAAGATCGTACTCATTAGCCGATCCGTGGAACAGGCGGCCTCTTCTTTTCCGATCCGGCTCTGAGCGGATCGAGTGTAGGTCCCCCCTCCCCCCCGAGCACTGAGCGTGGTCTCATAAAGATTCGGCGTTTAATTGAACGCCAGTGTTTTTAACTTTCTTCCCCAGCTAAAATTTCAAGACCATCCTTTTTGGGCATAAAAAGGTACCGAAATGGGTTTGGGGTGGATATCGCAAGTGGGCTGTTTGTGATGGCGTGGAAAATGCAGGCAGTGTGAGTTTCCGGATCGCGCTTCCTTTGCGTTTCTGTTCGGGTGTCCTTTTCTCTTTTGGCTGCAGATCCAAATTGGGGGGGGGGAAGGAGGAGAAGATCCCCCGCAGGAGTCCTAGTAAAATAAAGGAAAGCCGAGCAAAAGAACATCCGCGTGGATTATGCTAACATCCTGATTTTATTAGCTGACTGGAGGCGTGCTCTTGTCAAACGCTTTATAAGACTGGGAAAGACGCAGATTTTTCAAAAACAAAGCATTAAAACACTCTTGGTGTCAATCTACGGGGTAGTTCTCTTGCACAGTTTCCAGGACAGTGAGCTGCAGAAATCTTGCTCAATTCTACTCCTGCAGCACCTTAGAGACCAATCAGAATTTTTTGGGGGGGGGGGGGGAGGGAGATGAGCTCAGAGTTAAAGCTCCCTTTGCCAGAGCTCTGACTCTCGAAAGTTTATTCACAGAATCCTAGAGTTGGAAGGGACCTCCTGGGTCATCTAGTCCAACCCCCTGCACCATGCAGGACACCCACAACCCTATCGCTGACAGTGTAACCTGCCACCCCCTTGAATCTTAGCAGATTAACTCTCACCAAGTCTCTAAGGCACGGGTAGCCAAACTGTAGCTCTCCACATGTCCATGGACTACAATTCCCATGAGCCCCTGCCAGCAGCATCCATCGGGAGAGCCGGTTTCTAACATCTCAGACTTCTGCAACCTTTGGACCATGGAGAACCCCTGAAATATTTTTCAGGCTTCAGGGAACCCCGGAAGTGGCCACTCGGAAGCCAGCTGATCAATCAATCGATCATTTAGCATTTCCACTTTGGAGAAAGAGACCAGGCCTTCACAGCAACAGGGGAAGTGGGCTCCAGTGATGGCAGTGACTGTACAAACCTCTGGGAAAGGCCGCATAACCCTTAGGGAGCTCTCATGTAACTCCACCTGGGCTCATTCCGCACGTGTAGGATAATGCACTTCCAGTGTAGTTTTACAGCTGGATTTTCCCATGCAGAACCGGAAATTCTACTTCTAAAGTGCATTGAAAGTGCATAAATGAGAGCCAGTTTGGTGTAGTGGTTAGGAGTGCGGACTTCTAATCTGGCATGCCGGGTTCGATTCTGCGCTCCCCCACATGCAGCCAGCTGGGTGAACTTGGGCTAGTCACAGCACTGATAAAACTGTTCTGACCGGGCAGTGATATCAGGGCTCTCTCAGCCTCACCCACCCCACAGGGTGTCTGTTGTGGGGAGAGGAAAGGGAAGGCGAATGTAGGCCGCTTTGAGCCTCCTTCAGGTAGGGAAAAGCGGCATATAAGAACCAATTCTTCTTCTTCTTCTTCTAAACTAATGTGAGCAGAATGGGCCCTGGTTGAGAATCCCTGCATCACGGCTTTAGAGAAAATAAATCAGACGGTTTAAGGAAGTCATGTGAAGTGCATGCAATTTTATCTACATAAAATAGCCAGATCCTAAACCCCATGGATCTCTCAAATCTGGGATGCAGCAAGGCCATCTTCTCTTCTCTGAAAAGGTTTGGTAAGAGTTTTAGAAGCTGCATTTAACTTTTTTAATGCAGGCCAAGCAGGAGAAGAGATGACCCGTCTACTTTTCATTATAATCTCATCCAGGTACCCTGGTGTTTCTTGTGTTATTGTGATTCTTAATCTGTTCAAGGATTTTATTCCTTTATAGCCATCTTTCTCCCAGTGGGGAGCTGCTGACATTGCTCTCCTCGCCTCCATTTTATCGTCACAACAACCCTTTGAGGTAGGTGAGGCTGAGAGCCAGCTTCCATGCAAGGGTGTATAATTGAGCCCGTTTCCCACATCCTAGTCCTGCACTTAAACTTGATTGATTTTAAATGCAGTTCTTAAAAGACCCTGCCTGAACAGTGACTTGGATATGAGATCTTTAGGGTTGCCATGTACCCATTGGGGATGGGAGATTTCCTACTCACAGCGAGCCATGCCCACCAGCACCCCAGGGCTGACAAAGGAGGAAGGCAGAAGATGGGGAGGGGGGAATCACCATTAGCAAAAGCATGATGTTGAACAGTGTTGCACTTACCTGAAGCTCTTGCTTATTGAGGTGTCTTCTGTGCAAGCCAACCACTAGAGAGGCTCTCTTACATCTACTCTGGTATTTTTAACCACTCTAAGGGGTGCACCTCTCCCCTGCAGAGCTCATTGGAAGCTGCCTTCCCACCTAACAGTCATGTGCACTGTAGTGAGGAGCCATCCCATCCTCCTGAGCTGCTGTTGGTGTCATGAATGTAACTGCATCCTATGAGCTCACACAAGCATAGGAGGGAGGGAATGTGTGTCTGCACAGAAGTCACCTTAATGAACAACAGTTACAGGTAAGCACAACACTGTTTTCGACTTCCTTCTTCTGTGCAGTCCCACATTGGGAGACTACAGAGCTCCTTACCTTGGAGGTGGGGGAGTATGGAACTTGTTTGCAGAGTATGAAACTTTTTTGCAGTTCTTATCGCAGAAGCCAGATTAGTTTTCTCTCATAGAATCATAGAGTTGGAAGGGGCCATACAGGCCATCTAGTCCAATCCCCTGCTCAACACAGGATCAGCCCTAAGCATCCTAAAGCATCCAAGAAAAGTGTGTATCCAACCTTTGCTTGAAGACTGCCAGTGAGGGGGAGCTCACCACCTCCTTAGGCAGCCTATTCCACTGCTGAACTACTCTGACTGTGAAATTTTTTTCCTGATATCTAGCCTATATCGTTGTAGAATCATAGAATCACAGAGTTGGAAGGGGCCTGACAGGCCATAGAATCATGGAATCATAGAGTTGGAAGGGGCCATACAGGCCACCTAGTCTAATCCCCTGCTCAACGCAGGATCAGCCCAAAGCATCCTAAAGCACCCACAGTGTCCCTGTGGGTGCCCTTTCCAGATCTCATCCATATTTCTCATTTCAGAGGGAAGCATTTGATTGTGCTGACTTAGAGCTTTTATGGTTTGATTCTCGACAAAGCTCAAAGAACAGAAAGAGAACGTATGATGCAATAAGCGTAATAAATCCATCTGTGTTTTTTCATCTCCCCTACCCTAGAACAAAACACTGAAGAGGATTAAAAAGCAAGAGACCTCTCACAAAAAAAAAAAAAAAAAAAACCCAAACAAATTTACATTATCGAAATTACTGTAATCAGAGTCTTTTCAGCATTAATCAGGATTTAGGAACTTTTCTGCTTTGAAGTACTCCACAAAGAGAAGGCGGAGTCCCCCCACCCCCCATGATTTAATTAAAGTTATTGTTTTGCGCATTAATCCACAATATTTCAAACATACAGTGCTATCTTAGGACGGTACTGGATTTCTGGGGTTTCACGCAGTGCAAAAAGCAAGTACTGAGCAAAGGAATGGTTTTATTGTATATTCCTACGAAGCCATCTCGACCCTAAAATGATTGCAGCTTGGAAGAGCCTCAACAGGAGCTATTGATTTGCAGCGTCTGTTCAGTAACATGCACTGAAGTTATTTTACAGCCAAAGGCTATGAATGGTCATGCTAAGGTAATCGAGTACCCAGTACACATTTAAAAAGCCATAACCACCCATGGACAGTTCAATGGGAAGCGGGCCACAGGAAGGATCTCCTCGGAAGTGTTAACTTAGAGGTCCATCGGGCCTGAGGGTCCTTCACCCCTCCCTAACCCCCACGTTCCTTTCATTTTTCTGTACCTTCCCTCTCCTCCCCCATCCCACGGTTTATGACCTATAGAGACTATCTCCCCCTCACTGCAAAAAGAGCTCTCTTATCTCTCCTTGTCTTTGGTTCACATAGTAGGGGTTGGAAATTTACTGCCAGGAATGACAGAGGAGGCAGACTGGTTGTCTCCTGAATTCACACCTTTTGGATCAAAAGCCTTCTCTATGGGAACTATTTCTCCCGCTTAAACTACCCCCCTGTATATAGACCTGAGAGGGCCATCTGTGCTTGTCTCTGTCCATGTTCCTGTTCTTGCCATGTTTTTTCCTGCTTTGCCTTATGGAACCTTTCAAAAAAGACTGACTTATTTGCATTGCATGTGTATGGAGCAGTTCTCTACAAGGGGGTCTCTTCTAGTCAGCCAGACCAGCCTGCGTTATGTGACAGCATGCTCGAGACCCCAACCTCACCCCTATAGCTCAGCTAGCAAGACTGGAAAAGACCCCCACAGATCAGGCACTGACCACTCCACCCCCTGTCTTTGACTGTGGTCATCACTAATCCCTCTGGCAGGGAATCTAGTCCAACACCCTGCTCAGTACAGAAAATCCACAATGACAGCATTCCTCAAAACAGTTTCTCAAAACAGCATTGCTCTTCCAGTTTCTGGTGAGGTACACTCCATCCTTCTTCTGGGTCACTGTCTCCATTGTCAAAATGCTCTTAACAAAGGCTCAACTGAAACCTCCCCTTCTGTATTCAGTGGTGGATTGAGAATAGATTTATGCTGGGGGAGAAGGGTGAGCCATTTAAACCAAGCAGCTGAGCGCTCAGCCATTTGGAAACCCCTGCTTTCTGCTCCCCATGGCTTTTCACGGGGAGCAGAAAGCAGTGATTTAAATAGCTCCGGGCTTTTCTTATGTAAAGCCCTGATTCCTGCTTTTCACGAACCATACCGACATTTGTGCAAGTTAGTGGTAGTTCTTCACGAACCGCAAACCGGTTCGTGCCCACCCCTGCCTCTAACTTGCAACTTGGCTTCCATGAAAGAAAGGGAACAAAGTCAAGAAACAGAAGCACAGTTGCAAAACATCATGAAGATCGAGGGTCAATTCTCAGAGCTTGGAAGGATGCCCAATATAAAATGATGCAGTATTTATATCCATTTAATTATCTTGGCTGCTCTCAAAGAAGAGCGTTCAGGGAGGCCGTGGGGAATGGGAGTGATTTTTCCATAAAGGACATCACGCTTTGTAAAGCCCTGTGAAAACTCCGTCCTTTTCCCTGTTTTCCAACTTTGCTCCTCAAACCTCACGACTTGCTTGACAGACCGGCAAACAGCGCTTTAAGGAAGAACAGATTTACCGCAACATTGACCTTCCAAGCGCCAGCATCTACTTCATCAGATTTATTTATTTATTTGTTAAATTTATATGCCGCTGCTCCTGGCAGCCAACTAGTGGCAGCTCCCAACAGTAATAATCCCCATCGGCTGACCTAACCCCACAGGATGCCACAAACAGCAGTGGGGAGGAAATTCTTACAAGCTAAAGAGCCCGGTTTCCCAAAACAAATTGCATCCTGTTCCTCAGCAGACTGCGAATGATAAACAAAATCCAGTCAAAAGAGTAAGCAATCCAATTTCAGGAGGGGTGCAGACCACTCTGAACAGCTGATGAATCTCTATAGGAAAAACAAATAAACTTTCAGTGCCGACTCTTCCTGCAGCCTCTAAAAATGCAGGTGAATCCAGTAGATCTCCAAGAACCATAACTGAGCTCCAGATTATAGAGATGGGTGACTCTGGAGAAGATGGCTGCCTTGGAGGGAGGACTCTGTGGCATTGCACCCTGTTTTGGCCCCTCCCCTCCTCAAACTCCGCCCTTCCAGGGCTTCACCTTCAAATTCCCAGGAATTTTTCTGCTCAGGGCTGACAACTCCAATCATAGGGCCAAACCCACAAGGGAGGTGCACAGTGCAAATAAGTCAGACCGAAAGCAAAATGCAATCCCGTGTTAAGGTAAAATCCAAATTCATTTCATAAGAGCTATACTGTGAACCTAACTAGCACGCAATTATCTATTTAGTAAGGATGCTAAAATATTCCCCAGGCTGTACACGGCGTAGTTTCAAATGGACAATAATCCCCTCGGTGTTTCTGTTACGTAACAACTGGGTGCTGAAACTGCCGATAAAGAATGACATCCTAAATAGGAACGTTCTAAGACAAACTTCCAGATAAAGTCTAAATGTAAAGCTCTGGCTGTATTTTTAACAAGCTGAAATGTAATAAGATAGGTATCAATTGTTGTTAAATGGAAGAAGATTATCGAAATGGCCTTTGTCAATCATTACGTCATAGAGAGAAGAGTTGGTTTTTTATAGCCAGAAGGAGTCTCAAAGGAGGAGACACAAAGCGGCTGACAATCGCTTTCCCTTTCCTCTCCCCAGAACAGACACCCTGTGAGGGAGGCGAGGCTGAGAGAGCCCTGAGATTACTGAAGAAGAAGAAGAGTTGGTTCTTATATGCCGCTTTTCCCTACCCGAAGGAGGCTCAAAGCAGCTTACAATCGCCTTCCTTTTCCTCTCCCCACAACAGACACCCTGTGAGGGAGAGGAGGCCGAGAGAGCCCTGAGATTACTGAAGAAGAAGAGTTGGTTCTTATAGGCTGCTTTTCTCTACCCAAAGGAGGCTCAAAGCGGCTTACATGCGCCTTCCCTTTCTTCTCCCAACAACAGACACCCTGTGAGGGAGGTGAGGCTGAGAGAGCCCTTGGTCAGAACAGCTCTATCAGGGCTGTGACTAGCCCAAGTTCACCCTGCTGGCTGTATGTGGGAGAACGGGGAATCTAACCCGGCTCACCAGATTAGAAGATGCTGCTTTTAACCATTACACTGCGCTGTGGTGAAATCATGCTACGTACAGCTTGGGGATCGTTCTAACATCCTTACTAAATATATAATTGTGCGGTAGTCATGTTCACAGCATAGCTCCTAATGAAATGCATTTGGATTCGGCCTAACCCACGGCTGCATTTTGCTTTGGGATCTGACTCAAATCACAGGGCACCACCACGTCGGCCATGCTCCTCTCAAGGGCGCATAATGTGCTATAAGACAAAGAGCAGCAATGTCCTTCTGCCGCTGACACTGGGCAGCCCGGATAATCTCCATGCAAAAGAATAAATCAAACAAGTCAGACATTAACATTAGAAATACCCAGGCATCCCTGAGGGGGCAATCCTTTGAACGTTCAACAATAAAGCCAAAATTCTACTGAGTCAGAATTCATATGAAGGCCAGATACGGATGCTACGAGACTTGGCTGGTTTTGTTTTGTTCTTGGCTGTTGTCATAGATGACTTCTGGAGACCACGCAGGGTTTTCAGAGGTGGTTTGCTATTGCCTGCCTCTGCCTGTATCTACTGGTACACTGCCTCTGAACATGGAAGTTCTACCTAGGAATTACAGTAAAAGCTCTTCACAAGCCCTTCCTTATCCAGTTGGTCCAGGTTGGCCGGATTTCATCACTTCTTGGAAGGGTTAGAATGCCATCGTTGTCGTTCTGTAAATGCATGGGAATTATGGGGTTTTATTGTGATTTTAATGTTCTATTGTGAACCGCCGTGAGACCTTTCGGGGAACGGCAGTATACAAGCCTAAAAATAAATAAATTAATTAATGGCATAAATGCACAAAGGAGAATCATATTTTTAAATATGGAGGGTGGGCATTTGGCTGTAGTTTTCAAGGGGTTAAAGATAAAAAATTATACCCGCAGACTCAAGCATCCAGGATAAATATCTGTCCAGCCACTGCTTGAAGATGGCCAGTGAGGGGGAGCTCCCCACCTCCTTAGGCAGCCCCTTCCACTGCTGAACTAGACTCATAGAACCGTAGAGTGGGAAGGGGCCACACATGCCATCTAGTCCCACCCCCTGCTCAATGCAGGATCAGCCTCAAGCATCCAGGATAAGGATATGTCCAGCCTCTGCTTGAAGACGGCCAGTGAGGGGGAGCTCCCCACCTCCTGAGGCAGCCCCTTCCACTGCTGAACTACTCAGACTGTGCACGTAGTTTAAACACATTACTGCAGATCCTATCCTCAAATAGGACCTGCAGTTTCTCAAATATCAAAACCTCTCACTCCACATACCTGAAATCAACAAGCCGTTTCGAATACTACAGGGGAAGGAGCGGTATACCAAGGGGTGTGTGGAAAGACCAAGATTTCCATTAGAAACGTGTAAGCCCGTAGACTTGCGCGGATCTTTAGATACCACTGTAGGCACCACTCAATGGAAGGGTCAGATCTTTAAACTTGAGACATTTCCCCCCCATCGGAAGCCACACAACTCTTTCAGACTGGCTCACGCCTGCGATTTACTGGCTTTTCCCATTTCACACAAGAAAAAGCAGCGGAGAATTCGACAGCTGGCCCGATCCGACACTTGATTTCTGAGCAGCAAATTCCACTCCTTCCCACCGAGGGAGAAAGCACAGGATAGCAACCTAGAATCCTAGAATCATAGAATCACAGAATCATAGAGTTGGAAGGGGCCATACAGGCCATCTAGTCCAACCCCCTGCTCAACGCAGGATCAGCCCTAAGCATCCTAAAGCATGCAAGAAAAGTGTGTATCCAACCTTTGCTTGAAGACTGCTACTGAGGGGGAGCTCACCACCTCCTTAGGCAGCCTATTCCACTGCTGAACTACTCTGACTGTGAAAATTTTCCCCCCTGATATCTAGCCTATATCGTTGTACTTGTAGTTTAAACCCATTACAGCAGAGAGGAATGGGAAGGTGACTGTAAGCCACTTTGAGCCTCCTTCGGGTAGGGAAAAGCGGCATATCAGAACCAACTCTTCTTCTTCTTACTGTGTGTCCTCTCCTCTGCAGCCAAAGGGAACAGCATCCTGCCCTCCTCCAAGTGACAACCTTTCAAATACTTAAAGAGGGCTATCATGTCCCCTCTCAACCTCCTTTTCTCCAGGCTGAACATTCCCAAGTCCCTCAACCTATCTTCATAGGGTTTGGTCCCTTGGCCCCAGATCATCACCTCAGATAACTGAACAAACGATTGCTTGGTGCTTAAGGATCAGCCTTCCCAAACCCGCAATGAGTGTATTTCCAAGAATAAATTAGCAGCCGAGAGGGAGAGGGGAAGAGAAGGATTCTTGTTGACCCTCAGAGACGAGCAAGCTTTGCTATGGTGTGATCTAGAACCCATTACATTCAATGACAATGCCATCCTAAAAAGAGCTACCCCCTGAGATCAGTTATTCCCCGAGTTTGTCCACTAAGGTCAGTTCGGCAAGAAATATATCAATGATCAATGTTTCACGAAATTTTAAAATTATGTTTTAATTAATTAATTAACTCCCCCCCCATTCAGGAAACCCTTACGGGATTGTCAATATATACACGGAAGGAGATAGTGCCAACAGTCTAACCGACTAATATCCTCCTGTTCTAGAGACAATCGGGGTTGAAAGTGTGCTCAGAGAAGCAGGAAGTCTCCAACTGAGCCAAGCTGGCGATTATTTGAAAAACGCCATGAAGTTCCTAATCCTAAATATGCTAACTCCACATCTCCTTCAATGCCCCCTTTGGGATATCCTTCAGAGGCTCCTGAATCATGAACGCTACAGATCTTGCATAGTCCAACATGAGGCAAACAAGAATGTCAATCTATATATTGACAATATATATAATAAACAACTATAAACAGCTATAAACAACTAAAATCCCCCATTAAAATTACCAAACAATATGACATACATCATAGCAGCAGAGAATTCTCCCTTAATCAATTACTTCCCCCGGTCGCTGTGCTCCAGCTCTGCAAAACCTGGTGGTCAACGGGCGGGAGGAGGATGCCAAGGTGTCTGAAACGTCAAGACAAGGAATTTAGTTTTATTGTTATTATCTATTATTATTTTATTTACATCCTGCCCCTCCTGGCACTGCTGGCTCGGGGCAGTTTACAACACGGTCATAAAAACGTCTACAATAAATGTGTTTATAAAGAGTTATAAAATGTAAAACAAGTCAGCTGTATGGGAAGACTAAAACAAAGAGCAGCTTGATTTTTCAGGAGAGGGGCACAAAGGGAGCCCAATGGTGTTTTGCTACTTACACCGTGAGCCTAGGGGGAAGGGTGGGCTATTTCATTAATTATTATTCTTATAGTTCAGCAGAGACATCACCCTGCCAACAAAAGTGCATCTAGTCAAGGCTATGGTCTTCCCAGTTGCAATGTATGGCTGTGAAAGTTGGACCATAAGGAAGGCCGAGCGTCAAAGAATTGAGGCTTTTGAACTCTGGTGCTGGAGAAGACTCTTGCGAGTCCCTTGGACTGCAAGGCGAACAAACCGGCCAGTCCTAGAGGAGATCAGCCCTGATTGCTCTTTAGAAGGCCAGATCCTGAAGATGAAACTCAAATACTTTGGCCACCTCATGAGAAGGAAGGACTCCCTGGAGAAGAGCCTAATGCTGGGAGCGATTGAGGGCAAAAGATGAAGGGCACAACAGACAATGGGGTGGCTGGATGGAGTCACTGAAGCAGTCAGTGTGAGCTTGAATGGACTCCGGGGAATGGTAGAGGACAGGAAGGCCTGGAGGATCATTGTCCATGGGGTCGCGATGGGTCGGACATGATTTCGCAACTAACAACAATAGTTTAGATCGACAGTTCTATGCATAACATGAATTTTGGGATATAGCTGGAAGAGCGACATAGTCTTGGTCAGAGATCCCCAACCCCCTGTCCGTAGCCTGGTGCCGGGCTGTGAGAGCTTTGGCACCGGGCTGCGGCTCCCTCTCCCCCCCTCGCAGCGACAAGCTCGTTGGGCCGTGAGCAGATTAGCTTGCGGCCTGGAAAGCTTCTTGCTGCGGGAGGGGGGAAAGGGAAGCGCAGCCGCCAGCACTCCGGCGACACAAATGCGCATGCGCGGACCTGCTACGAATGTGTGTTTGCGCCCGTCGGGGCTGCAAACGCGCATGTACAGCAGTTTCACACATGCATGCATGCGCAAAGCTGACACACGTGCATGTTTGCGCCCGTGCCAGGAGCGCAAACACGCATGCGTGGCTGCCCCCGCATGCACGGCAGCCCCATTCATGTGTGTATGCTCTGCAGCCCTGCACATGTACAGCAGCTCCAAGCATGCACGAAACTGCCGCACACACAGGTTTGCAGCCTCACTGGGTGCCAATGCACATGTGCAGCAGGTCCGCGCATGTACGTTTGCGCAGGGCTGCTGAGCATGCATTGGGCCCCAGGTCGCCCTCTCCCCCCACCCCTTCGCAGTGGTCCACAACCTGAAAAAGGTTGCGGACTGCTGGTCTTGGTGAAGCGAGACAGCTTCTGATCAGTTTGGTCCCTGGACAAGAATCCTTTTTGGGAACCTTCTCAACACCCCCTACAAACGCGGGATATAGATGTATGGTACTAAATACAACTGCTCTGACCTGCATGGCTCAGGCTGGCCTCATCTGCTTAGGTCTCAGAAGCAAGAAGGATCAGCTCTACTTAGTACTTCAATGGGAGGCCATCAAGGAAGTCTAGGGTTACTATGCAGAGAAATACAATTTCATACCACCTCTGCTAGGCGAATTCTGCATTTATTTATTATTCTGCTGAATTCAGACTGATTTGAACTTGGATCTTGTTTTATTGCCCCCATTGAAACAGAAAGTGTTCTGTACGTGATTGGGGAAGCTCAGAACCAGAAGGGAAGGCAAGCGTAGCAGGAGAAGATTTTCTTGAACAAGTGTGGGGGGAGAGGATTGGAGACAGCAGAGGAGGGGGAATAAATCCAAGAGGCAAATCTCTGCTGAGAGAAGTTAGGGCCTCTAGAGCACAGTCACTTTAAGACAAGCCTTGCAATCAGAAACCAGGAAGTCTTTGAACTGACGCCCGGGCCAATCAGGGAATACTCCTTTGTTCCCAGACACCTTAATTCGCAACAAGGAGCTGTCTACACATTTACTCATGGCGGTGTTTCAAATATCGAGGCTTATATCCACTCCAGGATATCGCAGGGGAAAGATAGGGTCACCACAAATCGATCATGCTTGTTGCAGACAGAAAATTTAAAGCACCCCAAATCAAAGTGGAAATCGAATTCAGTGTAGACTGCAGGGATTCATTCAAACCGGGAGTGGGTCAAAAGCCCCGTGCAGACTACACCCTAGGCTCTGATCCCATCTCTGCTGACTGATTCTAAACTTCCTTGGCAGTCTCCCACCCAAGTATGAACCATGGCTGACCCAATTTCATGTAAAAACATCTGAAGAGCCTGTTGGATCAGACCTGTGGTCCATCTAGTCCAGCATCCTGTCTCACATCCTGTCTAGTCCAGCATCCTGTCCCACACAGTATACAAGAGAATACAAGAGCCCTGCTGGATCAGACCAGGGGTCCATCTAGTCTAGTCTCCTGTCTCACTCAGTGTCCAACCAGATCCTCTGGAGGGCCAACAACAGGGCAGAGAGGCTGAGGCCTTCCCCTGAGAAGAACATCAGAAGAGCACTGCTGAATCAGACAAAGGGTTCATCTAGTCCAGCCTCCTGTCTCACACAGGGGCCAACCAGTTCCTCTGAAGGCCAACAACAAGGCACAGAGGTTGAGGCCTTTCCCTAATAATAACATCTGAAGAGTCCTGCTGGATCAGACCAGTGGTCCATCCCGTCCAGCATCCTGTCTCACACAGTGGCCAATCTATTCTTCTGGAAGGCCAACAACAGGGCACAGAGGCCCTTCCCCCAAAGTTGGATTAAGAGGATGAGTGCGCCTGAATGTGGTGGTTTCCCTTCAGTCACCAAGGCTAGTACCCTCCATGAGTCTACCCAATCCCCTTTGAAAGCTGTTTATTCCTATTGTTTATTCCTATTCCTATTGTTACCACTACACCTTCTGCCAACAGCTTCCACATTTTAATCAATCTCTGGCTAAAGAAGTATTCCCTTTTGTTCGTCTAGAAACTCAGCTTTATTGGATGTTCTCATACTTTGGAAGAGGGCGAGAAATTTCTTTGGCAACTCTCTCTACCCCATGCATTATTTCAGATACCTCTATCACACCCGTCCCCCTGAGTCACCTTGTCTGTAAACTGAAAACTCCCAGATTCTTCAGCCTTTCCTCCAAGGGAAGGGCCTCCAACACCCTCATCATCTTGGCCGCTCTCCGCCGTATTTCCGAAATCTGACAAAATCGGGCAATCCACGTCAGGGATCGTTTTTCACAAAGAGACGGAAACCGACCTACCATGGCAGTTTTCTCAACGTTCCCCTTGAAACCAGAAAACTGGTTTACTCAGGCTGTCTAGCCTTTTTATGCTCCTGGGCCTAATCTGCAGCCTACACAATGCAGCCCCAGGATATATGCGGTATCTCAGCAAATCCATGTTTCCAAAGCCTGCTGAGATCTCAGGTAAGAAGGAGAGGGGGTTCCTGTTGGGGAGAACAAATGGGTGGGCAGAAAATGCTCAAGTCCTTCACTGGCAGATTGTCCCTTGCAAATGTCCACAGTGGCAGTTGAACTTGTTACAAACACTGGGGGAGGGGGGAGAAATTGGGGGGCTCGTGAAGAAGAGGAAGGTCAGATTTAGAGGCATGGGAAAACATAACACCCATGCGCCATCTGCCAATGCTCCCTTCCCCCCAACACGTAGAGTAAAAGGAAAACATCAGAGCACTAACCCCACATTTCCCCATCATGCCTCCTTCTAGCTGCCTACAACGCAGCGGGTTCTTGGGACAGGTTGCCACCCATGCCCTGGAGCAAAGCACCTTTTACAGTCCTCTTTAATGGTAAGCAACGTTAAGCATGACTGAATTAAAAATAAAACGCTGGACTTCTGTTAGGGAGGAAGGAGAACAAACCTTGATAGAAACATTCTGTGATTCTGTGATTCCGGATGCAAGAAGTAAAGAGTAAAAACGCCCAATTACCTGCCTGTGGACAGCTCCGTTCACTTCCGAAAACATTACGGGTGGCTTTCATAAATTGGGAATTGCAGAAGTCAAGCTTTTCGGTCATTACCGTCTATAAAGAGAGCAATTATGAATCACACAGTTACGGTTTGGAACAGACGCATCCCAAAAAGGGTGTCCCCCCCCCCTCAAGTCAGACTCTTTAAAACTCTTTTTAGTCTACGGTGTTTTCAGCAAGAAGGGGGGCGAATTAAACTGTTCCGCATTTAAATAATCCCACTTAATTCCATTTCCAGGGCTTTGAGCCAGAATTGATAAATGTTTATCTGAACATCGCGGTTCATTTATAAAAAAACAAACACCCCGTTTTTTTCCAGGGAGGCGGAGAAGAGAACCTTTTTCGGGTACCCAGTGGTCGTCTTGATATGAAAATGGCCAGTTTCTTTCTTTTTTCGCACTTATGTATCTGATGATATCCCCCCTCCTCGTTTTAATACGGTGGGAAGGGGAAGACGACTGCCCTTGCTGCCGGAACCAGCCTTCTGAAAAGACAAAACGAAGGAATTAATATGGAAATGAGAAGGCCCAATCTGAAGCCATATGTCTTTCTGAATGAGGGTTAATCACAGATTCTCTTCTTTTGCAAACAGCCGAGAAAACAAGGGCTTTCTTGGGAGGAAGGGGGGGGGAAGAAGTGTATTAATTAAAATTAAACGCTAGAGACAAGCGGGTTTCGGAGGCACCCCGAGCCCTTTTGGAATTAGCATAACATTTGCGACAGCCCTGGAAATTGGTTTAATAACCTTAAATAGTTGAAAGCCCCCCCTTCTCCCCCATGCCTAACATAAATAGCCCTGGACAGATCCAGCCTCCGAGGGGCTTATTGTACCAATTTGCGTGGTCGCTCTGACATTGACTAGTGGGATTTCTCCTACTGGAACAGAACATGTTTATTTCGGTGGCCGCAGAGGCACCAGCGCATCCCTTCTGAGCCCAAAACACTTAGCTGCAAAAAAGAGAGAGCTTGTTTCACGATAATACTTATCGACGACATGGGTACAAAGAAGAAACCAGCCGCCTGTTATATATGCCAGCCCGGTTAGAGGACCCTGAGTCACAAAGGACATGGGGGATCCTGATGCACCAACCCATTGAGCCAGAGCAAAGGGTTTCCCGAAAGCTCGTTAAATTACGCAGTGCACAAGCATAGAGGCCTAATTTCCCCGGGTCTATGGTTGTTGCCACGAAGCCACCAAAGTTAAACTGATTTTAGGATTCCACTCTTGCAGCAAGATTAAGCAAACTGGTTTGGGTTGGTTTCAGAGGGTTGCCCCACCAATCTGAGCTAGCTAGATTCGAGGCCACGTGCAATTTACAGATCAACGAGATTTTCGGGGTATGTAGGCGTGAATCTCTTGCATTCTGCAGAGGGTTGGACTAGGTGACCCTGTAGGTCCCTTCCAACTCTTATGATTCTATGAGCTTTCAAGCGCCAAAGCTCCAGCAAAGGTCTCTGGGGGACAAAGTTTTGACTCTCGAAACCTCGTAACCCCAACATCTTGTAGGTCTCTCAGGTGATACTGGAATTTGGATCTAGTTGGTTTCCGTTACGGGCTACCTTTATGGTAACGCCAAGGCTACAAACCTAAAAATGCTTGCTTGGAAGTAAGCTCCCCTGCACTGAGCATGACTTACTTTAAAGAAAACGAGGATTGCTTTGGACTGCAGAGGCTCTGAACTGGACCAGGACTGGGAATTAAGCCTCCCATGCCACTGCTTTGATTTTCAGAGAATGTAGTGGCAGACGAGTCGCAAAAAAAAAAATGCACAACTGACACCAGGCTGTGGCCGAAGAACTCTTCCCATGTGCCCAGCAAAAGGCACAACTAGCTAACACAAGAGTGTGCGCACCCACGTACCAAACTGTTTAATCTCTTCTCACAACCCTAAAGACCGCAGGCGTTGTCACGATGTGGTGCCCTCTTGGTCATGTTTGCTGTACCAATTTCCTTCTCCACTTGTAAAGGGGGAGGGGGGGACCCTTCTCCTTCTCCCGATCCCCTAGGTGAAAAACCCACCTGCTTCCCTTGAGCAGCACGAAGAAAATCCACAGTTCTTCTTGCTCACAAGCCACCGTTCCCAGAGTTCATTGTGTTTTAATGGGTTTTTATGGGATTTTATTGTTTTTATGAATCTCTGTAAACCGCTGCGAGACTTTTGAGAGCAGCGGTATATAAATACAAATAAATAAATTTTGCCGATTATACATTTCTGCATCCCTAGGGGGGGAAATTGGTTGTCTGCACTGCTGCGGATTTAGACCGGCAGTCAAATACGTCTTTCACACCCCGGTGCTTCCTGTGCTTATCAAGAAACCACTGCCAATTTTTTTTTCAGTTGGTTATGTCCTGCTCGGAAGCAAGTCCCACTGAACTCAGAGGAATTTATGTCCGCATAGACGTTCACATTATCCAGCAACGGCAGGGGCAAAAAATTAGAATTCACAGGTCCACTCCTAACCCCCACCCAAAACAAAACCTAATTTCCTTCTAACAAACCACTAAAATCAGTGAGTTTTATTGCCCCGTGAATATGGGCCAAAAGGACACACCCAATAGCACACAGAAGCCAAAAGAAAGACTCGTACAAGTCCTTGAGACTTACAAGTAAACACAGAGCATTCATTTCCCCTGATATCAGCAGCCAGCTTGGCTCTCCCTTCCTCACCCTTCCCAAAATCAATGGGATTAGAAAGTCCTTAACTTTGGCTGAGTTTACCCCAAGCACTGAGGTCTGTTCCAGTCTGCCACGTTTGCAATGGTGCCTCTTTTTAGGAGAGGTTTCCTTTCCGAGCTGGCCTTATAAGAGATTTAGGACAGAAACCAAGGCATCTGATGTCCTTTATTTATTATAAATACATATAAATACTCCGACTTTTAGATTTTCTTTGTTTAGCAGGATGCATGGCTCACCTTGGAAATGTGTCAAATCAAAGTTGAGAAATATGCAGAGAGAGAGAGAGAGAGAGAGAGAGAGAGAGAGAGAGAGAGAGAGAGAGAGAGAGAGAGAGAGAGAGAGAGACTGCGATGGTTGAAAGACTTTAGTCCAAAGCTTAAACCTATATACGAATGAGTAAATCAACCCCAATAAGAAGCATTTGTCACAAAACGGCGTTCACTGACTCTCCTGAAATGAATGACCCATGTGACATCAGGTTGGTTGCGGGGGAAACCAGCCTCTGAAATAATTCTGCATTCTGCAAACATTGCATAGCCTGTCTACAAATCCCTTTCTTCCAAGAGAAGATAACCAAAAACTTCTTTTCCCAGCCTCCCTCCCTCCCCCCTGGGTTATTTTATCTGGCTCTCTCTGTACAAATATACCCTGCCTGAAAACCATCTCAAAAAATGAAAATGGGGTGGGAAAAGACGATGCTCGAAATTAACCCTGCCAAGTAAGAGCTGGAAGAAAAGAGTATACAGACAAAAGAAAATCTATCTAGAAAGGCAGCGCTAAGAAGGACACATCTGTAAGGGAACATTCTCAGCGAGGTAAAGAAACCGTGAGCATTGGAGAGAGCACCACAGAGCAGCAACAAAAAAAAATCCGAGGATGTCCAAGGCGCAGAACGAGGTTCAAGCCCCAAAATGAGAGGGGAGGGGAGATCCGGAATGGCCGGTCCAGAAGGCGGTGTGGGCTGATCCGCGAGCCCCCCCTCCCCTCCTCAGGGTTTCTCGTTGCAATGTTTGCAAAGGCCGGGCGCGGCCCCGGAGAAGGCAGTGCATTTCTCGGCGCAGGCGGCGGGCAAGGCGGCGCCGGCGAACGGGTACACGGCGGCCGTCTGTCCGAAGGGCGCCAGGCCGGCGGGGAGCGGCGTGCCGAGGGCCTGGCCCTGGTTGAGGTAGGCCACGAGGCGCCGCATCTCCTCGAGGGCCTGCGCCTGCATGAGGATGTAGTTCTTGGCCAGCAGGAGGGTGGCGATCTTGGAGAGCTTGCGCACCGACGGGCTGTGCGCGTACGGGATGACCGAGCGCAGGCCGTCCAGGGCGTCGTTGAGGTCGTGCATGCGGCGCCGCTCGCGGGCGTTGATGCTGAGCCGCAGCGAGCGCTGCTCTTTGGGCTTCTTGGCCCCCAGCGGGCCGCTGGCCTTCAGCTTGGCGCTGTCGCCCGTCCGGGCGCCCTCGAAGGCGCCGTCGTCCTCCTCGTCGCCGCTCTGCTCGCCGCTGCTCTCGGCCGACTTGCCCACGGGGGTGGCGCGGAACTCCAGGCCGCCGCCCCCTCCGCCGCCGCTGCCCGGGTACGCGGCCCGCGGAGCCTCGCCGCCGCCTCCGCCGCCCCCTCGGGCCGCGCCGTAAGCGGCGAAGGCCGTCTGCGAGTAGCTCTGCGCCAGCGCCAGGTAGGAGTCGCCGCCCAGGGACTTCAGCTCGGCCATGCCGCCCGCCTCCGCGCTCATCGAAGGCGCCGCCGCCGCCGCCACCACCGTCGGTGGACGGGGCTCTGGCGCGGCGCCGGCTTCACCGGGGAGCCTCGCCGGCGACCGGCAGGGCGGCCCGGCGGACTGATTCCCCGCGCAGCCCCCGAGGCGGCCGCCCGGACGGCCGGGGCTGCGCTTCGTCCGTCGAAGTCTCCGCAGAGGGCGCCAAGCCTTTCTCCGAGGTCTGCAGCTGTGCGTCCGTCGGCGCGCTCTGCCTCCCCGTTCCCTGCGGCCGTCTGTGCTCCGTTGCCGTCTGGTCTTCGGTCCGGGACCCTGGTGGGCTCGACGGGAGGGGACAGGAGGAGAATGGTCGCTTCCGCGCAGGAGTCCCGGCCACCCGGCCGCCTCTCCCCTCCGGCCGGCCGCGGAAGGGGCGCTGGTGCGCTGGAGCGGCGCCTTGGCTTGGCTCGGCAGTGGCGGCCAGCTGGCACCGTGCGGTGCCCTGACCGGGGGCGGGATGGTCGCGCCAGCCCGAGCCGCCCGTTATATTGCGGAGAGGGGCCCGCGGGGACGCGGCGGCCGCCCAATCAGAGCCGCCGCCTTAATTAATGGCATGGAAGATCAAGACATTATCCAGCGGGAGGGAAGGCGGCGGCGAAGGGTCTGCGCGCCGGATGGTCTTTTAGCAGCCCGGAGGAAGCCAAGGCGCCTTCTCTGCCTTGGACACGCCGCGGCTCGCGTGGAGTGCGGAAGGTCGTCGGTTCGATACCCGCGGCCTCTTGTGAATAGGATTGTAGAAGAGGAGATGCGAGACCTCGGAGAGCTGCTGCCGGTCTGAGCAGGCAATACTGACCTGGGTGGACTGAGGGTGTGATTGGGTAGGAGGCAGCTTTGTCTATTCCTGTATGTTAAGCATCATGAAACGTCATTCAGGTGCGGTAGTTTGGCATGCGGAAGGTCTCCGGTTCGATCCCCGGCATCTCCTGATAGAAGGATCACCAAAGAGGTGAGATGTGAAAGACCTGTCCAGACTCTGGAGAGCTCCTGCCAGCCTGTGTGGTCAATGCTGATGTTGATGGGCCAGTGGTCTAAATTAGGTCTAAGGCAGGGGTAGTCAACCTGTGGTCCTTCAGATGTTCATGGACTATAATTCCCATGAGCCCCTGCCACACTGGCAGTGGTCATTGGAATTGTAGTCCATGAACATCAGAAGGACCACAGGTTGACTACCCCTGGTCTAAGGCAGCTTTAAGGGACAAAGACCTTTCCTGCAGCTGTCCAGTGTGAGTCTTCTTTTTGTTCCACTCCCTTCCTCTTTCCCATTCGGAAAAACACCCACTTGTCCCCCTCAGCCAAAAGTAGGGAGAAGAAAGGCCTGGAGAACAGGCTTCCCCTGCTTCCCCTTTTGCATTTCTTGACTGGTCTAGTCAGTATAATTAAAATAAGATTTTCTTCTCTCAGCACAATCTCAGTCTGAAACATATAAGAAGAGCCCTGGTGGATCAAACCAGCGGCCCATCTAGTCCAGCGTCCTGCCTCACATAGTAGCCAACCAGTTCATCTGGGCATCTAACCACAGGGCACAGAGGGTGAGGGCTTCAGCAGAACCCAAGAAGAGCTGTGCAGGATCAGACCAATGGTCCATGTAGTCCAGCATTCTGTCTCCCACAGCAGCCACACAGTTCCTCTGGAGGGCCACCAACAGGGCATAGAGGCTGAGGCCTTCATAAGAACATCAGAAGAGCCCTGCTGGATCAGACCTGTGGTCCATCTAGTCCAGCATCCTATCTCAGCTAGTTCATCCAGAGGGCAATCAACAGGACATAGCCTTCCCAAGAACATAAGAGCCCGGCTGGATCATACCAATGGTCCATCTAGACCAGTGGTCCGTTCTGCTTCACACAGTGGCCAACCAGTTTTTTTGGATGGCCAACAGCAGGGCATCTTTGGAAATTTTTAAACAGAGGCTGGATAATCATCTGACAGAGAGGCTTATTCTGTGAAGGCTCAAGGGGGTGGCAGGTGACAGTGGATGAGTGTCCTGCATAGGGCAGGGGGTGGACTAGATGACCCAGGAGGTCCCTTCCAACTCTATGATTCAGAGGCCTTTATAAGGATATCTGAAGAACTCTACTGGATCAGACCAGTGCTCTATCTCAGGGGTAGTCAACCTGTAGTCCTCCAGATGTTCATGGACTACAATTCCCATGAGCACCTGCCAGTGTTTGCTGGCAGGGGCTCATGGGAATTGTAGTCCATGAACATCTGGAGGACCACAGGTTGACTACCCCTGCTCTATCTAGTCCAGTATCTCATCTCACACAGTGGCCAACCAGTTCCTCTGGAGGGCCAACAACAGGACATAAAGGCTGAGACTTTCATAAGAACATCAGAAGAGTCCTGCTGGATGAGACCAATGGGCCATCTAGCCCAGCATCTTGTCTCATGCAGTGGCCAACCAGTTCCTTTGCACAATCAAAAGACACCCGTATTAACCACTGGAAGCTCCTTCTAAACAAAGAATAAGGGGTGGGTGGGATGGAGGGACGCCACAACTAGTAAGACCCTGCTTCTTGCATTGATTTCCCCAGCCTCTGCTACAAATGGGTCTCTATGGATGGGCCTGTGAGAGACTTCTTAGGCAACAGACAACAATATACAGAAGGAGGTGATGCTTCTGCTATCCTGGTCCCGATCCCGTGTCCACTGAGGGACCCGTCACCCATTCCGTTGTCTAGTCCTCCTAGCCAATCATCTAAGCTGGAGGCCATAACAGAGCACAACTCCGTAGTTTGTTACTTTGTCATTAATTTTCTGTTGGTGGTTTTAATCAAGTTCAACTTATGAGTTTTCCAGCAGGGTGCTACAGAAATGTTCTGACAAAATAAATACACTCAGAAAATCAGCCATTCTTTGTATTTTCAATGGCATTTGATTAGTTTCAGGTCTTCTGCCTACCGGTCGTTCTGAATCGTTGATTTTCATTTGTGTTTTTAAAATGTGTTTCGTTGCCATTTGCGCTGTGAGCCACCTCCAGGTCCTGTAAGGTAGAAAGATGACTAATACATCTTTTACAATAAACAAATGAAGTAGAAGCTTGAAGTAACACTCTCCTGCCCCAGTTCACAGATACAGGCTGGCCAAAGATAGACACTAGAGCAGCTTTTTCAACCTTTTGACTGTGGAGAAACCCCTGAAGTATTTTTCAGGCTTAGAGGAACCCCAGAAGGTGACAAGCCCCTTCAGAGAAGCAGGCACGGAAGCAAGATGCCAGAGTCAAGCAATTAATCTAAGTTCCTGACAGAGTGGTTTCTCAGTGGAACAGGCTTCCTCGGGAGGTGGTGGGTTCTCCATCTTTGGAGGTTTTTAAACAGAGGCTGGAGAGCCATCTGACGGAGAGGCTGATTCTGTGAAGGCCCAAGGGGGTGGCAGGTGACAGTGGAGGAGCAATAGGGATGTGAGTGTCCTGCATAGTGCAGGGGGTTGGACTATTATTATTATTATTATTATTATTATTATTATTATTATTATTATTATTATTATTATTATTAATTGGATTTATATCCCGCCACTCCCCGTAGGCTCGTGGCGGGTCACAGCAGTCCTATCCCCATTAAAATACCCATTAAAAGACTTTAAAACAATCCCAACATGGCGGAAGTTCTTATTATTCCCACCCCTGCTATCAGAGCGGCAGGGAGGGTGGGGAGGAGATGCTAAGTCTGGGGGGGGGGAATGTTGGCACTCATTCGCTGACCCCGGCCTCAACCAAAAACCCGGCGGAAGAGCTCCGTCTTGCAGGCCCTGCGGAAAGCTGGTAAGTCCTGCAGGGCCCGCAGCTCACCCGGGAGCTCGTTCCACCAGGTAGGGGCCAGGACCGAAAAGGCCCTCGCCCTGGTCGAGGCCAGGCACGCTTTTCTAGGGCCAGGAACAATCAGGAGATTTTCCCCCGCTGAGCGTAAAGCCTAGATGACCCAGGAGGTCCCTTCCAACTCTATAATTCTATGATCATTTACTATTTCCATTGTGGGAAAAGACTCTTTAGAGCAATGGGGGAAGTGGGCTCGAGTGATATCAGTGGCTATCCAAGCTTCTGGGAAAGGTTGGGTAACCCCCAAGGAGCTTTCACGAAACCCCAGGCCTCCCCAGGGTAGTAGGTCAAGGATGGAGCCCTGCAGTGTCCCTTCAGAACCCTCCTCCCAATTGATGTTCTAAGGATGAGCACCCTTTGAGCATGGTCCTCCAGCCAGCTTTGATTCCCCTTGACAGAATTATAATCTAACCCTCACTCTGAAAGATCATGGAGTGATATTTACTACCTGAAGTATCATGGAGGGGCTGCTCTGTGAAATAATTTGCTGGAATCAATCTTTATTACACCCCCCAACATCCCACTGAGTTCCTAACTTGTTTTTTTTGGGGGGGAAACATGATAAAGATTAAATCTGGAAGGATTTATTCTTGACAAATCCACTCTAGCTTCTAATCACAGCGTTGTTTTCAAGATTTATTCATTCATGGCTTTTATAACCGATTTTTCTTCTGTAATAGGGCTGAAGATGCTGACAGACCGAACACTTAATAATCTGTGCTGATACATGCCCTGGTATGACTGTCGTCGAACGGATGTGTAATTTCCTGGATACTCCTGCCCCACCCCCTTTGAAGACTCGAACAAATTGTCGCCATTCGGTGTGAACAGAATACTGGACTTGATGGGCCTTTGGTCTGATCTAGCAAGGCTGTTCTTACTGCCCATTGATGATGGACAGGGGTTCTGAGGGTTCGCCAACACTGCCCTGTAGTACCCTGGGATGTAATTCAGTGGTCCCCAACCCGCGGGCCGCAGCCCGGTGCCGGACCGCGAAGGCCTTGGCGCCGGGCTGCGGCTCCTTCTTCCCTCCCCCCACCCGAAGTGAGAAGCTCGCCAGGCCGCGAGCAAAGCGGCCGATTAGCTGGCGGCCCGGCAAGCTTCTTGTTTCGGGAGGGGAGGGAAGAGAAGCTTGCCGAGCCGCAAGCTAATCAGCCTCTTTAGCGGCCAATTTGCTGGTGGCCCGGAGGGGCTGGAAGGGGGAGCCACGGCCGCCGGCATGGCAGCGGCGCAAACACACATGCGCGGACTGCTGCGCACGCGCGTTTGCGCCCCTGCCGGGCGCAAATGCGCATGCGCGGCAGTCCACGCATGCACGTTTGCGCTGGGGCTGCCACGCATGCGCGGCCCCCCGGGCCACCCTCTCCCCCCACTCCGGAGAAGCGGTCCGCGGCAGCCGAAAGGTTGCGGACCGCTGATGTAATTCATCCATCCCTGCAGAGTGAGTCTCATTTAAAGGACCTTTCCGCATGCCATAAAGATAGTGAAATGCTTACTTGGTGAAGAAGCTACATTTTTGGTGTTTTGCATGATGTCGCTGACATCCAGCGTCCAAGCAGCAAACCTTTAACAACATCCTCCAATTTAAAGCGCTAGCTGGAGAATTGCATCACGTGGATTCCCCGAGCTAAAAAGCTCCAGATAGAGGAGAGCAACCAGCAGGCCACATGCTAAAGAAATGTATGGAGGCGAAGAAGTGCTATCTCTGACTTCAATGTCCCACCCTCACACCCGCCTCCCTCTCCCTTCTCCTGGGGATGGGGTTTTTGTTTTCTTTTTTTTAAAGCATACTGCCTGGAGCAAAGAATAGGCATACAAGTGTACAGGTAAAGCAAAAAAATTGTTTCCCCAAATTGTCACACAAAGCATCCCTCCCTAAAGCCCCCCCTCCCAAATTAGGCTTCCTTGGGAGGTGGTGGGTTCTTCTTCTTTGGAAGTTTTAAAGCCATCTGACAGAAATGCTGATGTTATGAACTTAGGCAGTTTGTGAATGGGTGGGCAGGAAGGGGTGTGCCAGTGTTTGTCTCTTGTGGCCCTTCCTTGCAGACCCAGGGAATTGCTAATGGCCTTGTGGGATGGTAGATGAATTTCTTCCAGGCCAGGCTGGATTCTGGAGATTTTTGGTGGAGGGAACACTGGCACGTGAAATTGAGGTCATTGTGGGTGGGCAGGTAATTGTGAGTTCCTGCCTGGTGCAGGGGGCTGGATTAGATGACCCTGGAGGTCCCTTCCAATTCTATGATTCTACTTACCTCACAAGGTGTCTGTTGGATTCCTGCACACATGTCCACGTGTTCGTCATGCACCCTTCCCCCCTTCTCTCTTTCCATTGCACCTTTTCTGCTACATGGCGATCATGGGCCGTTGTCCCACCCAATCTCAGTTCTGCGGCCATGAACTCCTGGATCGGATGGCTCCACTTCCTCTCCAAGCTTTCTGGAAGTGAACATCGATGGGGGGCAGCCAAGTTCATCTCGGTTGAGGGGGACATTGACTGATGACGGTTGGCTGTCGGAGAGATGCTTCTAAAGCAGAGACCTTGTCTGCTTCCATTTAACTCAAGCATTTTGCTTGAGTCCCGGCTTTCACAGAGATCTAAATGAAAAGAGATCTCTGTGTGGAATGGGTGGGCTTCCCTGTTGACAGCTTTGCCTCATTCGGAGAAGAAGAAGAGCAGTTTTTTATACCCCACCTTTCGCTATCTGAAGTGAGTCTCAAAGCGGCTTCCAATCGCCTTCCCTTCCTCTCTCCACAGCAGACAGGTAGGGGAGAGAACTCTGAGAGAACTGGGACCGGCCCAAGGTCACCCAGATTGCTGTATGTGGAGGAGGAGTGGAGAATCAAAGCCCACCACTCTTAACCACTCCACCACGCTGGTTCTCATGCAGTTGGTTTCCTGTTGCCTACCTCTGCATAGCAGCTCTAGACTTCCATGATGGTTTGTTAAGAAAAGAAGGAAGGAAGAAAAGGTTGATTAAAGAAGGAAGGAAGAAAGGAAGAAAGGAAGAGTACCTATTACATATTACACAGAACTATTAGAAAAATGAGCTGACATTTTATAATATAGATATCTTCTTTTATATCATTATGATGATGATATAACATTCCATGAACTGCATTTTATCTAAAGTTTATATTTTTTCCAAGGTCTCCATATATAGTCTATAGTCTATAGTCTATAGCAGGTGTAGTCAAACTGCGGCCCTCCAGATATCCATGAACTACAATTCCCAGGAGCCCCTGCCAGCATTCGCTGGCAGGGGCTCCTGGGAATTGTAGTCCATGGACATCTGGAGGGCCACAGTTTGACTACCCCTGGTCTATAGTCTATAGATGAGGGTTGTTGTTTTTGTTATCTGTACACTAATCAAGATAATCTAATATTGGACTCCATTTCCTTCTAATATGCAATATTGATTTGTTGTGCATCAAATATACATGTTTTGTCATTGTCCCATATTCTGTTGGTTTGTTTGACTGGTCCATAATAACTGGTAAAGATTCTTTTTCATCTAGAAGTGAACTGGAATGATTCACGATGAAACGCAAAAGACATTGCAAATCAGATTTACAATGGGCCCAAAATGTATGTTATTAAATATGGTACCAAACAAAATGTATAGGAAACTTAAATGTATTATAACAGCTGCTAGGATTTTATATGCATCAAAATGGAAAAAAAGAATGTCACACAGAATGGACAAATAAAATCACTAAACATAATAAAGCTCAAGTTGCATGCAGAAAGCTCACTCTCTACATGGGGGTGCGCCCCTAGTATGGAGAGAGAACTGCCCCAAAGAGGGCCAATCATGTCAACTTGCATACAGATAGGGAGAGAGCATGGATTGGCACTCCCTGGGTGTGTGCTGCCAATAGAGAGAGAGTTCTGTCTCAAATGAGGGCCAATCAGTTTCAATTGTATGCAGATAGGGAGACAGCACTGTCTTAATGAGGGTTCAAATTGCTTGCAGACAACTCACTCCCTGTCTGATTAACCCTCCCTGGAGGTGTGCAGCCAATGGGGAGAGCACTCTCCTAATTAGGGCTAATTGTGGGGCTCATCTGTCCTCCTTCCTGCTGCTTGCTGGGTAGAAAGATCTCTGGCCACTCTGAAAGGCCCTGCTACTGGTAAGTTGCTTCATCCTCAGCCCCTTTCCACCATCTCCCCCAGGCAAGGGAGGGAAGCCAACTATTTCCTTTTTCTCCTGTGTTGGTCTCAGGTTTCAGCTCTCTGCTGGAAAGCATAGATGAGCTGACACAAGAAGAGAATCAGTATTTCAAAAGCTGAATGCTAAGGGACAGACAGAATACAAGGAATGTCTTAACTCTGGTCAGGGAGTTCAAGGGCATCAGCAAAAAGAGCAGGTCCACAACCCAGGCCTCCCATCCTCAAGTTAATATAGGTTGTCAGCAGTTTCTCAGTATTCACTCTGTGATGGCTCATAGTCTTCTTCAGTCAACAATTATTTGTGGCACCTTTTAAACTGAAGCTGTCTTCCAGCACAAAGCTGGCATTGCTGAATTGGCTCAGATGAGCCAGTTTAGCTGACAGGGAACTGCAGCTGGAAACTGGGCAGATGAATGAGGAGCTCCTGCAACAACTTTGGAATTTAAGCCCTGGTGTGTCTGCAGCTCCATTTCCCCCTATTGGACAGAGCTCTCTGCCTGTTTAACATCTGGCTGGGTTAAACTCTCATCTAGCTGAGGCTCAGGTGAAGCTGGTAGCTACTGGAAAGGCTTTTCTTTCAAGGAGTCCTCCTGAACAGGACTTGGGCTCACAGCACCTGCCCATGCAGGTGGCCATCAGAGTGCTTTTTGGTTTCCCCTACCCTCCCTCTCCTAAAAGCAGCTTGGGGGATCCAACAGCTTTCCCCACCCAGCTTGGCTCTTGGGAGATGTGGGGGGATGGATATGGAGCTGTCTGCGTATGGTGGAGGAGTCAGAAATCAAACTCAGATCTAGAGATTAGAGCCTGTTACTTTTTAACCATGTCAGCACACTGGATCTCTGCTTTGTAGACAGTAATTGTCAAGGGACTAATATGTTGATGGAATCAGCACTGCCTCAAAATCTGTGAGGCCATGAAGATTCAAATAAAGTCATCAGGCTATGGGAGGAGGGGGAGAATCATTGAATAATTATGCATACCCAACACAGAGATGAAACCTTATTCTTCTCTCCACAGCTCTTTGAATCATTATGTCCTTCTAAATGAAAAAGAAAGAAAAGCTACTGGAATGTCAACACAAAATGAAAGGTGCAACCACAATATGGCTTCTGCAGGAGGTGGAGCTAGCCACAAAATGGTTGCTACAGGAGGTGGAGCAAACCACAAAATGTCAAGGAAGGAGGTCATGTGTAATTCTTAAGAGTGATTTTTCAATGTTTCAAGCAGAAATGTTGCTTAAAAAGGATGCCATTTAAAATGAACAGATTTCAAAATACATCCTAGCAGTCCCAAAGCTTGCCTTCAGTTGTATAGTAGAGGTCTTCATGCTTTGGGGACAACTGCTGCCAAGAAAACTTTTAAGAAATCTGTGCAGCGAATTAGATCTCCAGTGGGCCATCAAAGGCCCTGCTGGGCAAAAGTCCACCATTCTCTGATTACCCTCGGTGGGCATCTGGGAAGGTGTCAGCAGGTGCCATGGTGTCCACAAACACCACATTGAAGATCCTTGATGCAGAGGATCGAATGCCTGATGAAGCTCAAATGGCCACATGAGGCTAACAGAGTGAACCTGGGCCAGTTACACTCTCTGGAATGAACTGGTGGGGGGGGGGAAAGGGAGCATCCTTCTTAACCTTCCCCCCTGCAGACTGACCATGGATGGGCAGACTGACCATGGAACAAATAGTTCTTGTGGGTCTTCTCATGCCAGTGAAACCGAGCAGAGTTTACCTTGAATACGGCCTGGTTTCTTAAGTTCCTTCCTGTGCAGAACACTTTGTATGTCCTTGTCCCCGTGAATCCTAACCTGAAATGACGGGTTTGTCTCCCGTCTTTCTCTTCTGCTTCATAAATGACAGTGCTGAGATGAAGGATGACACAAGCACGCGTCCGCGCACCCGCACATGGCAATCATATTTCTGTGACTCGAGATGGGAGAGGGTGGGGTTGCTTTTTTTCTCCAGTCCTTTGCCCTTGAAGGTCATAACTTTATTCTTTCTATGCTTTGCAACCAGAAGAAGGTCACTGGGCTGTGTGGGTGTGTGTTTGGCTGTGCGTGCATGTGTGCGCTCACATGACAACACACGTGAGAAAATGGAGAAAGAACAGATTCCTCTGCCTGGAGCACACTCTGCCTTCTTTCTCTGTGCCCCAAAACCTGTCCATACAATTTCACAAACAGAGACAGTTGTGCCATGCAAGGAGCCAGCAACTCAATGCCAACCTCCAGGTGTGAGCCAGTATTTGGATGACCTATTGGTATTATGCCTATATTGTATAGGTTAATTTCCCACATTATACTGCATAACCTGCTAGACAAAAAGCTGTTATTATTTATTTAGGGATTCATATATCACCCTTAGTAAAACCAGTATGTTATTCCATGTGTAAAACAATATAACACAGATTAAAAATTTTGAACCACAATTAAACAAAATAACATCAGCCAAGGTTCCTTTTATAGCCTGCCAGGTGTTGGGGTACTAGGAGGTAGAAGAGGCAGGAGAGAGGCCTAAGATTAAGATATAATTGGCCTCAACCATAGGCCTTGCAGAAGAGCTCTGTCTTTACAGGCTCTGCGGAACTCAGAAAGTTCAGACAGGGCCCTGATCTTTCTTAGGAGCTCATTCCAGCAGGTAGGAGCCGGGCCAAAAAGGCCCTGCCTCTGTTTGAGGCCAAATGTATTTCCTTTGAGCCAGGTGATTAGCGTTGCTCAGTCAAAGAGCTCTCCGGGGAACATATTCAAAGTACAGTTTCTGGTTTCACACATGTCAGTAAATTCTTCTGTTTTTCAAAAAAGTGCATCACATCTCTGCTGAATTCTCTCCTCTCCCCAAACTGCTCTTCAGCCTCTCTGAATCTCCACGAATCTTCCAAGCCAGAGTTGGCAATCTTGGGATTGATGTATTTCATCATTGTGCAGAGGAGATTTGGGGAAGGCCTCTCACAATCAGAGCCCACTTGCCACAGGACTAGTAAAGGTAAAGGTATCCCCTGTGCAAGCACCGGGTCATGTCTGACCCTTGGGGTGACGCCCTCTAGCGTTTTCATGGCAGACTCAATACGGGGTGGTTTGCCAGTGCCTTCCCCAGTCATGACCGTTTACCCCCCAGCAAGCTGGGTACTCATTTTACCGACCTCAGAAGGATGGAAGGCTGAGTCAACCTCGAGCCGGCTGCTGGGATTGAACTCCCAGCCTCATGAGCAGAGCTTCAGATAGCATGTTGCTGCCCTACCACTCCGTGCCACAAGAGGTTCATAAGCCACAGGATTGCTTCTGCCCAAATCTGCTTTCCTTTGCAATTTAGCCCTGCTCCCACCTTGGGCTGAAAAATACTTGGAGATTTTGGGAGTGGAGGCAGGAGTGGGTGGGATTTGGGGCAGGGATGGACTTCAGTGGAGTATCATGCAATGGAGTCCACCCTCTGACTCAGTCGTTTTCTCCAGGGGGACTGATCTTCGTGCCTGGAGATCAGCTGCAAAACCAAGGGAACCTTAGATCCCTCCTGGAGATTGGCATCCTTATCCCCACTGGGTGTGGCTGATTCTCTGCTAGTCCATATTGCAGACTCACCGGGCGCTTTCAAACACACAAAATAACTTCGCAGCTCGTGAAATGGCAAAATCCACTGGCAAATGGTCACTGAAGTGGATGAAAAGGGCATTATTCAGCACCAAGTGGCAGGGGTGGGGTGAAGAGAAAACTAGTACTGACTCCTGCTGTCCAAGTCTGGCCCATTTGTTCACCCAGCAAAAGATGACGCTGTCTTCTCAACATCCCCTTCAGAGACTCAGCAGCTCAGGGATGGACAGGGAGCAGCACTTTGTGAGAAGTTATTTGCTGACATCTACTGGAATTGGAGCAAATTACATCTCTTTTTGTTTTCAGGGGGAATTACTCCTGGAACTGAGTAGGGATGGGCGCCAGAGAAAAATTCAGTGCAGTTTAGATTCAGCCTGAAATAATACAAGTATACTCAAATCACCTCAGGGATTTTGGTCCAGGTGATTCAAGTACAGCCAAAGTGAAATCAGGCGTTGAGGCATTTAAAGCAGTGGTTCTCAATCTTCCTAATCATAGAATCATAGAGTTGGAAGGGGCCACACAGGCCATCTAGTCCAACCCCCTGCTCAACGCAGGATCAGCTCATAGAATCATAGAATCATAGAGTTGGAAGGGGCCATACAGGCCATCTAGTCCAACCCCCTGCTCTACGCAGGATCAGCTCATAGAATCATAGAATCATAGAGTTGGAAGGGGCCACACAGGCCATCTAGTCCAACCCCCCTGCTCAATGCAGGATCAGCTCATAGAATCATAGAATCATAGAGTTGGAAGGGGCCACATAGGCCATCTAGTCCAACCCCCTGCTCAACGCAGGATCAGCTCATAGAATCATAGAATCATAGAGTTGGAAGGGGCCACACAGGCCATCTAGTCCAACCCCCTGCTCTACGCAGGATCAGCTCATAGAATCATAGAATCATAGAGTTGGAAGGGGCCACACAGGCCATAGAATCATAGAATCATAGAATCATAGAGTTGGAAGGGGCCACACAGGCCATCTAGTCCAACCCCCTGCTCAATGCAGGATCAGCCCTAAGCATCCTAAAGCATCCAAGAAAAGTGTGTATCCAACCTTTGCTTCAAGACTGTCAGTAATGCCCTGACCCTTTAATACAGTTCCTCCTGTTGCGGTGACCCCCAACCATAAAATTATGCAAGGGTTCTCTCACAGAAATTAAACCAAAACTGACCAATAGCGTGAAGATCCATGGTTCAGGATTGTATATAAACTGGTTTTTCCCCCAGGGTTTCTCAGTTCAGTTCTGCCTCTTGTCCCACCATGCCGATCTCGCTCTTTTCCGCTGCTCCAGACAGACAAACGCTCTATCCCGATCTACCCTGCCAGGCTGTTGTGTGGATGGCGCCCCTCCTTCCCGGCCAGGCTGCTTGCCCTGCCGCGACCCCTGTGAAAGGGTCATTTGACCCCCAAAGGGGTCCCAACCCCCAGGTTGAGAACCACTGGTTTAAAGGGACCTAGATATCCATTTAAATACCTCGGAGCTTGACAGCCGGATGATCCAGGGAGGAATTCTCCCTGGATCAACTTGGGAGTTGGGGGGGGGGAGCAATTCAAACTGCCCAATTTCACACTGCTCGACAGCCGGCTGATCTGTGAAGAGGCTTCTGGACGGGCTTCGGCTGTTGGGGGGCGGGGTTAAAACCACCAACCCCACACAGCCAAAGCTGATTGGGGAGAGAAGCCTCTCTGCAGATCAGCCGACTGTCTTCTTGTGTGGAGAATGGGGTTTGAACTGCCCCCCTTGCAGTTCACAGCTAGCGCCTGCCCTTTCACTTCCCACAGCCCTCTCTGAAGCTGCGGAGAGTGGGATCTCTACAGCTTCGCTGGGTCTGGGGGGGGGGGCAGGGGTAGACATCAACCAGCTGAGTCCAATAAGCCGAAAGCAGCCTGAATCCACTCCGGCTTCTCAAATTCAGCTCGTTTATATTGATGGGATGTGTGACTTAGCTCAGAAATAGCTGAAAAATGCTCCAATCAGCAGAGATTTCATTATTTGGGGGCTTATCCGAGCTGAATTGCCCATCCCTAATCCTGACCTGGATGGCCAAAGCTAGTTGGATCTTGGAAGTTAAGCAGAATCAGCCATGATCAGTGTTTGGATGGGAGATCAGTGCGTGTCACAGCGCAGAGGCAGCCAATGGCAATTCATTCCTGGATGCCTCTTGCCTTGAAAATCCTGGAGGGGTGGTCAGCATGAAATTAGAAGTGACCCAACAGCACTTCCTATCACTATTGTCCTGACCTGGACCCGGACTAGATGGATAGCATCTGATCCCAGAAGCTAAACAGGGCCATTCCTGGGCTTCCGCACTTACTTTGCTCATTTTGTGGATCCTGCTCAATTTAGATTGATTTGAAATCGGGTCTTCCTCTATCTCCCCCCCCCCATTGAAACAGAAAGTGTTTCTTTCATTTCTTGAATGGGAGGGGGTTGGAGAAAGTAGAGAAGGGGGAAATAAATCCAAGAGGCAAATCTCTGCTGAGAGAAGTTAGGGCTTCTGGAGCGCAGTCACTTTAAGACAAGCCTTGCAACCGGGAACCAGGAAGTCTTTGAACTGATGCCCTGGCCAGTTAGGGAAGACTGCTTTGCTACAACCTCGTGGCAGCAAGTTAATTTGCAAAGTGCAGAGAGCTGCATTCTTCCTGATGCAGGTGTTTCAAATATCGGGGCTTATATCCACTGCAGAATATCACGGGGGAAAGGTAGGATAACCACAGAATCATAGAATCACAGAGTTGGAAGGGTCCATAGAGGCCATCTAGTCCAACCCCCTGCTCAATGCAGGATCAGCCCTAAGCATCCTAAAGCATCCAAGAAAAGTGTGTATCCAACCTTTGCTTGAAGACTGCCAGTGGGGGGGGGAGCTCACCACCTCCTTATACCTAGCCTATATCATTGTACTTGAAGTTTAAACCCATTACTGCGTGTCCTCTCCTTTGCAGTCAACAGAAACAGCATCCTGCCCTCCTCCAAGTGACAACCTTTCAAATACTTAAAGAGGGCTATCATGTCCCCTCTCAACCTCCTTTTCTCCAGGCTGAACATTCCCAAGTCCCTCAACCTATCTTCATAGGGCTTGGTCCCTTAGCCCCAGATCATCTTTGTCGCTCTCCTCTGTACCCTTTCAATTTTATCTACGTCCTTCTTGAAGTGAGGCCTCCAGAACTGCACACAGTACTCCAGGTGTGGTCTGACCAGTGCCGTATACAATGGGACTATGACATCTTGTGATTTTGATGTGATGCCTCTGTTGATACAGCCCAAAATGGCATTTGTCTTTTTTACCGCTGCATCACACTGCCTGCTCATGTTTAGTTTACAATCCACAAGTACCCCAAGGTCTCGTTCACACACAGTGTTACCTAGAAGCGTATCCCCCATCCAGTAGGCATGCTTTTCATTTTTCTGACCCAGATGCAGAACTTTACACTTATCTTTATTAAATTGCATCTTGTTCTCATTTGCCCATTTTTCCATTGTGTTCAGATCTCATTGAACTCTGTCTCTATCTTCCGGAGTATTTGCCAGTCCTCCCAATTTGGTGTCATCTGCAAACTTGATGAGTAGTCCCTCCACCTCCTCATCTATATCATTAATAAATATGTTAAAAAGTACCGGGCTGAGCACCGAGCCCTGAGGTACCCCGCTACTCACCTCCCTCCAGTCTGATGAAACACCATTGACAACAACTCTTTGAGTGCGGTTCTGTAACCAATTTCCTATCCACCTAACTATCTGAAAATCCAGATTGCAGTCCTTCAGTTTATCCATCAGAACATCATGGGGAACATTCTCATAAGCTTTACTAAAATCCAAGGAAACGACATCAACCGAATTTCCACGATCCAGCAAACCTGTCACTTGGTCAAAAAAGGAAACCAGGTTGGTCTGACAGGACCTGTTGGAGACAAATCCATGCTGACTTCCTTGGATCACCAAATTGTCCTCCAGATGTTTGCAGATCGCTCCCTTTAATATCTGCTCCATTATCTTACCCACAACAGAGGTCAGACTCACTGGTCTATAGTTTCCCGCGTCATTCTTCCTCCCTTCCTTGAAGATCAAGAATCAATCATGCTTGTTGCAGAGGAAAAATGGAAATTGAATTCAGTGTAAACAGGAGGGATTGATTCAAACTAGGACTGGATAAGCCCTGTGCAGACTATATCCTGGTTAGCCCTTGGATAGGAGGGCTTCCTGATGGCACCTGGGTTTGCTCACTGTGTGACACAGATTGATGGACTGGATGGGCCATTGACTAGGTGCAACATGGCTCCTCTTCTGTTCTTAAATGGAGCAGAGGTTCACCAGTGGCTATTAGCCGCAAGATGAAGAGATGGAGCACTACATGTGGGGCTTCTTCTTCTTTAGCTGGTGATTGTTAGAGCAGGTTGTTCTCTCAGCCAATATGCTGCTGTAGGTGCTGCTGGATTTTTTGCCCTGTTTATAATTTCCACTCTTGGTATTTGGTGGCAGTAGTTTTGGTCATCTGGATGGTCAATCACTGGAGTTTTGGTCTTGCTGGTGGACCTCCTAATGGCCCCTGGAATTTGGCCGCTGTTTGACACAGAATGTTGGATGTGAGGGGCTATTGGCCTGATCCAACATGGCTTCTCTTCTGTCCTTATGTCTGGAGCAGTGATGCTATGTATTGTTGGTGCTTGAAGGGGACAACAGTGGGAGAGCTGCTGGAGTTCTGACCCTGCTGGTGGATTTAGCCACTGTATAGTGGTGCAGCGTGGTAAAGCAGCCGACATGCTGTCTGAATCTCTGACCCTGAGGCTGGGAGTTTGATCCCAGCAGCCGGCTCAAGGTTGACTCAGCCGTCCATCCTTCCGAGATCGGTAAAATGAGTACCCAGCTTGCTGGGGGGTAAAAAGGTAATGACTGGGGAAGGCACTGGCAAATCACCCCGTATTGAGTCTGCCATGAAAATGCTAGAGGGCGTCACCCCAAGAGTCAGACATTACCCGGTGCTTGCACAGGGGATACCTTTACCTTTACCTTTAGCCAGTATTCAGCTGTGAGATTGGGAAGCCTAGAACAAGTAGTTTACCATTTTGAAGGAACAGGGCCCAAGGGACATGGCAAACAGAAAGCCATGTAACAATAAGAAACTTTATTTATATTTGAATTCATATTCCGCCTAATCTCTGCAGATCACAGCATTTTTAAAAAAATGCACATGTAAATGAAGCTTTCTAAATGTACCTGGAACAGTCAGCCTAACCTGCCTCACAGGGTTGTTGTCAGTGTGAAAAGGGGAAGGAGGAGAACGCTGGAGGCTGCCTGAATGGTTCAGAGGAAGACAGGGGGTACAAGGTTGGCAGAGAGAGAGAGAGAGAGAGAGAGGCAGTGTGTGTGTGTGTGGGTGATCCTTCCCCTGTAAGTTGTGTGCATGTGTGTGTGTGTGTATGGGAGGGGGTCACTTTTGTTGTCTAATACGGATATATTCAAGTAAAACCTACTGCTTCTTCCTTTGTGCCCACTAGATGGAAGCATTGCAACATTTATGACTATGCATCCTGTCGGTTCTCAAAAGAATGGTAGCAAATTGTTGGGCTTAGTTTTCCGGTCCTTCTGCTGTACAAAAAGAAGAAGAAGAGCATCTTACTAGGCGCATGGATACCTTCTATCCGCTATAAAATTTGGTGGGTCTTAAAAGTGGCACTGGACTCCAACGTTGTTCTGCTGCTTCACACCCACACAGCGACCCACCTGCATCTATTCTCTGGGGCAGTTAATGAGATGGGGCACCCCACTCTGAAGTGGACCTGGTCCTTCTACGAAGAGGGAAGGAGGCCACAGGAGAGCCCTCTACTGATCAATGTGGGTATTGCATTGCTACTGGCTTTGAAGGTGGGGGATTATGCTGTTCTCTCAGCCTCAAACCAGTCAACACACTGGAAGATCCATGAACGGTTTTCCATGCGTGGAAAATCCATGCATGGTTTTTACTGAAATGCAAGATCTAGCACAGTGGTTCTCAATGTTCCTAATGCCGTGACCCTTTAATACAGTTCTTCATGTTGTGGTGACCCCAACCATAAAATTATGCAAGGGTTCTTTCATGGAAATTGAACCGAAATTGACCATTGGCGTGAAGATCCATGGTTCAGGATTGTATATAAATTGGTTTTTTTCCCGGGGTTTCTCAGTTCAGTTCTGCCTCTTGCCCCACCATGCCGATCTTGCTCTTATCCGCTGCTCCAGACAGGCTAATGCTCTATCTCCATCTACCCGGCAGGGCTGTTGTGTGGATGGCGCCCACCTGGCCAAGCTGCTTGGCCTGCTGCAACACCTGTGAAAGGGTCGTTCGACTCCCAAAGGGGTCCTGACCCCCAGGTTGAGAACCACAGATCTAGCAGGATCACACAGGGCTATTAGATGGAGTTCTTTTCATTTTACATTTGCAACTACCCTGTGATGCAGAATTGGGCTGAGAGGGAGTGACAGGTTCAGGGTTGCCCAGGGAACTTGGTAATTGGGTAAGGTTTTAAACTTGCGTCTTTCTAGTGTGACTCTCTAACCACTGTCCTTCATGGCTCTCACAAGTTAGATCTTGGTGAGGAAGCTTTGATGGGCAGGGGCAGGCTTTGGGTGGGGATAATTGTACTGTTTAAACTGCTGTCTAACCCCATGGAGATCAATCATGCACCAGCTTGGTGTAGTGGCAGCCTCTACTGGGTTTGACCTTGGGCCACCCCAGTTCTCCCAGAGCTCTCTCAGCCCCACTTGTCTCATAGGGTCTGTTGTGTGAAGAGGAAGGGAAGGCTATTGCAAACTACTTTGATACTCCTTTGGGTAGAGAAAAAGCAGCATATAAGAACCAAATCTTCTTCTTCTTCAGTCATATCAGGGCTCTCTCAGCCTCCCCTCCCTCAGAGGGTGTCTGTTGTGGGGAGAGGAAAGGGAAGGCGATTGGAAGCTGCTTTGAGACTCTTTCGGGTAGAGAAAAGTGGGGTATAGAAAACTGCACTTCTTTTACTTTTGAAACTCCTAAGCAATAACGTTCTTTAAAAAAATGAAATGATTTCATTTTGGAAAAAGAAATAAGTACATAAGAGGGATACAGAAAAGAACATTTTTAAACAGAGGCTGGATAGCCATCTGCTGGAGAGGCTGATTCTGTGAAGGTTCAAGGGGGTGGCAGGGGACAGTGGGTGAGCGAGAGGGTTGTGAGTGTCCTGCATAGTGCAGGGGGTTGGACTAGATGACCCAGGAGGTCCCTTCCAACTCAATGATTCTATGGGGGCTATACTAAACAATTCATATAATTATTCAAAGTTTACATTCCACAGAATATTAAACAATAAACAGAGAACGGTTCTCCCTAACCTGTTCCTCCTCCTCATAAATTTTATAGTGATCCTTGCTTCAGTTATTGTAAACCATCTGTTTTGCCACTCTGTTCTATCAATGTATTATTATTTCCCTCATTACCATATGTCCCATGTTACCCACCTCATCCAAGTCTATCAAAATAAGAAAATCCATCCAATATTCCCCTTAAAGAGATGAGTTAAAAATCAAAAATATTATTCAAATTCTAGTTCTTTGTGCATTTATGTTCAATTTTGATTTTGCTGTAACAAAAAAACACTGTGTTTACGATATAATTATGTACAATTTCAAATTGCTTCTCATTCTCTATTTACCTCTTGCTTTCATAATAAACTTTCCCTTTCTGCTCAAACTTCAAAAACCTTTACCAAACCATCTGCTTTGAACTATATGGAGGAGGATTGGGGAATCAAACCTGGTTTTCCAGATCAGAGTCTCCTTAACCACTGCAACCATGCTGGGCTCTCTCTTGAGCATGCACACAAAAGCTTATAACCAGAATTAAATCTGTTTTATTCAAGGTGCCACCGGACTCAAAATTTGTAGCAGGGTATGAGCTTTTGTGAGCCACTGCTCACAGCTGTCTCTGAAGAAGTGAGCCATGACTCACGAACACTCATGCCACGTCACAAATATGCTTAGTCTTTAAGGTATTGCTGGACTCTTGGCTCTTTCCTACTGAAAACAAGCAGAAATCTCAAACAGAGCTGAAACATACCGGAAACAAAGTAGGAACACTTAAACATGACTATGTTAAAGGGTGTAGAAACTACGTAGTTGGGACTTACTTAAAGCAGCAATATGGTTGTAAATTTGGACAAGTATTGTGAAGCCAATGTGGTTCAGTGGTTAAGAGTCTTTCACTAGATATGGGAGGCCTGGGTTCAAATCCTTTCTGCATCATGCAACCTCTCTGGGTAATAAGGTTGCCAGCTCTGGGTAGGAAAATTCCTGGAGATTTTTGGGGTGGTGTCTGGGGAGGGAGGGATTTCAGTGGGGGATAATGTCCATGAGGCCATCCTCCACAGCAGCTCTTTTCTCCAGGGGAACTGGTCTCTGTTACCCGGAGATAGATGTAATCCCAGGAGGGCTCAAGTCACCACCTGGAGCTTGGCAATCCTGGATGATCTTGGATGACCTTGGGCCAGTCACCCTCTCAGCCTAGCTTACCTCACAGGGTTGTTGTGAGGATAAAATGGCAGTTTTCAAGCAGTGGCTGGACAGTTACTTATCCTGGATGCTTGAGGCTGACCCTGCATGGAGCAGATGGTTGGACTAGATGACCTATGTGGGCCCTTCCAACTCTACGATTCTATTATTCTAGTCTATCTTGTCCAAATGCCGATTTTATGAACTTAGGCCAATTGTGAGGGGGTGGGCAGGAAAGGATGTGACAGTGTCTCTTGTGGCCCTTTTTTTGCCTACTCAGGGAATTGCTGATCACCACTGTGGGATGGTAGGTGAATTCCCTCCAGGCCAGGGTGGATTTTGAAGATTTTTGGTGGGGGGGATCAGTTGGCCATGAAATTCGGGTCACTGTGGGTGGGCAGGTAGTTGTGAGTTCCTGCACTGAGCAGAGGGTTGGACTGGATGACCTTATGGCTCGTCCCAACTCTAGGATTCTATGAGAAGAGGAGAATGATTCCAGAAACGTTTAATCACTACTGGGAAGAAAAAGGGTGTATAAATGTTGTAAATAATATAAGCCACGGTCCCTGTTAGTATTTATTTATTATTGGATTTATAGAATGCCACTCTTGGCCCAGTCGGCTCGTGGCGGCTTACATAAAAATATAAAATACCTATAAACCCTCCATTAACCAGGGGTTCTGGTTTTCCTGTGGGGACAGCATCATCTGGGCATGAAATTGGGGTCTCTGTGGGTGGGCAGGTAATTGTGCATTTCCTGCATTGTGCAGGGGGTTGGACTAGATGACCCTGGAGGTCCCTTCCCACTCCATGATTCTATGAAGCATATGTATAGTCTGCCCTTTCTTGAGGCCTCAGGGCAGATTACCTCGATTAAAAAAAACATACCGCTCAGTACACACAGTTGGAATTTAAGGAATATTAAAATTCGAAAAGTCCAAAAATTAAATCAAATTTACGCAAAGCCACCGCCTACGGGAAAGACCATCTTTGGCAAAGTGGCAATGGTATAGGGGGTGGGGGACCTTTACTAAAGAAAGTGGCATTTCAGAGCATCTTCTGGCAAGCAGACCCCCCACCCACCCACCCCTCCATTCTTCTGTTCCCTGGATGCCAGAACTTTAGCCAATAAAGGACTTTATTAAGCTGTTAATAAGATTTCCATGTCTCCTGGACACCGTGGCGCTCCATTATTAATTTAAAACTGTATTTAGCGCACGACGCTGAAGCGCTGGGCTTCCTTACCAACGCACAGGCCCTCGCCTCTGTTGTTTAATTAAACGGCACGATGATGAAGTTCATACGTGGCCTTTGCAAGCGCGAGGCGGAGGGACGGCCCCTTCCGGACCCCCCCAGCTGGCCGACCTTCCAGCGTTCCTTTCCCTTGCTGAGGGCGAACGCGGCAGCTTGTCAGGGAAAAAAAGCAAAACAAGCAACAGCAGGGACTTGAAGCGAGGCGGAATCAAGTCCCCCGGAGGTCTGGAAATGTCTGGTTCGGACGATCTGTGTCTCCATTTTGGGTACCGAAATTAGGCTGGCCCAGGCTAGCTTGACCTTGACTCCTGCTCGAGGTTAAAGCAGAAAGCCTCAGAGTAGGATCACAGCTGAACATCAAGACAGAAGTCATAACTATGGAGGGACTGGTTATTTATCATACATGGTGTGTGTCATGAAACCAGGAGAATTGGGATTGGTCCGGCAGCCAAGCAAGGGATGTTAGGAGGTGGCCTGCCATTGCTGGCCTGTGCCTCATGAAAACTAGCAATCCTTGGAGGAAACTGTTCCTTTTTTGCATGCCCAGAGAAATGCCAATTGACACTTTGCAGAAGCAAATTTCCTCCAGGTCAGACAGGCCTGGGGTTCTGGTTTATGGAGGGGGGGGGGGATTGAGTCCAGTAGCATCTTAGATGTCCCATCTCCAAAGCCATCACAGTGGCATCTTTGAGCCCACTAGCATCTTAGATCGCCCTGTCTCAACTTTTTTACCATTGAGGAAGCCCTGAAACATTCTTCAGGCTTTGAGAAACCACAGAAGGGGTGCCATTGTGCTGGATATGACTGGGAAGCATAGCTACACAACATTAGCTACTGGGAAGTAGCCGGGAGAAAAGGAGGTTGAGAGGGGACATGATAGCCCTCTTTAAGTATTTGAAAGGTTGTCATTTGGAGGAGGGCAGGATACTGTTTCCATTGGCTGCAGAGGAGAAGACACGCAGTAATGGGTTTAAACTACAAGTACAACGATATAGGCTAGATATCAGGAAAATTTTTCACAGTCAGAGTAGTTCAGCAGTGGAATAGGATGCCTAAGGAGGTGGGGAGCTCCCCCTCACTGGCAGTCTTCAAGTAAAGGTTGGATACACACTTTTCTTGGATGCTTTAGGATGCTCTGGGCTGATCCTGTATTGAACAGGGGGTTGGACTAGATGGCCTGTATGGCCCCTTCCAACTCTATGATTCTATGAAGCATAGCAACACACACACACACACGGGGCCCCTCCCCTTCCTCACACTGATTCCTAGAGCTACCCTGTGTCGCTTCCTGCTTTTGTCTGGAAGTGACATAGTGACATTAATTATATTGTCATTTAAATTTTTCCCCTCTTGTGTCCTAATGGTTGTCCTGGGAGTTTTGATTCAAGAATGGTTAAATCCTGGAAAATTCTGCTGGTCTCTTGTTCTGCTACTAATTATTGAATCATTGTATTTTGACCTTGCCTTTCTCCCCCACGAGGACCCAAAGTGGCTTCCATTGTTCCCTCCTCTTATTCTCGCAACAACAACCTTGTGAGGTAGGTCAGGCTGAGAATCTGTGACTGGCTCATGGTCACCCAGCAAGCGTCCATGGCGGAGTAGGGATCCTGTTCTAGCACTCTAACCACCATACCTCGCTGACTCTGTACTGCAGACTAACATGTCTCAGTGGAGATTTATTCAAGGTGTGAGTTTTCAAGTGCAAGCACTCTTCCTCGGTTTGAGGAAGAGTGCTTGCACTCGAAAGCTCACGCCTTGAATAAATCTTTGTTGGTCTTAAAGGTTGCCACTGGGTCTGATTTTGTTTTGTCGTGCTGACTCAGACCAACACGGCTGTCCACTTGAATATATCTCAGTGGGTCTGTCTTTTTCCTGGGAACTCTGGGAATTGTAGTTCTATGAGTGTGGGAGATCATAAACACCTCTCAGAGCCTTGCCCAACTACTGCTCCCAAAATCCCTTGACGGCGAAGGGAAAGGCCACCAGAGTTATGCTGGCTGCAAACCGTAAGGTCTATAAATACAGCCACTCTTCCTCCTGATTTGTTGAGGCCCGCCTCCATTCGAGAGCAACGCGCTTCCTAATGCATCGTGCTATTAATAGCACGACTCGCAAAATTGCTGTTAACACGGTGGCGCATTGAGCAATATTAAATTATCGCTGATATTCATCATGGTCGCGGTTTGACGAGTGCTTCGAAAAACCCGGCAAAGTGGCGTCCCGCCGACTCGCTCGCTTCTAGCCTCCGCGGCTTCGCAGCTGCCCGCCGCATCGGATTTGAACAAACAAAGGCATGGCCCTCTGAAATGGAAACCGATTGGACAATGGCCTCTCCAACAGCCGGGTTTTAAAAGAGGGCTTTTCAGTAGCCAAGTTGCCTCTTGCACACCTCCTGTGGTGCCGTGGGGACAATAGCCCATTGGAGCTCCCAGATGCGTTTAGAATCATAGAATCATAGAGTTGGAAGGGGCCACACAGGCCATGTAGTCCAACCCCCTGCTCAACACAGGATCAGCTCATAAAATCATAGAATCATAGAGTTGGAAGGGGCCACACAGGCCATCTAGTCCAACCCCCTGCGCAACACAGGATCAGCTCATAGAATCATAGAATCATAGAGTTGGAAGGGGCCACACAGGCCATGTAGTCCAACCCCCTGCTCAACACAGGATCAGCTCATAGAATCATAGAATCATAGAGTTGGAAGGGGCCACACAGGCCATGTAGTCCAACCCCCTGCTCAACACAGGATCAGCTCATAAAATCATAGAATCATAGAGTTGGAAGGGGCCACACAGGCCTAGTCCAACCCCCTGCTCAACACAGGATCAGCTCATAGAATCATAGAATCATAGAGTTGGAAGGGGCCACACAGGCCATGTAGTCCAACCCCCTGCTCAACACAGGATCAGCTCATAAAATCATAGAATCATAGAGTTGGAAGGGGCCACACAGGCCATCTAGTCCAACCCCCTGCGCAACACAGGATCAGCTCATAGAATCATAGAGTTGGAAGGGGCCACACAGGCTATCTAGTCCAACCCCCTGCTCTACGCAGGATCAGCCCTAAGCATCCTAAAGCATCCAAGAAAAGTGTGTATCCAACCTTTGCTTGAAGACTGCCAGTGAGGGGGAGCTCCCCACCTCCTTAGGCAGCCTATTCCACTGCTGAACTAGACTCCTAGAATCCTAGAGTGGGAAGGGGCCCTACATGCCATCTAGTTTTATACACATGGCCTACCCACAAAGCCCTCCAGCTTTCCTTATCTTGTGGCCAAGTCCATATAGGCAGGAGGGGAAAGGCCACGGACCCCTGATTGGGAAGCCCTGATTTAAGGCATGAAGACTTGTGAATTTTCCACCACCATTGTCCATAAGTGGGAAGTTCGGTCCCTAACACTGAAGATTCTACAAGTCAAAACTATTTGCATTTTGTTCCTTTTTTTCTTTTTAGTATAGATCTTTACCCCACTGGCCTCTAGGCAGCTATCAGAAGAAGACAGAAACAATCATAGAATCATAGAATCATAGAGTTGGAAGGGGCCACACAGGCCATCTAGTCCAACCCCCTGCTCAACGCAGGATCAGCTCATAGAATCTTAGAATCATAGAATCATAGAGTTGGAAGGGGCCACACAGGCCATCTAGTCCAACCCCTTGCTCTACGCAGGATCAGCTCATAGAATCTTAGAATCATAGAATCATAGAGTTGGAAGGGGCCATACAGGCCATCTAGTCCAACCCCCTGCTCAATGCAGGATCAGCTCATAGAATCTTAGAATCATAGAGTTGGAAGGGGCCATAGAGGCCATCTAGTCCAACCCCCTGCTCAACGCAGGATCAGCCCTAAGCATCCTAAAGCATCCAAGAAAAGTGTGCATCCAACCTTTGCTTGAAGACTGCCAGTTTCTCTCTTTGCAACGTCTATGGCGGCTTTGCGGCGAGAACAGTGGGAAATTACGGTTTGCACCAAACGGGGGAGGGAAAGGCGCTTTCTTTTCCACTTAGCGCAAAGACAGCTTTCAAAGAGGGATCTAAAAAAAAACACACCCACCCGACCCCGTAGCAACAAGCACGCCACAAATGCTAGGAAAGGCTCTTTTCTCCAGCTCTCCTGCTTTCATGGTTACCAGGCCTTCTCCCTGTTTCGAAAGGCTTGCTTTCATCAACAGACTAATGTGGAGAATTGGAAGCGCATTAGAAGACCAAGAAAGTTTGGAACGTTTAAAAATTAACGGTTAGGCAGTGGGATAGTCACGACCTGCAGGACAGCTCAGGCTAGCCTGATCTTGTCAGTTCTCGGAAGTGAAATTCCAACAGGGAAACAGGAAACCTATTTTATTTTATTTTTATTCATTTATTTTTAAATTTATTGCCTGCTGCTTCCTGAAGGCTCGCGGCGGGTTACAATAATCTGAATAAAACCCCCAATAAAATCCACTTAAAAAAGACATAAAATCGATTACATCCATAAGAAACCCATAAGACACGGCAGCAAACTGACCCCAGCTCTTACAATACCCCAATACTGGAGGGAGGAAGAGAGTACAGATGGAATTCTCACAGCAAAATTCTAAGGCTAGATCCCAAAACTGTATTACTGTATTATGTAATCTCTACAGTATTCCAAATAAATTATCAGCTTGACAATCTGTTTTCTTGTCCCCCGTACCGGTGAGCCGATGGCTTGTTTGTACTATTAGATAAGAAGAATAAGGTCATTTGGTAGAAATAAGGCCCTTGCTCCTGGGGAGGAAAGCTATGGCAAATCTAGACAGCATCCTAAAAAGCAGAGACATCACCCTGCCAACAAAAGTGTGTCTAGTCAAGGCTATGGTCTTCCCAGTTGCAATGTATGGCTGCGAAAGTTGGACCATAAGGAAAGCCGAGCGTCAAAGAATTGAGGCTTTTGAACTCTGGTGCTGGAGAAGACTCTTGCGAGTCCCTTGGACTGCAAGGCGAACAAACCGGTCAGTCCTAGAGGAGATCAGCCCTGACTGCTCTTTAGAAGGCCAGATCCTGAAGATGAAACTCAAATACTTTGGCCACCTCATGAGAAGGAAGGACTCCCTGGAGAAGAGCATAATGCTGGGAGCGATCGAGGGCAAAAGAAGAAGGGGATGACAGAGAATGAGGTGGCTGGATGGAGTCACTGAAGCAGTTGGTGCAAACTTAAATGGACTCCGGGGAATGGTAGAGGACAGGAAGGCCTGGAGGATCATTGTCCATGGGGTCGCGATGGGTCGGACATGACTTCGCACCTAACAGCAACAACAACAACAATAACAACAACAACAACTACAAAATCTTTCATCATAATTATCATAGGAGGACACAACCACTGACAAAAAGCAATTGAAAACGGCATTTATCTAGAAACCGTGATGGTTGGTCCTTTATTTGGGATTAAATATTGAAGATTGTCAAACTGTTAATTTACTTGGAAAATTGTATAAATTACATGTTACAGTAATATAGTCTTGGGATAGGTTCTCTCTTTCTTGGCTGGAATTCTGTTGTGAACTGTGCCCCTTCTTTTTGAGTTGTTGGCTCTGAATAGTATTTGGTTGGGAGACCTCCAAGGAATAACAGGGTCATGATGTAGAACAGTGGTCCGCAACCTTCTGGCTGCCGCGGACCACTGCTCCGGAGTGAGGGGAGAGGGCGGCCCGGGGCCCCACGCATGCGCGTTTGCGCCACTGCCATGCCGGCGGCCGCGGCTCCCTCTCCCGGCCCCTCCAGGCCGCCAGCAAATCGGCTGCCAAAGCGGCCGATTAGCTTGCAGCTCGGCAAGCTTCTCTTCTCCCCCTCCCGAAACAAGAAGCTTGCCGGGTTGCGAGCTAATCGGTCGCTTCGGCGGCCGATTTGCTCGCGGCCTGGCGAGCGTCTCAATTCGGGGGGGGAGGGAAGAGGGAGCTGCGGCCCGGCGCCAAGGCCTTCACGGCCCGGCACCGGGCCACGGCCCGCGGGTTGGGAACCACTGGACTAGATGACCCATGAGGTCCCTTCCAACTCTATGATTCTATGGTTCTAGGAGGCAGCATTACTTAGGGTCCTCAGCCCCATAATTTCTGCAGCTGCCCATTTAAAGAGCAGTGAAAGGGAGAGAAGGTGGGTGAGAGGGGCTCTCCCCATAGACTGGATCAGGCTTGGTCCCATGGAGAGAGACTGAATCCATAACCTTTCCCCACCATACTATTTAATCAGGTTTATAGAGACCGTGGGCCTTCCAGCTCTATGGGCCGAGATGGCACAAATCCATAACGCGCCACTCTGCCAGCCAAGCGCTGTGAGCCAATGGCCCTAATGTGGCATGAAATTAAAGGACGATGCTACTCGAGGAGAGAATTTCAATTCCTTCCCCGTCTCCAAGACCTTACCTGTGTACAGGCCTCTGTGCGTCCTGCTACAGCTGTTCATTTGGAGCAACGTGGCCGCTTTTAGATGTGACTGAGGCCCACCTGCATCTTGGCGCTCCTGGCCTAATCGTCCCCAGGTTGGCTCTCGATGGTGGCTTATCGGACCATGAAGAGCTCAAAAGCCTATGAAGAAAGGTGGCTTATTGGACATTAAACCCTAACAAGCCCAAGTCCTGCGAGGAAAGGCGGAGGGACTTGGGGGCATTCAGCCTGGAAAAGAGGAGGTGGAGAAGGGGAAAGGATGGCTCCCTTAATGGATTTAAAAGGTTGACATTTAGAGGAGGGCAGGGAAAGGTTCCTGTTGGAAACAGAGGATCAGATCCACAGTCTGCGTAGAATGGGACCAATTAGATATCATGGGGAAAATTTTCACAGTCCAAGTAGTTCAGCAGTGGGATGGGCTGCCTAAGGAGGTGGGGAGCTCCCCCTCACTGGCAGTCTTCAAGCAGCGGCTGGACAGATCCTTTTCCTGGATGCGGGAGGCTGATCATGCATTGAGCAGGGGGTGAGACAAGATGGCCTGGATGGCCCCTTCCCACTCTAGGATTCTGTGAGTCTAGTTCAGCAGTGGAAGGGGCTGCCTAAGGAGGTGGGGAGCTCCCCCTCACTGGTCCCCCTCGCTGGTGGTCTTCAAGCAGCAGCTGGACAGATCCTTCTCCTGGATGCTTTAGGCTGATCCTGCATTGAGCAGAGGGTTGAACTAGACGGACCTCATGGCTCCTTCCAACTCTATGAGTCTAACAAGCACCAGGCTCTTGTTCTTTCAGGGCTGACTCAGAATCAGACCGAGAGCTTTCCTACACATGTTCTCTTGACTTGCCATCTCCAGTCACGTCCACAGAACTTGGTCCCGGTGGGTTTCCCCTGGTCTCATCCATGGGTTTGTTTGTTCGTGATGACAAAACTCAATGGCCGGTGGTCTTTCTATATCATGGCCAATGTTTACATGGAGACAGATCACGATCCATATCGGGAGGAGTGAGCAGTGACTCACGAAAACTCCTTCCCCACCACAGTTTTTGTGAGTCTGTAAGGTGTTCCGGGACTCTGGCTCTTTTCTGCTATCGCCAGAGACCCTCCTGAAGCCACCTTGGAAACAGGGTTGCTAATGGCGTGGCAGAGACACCGTTGGGTATATTTTGCGTATAAAAGCAGCGATTGCAATAACAATTGCAGAGTTAATATAGAAATGATGAGAGCAGACAAGTCAGTATTCACATATAAAGATAAAGGTAAAGGTATCCCCTGTGCAAGCACCGGGTCATGTTTGACCCTTGGGATGACGCCCTCCAGCGTTTTCTTGGCAGACTCAATACGGGGTGGTTTGCCAGTGCCTTCCCCAGTCATTACCGTTTACCCCCCAGCAAGCAAGCTGGGTACTCATTTTACCGACCTCGGAAGGATGGAAGGCTGAGTCGACCTTGAGCCGGCTGCTGGCATTGAACTCCCAGCCTCATGGGCAAAGCTCCAGACTGCATGTCTGCTGCCTTACCACTCTGCGCCACAAGAGGCTCTATTAACATATAAAATTGACTATACATTGTTTTTTAACCATTTTGCAATAAATACATGTGTTCTTCATATCCTTGATGATTTTAACATTCTGTGAGGAGAATCTGAATCACTGGGCCCTTAAACTTCAATTTCGCTAACCTCTCGGTTCTTAAAGGCAGTGGCACCTATAAAGCAAACCAAATTTCCAGGGCATAAGCTGTCAAGAGTTCCAGGTCTGACAAAGGAAGCTTTTACACTCTGGACGTTTCATCTGTCTTGAAGGTCCTACTGGGCTCACCCCTTGTTCTTTCGCCCAGCAGGGTTATCTCCCTGAAACCAATTTCTGCAATGAATCATAGAATCATAGAATCATAGAGTTGGAAGGGGCCATACAGGCCATCTAGTCCAACTCCCTGCTCAACGCAGGATCAGCCCAAAGCATCCTAAAGCATCCAAGAAAAGTGTGTGTCCAACATTTGCTTGAAGACTGCCAGTGACTGCCAATGGCGTCAGAGTCGGATTTCTTGCCGACCCGGCCTCTTCCACGCCGTCGCAGAAAGGCTGTAAAAGGTGAAGGTATCCCCTGTGCAAGCACCAGGTCATGTCTGACCCTTGGGGTGACGCCCTCTAGCGTTTTCATGGCAGACTCAATACGGGGTGGTTTGCCAGTGCCTTCCCCAGTCATTACCATTTACCCCCAATCAACAAGCTGAGTACTCATTTTACCAACCTCGGAAGGATGGAAGGCTGAGTCAACCTTGAGCCGGCTGCTGGGATCGAACTCCCAACCTCATGGGCAAAGCTTTCAGACGGCTGCCTTACCACTCTGCGCCACAAGAGGCTTTTAGAAAGGCTGTACGCATTAATATTTATAATGATGTCATCCTTGACACACCAATCCAGCCCTACAGGCCTGGTGGAATTAATGTAAATTCCCGTCAACCATGAACACCCTCTCAAATTGAACTGCGTTTCCGCACGGTGGAGAAAGCACATCAAAGCGCCGGATTCATGGGAGATAATTAAAACACAATGACGTCCTAATCACGGAAAGATTGCGGGTAGCGTTGATTAAAATATAATCATCGTTTCCCAACGAAGGGTTGTTCGGTTGAATCAGGAGGCTGCCCGGCCTGGGGGATGAACCTCGGCATCTCCTCTTTGTCCTTTTTGTACTCGCTGCCAAAAGGCAGAGCCGGTCCACAATGAACTGGTTGTGGTTTTGCTTGCAGTGGTTCTCCCTGCCCCTCCTGTCGTGGTCTGATGCAGTGATCGGATGATATGTTTTGCAATGGAAGAGAGCCAAGGGCAGCGGTCATGTGCTACATTTCAGCCATGTCAATCTTTGGGGTCAACTCCCGGCTGTGTATCTGGCTTCTCTCTAGCCCTCTGAACTGTAAAGCATCCATTTATTAGGCCAAGTTCATATTTCCAAGTTCATATTTCATGCTCTTGGAATTGGGCAGGTGCACATTAAAAGTAACAACCCGGAGCTTTGAAACTTGTGGGATTCTGTCTGGGTCTCCAGGGTTCCTTGGGGCATGCAGCCGTTCTGCTTTTGGCATCTCCCGCCCCCGGGACCCTCCCCTGGCCCCAATCAGCCTGGATCACCTCCTGTCATGTCAGGAGATAGGGTTGCCAGCTCTGGGTTGGGAAACCCTGGAGACTTTGGGGGTGGAGCCTGCAGAGGGGAGGGGCTTGGGGAGGAGAGGGATTTCAGTGGGGTATTACGGTATATTGTCCACCTTCAAAGTGACCATTTTCTTCAGGGGAATTGATCTTTGTCACTTGGAGATTTGTAATCCCCGGGGGAGGGGAGGCGGTGAAATCCAGGTTTGTGTCACGGTATTTATATGCTAAACTCAGTGGCGAATTCGTCTCTCTGATGAAGCAGTAATGATCTAGAGGTGCTAACAGGCTGCAGTACCTCAAACCGGTCCCTCAATAAGTTTCGGCAACGTATAAAATTATGCCATTTGGAGAAATCACTAGTTATGCTATTTCCCTCCATGTTTTGATCAGAGCAAAACAAGCTTTGAGTTTGGTTCTTCCTTAGAACAGTTTTCCATGCTCTATAGCAGGGGTCATCGACCTGTGGTCCTCCCGATGTCCATGGACTACAATTCCCATGAGCCCCTGCCAGCATTTGCTGGCAGGGGCTCATGGGAATTGTAGTCCATGGACATCGGGAGGACCACAGGTTGACTACCCCTGCTCTATAGGGCAAGTCATTTATTCATTGTCCCTTTTTTGGAAATTGTCATTGGACGTTTCTGTTTTGCATTCATTATCCTATTTCTCATCTCTGTGAAACAAAGATCTACCGGATCCTTGTTTGGCGTTCAGCATCAACTTTCGTGACTGTTTAAAGGAAACACAATAAAGAGACTTTTCATTGACCCTTTTTTCGTTGCTCTCTTAAGCCATAGATTGTGCGGCACGATTTGTTGCTTCTTTTGCACTGTTGCTTGGTTTTCATGTTCTTCTACAGCACTTCTGTGGTCCGTCCGGGAGACAGACCTCGCTGTCAAGAGCTGGGAGTCTTTTAGCGGAATGTTTTCTTGAGTGCCGTTGTGAATTGCCTTCTCCTGTCGAGCTTTGTCCTTGACTTGTCTCCGTGGCATCTGGGTGGCAGAAGGGATCCTGCTCTGACACGGCACGGAAAAGGACCTTGGGATATGGTTTAATGAGAACAGCAGAAAAAAAATGAGGATGTCCAAGAGCATCCGCAGGCGGTCCAGATGTAGCGTGGCACCTCGGGGTGGCGCAGTAAGGTGGAAAGCCTTAGCAACGCTTTGAGAAAGGCAGTCTGCTCGATGGAGAAAGAAGCCAGCTCAGCTGTCGTGCAGAAACAGGAACATCTGCTGGACAGAGGAAGAGCTGGCTGAAAAGGGTACAAAGGAGAACTTTGGGGGAGGCCTGCGCTCCTGAATAAGTGGAAGGACAACGAAAAGTTCTCCCTGTTATCAGCAGATGCAAAGTCACCTCAGGAAATTCCGGCTAGGTGTCAGGGGCCTAGTTTGGTGCAGTGGTTAGGAGTGTGGAGTTCTAATCTGGCGAGCCGGGTTTGACTGTGCAGAAATATCAGGGCTCTCTCAGCCTCACCTCCCTCACAGGGTGTCTGTTGTGGGGAGAGGAAAGGGAAGGTGAATGTAAGCCGCTTTGAGACTCCTTCAGGTAGGGAAAAGCGGCATATAAGAACCAGCTCTTCTTCGTCTTCAGTAATCTCAGGGCTCTCTCAGCCTCACCTCCCTCCCAGGGTGTCTGTTGTGGGGAGAAGAAAGGGAAGGTGATTAAGCCCCTTCGGGACTCCTTCAGGTAGAGAAAAGTGGCATATAAGAACCAACTCTTCTTCTTCTTCAGTAATATCAGGGCTCTCTCAGCCTCACCTCCCTCACAGGGTGTCTGTTGTGGGGAGAGGAAAGGGAAGGTGAATGTAAGCCACTTTGAGACTCCTTCAGGTAGAGAAAAGTGGCATATAAGAACCAACTCTTCTTCTTCAGTAATATCAGGGCTCTCTCAGCCTTCCCTCCCTCACCGGGTGTCTGTTGTGGGGAGAGGAAAGGGAAGGTGAATGTAAGCCGCTTTGAGACTCCTTCGGGTAGGGAAAAGCGGCATATAAGAACCAGCTCTTCTTCTTCCTCCTCAGTAATATCAGGGCTCTCACAGCCTCACCTCCCTCACGGGGTGTCTGTGTCTTCTTCTTCTTCTTCTTCTTCTTCTTCTTCTTCTTCTTCTTCTTCTTCTTCTTCTTCTTCTTCTTCTTCTTCTTCTTCTTGGTCTCACAAAGAAGAAATGATTGTAGGATTGAGTCTCCTGCATTGCTCTCTGACATAGGAAGAGCATTTACAAGGGGCTAAACTGGTAACGGCGGGGGACTTCCTGCTGGTGTGCCCTCTGCCCTCCTCCCACGAATAGAGCAGTGGAAGGAAGACGGGGCTGACACCACAGAGCATTACTTTGTGTTTCAGAAAAGGAAGTGATGTCATTGTATTCTAGAAATTTCAAAAATCAGAGAGTTTGCCATGTTTGAAATTCCTAGAGTGTCACGATGTCCCTTCCTATTTCAAAACAGGAAGTAGCATCCAAGAAATCTCTGCTCCCCCAGCACTCAGACTGGCATTCCTAAAGGGAGCGGTCTTTTTACAAACTCTCCTCCCACGTTCCGTGTTGCCCCAGTGCCAACCAGATCTCACAGACCTGCTCTTTGCTCTATGCTGGAGATCAACAGCTAACATCGAGGTGATAAAATCCAACACTTGCTTTGCACGCAAGTAAGAGATTCAGCCGAACTCACCTGGTGATTGTGTCTGAGTTAAAGTTCTTGGCATTCCTAGTGATAAAACCTTAGGGATGCTAACCTCCAGGTAACAACTGTCTGAAACAGGATGTGGGACAGGATGGACCAGTGGTCTGATCCAGCAGGGCTCTTCTGAGGTTCTTATGAAGGCCTCGGCCTCTCTGCCCTGTTGTTGGCCCTCCTGAGGAACTGGTTGGCCACCGTGTGACACAGGATGCTGGGCTAGATGGACCCCTGGTCTGACCCAGCAGGACTCTTCTGATGTTCTTAGGAAGGCCTCGGCCTCTCTGCCCTGTTGTTTGGCCCTCCAGAGGAACTGGTTGGCCACTGCATGAGACAGGATGTTGGACAAGATGGACCATTGGTCAGATCCAGCAGTGCTTATCTTATATTTAAGATATAAATCTGGGGCCAAGGGACCAAGCCCTATGAAGATAGGTTGAGGGACTTGGGAATGTTCAGCCTGGAGAAAAGGAGGTTGAGAGGGGACATGATAGCCCTCTTTAAGTATTTGAAAGGTTGTCACTTGGAGGAGGGCAGGATGCTGTTTCTGCTGGCTGCAGAGGAGAGGACACGCAGTAATGGGTTTAAACTACAAGTACAACGATATAGGCTAGATATCAGGAAAAGGTTTTTCACAGTCAGAGTAGTTCAGCAGTGGAATAGGCTGCCTAAGGAGGTGGTGAGCTCCCCCTCACTGGCAGTCTTCAAGCAAAGGTTGGATACATACTTTTCTTGGATGCTTTAGGATGCTTTGGGCTGATCCTGCGTTGAGCAGGGGGTTGGACTAGATGGCCTGTATGGCCCCTTCCAACTCTATGATTCTATGATTCTATGATTCTATTTCCATGCAATTGTTCCATGACATGAACAGTTTTATTTACAACGTCTATAACGCCCCCATCACTGCAATGTATCTTGGTTCAGCTCAAGCAAAGGGGTGGCACAGACGTGCAAAAGAGATCTCTGTGAGGCCAGCGGAGGCCGGCAAAGGAGCCATGCCTTTTCTTCCTTTGTGTTTCGCTCCCTCCTGGCCTGCGTTAGGGCTTTGAGCATTTGTCCCTCTTGTGGCAGCCGGAGGCAAGTAAACACCATTTCCCGGGGAAATGGCGTGGCGCTCGACCATCTCCCTGAATTTCAATCATCTTAGAGTTGTAAGGCGATGACTACGAACAGCTTAGAACCGAAAAAGAAGATCTCTTGCTCAAGGCAAGGTGATGTTCCTCATTAAAACAGAAATCTGCAAAACCAAGACAACCGCCCCCCCCTGCCCGCCCGCCCGCTTCCCTTCCTAATTTGTTCCAAAAGGGTAGGGAGCCTAAGATGCTGCAGATCAGAAAAGGTTTGGAAATCCTTGTTTGCAAGGCCAGATGAAAGAGACAAGTGTATTTTACGCCTGTGCTTTCAGAACGGCTAATGTGAAAAAGGAAACTTTTATTCAAGGACGTGCGGGTCAGAACAGCTGCACTGTGGGTACAGTTCTTAAGAATGTGGCTTTTGGATGGATGGCTAGAGAAGACGAGCTAGATTTTTTATCTACCTTGCTTTTCACTACCCGAAGGAGTCCCAAAGTGGCTTACACGTCCCTTTCCCTTTCTCTCCCCACAACAGATACCCCGTGAGGTAGATGGGGCTGAGAGAGCTCTGACAGAACTGCTCTGTGAGAGCAGTTCTAGCAGAACTGCGTCCAGTCCGAGATCACCCAGCCGGCTGTATGTGGAGAAGCGGGTAATCAAACCTGGTTCTCCGGATTAGAGTTCGTCACTTTTAACCATGACACCAAGTTGACTCTCCAAACACTCCTCTGGGAAATGTACAGAAATTGTAAATTTACCATTAGAACCAACAGTCATGCAGCTATGCAAAAGGTAATTTTTGAACAGGTAATTCTTTGTTGTAATTGGTTCAGAGAATATTTGTAGAGACCTGGCTCAAGCCCATTTCTTCCTCTATTTGTTGCATACTAATGTGGAAAGACATATTGTGAGCTCTAAATTAATTGAATCGAAATAAGGTATGAACCAGACCATTTATGAATTTGTAATTTTATTGAATTGAATGAATGGAATTTGCCATTTCTGTGTGTATGTTTCGTA